>NC_092789.1:43972834-45411093 GCF_047496795.1 Chiloscyllium punctatum
GTGGTTATGAGAGAAGAAACGATCATCCACTCTTTATGGGTATTGGTATCAATTATTGACACAATGGCGAATGGCTGCACATTACGTTCTAATAAGGTGTAGATTACTAACTCAGACTGACAGTAACTGGAATGAAAACTTGGAAATATCTCCTTAACGCTTACCTCATAAAGCGAGCTGAGTTTAGTGCCCGAATAATGAGTGAACTGTCGACGATTGAAGTCAATTTTTCACAAGTACGGAGGTACAGGAATCGGCGATTTGGCACATTGCATCTGTTCAGCTACTCAGGAAGATCATGTCTAAATTGTAAGACAACTCCATATGCAAGGCTTGGGACCATATCGCTTGCTCCTCTGCCTCAGTGAAAATGATCAATCTCACATTTAAGTGTAACAATTGAATAGCATCACTAACCATTTGAGGGTGTGAGTTCCAAACCTCCAGAACTGTTTTCGTGTAGAAGTGCGTTCAGGCATCTTTCCTGCATTGCCTGTCCCTCGTTCTCAGACTCTGATGTGGACATCTCTGGTTGGGGGAAAACACTGAATGCCCAACCCGAGTTGCCTCTGTGAGGATGTGGTGGTGAACTGTCTTCTTGATTCGCAGTAATCCATACATTGCAGTTTACCCACAATGACCCGAGGGCGCGAATTCCGTGATTTTGTACCAGCACATATTTGACTTCAACGTCAACTTTTGCACATTGTTTGTTCTTATCTTTCCCTGTCAGTAATCCGAATCTTCGATTACATCTCCCAATAACCTTCCAGATTCTGTGAGATTTCAAGCCTAAATAAAGAACATAGAAAAGTACAAAACAGTAAAAGCATTTGGCCCTCGGTGTTGTGCCAGACATTTATCTTACTCTAAGATCAGGCAAACTGACATACCTTTTATTGCACTAATAGAATTAAAATCCCCACTATGTGGAAACAAATCATTTGGCCAACAGGTCCACACTGGTCCTCGAAAGAATATCTCACCCAAACCCATGGCCCCACACCTATGAATCTACATGTCCCCTGCTTAAATTACCTGGCCTACACATCCCAGACCACTAATGGCAATTTAACATGGCCAATTTACCTAACCTGCACATATTTGTGGCTCTGAAAGGAAACCAGAGCACCAGGAGGGCAAGCACACAGAAAAGAGGAAAACGTGCAAATTCCACATAGAAATTTCAGTGAGGATGGTATCGAACCCGGGTCAGTGGTGCTGTGTAGCAGAAGCGCTAACCACTGAGCGAACGTGACGATGGACTAGTCGCTTAAAAACACATCTGATTTTACTCCCACTGTTGACAGCATATTCCACACACCCACCACTGCCTGTTTAAAAAAACAGCTCCCCTATCTTTTCTGACCATTCCTCCAATGAGCTTAACTATTCCCCCTCATTTTAGACATTAACGCTATGGGAAAAAAACAACCTGTTTATCGATTCTATCTATGATTCTTAACATAATGTGCACGAAAATGAAGTCACTTCTCATACGTCATCCCCCAAATGAGAAAAGCCATTACTTGCATCAACCTCCCTTCACAAGATATGCTCTCCAGTCCAGGCAATATCCTGGAAAGACCTCTCTGCACTTTCTGTCAGTCTTTCTTTTAATGAGGATATCAAACTGAATGCAATGTCCCAAGAGTGGTCTTAACAGGTGTCTATAGAACTGCAGTATAACCGCGCAGGTGTTAACCTCAATCGCCATGCTAATGAACGTGATCACATCGTACACCTCCTTCACAAATTATCAACTTGGATGGCAACTTTGGTGGATCTATGGGCATGGTTCCCTCTGTTACTCTGCATTACCAGGAATTCTGTACCTTGCATTAACATTCGACCTTCCAAAGTGAATCATATCACACTTTTGCAGGTTGAACTTCACCTCCTCCTTATCAGCCAATATCTCCATCCTTGCAAAGTCTACTTGCAATCTCCAACGGCCCTCCATACAATCTACAACACCACCAAACTTCACATCATTGGTAAACTTATGAACCCACCTTCAATTCCCCACTAAAGTCATTGATAAAAATCACAAAGAGCAGAGGATCCAGAACTTATCCCTGTGGAACACCACTGATCACCGAAATCCAGGCTGTAAACTTTCCATTTACTATCATTCTCCATTTTCTATGTGCCAGCTGATTCTATATCTGGACATCCAGCCTCCTCTTTATCCCGATCCTCCTTATTTCCTGAATAAGCCTAAAATGGAGATTTTTTATCAAATGCCTTGTGAAATTCCATATCCACCACACCTACTGCTCGACCATTATTCACATGTGTTGTTAAATCCTCAAAGAATTCAATAAGATTTGTGAGGCAACATTTGCCACACTCCAACGATGTGGCCCTAAACCAGTGCACAGTCATGACGCAAAGATCATGGCCAGAGGCAAAATCTTGAATGGCTTCCTGTAATATCCTAGAGTACATTCTGTTTTCCAAAGGGATTTATGTATTCTTGCATTTTACAAAATATTCAACACAACCTCCTTCCTAACACCTTCGGCTTGATTTTAAAAATCTACTTCATGCTGTCACCAGAAACGCCAAGGGCGCCATCTGTTGTGAATACTGAATCAAGGTATTTATCAATGACTTCCTCTGAGTCCAGGGGAAAGTTCCCTCCACAAGCCCTTATCGGCCCCAACTCACAGTGGCCATCCGCTTGTCCCTTAAATAAGTGTCGATTGTTTTCGAGTTCCCCTTAATACTAGGCTCTATTGCTTTTTATGATCCCATCCAACTCTCCTAAGTACACGATTCTGGTCTTTGTAAACTTCTGAAACCCTATCTGGTCATTGATGGCTCAACCTTAAATAAATCTCCTTCTCCCTTATGACAAGACGTTCCATTATCCTTGTCACACAAGGTTCTTTCAACCTAATATTCCTCCCTTGTCGCAATTGCACAAACCTATCCAACAATATTAGCTGGAGCTTCCGAAGCAACCTTCACGTTTCTGTCGTGCATTTTCCCTGTGAACATCTATTCCCATTTAGGAGCCTCCATTGCAGACTGATAGAATTGTGATCCCCCCTCCCCCAATTACATTCCTTCTCAAACTGTTTGTTCCTTAATTCTCCATGAGAAACGTAAACGTCTGGGAGTTGTGTTCACTGTCGCTGGTAAGCACTCCCACTTGCCACCTGAAAACCTGGTATGCCTAATTTCCAGACACCAAGTCCAATGTGGCTTCCCCTCTTGCCGAACAATCCACAATTTGAGTAAGGAATGCTTTCTGAACACACCCCACAAAAACTGCTCCATCCAAGCTGTTTGAAATAAATTGATTCCAATCAATATCATGGATGTTAAAGTCACGCACGATAACAATCCTGCTACTTCTGCACCTTTTCAAAATCCGACTCCCAGTGTCTTCCTCCGTGCCACTGTTGCTATTGGGGTGACTGCAGAAAACTCCCAATAAAATGACTGCTCTTTTGCAGTTTCTGACTTCCAACCAGACTGACTCTGGAGACAAATAGTCCTCCACGATCTTCCTTTCAGCAGCTGTGATATTATCGCTGATTAGCAATACCACTCTCCCACCTCCTTTACAGAAAACCTCCATTCTGGTTTGATACGTTTAAACCCAGGAACATCCAATACCACACCTGCCTTTTGATATCCAAGTCTCTGTAATGATCACAACATGACAGGTCGAAGTAATGATCTACATTCTGAGTTGCTCACATTTATTCTTGATACTTGTATTAAAATAGCCACAATTAAACCCATCACAATGACTGCACCTTTGCTCCATCAAGTGCTAGCCCCATCTCAGAAATCCTCTGCAGGATGTATCTAGTGCTACACGACCTACCGCACCATCTGTTCCAAGCCCCCTACCCATCTAGTTTGAACCCTCCCAAAGAACTCCAGCAAACCTCACGGAGAGGGTATTATTGTCCCTCCAGTTCAGGTGCACCCGCACTTCTATTACAGATCCCATCTCTCCAGAATGTATCCAAGAGGATTCGGAAATTACTGCATGGAGTCTACTCCGCCATTTAATCCTGGACAATAAGTTTCTCATTTTCATTTTTCCGCTTACCCCTCGTAATGTTTGATCCTATGGTAATCAAACATCTATCTATTTCAGTCTTAAAAGTTCTCAACGACCTGACTTCAAGAACCATTTGTGGCAGTGAATTCCATAGATTCATCAATGCCTGACTAAAGAAATTTCTCCTTGCCTCGGTTGCTAAAGGGCGTCTCTTTACTCTCAGGGTTTCATTTCGGGTTTTATTCGCTCGTACAAATGGACAACATGCAGTCTGATCTGGCCATTCAATATTCCACGTCTGCACGTTTGGGAATCTGAATGCAATTCTTCAATTAGCCATCTCTTTGGCATCCTGTGCGATTGGGAAATATGATCAGCAGTTTGACCCAGTGAAATGTAAAGTGAAACTTGGTCAGAGTCTCTGAGATGCCAAGGTATTTTGATGGAGCAAGCCCGGGAAATAGCAAAATGTGAGTATGGATGCGAATGATTTAAAACACTCGCGAATTTGACCTGTCCCGTTCCATATTCATAGGAACGAGAGCTCTGTCATTGTATTATTTTTGGTGTGTTCTGTTCAGAACCACTCAGCTCCAGGGAGTTAGGACAGACCTTGTCCTGAATCGCTCCTTGCAATACCATGCAGGTCAGCCAGGAAGATGTGTCATAGGGAAAAAAAGTCAGAGAAAGTATTGTGTGGAGCAGCATCCGGAAACAAAACGTTCAAATCGATGTTCAGAGAGTCGACAATTCAACCAAGCAGCTGTAGTTAGAGAAAGAAAGACACACACACAGACACACACACACACAGACACACACACACACACACACACACACACACACACACACACACACACACACACAGACACACACACTCACACACACGTGCACACCGATTCAGTGCAACAGAGCCTTCGTTTGAGCGGCAAAGAGACGGATGAAGAGAGTGTGATCGAGGCAGAGAGGCACGGGCAGTGAAATAGGAAGCACGACAGACAGAAAGAAATGTAGGATGTTTGGCAGAGAAACAAGCGAGAGGGTAAGAGTCGGACACTCACAGAAAGTCACAGATAAAAGAGAGGCAGGGACAGTGAGAGGCGGAATGTGAAAGGGAGCGAATCAGATTGTTCCACAACAAGTGAAAGTGAGACGAGAGACAGTGATTGAGACAATGTACGTCACACTGGCAAGGAACAGTGAGAGAGATGAAAGAACGATATATGCATATATCGAAATAAACATAGAAGCAGACAGAGTGAGATTGACAGAAAGAATGACAAAGAGACAGAGTGAAAGGCAAAGAGAGAATGAGTGATATATGGGTGAGATGCAAAAAAGTGTGAGAGAAATGAGGGAGTGACAGGCAGTGACATACCAACGGAGGAAGATACAGCAGCATAGATTCCACGTTTCAAAAGGTCTTCCCTTTACTCTCAGGCTGTGCTGTCGGTTCCTATTCTCCCCGTCAACGGAAACATCTTCCCAACATCACTTGGACCAGACCATTCAGTTTCAGCTTATAGACCGCCGGGATTTTAAATACAAATCTTGGAATAGCCCTCTCTCTGACAGCTTACGGAATTAGTGGGATTACAGAAAGTGAACAGCAATTTGACCCAGTGAAAAAGGTTATGAAATTTGGACAGATTCTCTGAAATGCAGATGCAGTGAGGTGGTGCAAGCCCGGGATTAATTGGAAGGCGAGTACGGACTTTAATGATTTCAAGCGGTCCCGGATTCAGCCTGTCGAGTACCATACAACCAGGAAAGTATTGATATGGATCTGTTGGGTTCAGAGCAACTCAGCTCTGGGGAGTTAGGACAGACCTTGTACAGAATCGGTCCTCAAAACATCTTCTGGCTAAACAGCATCACTCAAGACAAACCCTCAAACACAGCCCGTTCACTTTGGAGTAAAGAAGGGGAGGCAGTCGATTTCACCTGGAGTGTATCTGGAAAGTATTCCATTGTAAACAAAAGTTGGAGAATATGCAATGGGAGCAAAATTCCGAATCTGAAGCTGAAAATCGTTGTGAACAGAATCGACACAGAAACCAGAAAACTACAGTGAGAGTGTGAGCGAGACAGATAGAGGCAAATCAGAGATTGAGAGCAAGAGTGTTTGTATTTGAACGGCAGAGAGAGGAATGGAGAGAGAGTGAGAGAGGGGAGAGGGACGGACAGTGAAACAGGCAGCTCGGCAACTAGTGACAGAAAGGCAGAATGTTTGAAAGTGAGAAAAGAGAAGGAAAGAGTGAGAGACAAAGAATGTCACAGATACAAGTGAGGCAGTGGGAGTGAGAGACGGAAAGTGAAAGACACTGTTTCAGATTGTTACATAGTGAGTGAGACCACGACGAAACAAAACAAGTGAGACATCGTAAGAGTGACAAGTGACGCAAAGAGATGAGACAATGAGAGAGGTAAATTGAAATCAAAATAGAACCAGCCATAGTGAGATTGACAGAAACAATGACAGTGAGACAGAATGGATGACAAATAGTGATCGAGCAATATGTCAAGAGAAGACAATGTATGAAATCAAGTATGAGAGAAACGAGGGAGTGAAAGACAGACAGCGAAGGACATAGAAACAGAGTAAGATACAAATGGGTGCAGTAATGAGAGTGAGAGGGACAATAGAAAGACAGAAACGGTGATAGTTATGAGAATGTGTGGGACAGAGAAACACAGGTACAGGCTAACAATAAAAGAGATAAGCAGAGCGACAGAGTGAGCAATAAATGATGGAGACAAAAGATGAGAGAAAGACAGACTGTGGGAGAAACGAGAGTGATAGTGAAAGAGAGAAACAGAAGTAGAATAAGAACATGAGGACAAGACAGAAGTAAACTTAGAAACAGAAAGAGACTTCGGCAATCTTTGCCGATATTCACAATCCGAGTTTTCGTGCTCTTTTACTGTTATCACGTTGCAGGATTCAGCTTCTCACTTGGCTCTTAACGTGGGCCTGCTGGAGTCAATTTCCATGAAACTAGGATTGTAAACCGTGTCAGATTCATTCTGCCCACTGTCCTTTCCGGGGTAACAGGAGCTGACTAGAAGAAGAAAGGGGTATTATTCCTCCTTCTTGGGTTCCCGGCTGTGTCTGCAATCGGGCCATCGCCTTGCCATGGACTTAATCCTCAAAGGTTAGCCGCGACCACATTGGGGAGTGTGAGTGGGTCTTTTCAAAAGGCTGGTCCTCACAGTGAAAAACACTACACGCTGTCCAAGGAGATGATGGCTGAGCCTGATCCCAAACGTCACTTCGAACAGCGCTACTGGTCTCGGTAATATCCCACTCCCCAGCAGTCCGACGAATGACATTGCCTTCTCTGATATTTTCAATATGCAGCTTGCTGTTCGTTTTCCCTTCCAGAGAAAGGAAGAGCAAGACAATGGCAGGGAAAGAGATACATTCACAAAAACACATATACCCAGATAGAGAGAGAGACCCGCAAACACATTCAATAGGAGCGCAAATATACCAATCGGCCCCTCATACGTTTTCCGCGCCTCAATAGGAGCAGGACTGCTCCTCTCCTTGAAGGCCAGGCAGACAAACAGACAGACAGACAGACAGACAGAGAGAAACACAGACTGACAGAGAGAGAGAGAGACCCAGAACTACGAAAACTAGGACCCGGTGTCATCTCATTGTCGCCTCAGTCTGCTGGTAAATGATCCTCGACCTCAACGTCATATTCCCACTTATACCCCATACCACTTGATGCCTTTAAAATAATACAAAAAGCTTTCGTTTCCTTGAAATATTATGGCACCAGCAATGATCTCTGTGACATTCCAGTCTCACTCGTATGCGTTGTCAGACCCTGGAGTTCAAGCAGCCCCTTTCTGAATAGGTAGGAAAAATTAAATTAGATATAAGCATGTAGGCTGGGGGACAGAGCAAGTGAGAGCGACAGGTTTGTCAGAAGATTTGTGGAGCATCATAGAGGATTATTTTCTGGGTGTTGTTGTCGATTCCCAATTGCACGCATCCTCACTCTGTTCTACTCCAAAAATAAACAATTTCAGAGTCAAAAACATTTCACGGATATTTGTCTGGGAAGATTAATGTTGCAAGTACCCGCCCCTCCAAATACCGTTCGCTCACACTCGTGGCTGTCAGGTGAGGCATGTCCTTCGCTTAACTATCTGTTGTCGTGAGGTGGTGTGCGAGTGAAATTAGATTTGATTCCCCACAGTGTGGAAACAGGCCTTTTTGGTCCGAGAAGCCCAAACCGACCATCCAACGGTAAGTGGATGCAATAGAATTCACAGCCTCTGTCCTCCTGATGTTTCACCAGCATTAACAACTGCTTTAATCTTATTCGTCGTTTTTTCCTTCTGTTTCCGCATGTGGCTTTGTGCATTTGTTACCAAAATCACAGAAAAGAACTCAGGATAAACTGCCCGTAACTCCAAAGTTGCCTAAAATTCCTCTAACTTTTCAAACACAGAAGGAAAGAAAAACTCATCTGTGATCCAAATATACCATTATCAAATTTAATCAAAATTTTAAAAACACAGAATTTCTTGAAATCACCAAACACCACTTCAAAACATTTTCCTGGACTCTGCAATCACAGAATCATAATGAAATACTGCTCTCTCACCATGCTGTCTTCATATTTCAAGATTTTCTGGAATTATTGTCCTTGACTGAATAGCACAAAATAATCTATGGATATCATGGCGTTTGCAGCACAACAGTAGACAAGGAGCTTTGGAAGATATTTGCTTCATTTTACCTGCGCATGTTAGACCGTTTGTAGCTCTGTTAACACAAGAAAACAGAACTTAGACAGAATGAGCAACTGCTGTTAATTTTTCAAAAGATATAGATAAGCACAATTCACTCTCGACTTAATTTGTGAAACACTCTTTCAGCATAGAATCAATTTATTATAAAACTAAATGTGAGTGCTACTTTAGATCATACAATAATCAAGGAGATTCAATCTTGCATAAAGGTCTTTAACTCTGATGTCGGTTGTTGTAGTTGTGGACATGATCGCCGAGATTGGAAATTGATTTGCAGATGTTTCATCCCCAAGACCAGGTGACGTTTCCATTGATTTTCTGTACTGTGTTTTCTAAACATTGTTTGGCTCCGTTCCTAATGCTTCTAATTGCCAGTTCCAGTAGTTCCTTGTAGTGACCCATGGATTGGTTTCAGGTCTATGTTTGGTGATGGAGTCCGTGGATGAGTGACATGCTTTTAAAAAGTATACCACATCCCTCTGTTTGGCATCTCCTTTTACTGTTGAGTTATCCCAATAGAATTTGTGATCCTTGTCCCCTATGTGATTGGCTATCTTTGACATCTGGCTTTTACTGACCACTTGGTGTTCGTGGATGCAGATTGCTAATTGTCCTTCATCGTATGATTGCAGTCTTCATATACAATATTGTAAATTACGTTTGTTTTGCACAAGATGGGTATAGATTCTTTTGTCCTGGTGAGTTGTTGGTTGAGCGTGGATGTCAGTGTCTGGGTTGTCATGAATCCCAGTAGTTGGCAAAATCTAATTACCAGTTCTGAATTTTTTTAATGTGAGGTAGAGTAGCTACTGATTTAGGTTGTGGCATGTCTTTGTCGTGTTGTCTGTTAGACATGTGCGAATATAGTTGTGGAATATCCGCTTTTGGTGATTACTCTGTTGAGGTGTTTTTAATCTTCCCTTCGTCGGTTGGGAGTGTTGCAGTGTGATGCAGCCCTTTTGAACAGTGTCCACATGCAACTTATATTCTCTGTGTTGATGTTGTTGCTGTTGGAGTCCAGGGCCTGGTCGCTTGAGTGTTGCCCTGGCAGGAAAACGAGGACTGCATACTCAAAGTGCTGGACCCATGCTTGACGACACATTCAAAAACCAAACTCATGAAGAGATCTCTGGAGCATCTATGGTTTCAATTATCTCTGGGTATATAACAGAAACAGTAATGCAATGACAGGAGCAGAAACTCATACACATCCAGCCCAAACTCCCGATCAGATACGTGGCTGACGCTTCTATCATAATGAGAACAGAAATCGAGACCACACGCTGAATTATTGACACCATGCTCACAGTGTTTAGATTTACGAGAAAGGGGGAAGCAACAATAATGTCCTATTAGATATGATCGCAGAAGCATTACAAAACGTTCATAGCAATGCAAACGTGTACAGGAAAGCCACAATCATTAACTAGATCCTGAATGACAAAAGCAACGAATGGAACACACGAAAGAGGTGCTGCAATAGGACCCTGGTCAAAAGACCTACTACACATAGCAGAACTCGCGACGTACAAAGGGAAGATGAAGAACACCTCTACAGAATTTTTTCCAAGAATAACTATCCCGGCAATTTCATTTGCAGATACCCAACAAGCAGACACCGCGAAGAGGACATGCCACAAGTTCACCAACTCGTCTGAGAAGTATTACATGTTTAGCCTTTCACAAACTTCTCTGAGCAGTGGGATTCATGACGCCCACAAACAGAGAAGCACAGTCAAAGACTCACCCGTACAAAATGATGTATACCCATCATGTGAAAGAGAAATATAATTTACAAGATTCCATGGAAAGGCTGCACGCAACAATGTAGAGGTAAACAGGCAGATAGCTAGCAGTCTACATCCATGAACAAAAACTCGCTAATACAAGCCACGTCCAGCAATTCCGAGTAGCCACGCACACAGATGACAGGAACAAAATTTCGAATGGGCAACATAATTAAAAGATAACAAGCTAAACAGGGGACAGCCAGGGAATTCATAGAAGAATGGCATTCATCCACGGATTACATCAGCAAACACATCGACCAAAACTCACTAAAGCGGCAATGACAATGAACTACTTCAACCAGCAACCGGAATCAAAGAAATGGAACCAAATACATTTCAGAAGACACAGTAAAGTAGCATTTTGTGGAAGGCTCGTAAGTACTGAAGATGTCATTGGATAGGGGAAAATCACGTCCGCAAATCAAATTCCCGTTTTGCGATACATACCCACATTTATGACAGTGGTAGACAGTGAATCTGAAGTAGTTACCCATGCAGTTAAGTCCGACAAATATCACTAAAAGCATTAGAGAAGCAGATTCCAAAAATAACAGTCAGAACACACCCGTCTCAGCCATTAAAAAACTGCCCTACTCTCATGGCAGATAGAACTGAGTCATCGGTACAGAAACTGGCAGGCACAGGAGTGCACGATTAATGAACAGATCTTAAGAAACCTCTGGATAATGATAAGGGTGTCCACTGAATATGATAAAGAAAAAAAAGACCTGCTCAGATTTCGTCAGCGGAAGAATTCTAATATTTTGGCAAACCTCATAACTTTGTTGATACTGATATTGCAACAATAAGGTAAACTCAATTTAATTTGTGTTTTGACATTGATAATGCATTTACAAGGTCCATAAGTGACAGATAAATGTCTAACTGATTAACGTTTAATAGATTGCAACTGGCAAACATCTATGAAGAAACTGTTAAAAGTGATAACTGCAGATGCTGGGAACCACAGCCTAGAATAGAGTTGCGCTGCAAAAGCACAATGGCTCAGGCAACATCCTAGGAACAAGACAAATTAGCCTTGAATCCAGTCTGCTTTATAAAAACACTCAAGAAGGAAAATGAAAGGGTCTGATAAACAGCATGAAGTCATAAATGACTGGAAGTTGATCACAAGCCTGTCCGTTCCTTGCTGTACAGTCATCAGCTTAGCTTAATTTAGAAATTGTTGTGGTTCTGTTCGCCGAGCTGGGAATTTGTCTTGCAAACGTTTCGTCCCCTGTCCAGGTGACATCCTCAGTGCTTGGGAGCCTCCTGTAAAGTGATTCTGTGCTGTTTTCTCCGGTATTTATAGTGGCCTGTCTCTGCCGCTTCCGGTTGTTAGTTCGAGCTGTCCGCTATAGTGGCCGGTATATTGGGTCCAGGTCGATGTGTTTGTTGATAGAGTCTGTGGATGAGTGCCATGCCTCTAGGAATTCCCTGGCTGTTCTCTGTTTGGCGTGCCCAATAATGGTAGTGTTGTCCCAGTCGAATTCATGTTCCTTGTCGTCTGTGTGTGTGGCTACTAAGGATAGCTGGTTAACGTTTCGTGGCTAGATGGTGTTCATGTATACGGATCGTTAACTGTCTTCCTGTTTGTCCGATGTAGTGTTTTGTGCAGTCCTTGCTCTCGAATTGCATCACACGTGGGCTCTCGAATTGCATCACACATTATCTATGGTTACGTCAGATCTACTGGTCATTTTTCACGATTTTATTTTGAGTGACTGTTAATCTTTAATCAACTAACGTTTCGTTCCCTGTTGGAACTGATCATATGCAACATCCACGTTGTCCTGCTTTATGCATGAATTGACTGATCTGTCTGGTTCACAGTCACATTCAACTTTGATTGATTTGTAGCCATTCGTTATCAGAAACTGAGAAATAAATATTACAGTGAGAAAACGGCAGCCGTGGTCCTGGAACAGTCACTGCGGTGAGCAGCATGAAGAACATTTTCTGGTACTTTACATTAACGAGTCAGTATCAGCGCATGGATGTTCCATGATTTTGTGTTGTACTGGACAATGTTCAGTTCTCTCTGGTCTGGGTAATATTCGAGTTCCTCCACAACTTACTAACCCCATGTCTTCCATTTCTGCTGATTATACTGCTGAACCTTTTCACTTTCAGGCATATTTTAGTAAGCACGAAATCCCGCAGAAACCTGATGAAGGACGCTTGCCTGAAAAGACGACTCTCCTGTTCCTCGAATCCTGCCTGATCCGCCGTGCTTTTCCAGCACTATACTCTCGACTCGAATCTCCAGCATCTGCAGTCTTCACTTTCACCATGAACGTCTTGTCTGTCTTATTTTTGTTTGAACAAGACAACATCTAAATCTCATGAATTGTATTTAGTGCAGACCTCAGTATAGGGGAACCTCAAATATCTGAATGAGATTGGCGAGCACTGTTTTGTTTGTATAATCGATTATTCGATTAATCAATGAAATGCCTTTCCTTCAAGACTGCTCTCCATTCAAAATATTTCAGCAGCACACAGTAAGCGAGCCCCCGCCCACAGCCAACACCTCCCCCACCCGTTCTCAAATCCCCAGCACTGCCACCTGCACGCCCCTATCCAACACCGCCCTTGGGGCCCGCCCACCCTTGAATCCCGTCATATTCTGCCTGCCAACCGTCCGACTACCCCGGCCTCTCCCACGGCCGAACACAATCCATCACTGCCCCCCACCCGCCTTCGTCCTACACTGACCCTACCCCAATCCTGTCCAACACCTCCTCCTGCCCGTTACCAACACTGCCGTACCCTCCCCTTAACTACATCCAACACAGCACCCCCGTCCACACCCGCCCCGTCTCCGGGACAGCTGAGCTGCATACCGACAACTAGTTTGCTGCTGCTGTCTTTGTGGGGTAAGTCTCCAAATAGTACACACACACACACACACACACACATAACGTTTTCCTGCAACCCTTTGGAACGTTTCACCTCTGTCGTGTCCTGGACCACATTGGCCAGATTATCTGGTAAAGGCGGGGGGGGTGGGGTGTCGGGACGGTTTAGGGTGCACCCCTCTGCTATCCTCCACGGGGTCCATGTGGAGAGAGAGAGGGTGGCAAGTCAGTGATTTGGAGACAGTGTCTGTTAAATCACTGTAAACAAAGGACACGATCACTGTTGGAAACACCTCTTCTATGCAATGTTTCTTTTGGGACCTCGAGATCTCCTTGGAGTTATCTGATTTTTTGGATAATAGGTATACAGATAATTGAGGTTCCTCTGTATATACATCATTTACTCATCAGCCAAATATTTCTGATCAGGAAGTTAAAAAGGGTGGTCTTGCTTTTCAAGTGATCTCCCCCAATTCTTTACAGTGTCCTTTCAGTAAGATTATTCTGAGCATTTCCAAATGTGTTCTTCCTCTTTCGTAAGAAACACCAAAATTAATTTTCTGTCCAATTGTTTAAATGCGTGTAGTTATTTGCAAACTTGGCCATCTGAGAGAGAAATGGCATTCCTCGAAGAGCCGGAATATAGACTTTGTATTACTGACATTTCCAATGCACCACAAGAGACTCTCGAAGATGAAGAAAGTGTAAGAAGTCAGTTCTGTGCAGGGGACGTTTTACGTATGTTGAATCAAACTCTTCAGTCATATTGTCAACCATGTCAAGTGGAAGCATGTGGGATTAGAACTCAAGTCGTTTTTTCTGCGAACAAGGACACTGTTAGAAAAGCATTGGAATATTGAAAGGAAATGTCAATACTTGGTGATTCATGGTCGAGAACTCTCATCTGCATCTGTAGGATTCTAAAATTTTCTGTTCAACCACGGCTTGTCTGGTTGCTGCACCTCTCAGACTGCATGGATAATTTGGAGGAACATTTGGATGCACTGAGCAACGTTAGTAAGGTACAATTTGGAGCTGGTAACACTACAGGTGCACTCATGTAGAATGTTGACCACGACGACTGATTGTCAGGTAGAACTCATGTTCCAAATCTCAAACAAGTACATAATTTGTATTGTTGGGGTGGAAAATCCATTCGGGTGCAATATCATCAGCATCCAGGTCTTTGACATCATGACTAGATTTGCTGTCAAGCAGTGTATGGTGAAGTCCAAGCGGCAGTTGCGGCATGGTACCCAGTTGTAGGAGCCGAGACAAGCCTTTCTGCGGCGTGATCGAGACTCCAGGAGGATGAGTGCCTCATGGCGTCAGGATCGAGGCCGTCTCAAAGTGGTTGAGCAAATTTTCGAAGTCTACCTTGCGCTCTAAAATCTGTTGTATACATTGGTGACAAAAACTTAATAAGAAGGGTATCAGGTCTGGCAGAGTTTTAAAAGATAGACCATTAGCATAGTAATCTCTGGTGACAGTTCTCATGAGACTTAAACAGGAGAGTGGGGTAGTTGAATTGTCGCTGAGGAACCGGTGCAGAGGGCCGGGATGCATATTTTTCGATCATTGGATTCTCCTCTGAAACAAAACTAACCTGTACAAGAGGGAAGGTTTGCACCAGAACGAGACGACTATCAATATCCTGACGGAAAGTTTTCCCAGAAGTATTTAGAAGCGCTTGAATTCATCGATCAACATGGTGGGACAGAAATCATTCGACACACGTGATGTGAAATTGTTAGTGATGAACGAGGTTCGACAATGGCAGACGTTAACATGACAGCAGGTTATAGTCCGAATGGTTTATTTGAATCAACTAGCTTCTGAAGTCATCTCAAGGAAGAGTAGTAATTAGAAAGCATTTACATTCAAATAAACTTGTTGGACATCGGGTCGTACAAAGGAGTCGAGGAGTGTGGCAATATGGGCAGAGGTCAGAACTCGGAAATCTTCACGAACAATGTTTCGTTGTACTACAGGCCTCTCAATAGTGAGTGTGAGAGAAAAGTACAAATATGTAAACAGAATATAGAAAGATGTGGGAGAATGACGTTAGTGTTGACTGAAATTTTCAATTTTCCTATTTTTGAATGGGATACCCTAAATGTTAGAGCTCCAGATCGAACAGAATTTGAAAGAAGCATCCAGAAAAGATTTCTACAGTGGTATGTAAGGGACCATAGTCAACATAGTGTTGGTGAATGAGCTCGGCAAGATGGTTCATGTTTCATTTGGGGGTTACTTTGGAAAACAGTGATCAGAATTCCGTAAATTTAAAATATAATCGACAAACACAAGTGTGGTCCACAAAGAAGAGTGCAAAATTGGAGAAGGCCAACTGGAGGGAAATTAGGCTGGAGCTGGGGAATGTGGTTTGAGAACATAAGTTTGAAGATAAATCCACTTTGACATGTGGCAAGCTTTTCTAGCTAAGCTTATTAAAGTGCACTGCAGACACTTGTCTGAGAAAATCAGAGAGAGTAACGACAGGGTTACAAAATTATGGATGACAGGTGAAATTGTGAGTCTAGCTAAGAAGAAAAATAAATCATACCTCAGGATTTGGCGACTGAAAACAAACAAGTCTTTCGGAAAATATTGGGCAAGGACGAACAATCTGAAACGAGGAAGTAAGAGGGCTACAAGGTGCTTATGAAATATCTTTATCAACCAGTATTCGGGAAAATCCCAAAGTCTTTTATTCGTCTAAGAGGAGCAAGAGGTCAACTAAAGAAAATGTCAGCTCACAGATGGACAAAGGAAGAAAGTTATGCATAGAGTTCGTGAAAATGGGTGAAATTCTTAATGAGCACTTTCCAACGGTATTTAATGAGGAGAGGGACATAACAGATATTGAGTTTAAGGATAGCTTGGTGAAGGCAGCTTACAGATGGCGGATGTGTTCGGAATTCTGAAAGGAATTCAGATCGACAAGTTCCCAAGTCCGGATGGGATCTGTTCTTGGTTCCTGAAGGCACTAAGAGAGGAAATAGTTGGAGGCTTAACACATGCCTTTATAATTCCCTTGAACAGTGATGGGCTGCCAGAGAACTGCAGAATTGCTATTGCTGTCGAGTTGTTTAGGAAGAGTAGCAGGGACATTTCAAATAATTATAGACAGGTTAGCCTGGCGTCAGTGTTAGTGAAGTTGCTGGAGAATGCATTGAGGCATAGGGTCTCTTTGGGTCTCTTTGCCTTTGGAAGAAAATAGTCTTATCAGGGATAGGCATCATATATTTGTTCAGGAAAGGACATGACAGACCAAATTCATGGAATCATTTGATGAACTGGCAAAGTCAGCATACATGGACTCCAATCAGGCATTTTATAGATGTAGAAAACTAAGATGCATGTGGTCCAGTGTATACTTGCTGGATGCATTAAGAATGGGTTGGTTAGCAGGAGACAGAGGGTCGTAAGGGAATGGAGTTACATAAAATTGAAAACTATGAACAGTCGTGTTCCATTAGGATCTGCACTGGGATCCACGATTGATTGTGAAGTACATAAATGAGTTGGAGGAAGGTAACATTGATGTACAGAGAGATCCGTGTGTTCACGTCCATGTGCCATTAACGGAGAAATGGAGGTCGACACAATCATCAAGAAGGCAAATGGCATGCATACCTTCATCAGATGGGGTATTTAGTGAAAGTGTTTGCATACATGTTGCAGTTGAATAAGTCTTTGGTTCGACCACATTTCTGGTCGTGACATTACTAAAATAACGTGGATGCATTTTAGAGGGTGCAGAGGAGGTTCAACATGCTATGGAGGGCGATAGCCATGAACAGAGGTTGAACCGTTTGAGGTTGCTTTCTTTAGAAAGACAGAGGTTGACGGCGTTCCTGACTGAGGCCTGCGAAATCATAAGCGGTGTGGACAGGGTGATTTCCTGTATTTGCTGAACACGATGTGGTCTCCTCTACATTGGGGAGACAGTCCACCGACTTGCGGAATGCTTCAGGGAACACCTCTGGGACACCTACACCAACCAACCCAACCACCCCGTGGCTGAACACTTTAACTCCCCCTCCCACTCCGCCAAGGACATGCAGGTCCTTAGCCTCCTCCATCGCCAGACCCTGGCCACACGACGCCTGAAGGAAGAGTGCCTCATCTTCCGCCTAGGAGCCCTCCAAACACACGAGATGAATGTAGACTTCTCCAGCTTCATCATTTCCCCTCCCCCACCTTATCTCATTCCCAACACCAGCTTCAGCACCGTCCCGTTGACCTGCAATCTTCTTCCCAACCTCTCCCCCCCGCCACGTCTCCGGGCTATCACCCTCACTTCCTTCCAGATATCTTATTGCCAGCGCCCCTCCCCCAAACTCCCACCCCTTCCTTTTATATCAGCCCACTTGGCACACCAGCCTCATTCATGAAGAAGGGGCTTTTGCCTGAAACAGCGATTCTCCTGTTCCTTGGATGCTACCTGGCCTGCTGTGTTTTTTCAGCACTGCACTTTTCATTTCAGGTCTCCAGCACATGCAGTCCTCACTTTCTCCTAGTTCAGACTTATTCAATCGATTGTGCCGAGTGTATTAAATGAGCAACAAAGATGATGCCACACCAAACGTCCTTTATACAATGTTATATGAGAAAATATTTGTCACTTCCAAAGCGAAAATGTTGATCGTGTCGTCCAAGAGATATCAATGGGGTATACGGGGCAGAGACAGTAGGGGTTGGGGGGCGAAATTGACAGGAAGGGCGTGGTAGAGGGAGGGAATAAGGGAATAGAAATGGAAGTCAAACGGAGCATGTGTCACGAACAATGTACAGCACACTATGCATGAAATGTAAAAAAAAATGAAGTTTTCCACGAGCATATGCAAAGGGACTGTCTCTGTCCCGATGATTTCTTTGCCGTTCATTCTGTAATTATTCCGTTTCTCAGCATGAATGCGTTCAACTTATTTCTTTCCTTACTCTGCCCTGGCTGTTCTTCTGTCCTACTCTCCCTGTGTCTGCCCTTTGACTCCCCTTTTTACCTTCTCTCTCACACGCACTGCCTGTCTGCTGCTCAGTGAGGGGAAGGTGGGTGCTGTTATGCACGTGTCTAGATCTGGCGGGGCTTTTCTCAACAGTGGGTAAGTCTTGGAGGAACTATTGTGCATGATAAAGACTTGCAGTGGTGTGAAATTGATGGAGGGGTAAGGTACGAATCCAAGAGTAAGCATCATTTGCATTTGTATAAAATATTTGATGACGCAATGTTTGATGGGATGGAAATAAGAGACAGGGGAATATTTGGGAGGCTGTAAAATGTATGAGAAAGGGCAATATTTAGTGAGAGACGAAACTGAGGAGGGGAAGAAAAATTGAGTTTGGGGTGCAAATCTTGGAGATTTTCGGAAATTGCCTCGAAACATACGGAGGCAAGGGATTAAGAGTGATTTGGTAGTATTGATCAGAAATTAGCCAGCTGAAACAAGACAGATGGTGGTGGGAGATGGGAAATGTGCACCCTGAAGTTAGGTTACTAGTGGTGTGCCACAAGGATCTATTTTGGGGCCAATGCTGTTCTCCATTTTGGTAACTGACCTGGTTAAGTGTGGAGAAGGATCGGATCGTACATTTGCTGATGACAATAAGGTCGGTAAAGTTGTGAACAGTGCTGAAGAATGTTTCAGGATACAGAGTGGCATAGGTGAACTGTAGTCCTGGGCGGAGAGGTGGCCAGTGGAGTTTAATGTGAAAAGTGTGAGATGTTTCACTTTGGAAGAAGCAACAGAGTTATGGCCTTATGGTAATATTCCAGTTCGTGCTGATGAGCAGAGAAATCTCGGCTCTGTTGTACATAGATCCTTGAAAGTTGAAACACAGGTTGATAGTGTTTTCGACAAGGCATACGCAATGTTGACTTTAATTGGTGGCGAGACTAAGTTTGGAACCATGAGGTCATGTCGGATCTGTACAATCTCTGGGGCGGCCGCACTTGGAGTATTGCGTACAGATCTGGTCACCGTCCATTCAGAAGAATTTGGAAGCATTGTAAAGGTTTCTGAGCAGATTTACTCTGGGGGAAACCCCTGTCTGTAAAGGATGACGGGCGTTAGGCTGCTTTGTTCGCGAGAAGGAGGGTGAGAGGCGAATTCATTGAGACATATCAGATGATCAGTGGGTTTGATAGCGTGGACAGTTAGACGCTTTTTCCTCAGATGGTGATATCTATTATTAGGGGACATAACATTAAACTGAGGGATGATAGACATAGAACAGATATCTGAAGTAGTTTCCTCATTCAGAGTCTCGAGACGTGGATCGCCTTGATTATAACAACAGTAGATTCGCCAAATTTCAGAGCTTTTAAATGGTAATTTGATGCACATATGGATGTAAATGAAATAATGTAGGTTAGATGCAATTCAGATTGCTTCCACAGATCGGCGAACCATCGACAGCTGAAGCACCTGAACAGTGTTGTAATGTTTGATGTTCTATGTTCTGAAGTCATTCCAGATATGGATTCCTTTTGTTCGCGGTTATATAAATTATGTTTTCTTCAAACAACGTGATTCTGGCCAGCTGCATCACTCCTGGAATATCCACTGACATCTGCCTAAACAAGTAAAAGAGTTAGGTTTCGAGCTACCTCATTGAATAGTTTGACGTGGTCAGACCTGGTATGTAACAGCAAGAACTGGATTGGAGAAATGCTTAGAACATGTTCAGTTTTGTAAGCGGTATCATACATCGAGTGGAACTGCGACCAGAAATGTTTGCTGTCTTTTGAAAAAGCGTACCGACAAAGGAACATGTGGTACAAATTCCACATTGGCAGATGGCAGAAATATAGCTCAGGATAAACACAGCTTTTCAGAAACGTAGCTCAATGAATTAGTCCTGAACATGATTTCAGAGTGGAATTTAGAGTTGATGAGTTGAGTTTACCCAATTCAGAAGAAGGAACCAAAGGACCGACTCAATTAATAAAGGCCACGAGAAAGTCCGGAGTAACAGAGAGATCTTGGATTGCTCATTCCATAAATCAATAGGAGAGATAATTAGGAACGCTACTGTTATAAGTGGAGGCATAGATCATGAAAGCAGGGAGGTTATTTTTGGATTTTGTTGAGGTCACAGCTGAATTAATGTGTGGTATAATGGTCACAACACCAGAGGAAGGATGCGATTGTTATGAAGAGGGAGATGAGGAGGTGGAAATTAGTGGAGGTAGGTTCAAATGAGTCACGACCTTAGAGTGACACAATTTCTCCTCACCTCTTTCTTACCTCTGTTCTAACATCGACAAAATATGACCTCTCTTTCTAGAAAGCCCCGCATGAGGAAACAAGTATTCTATCGATTTGGTGAGTTTTCATATGGAGTTCGCAGGAAGTTATAGAATTATGATTGCAGGGTGAGAGAAGTTATGTTTCTTTAACGTAGCAGTATGAATGAGACTCTGTCCGGAGTACTGTGCAGTGAAAAATTCAATGATTGAAGATGACTGTAAATATCAGAAAGCTGTAAACTGTAAGTAGGACCGTATGGAACTCGAAAATGATTTCGAAAAAGTTGGTTGAATCGAAGTAGAAGAGGGAGAAAATTGAATGCAAATATAAGTGAGGTAATACACTTTAATTGGAAGAACATTAAAGAAAATATTTTTAGAGGATATAATATTAATACAGGTTTCGTGGATTGAAGGAGTTTGACATACATATGCACAGACAATTGATGATTAGAGGATAGTACAGAAAGTGTTCTCGGTCCTTTGATTCAGAAGAGTATTCAGAACAAAAGCAAAGAGGTGATGTAGACCTTGTATTAGATAATTGTTCGACCTCTGATGGTGTACTGCATGCAGTTGCGGGGGCTACATTGTCGGAAAATTAGAAGTGAAGTGTACGACACGGACTCATGCCCCGACAGTGAATATTTAAATCCTGAAAGGTTTTTCCCTTATCTTTAAACTGTGACCCACGGTTCTGAACTCTGGCACCATCGGAAACATCCTTCTGCATTCAAGCTGTTAAGTAGTGTTGGAATTTTATCGCTTCCTCCGAGGTCTCGAGTGAATACTACGCTAAGCGACTCTGATACCCGATGTTTGCCTGAGCTCGGATGGCTACGTTATTGGTATTTGACCTCGTGTCATTCACTCTCTGTCTATTCGGAAGGGAAGGTGTGATGGTTATATCTGGCAGTGACAAGTCGATGATTATGTACTTGTATGAACTGTTTTCTTCCAGTTGTCCAATGTAGCCGTGCTTTCTCAGTCTTTGCGCCATGTTCTCTCCATAACCTCTGTCCTGATGGATGTGTGTTTGTCGGGTCTTTAACTTTTGTGAGGAGATCATGGATATCCTTATTGGTTTAACCTTTTATTTTTCCCATTATAAAATAGAACGATGATCTGAACAAATTCAGATGAAGGTTAATTTTAATAAATGCAAAGTATCGCATTTTGAAAATGTAAGATTGTTAGTTTTTCGTTGTTCGTGTCAACCTGTGAATCCTTCCATAATCATCAAGGAAGATTCACAACCAAGACTATGAAGACTGAAGAAATCTCTGTGCAGCATTCAACTCAACTTCAATTCATTATTATGACAGTAACCGGATATTGGAGCAGAGAAGATGGGGAGATGTATTTTTCTCACAGTGAATGATGCTAATTACCTGAAAAGGTGAGAAAACGAAGTTTCAATTTCCTATCAGTTTCATTTTAAAGTTAGAAGTATCTCCACATAAAGCAAGAAACGTACTCCAAATATTGACTGGTGTTGAAATAAAATATCACTCTTAAAGAGCGAGCAGAAGCACAATCGGCCGAACAGCCTTTCAGTACGTGAGAAGTTATGACGACACCTTGCACAAAGCTAACCTTTCTGATCCGAAGATACACTGCTTAAAGAAACGACTTGATGCAATTAACAAACAATCAAACCTGTGTTTAAGAATGAGAACTGAACACAATTTCTGTCCAGGAGTACATACAATTTTGTTGTAATTAATATGTGGTGGAGCCGATGTTGTACTGGGTGGGGGTTGGGAGTGGGGTGTGGGGAAAGTTAAAAATTACAACATCCTACGTTAGAATCGAGCAGTTTTACGGTCA
Source organism: Chiloscyllium punctatum (assembly GCF_047496795.1). Taxonomy (NCBI): domain Eukaryota; kingdom Metazoa; phylum Chordata; class Chondrichthyes; order Orectolobiformes; family Hemiscylliidae; genus Chiloscyllium; species Chiloscyllium punctatum. The sequence continues at coordinate 43,995,368 of NC_092789.1, forward strand.
GGACCAAGGGAGTGTTGCTGAGCAAAGAGATCTTGAAGTGCAGGTTTATAGTTCCTTAAATGTAGAATCGCAAGGAGTTAGAACACGAAAGAAGGCTTTTGGTATGCTTTCTTTTATTGTCCAGTGTATTGCGTTTCGGAGTTGGGAGGTCATGCTGATACTGTACAGGAAGTTAGTTAGGCCACTTTTCGAATATTGTGTGCAATTTTATTCTCTTTCCTATCGGAAGGATGTTGAGAAACTTCAAAGGTTCACAAATGATCTGCAAGTTTTCAAGAATTGGAGGATTTGAGTTCGAGAGAGAGGCTGAATAAGCTGGACTGTTTTCACTGGAAATGTGGATGCCGGGGATTGCCTTACAGAGTTTAAGAAAATCATAAGGGGCATGGATAGAAAAAATTGTCAAAGTCTTTTCCCAGGAATGGGAAAGCCCAGAATAAGAAAGCATACTTTAGACTGAGATATGAAAGAAATAAAAGGGACATAGGGGCCATCGTTGTCTCGCAGAGGGTGGTGCCTGTGTGGAATGGGCTGCCACAGGAGGTGGTGGAATCTGGTAGAATTGTATCATTTAAGCTGCATCTGAATCTGTATATGAATAGGAAGGGCTGAGAGGGAAATGTAGCAAGTGCTGGCAAATGGCACTGGATTAGCTTCGGACAGCTGGTCGGCACGCATGAGTTGGACTGAAGGGTGTGTTTCCGTTGTGCACATCTCTATGACTCTATCTATCAGGTTTCATAATTGAGACAGATTAAAAGCCCCATTCAGGGAGGTCTCTTCTCTGAGATCTATCTGGCCGACTTCATTGTAATCATTACACTCGTTCTCAGCCTTTCATCCTTCAAGTAAGGTCCGAGGTGATACTCAAACTCTGTTCATACGATGGAAGTGAACGCCACGGATTCATGCCCCGACAGTGAAAATGGCGATTGACACAGAATCACTAAATTACAGCCCAGTTACGATGCAGTAAGGAGCCATTAGAACGAATAAACTATCCCTCAGTGCCAATCTACTGACTTTTTCAAGATACCCCTTGCATATCTTTTCTATTGAAATCACAACCCAATGCCCCTCTTGAGGCTCTCAATTGAAGCATCATATTTCCAGGTATTGCATCTCACACCCTGACTCCTCATTGATTTAATAAACTTTTCCTCGTATCGCCCTGTCTGTGTATGCAATGCTTTAAATATTTGCCCCATTCTCGTTCTTGTTCATTTTACGGGCGGGAAGAGTTTCTCCTCGTTGAGTTCGAAGTGAAGCATTCAAATTCGTCGGGTATCACACAATGTGAATAGAATGTAGGCCGATATTTCAGAAGTTACAGTGTGTAAAGGTAGATTGTTTAAACTTTAAAAACACTAGTCGGACCACTGCTGAATTTTCTGAATAGTTTTGGACTCCTTAAGCAAGGAATCATGACTCATTAGCCCTGATTTTCAAGTGGATTCATGAGAATATGTAAATGATCTGGGTAAGTTAAGATTCACAGAAAGAGATACATGGGAGAGATGCTTTCTTGAAAAAAAATCACTCGTGGGACAAAGTCAGTTGGCTGTGTGAGCACGTATTACCTATCCTGAATTTCAGTATATTCATTGTATGCAGGTCCAAATATATTGACCTATTTTCTACCTGTGCATGGATTCTGGAAAAAAAAAGATATTTCAACCTAAAATGACATCTCTGTCTCTTTCCAAGTTTCATCTTTGATTCCAAAAGTGACAATCTGCAAGTGATTCCCTATTGCCCACTGAGTTTGAACGGCAATTAAACAATTCCGTTATCATTGCACCTGGGTTGTTTTTACTGTCGGGACTATGGAAGAAATGGAAGACCGTGGAGGTTAGTGGTTTGTGTTGGTAATGTTAGTGGTGGGAATATTTCTTTTCTAAATCTGTCCAAAGCACAAAAGAAGAGTGAATTGCCGAGAATGCTGTAAATATGAAATATCTACTGGATTCCTTTCCACTTCAGTGATTTTACTGCACCCGATGAGTATTTCCTACTTTTCTGGTGTAGATTTCTGGATAAAACTTTGGTAGACCATTCCAAGTTCCAGAGAGTCAAGTTCAGAATTTCTAATCAATTCATATTCACATTCCTACCGTATGCATTTTTGTCTTTCTCACGTTATTTTGTCCACCATTCAACACCGGCCCTTTTATGATTATGTCTCTCAAATAATCTCTGCATTTGGAAGTATAGTAAAGAGTGGAAATATACAGTGAACAGTTGATCATACCTGACTCCTATTCCATGTGTCTGCTTTTGGAAAGTTTAAATAGATATTCCTGCAGCAGATCTATTATTTCTGTTACTTTACACGCCACTCGGTTTTGCATATTTGATGGAGGTTTTATTCCGTACTTCCTTGAATTTACAACTCGGTTCCTAAGAAAATGACGACTTCCAGAGACACTCTGCAACTGTGGAGTTATGATTGGGAGTTGGTGTGTTGTGAGAAGTTGAAACATAATGTGAAAATCTAATATTGTCGTGAATTCTTTCCATCCTTTTCCTAAAGCAATTACAGATACTTTGTTCCCAGATCTTTTGTCTTTAATATAATTTTCATTAGTAGAAGAAAATTGATGCCAGTGTTTCAATTGCTATAGGTTTGCTCGTGAAATTCCAATCAGATCAAGGTTAACGTTCGTGTGTAACCCATTCCAGTAAGTGTTTTTCTAGTCTATTCTAAAAATCTTGGCGGTTATTTGTCATGAAGCATCAGCAGAGAACAAAATCAATGGTAAGACAGACAATAATCTACTTATTGTCACACTTCTTTCATTACATCGTCTTGTGTGAATGTTTTGCAATTTACGGCAATGAATCAGTGACTTCAACGAAAATAAAATACCCTTCCTCATCGAACTTAAAGACTGTGTAAAATTACTTGAGTAGAAAATCGATAATGTGTACATTCAATCATTTATATTTCAAAATGGCTTTTTCTGTTGCAGTGGTCAGATCGTGGGACAGATGTATGTGGAGAGATTGGAACAATCAACATTATATTGATAGGGCTCTAAAGATTGTGTGGATGGATGTGTAACAAACCTTTAAAATTTCTAACAGGATTTGATCGGGGAGACATAGAAAAGATACTCCCTATGCCTGGGAATGTAGAACCAGAATTCCATGTTATAATAATAAGAGAAAGGACATTTCGGACTGAGATGAGAATAAATTATGTCAGCCAGAGAATGACGAGCTTGTGGAATTCTCCACAACAGGAAACTGTTGCGATCAAAACATTGAATACATTTAAAAATATGTAACTATTTCGACTGTAAAATATAGCCAAACGTATTCGGATAATGCAGGATCACAGTACAGAATTGGATGAACAGCTATGGAAATTTGTATCGTTAGAGCACGGCCAGAAGGGTACATGGCCCATTCCTGCTCCGATATATCCCCGAATTCTATGCTTCCAATATGCCGCATATTTATTTTTTATGTCTTGTGCAGTGTCTGTCACTCAATCAAAATTAATTTGTTTTTTTCTGCGTTCCTCAGATAAAAATAAAATACTTAGCGCTAATGAGAATTTGGAGTGAGTTCATTTGATTGCCTGATTTCTTTGGTTACTCTCATTAAATAATAGTCTCACTGGGGCTTTCGTACGATATAAAATAGGTGGTTGCACGGAATACATGGCTGTTTTGCAGCAGTAGGATTCGTTGAATGAACATAATCACAGCTTACTTGAAAAAATGGAGACCACGGTAATTTTACAGATAGAGCGCATTTACTACCCCGTACTTGCAGCTGTAGGTGTTATTGGTAAGTACTTCACTACAGTGTCCATTACGTAACGTAATATTTAACATGTTAGGTCATGTTTTTGTTTATTTTTAATATTTAACATACTTTCCGAACTGCATTTTTTCCAAGTTAATCCTTTCTGTCAGAGTCTGGAAAAAAATGTTATCCTGCCCAATGAAACAAGTAGATTCATAAACATTCGAATTGGTCTTCAATCCAAAACAAAACATTTCTTCTGAATTCCTCTCTTTCTCGAATACAGAGGCATCTATTAGTTAAAAAAAAATGAATTCGATGATAAGTGACTTTTCGGGTGTCTTTTATTTTTTGGTTGGAAATGCATGCCATAGTAGATTATCTTTTTTTGATCCTGTTATTTTATACGTGGAGTGATTACGGTGCACAAATGTACTTTCGATTCTTGGTGGCCCACTGAACCTGTTCTTATTTGGTGTAATTTTTGTTGTCTGCAATCTGAGTACACTGAACAACATCTTTTTGAAAAATATTTTTACCTGTCAAACGAAAATATGACACAGGTGAAGTTAAGTTCAGATGCATCGTGCAAGTGATTCGATGTTTCGTTTCCACTGGTGCAAATATTCATGCTGCATTTCATCTGTTGCTACATATTATGTCGCTGCACAATATGACAGTGAGAAAAAACTTCCGATGATTTTGACAAGATGTGTTATATTATATGTGTTGATTGTGTACAGCATCTGGCATTTACATTTTTTTATATATGTTTAATAGTAGGCTCTGATTAAAACATGAGGTAATAACAATAACTGCAGATGCTGAAAACCAAATACTGGATTAGTGGTGCTGGAAGAGCACAGCAGTTCAGGCAGCATCCAAGGAGCAGCGAAATCGACGTTTCGGGCAAAAGCCGTTCATCAGGAGGCTTTTGCCCGAAACGTCGATTTCGCTGCTCCTTGGATGCTGCCTGAACTGCTGTGCTCTTCCAGCACTACTAATCCAGTATCTTATTAAAACATGAGCTGACCATAAAGATGCAGTTTTGTTTTTATTTCATTCACTATGACTTTCTGTCCCTGAGTTTTTCTGCTGTCAATAAGGTGCAGATGAATTTCCTGAAGAGTATTGAGAAGGCAGGCTCAGTAAATATCATAACATCTGTGTAACGGACAATAAGAACTAATGAAAGTTAATTCTTTTCTGAGAATTATTTGGTAAACGCAGCCACGTGAGACCTAACATAAGCCTTCGAGAACATCTCTGACTTTAGACCCTTTCAGCCTTAAAACAATGAATTTGGATGCAATCATGCTTCTATTCACCACATTTTCTGCTTTCTTCTTTTTGTTAAATTGAATTCAACAATTTTTCTCTGCACGTAAAAGAGAATAAATCGAAATGTGCAGCCACGTTGGTTTCTTCAGCAACAACTTTGGTACATCGCTATGTAGTTTTGGTTCTTTCCTTTCCTGCCAAATCAAAACTTATAAGAAAGTAGACTTCCCATCAACACGACCAGAGAATGATTATTTTACTAAATAATGGAAAACTAGTGATATTCAATCCACCACAGTAATGTTCATTTGTTCACTGTCCCATCTTTTCCAGTCGATAAGTTTTAGTTTTTTCGACAAAAATGTTCTACACTTTTGCACTTCATATCGCTTATTAGATATACCCAGACACATAACGCTTTTTATATGCTTCTTTCCCAACTTTTTGTCTGTCACTCCTAAAATTGATTGGGAACATGTGATGAGCATAAATGTTGAACAGTGAACTCACAGATCCTGGTCAGTGTCACAACAGATACAGAACCTAAACGTTGTGTTCCTATTCACCTGTACCTCTTCATTGGGTGGCACGGTGGCGCAGTGGTTAGCAGTGCTCCTTCACATTGCCAGCAGACCCGTGTTCAATTCCCGCCTCAAGTGACTGACTGTGTGGAGTTTGTACATTCTCCCTGTGTCTGCGTGGGTTTCGTCTGGGTGCTCCGGTTTCCTCCCACAGTCTAAAAATGTGCAGGTTAGATGAACTGACCATGCGAAATTGCCCGTTGTGTTAGGTGAAGGGGTAATTGTCTGGGTGGGTTGCACTTTTTCGGGTAGGTGTGGACTTTTTGGGCCGAAGGGCCTGTTTCCACACAGTAAGTAATTTCCACCGAGCTGGGGATTTGTGTTGTAACACAAGTTCACTGCTCAGCAAACAGCACCACAACAATGAGCACCCGAGCTACAAATCTTCTCCCAAACTTTGAACACTGTAAGTAATCTAATTATTCCTTGTTGTATCACGTCCTGCAAAATGATGTGCATTTGGCGAGATAACCTATTTCCAAAGCCTGTATTTCTCATTTTTTCTCTCCATTTATGCCCCCCATCAGTTCCCAGCTCCTATCCTCACATGAGAGCATTTATTCATGAGCTTATTTTTCCTTTAGAAATGACGCAAAAATCTAGGAAACAGACGTGTGAATCCATAAGTGCTGACGTATTTCCTTCCAAAAGATCAAGTAATGATAGAAGTTAATGACTTATCTCATTCAATTGACTTGCAGAGTATACCATGAAGACATAGTTTTAATTATTCTGTCGTAAGTGTTGTATTTTTGTAATCATATTCAATTGATGCTGTCTTTGTGGCAGCAGCCAAAATCAATGGCAATATTCTGCGATTTTTCTTTCAGTTAACGTAGTGGCGATCGTAATTCTGTATCGAGGAAACTGTGGCCTCTCCAAATGCATCACGTTCTACTTGTTGGCAATGTCAGCAGCAGATCTAACACTGGTAATTTTCAATGTCCTACTGGACAGAATTAACAATATTCATTTTCCAGTTACATTTCTGTACATCACTCCTCTGTGTGCAGTTAGAATTGTTCTGTTTCTTATGGCCATGGACTGTTCTGTTTGGTTCACGGTTGCTTTCACATTTGATCGGTTTATAGCCATTTGTTGTCAGAAACTAAAGTCAAGATACTGCAACAAGAGAATGGCGGCATTGGTTATAGGAGCTGTAAGCATTGTCAGCTGTTTACGCTCAATTCCCTGGTACTTTGTATTTGTCCCTGATTTTGTTTCTAATAATGTACCATGGTTTTGTAACTTAGCACCAGAATATTATAATGCATTCTTCTGGACTATCTATGAGTGGATGCATAGTATTATTACACCTCTGCTTCCAATTGCATTGATTCTGGTGTTCAACGTTCTCACTGTCAGGAATGTAATAGTCACCAATAGAGTCCGCCTGCGTCTTCAGGGCCATAAAAAAAGAGAAGGTAGAATCGATCCTGAAATTGTAAACCGTAGAAAATCCTTAATTTTGCTCTTCACTTTATCTGCTAATTTCATATTGTTGTGGATGACAAATGTAGTACATTCTTTGGGCTGGCAAATTGTTAATTATAACTATAAAGACAAGACATATAATCATCCAATATTTATCCTTCAAGAATTTGGATTCATGCTGCGACTTCTGAGTTCTTGTACAAACACATGCATTTATGCACTGACCCAGACAAAATTCAGGGAGGAGTTAAAGAATGGACTCAAGTATTCTATTGATATACTTGCTACATTATGTAAATAAGCAAAATGATTTTGTCTGAAATTGGAGCTCTTACTGTATTCCTGTAAAAAAATCTTTTAATAAATTATTCTGAAGTGTCCACTGTGCACATCCGCAGTTCCCTTTAGGTGACAAAATAGAAAATTATTTTTATGAAGTTCCATGAACCAATTGCTTTTTATCAGCCGTGCCATAGATTATTAAAGCAGACAGTTTACGTTGGAGATGTATTGGACTTTAGTTCAGCCACTAAAGTCTGGAGCACTGTGTGCAACTCGGTGGCATGCGTTGCAGATTCACTCGGGTGTTCTGAGATCTCTGCAGTGTGGAAAACATTCTCTTCGGCCCAACAAGTTCACACCTATTCTCCGTAGAGTAAATATAGAAACACACCCATTCCCATATTGTATAATCCCATATTTAACAGTGACTAAAAAATCAAGCCTATAGATCGCTGAACACTGTGGGCCATTTAGCATTGCCATTTCACCGAAATCGACCATTTTTGGTATTGTGAGAAGAAACTGGAGCAAACACGGGGCGAATGTGCAAACTCCACACAGAAAGTCGATCAAGGCTGGAATCGAAACGGTGTAGCTGGCACTGTGAGGTAGTGATGCGATCGAAATAGTCACCCATGTTGGGGAAGATGGAGAATTCCAACTTTGAAACGAGATTGGATAAGATCGGGTTGTGTTTTTTATGACTAGACAAAATTGAGAGGGACCAAGTTTGTGCGGTGTAATATGATGAACGGCATGGACAGAATGAATAGAAAGGAGTTGTTCATTGTAGTCGCCTGGTCAGTAACACGGGAGCATACATATTAGGAGAAAGTCAGAGGTTTGGATGGGATTTGAGAAAGTAGGTGGTGCGCAAAACTCGCAATCTATAAAATATATTGGGTCAGTTTTTAAAATTTCGTTCAGTTCACAGAAATGTGCCAAAAGGGAAATGGAATAAATGTTGATTTATTTGTCATTGTTATGCCGATGCAGATTCGATGGGCCGAACCATTCCTTCGAACCCGGGTGGTTCTGTGATACTACATCACTGTGCACACTTTTGGATAGATAATCTATGCAATGGTTATGTTGTATTACTCTCTGAATTGTTTTCAATTCTTCAAATTTAACTCTCTGACTCTCATTGGTTTGTGAATCCCCACTGTAATGGAAAATTAACAAAATAAACATTTACTCTGCAATCTGAAAGAGATTGCTTTTCTAAATCTAATGTTATGCTGAATCTTGCAGTCGAGGAGACAGCTTGGCTTCATTGAACTTTGCAAACAGTCAACATGATCTTGCGAAGAGTCGAATTCAGCAAAAAAGCGAAGGGAAACATAAAGACAGTAAGAAATTATATACACAGCAAGGGAATGGGAAAGTAAGAGCTCGAATGATTCCCAGCTCTTGTCCTTTAGCGTGTTATAAGGATATTAGAAAAATAATATGTGAAATTTGTTCAGGGCACTTACACAAGGCGTAATTGCTACGCGTATGAGTCCCCTGCATGCAGAAGTTAAAAATAAAGGTTTTTCTCTGCTCTTGCTCGCAGTTGAGTCGAGTCCATTTAATTTCGACGACATCACCAAGCATCACCCTTTCATTTGCTCTTGGATAACACTACGAGCACATCCTTTTGCGAGTGGTATCCTTTCTCAGATGAAAATTGTTTAGAACGCCATCAGGTATTTTACTGATTATCCAAAATTGCGCAGTGTTGCCGTGTTCCTCGATGTATTTCTACACCTAACGTTCTCTGCATAGCAGCTGGCAGGTTACCCCAACTAGCGTGAGCTGGAACCTCGAAACTATTCCAAAACTCTCAGTCACTGCTGACAGTTTATACTCTGCTCACCAAGAGTTAATTGACGAGACTGATTTACGATTCTTCAAAGAAAAGCCTTCAAGCTCTGGCTCAGGGATGTTAGACTGAGTGCATCCTGAACATTTGTAACAGGATTTATAGACGAAGGTGAAATAGACACTGTGTTGAGCATGGTATCTAGTAGATAGGATTACTTGATCAGGACTCTGGTTTCTGAAAACATTAATGGATTCGTGAACAAATCAGTGGTCCGAAAGTTTCGAGTCATTGAGTTATCCAGCACAGAAGGAAAAACTGATTCGAACTAGTCCTTGCCAAAAGTGTAACGAATCTAAACTAGTCCCAAGTGCAGGCCCATATCCCTGCAAATCTTTCTTATTCATATACTAATCCAAATGTTGCTTTAAACTTTGCAACTTCTTTCGCATCCATCACATCCTTCAGACGTTCATTCCACAAAGGAAACTCTCCCTTTGTAAAGCATGTTGTCAATCGTGTCGTTTTTAAAACTTACTCTTCTCATGTAAAAAAAAGGGCAATACTATCCTTGAACTCTTGAAAAATGAATGAGTAGCCTGTGATTTCCAGGGACAAAGCTATTTGACCTGGTCACGTGAATTATCTGCATGTGCTGGTGATGTGGATGAGTTAGGGAAGTGTGTAGTTGTGTAATGTACATTGGAGTTTACCTGATTGAAGGATTGAAAGGTATTGTTCTTGGAGAATCTGAGGGATTTTGAGTAAGTGGAGATTCAAATGACATGCTGTATGTTGATTACCTCTCGTAGGTAGGTCTAGTCAGCCTTTAAAACTGTTCATTGTGACAGATGTTTGTGGTCTGCTGAAGTCAAAGAGTCAACCACACTATTAGGGCAATTGGACACTGCAGCTTTTCGGAGGAAAACGTTGCAATCAAGCTGTCATTGGGTCATCGAGTATTCATTCTTTCCCTTAGTGTACCATTCATGTCAGGTAGACGAAATTTCAATTCTCACTCTGGCAGAACATCAATCAGGTAGGCTGATGTTTGCATTCCTGAGTAGTTCGCTCAGCAAAAACAATTTAATAAATCAAGATATTGACGTGTACAACGTTTCCAATGTAGAACTGCAATTATGGCTTATGCATTGACCATAAGCCCATAATGGACATTTCAGGAAATAAAAATGCTCACTGTCCCTTCACGGACAATCTAATCTATTCCTAGAGTTTTGGCTTCTTTTCAGGTGTTTCACATATTGTTTAAATGTTATTGTACTCATTCCTTCCAAGTGTGATTCTGAAGTTATCAACATTTCATTGCAACTGACGACACGACAGCTGATAAACAACAGATATCATCGAAGATTGGAGACGGCAGCCATTTTGCCCCACCAAGAGAAAGTTAAAGAGTGACCTGGCCGGCATTTTCTTGTTTCGAAAACGTGTTAATTGTTCAAGTATATATTGCAAGACTTCGTGAGCTGTCAAAACCTAAACCAATAGACGTTCTTCCGATTCTCACGAAAAAGTGACTAATATTTCTATGCAGTATATTTAATCCACTAATTGCTAGTCAATTCAATGTATCCAGGCGAAAGTGAGGACTGCAGATGCTGGAGATGAGAGTCAAGTGTATGGTGATTGATAAGCGTAGCAGGTCAGGTAGCATCCCAGGAGTAGAAAAATTGACGTTTCGGGCAAAAGGCCTTCAGCTCTTCATGAGACTGGGATCCTCGGGGAGGTAGAGATAAATGGGAGGGGGAAAGGTAGCTGAAAGTGCAATAGGTTGGCGTACAGGTGATAGGTCGATGGTGATGGTGGAGTGGATAGGTGGGAACGAAGATGGACAGATGGGAGAGCTCATGAGGGCGGGGCTGAGCTGCAAGGTTGGAACTGGGATAAGGTGGGGGGGAGGGAAAAGGAGGAAACTGGTGAAATCCATATCGATGCCATGGGGTTGGAGGATCCAGCGGTGGAAGATAAGGCTTTCTTTCTCCACACTTTGCGTGGTAAAGGATTGGCGATGCTCTCGGTGGAGTGGGAAGGGAAGTTGAATTATTCGGCCACGGGGCGGTGGGGTTGGTTATTTTGGGTTTCCAAAGATGCTTGCTGAAGTGTTCTGAGAGTAGGCATCCTATCTCCTCGACGTATAGCATATCGCATCAGAAGCAACTGACACAGTACATGATATGTGTGCAATTGCAGGTGAAGCTTTGATGGATGTGCAAGGCACCTTCATCGCCTTGGGCGGAGGAGAATAGGGCAGAGTGGGCGCAGGTTGTCCAATTCCTGTGGTGGCTGGGGAAGGTGCTGTGCGTGGAGCATGGCGTACATCTGACATCGTAGTCGTGTAGAGAACCGTCTTTACAGAAAGTGAATGCAGTAGGGAGGGAAATATATCTCTGGTGGTGCAGTCCATTTGTCAGTGGCTGAAATGGCGGAGAATCATGCGATGATATACGGATGTTGGTCTGGTGACTACGTAGGATCAATCCTGTTATAAGAAATATTGATATGTCAACTCGGGTATCAAAAAATGGAGCAGTTGGGCAAATACCACGAAAGTAATTTCCATTCGACAGAACCAACAGCCCTCAGCTAACGAGAGAAAAGTTGACTCTCACAATCAGCAGTGATTTAGACAAAACACTATACACATAACAAAGACTTAAGAATCCGCTGGGGAAACTGGATTCATAACAGATCGACAGAGGTGACAAAGACATTCCAGAAGACACGTAACCTGTTGGTAATTTCGAGAGAATAATTTTTTTCGTTTTTGGTTTCTGAGTGAGATTCGCTTTTTTTTATGGAGCAGCATACCATTCCAAAATTTTTCTATCCGGGAATACTCAGCAGTTTGATGGTTTGCTAATACTTTAATTAATTCTGTCACTGTTACAGTTATATAACTAAGTTATTGCTTCTTTATTATCAATTGAGACTCACCGACTTATTTTGTTTAATCACTTGCGATTAAATTTCTCCAATTTTACAAACCCTTTTCCAGATTATTGAGCCAGGTGCTTCTTGTTGGTTGTTTTTGCTTTATTTGTTAGAGGGAGAGGTGTCAAAATCTAATTGATAACAAAACCTTCCTTGAGAAATATTTACTTCGCTCAAAAAAACTGAATCGTTTGAAAGAAACATTGCTGATGTAACGTGGCATAGTTAAGAAATGACAATATGATTTGGCCGGCCAACAATATTAATAGCCTTTGAAACCAATCTAAAGCTCATCTAACCTACATTATTACATTTTCATTGTTATGTTTATGCAATGACCGTTTAAATGAACCTAAAGTTGCCTACTGCACGACTGTTGCAGGTAGAGCTTTCCACGCCCTTACTGCACTGACTGACGAAACTCCATCTGACATCTGTCCTACATCTATCACGGTTCAATTTAAATCTATGTCACCTCTTGATAGCCATCACCATCCGAGGAAAAAAAAAGCAGGCACTCAACTGTCCACCTGATTTAATCCTCTTATAATGGAATGTTTCTCAATTTAGTCAACTCTTAACTTTCTTGTCTCGAACGAAAACAATCATAATTCCTCAGCATTTTCATTTATTTCTTTGTGAGGCAATGCTTTCCAAAGATTCCACATCCTTCCTATAATGTGATGAAAGGAACTGTATTCAGCACTCCAGGGTTTTGCACAATTGTAAGGTCACCTCCGAGCTCTGGAACTCAATCTCTATTCCAATAAAAGCTGACACACTGTATGGCTTCACATCAATCCTTTCAAATTGGGTAGCAACTTAAAGGGATCTATATTTCTATGAACATCGAGACTCTTCTGTTCATCTACACCCCCAATAATATCACCATTCGTCCAGTAAATTGCATTCCTGTTGCTCCTTCAAAAGTGAAGCCTCATACACTTTTCCGCATTAAACTCCATTGCCACCTCTCAGTCCAGCTCTGCAGAATATCTGTGTCCCTCTGTAAACTATCGACAGCTGCAGCTCTATTCGTGTCATTTACAAATTTTCTTGCACATGCTCCTACGAATTCATCGAGACATTTTGCCAATTGACACACACAGTTTCCCCAGAACAGATCCTTGTCATACACTCCAATCACTGAATACGAGTGAATATTTTGCATCAGTCACCAATCTCTGTCTTCTTCCAGCTAGCCAAGTTCTGATCAAAACCGCAAAATGAATGTCTATCCCATGTATCCGTATTTACGGCAACATCCTACCGTGGAGAAACTTACCAAAAGATTTACTGCAATCCATATACACCGCATCAACCGCTTAACTCTCATAGACCTGTTTGGTCACCTTTTTAAAGAACCCAAAAAGATTTTTGAGGCAGCACATACCCTTCGTCTGTCCTTAATCAGAGTATTCCTTTCTGTATGATTAAAAACCCTGTAAGTTAATACTTAATACAACAATTTACCCACAACTGGAGTAAAGCTCACTGGACTCCAACTATGAGGTGGATCTCTGATTCCATTCTTGAACAACGGGTCAACATATGCTATTCTCGAATCTTGTTGCACTATCCCAAAAGACAATAACGACAGAGAGGTCAAAACCAAGGGCACTGCAATCTCCTCCCTGGTTCTACAGCAAATCCTTGGGTAGACTCTATTCGACCCAGAGGACATTTGTGTTTCACACTTGCCAGAATTGCTAAGACCTCCTCCTTGTTAATCTCAATCATGTTTAATCTAGTTGCCCATATCCCAATATTGTCCTCGACGAGGTTGTCGTTTTCCTGTGTGAATACTGAAGAAAAATATTCATTTATCACTTCTCCTATCTCCTGGACTTCACGCAACTATTCCCACTGCTCTCCTTGATTGGCCCTAATCTCAACTTTGTCAAACTATTTGTTTTTTGCTAACATACCTACAAAACGCCTAAGGTTTTCCTTGATCCAACCTGCCAACGACTTCTAGTGTACCCTCTTGGCTCTTCTTAGTTCACTCTTTAGGTCTTTCCTGGCGAATGTCTTACTCTCAAGGGCCTGAACTGAGTCTTCACGTCTGATTCTTACATTTCCCTTCTGCTTTCTTTGACAAGTGATTCATTTCTTTAGTGAACCACGGCTCCCTCGTTCGACCAAAACCTTCTTGCCTGACAGTTGCATTCTTTTCAAGGGTACGGCACAGCTGTACTTGAATAAGATCGCCAGTTCAATTTTGCGCATCATCTGCAGTTTCCTTCCCTATCTGATGCATCCTAAATCTTACCAAATCGCATCATAATTGCCTTTCCCCAGATAGAACTCATGCCCTGTGGTTAGAAAAACCTATGCCTTTTCATCAATAAAGTAAACATAACAAAATTGTGGTCAGTATCACAAAAGTCATCACGTACATCCAAAACAATAACCTGACCACGTTCATTACCCAGTATCAAATCCAATGTGGCCTCTCCCATTTTTGGCCTGTCTGCATACTCTGTCAGCAAGCTGATACTGCACACACGTGACAAAAACTGCACGTCTAAATTACTGGAACTGAAGCATTTCCAATCAATATTGGGAAAGTTAAAACCCCCATAACAACTACCCAGTTGTTCGAGCTCCTATCCAGAACCACCTTTGCTCTCCTTTCCTCTACTTCTCTGGAACCATTTGGAGGCCTGCAAAAACTCCGTAAAAGGGTGACTTTTCCTTTCTTCTTTCAAAACTCAGCCAATACTACCTCAGTAGTCGAGTCCTCAACGTCCTTTCCGCCTCCGTAATACTGTCCTTGACTAACGAAGCAAGAACCCTCCCTCTTTTACCACATTCCCTCTTCTTCCTGAAGCAATACACGCCAAGATCTGCGGTAACCGTACCCAATCGCTGCTCTGTTCATATCTCCGAAATGGCCACAACATCAAAGTCCCACGTATCAACCCTTGCCTCAAATTCAGCCATTTTCTTCCGGATGCTCCTGCAATAGAAGTAGATACTCTCCAAATTACATTTCTGCTTGCCAGTGCGCTCTTGCGACTATGAAAACTTATTTCTGACCTCACTACTCTCAAACCCCTGGACGTGGACCTTCGATTTATGTTCTCATCTTTTGGCTCAATTAGTTTAAAAGATCCAGAAGGACTACGCCATTACCCCTGCCTCTCAGGGTATTGGTACCTTATTTTCGCAACTATCCGAGAATGAGACGCAATTATCCCTGTCCTCCTGCACCATCTCTGTTGTCATGTGTTCAACTGGTCTCTCTCCCTATTCCACGCATCGTTAGAACATGGCCCAGGTAACAGAACAGAGGTAACAACTCTATTTGTTCTCGCTCTTAGCTTCTACCCTAGCTCTCTGAATATCTGTCTTAAATCTCCATCCCTTTTCCTACCTACATCGTTGGTGCCTATTTGGACCACGTCTTGCTTTTGCTCTCCCTTCCCCTTATGGATCCCAAAAACACGATCAGAGACATCGCGAACCCTGGCACCTGAGAGGAAACAAACTGACAGTGAATCGCTCTCGTTCCCACAGAAACTCGTATCCGTCCCCCAACAATAGAATCACCATTGACTTATGCTCTGCTCCTCAAACCTTTCACTTCTGAGCCACAGGAAGACATCTGGACAACATGGCTTATATCCGGTAAGGTATCACCCCAAACAGTATCCAAAACTCTATACTTATTAGTGAGAGCAACAGTCACATGGGAACCCTGCATTGTCTGCGTGTTATCTTTCTGACCCCTGAACATACACCAGCTATCATTTTTGTACCTGAATTGTGGGGATCTTTCTTTAACTTCACACATTTGCTCCCCCAGCCTCTCGAATGTTTCAAAGTAGCTCCAACCCAGCTCCATTTCCCTAACGCTGATTTTGAAGAGCTGGAATTGTGTGCACTTCCCGCAGATGAAGTCAGCTTGGACACGCTTACTTGAACCTTCTCTTTCACATTGTGCAGGAGGAACATTAAAATGCCTTAACCTTCATTCCACCTCTGCTAAGTTCGCGGATAGATTATTGAAAAGTCAAAAAAGAAAATGAACGCAAGCATAATTTAATCAAAATGTTGTAGCGCTGTGTCGCCATAGTTACTGGACGTAATAGAATTTTACAGCATGGAGACGGGGCCTTGTTTTCAACCTGCGCCATGCTGGCAATAATGTCCATTCACAGTAGCCCCATTTCTCTGCACATGGCTAAAATGTTTCTAATCCGCTCCTACCGACGTATTTAACTGAATGTCTTTTAAAACTTGTTAATGGAACTACCTCAAAGACTTCCACGTGCTGCTCAGATCATATGCGTCTCAGCACCAGTATAAAAAGTTGTTGCAAACATTTCCTTTCAATCTAACCCTCCTTGCTTTAAATTGCTGCTGTCTTGTTCTCGATTCCCCAATCTTGGGAAACAGAGTGAGTGCATTCAGCTATCCATGCAACTTATAGAATCATGGAGGCATTGAGATGTACAGCACAGAAACAGACCCTTCCACCAACTCGTCATACCGAACAGATACCCTAACCTAATGCAGTCACATTTGCCAGCACTTGACCCACATCCCTCTAGACCTCTTCATCATATACCCATCCAAATGCCTTTGGAATGCTTCAATTGCAACAGCGTTCACCACTTCTTCTGCAACTCATTCCTTCATGATCTTATATATATATGCATGAGATCCCACCTCAGCATTCCACAGTGTAAACAGAAAAATGTCATTGCTTGTCCAACCTCTCACTCTAATTCCGACCCTTAAGTTTGGTAACATCCTTGTAAATTTCTTTTGTACTCGTTCCAGTTGAATAACATGCTTCATATATCAAGAACTTTCCAATTGCGGCCTTACCAAACTCGAGCACAAATGCAACATAACTTTCCAGCTTCGAAAATCATTGCGCTGACTGATGAGGACCATTGTGCCAAACGTGTCGTTCATCTCCCAGTCTGTCTGTAATTCCACTTTGAGAGAACCATGCATCTGATCTCCGTGGTCCCCCTATACCACGACACTACTCAAGGCCCTAATATTCCGAATATCATTTGACTTTCCAAAAGGAAAGAACTTAAACTTATTCATATTAAACTCAATTTGACATTTCTCAGCCCAAGTCTCAATTTTGTTCTGGTACTGCTGCAATTTCTGAAAACATTCCTCGCTGTGCAAGGTGCAGCCCATTTTGATGTCATCTGCAAACTTCCTATCCTTGCCTTGAACATTCTCGGCCAGATCCTTGATATAGATAACAAACAGCAATGGGCCTACCCCAACCCCTCAGACACTTTGCCAGTCACAGGCATCCAAACCAACAGGCATTCTTCCACTAATACCCTTTGCTTCCTACCATCAAGTCTGTTGTATATCCAATTTGCCTACTCCGCCTAGATTCCAAGAGCTCCAACCATCCAGAGCAGTAAGGTATAAGGAACTTTATCAAAGACCTTAATGAAATTCAAAAAGATGACTCTACTGAGCTGTCCTCATCAACATTTCTTATCACTACATCAAAGAGCGCTAACAAATTTGTGAGGCATAACGTCTCATAAATGCATGTATATTATTGCTCAGATTCTTTTATACTAGCTTGTCTGCCACAAATGTTAGGATAACTGGTTTATATTTCCCAGGATAGTGTTTTTGCAGTTTTTTTTAGTAAGGGCACAACAGTCTTCTGGGAACTCATCCGTGACGAATGATGTTGCAAAAATATCAGACAGTTATCCCATATGTTTTTTTAAACTCTTTCCGTGATTCTTCTTCATGGCTCGAATTGCCTCATATCAGGCAACATTCCAATAAATCTTTTCTGTAACGGCTCCAAAGTACATACTCACACGGTCAGGCAGACCCTCTCTCATAAACACGCTGTCTTTCATACACAGACACATGCATCCCCATACTTATATCTACACACACACTCTCTCACAGGCCTATACACCATCGAATCCAACCACGCTCTTAACCATGTTTTTACGGACACAAACACACACGCCCTCTCGAGCACTCATACGCACATATTCTCTTTCAGATGTATTCTCTCTCTCTTTATCTCTCTCTCCACTACCTGCATGTGCACACACAAATGTCTTTGAGTGACGTTTCATTTGTAGAACTTTGATATAATGTTCCATTATTGACAAATATTGCACAAGCTCCTGGCAGTCAATGCGGGCAGTCAATACATGTAATATTTTGTAAATTCCAATTTGGAAATAGACCAGTCCGACTGAAGTTTGGGATACGGACTGAATGTGACCTCGCACCTTTAATGCATTGTCTGAGCGGAGATGTCAGCTTTTGTTCTATAACCTTAAGTTTTCTCGAGGAGGTGACTTATAGGATGTTCCGGGTTTGCACACTAATGAACCTGCTACCCACTCTAACAGATAAAAGACTTAACAACAATTCAGCTTTGCTCAACATATAATTTCAGTCGCATGACGCTGTAATGTTTTGCCGTACATTCGGTGACTTATGATTTTATAATCCAGAACGACCTGACAAAGGAGCAGTGCGCGAAAAGCTAGGGCTTCCTAATAACCTGTTGGACTATCATCTGTTTTTTTAACTTTGGTCATCCAAAACCAACTTCTCCGCATCATGCCTTTCAATGAAGGCTAGCATGCCCAAGGGCGTTTTCTTTTCATTCACTGAAACTTTGATATGAGGTTCTCAATTGAGCTGAACTGAATACCGAGTATGAAGAGTAAACTCTAAGAAGCTAATTATCCCCTTTCCAGGCATTGCTTTCTCTAATAAAACGTAAAATCATGCCTCTTTGCACTTAATAGATATTGGCACATTCTGTAAGTGTGAAGCTTTATTCAGGAACCATCAGAATACTAATGCGCACTGGGGAAACCATGTTAAATCCGAATCCCACTGAACAGACAGAGACAAATCTATTCATTGTGTGTTTTCTTTTTTAGATTGGGCCTGTCATCAGTGAGAGACCTTAAACCGGTACAAACTGAGAAATTTTGTTTAAAAAATGTGAAATGTTCGGGAAGAGTTAGAAGTGATAATTTCTCCAGTCCCCTTCATGTTAATATGATAATGGGTGTACAAATTCACAAAAGGCAATTCTCAAAGAAATCGCAGATCAGCGAGTTCAGACAAAACTTTCATGTACATTTGCCCCTAGATTATTAAACGCTATGTCATACAATATTTCTCAGAGTGAATTAGACGATGATCTGAACCAAAATATAACATAGGTTTAGACAGATTTATAAAGTCTTTGATTCTTTTTCAGCGAGTGAATTCGACAAATTTTCTCCGTGATGCAAATGAACCAAATTCGTTCCACTGCATTTTGAAAAACAACATTTCAAAGGAGATTGGTGTCATTGGCTTGACTAGCATTTGTTATGCAAATTGTCCCGGAGGGCAGCTAAGATTCGACCACGTGGCTGTGTATCTGGAGCCAAAGTGATGACCACCGTCTCCGTCCCTCTAAAACATTATTAAACCACAATTTTGTTCTTCTACAATTGCACTTCATTCCAGGTATTCCCCCATTTTCTCATTGCGTTCAAATTTCCCAGACCGAATTGCGCTGAAGGAGGGTTATTGCACGTGAAACTTTAATATCATCCCACAGATGTTATCATATCTGTGCAGTTCTCTTTTCTGAAGTTTTGTAAGATTCTTTGTTTGGTTGTGTTCTAAAAGATATTATTCATGTTTGTGTCGGCTTCACACTCGTGCTAACCGAGTTCCACATTTTTGAATTTCGGGTCATGATGACGGTGATTAGGCACTAGTTCAGAAGCATGTACTGTTATCAGATGCATTAACAAAGATGTTACTGAGAATAAACAAGAACAAGTAACTTTCTCCATGCAGAATGTTTCAAAGAACTGTGTCTATTTGTTTTGTTGCACTTTAGTTTCAAAAACTTCTTCATCAGCTCATTGGCCAACACATCCGTAAAAAAATATAATGCTGATGCATTCGCAATTTTCTTCAGAATTGCCGAGTGTATAATCCATCTCGGGCTCCTTCAGTGGTATACAGCATCACAGATAACAGTCTCCATGCAATCCGATGTACTTCACATGATATCAAGCAACGACTGGAGGCACAGGATGCTGCAAAATCAGTTGGCCTTGATAACATTCCGACAATAGTACTGAAGACGTGTGCTCCAGAACTTGCTACTGCTCTAGCCAACCTCTTCCAGCACAGCTGCAACAGTGGCATCCGCCTCAAAATATGCAAAATTGCTAAACTATGCCCTGTACACAAAAAGCAGGACAAATCCAACCCACCACCTGCTCAGCAACAACCTGCTTTGTGACGCCCAGTTTGTCTTTCGCCAGGGTCACTCAGCTCCAGATCTCATTACAGCCTTGTTTTAAACATGGACAAACCAGCGTAAGTACATTGTTGAAATGAGAATAACAGCCCTGTACATCAATTTCGCATTTAACAGAGTTTGGTATCACGGACCGCTGGCAAAACTGAGATCAAAGAATATTGGGGGCAAACACTTCATTGGTTAGAGTTAAACCAAGTACAAAGGAATATGGCTGTGGTTGTGGAGAGTCAGTCATCTCTGCTAAAGTATATCTTTGCCTGAATCCCTCAGGTTAGTATCCTATTTTCAGCTGCATCATCAACAATCTTCCCTAATAAGGTCAGAAATGGGGGTTTTCACCAATGAATGCATCGTGTTTGGCAATACTCGCGACTACTCATATACTAAAGCAGTCCGTGCTCAGTATCTGCACAATATCTAGACTTGAACAGACAAGTGGCAAATAACCTTCGCGTCACACAAATGCCAGACAATGACCATTCCCAATAAGAGAGAGTGTAACTATTGCCCCTTGACATTAAACAGTATTACCATCACCGAACCCCCCACACTCAAAAGCATTGGATTTATCGTTGATCAGAAAGTCAACTGGACAAACCACATGAAAACATTGGCTACAATAGCAGGTTAGATAAGAGTGATACTGCGCCACGTAAGTCACCTCCTAACACCCAAAAGTCGATCTATCATCAAGAGGCACAACTCAGGATGAATTGTATGGAATGCTGCCCAGTTGCCTGGATGGGTACAAATCCTAAAATACTCAAGAAGCTTCACACCATCCAGGCCAAACAAAAACCCGCTTGATTGGCACCACATCTACAAAAATTAAATTCATCCAACTCTGGCTCTCAGTGTTTACTATCTGCAAGACACACTGCAGATATTCAGCCAAGATCCTTCAACAGCACTTTACAAATTCCGGCCACTTCCATCTTGTGGGACAAGGGCAACAGGTACTAGAGAACCACACCACCTGCTTGCAAGTAAACCGTGGTTTCTTCAGCGTCATTGTGTTTAAATGCTGGAATTCCCTCCCTCTGGCATTGTGGGTCAACCTACAGCACTTTGAATGCAGCGGTGCAAGCAGATAGCCGATTACCACCTTCTCCAGGGCAAAATGGGATGTGCTATCAATGCTGGCCAGCGAACAACGCTGACATCCAACAAATTAATTATAAATAATTAGGTCATTCATCCAAACCATTCGGAAGAATTGGCACCAACAATACTCTTATAATTGCAAACTGACGATAAATGTAGAAATAGACATATATGTCGGTATGTCCATAGAGATTGTGACAACTTTCTCTGATATTGAGCTAACTGATCGTTTTGTCTTTGTTTTGTAAGAAGTTGAACTAGAGAGAAAGAGACACTCCCCAATTTCTCGACACTATTAGTTTTATTTTGCACTGTCCTTGTTTTCCTCTCTGAATTAACAAAGTCTAACTTCATACTGCCATTCCAATTGTTGTCCCAGCTACATTCCTGACCGCCCTCTTCCTTACACCACTCTCCTCTCCTCCTGCTACTTCCCTCCCATTTTCTCTCTCTCTTAGAACTGTCTTCGTCCTTTTTTTCACACTCTTCCTCCTGCATTCGCCAGCCCAATAGTTCTTGGGCACTCCAAATTTCTTCACGTCCTCTCGGCATCTATGTCTTTGGCCCACTGTCTATATTCATCCTGTCTCCTTTACCTACGATCATTTTCTTACGATTCTCTCAACCTCAACATCTCTTCGCTGTTTCTCCCTCTGTCATGCGGTCCTTTGCTTTTTTGTCGTCCTCAGTTTGTTTGTCCATTTATTTCCAATTTTGCGCTCTCCTTTTCCTTGATTCCTTGTCACTCTCTCTGTCTCCCCCAGTCCCCTTCATTTCCCTGTCCCTCAGTCACACAGACACATTCTACACAGCCATGTCATTTGCGATCATGCTCTGTGATCTCGATTGTGTTTCTTCAGGGGGCCGTATTCCAGTTTGATTCGGGCAACGCCTTGTTTTCCACGCTACTCATACACCAAGGTCACGTTGAAAATTCCCTTCTCTAACTTTGCGGCCATTTAATAATCATCTGCCTTCCTATATTTGCTACCCATGTGTAAAGCCTTGCGATTTTCCGCAACATGAGGCACCTGCAGTGCATTTTTCCAATTAGTCACTGCATTTACACCTGTGTGTGTATTTCTGGAGGAATGCATCTCGCTGTATCCGTGGGATTTGTGTGAATTGATGTGGTCCTGCAAGTCCATCATTGTGTGTTGGCATATTTGTTCATAATTGTAAACGTTTGTGTATGTCTAAAATTCGTATGCGACTATGTCACCATGCGTTGTGTACGTTATAGTAGTTTACAAAATCATGAGTAGTGTGACAGGGTAACAAGTCAAGATGGTTTTCCGAGTTTGGTGGTTCGAATCTGGAGAGCATATGTTTACAATCAGTCTGTAAAAAATCCTGCACAGTAATTATCTCACACACAGGTGATGGGTGTAAGGAACACGCTCAAACAGCATGTTTTGGAGGCGTGCATAATTGGGTACATGTCTCAAAAGAGTTGAGAAGGCTGTGGACAAAAGGCAGTCTAATGGGAATAAGTCACATTGAGATATTTGGTTGGCGCTGATGAGTTCACCCGAAGTGTCTTTTTTCCATTCTGTGTGACTCTGTGTCTGTGTGTTCCTGTCTTTGTGTGTGTGCATGTGCGTCTTTCTGTCGGTGTGTGCGTCTATACATATGTGATTATATGCATCTTTGCGCTTGTGTTTTGTGAATGTTTATGTACTATTGAACATATCGATGTCTGGGTGCATCTCTATGTCTGCACGTCTGTGCATTGAGTTTGCAGTTGTTTTTGGAATCAATCTTGAGAATAGTTGCAATGTGTCTGTCTCTCTACATTTCTATATCGGTATCTTTATCTTGTATTTAACGTCTTCGTTGTCGGTTTCATTCAGTCGGCTGAATGGTTGGTTTGCGAAGCACTGTGGTTTCAAATCCAATTACCACTGTGATGATTTGGAGATGCCGATGTTGTTCTGGGGTGTACAAAGTTAAAAATCACACAACACCAGGTTATAGTCCAACAGGTTCCAATTAAACCTGTTGGACTATAACCTGGTGTTGTGTGATTTTTAACTAATTGCCACTATGGTTAGCATAAAAGTCACGACTTCTCCAACTCTCTAGTCACCTGAGGTGTTGTGGCACTAACGTTCCATAGCACTAGTCTTCTGTGTCTGACGAGAGAGCAGCTCTCTTTTCCGGTAAGACCATGGAAACTCACATGGACTTTTTAAAAAAAGAAGTTCTTGACTCCCCACGTCAACGCACAAGTTCCAGCTCTTTTTTATTTTTAAATTATCTTATGCAGATTTCATCATTCACTGTGAAACTCTCAAGTTCGTCTCATCGATCAGCCTGTCCTTTGGGAAGATGGAACAATTCCAAACAATACAGGTCTATACCCATTCACAACGATCACTCAGACCTCCAGCCCTCGATTCATCAATGGAGAAATTGAAAAACCGAGAAAAATAGATGATAGACATTAGTAGATGAACTTTTGCCTTGTTTGTTTTGTTTTGGTGCATTGGCAGGGGCGAGGGAGCATATTGTTGTGTTGCTTGGTGTTTTGTGCATCTTTATTCTGCAATAAAGTGACATGCTCTGATGTTGTGCCTGATGCCACGACTTTTATCTCGATCCATTGCGACAAACACTCTGATGACAGAACCCAGCAGAGGGTTTGTTTTGTTTGTTTGTTTCCTAATCGGCGGTTGACATATTGAAAGAAGCTAGGACACCAGAAGCAGGAAATCATAAGCAGTTGGGTCTGAATACTAGATTTGTCTCATTGAATTTGAAGTCAAACATCTGCCCAGGTGGTATTCAAAGTCAGAAGATCTGTTCACTCAGTTTCTGGATTCATAAAGGTTTAATAACATTTATAAT
This sequence comes from Chiloscyllium punctatum, assembly GCF_047496795.1. Lineage (NCBI taxonomy): Eukaryota > Metazoa > Chordata > Chondrichthyes > Orectolobiformes > Hemiscylliidae > Chiloscyllium > Chiloscyllium punctatum. Next base: position 44,019,729 of record NC_092789.1, read on the forward strand.
AACACTAATAACAATAGTTAAGAATTAATAGTCGATACATTATTCACGAAGGGCCAATCGCCTTCCACTTCATTATCAACCAGCAGTCAGTTTTAGTTTTTAAAATATTTGCTCGTACATTGTGGACATTACTTGATTAATTCAGAGAGAGAGTCTGTGTGTCTGAGTGTATATGAGAGGGAAATTTGTGAAGAGAGATATAAAATGGTTGAACGCTGGAGAGAACATGCCTGTGACAGCAAACAGAGTGACAGAGAGTCTTAGAGTGGCCTGTTTTGTTGCTGATACCCTTGGACGTGCTTCAGTAAAAAGCAGATGAAAATTGTTCTGTCCTCTTCCTTCTTCAGGGTCCTTGTTACTTGCGTTCATGTCTGAAGGCTCACAACTAAATAATTTCACATTCGGATTTCGAGAGTGGGTTAAGGCAGAGCGATGGAAAATCGTACAGTGTGAGGAAGCAAGAAGACAATAAGTAAATCAGAGAGCGGGGTTGGCGAGAAGGATATCCCATAGATTAGCTGCTGCTGAATCATCAGCATCACGACCTTCATTAACTTTTCATTGCTGTTCATTCACACGACATGGGCGGCATTTTCTGGTCCAACATTTATATCCCATCGCCAGCTGTTCCGTTTGAGAATGTCGAGTGGAGGGATTGTGTGCAGTTGAGCTACTGGTTGAATTGCTGCAGTCAGACCCACACTTAAACGTCAGGGAGAAGAAATGCAGGACTTTGTGTCAGTGATACTGAAGGAATAGAGATATAATTCCAAGTCAGGAGTGAATGGATTGTTGTGGAATTTTCCGGGGAGTAGTGTCTCCATAAATATCTGTCCCTTTACTCATTCACTCGGTAAGTGACCGTGGATTTGAATAGTGCTGTCTATTATCCCTCTGGTCATGTGTTGGAGACATGTTACAGGTATTTTTAATTTTGACAGGAAATTGTGATTCTATGAAGCTTGGGGCAGATAGATGTAACGGTCTGTCTGCCATTTGTGATCATTGTCGGCCACATCCCCTCCCCAACCCCTCGCCCCACCACATGATAATATGGTTCATACCCGTCAAATCTGATATTCGTCACATGACTCAGGAAGTGAGGAATGCAGCTTTCTTAACGCTTCGAAAAGCGGGGTGATTTGGCTGTCGTTCTGAGAAAGGGGAGCCTCAACATTCGTTTCATAATATGTTTAAACACAAGTGTGACCTCTTCCATGAGATGGAGCACAATCAAGAAGGGCCTAAATTACAGAGACTGCAGTTACCTTCCCACACAGCTTAAAATGAACCCCATGTCTAATCTTTCGTAATTCACTCAATGGCAGGGAGACACCAATGCAGAAACAATATGCATCTATCCAGCAACTCAATTTCATCATCTTTATATCATTCAAGTCTGCGCAGCCCTCTGGACAAGTTCTATCCGATGGTTAGAGCTGGCAAACAGCGAATAAAAGATCATTGATGCCATAGTTTAAGGGATCAATTTTCACCAAAGCTCGTGAGTGGGAACCAAAAAGTTGTGTAACCAAATTGATGTGTTTACCTTTCTAAAACTGTGAAATGGGAAAGCATTTTGTGTTCCCTACAAAAGGTGGTATTATTTTCGGTATTGAGAGTTAAAATGGATTTCTGTGATCGTTAAAGTGTGCAGAAGCAGATAGAGCTCAAATTGAAACACTTTATATCACAGACCAAGCAGCAGATTAAGACAGATATTTTAGCTAATCAATTTTAAACAGGATCTTAGAAAACAAAAACTCATTAAAATTAAATCTGATGGATTTGACAAAGGAGATTCAGTACCATTATAAAAATGTTGATTGGTCACCAAGTTTAGAGAAAATGGGATTATTTGGAAAATCGTGAGAGCACCAACTGCATTCTGCCAATAGATATTAGCTCTCAGCTCTTTGAGAAAGCATCATCGCTTTAGCATGACAACTTTCTACACTATCTGATGTTCTGACGGAAATATCGACAGAGTTAGCATCCCTGTTCCAATGATCCACAGAGAAAGCCTTCCTGTCAGAGGAATCAGTGGAGAAGACACAGAACGATCCGGAAGACAGGAAACACAGCTGTAATTTCGCACGACTAAATTCCACTGTTTTTCTGTACATATTAAACTTGTATTTATTGAAACAGAATGCTATTAGATGTTTGCGTAATTCAGTAAGAGTAGTTGGAGGGGTATTGTTCGATATGTTAACATTCAGTTAATTTGTGCACGTTAGGGTTCGTTAAATAAATTGTCATTCACAAATATTGAAGTGAGAATCAGATATTTATTTTCCTTATGTACACAAATTTGCTGCAAAACACGAATTTCACCTATTCTTACATTCCTTTTCAAAGATTACAGGGCAAAATTCTTTCCTTTGGGTGATTGGATTGTCATTCTCGGGGTGGGGGTGGTCAACCTCCGGTTTTACAACAAATGTGAAGACAAGGATTGCCTCTTCTGTTGATGAGAAAACTGTAAATATTGAAAACAGGACAACACCTGGGAGGGGAAGAGGAAAGTAGCAAGGTCGGATCTGTCACTTGTGATGATCATGTGATCACGAGTAGGCCATTGGTGGACATACATTGCCATAGAATGGTAATAAAAGAGGCAACTTGATCTTTTCCATTACAATTCAAGGGAAAACAACACAAATAATTTCAAAAGTGATGTGGATTGCACAATCACGCAAAATTCCTGCAATTATTCATCAAATGAATAATGACTGAATGTTTGATTCGTGGAACGATCACTAGATTCGCAGTTCGAGACCACCAAGTTCATGATACAATCGTCAATAACCGCACATACATGAATGCAGAGAACTGCATGCACATCTGCATACACACAGACAACCAAATGGATACACAGAGTGGGAGCAGCGGCTGAGTAAAAATGAACCCGGAAGACGACAGCTAAGGTAAGAAAGTTTGTTTTAAAATTACTTACCTGTAGCGGGCAGCGTGTGTTTTTTTTGTTCCTCTCTCTTCACAGAAAGAGCGGGAGCAGCAGGGGAAGTGACGTCTACCAGAGGGGCAGCCGGGAAGGAAAGCAGTGAGTATAAATACTCACCCTTCGACAAGAACGGCCATTTGAGTGGGAGCAGCAGTGAGTATATAAATCAGGAAGGCGGCTAAACCCGAGATTCAACACCTGTAGTATCTCCCACCCACTCTTCTCCTCTAACCTCTAACCTCCTTAACTACACTGTTTTTTTTAAGGTAAGGATTTTCTATTTCAATACCAGTGACTGGTTAAAAAGTTACTTTGTTTTTGTGTGTGTTTACATATTAATTCTTTAGGGAAAGACTACAGCAGAGAGGTATCAGAAGGTATTCTAATTCAAACTTGTATAAATTAATTAAGTAATTAATTAACTAAGCAGAGATGGCTGGGCAGGTGATGTGCTGGAGCTGTATGATGTGTGAGCTGGCTGATCCCATTGTGAATAACAGTGACCATGTCTGCAGCAAGTGTTGGTTGCTGGTTGAACTCCGGATCAGAGTTGATGATCTGGAATCTGAGCTTGAAACACTGCGGCATATCTGGGAGGGGGAGAGTTACCTGGACGCTTTGTTTCAGGAGGCAGTCACACCTGGGAGATTTAGTAATTCATATTCAGCTAGTGATCAGGCTCATCAGAGTGTGACTGTAAGTGAGGCAGGGAGGGGGAACCTGAGTTCAGGAGTGCAGGAGCCTCAGCCCTTGACCCTGTCGAACAGGTACGAGATTCTTGCTTCCTGTTCGGATGAGGAAAAAGGCTCTGGGCAGGATGAGTCAACTGACCAAGGCACCTTGGTGCAGAAGGCCATTCAAGAGGGGGGGGTTAATAGACAAGTAGTGGTTATAGGGGATTCTATAATTAGGGGGACAGATAGTATCCTTTGCAAGCTGGATCGGGAGTCTCGCATGGTGTGTTGCCTGCCCGGTGCCAGGGTGTGGAACATCTCCGACCGGCTTGAAAGGATATTGGAGCGGGAAGGGAATGATCCCGTTGTTGTGGTCCACGTTGGTACTAACAACATAGGCAAGACTAAGGTGGAGGACCTGTTTGGGGATTACGAAGCACTAGGCAGAAAATTGAAGCACAGGTCCTCAAGGGTCATAATCTTCGGATTACTGCCCGAACCACGTGCCAATTGGCATAGGGACAAGAAAATTCAGCAAGTAAACACGTGGCTAAAAGTTTGGTGTGGGAAAGAGGCATTCCACTTCATGCGGCATTGGCAGCAGTTTTGGAACCGGGGGGATCTGTACCGTTGGGACGTTCCCCACCTGAACCGATCAGGTGCCAATGTTATAGCGAAGAGGATTAATATGGTGGTCAGTAGGACTTTAAACTTCTGAGTTGGGGGAAGGGAAAGTGAAAGCAACAGGGAGTATGGTGTTAAATGGAAAGACAAGCAGCAGGATAGCATGTTTCCAGGCGGACTGAAAATTGAGGCAGACTGGGAATGCAGAAAAAAGCAAGGATAACATAGGACATCATATGAGTTCCAATATCTCTAATGATAAGGAAGTTAGCATTAAGGCACTTTACCTGAATGCTCATAGCATTCATAACAAAGCAGATGAACTAATGGCACAGATCATTACGATGTGGTAGCCATCACAGAGACTTGGTTACGGGGGTGGGGTGGGGTGTTTGTCAGGACTGGCAGTTAAATCTCCAAGGATTTTGAACTTATCGAAAAGACAGGGAGGTCGGCAGAGGAGGTGGGGTTGCCTTGTTTGTGAAGAACAAAATTAAATCTATGGCACTGAATGACAGCGTCAGATGATGTGGAGTCCGTGTGGGTGGAATTGAGGAACCACAAAGGCAAAAACACCATAATTGGGGTTGTGAACAGACCTCCTAACAGTGGCCAGGACCAGGAACGCAACATGTACCGGGAAAGAGAGAAGGCATGTCAGCAATGCAAGGTCACAGTGATCATGGGAGACTTCAATATGCAGGTGGACTGGGTAAATAATGTTGCCAGTGGATCCAAAGAAAGGGAATTCATGGAATGCTTACAGGATGGCTTTTTGGAACAGCTTGTCATGGAGCCCACAGGAGAGCAGGCTATTCTGGACCAAGTGCTTTGCAATGAACCAGACTTTATAAAAGATCTTAAAGTAAGGGAACCCTTAGGAAGCAGCGATCATAATCTGGTAGATTTCAGTTTGGAGTTTGAAAGAGAAGGCAAAATCGGATGTTATGGTGTTACAGTTAAATAAAGGTAATTATGAGGGCATGAGAGAGGAACTGACAAAAGTAGTCAGGAAGCAGAGGCTTGTGGGGAAGACAGTAGAGCAAAAATGACAGGAGTTTGTGAGTATAATTAAGGACACTGTACTGAGGTTCATCCCCAAGAAAAGAAAGATTATCCAGGGAGGGATTAGACAGCCATGGCTGACAATGGAAGTCAGGAAATGCATTAAAGAAAAAGAGAGATCCTATAATGTGGCCAAGAGCAGTGGGAAATCAGAAGATTGGGAAGGCTACAAAAACAGAGGATAACAAAGAGTAATAAGAAAGTAGAGGATACAATATGAAGGTAGGCTAGCCAGTAATATAAGAAATGATAGTAAAAGTTTCTTTCAATACATAAGAAACAAACGACAAACAAAAGTAGACATTGGGCCACCTCAAAATGATGCTGGAAGCCTAGTGATGGGAGATAAGGAAATAGAAGGAGAACTTAACACATACTTTGCGTCAGTTTTCACAGTGGAAGACAGGAGTAATATCCCAACAATTAAAGGGAGTCAGGAGGCTGAGTTGAGTATGGTTGTCATTACAAAAGAGATAGTGCTAGAAAAGCTAAAAAGTCTTAAAATTGATAAATCTCCTGGCCCCGATGGGATGCATCCTAGAATTCTGAGAGAGACGGCTGAGGAAATAGTGGAGATCTTTCAAGAGTCACTGGAGTACGGAAAGTCCCGGATGATTGGAAGATCGCTGTTGTAAGCACATTGTTCAAGAAAGGATCAAGACAAAAGGTAGAAAATTATAGGTCAATTAGCCTAACCTCGGTTGTTGGTAAAATTCTAGAATCCATCATTCAGGATGAGGTTTCTAAATTCTTAGAAGAGCAGTGTCTGATTAGAACAAGTCAACATGGATTTACAAAGGGGAGGTCATGCCTGACAAACCTGTTGGTATTCTTTGAAGAGGTGACAAATAGGTTAGACCAGGGAAACCCAGTGGATATGGTCTATCAAGACTTCCAAAAGGCCTTTGATAAGGTGCCACACGCGAGGCTGCTGAGCAAGGTGAGGGCCCATGGTGTTCGAGGTGAGCTGCTGGGATGGATTGAGGATTGGCTGTCTGACAGAAGGCAGAGAGTTGGGATAAAAGGTTCTTTTTCAGAATGGCAGCCGGTGACGAACGTTGTCCCACAGGGTTCAGTGTTGGGGCCACAGCTGTTCGCATTATATATTAATGATCTGGATGAAGGGACTGGGGGCATTCTCGCGAAGTTTGCAGATGATACGAAGTTAGGTGGACAGGCAGGTAGTACTGAGGAAGTGGGGAGGCTGCAGAAGGATCTAGACAGTTTGGGACAGTGGTCCAGGGAATGGCTGATGGAATTCAACGTGAGCAAATGTGAGGTCTTGCACTTTGGCAAAAAGAATAAAAGCACAGACTACTTTCTAAACGGTGAGAAAATTCGTAGAGCCAAAGCACAAAGGGATCTGGGAGTGCTCGTCGAGGATTTTCTAAAGGTCAACATGCAGGTTGAGACTGTGATTAAGAAAACGAAAGCAATTTTGTCACTTATCTCAAGAGGGTTGGAATATAAAAGCACCGTTGTGCTACTGAGACTTTATAAAGCTCTGGTTAGGCCCCATTTAGAGTACTGTGTCCAGTTTTGGTCCCCACACCTCAGGAAGGACGTACTGGCACTGGAACGTGTCCAGCGGAGATTCACACGGATGATCCCTGGAATGGTAGGTCTAACATATGAGGAACGGCTGAGGATCCTGGGATTGTATTCACTGGAGTTTAGAAGATTAAGGGGAGACTTAATAGAGACGTACAAGATCATACATGGCGTGGAAAGGGTGAATGCTAGGAAATTGTTTCCGTTCGGTGAGGAGACGAGGACCCGTGGACATAGCCTTAGAATTAGAGGGGGTAAATTCAGAACAGAAATGTGGAGACATTTCTTCAGCCAGAGAGTGGTGGGCTTGTGGAATTCATTGCCACAGAGTGCAGTGGAGGCCGGGACGCTAAATGTCTTCAAGGCGGAGATTGAGAGATTCCTGTTGTCTCGCGGAATTAAGGGCTATGGGGAGAATGCGGGTAAGTGGAGGTGAAGTGCCCAGCAGCCATGATTGAATGGCGGAGTGGACTCGATGGGCCGAATGGCCTTACTTCTACTTCTACGTCTCATTGTCTTATGGTCTTATAATTAGTAAGTATGTATTCGCACTCATATATATTTCTGTATTTCGCACGATTCCTTTAAGACCATTTTTCCTTTCCAGAATTTATTGTCTAAATTTTCGTCAAATATGTGCACAGATGGCTGGGACAGCATGCATTACCCAGCCCTCAATTCCCTTCATGTGTTAACTTCTCAGTTTCAACCATTGTTGTTCATTTTATGCAAACACACCGAAATGTGATGATGGAGGGAGTTTCAGACTACTGAAATGGCGGCACGAAAGGACAGGAAATATGTTTCCAAGTCAGGGTGATGAGTAGCTTGCAGAGGACCTTGCAGATGTTGCTATACCCAGTGATATCTTTGCTCTTCTTTCAGGCGGTGGTCAGGGTTTAGAGCGTTCTGTTGTCGAGGTCATTGTGAATTTCTGCTCTGCGTATTGTCGATGATACAGACAAGCTATATACTCTGTTACTTCTGGAAGGATTGAATAAACATTGACATAGTGACATGCAAGTAAGCTACGTCTTTTTCCTGAGATACAGTCAAGATTATTCGTGAAAATCTATGCATCTTGTCAACGTTGCATTGCACACTTTCTGCCTTGCAGAAGATGTGCAAGAATTGGAATTAATCAAGTCAGCTACGCAAGCATGTACCTCGTTGTTTTTGTTTCAGCTGGCAATTCTATAGAACTTGAGTGGCACGAACATTTACCACTTTCTTGATCTAAAGCGAAACAGAATCTGATGAGCTGAAGATGACATTTAACTTTGAGCGATCATGAACGAATGCCCCAATTCTGGCCTTACATTGGAGAAAGGAACGTTGACCTCTGAGCTGCAGAGGGGTTTTTCATGTGTCTAAGACTATTGTTATTGTTTAGCATCATCAGATATGACTCAACGTGCTTTCTGCAACCATTTCAGTATGGTTACTCTGTAAGATTTGTTTCTGAAATGGATCCTTACGTTTATACCAAGCTGGAATTTTCTCAATATGTTGAAACTGAAATATTTCACATCTTCGGTTCAATTATTACTTGTGACGTATATTCTTGTCAATAAACCATTAAAATTACATGAATAAATGTGAGAGGTAATTTCGGTTTAAACTTTAAGATGTGCCTGGACCACAGACTGATCTATAATAAAAGACAAAACTTTTGTTTCTTTTCTAAAACATTTTGTATACTCAAAAGTAGAATAGTTTAAATTGTGCAGAATGCTGACAATTTGTGAGCAGAGTAAAAACAAACAGGCCCTTGATTGATGAAACCATTAACACAGGCAGGGAAGGATGAGTCCTTGACTGATAATACTGCAGGGTGAGAGAAACAACTTTGGAGACTCTGAAGACTTTGTGATAAGGGTGCAAATCAAAGAATAATGATGTTTTTAAGAATGTGAACCTCATGGCTCGTTAGAGCCAGGGAGGGGAGGGTCTGGAGGCATTTGTTGCAGACTTTGTGATAAGGGTGTAAATCGAAGAACAATGATATTTTTAAGAATGTGAACCTCATGGCTTGTTAGAGCCAAGGAGGGGAGGGATTTGTACTGTATATAATGAGAAACTTTGTAAGCCTCAGCGCGCCTTTTACTCAGAAGGGTGCCCGACTCTGCAGACTTGCTAATAAAACTTTGTTTTCCTGAATTTGTCTAGAGCGATTATTAAGAAGCGATTTTCGTTTCTAACAACTTGGGGGCTCGTCGTCCGGGATCAACACTCCGGCCGCGGGGGGAGCTGAGGAAGGACATCGGAGAAGGTGCACCCTGCTGATTTCAGCAGTCCCTGATTCCTTGCTTGTCGCCCCGCGCGGCTTGAGCGAGTGATATCCGGGAGGCTCAGGAAAACAAAGGAGGGGTGTAACCGAGGCAGTGGGGACGGTTAACGATCGAGTAATTTCGGTGCACCGAACCCAGGTAAGAAAAACTTGCGGGGACCGTGTTTCCGGACGCCTGGGGACCTACGGGGTGCCTGTGGATTTTTCTACAGAGACGTAGGACTCAGGTATCTAGAGACCGGGGCTGGCCTGTGAGGGATTTTGCAGAGACCGTGTTTGCGGAGGAACGTGTACCTACGGGGTGCCTGTGATCTGTGTCACAGAGACGTAGGACACAGGAATCCAAAGACCGGGGGTGCCTGCAAAGGACCCTGGGTGATCACGGGACTGAAGGTCCGGGAATTGGCTACATTGTGATAGATTATCACGGGAGAAATACGAAGTCCTCGGAAATGGGAAATAAGGGATCTAAGGCGATTATGGGATGGGCTGGGGTATGTTTTGTTATTTGTAGATAGAATAAGTATAAGTAGCAGGAAATGATCTTGGAAACATATGTTGTAAAATCCATATAAGTGGGAGCTTATAAAAATAATGGGTAAAGATGCTGCTGGGAGTTGTCCACAGACCCATCAACAGTAGCTTTCTTTGGGACAGAATAGTTCAGGGAGAAAATAAGGTGTGTAAAAAAACAGGCAGTATATTTATCACTGGTGATTTTAATTTTCATGTAGATTGGGAAAATCAAGTTGCCTAAGGAAGTCAGAAGGACACTTTTCTAGAATCATATGTTCTACATCCAAATGGGAATCAAGCTATTTTGCGTCTGATAATATATACTGAGGAAGGTTTAATACATGATCACAAAGTAAAAATAAACTCTAAAGGTTACAGTGACCATAATATGATAGAAGTTAGTATTCATGTTAAGAGTAAGAAACTTGGGTTGAAAACAACTGTGCTATAAACTCGAAGAAGGTAGGCATTGTGCAGAGTTAACTGGAGTGGACTCAGAAAGAAGTTTAATAGAAAAGACAACTAATGAACAACTGCACACTTTTATGAAAATAGTTCATGACTCCCAGTTTCCTCAGTGAGGAAAAACGATTCCAGGAAGGGAATATCAAAGAATGATTAACCAAGGGAAAAAAAAACAGACAGAGTTGAAAGAAAAGTCATAAAAATGGAAAAGATTGTGAGAGAATCAATGTCTGGAAGGTATCAAAAAAAAAACTTAAATTTTGCTGCAAACAAAAAAACATTTATGACAGCAACAGACACACAATGCATGAAAATTGGTCCTATCCACTTAATGATTCAAATGGTTAAACAAGCTTTTGGAGAACACAAAGGACATCATCTGAAAATTGGTTGTGCACGGAGAGAAATTGTATTATTGATAGCCACTGCTCGGATGTTATGCATTTTCCACCAAAGATATTTAATTGTGATTACTTTCCCCAATAATTGCATACAAATTAAGTCTGCAAAGGCTGCCAATTGTTATAACACCACCTTCTTGTGGTCTGTATGAAAATAGAATCTCTGTTGTATACTATTTATTATAAGGGAACACTGTTCCAACTACATGACAGAAAGGATAGCTGGCTTGCTTAACTGTAAGTATAACCTGTCTAAACAATAACTTCTCAGGATTAGTGACAACTGACTGAATTTCTGAATCATACGGTGCATTCTTGTAGTGTGCAGAAAACTGAGAAAGAACTCCATTAGCAGCTAAAAGGGTGTAAACTACTCAATGTATAAAACATACAGGAAACAGTTTGCAGAAAAATTCACCATTGACACGTTTAATTGCTACCATTCAAACACCCAAACTTCAGAAATGTAGGCCATCATTTACCTAACTGTGCAAATGTCCAAATCAACTGGGTTTACAGAAGCCCCGAGAAATTCTAAAGGACTGTTGCAATTTCAGGGAGGTGGGGGGATGGAATGGTGGAGAAAAGAGACTAACTGAAAATGATATTACTTTGAAGAGAGTAAAAGTTTCAATCAACCTCTTCAATTGTTGGTCCACCAGAAGGGTCCTTTCTGACTTGTTCTGAGAATGGCCCTTCGGGCATACCTCCCTGGTAAAGTTTGGCAATGATGGGCTTGCATATTTTTTTTTTCAAATCTTTCAACTGCTGCTCAAAGTCCTCCTTCTCTGCTGTTTGGTTTGCCTCCAGCCAGGAGATGGCCTGGTTACACTTTTCGATGACTTTGTTCTTATCTTCCTCACTGATCTTGCCTTTCGTTTTCTCTTCCTCCACTGAACTCTTCATGTTAAATGCGTACGACTCCAGGGAATTCTTGGCTGTAATTTTCTCACGCTGCATATCATCCTGACCTTTGTACCTCTCCGCTTCCTGCACCATCCTCTCGATCTCCTCCTTACTCAACCTGCCCTTGTTATTGGTGATGGTGATTTTGCTCTCTTTGCCAGTGCTCTTGTCCACAGCAGAGACATTCAAGATGCCATTTGCGTCAATATCAAAGGTGACCTCAATCTGTGGTACACCACGTGGCGCAGGAGGGATCCCACTGAGGTCAAATTTGCCCAAGAGAACTCCGGAGGAAAGGTCTCCTGGCTCACACTCCGCCGCTCGACTTCCTCTTGCATAAGGTGGAGCCCGGAGACTGGGTACTTGTTAAGACCTGGAAGGCCGAAAAGCTCCAGCCGCGGTGGGAAGGACCGTTCCTGGTTCTGTTAACAACTGAAGCAGCTGTTCGGACGAAAGAGAAAGGGTGGGTCCACGCATCGAGGATAAAGGGGCCTGTTCCGCCTGAAGGAGAAAGCACTTGGACATGCGAGCAAGGGGACAAGCCGTTGGTGGTCAAACTGAAAAGACAGCGATAATGAACTCTACTTGGACTGTATTGGTGGGGATATTGATCAGTTTACTCCTGTATGTGGGGGAGGGTGAGGGGAGATGTGACAAATGTCGAACTACAGTAAGACTTGGGATTCGAATCTACTCGGGATCATTTGTGTCCCATTCCTATGTGGACGATCGGTGTTACGATGTGAGTGCACGCCATGAATGTTGGGAGGATGGGAGACCCTATTATCAGGTATATAATAAAGGATACGGTGGCAAAATCCGTGGATGCCCTATAAATGACCGCTGGGTGTCTATTAGCAAAACTGGAAGGTGGGACCTATCCTCCGTGTTGCTCAGGGAGCAGGTTGACAGAGTCAAGGAGACCAAGATACAGATCACTGATCGGGGGTTGGGGAAGGAGCAAGACCGTTAGGGAACGGTCGTGCTCCCTAAAGTGCCATCCGTATACGAAGAGGTAGAAGGAAAAATTGAACTCCCTGATGTTACACAAAACCTGTTTATTGATCTCACCTCTAGATTAGCCACTGTTTTAAATGTTAGCAATTGCTGGGTTTGTGGGGGGCCACATATGTCGGAACAATGGCCGTGGACTGGTCAAAGCTTAGACATATGGGAATTGCTGCAAACCACTTGGACTCATGTCAACGACAGAAAAAGCCAGGGGTGGAGACTGACAAACAGCCCTGAGGGCCAGTTCTGTATTGAAGGCAAGGGGACCGTGGAGGTAGGGATTAGTCCCTGTCAGAATATATTGGATGCAACCACGCGAGTATGGTGGCCTGAGGATATTACTTGGTACATTGCAAACCGAGGTCATAAAAATTGCGTTCCATTACGTACTGATTCCTCCTCTGACGAACTAGGTTCTGATTCTTCCGATGGCATGATGAGAGTCTGGAGTGGTGGTTGTCGGGGGAATCGATGCTGGGATACTCCTGTCCAGACTCTGGGTCAGGAGTCCGAATACTGGAATTGCAGTGGTCCTGGTCCTTATGAGGGCGTCCCCGGGGTAAAGGAGCTGTGGGATGACGTTGTGAGGCAGGGAGGGCCTGCTCCAGATGGCCTATTTTGGATATGCGGTAATCGGGCATACTCCAAACTGCCCATGGGATGGGCTGGGGTATGCTTCCTGGGTCTAATACAACCTGCGTTCTTCCTATTACCCCGGGAGGAAGGCGATGATTTGGGGATTAAACTCTTTGACTCCCTCCGTAGGTCACCAAGGGATATCCAAGTCAGTGATTGGGGGGATGAGTGGCCACCGGCCCGGATTATTGAATACTACGGGCCAGCTACATGGGCACAGGACGGATCATGGGGATATCGTACTCCTATCTATATGTTAAATCGAATTATCAGGCTCCAAGCAGTCGTAGAGGTTATTACTAACCGGACTGCCCTGGCCCTGGAGTTGCTGGCTAAGCAGCAGGATCAGATGAGGGCTGCTATATATCAAAACCGACTTGCCTTGGATTATCTGTTGGCCTCGGAGGGGGGGTGTGTACGGGAAGTTTAACCTGACTAACTGCTGTCTAGAAATTGACGATAATGGTAAAGCGGTTTTGAAAATTTCCGATGAAATTCGGAAATTGGCCCATGTGCCAGTACAATCTTGGCGTCCTCTTAGTGGCATCGGATGGTGGGATGGTCTCCTAGGTGGTAGCTGGTGGCGCACGGCGTTGCTGGTGGTTGGGGGGGGGGGCATGATTCTTCTTCTCGTATTACCCTGCCTAACTCCCTGTATTCAGTTTTTAATTCAGAAAAATATTTCCCGACTCCAGGCAGTGGTGGTTCCACAACATGGGACGTGTGAACTGAAAGTGATGTTGCTGCGAAAGACCAAGGATTTCCCGGGCCCTTGAGGAGGGGGGGCTATCTTGGTCAGGCACATCTTAAAGAAAGAAAAGGGTGGAATTGTGAGAGGTAATTTCGGTTTAAACTTTAAGATGTGCCTGGACCACAGACTGATCTATAATAAAAGACAAAACTTTTGTTTCTTTTCTAAAACATTTTGTATACTCAAAAGTAGAATAGTTTAAATTGTGCAGAATGCTGACAATTTGTGAGCAGAGTAAAAACAAACAGGCCCTTGATTGATGAAACCATTAACACAGGCAGGGAAGGATGAGTCCTTGACTGATAATACTGCAGGGTGAGAGAAACAACTTTGGAGACTCTGAAGACTTTGTGATAAGGGTGCAAATCAAAGAATAATGATGTTTTTAAGAATGTGAACCTCATGGCTCGTTAGAGCCAGGGAGGGGAGGGTCTGGAGGCATTTGTTGCAGACTTTGTGATAAGGGTGTAAATCGAAGAACAATGATGTTTTTAAGAATGTGAACCTCATGGCTTGTTAGAGCCAAGGAGGGGAGGGATTTGTACTGTATATAATGAGAAACTTTGTAAGCCTCAGCGCGCCTTTTACTCAGAAGGGTGCCCGACTCTGCAGACTTGCTAATAAAACTTTGTTTTCCTGAATTTGTCTAGAGCGATTATTAAGAAGCGATTTTCGTTTCTAACAATAAACGATTGATTTTGTTGGTTAACTCCATCATATATAGGACAAATTCTGTGCTTTCATTTTGCTGAATTAAGTGTATTTTTTCCTATTTCCTTTGTCTGTCGTAGTGACGCTGTATTTGAAAGTTTGACTCTCTCCCGCTCACACTCATTTTATCTGGCACTTTGTCTCTTATAGCCAATCTGGTGATGATAGTGCTATTTTCCCGAGGAAGATGTGGTCTTTCAGGATGCATTACTCGATACCTTGTATCTATGGCAGCAATCGATGTCCGAGTTATTGTCGTTGCAGTGATTTTACGTCGGTATCTGAGAATTTATATTCCAGCTAGTTTACTGAACACGACAACAGGATGCTGTCTGATCATTCTTCTCACCTACTGTTCCCGAAACTGCTCTGTCTGGTTGACTGTCGCTTTCACCTTTGATCGATTTATAACCATTTGTTATCAGAAGCTGTAAACGAAATACAGCACAGGAAAAGTATCTTCTGTAGTTATAGGAGTATTCTGTGTTCTATGCTGTTTGTTAAACATTCTATTTTGTCTCATACATGAGCCCTTGTATATAATTGATAAAATAGGCGGATGCTGCAGCATAAAGTTAGCTATTACATATCGGTTGATTGGAGATTGTTTGAGCGCATTCAAATCGCATGTCTCCAGTTCCTCCTTATTTTTCTGCTCAATGGAGTGGCTCTCACATACATTAGAGTTGCTACTGGAGTCCACAGGAGAACCCGAGCCAACAAGAATGAAATTAGTAAACGTGACACTGAAAGGGGGAGCAGGAGAAGGTCAATCGTTTTATTATTTCTCATTTCAAGCACTTTCCTCCTTTTATGGCTTTTGTATATTTTATATTTTCTCCGTGTACAAATTTCAGGCGGCAGCTAGTCGATCAGTTCCAATCTCAATGACTCAAAATTTATTCTGCATGCAAGTGCATATATGCTACAACTCTTACATTCATGCACGAATACGTGTATTTATGCACTGGCACAGACAACGTTCAGACGTCAATTGAAAGATGCTTTCAAATACCTCTTCAAGGTCATTACAAAATGTAATAAACAGTGAGTCCAGCTGAATAACTTGATGTGACTTGAACATTTCATGAATCCCACAGACAGCACCATGCATCTCTTGCTCAGCAATTTTTACATGTGCATCATCACGATTCCCAGGCTTGTTAATTCACACGAATGGCAGGTAAATCAACCCACAACATTGTTTTAAATGTTCGTGGAATCCACTGGTAAAGAAATTGTTTCTCAGCGTTTAGTCTCTGCCCGTTACCGCAAAACAAAACCAAAGAGATTTACTTTTCAAACGGAGTTGATTGACGTCTGTTTAAATTCTGAATTGGAGTATTCTCATTGTCTCTGTGGAAACCAGTGCCAAAGAGTAAGATGATTTGTTTTTTTTTAATTGCGTAAATTCACATGTGCACACCAAGATTGTTTCTTTTTCAAAACGTCAGAAATACAACAACATTTTACGGTTTTGTCTTGATATTCTTGGGGCCTCATGTCTGAGAAATACGAGCGAAGCTATTCGGATTACAACTCATATGCACGCAGCTGTCAAGCAACATGTGTTACGGTCGATATTAAAATTCCATTGATGTAGCAGTCGTATAATAATAATAAAAATAATCATTTCCATGTATTGAAACATTTTCAGTTATCCCCTTAATATGTGGTGGTGACGGTGATGGAATCTGGTGGACAAAGACAAAAATCACACGATCCCGGGTTATAGTCAAAGACGGCAAAAAATGTGTTGCTGGAAAAGCGCAGCAGTTCAGGCAGCATCCAAGGAACAGCTGAATCGACGTTTCGGGCATAAGCCCTTCTTCAGGAATGTTCAAACTAGTTTTATTTTAAAGAGAAGCAATCACATAAATGCACATGTGCAGAACAAGATTGTTTCTTGCATAAAATGTCAGAAAAAGCGCAATAACTATTAAGATTCTATTCTGAGTTTCTTGAGGCGACATACCTGAGACATACAAAAGAAAATGTTCGACAAATACCTCGTGTGCACGTATCAGTCAAGCGTCATGTGTTAAGGTCGATATCAAAGATCCATTTATAGAACACTGGCTAATAATAGCAACAAAGAAATTAACATTTCCTGGCGCCAAGACATCTTCTCGTTTTCCCCTTCATATGTGGACGTCTGGTGGTGGACTCTGATGGACAAAGTCAAACATCACTTAGCACCAGGTTATAGACCAACAGGTTTATTGAAATCATTAGCTTTGGGAGCTAAATTTCTGAGAAAGAAGCGGGAGCTCAGAAAGCTTGCAGTTTCAAATAAACCTGTTGGACGAACACCGGGGGCCAATGACATTTGGCTTTCCCCTAACTAACCATTCATCAGCTGTGTCACCGATAATTAATTATGTTTCGGAATTTGATGCAGCCAACAAAAGGAGTAAGAACATGCAACCTTTCCCAATACATTAATGTCATTACAAGGTGAGACACATTTCATGTACTGTTTTCGCCGCCTTTGTTTGGCAGAAGGAGAAGCCTTCGCAGTTTTCTTGACATGAAGTGTCGTGTTGCCTCGAATGCACTGAAAGTTTTCTCTCACCGTCATATATTTTTTCAATAAATCTCCCGACAGATATGATGGCAAAACTCAGAAATGTTTGTATTACGTTACATTCTCGCTCAATTAATCTGTGATTATTGTATTTCTTGGATTCCAATCGATTGCAGCAGTCCATTTCTCCAAATTTTGTTTGTGCAAGTTTTCAATTGAGGAAGAGTTTGGAAAGTTCAAACTAGTAAAATAAATCAGATGACTGCAGCTGGTGGTGGTCAAAGAACTCATTCCCGGTTTATGAAAGCAGGAAATCCATGAGGCATTGTGATGAGGCGAAGCATATTTAGCAGTCATGCACAATCGTCACTCAGTCAAAGATGGGATTCTTCCTTCTAGCTTCACAACGTGACAGTCACAGCAGTCTCACTGCCTAAGCAAAATGATATTCCAGATTAATAACGGAGGAGCAGGACGCCCCAACGGGAGCTTCCATGATCCTATTTTATTTCTTTCTCCTATTTCTGCTATTTTGATTTCTTTTTTGTTTCATATTTTTGTCTGGGCCGCTCTCAGCCAGGTTTCTGTTTGTCTCGTGGTGGTTCCCAGTCTGGTTTACAACTGCTCATGCCGAGTCCTTTCCTGTGACTCCTGGTCGGATCCAACCTGGTTTGATGTGGCTCATGGCCAGTCCCAGCCTGGTATCTCAGCAGGTCATGGATGCTCCCGGCCCTGTCTCTCAGGAGCTCTTGATGGTCCAGACTGTATGTGTCAGCAGCTCATGGCAGTTGACGCCTGTTCTCTCGGTGGCTCATGGCCGTTCCCGGGCCGTATACTTGGCGGGTAATGGCAGCCTCTGCTTGCTCTCTCAGCAGCTCATAGTGTTCTCAGTCTGTTGTTTTAGGTGCTCATGGATGCTCCAGCCTCTCGTCTCGGCGGCTCATAGCGTTCTCAGCCTGTTCTCAGCGGCTCATGACACTCCCAGCCTTTTCTCTCAGCAGCTCATGGTGGCGCTCAGCATGGAGTTTTGGTGCTTCTTGGCGAGCTGGTCTTCAGGTGCTCATGGTGGCTCTCAGCCTGTTCTCGCAACAGTTTCTCAGCTGATCGCTCAGCATTTCATGGCAGTTTCAGCAGAAGTAACGGGTATGTTTGGGTCTGTGTCCAGAAAAAGACAGCAGACAGAGACAGGCAGAGGAGTCATCAAGGACTGTTGAACATTCAAATTATTCCTTTATCATCCGAGTTGAAACTACGATATTTTAACGAAAACTATTACTGATTTCATTATGTTTCTAATGTTCTATGAAGGAATACTTAGCTGTTTAATTCTTGTTTCTCTAACTACTTTTTATTTGAGATTATTTACTGTCATGGTAATTGGTACCTAAAATGGCGGCATATATTACAATATGAGTCAATTCTCACTCTTCTTCTTAATTTCTATCTTCGACTACACGTGATATTAATAACTAAAAAGATGGAACTTTCAGCACGAATTAGAACAGGAATCATTTGCAACAATAAGTATGACATGACCTTTCAAGATTCAAAGAGTTGCTCATGTTTTGATCGTGAAATTGCACTTAAACTTGGTGCATCGTTCACAGATCACTGTTCCACTGTTGCAAAAGTTGTTCTGTTTAAAATAAAAATGCGACTTCAGGACATCTGTCATCGAATCAATGAGCATCTGGATAGGCAGGATTGTGGAATTGCCATCACAGCCATACCATCCCTCATCTGATCAAATTGTAGAACCTGACGTAATGGGCCATACAGCTTACTTCGCTTTTTTTGTTCAACTCATTAAGTTGCATTTTAGACTGAGTAGTTGTACAGATAACAAAGATAATTTTACCAAATGTTCCCGAGTTAGTTATTGGGAAAAACAACCATCCTTCATTCAAAATTGCCACCTATGCGCAAGCAATGGAGAGAAAAGTTGTTGAAGTGATTGGAAATATGGGTTTGATATTATAATGAGATCAGCAATGACTTTATCGAAAGACAATGCAATCTGGTGTTACACAGCTTTCAACTTCCTCAACTCTATTGCTTGGGAAGCATTTTATTCTACTTTATCCTAACGCGTGGTGTCCCCTTTTCATTTCATTAATGGATTCAATTTACACGGCTTTTCACGTGGACACTTTCGCCATTTCTCAAGTTATTTGTTCCCTCATCTACTGGCCTTTATTCCTTTTTTTGTCCCACAGAACACTGGCTGTACGCAGTCAGGTGGGAGTCACCCCACTGAACTGAGGAATCTAATACCTACGTAGGGTGACCAGGGATCCATTCTAAAGGAGAGCCCACCATTGGGAATGCCGAGGTAAAATAAAAAAAGTGATGGGGTGGGTAGAGATCAAATCACATTTGAACTGGAGGGAGAAGTAATACACTCCACATCCCGCTGTGCACACCTTTCCCAAAAGGCAATGTTCGACACTGCATCCTCCCTATACAAGGAGACCCTCTCCCGGCTGTTATCAATTAATGAAAATGTAAAACTGCTTGCATTCGAATATAATTTATCGCCATCCAATCCGGCGAAAGTTTGAATGATGTAAAGATTTGGTGATGGTTATCTGCGAGTCTGGGTATTCATGTTTCGATCTCCTTATACTCTCAAAAAGCAACAACAAGAAAATATTCGATGCATGCTGAACACAAATAACGTACAGAACAAAACTGTTTCCAACTATGCAATCGAAAATTCCCAAAGCCGATCGGCACAAATTAAGTTTTTCTCCTCTTTCTTCCCATTAGAACTTTCAGGGTTGACACAGCTCATTGTATCACACGAAAAAAAATCTTTCCTGCAATCTGTTCAAAAACAAATTATCCTAATCCAGATACAGAATTTGATTAGTTACAATGTAAAATTATCTCCACACTGTTCCACCAAATAAATCCCAGCGTTTGTTCAGAATAAACAAAAGCACAATGAAAAACTGCTTAGAATGCCACAGTACAGAAGGAAGTCAAATTAACACTCATGTCTAACCCGGCTCTCGAATTACTTGTCTAGATAGACACTATATCCAGTCTTATCTCTGTATTCGTCTAACGTCAATATGCTGTTAAAAATTAAGATTAGGTTATCGAGTAATTGCAATGGCTCATTGGAGAGACGCAGGAGTCAAGTCAGAAAGAGTGAGAGTAAGGACGACATGCAGGAAATATCAAAGAAACATTTGTTATGACACGACATTTTGTGATTAAACTTCATGTCTATTAGCTCTAAATACAGATAGCAACTTTTATTCTTTTCGCATGACTTCAAATATTGAGAAAACATGTGTGAGAGCAATCAGTTGATATATTTGCTTGGATATCTCTAACAATGCTGCACTGTTTACAGTAAGATATTTAGATTATTTATCTCATTCAATTGTCTAATCTTGGACTTCTGCTTCTGGATTCATACTGATGAATGCCTCATTGATTTCACATAAGTGTACAAGTACCAAGAGCGGGAAAAAAAATGCACTGAGTTCAAATGGAAAGAAGGATTATTTAAAGAATACTGAACAAATTTCTATATAAGAAGACGCTTCCAGGGCATTACTTGCTTGAAATGTTCCAAATATTTCTGAATTTAAAGTTCTGTTTTGCATGTCACTTGAACGTAATCAAAGAAGCATCTTCACCGAGGTCAATACGCTATGGAATGGCAATTTGTGAAAATTGGATGTGTTCGGAAAAGATTTACCAGGATGCTGCCAGGACTGGACAGGTTGAGCTTCAGGAAGAGGCTGAGTAGTCTGAAGCTGTTTTCCTTGGAGCGTCGGAGGCTGGGGCGTGATCTTACAGAGATTTATAAAGTTATGAAGGGCATGTGTAGGATAAAAAAAAGCAGGTCTTTTCAATGGTTTATTTGAATCCAGAACGAGAAGGCACAGGTTTAAGGTGAGCGAGGAGAGATTTAAAACAGATCTAAGGGGCAACGTTTCTCACCAAAAGGCTGCTGTATGTATGGGAAGAGCTGCCAGAGGAAGTGGCGGAAGCTAGTACAATTACCATCTTTGAAAAAAACATCTGGGTGTGTACATGAATAGGAAGAGATTTTGTCGTGATATTTTCCAAGTAAAGGCAAATTCGGCTAGATTAATTTAGGATACCTGGTTGGCATGGACGAGTGGGACCAAAGGGTCTGTTACCTTGCTGGGCGTCTCCTTGACTCTATGTTCTCTGGAAGAAATCCCAATCGGCCATTTACCTTAAGCTAGCCACCTCTAACACACACAACCGGCTTATTCGCCACGTGGTCAATAAACGACGTCTCGTTTCCTCGCCTGGGGAGCACGAAGTAGGGAAAGTAATCCTGAGATTACTACCAGAGAGTTCCTTTTTCTTTGAACTACCTCTCTGAATTGTCAATGCAAGTATCCCTACATATGTCATTTTTGCCAACGTGGACAATGACTTCTGTATGGAAGGCAGTGAGGTCTGCAGATACTGGAGATCAGAGTTGAGAGTGTGTTGGTGGAAAAAGCACAGCAGTTTTAGACAGCATCCGAGGAGCAGGAAAATCGAACGTTTCGACCAGCGTCCTTCATCAGAAAGACTTCTATCTGTCTACCCACCCGTTTTAGTGTGCCCTGAAGTCTCGTTTGCATTTCTTTCAAAACCATCACAGCAACCAATATCAGAATTGTACATTTTACTTATCAACCTAGGTTTCCATCTGGAATTTGGTTTATGCTATTATTAGCTGTGGTTATAACAGTTTGAAAGGTTAAAATCTATTAACAGCACATGATTTCCTTCTGTTACATGTGTAATCACTGAAACTAACTTGTCTCGCATACTGACTTGTTTATTTTCTTTTTAAACACGGACTCTTGCATTCGTTATCATTAGTATGAAAATGGCTGCATTCGTTTTTTTGTGTAAGGACTGGACCAGTTAGAAAAGGGTGATCCGAAATAATTGTGTCTCTCGTGGTTTGCATTAAGTATAAATAGGCGGATCGAAATCTTTATTTCAGAAGCCAGAGGCTAACAATTCATTGTTCTTATTGAAAATGCATGCTCCTGCAAAATCGCCAATATTTGTCCTTTATTACTCTGCACTTGCAGCTTTCAGAGTTCCAGGTAAATTATGAGAATTAAAATACTTGGTATACTGATGTTTAAACACGTGTTCTGAGAATCGCTGTGTATTTATTATATTCTATGGCTGTCCATGAACGTCTTATTTAATCAGTAGCACATCGGAATACAACTATTTTTTTTGGTCATGTATTCAAATCTAAAGTTAGCTGATTGACCGAGACAGAGAACAATTGCAACCAATGGCTTTCATTCTAGTTTCGAGGGTTTTCTTTTACATTCACAACCTGGTTATTTCAGACATGTTAGCACTCACATCTGCTAAATGTAATTTAAGAAGTCCTTCATGGACAATTTCCATTTCAAACCTTTGTTTACTGTACTTTCCTGGAATATGTGCACAGTTGGCTGGCTTAGCACATATTACACTACCGTAGATTCCTTTCAGAAAGTGTTGGCTATGTTGTCGTTTTGAGCAACTGTAGCGCATTTTATGCAAGTACACCGAAATGTAGTTCGGGAAGTTGTTCCAGGCTAGTGACATGGCTGCACTGAAGGTGAGGCAATAAATTTCCAAGTCAGAGTGATGAGAAAATTGAAAGTGACCTTGCAGATGCTGAGATTCACAATGATCTGGTGTACTTGCCATTCCTTCAGGTACGGACTATTGGTTAAGAGGGTTCTGATTCACGGATATTTGTGAATTTTTGCAGTGAGTCTTGTAGGTGATAATAACAACCTTTATTTTCTACTACTGCTGGAGGGAGTGAATAATGATTGATCAAGTGATCAACGTTGTTTTCCTGATATTCAGTCAAGGTTGTTGTTTGAAGTGTTTACATGCAGTAGGCATTGCACTTCAAACCGACTGCACTGCACCATATATGGTGATTTAGGAACTGAGATTTTGAAGCACGTTCATTGTTATCATTTTTGAGATGTCAAAATGCTGGTAGTTGAATGGCACGTGAAACTCCCATTAGTATTCAAAGTGGTTTGTCTCAGAACAAAATGAACTGTGTATGATATTGAACTTTATGCAATGATAAATTAATACCAACCATTCTAGCTACAGGAAAACATCGTGAATGTATCAGCTGAAGAGGATTATTTCTTGTTGGTAAGGTTATTATCGTTGTTTACAATATTCAGATGTGCCTGAAAATGTTTTTGTTGCCACTTTAGCATTGTTACTCTATCCATTTGGTTTTGAAATGGATTTCAATCCCTTATATTTATATAGAATAGGAAAGATCGAAATGTAAAGATTCTCATATACTTTATAATGTATGTTCAATTATGATTTGTGGCAGACATTCTTGTTAATAGGAAAATACTAATTTTCTAAGTCGAATCCAACGTAACTGTTGCAAATCCGTTGTCATCTCATCGCCAAAGTGACAATGTTCATTCTTTTTCAGTTCTTCTGTCTGTATTTAAGTCTCTGTCTCTCTATGTCTCTGTAAGTCTTGGCTCTCCCTGTCTCTCCCTCTCACACTCACTCGTGTTCTCTCACTCTCTATTTCTTGCAGCCAACCTGGTGACCATAGTGATACTGTCCCGAGGAAGATGTGGTCTCTCAAGATGCATCACTCAGTACCTTGTAACCATGGCAGCAACAGATTTCGTTGTTATTATTGTTGCAGTGATTTTAAGTCGGCTTCTGGCAATTTATTTTCCAGCAAGTTTGCTGAACACCACAACAGGATGTCGTCTGATAATTCTTCTCATCTACTGTTCCCGAAATTGTTCTGTCTGGTTGACTGTCGTTTTCACCTTTGATCGGTTTCTGACCATTTGCTCCCAGGAGCAGAAAAAGAAGGACTGCACAGAAAAAGTAGCACCTGTCGTTATCGGAATTGTGTGTGTGCTATGCTGTTTGATTAACGTTCCGCTTTACTTCATATACGAGCCCTTATATATTCTTGATAGCAAAGGCTGGTACTGCAACATAAAACATAACTTTTACACTTCGGTTGCATGGAGATTGTTTGACACTTTTGACCGCATTCAGACTCCATGTCTCCCGTTCCTCCTTATTTTGCTCTTTAATGCATTGACAGTCCGACACATTATAGTTGCTAGTAGAGCACGCAGGAGACTCCGATCCCACAGCAATGAAATTAATAAACGTGACGCAGAAATGGAGAGCAGGAGAAAGTCCATCGTTTTACTCTTTGCCATCTCCGGAAGTTTCACCTTGTTGTGGCTAACGTATATTGTACATTTTCTACTTGTGCAAATTTCTGGTGATAGCGACTCGATAGGTTCCAATCCCAATGACCACAAATTTATTCTGCAGGAAAGCGGGTACATGCTACAACTCTTAAGTTCATGCACGAATACCTGTATTTACGCAGTCACACAGGCTAAATTCAGAGGTGAATTGAAAGATGCTTTTAAATACTTCTCCAAGCTAAATACAAATTGGCATAAATACTGAGCCCGGCTGAATAACTTCATGTGACTTCAACAGTTTAGTAAACCTACATACAGCAACATGGATGTGCAACTCAACAATTGTGTCATGTGTGTTATCACGATGCCCAAGCTTGTTCAGTCATGCTGTTGGCAGGCTGTTTTATATTTTGATGGCAGCCACATGTGAAAGAGACGGTTTCTCAAGTTTTTGACACTTCTTCCGGACTCATAGGCTCACCATAAGAATATTTTCTTACGGAATGGACTATATTGAAAACAAAATTTAGGTTAACATAACTATTGGAAACTTGACTGTCACAACAGACCAAATAACCCAAAAAGCTGTTCTAATTCCAGTAACATACGATTAACACACCCCTTGACAAACGGTAAAATCAAACACAGATTATTACAAGCAGTAGCGATTTCAGAAAGAAAAGTCAGCCAAGAAGCAACTACTGAAGGTTGGAATTTTTCTCCAATGCTGCAGCTTCTCAGTGTCACAATCAAAGCATAGCATATAAAAAAAAACTGTCCTGGGAGACATGACCACGCCCCTGCCATCAGTAAAATTACATCATCTCTTGAAAAACAGAAAGGACAAAATAACTTTTTCAAATGACAGCTTCTTCACACCAGCCCCCTTTAGTAAAGAAACATCCATACACAAAGATTGCTTCATTTAAAACCCTTCATCTTTCTCTGCTGGTACACGACAATAACGACGCATTACTTTGACTATTCGACAGCATTTATTTCTGTTTGTTTACTTCTGTCACTGAACAGTTCTTTTCTTGATCATATTCTTCACAATGCATCGACAATTATTCTTTCTCGCTCTCCCACATGTGTACCTTTCAAATTGAATAGCTGCAATAAGAGGGTCCATTTCAACAGTCTGCAATTTTTGTTCTTAAATTTCTCCAAAATATTAATGGGTCATGATCAGTATGTTTGACGGGTTTCAGGCACATTTCTAGCAAAATAAATATCGAACTGCTCTCAAACCAATATCGAGCTTAATGTCTCTTTTTCAGTTGTGTAATATTTCTGTTGATGAATGTTCAGTTAACGAGAGAAATATTGAAAGTTCTTATTGTCTTCTCGGCATCATCTTGCAAGAATACCGCGCCGGCAACCACATCACTCGAATCAATGACCACATTGAATACATTTGCAGAATTATGGCACTTCCTCATTAAACAACTGACCACCATATTGTCCACTCCTTTGCAGCATTTCAACTTCAACTGTCCTTTCCATTACCACTTTATAGACAGAGGGGGTCGAGACAAGCTTTTTCCCAGGGTGAAGTATTCAATAACGAGAGGTCACGCTTCAAGGTAAGGGGTAGAAGTCATTCAAACAGAGAATGGTGGGCGTTTGGAACGCGTTGCCAGCAGAGTTAGTAGTGGGAGCCACGGTAGATTTATTTCAGATGCATCGGGATGAATGCATGAGTAGGTGGGGTGTAGAGGGAAACAGATGCTTAGGAATTGACCGACAGGTTTAGACAGCATATTTGGATCGGATCAGGCTTGGGGGGCCAAAGGACCTTTTCCTGGGCTATAAAATGTCTTTGTTCTTTGTTCTTTGTTTCTCAAAATTCACCAACCAAAATGTTTTCGTACATCTGTCTTCCCAGATGTTTTTGTGAATTTATGTGACCTAACTTATTGTAGTGAAAGCACCGGAGCCTTTTAACTGCTCCCTACACTTCGTGGCTTTCCTTTTTACCCTGTGGTAAGCTAATGTTATAATTTGCATCAAGACCTTCTTTCCTCTTTCGACGTGAGGAATTTTGGTATCCCAAATGTCTATCCGACAAGAAGTGAAGTTGTTGCTGGAAGCCAAACTTTGATATATGAACTAATTCATATTCATCAGCCACTCCAGCTGCTAATCTTGTTCTTTTAACTCTGATCTTCCACTTGGTCCATATTACTTCTGCAAATCACTTTTTGAAATCCTTGAAAAATAATTATCTCTCTCAGAGCATCACATGGTTGACCTAATTTTTAAGCCCCAATTCACTTATCAAAATTACTTTGTTTGATCCTTTCAAACTCAATATAGGTATGACTAGGGCGCCTACTGAAATTCCTGAAATGTTGTCTGTCGGCCTCTTGCACATGCAGTTCAGATGGCTTTATTTAAGTCCTCATACTAATCAGATACCGCCTTTGACAGTGATACAAATACCTTACTTCTACAAAACTGCGTTGTTCGGATGAACAAAACCCATGTCACACTGGCCACTCATTTGTTCAACCACAATCTCAAATGAAATCAGAAAGACTCTTATATCCCTACTCTCAAAGTTACGCAATGCTGAGGTTTCCTTCAACAGATCCCTAACAGGTCTACATCGAGTGATGTTTAAACCAATATATTTCGAAACCCGGTACTAACGACATTAAAAACCACCACTCGCTGCCTTTAAGTGGAACAACCCAAATCCCAAATTACAATCATCGAATTAATCACGACAAGAACCTCCAATCTGTTTTGGACCAGTACAGACATCGTCCAACATTTTGAGATGTAAACCGAGATCCTAACCTCTTATTATTTTAAAGAGGATATGAAGTGGATATTTAAGGTATTATGCAGCTATTAAAAACCACACGGCTTTAAGCAGAAAATAAATTATTTAGAAAGTACAGTTGAAACGGAAAAGTAAGCAGAATTTAAAATAGCTTAACTATATGAAACTTAGCTGAGCTGACATAGTAATCCCCGTTCCTCTAACATTCTATCAGTACTTCCCTTGGCAAAATGTAAATTGAAACGCAGGTTCTTACAGGCAGGCGAGATTTCAGAGGGAAAGATCAGCGAGGAACCATATGTCTCCACTGCAACAAGGTCTGCTACAACAAAACCACCAGCATCTCAGTGTGACAAGCAAACCAAGATCGAAAAAAACCTGAACTGAGAGAATTGGGCACTCCCCTGCTATTGACAACGTAAGAATTTTGACGCCTCTGCCATGACAATCTTTCTTGAACACAAAATGGCAAAATAATCTTTTTCAAAGTGACAACAACATCATATTAGTGTCAAACAATAACGTTACTTTGTGTTTGACTTGCTGTTAAGGAACACAAGCACACATGCTTATGCAAAACGTGAAAGAAAAAGTAAGTTCCAGTAAACACGCAATTTTGACTTTCTGGTGTCTTCATATCTCTGACGTATGGGAGGCACTGTCCAGATTTCATTTCATATGCATTTGTCAAACACAATGTACTGTGGTCGACATTACATTTCCATTGACGCAACATTGGCTCGTTCACATTCCAATCCTGAAAATATATCAACAAAAAGACATTTCTCGAAATTGAGACATTTTACTGTTTTTAATCACGACAAGAACCTCCAATCTGTTTTGGTCCAGTACAGACATCGTCAAACATTTTGAGATGGAAACCGAGATCCTAATCTCTTAATATTAATAATAAATTAATCTGCCACGTCACCTAAAATTAGCTATGCCGTATAATTTCTCACAAACAACAAAAGGAAAAAAGAATGTGTATTTTTAAAAACAAATCCAATAATGTCGTGCACATAACCACTCTCATTACGCAGCACTGAATGGGCAATGTTTGGCCAGTGGAAGCAGAAACCTTTGTTGTTTCCACGAAGTAAGGAATTGCCTCAAACGTACGAAACACTTTTCTCACCATATTAATTGTTTTCAACTGCTCCTACATGTATTAGGGTAAACAGAAGAACTGTTTGCATTGCACAAGATTGGGGTACTTAAGCTGTGGCATTTTCACTTAACGGACTGCAATCGACTGCAGCCACCCATTTGCCCAATTTTAGTGGCAGAGGTTTGAAGATTGGGAAGGGTGTGGGGAGTTTGTGGGAGCAAAACGATTCAGATCACTAGCTGCTGGAGGTCAAATAATACAGTGCCTCGTTATCAAAATAGGGAATCCTTTGGATAGCGTGATGAAAGCAAACATAGTTCGCTGTTGTCAACAACCATACCTCCATCAACGCGGTTGTTTTTGCAACTATCTTCACAATATGACAGAAGTAGGCCTTTGATTTAATATGAAAAAAGTTGATAATCTCGTGTTATCGCAGTGGAGTAGTACGCTCCAACAGGAACTCTCTGCTCTTTCAGTTTCCTTCTCATTTTTCCTGGTTATTTTCTCTTTTATTCCTGGTTGTTCCCTTGTGAATGTCAATCAGGTCTCTCCGCAGTTCAGGGCTTTTCCTGGCCTGGTCTTCCTGACATTCGTCGTGAGTCCCAGTCTCGTCCCCAGCGACTCTTGGTAGCTCCACGCCAGGTCTCTCTGCGGTTTATGCTGGTATTTCGTCTACACGTGCAAGACGATTATTCCTGTGCATGTTGCCGAGGCAGCGGCGGTATTCAGGGTAGCGGCAGCATCAGCAGCAGTGAATGTATCTGCGGCACCAGACAACAGAGCGAGAGAAGCGGAGGACTCATCAAAGTCTGGTGAACGTTTAACTTGATCCTTTGTTATCATAGACGAGACCATAAAAAATTATGCATACTATTTCCAGTTATTTTATTTTTATATTATTCTGTCAACCTTGTTACGTTCCTTCCCATAAATATTCGGTCCACGCTCTGCAGTGAATAAGGCAAACCACTCGGTCTACAGGGTTCTATGAGCCACAGGAAAAGCTGACTGGTACCATGTTATCCGCTTGAAATTATGACAAACAACCCGGCCACTCTCACTACCTTAATATATGTATGGCGGATGACACTGTCCAAGAACAGATGACAAAACCAAAAACAAACCCATGACATATCCTCACAGTCAAGCTGCACCCATATCATTCAATCACTCACACTAAATGCAGCTTCAACGTCCAATGCCACGCTCACCCTACACACCCACCCCACCCCGGACAGTTTTAGTGATTCAGTGCAAGACTGCAGCGACTCAGTTGTATCTAATAAAATGGACATGTTCAACATTCGCCATGGTCTAAACTTGACAGGACTCCACAATCTCTGTGACAGACGTGAAATCAAACATTGCTGAGTTACAGGGAGTTCGTCACACCTATGTTACAGGATAAATGTGTTTCAATGAACGTCAACAGAGGAAAGGGAAATAGGCAAATATTGCAGGGAACCCCGTGATTGTCCCTTCAATAATACGAATACTGTTTTGGATACTGGGGACAGGGGCGTGACCGATCCACAAGTATAAAGGCACAGCGGCCACGTTTCTGGCACTGAGCCTGGCTCTTTGGTTGAGAACGGAAGAGGGGAGAATTGCAGAGCAATACTGTAGGAGATTCAGTCATGCGATGAACAGGCAGGAAATTCTGTGGTCTGATTGAAACTCCTGAACGGTTTTGCCTTCCTGCTGCCAGGGTCAGAGATGTCACTTTTCGTGCCTGCAGGATTATTAAGGGGGATGTGGAGCAGCTAGACGTTGTGGTACACATCGGTAGCCAATAACATAAGTAGGAAACCGGAAGAAGAACTAAAAAGCGAACCCAGGAAATTAGTTTGGAAGCTGGAAAGCAAACCAAACACAGTAGTAATCTCAGAATTGTCACCGGTGCCAGTTCGTACTCAGGTTACGAATAGAGAGCTCGAGGAGATTAAAACGTGGCTGCAGGGTTGGTGTGTGTTTGTGTGTGTCTGAGGGGGTGCTCGGATATGGGAATCATTGGGCTACCTTCTTGGGAAGATGAGACTTTCCCAAGAAGGACGGTTTGCACATGAACTGGAGGGCATCAATATCTTGGGCCCGACGTTTGCTGGAGCTCAACTGGAGGATTTAAACTATATTGGCGGCTTCTGGGGGTGGGGGGGGCGGTGAGGGGTTTGATGGGAAACTCAGCTACGGATCAGTCGATGGCGTATGCAATGAACACACAGATGCAGCGTGCAGAGTCTGCGAGAAAGCATAGGCAACTGAGAGAGGAAAGGTGCAATCAGTGTGATGTGTTGAACTGTGTCTATTTTAACGCAAAAGTATGAGGAACAAGGGCAATGAACTCAGAGCATGAATCCATACTTGGAACTATGATGTTGTGTTCATTACGGAGATTTGGATATCACAGAGACAGAAAATAGTCTTGAGTGTTCCAGAGTTTAGATGGTTCAAAATATGTAAGGGGGACTTTAAAAAGAAATGAAGGAGTAGCAATGCTAACCATGGATATTATCAGTGCTGCAGAAAGGGAGATCATCGAGGAGGTGTTGTCTGTAGCCTCAGTATGGGTGGAAATCAGAAATTAGAAAGGAGCAGTCAATTTAAAGGAAGTTTTCCGTCGGACATCAAATGGCAACAGAGATAGGGAGGAGCCGATTGTGAGGCAGATATTGAAAAAGTGTCGAAGTAAGATGGTTTTTGTAATTTGTGACTTTGAAATCCCTAATAATTCTCGGAACCTACTCAATTCAAATAGCCTGGATGGAAATCTTGTCAGGTATATGCAGGAAGGGTTCTTGATGCAATATGTAGTACGGTTGGAGTAGAGGCCATGCCAAATTTGTTTTGCTGCTTGGCAACGAACCAGGCCTGGTGTCGGATCGCTCGGTGGGAGAGCACTTTGCTCATAGTGATACAAGTCCCTGACATTTATTCTCCACACAGAGAGAGAAAGGAGCAGATGGGATCAGCAGGTATTAATTGGAGAGCGAGAATTACAATGCTATTCAGTAAGAACTGGGGCACCTAGACTGGAAACCGATGTTCGCAGGCAAATGCATAACTAAAATGAGGAGGTGGTTTTGGAGGCACCGGCTGAATGTGAACGACAGGGTGGCTATCCGAGTGAGGAAAGAAAGGGATGGCAGTATGAAAGAACATTGGATCACAAGAAATGTGAATCATCTAGTCCAGAGGAAGAAGAAGATTACTTAAGGTTGAGGAGGAAAGGGTCAGACGGAGCTTTACAGGGTTACAAGTTAGCCAGGGGCAGTCACCAATTCTTGGGAGGTGACAGAGAGAGAGAGAGAGAGAGAGAGAGAGAGAGAGAGAGAGAGAGAGAGAGAGAGAGAGAGAGAGAAAGAGATAAAGGACCAAGGGGCTGATGGGAAGGCACATTTTCCCAATTAAAAACTGACATTTTTCTGGAGAGGTGGGACACAGAGAAGATCGGGGTTATGCCGCGATGGAAAGTCTTCCAAACTAAATAGGGATCAACTCCAGCGTCAGTGGCCCTCATTTGCAGCAGTGGTCAGAGCGGTGAGGCCGACGTGCTGTGTGGGATCAGTCAAATTGCCCGATGGGAACGTGAGTGAACTGATTTTTTGGGAGGATTGATAGACGGTTTTGTAGTCGAAGAAAAGACTCCCGAATGGTATGTTGCCTCCCAGACACACCCAGGAATGTATCAGATCGGACGGAAACCATTCGAAATGGTACGAGTGAGCAGCGAGTTGGCGCTGGGCACATAAGCACCGATGATAAAGGGAAAAAATGGTTTGAAATCCGACAAGAAGCATTTAGAGAGTATGGAGCTATGTTAATAGGGAGGAGCTCAGAGGTAGTATTCTGACGATTACTCAGCTGAGGCAGATAGTGAATGGGTGACAAAGCAGCAGAAAAAGAGAATGGAGGCAAAGCAGGTGTCCCATGTGGTCATCTCCCTTCAAATTAGATACAGCGTTTTGGATACTGTTGGGAGCCATACCTCACTCTGGGAAGGCAGCATTAGCCACGCTCATAGCACCGTGGCTAGCTCTGCTGTTAACATGAGTGAAAATAAAGAGTTGAATTGCGATAGTCAGAGGGAACTGAACTGTTAGGGGGTGGGTAAATAGGTGGTGATCGGACTCGAAACTGCTGAATTGTGTGTTGCCTCACAGATGCACGGCTTGGCGATGTCTCGGATCGAGTGCAGAACATTCTGAAGAGGGTGGTGAACAGTCAGTTGTGGTGTATGTAGGCAGCAATGATACAGTGGAAAAAGGGATGTGGTCCAAAAGGACGCCGTGCTGAGTGGGAGCAGTCAAATTGCCCTCTGCGATCATGAGAGAACCGACATTTTGGGGGTAGTAGGGAGATGGTTTTGTCGTCGAAACGAGACTCCCGAATGGTATGTTGCCTCCCAGACACAACCAAGAATGTATCAGATATGCAGCAGACCATTCAAAAGCAGAACTTATGGAGGTAGGAGCCAAATTGAAATATATGACCACAGAGGTAGTAATCTCTAGATTGTTATCAGTGCAACACTTTCGTCAGAGTAGAAATGAAAAAAAAATGCAGGATGAATGCGTGGCTTGAGATATGTTGCAGGAGGGAGGTGTTTATACTTTTGGGACTTTTGGATCAGTTCTGG
The DNA here is from genome assembly GCF_047496795.1 of Chiloscyllium punctatum. NCBI lineage: Eukaryota > Metazoa > Chordata > Chondrichthyes > Orectolobiformes > Hemiscylliidae > Chiloscyllium > Chiloscyllium punctatum. The sequence continues at coordinate 44,052,598 of NC_092789.1, forward strand.
GGGAGTTGGGACTATTAAAAATTGGAATGGTCGACACCTGGGACTAAGAGGAAGGTCAGTCAAGAAATGGATGATTAATATAAAGTGACTCGTTGTGCGAGGTGCATTTATTGTAACGCCAGGCGTGCAGTAGATAAGATTAATGAACGCAGGGCTGGAATTCGTACTAGGGGGTATAATGCTATTGCGAATACAGACGAGTTCAATCGGTACTTTGGATCTGTATTCATTGGGGAATACAGAAGCAATCTATTAGCAAGTGGCTAATGTATCTCGGGTAATGGATGAACTGAAGGGAAATTATTCTGCAGGAATTAGTGTTGGATAGACTGTTAGGTCTGAAGGCTGGTAAATTAATCGGGACCTGATGGTTTGCATCCCACGGTACTTAAGGAGCTGGCTCCAGAAATCGTGGACGCATTGGTAATCATTTTTCAATGTTCTGTAGTTTCAGGATCAGTTCCTGCGGATTGGAGGGTGGGTAATGTCGTCCCAACTTTTAGGAAAGGAGCGAGAGAGAAAACAGGTAATTATAGACCAGTTAGCCTGTCGTCAGTGGTGTGAAAAATGCTGGAGCCAATTATAAAAGATGAAATTACGACTCATTTGGAAAGCAGTAACAGGACAGGTCAGTGTCTGCATGGATTTTGGAAGAGAAAATCGCGTTTGACAAATCATCTGGAATTTTTTGAGTGTGTAAAAATGAAGATGGACAAGGGAGAGAAAGTAGATGGAGTGTACCTGGACTTTCAGAAAACCTTTGATAAAAATCCCACATAGGAGATTAGTGAGCAAAGTTACGGCACGTGGTATTGGGGGCAAAATGCTGACTTGGATTGAAGTTTGCTGGCTGATAGGGAGAAAAGTGTAGTGATAAACAGGTCGCTTTCGGAATGGCAGGTGCTGAACAGTCATGTACCACAGGTAAGGATCCGGGACCGCAGCTGTTCACAATATACATTAATGATATTGATGAAGGTAATTCAAGTAATATTATCAGATTTGTTGATGACACCATGCTGGTTGGGAGGGTGAAATGTGACGGGGATATTATGAAAATACAGGGTGACCTGGACAGGCGAGGTGTGTGTACGTTTGCATGGCCAAAATAGTTTAATGTGGATAAATGTGAGGTTATCCACTTTGGTGGCAAGAACAGGAGGGTATATTACTATTTAAATGAATTCAAGTTAGGAAGAGGGGAAGTACAACGAGATCTCGGTATTTTTGTGCATCAGTCAATGGCAGCACGAATGCAGGTACAGCAGGCAATGAGGAAAGCTACTGCCATGTTGGCTTTCAAAACAAGATGAATTGAGTATAGGAACAAAGAGGTCCTTCTGCAGCTCTACAGGATTAGAGTGGTGCTAGAAAAGCGCAACAGTTCAGGCAGCAACCGAGGAGCTCCTGCTCCTTGGATGCTGCCTGTTCTGCTGTGCCTTTCCAGCAAAACTCTAAACCAGAATATGGTTTCCAGCATCTGCAGTTATTGCTTTTACCTGCGGCTGTACAGGGTCCTGATGAGACCGTACCTGGAGTCTAGTGTGCAGTTTGGTCTCAAAACGTGAGGAAGGATATTTTGGCTATTGAGGGACTGCAGGGGAGGTTCAGAACGTCAATTCCAGGAATGACGAGACTATCATATGTTGAAAGATCGGAGCGACTGGGCTTCGATACATTTGTGTATCGAAGGATGAGAGGGGCTCTGATTGGGACGTATAATATTATTTAAGGATGGAACACTGTGGAGGCAGGAAGCATTCTTCCACTGATGGGTGAGTCCAGAACCAGAAGACACTGATTAAAAAGTAAGGAGTAGGCCATTCGGAGCAGAGTACAGGCGAAACTTGTTCTCCCAGAATGTAGTGAATACATAGAGCTGAAAATGTGTTCCTGGGAAAGCGCAGCAGGTCAGGCAGAATCCAAGGAGCAGTAAAATCGACGTTTCGGACATGAGCCCTTTTTCAGAATGAGGAAAGTTTGTCCAGCAGGCTAAGATAAAAGGTAGGGAGGAGGGACTTGGGGGAGGGGCGTTGGAAATGCGACAGGCGGAAGGAGGTCAGGATGAGTGTGATAGGCCGGCGTGGGGGAGTGGACGGAGAGGTCAGGAAGAAGATTGCAGGTTAGGTAGGCGGTGCTATGTTCTTGGGTTGGGACATAGACAAGGTGGGGGGATGGCAAATGAGGAAACTGGAGAAATCTGAGTTCATCGCTTGTGGTTGGAGGGTTCCTAGGCAGAAGATGAGACGCTCTTCCTCCAGCCGTCGTGTTGCTATGGTCTGGCAATGGAGGAGGCCAAGGATCTGCATGTCCTTGGTGGAGTGGGAGAGAGAGTTGAAGTGTTGAGCTACGGGGTGATTGGGTTGGTTGGTCCGGGTGTCCCAGAGGCCAGGTACTCTCTCTCTCTCTCAATCAAAGCCTGTAAGCCCTGTTTTTTTTCAGTTTTACTCTTTTTACAAAGGGTTGCGTTTATTGGGATCGTTGTAAGTGTTTTCACTACAGCATCATTACATCAGGATAGTGCGTCTGGTTTTTGAATAGGGTAATTTATCTGGTCTTCTACTTTCTGCTTTTTCTTCTGTTGCATTCCGTAGTTTTGTATATTAATTATGTTTGTGTCAAACATGACAGTCGCACCAGCTAATTCACTTCTGGAATATCCACTACACACTTAACTAAAAGAAGTCGCAAAATTATGGTCTGGGCGACAGGCTTAAAATTTGTTTTGGGTTCGAGGCTGGTCCGTAACAACTGTGAAGCTAAATTCTTTAGTTCCGGTCTAAATAATCAATTGGAAAGTGATGGAAAACGAAACGAAGCCGTGTGCATACAGTTAATAACTCGTCACTGTCCTAACTGTAATAGGGACACATGAATTGAATATTTCCAAGTGGGAGTAGGCAATGCATTGCTCCGAACCCTCTCCGCCAGTTAACATGATCATGACTCATCTTATCCTAGTCTCAACTCCAGTATTCTGTTTGCTACCCAGAACACTTTGTGACACTTTTCATTGGAAGAATATTGCTTTCTTTCTCGGTTTCGTCGACTGATTCTGCCTCCACTGAACTCTGTTGCAGTGCGATTCACAGATTCAAATTCTCTGAGAAAAGTCGTTTCTCCTCTTGACAGTTTCGAGTCTGCCTCCTCTCCCTCTCTCTCTCTCGATGACCTCTTGCTTGACACTGTTCCACAAGGAGGAATATGCGATCAAAATCCCAGATAATAAATGCCCTTTCGGATTTTGTGTGCCTTAATCAGACCCGCTCTCATTCTTCTGAACTGCAGCGAGTAAAAGCGCAAAAATTTGAAACAGCCTCATCTGACCGGCATCCAGTACCAATACATCCTTCCTCAAGTGAGGAGACCAAAACTGGAAACAATATTCCAGGTATTGTTTTACCAAAACTTTAGAAAAGTATATCAACACTTCTTTTTCTTTCAAAAAATTCATTCTTTTGCACTAAATGCCAGGAATTATTTTGCAGGCCATTTCATATAGATTGTAAGTAGTTGTTCGACAACAGATTCCCACAACACGCCAAAAGTAACTATTTGCCAAGGAGAGAAAGCCGCATGTAATTTGACTCACTGCTTTCTGTCAGACAGTCAATACTTGCTTCCAGCCAACACTCTACCTTGTAACCCCTGTGAGCTAAATTCCTCGATCAGCCTTCAACGCTGCACTTTGGCAAATGACTTCTGGCTGTCTAGGAATATTGCGTCGACTGGATCCCCATTATCCACCTTGGAGGTTACATCCTCAACGAACCTCGGCAATTTTGTCAAGCACGACTTGCCATTCAAGAAACCACACTGACACTTTGCTTCTCCAAGTATTTACTGATCTTCTTCTTCATGATAACTCAAGCAATTTCCCCACAACGGACGTCAAACTACTTGATCTATAGGTCCCACGTTTTGCCTATCACCTCTATGAGTAAGCGTGTCATATCATTCTCTTTCCAATCTACTGATAACCGCCGACAATTCAGGGAAGAGTGGGAAATCGGAACTAGTGCAATCACCATCTCCACTGGCGCTTCCTTCATTTACCCAAACTTCAAGCCATCAGGTCCTGGGGACTTAATGACATTTACACCCGACGGTTTACTGAATATTTTTTCCCTGGTTATTGCAAATTCAACACGTTACTCTGTAGTTACTGCAATTTTTCAGACAAAAGTATTTGTTTCGACTGTGAAAGCAGAATCAAAGTGTTGGTTTGCTGGCGCTGGCCTTTCTCAGTTCCATCTCATTATCCACCATTTGTTCTCGAAATGTCCAACAATCACCGTCAGTGCTCTCTTCGTTTCTGTGTCATTGTAGAAGTGGTTTGTATCAGTATTTAAAGATTCTTCTTATTTGGTTTTGTAGTTCATTTAGCTCCACTGATTTGATTTTTGTGACCTTTCGCTTTCGCTTAAAGTTCTCCCAATTGTCCAGAATGTTTCGAACGTTTTGAGAATGACATGCGCTCGCCTTTCCCTTTTTTGTCATCTTTGATTCCTTATTAATCCATGGATGATTTTTCTCACTTAATAATTCCTCTTCATCTTTGAAGATATCTTAATTGAGCTGTATTTTACCTCCCCCAAATCAGTTGCCGCAGTTCTATCACAGTCCTTCTCTTTAATATTTGTTGGCAAAGCCATTCTGAGCCTACCATTTCCCCATGTCTGTATAACTACATTGTCCAAAGCTGTACCTCTTGTATGTGACTCTTTCTTCACTCTTTCAACCGAAATTCAAATTCTAGCAGAGTTAGGTTACTCCTTCCAAGAGTATCTGTAAATGCAAGATCATTTAAGAATCACTACATGATATGAAATCTAAAATAACCAGTTCTCTGAAAGGTTTCATAGCTTACTGCTTTCTGAAATCATTCTTTATACGCTTAATGAACCTTTCATCGAGGCTACCCTTGCAAAGTTAATTACTTCAACAAATTAGCATGTTCACATCAACCATAATTACTGTTGTGCCCTTCTCGCAAACCTTCATTTTTTCCCAGTTTATGTTATACCCTATTTTGGAAGGACTATTCGCAGGCGTATAAATTACTCTTAAAATCTGCGATGATGCATCTAGTAGAGCTTGGCAAGCGGGAGCCAGTCGATGTGGTATATTTTGATTTTCAGATAGCCCCGCATATGAGATTAAAGCACTTGGATTTGTGTAAGTGTTTGAATAGTCATCTGCTTGGAAGGTGGGAAATAAAGAATAGGAACTAATGGGTAGGCAGTAACTGTCATGATGCCAGGGTGATCAGCGCTCGGATCCTAGCTACTCATAATATAGATTAACGATTTGGATGAGGGAGCAAAACGTAACATCTCAAAGTTTGCAGGCGATATCCAGTTGGTGTGAGAATGAACTGTGTGGAAGATGCAGAGATCCTTCAGCATGTTGTGGACAGGCTGAGTCAGTGGGCAAATCAATGACCGATGCATTGCAATTTGGAGAAATGTGAGGTTATACTCTTTGGATGCAAAAACAGGAAGTCATATTACGACCTGAATGGCTGTAAATTGAGAGCGAGTAGTGTGCAGTTGGACCTGTGTTCCGTCCATTGCAGATGCCGCAGGCGGGAAAGAAAGCAGATGTTAAGTTGGCCTTCATTGGGAGAGGTTTCGACGACAGTAGCAGGGATGCGTTAGGGCCTTGGTGAGGTTATATCAAGAATGTTGTCTGCAATTTTGGGCTCCGTTTCTGAGGAATGATGCTCTTGCTCTCGAGGCAGGGCGGTGAAGCTTTACCAGGATGTTTCCAGGTATCGATGGACTGACCTTGGTATTCAATGAATTGCCCTTTCATTGACCATTTTGAATCGTTGTTTGAAATGTTTTTCACTGTTCGTTTATAGACAGACATATCAGAGTATTTATTCAATCTTGGTCAGATCTCTACTCATGAAAGTGACTGTTTCAATTTTGTATTGTTGCTTGTGTTTGGAATGCTCACAGTCAAACTTCAAATATCCTTTAAATTCCTTGGTGTAACAATTTTCTGCAGAATGTTTTACACTGACAATGCTCACTCACAAAGTTTCATTACATAACTTAGGATCTAACATCGGTGCATCTTCGGCTGGCATGGTTGGTTGGTGGTTCGCACTACAGCCGAATAGTACCAGAGTCTGTTTGGAGTATACTCATTCCTTCCGTGTCTGCATCGCTTTCGTCCCACAGTCCAAACACATACTGGTCAGGTGAATTGCCCATCGTGTTCATGGATGCATACTTTAGGTGCATCAGTCAGCAGTAAATGTCAAGTTATTAGACAGGGGAATGGGCCTGGGGTAGTTGCTTTTCTGAGGTAGGTTGTGGGCCTGTTTCAACGCAGTCGGGATTCTAACCATAAACATGTTGTCGGTCTAATGTTTCCATGATACTTCGTCACCCTAGTCAGTTGCACATTATGTTCTACTGAGAGGCAATGAGAACAACATAATACAAGTTTGTCTGCAAGAGCCTTGTTGTTCATGTGATTCCCTAGCGTCCTCCAAAATTGGAAATTTCAACAGTTATCGGCCCAACAATAGCGTCAGACCTCCTGAATTCCTCTGGAATTTTCTGTTTATGTTTTCCGATTCCTGCCCTAACATCAAAAAGCTGTTAGCACCATTATAAACTGCTCCTTCCTCACCCTCCCTTCCATTAATTCTGATTACATGCCAAGGTTTTGAAGTGCATATCCTTTCTTACCAGCGTCTTTCTCTGTCTGTTTCCTGTCTCCCTGTTGCCCTATCTCACTGATGGTGATATAATTTAATTTCTTCTCTGTGTGACTAGGTCATGTAATTGCAAATACTTTGCAAATTAAAATAAAACTTTCCTAATGACGTTGTGTAATGTTTGCTGATATGCAATTATAGTTAAAACATATCCTTTCTGCTGTCTGTAACCACATCACCAAACAGTTGCGATGCTTCAAACTTTCTCTTTTTGAAGAATCCCGCCATTGCAGAAGGAGAATATTCTCTCTCTCACACCCATCCTATCCCCCTAACAAAACCATGTGCAATTCACATAACCTGAACGTCCCTGGACACTGTAGTGTAAGTTCACAAAGCCAATCCACCTAATCTACACGTCTTTGTACCGTTGTTGGAAGCCTGATCACTTGGCAGAAACCCACACAGTCACTGAGAGAATGTAAAAACTCCAGACAGATAGCTGGCCCAGGCTGAAGTTAAACTCAGCTCCCCAGTGCTGAGTGGTAGCAGTGCAAACCATTGAACCATTTGGGCCTGGGAATCTGCCTGCACCTTTAGCCTGCCTCTGTTTCAGTTGAAACCCTTATCTATAACCATGATTATTAAAAAAACGGAATCCCATCACAGTTCCTGTGGAGCCCATCCTCATGGAAGAACTCATTCTTCCATGTGTCCTACTTACCGTGCCCCATAAACTAGAATCGCCTCTCACATGACTGCATATCTGAGCCTGGAATCTTCCTGTCCTTTACGCAGGAACTATCAGCATCACAGTTCGTGCTATTTCTGATTGTTTGGTTTAGATGTTGTCCCTGCCTACACCTCTTCCTGTTCAAGTAACTCTGGTAGTTTTTGGTTCAAACGATTTCTCCACATCAGAGGAGAGCGGGGAGATGAGCTGGACAGGTGAGGATGGAGATTAGGATCTTCAAGATCTCAGTTGGAATCGGTACGATTCTGTATAAATTCTTAATGTGAGTTTCTAAATGTTATGTCATTCTGTGTCTTGCTGCAATTCCTGGAGGTCCTGACTCAGCAGAATTCTCCACATCACAAAGTAGAGCAAGGAGATGAGGCAGCACAGGTGAGGGAAGGAGATGAGGATCTTCCAGACGTTAGTGGGAATCGGTACCATTCTGTATGAGTAATTTTCATTGTGGATCTCATTATACAATCGCATACTTAATAGTAAGGTCTTGGGGAGTGTTGCTGAACAAAGAGACCTTGGAATGCAGGTTCATAGATCCTTCAAAGTGGAGTCGCAGTCGATAAAATACTGAAGAAGGATTTTGGCATGCTTTTCTTTTTTGGTCAGAATATTGAGTAAAGAAGTTGGGAGATCATGTTGCAGCTGTACAAGATATTGGTTCGGCAACTGTTGGAATATTGCATGCAAATGTGTTCTCCTTCCGATCCGAAGGATATTGTTAAACTTGGAAGGGGTCAGAAAAGATTTCCAAGGATGTTGCCAGAGTTGGAGGTTTCGAGCAATGGAGAAAAATTGAATAGGATGGGGCAGTTTTCCCTTGAGCGCGGAGGCAGCGGAGTGACCTTATTGAGCTTTAAAAAAAATCAGGAACGGCGTGGATAGGATAATTAGACAAAGTCTCTTCCCTGAGATGGGGGAGAACAGAACTAGTGGGCTTAGGTTTTAGTTGTGACATAAAACAGACCCAAGGGGCAATTTCGTTCACGCCGTTCGTGAATGGAATGAGCTGCCAGAGGAAATGTTGGAGGCTAGTAAGATTGCAACACTTCAAAGGATTATATGAATAAGAAGGGTTTGGAGGCTTACGGGCCTGGTGCTGGCGGTTAGGACGAGATTGCGTTGGAATATTTGGTCGGCATGGACGAGTTGAAATGAAGGATATGTTTCTGTACCGTACATCTCTATGATTGTCTCAGGCTAATTTGTGTGTCTTCTGTCCATTGCAGCGACTCGGGGAGTTCCGGACGCAGCAGAATTCTCCACTCCTGTCTTGGCCAACACTTCATTGAAGTTGATTTACCATCCAGAAAGAGAATGGTGAGTGAGATCTGCTGCCCTCAATAAACCTTGCAGTGCGGTCAGAACACTCACAGTGAGCCGAGGACAGAGTACAGAGGTAAGACAGCACAGGCTGTTGCTTGACAATAGTCACATGCTGCCTCAGTGAGGCTCAATACACCAGGCGGGAAGCAGCTCTCTCTCGATAAGGTGTGGATGAAGGCCACCCTTTCTGAAATGTGAATTTCTGAATTCTGTGTGATGCTTTTCCACACCGTGCCAATGTTGTGCATGGATTTATCATTTTCAAAAATGACCTAGATGAGGGCGTAGAAAAATGTGTTAGTAATGTTGCGGCTGACACTGAGGTCGGTGGAATTGTACGTAGTGCTGAAGGATGTTGGAAATTAGACAGGAACACAGATAAGCTGCAGAGCTTGTCTCAGAAGTGGAAAATGAAGTATAATGGGTCAAAGTGTAAGGTGAGTCACTTTGAATTGATCAGCAGGAATAACGAGTATGGGGCACATGGTAAGATTCTTGACAGTGCGGATGAGCAGAGAGATGTCGGTTTCCTGAAATTTGCGACCCAGTTGGTTGGGTTGTTGAGATGACTTCTGGTGTGTCAGTTGTATTGGTTGAGGGATTGAGTTTGGGAGCTACGAGGTCATGCTGCAGCTGTACAAAACTCTGGTGTGGCCTGAATGGAGTATTGCATGCTTTTCTGGTCAGCACGTTATAGTAAGGATGTGGAAGATTTGGAAAGAGTTAACAGGAGATTTACAAGGATGTTGCCTGGTATGGAGGGACGGTATTATGAAGAAACTTTGAGGGACTTGAGGTTGCTTTCGTTCGAGAGATAAAGGCTGAGAGGTGACCTAGTTGATACCTATAAGATAATTTGAGGGTTAGACAGGTAGACAGGAAAATGGCCATCTCCTCGGATGATGATGTTTCTCATGAGGAGACATACCATTAAATTGAGGAATGATAAATATAGGACAACCTTCCCTGTCTCTGCAATCTCCTCCAATTCTAACATCCTATCTCTGTAGTCTGCTACCACCTCCACAGCACACTGTTCCTGTTACCTTCTTCAGCAGCTGTTACCCTCCCTATATGTTATTCTGTACAGCCCCTACAAACCTCTCTGCATCTAAAACCTCAGTTTGCTACTAGAACCTGCCTTATCAAGATTGCTTTCTCCTGACTGTATACCATGCTCTCTTCTGTGACCACCGCAAGCACCGAGAACACTCCTTTGATGTTAAAACTGATTCAGTCTTTCCAAACAGACCAATCATAGTAAACGTGTTACCTCAGAAATACTCCCTACCTCGGATGCAGGAGCCTTGCATGCAACCCCTCTGTGATGCCCCTGTAAGGCTCACCGGTCTGCATTTCCCAGGTATTTCTCTGTAGCCTTTCTTAAATAATAGCTCAACATTAGCCACCATCCAATCTCTGGTCACTTCACATGTAGCTGTAGCTGATGCAAATATCTCCTCTTGGAGTCCACAATTTCCCCTCTCGCCTCTCAAGAAACGCTCGAAACTTACAATGCTCTCTTTATGTGTAGTCTCCAGCTCATACAATATTTATTTCTGCCTTTCATCTCCAGCGCATCCAGCTCAAACTGCTGGGCGTCTTAAAGACAACTAAATTCCTGGGACCTGATGACGGAACGCGAGGGAGAAAATTGCATGTTTCCTGAAGGAAATGTTTGCATCATTGGCAGCCAGAGCAGTGTGTCTGAAGCTTGGAGGGAGGCTACTGCTCGTGTCATTATTTAAGAAGTGTTTCGGGAAAGTACCTGGTAACTACAGATTGGTGAACTGAGCATCCATAGTGAGTGAGTTGTTGCCGGGGATTCTGAGAAATTGTATCCACAGAGATTTGGAAATAGATGGACTCATTTCGGATAGTTAGCATGGCTTTGTGCATGGTAAACCGTGTCTCACGCAATAGGTTCAGTTTGGAGAAGAGGTGACATGGCATGTCGATAAAGGCCGTGAGGCAGATATTGTTTATATGGATGTCCGCAAAGCCTTTGACAAATAATAGCACATCAGCTGTTGACTCAGATTCAATCTCATAGGATCCACGGAGAGCTAGCTTATTTGATACAAAATTGTTTTTTTGGCTGAAAACCGAGTGGTGGCAGATGTTTGTAACTCTGTGAGCTCATCCCAACGCTGTTTCACTGGTAACGGTCTGCAATCCCATTCCCATCAAAATCTCCAAGCAACAGCCTGTGAACCCATCCGCACTCTGCTCATACACAAACGGTCTGGGAATCCATCTCCACTCTATTCCTCTCCCAAGAGTTTGAGACCACATCCTTACTCTGCTTTCCTTGCAACGGAGAGTGATAACACACCAGTCAGTTGTGTGGCACTGGCCTGGAAAACCAACCCCGCTGTTATCCCTTCTTATCTGCCTGTGAAGACATCGTTTACAGGATGTCCTAGCAAACCGTTTTGAACTCAAACCCTATGTGTTCTGCTAGCAATGGCCAGTAAACCCATCCCCCTCTGTTCTCCGAACCACCCCGAACCAATCCCCACTATATTATCCTAGCAACCGTTTTTGAATCTATTCCCAATCATTTCCTGTATCAACCGACTGTGAACCCATTGCCGTCTATTCGCATAGCAAAGGGGCCAGTGACACCCTCCCCAATCATTTTGTTCCCAGCAACGGCAAATGAGACCGTTCGTACACTGTTGTCATTACAGCATACTGTGAAAGCCTCCCAAAGCAGCCCTTCCTTTAAAAGGCTGTAAGCCCATTCCTACTGTGTTCTCCTTGCGACAGCCTGTGACACCATCCCAACTCTATTTCTCTATCAAGGCCTGTAAATCTAACTCCACTCTGTTCACCTAACAACTGCCTGTCAACGCATCTATACTCAGTTCGCCGATCAATGGCCTTTGAATCCATTCCAGCTGGAATCCACTCAGAACAGACTGTGAAGCAATCCGAGAATGGAGTTTGAACTCTTACACATTCAGTTCTCCCAGCAACAGCCTGAACCTTTTCCCATTGCGTTCCCCTGGAAACATCCAGTGGCCCGCTTCACAATCTATTCTCCTCATGACATCCTTTACACCCAGCTCCGCTATGGGCAGCTGGCGACTGCCTGTGAATCAAAACAGTACTCTGTCTCCCTAGGAATGGTCTGTAAATGCATTCACAGTCTGGTCCTCCTAGCAAGAGCTTGTGCACCAACCAACTCTCTATTTCCGGAGCAACAGCCACTCTCTTTCCATTCTCTTTCCATCGCAATGGTGCGTGAAGGCAATCCAGCTGGCATTCCCTTGGAAGGAAATGTGAACCAATCATACGCGAGATATCCAAGGAAACACCTTTGAAATCTTCTTCAGTCTGTTCTCCAAGGAGCAGTTTGTGATCCCGTCTCCATTCGATTACCCGAGCAACGGCTTGTGAGATCATCACCATTTTTTTCACCAAGCAACAGCTTGTAAACACATCCCCAACCTACCCTCCTGGCAACGTCCTCTGACCCCACCCCGACCCTGTTATCCTACCTATTCTTAATATAAATCCGTGTAAACCCAGCATCGTGAACAGTATTTCCCGTGGTCTCTGGATGGGGATTATTTTAACATGCTTGTTTATGGCACCATCAGATAAATACCAGGCCTTAGGATTTATCGTGTTTGTGTCTGTTTAGCCTGTCCCAGTATTCCGATGTTGTCCCAGCTGAATTGGTGTTCTTCATTGTCAGTGTGCATTGATGTGAGGTAAGACCGGTCGTGCTGTTTTTTCGTAAGGTGTTGCTCATGTATTCACAGATGCTGCATGTTGTTGGTATGGGGTCTTTAGTCCTGGACCATAGCTGGTGAAGTATGGCTGTGAGTTTGTATACTGTCATTATTCCAAGAGGACTTCAGAGTCTTTTAGTCAGTTCTGAGACGTTTCTAATAAATGGTACTGTGGTCCGTGTTTTTGGGTGCAGAGCGTCTTCCTGATGTTGCCTGTATGTCAGGCATTGGTGGATGAAGCTGTTCGGATACCAATCGTTGGCAAAGAATTCATGGAAGAGTTTAATTTTGGGGAGCTCAAGCTATTGCAGTGTGTCATAGCTGTCATAGTTGTCTTGACACAGCTCTGTTCTTGGATGTTGTGGTGGTGACTGCTGTAAATAAGAGTCTGGTGTGCATGTGTAGCCTCTCTCCATAATTTGGTAAGAAATTCACTTATTCTCCATAGCCGTCTGCAGCAATGATTTCCACAGATTCACCACCCTCTGGCTGAAGAAATTCCTTCCCCTTTCATTTCTAAAGGATAGACCCTTCATTCTAAGTCTTTTCCCTCGGATTCCAATCTCTACTCAAGAAAAACATCTTCCCCATATCCGTTGCATCCAGGCAGAAAGGCAATCTGTGTACTTCAAACAGATCCTCTCCCCGTTCTTCAAAACCTATCGAGTAGGTCCAGAGTCTTCAATAACTCCTAAATTGCAAGCCCTTCAACATTCTAATAAATCTCCTCCGGAACCCCTCCAAGAGTAGCACATTCTTCCTTTAAAAAATACTCTGAAAACTGTTCACTGTATTCTAACTGCAATCTGACTAAAGACCTTTCGCAGCCTCAGCTATACATCCCTGCGCTTGTATTATTCCGAACTTTCAAGTGATAGCCATAAGAGAATCCCTGCACACTTCATATTACCTTTGCCTTCCCCCATTTAGAATACCAACTTCACTTCCATTCCGACCACCACATTTGCAACCTCATACTTTCCAACGTTGCATTCCTTCTGCCACTTCTGCCACATTTACCCCACATTTTGCTTCCTTCTTATTGCGTAGGAAATCTCTGTTGTTGTTCTTGCAATTTTATAGTCATCGTTCTGTGTCGTGTAACATAGTCAGAGAATTCAATCATATCATCGTACGGCTGCTTATAATTTAAGAGGAAACAAATGCTCTTTCCGAGGGTAACAATCCTGATTGGTTGAATCGTGTATTTCTCGGCCACAATAGCTGGCTCAAGGCATTGATTAAAAGACAAAAACATGAGGGAAAACTGCAGTTGCCATTGAGCACCACAGGCCTACTGTACTATTTAGAATGCTCATGGCTGATCTGATTGTGGCGGAACACTCCTTTCCTGTCCCATCTAAGTAAACATTAATGCATTTCTCCATCAACAAACTATGAAGATAAAACTTGAGTACCTTCAGTGAGTTAGATTGTCCTGCTCCCTGACAAGCAGAATGCTAAATAGAGCTCAATTCTAAGAAGGAAATTATATACTTTTGTAAATCTTATAATGGAGATTTATTACTTCTAAGTTGTGTTCCTACACAAAAACGTTGAAGCTGTGTATTACAATATCAAATACAGGAACCGATGCCGGCATTTCAGGTGATCAAAAATGTTCCAAAGAAAATTGCAGATTCTGGAATGCAAGGTAGACATGCAGGGGCCTGAAAGAACACAGCAGGCCAGGCAGCATCAGGGAATGAAGTTAATGTTTCGGTTGTAATACGTCTTCAGGACTTGACTCACCATTGAAACACGAATAAAGACTCTCCGTTTTTCCCTGCATAGAAAAGGTTCAAATGGCGAAAATCAAATCTAGGCGAAACAGTACCTCCAGTCATTAGGAGACTCGACGTTTGAAACGGAGGAACTCAGTTCTGACACGCTTATATGAGGAAAATGATCTTAGCAGATACTTGTCGAATTATATCTGTATCTTTTACGTCTTAATATGATCCTGTAAACTCCAGTAGAATTTATTAATCTCAATATTCCCAAATGATAAACAAGTCATCCCACGAATCAAATTGGTAAATAATCTCGAAACAAATATTCAAATGCAATGATAAGCGTTTTCATAAAATCACACTCTTCCTGCTCACAGTCTTTTGTTTCCTTTTACAATATCAGATCTTGTATTTCATTCCTCTGGAGCCTTCAGTGAACTCTACATTTGATTTATTTGATATCATTCCACAAATGCACTGCACAACTACTGGTGCCTGGTGATTAATATCACAACAACCATCTCTCTTCACTTCCCCTGCTTTCTGTATTTTTGTTCAATGCCATTTCCAGATTCTCACACCACTGGAATTGACTATATTCTGTTTCCAAACCACGTCCAACTAAATGACATTATATTTGGTTCTGATGCACCTTGAACCATTAAAGATCTCCATCTCAAAATACGCACTTCAACCTACTCTGTCAAAGGACAGAATGGAATCTACTAAGTGCAATTTTCTATTCACAAACCCAGATTGCTTTCTTTTCCTTATGAATGCATGTTTTCTGAACAGCAACTCTTTTCTCCAGATCTTGTACTCTTCAAATTTGCAAAATGATTTGATTATTATGAAAACAATTGGTATTTTTCCAGTGTTCATTTCATTTTATTTTCTATAAGATTTACAACTCTTCAATCATCTGCTGAATCGAACGTGTCCTCTGAGGATCGAATGACCCTGGTCATTCCCTCTCCTATTTCCACAAATGTTTCCCACATCGTCTGCAATGCCTTCTCCCTAGATTGGCTAAATATTAGGTTTATTGTGAGAGAATATGTTTTAAATTGAAAGGAGTTAAATGGAGCTGTTTGCTCAGTGACTGTAATTAATATTCGTCTCCAGGATTCAAAACGTGTCTCTAGAGGATTTCTCACTCTTATTAATAAGGGACTGCACTCGATGTGTTACCCCATCGTATGAACTTGTGCATCACCTCCGACACGAACCGGTATCAGCAGCTGCAGAGCAAGGGAGACAAGAGATCAGAATCTTAACATTTCAGACTGGGACGTTAGCACAATGGATCAGAATCTTAGATCAATAGACTGGAATGTTCCAACAATGTACAGGAGTTTACCTTTGGGTCTTCTCTGGCTTTCTCGTGATAGAATGTCATTATCCCGGCGGCTCTGGGCTGTATTTTGGCTGATCCAAGCTGGATACTTTCCTATCCTCGCTATCGTTGGTGTTCCTGGTGAGTCTCTCTATCCGACCATGAACTCTACTTAACTTGTTGCTTTGAATTACTGTCCTATTTATTTAAAATAGGACAGAAAAGATTGACGCAACTGTAATCATTTCCATTTATAAACTGTATTTCTTATCAAACATTTTTAAACCTGAAACCAAAGGAGGAAGCAAACTGTTCACACCCTCCATGAGTAACCTTGCCCTGAATTGACTTCTGTCTCCATGTTTACCCCAGAAATAACACTGTACTTCATTAACTGCACAATATCCCTTGTTTCCATCTCAGTCTCACTCCAGCTGCTGACTTATCTGTACATATTTCCTATGCAAAAGTATTCCATTACTTTTCCCTCTCCAGTTCTAAAAGTAAATATTCAACAGGGAGCTTTCCCTGTTGTTCTGCCAACAGACGTCCAATACTTGGGACACCACGGGATTGTAGTGATATCGACTTCGGAAAGCAAAAATGTCACTGGCTTTGACGTGTCCTCTGGAATAGGAGAAGGTGAAGACTGCAGATGCTTGAGTTGAGAGTCAAAGAGTTTGGTTTTGGAAAAGCACAGCCGGTCAGGCAGCATCCGAGGACACCCGAACAAAGTGCTTCTGCTGTAAACGTCGATTTTGCTGCATCTCTGATGCTGCCTGACCGACTGTGCATTTCCATCACCACACTCTTGTCCTCCACAATGGATGAGCAATCCTCCCAACTCAGGGAATAACAGGACTGACAAGGACAGCTGTTCTTTCCAATATTGCCCAAATGTCTTAAACGATTACTGAAAAGCAAGATGAGTCTTTTTCCTCGGCCTTAACATTTTGTCCAGAAAATTGTTTCCATTTCCGTACACGTGCATTACCCTGTTCAAGTGAATTCCTTTCCCTCTGTTTCTTTGTCTGAGTGTGGTGTTTACCTCAACAGGCACCACCTGTGTTAGAGAAGCTGAGTTTCAATACGAGCTACACTGTCAAATACTTCCATGGAAAGAGGAAATGTCCAATTTTCAAATCTGCAAGTTTTCTTCAGAAAGGCAAATGAACATAAAGGTACAAAATTAAGGAAAGGCGATTGGTTTGTTAAGTAGCGAATGGGCATCCTCTGTATTTTTGAAACGTAATGCAATTATACCATCAGAAATGTTGTGTCAGTGTGGTGCATGCTTTCGTCGCGGTTGTGTTTGAGCTTCGGCATAGATTCAACGAGGAGCACAAAGTCTGTGAATCTAAGCAAAGACTGCAGAGAGGAAACGCTCGGAAAAGAAATAGGAGGAAGATGGTGGGGTAGATGAGGACGTGAGGCAGTTTGTGATCACCTGATAAATCCTGACTGTTGCAGGAAACGTTTCCCATCAAATTGAAAAAGCAGAGTAAGGCAAGCCTGGTTCAAAGAGGTGGTGGCGTCAGAGCTGGGTCACCACTTCCAGCTAAATATTCAGTGTCAGACCAAGTTGAGGGCTGTGCTTCCTGTGGCCTTTACCGTCACAGTTGTATTGAATTTCTATGATGTGGAACTTCCCAGGCAGACATGGGTTTGATTTCCATCAACTCCCAGGATGCTATCCATCGATGTGTCCATTCGGTCATGCAGGTTACCTGTTCCAAGGTAGGAGCACACATTGTTTCTGGCATTATGGATGGAGGAGAGAAAATCACCGAGCAGTACCAGTGAACTGAGTAACTTGTATTAAGTTGAACATGTCTACGGATTGTGTGTGTTATTGGCTGGGCCAGAGTATATTTTCTATCCAAAGTTGCCTGGAAAAAATGGCAGTCGGCTCTTTGTTGGTCTGCTGCAGTCTAGCTGGTGTAGATTGAAACGTAATACCATTCAGTGGGGCGGCTGTGAATGGGGGTGGGGGTGGGTGGAGAGGTGTTACAGGATTTGGAGAAACCCTGAAGGAACAATGACATGTTGATATATTTCCAAGTCAGGATGGCAAGTGGCTTGGAGAAGACCTCGTAAGTGATGGTGTTCTGATGTGTCTACTGCACTCTACATTTCGGATGGATGTGTTTGTAGTTTTAGAAGATGCTGCCTTAGGAACATTGCTGACTTTCCAAAGAGGACATTATAGAATCCACAAGACGTACTTGCAAATAATTAGATGAAGTTAATATTGATGAAAAGGAGATCATCCAGAAAGTAATTGTACAGGTAGTTCCACAGGGACTACGATCTGAAGTGGCCATTTGGCCCCTCCATTCTGATATTCAATACGATTAGGACTGATTGAACCCGAGTGCCTGGCGCTGTGAGGCAGCAGTGCTAAGCACTGACCAATCATATTGGCTGAAAACTCATCAATGAGCTAATTGATCATTATCGCACACACATTGTGAAGATTTTACAGGAAATTATAAAGTCACTCCTCAATCATCAGAACACCCATGGAAACAAGGCCAGCTTGACAACTTTCCTCCCTCGAGCCAATCGCCAACATGTTTACAGAAACACAAAAAAAGCTACTGTCCAAATATGTACATGGGATTCAGGATGCAATCTCACGAATGTCCTGTTAAACTGTAGTATGGCATCCTTACTGCAATTTTAAATCTCCACACCAGGAAACACTGAGCTCTGTGCTCTGCATATTACGCAAACTGTGCCATGTGTTGGTGATCCATTGGTTGGAAATTGTAGCATTGTTCAAATGGTGAAACACTTATCCTCACCATCACACCAAGGATGGAATAAGTGTTGTTCTCTTTTACCGTAAATTCATTTCTGTTTCTGCCGCCTGCTCCATGATAATTCCGGCACTAATCAGTTCTGAGTGTGCAATTAAACCGGAGGAGCCAACATCGTTAATCTCTCCACACTATCTCCCATACACATTGACTTTATTCCTGTCATAGCCAATATCTAAGTCTGAACCAGTTGGTGAACAACCTCAGCATTCTACTTCACACTGAACTGTGTTTCTTGCCACTGTTGAATTCGATCACCAAGACATCAACCTACTTCAAAGTCAATTAAATCCTCATTTCTGTTGTTGTGGTTCCGTTCGCCGAGCCTGGAATTTGTGTTGCAGACGTTTCGTCCCCTGTCCAGGTGACATCCTCAGTGCTTCGCAGCCTCCTGTGAAGCGCTTCTTTCCTCCGGCATTTGTAGTGGTTTGAATCCTCCACTTCCGGTTGTCAGTTCCAGCTGTCCGTTGCCGTGGTCGGTAAATTGGGTCCAGGCCAATGTGCTTATTGATTGAATCTGTGGATGAGTGCCATGCCTCTAGGAATTCCCTGGCTGTTCTCTGTTTGGCTTGTCCTATAATAGTAGTGTTGTCCCAGTCGAATTCATGTTGCTTGTCATCTGCGTGTGTGGCTACTAAGGATAGCTGGTCGTGTCGTTTCGTGGCTAGTTGGTGTTCATGAATGCGGATCGTTAGCTGTCTTCCTGTTTGTCCAATGTCGTGTTTTGTGCAGTCCTTGCATGGGATTTTGTACACGAAACGTCTGCAAGACAAATTCCCGGCTTGGCGAACGGAACCACAACAACGAGCACCCAAGCTACAAATCTTCTCACAAACTTTCCTCCATTTCTGCCTGTGCCTCAGACCCTCTGCTGAAAACAAAATCATTGTCAATATCTGTGGTAGATCGAGACTAGACCTGTTCAATACTAATCTTAGTGACATCCTAGTTGTACTGTCCATATCCTTCAGCTCATCCTCAACTCTGTTGCCTATCTTACAATTCAGACCGATTACCACTCACCTTTCTCCCCGTACAGATTGACCTACACTGTCCGGTTCACCCATCATCCCTGAACACACTGACCTACATTGTCTAGTTTACCCATCACGTTTGTCCTCATAGACTTACACTGTTCTGTTCACCCGTTACCCCTGTACTGAATGACGTACCCTGTCCCATTCACCCATCACACCTGCACTGACTGAGCGACACTGCCCCTTTCCCCACCGCTCCTATACTCACAGTACTACACTGTCCTGTTCACCTATCATCACTAGACTCACGTTTATAAACTGTCCCATTGACGCATTACCCTGATAATCACTTACCTGCATAGTCCCAATCACCCACCACATCTATATCCACTGACTCACACTCTTGCGTCCACCCATCATTTCGGTGCACACGTACCTACACTGTCCCATTCACTCATCACCACTCTTCTCATTGACCGACTCTGTTACAAAAACCAATTACACCGTGCTCACTTACCTACACTATCCCGTATACCCATGACAACTGTGCTTACTGACCAACACTCCCCCATTTACTCATTATCCGTATATTCGCTAATCTAAATTGCCCCAATCACCCATCAATCCCGGTAATCACTGACCTACACTGGTCTATTCACCCATCACCCCTGTACTCAATAACCTACACTCTCCCATTCACGCATCACCCTGGTACACACTGACTTAGGTTATCCACTCACCCATTACCCCGATCCTTACCTCCCTACATTATCCCATTCATTCATCACCATTCTACTCACTGACCAACACCGTCCCATTCACCCATCAGACCTGCACTCACTTACCTAAACTGTCCCATTCACTCATCATCCTGTATTTACTGACCTAAACTGTTCCATTCACCCATCAATCCTGTGCTCCCTGTTCAACACTGTCCGGTTCACCCACCGCTCCTCGTTCACAGAACTACACTGTCCTGTTCACCCACCATTCCTGTACTCATGTACCTACGCTGTGACATTCATACATCACCCCTGATAATCACTTACCTGCACAATCCCATTCACACATCACATCGGCATTCACTGACTTACACTCTTCCATTCACGCATCACCCGTGCCACTGACCTAGACTATCCCGCTCACCCATTACTCCGATACTCACCTACCTACACTGTCCCATTCATTCATGACCACTCTCCTCACTGATCGACACTGTCCCAGTCACCCATCACCCCGTGCTCACTTACCTACACAGTCCAGAACAACCATCATCCCTGTACTCACTGACATACACTGCCCCATTCGCGAATCTTCCATGAACTCACTGACCTAAACTGTCCCAATCACCCATTACCCCCGGTAATCACTAACGTAAACTGTCCCGATCACCCATCGCAACTGTACTCATGAATGTACACTCTCCCATTCAGGTATCATCCGTGTGCTCACTGACCTAGGCTATCCCGTTCACCTATTACCCCTCTACTCACTGGCCTGCAATGCCCCGTTCAACCAAGATCTCTGTACTCAATGAGCTACATATCCCCGTTCACACATCACCCCTATAATCACTGGCCGGCACTGTCCCATTTACCCTACACCTCTCTACTCACTGAAATACACTGTACCATTCACACATCAACCCGTGTTCACATACCTACATTGTCCCGTTCACCCATCACTCCTACACACACTGATCGACACGATCACATTCACTCATGACCCCTGTACTCATTGAGATAACAACAATGACTGCAGATGCTGGAAACCTGTACTTACTGACCTACCCTGTCCCATTCAGCCATCACCTCTACACTCACTAACCTACACAATCCCATTCACACAAAACGCCTGATATTCACCTTGCTACACTCTTCCATTCACCCATCAACCCTGTGCTCACTTCCCTACGCTGTCCCATTCACTCATTACTCGACACAATGTACTCAATGACTTTCACTGCCCCAATAACCCATCATCCCTGGGCTCACTGACCCAAACTGTTCCAATCGTCCAACACTCCCGATAATCACTGGCACACACTGTCCTGTAAACTCATCCCCCTGTATTCACCAACCGATAATGTCTGTTTCACACATCACTCCCGGTATCACTGACCTACACTGTTCCATTTACCCATGATCCCTGTACTCACTGACCTACAGCGTCCTGTTCACTCATAACCCCGTGCTCACTGAATTACACTGCCCCACTCACCCAACAACCATGTACTTACTGGCATAAACTGTCCCAATCACCCATCATTCTTTGTAATCACTGACTTACACTGTCCCATTCACACATCAACCTGATAATCGCTTACCTCCTCCATCCCATTCACCCATCACATCTGCATTCACTGACTTTTACTCTTCCATTCACCCATTATCCGTTTGCCCACGTACCTAGCTGTCCCATTCACTCATCAACCCTCCCGTCACTGACTACACTGTCCCATTCCCGCATCACCCTTGTAGTTACATGCCTACACTGTCCCGTTCACCCATCACCCCTGCACGTACTGATCTGCAGTGTCTCATTCAGCCAAAATCCCTGAACTAACTCACCTACAATGTTACATTCACCCAACACCCACGTAGGCAGTGATCTACACTGTGCCATTCATCCATTACACCTGAACTCATTGACCTCCACTGTCCCCATCACCCAACAGCCCTGTGGTCACGTACCTACACTGTGGTGTTCACCCGTAACCCGTGTACACACTGACCGACACTGTCCCGTTCATCCATCACCCCTGTAAGTATTAACCTGCAAAGTACTGCTCGTCCATCACCCCGTATTCGTAAACCTACATGTCCCATTCACCTTTCACCCTGTACTCAGTGACCTACCCTCTCTCATTCACCCTTCACCTCAGTACTCACTGATCTATTCTGTCCCATTCACCATTCACCCTGTACACAGTGACCTACACTGTCCCATTCACCCATCACCCCTGTACACACTGATCTACACTGTCCCATTCACATATCAAACCTGTCCTCACTGATCTACACTGTCCCGTTCACGCATCATCACTGCCTCAAATGACCGACACACTCGTGTTGCCCAGACACCTCTCTGCTCACTGAGCTACACTGTCTCATTCACCCAGCACCCCTGTACATTCTGATCTAAACTGTCCCATTCACCGATCATCCCTGAGCACACTGTCCTACACTGTCCAATTCACCCATCACCCCTTTACTATACTGTCCCGTTCACCAATCTCCGCTGTACAAACTGACTGACACTGTCCAAGTCGTCCATCATCCCTGTACACACGGACCTACCCTGTCCCATTCACCCACTTTCCATATACTCGGGGATCTATACTGCCCCATTCGACCATCACTGTGATGTTTACTAACCTGCACTGAATTCTGCTGCACTAACACCTATTTTCATGTGATCATTCTTCTGAGGGTTTGTCTTTGGCATCATGTTTAAATTTAGTCTATTCCTCCAAATCCTTATGAATGTGCTCGCCAGCCCTTCTCCCTTTCAGCGCTGCCGAATGCGATGTTTGAAGCAAATGTGTTTCCCTCTGTTACCCTCCCTAAACATGAATGTATCCTCTGTTAATTCAGTGGTGCCGTAGTGTTGCTTGTACTGTTATTTACTTCTCTGTCTATCACACTTGGTGCAAGTGTGACCTTTGTCTTTGAACATTGTTTGCTGGCTATCCTTTGAAAGTGAGTGTTGTCACTGTCAAGGTGATCATGTGTTTAACCAGATGAGGAAGCTCCCACCCATCCTCACCCCTCCGGAACCCACCCCTGGACGATTTGAGAAAAGAAAAGTGTCTAATCCGCAGCTCAGTCACTATTACTTACTTATTGATCGACATGAGCTGGGAAATAGGACGAAGGGGAAGCTTATTTGATGAACAAAGGCAGGTAACTGAAAGTAGGTTTCATAATTCTCGAAGAGGAATCTGTAAGACGATGACCCTTTCATGATTAAGAAAAGTAGTCAACGTAAGTGCACAATAGAAAAAAAACACACCAAATGATGAACACTGCTGTTAGGCAAGATAACTGCGATTTGTTTGAACGATGCAGCATTTTTTCGATTTGAAACAGATAAAGTAGGAGAAAACTGTTTGGAAAATAAATTGCCTGTATACAACGAGAAATAGCATCAAGTGCGATGTGTAAATAAATAAAACAGAAGAGAGCAGCTAAAGTACTTTTGGGACATTTGGAAGGTGAAACTGGAGATTTCCAGTCAAGAAACGTGAGAAAAAGCAGATGATGTCAACCAGCCTTTTACATTGGTTATCACGCTGGGTAGAAAAGTTTTTATCCCGTAGGTTTCGCATGTCTTATCGACAGGAAAGGTCTTGCAACACGTCTTACCTTCAGAGTAAAGTCTTTAATAAAAGAATGAAACTACATACAAACTATCCACCATGGGCTGGTGTTCTGTTAATGGCATTTTGAAATAAATTGCAACAGAGATATTTCTGGCATTTTTTGAAACATCTCCAAGCTCTCAGGAGGATTCCAGTAGATTCACAGTTTCTATGATAAATGGGTTCAAAGTCGAATAGAAGGGGACAGTAAGCAGGAAGCTATAGGTTAGGTAGCATTTCATCTATTGTTAGGAAATGTTTGAGATTATTAACGGGAAGAAAAATTAACAGGGGACTTACAAAACCTCAATGGCATCAAACAAATCAAAATCGTTATTGAAAAAGGAAATCGTGTGTGACAAATTTGTTGTGTTGTTTGAGGATGTAACAAGCAAGGTGATTAAAAGTTAACCGTTCGACCGTGTATTTAGATTAGATAAACCTTTGGTAAGCTATCATATAAAACATGTCTTGCACAAGTTATGACCTTTTTTTTCCAGAGGTTAGTGATTTGTTAAGACACAAAAGGGTCAGTCTTGTTTAATATATCTCTATGAGGACAGAAGATATAACTGGTGGTGTACAACAAATATTTGCCCTTAGACTCGTCACTCTCTATATTAATGGTTTGGTGACGGGGTTAGAATGCAATCTATCAATATTTCGCGATGATGACGTAAATGGGTTGGATGGCATGGTGTGATAAAAATATAAGAAATTTGCCTGGTGAAATAGATAGATGGAGCTCACTGTAAGGATATGTCAGGTCATGCAGTCGAGCAGAAAACTCAAAACGTAAACCATTGTTCAAGTGGAGAGAAATTCTAAAAAAATAGAACAGCACAGAGAGTTCTGCGTGTTGTTCTGAACTAAACACAAAAGGTTAAAATACAGGTTCATCAAGAAGTTTGACCATAACCCTCGGCTACTTTTGTTGTCATTGCAAACTTTCTATCTATTCCTACTAATATTCACACCAAATTGTTGATATAAATGACATAATCCAATGATCGTAGCACTGATTCTTGATGCACAATTTTAGTGAAAAGCCTGCATTCCAAAAAGCAACACTCCATCACCATGCACCCTGACAAACACCACCCCCACCCCCACCCCCGTCCCTTACCTTCGAGCCAATTGCCTCCAGCCCTCCCTGGATTCCATGTAATCTTAACGTGTTATACTGTTTACCATGTGTAACCAGTCGAACGCATTACTGGAGGCCATATAAGCAACCTTCATTACTGTGCCTGCACAAAATTCTTTTTGATTTTGTCAAAAAACTCAATCATTTTCCTGAGAGTCGTGTTCACTGTCTCTAATCAGTCCTTGACACTGTAAATACATATAAAATCTGATCCTAAGGAAACCCTCCAACAACTTACCCAAAATGGCAAAATGACTGGTCTGCTGTTCCATGGCTTTTCACTACCAAATAACTCACCACCGTGTAGTTTTCTGGCATCTTGCCCAAGGCTATTCATGACACATATTGCTCAGCAAAGGGCTCAATAAGAAATAATTACCCTCTAATACAGGACTGGGGTACAGAAGATCAGGTCCGAGGGAGGGAGCCGCCCTAATGAGTTTTAGTGACTTCTACAACCTCCACGACTGTTATATGGACACTTGTAAAGATATCCCTATTTATTACCCTTTTATTTCATATCCTTCTGCAAAGTAAATACTGACACAAAATAGTCGTTCATAACTTCCCCATCTCCTGTGGTTCCACAAACGCAGACTTGCTGTACTTTCAGAGGCCCAGCTCTCTCCCTCATTTCATTTTTATCACCGACATACTTGCAGAACCTGTTTGGATTTTCCAAGATCCTATTTGCCAAAAGTAGATCATGTTCCCATTTTGCCCTCCAATTTCCCTCTCGAGTATTACGCTTTGGCCCTCAATGACGTCACTCGATCCCTACTGTCAATGCCTATATATGCTTCCTCCTTTTTTTGAACCGAACCTCAATTTCGCTAGCCATTCAGCATTCCCTGCACCGACCAGCATTGCACTTCTCACCAACACTAACATACTGTCTCTGGACTCTCATTATCACATGCTTGAAAGCCTTCTGCTTTCCAAATGTCCCTTCACCTACGAAAAACCTTTCCCAATCAGCTTCTGAAAGTGCTTGCCTAAAATATACAAACTACATCTCTATTTCGAACTTTAAAACTGATATCAGGTCTATCGTTCTCCATATATATTTTGAAAACTAAGACTTATTGTGTAACAGGGAAAAGAAGCTGAATGGCTTCCTCATGTCGCTCTGTAACAGGACTGAGAGGCTGAAAGGTCACCTCATGTCCCTCTGTAACAGACCTGAGAGGCGGAATGGCCTCCACCTGTCGATCTGTAACAGATCTGAGAGGATGAATGGCCTCCTCTTGTCCCTATGTAACAGACTCGTCTGTTGGATATCCTGCTCTTCTCAGTTATGAAAAGACAAACAATACATTGTACTTCAGGTGTCCCCTCAGTAACACATGGACAGCTGCAGTTACAGATCTGTGTTTTGAATGATTCCCTTTGAAATAATATGCCACTAATCCAGCTTTGCAGCTGTTCAAGTGATAATAAGCGGAAGTGGGCTGAATGGCCTCTTCCCATACCTCTGTAACGGGTACATGTGGATAGAATTGCTCCCTTTTGTTCCTGAGGACCAGTCTCAATGCTCTGAATGGTATCTCAAGGTTTGAAAGAGTTTTCTTAAAGGGGCACTTAAAATTAGGAGCAGCATTACTCAAAGTCAATGGGCAATAAACGTTGTTGCACTAGGATATGGTATCTACAAATTTCCCTTACAGACATTATAAGCAGTTGGTCTGTTATTTTATATCTGTCTCCTTTTATAAACAATATTGAATATACACAACTCTGCAAAGTTCTGGCAGCACTCCCACATACAAGATAGGAGAATTAACAAATTGGAAGATTTATAGTCAGTCCCTCAGCAACCCTCATCTACAGCATCCATGATGAATGAATGTTTCCTTTAATTGTTGTATTAATAATGAGGCAAAGAAGGTTTTAACTGAACCCGTTTGTTCAGTGACTGTGATTAATGTCAGTCTCCATCAACTCTAATTATCCCGCTGGAGAGGTTCTATCTTTAATGATGAATGGGCTCAGTTCAATGTGCTATCCTATAGTATGAGCGGGAGCATCGCCGATAGCACTACCCGAGATCAGCAGGTCCAGAGAAAGGGGAACGGGAGATCATAATCTTAGAACAATAGACTGGAATATCACAACAATGGACAGGAGTTTATTCAAATTGACATCAGTTTCTTCTGTTTGAAAATTTTCTAAATATTATGATTGATGGTCACTATCATGGTTGATCCAATATGAACTTTACAGTATTCAGTATTTGTTCAGTATCCTATTCTGGTTGTAGTTAGTGTCCCTGCTAATCTCACTGCTCAGTTATCATTTGCATGAACGATGTGTAACTCTACTACGGTTTCTTTTTACATTTAGTCTGCAGTCCTTACGACTGCTTTAATTCTCGCTGAGACTCCGAGATATTCACTCCACAAAGTTTTAATACCTGCATCAGTGAACATATTCAGTCATTCTCTCCCTCTTTGCCTCTGGAAGCATCTCTATTTTGACTGACTGAGCTTCAGTCAGGAACCACATGAATCACTGCCCTTGTTATTTAAATACGGGGACCATGGAGATCACTGTCTTCTCTTCTGGTTAGAAACTAAACATCTGTCTGACTCCATTCAATCCCTGGCAAAACTCTGTGGCTTAAACAGGTGAATCACGCTGTAGTGATCCCTTTGGCGGTGAGCTGATTCTTGACACTATGGTGTGACCATTCCTAATTCTAACTCGTGATATCTCGAGAATATTCTTTACTGGCTCATCCCATCAGCTATTTGAACGTTGAGCAATGAAATACAGTCTTTATGATTTTAATCATCGGATGCTGACACTTCTAGCTTCAAATCTGCAGAAGTTAATCTGAGTCGATACTCCACGGTTTATATCCAAACTCACGTCAACATCCAATCCATCCGAGATTCCAGCGTACACTAATCAACATTGTTATTGGAACTGGCAATGTCTTAATATACTCAAACATGTCCTCACAGCTGTCCCTTCATCTTTGTCGATTCCCGAAACGCCTGCCAGTTGTTCACATTTGTACTGATTTCCACCATGCACGTTCTCTCCCAAACAGTGACTTTCAAGTAGAACACGCACGTGTGCACACACACACACACACACACACACACACACACACACACACACACACACACACACACACACACACACACACACACACACACTTGCCTTGTTCTCGTGCAATGGAGCTGACGATACACATGGGAGCCTTATTTACTGTTCCTCACAACATGAGCCGCACATTTCCCCATGCAAAGCAGTTATCAATTCCAAGCATTGCACTAATGTACTGCCAAAGGTTTCTAAAGCTCCCCAAGCTGGGCAGGTAGTGTAGTTTACTAAGCAATCCCCCAGTAAACTCTGCTCAGCTGTCAATGGTGGGCTATCACCTTGTCCCAGTTTATCGTGCCTGATTCTGTGATGCAGATTCAAACAATGATGTAACCAATCATTTCAGCTGATCTGGCACTGCCTTTATTCAATGTTCTCATGATTGTGATTGCACGTTCGTGGTTTATTGTAGTGACAAGTGCCAAAGCACAGTGCAAAGGTTTTTTTGTTGTGGGAGCAGAAGAGGAACATCATAGAAAACAAGAGTTTACAGATCATTGATTGCTGAGACAGAGCAAGGCATACAAGGTGATGTCTGCACAGGAAGTGCACAAAGCAAGATCAAGATTAGCAAGATCAGCATTATTTGATGTTGCAGAGGTCCAATAGGCAGTCTCGTAATGGTAGGGAAGAAGCTGTTTTTGAACCGATTGGTGCGTATGCTCGAACTCCTGCATCTTCTGTCTGACAGCAGAGTTTGTAGGAGAGCATTAGCGGTGTGGGAGGGATCTTTGATGATGTTGACAGCTTTTCCGCGCTAACGGGAGTCATAAATGGAGTTTATAGATGTGGGTTCGCCTCCGTGATTGAATGGACTGTGCACACCATCTTCTGTAGTTTCTTACATTGCTGCACAGAGCAGCAGCCAGACCAGACCGTTATGCATCTGGACAGTATTATTTGAATGGTGCATCTGTAGAAGTTGGTGAAGGCCCTTATGAACATAAAAAAAAACTTCCTGAGCAAGAAGAGGCTTGTTGTGTCTTCCTGGCTGTTGCTTCTACGTCGTAAGAGAAGGACATATTGTTGGTTTTCGTCAGTGTTACGAACTTGACACTCTCCACTCTCCCCACCTCATTTCCATTGATGTAGATGGGCGTGTTCACCTACATTCTTTCTCAATTAAATGATCTTTTTTTATATTGCCAACATTGAGAGAGAGGTTGTTATCATTTCATCACAACAACTTTCTTCTTTGGGATTCACTGTTATTTGATATCCGGCCAACAACGGTGGTGTCGTCTGCAAGTATGGCCTGTGCCTGTCCACTGAACATTTGTGTTTGTTCCGGTCAGCTAATCGTGTATTCAGGAACATGACGAAGCCAGTTGAGTACTACTCAAAAACACCAGGCATGCCATTTGTAGCAGAGTGGCTACTAACTGACTCCTGATTTTGAAAAGTCAGTAGAGCTGCTCGGGATGGTTTACTGAAGGTTGTGCTATGAGCTGCCTTACAATTGCAGGGAGACCTGAGGGTTTGGTGATCCAACTCTTGACGGAGCATGGGGACTGTTGTTCCAGCATCTGGGTCGACAACATGAACAACAAATTGAGCAAAGGCTGAAGTGAGAGGAATCTCTGAAACCACGGAGTGCCACACAGGCATAAAGATATGCAGCACAGAAACAGATCGGTCGGTCCCACTCATCCTTATCGACTAGATAATTGACATTAATCTCCTCCCATATAGAATATAGACCATAGAACATTACAGCGCAGTACATGTCATTCGGCTCGCGATGTTGCAGGCAAAGCAGTCCATACCCTTACTAGTCTCTGAGTAAAAACCTACCTCGGATATCTGTCTTATCCCAATCTCCCCTCACTTTAAAGTTATGTCCCCACGTGTTTGCCGTCCCCATATTGGAAAAAGGCTCTCACTGTCCACCCTATCTAACCCTCTGATTATCTTTATGTCTCTATTAAGTCACCTCTCAACCTTCTTCTGTCTCACGAGAACAGCCTCAAGGCCCTCAGCCTTTCCTCGTAAGACATTCCTTCCATACCAGGCAGTATCCTATTAAATCTCCTCTGCAAATTTTCCAAAGCTTCCACATCCTTCTTATAATGCGGTGACCAGAAATGTACACAATTCTCCAAGTCTGGCTATGCCAGAGTTTTGTACAGCTGCAGCATAACCTCCTTGCTCCAGAACTCAATCCCTCTATTAATAAAGGCAAAAACACTGTATGCCTTCTTAACAACCCTGTCAATCTGGGTGGCAACTATCAGGGATCTGTGTACAACACACGGAGATCACTCTGGTCATCTGCACTCTCAAGAATCTTACCATTAGCCCAGTACTTTGCATTCTGGTTACTCCGTCCAAAGTGTATCACATCACACTTGTCCACATTAAACTCCATTTGCCACCTCTCAGCCCAGCTCTGCGTCCTATCTATGTCTCTCTGCAACCTACTGCATCCTTCGTCACTATCCACAACTCCACCGACCTTATTGTCGTCCGCAAATTTACTAACTCACCCTTCTAATCCCTCATCCAGATCATTTATAAAAATGACTAACAGCCGTGGACCCTATACCGACCCTTGCGTTATGCTGCAAGTAACTGGACACCAAGATGAACATGTTCCATCAACTATAACCCTCTGTTTTCTTTCAGCAAGCCAATTACTGATCCAAACTGCTATGTCTCCCACAATCCCAATCCTCCCAATTTTGTACAATAGCCTACTGTGGGGAACCTTCTCGAACACCTTGCTGAAATCCATATGCACAACATCAACCGGTTTACTCTCATCTCCCTGTTTGGTCACTTTGTCAAAAAAGTCGATAAGATTCGTTAGCCACGACCTACCCTTCACAAAACCGTGCTGACTGTCCCTGATCATATTATTCTTTTCTAGATGGTTATATTTCCTATCTCTTTTAACGTTTTACTGACACTTTTCCAGCAACTGAAGTGAGACTCACTGTTCTGTAATTACCAGGGTTTCTCTAATATGCGGGACTATTCGGAGGCCGACAGAAATCTCCCAGCACGGTGACTTCTCGTTTCATGTTCTAACCTCAGCCCATACTACCTCAGTGAACGAGTCCCCAAACATTCTTTCTATAACTGTAATATTGTCCCTGATCAACAATGCCACACCTCCCCCTCTTTTACCATCTTCTCTGTTCTTACTGAAACATCTGAATACCGGAACCTGCAACAGACATTCCTGTCGCTGCTCTATCAATGTCTCCATAATGGCCAAAACAGCGAAGTGCCAGGTACCAACCCACGCTGCCACTTTATTTTGGAATGCTCCTCACGTGGAAGTACAAACACTTCAAACCAGGTTCTCACTTGCCAGTGTCAGATACTTGATTTTGGAACACCCTACTCTCATCCTCTTCTATACCTGTTCGAAAATTTTGGTTCCCATCTCCCTGCTGCAGTATTAAATCAACCTTAATAGCTTTAGCGAATTTCCAACCCGGGATATTGGTATCCCGTCTGGTTTAGATGAAGACCGTCTGCTTGTAGAGCTCCCACCTACCCCAGAAAGAGCTCCAATTATCCAAAAAACCCGAAACCCTCCCTCTGGCACCATCCCTGTAGCCACGTGTTCAACTCCTTTCTCTCCTTATTCCTCACCTCACTCGCACGTGGCACGGGCAGCAAACCAGAGACAACAACTCTGTTTGTCCTAGCTCTAAGCTTCCATCCTAGCTCCCTGAATTTCGACCTCAAGTCCCCATCTCTCTTCCGACCTATGTCGTTAGTGCCAATGTGGACCACGACTTTGGGCTGCTCTCCCTTCCCAGAAGGATCCCAAAAACACGATCAGAGACATCACACACCCTGGCACCTGGGAGGCAACACACCAAACGTGCAGCTCTATCGTCCCCGCAGAACCTCTTATCTGTCCTCTTAACTATCGAGTTCCCAATGACGACTGCTCTGCTCTTCTTCCTCCTTCCCTTCTGAGCAGCAGATGCCCCATTGCTTTCCCCTGGATATTCATTCCCCCAATAGTATCCAAAATGGTATACTTATTGTTGAAGGGAATGGCCACAGGGGATCTCTGCACTGCCTGCCGGTTCCAATTCTGTCCCCTAACTGTCACCCATCTATCTTTTTCTATTATCTGGGGCGTGAAAACCTCTCTGTAAGTCCTGTCAATAACCCCCTCTGCCTCCTGAATGATCGGAAGTTCATCCAACTCCAGCTCCAGTTCCCTAACGCAGTTTTCGAGGAGCTGGTGTTGGGTGCTCTTCCCACAGATATAGTCAGCAGTGACACTAGTAGTGACCCTAATTTCCCACATTCTGCAGGAGGAACATTCCACTGCCCTAAATCCCATTCCCAGTATTCTAACTGTCGAAGTGACTGCTAAAAAATGGATTAGGAAATAAACTAGTTACCTTACCTTGTTAGTCTGGCTCCCACAACTGTTTTATTAGGTTCGAGGAGGAGAATGGATGGGAGGTATGCATTTGGCCCATGTCTCTCTTAACATTTCATATTCATGCACCCCTGCAGATGTTTTTGAAACAGTATAATTGTCCCAGCCTCCAGCTTCCAGAGGCTACTAATTTCTTGCACACACCACTGTCTGCGTGAAAACATTGACTCTAAACACTTTAATTTTTTTTTCGTTCTCACCTTAAATCTTTGCCCTCTAGGTTTGGACTCCTCCAGCCTTGGAGAAAAATTGTGAATATTCAAATAATCCAAGCCGCTCATGATTTTAAATACTTCGATAAGGTCATCCCTCAGCCCCTGACACCAGCGAAAATAGACCCAGCCTGTTCAGCTTCTTCCTGGAGCTCAAAATGCAAAAACCGGCAATATCCTTGTAACTTTCTTAAAGAACCCTTTCAAGTTTCACAATCTCTTTTCTACAGCAGACAGACTAGAACTAAACGCAGTATTCCACATCTGCCTAAACCAATGTGCTGTTCAGCTGCAATTCGACTTCCTAATTTCTTATGTCATGCGCTGAAAAGTAAAGGTCAGCATATGAAACGCCGTCCTCACGAACCTATTTACCTGTTGCTCTGCTTTCATGCAACTATCAACCTTCATTGCAAAGACTCTTTGTTCCGCAACGCTGCCAAGGATATTACGTATTAGTGTACATGTCCTGCCCCGATTTGCCTTTCCAAAATGCAGCACGTCACATTTATCTGAATAAATTCCATATGCAATGCCTCAGCCCATTGGCCCAACTGGTCAAGATCCCATCGTACTCTGAGGGTACTTTCTTTGCTGGAATTTTCACCTCCAATTTTGGTGATATCTGCAAATTTGCTCAGAAGACATCCTACGCTTACACTAAAATCTTTGTGACGAAAAGCAATGGGCACAGAACAGATCCTTGTGATATCTTGCTGGTCACCGGCCTCCAGTTTGACAAACCATTAACCATCACCTTCTAGCTCCTATTTTGAAAACAGTTCTATATACAATTGGCTAGTTCTCTCTTTATTCCATGTTATCTAACTGGACTAACCAGACTCCCAGGCTGTACCATGTTGAGCACCCCACTGAAGTCAATATAGACAACGTCGATTTCTGATTGTTTTGAGTGAAAGGGATCTGCTGTATCCACCCGGATTTCCAAGAAAATCTTCCCAAGCTACTGTTTCCACAGGAGCAGAGTGTTAGGGGATCCTGACAGAACAAGGGGCTTGTCACTGAATGGTGTCACCTCTTTGAACGCGAACTGAAGCTTTACACCGAGGGGAGGCTGGTGCTGCCAGTTGTTGTTAGGGTCACAATTTCATTCAGCTTCTATGATCTGGAACGTTCCCGTCAGGGGTTGCTGACATATCCATCATCTCACAGTATGTCATCATCAATGACACCATTCGATGTCGGAAGATATGTATGGTCGATGAGGTGAATACAATGTTTTCTCCCTCACTTGGGAGTTACCATGTGCCCTCACCTTCAACTACCTAGCGCATTCTCAGCTGCCTTCCCTAAAAGCCCACTAACGTCTCATTTACCTCTCAGGCCCACTGGCCACAAGTCTCATTCCTGATGAAGGGCTGATGCCTGAAACGTCGATTCTCCTGCTCCTCCGAGGCTGTCCGCCCTGCTGTACTTTTCCAGCACCACACTCTCGACTCTGATCTCCAGCATCTGCAGTCCTCACTTTCTCCTCGCTGCCAGATGTATCCTTATTTTCCCAGTATAGCGACATTCCCGATAGTGTACATGGATTTGCGCCTGCACCCCCCCCCACCCCCATGTCACTGGTGAGATGTAGAGGTTCCGAAGAAACCCTCACTCAATTAATGTTGCAGTGTGACCATTCGGAATACATCATGCTAATGAATACCCCCTGTCCTCACAGCAACCACAGCCTCTTCATTCAAAAGCGGTCAACCATTCCCATCGTCTTAGGGTATCCGTGCAGAAAAGAAAAATGGCCTCTCAGATAAAGCCGTTCCCGGATAACAGCACCAAACCATCTCCCCCTCACCAGTCCCCACTGCCAACCAAATGCATCAAAATATCCCGTGTGCACTGAGAGCAATGCAGCCACTGTAAACATCATAAAACAAACAATCAAGGAGAAGGAACAACACTTCCGGTGTCTGGACGGGTCAGAGCAAATCATCCAGCACACAGTGGATCACTCAGTCCTTTCATCTTTGTCCATTTGATTGACAAACTGCCTGTCATTTCTCCCGGATAAGAAATGACAGCTGAGCTGACACATTATATTACAACTGCTGAAATGTTATCTATTGGCTGTCTCGGTATGGAGCCACCAGAGATGGGGAAAAATTTAAATAAAAATCTCTTCTCCGTGTTTACTGAAGGCCGAATAATGGGTGCGAAGGTGAGAATTTTTTTTAAAAAGTGGGCATGTTTTGGCGCCGCATTCCTATTTCAGATTGGAGCTGTTTGCAGCGTTCAATTGCATTACGGTGGATAAATACCTTGGGCCTGATCAAGGCCCACCCATGAATGTGGTGGGAGGCTTGGGAGGAAATTTCTGTTTCTTCCTCAGCCACTGTGGACGCTTCGGAAGAATGGAGGGTGGCGAAAGTTATTCTACTGTTTAGGGATGTTAATATATAAAACGGAAAGTTGTAAGAACAAATATACTGTAACCAGTGTCGGAAGTTACAATTTATGTAAGCAGGAAACTAAAATATCAAGAGAAGGCAGAGAGTCTGTAAATGAATATAAGCAGGTAAATTTATCAAGCCATACACTATGTCAGCATGAATACAGGCCATTCGGCCCAAACTTGTCAGATGTCCCTTAAGTTGTGAACAGTTTTACCAATTTTGCAAGTACCATCAAAATTGAACTTGCTCTAAGTTAGAGCTGAAAATGTGTTGCTGGAAAAGCGCAGCAGGTCCGGCAGCATCCAAGGAGCAGGAGAGTCGACGTTTCGGGCATGAGCCCTTCTTCAGGAAAAAGGGCTTTTCCAGCAACACATTTTCAGCTCTGATCTCCACCATCTGCAGTCCTCCCTTTCTTCTTGCTCTAATTTATACCATTAACTTGTGAAACAGTCGTCTCCTTTTCCATAACTATTGCAAAACTGGTCCCAAAAGTGCTCCCAGTCGAACAGCTCAGTGACTTGCTCTGCCTTATTTCTGAAGTGGAAATAAAGTTGATGCCTAGAGTAGATCATCCATGGTCTTACCGAATGGCAAGACAGGCATAAGGGGGCGAATGTCTGCATATGGCTGTGTGTGTGTTTTGTTGTGATTATCTGTGTGCGTATCTGTGATTGCCTATGCGTGTTTTCGTGTATTAATGTGCGTGTCTCGGCAGATGCATTTCTGATCATTTGAAATGTTGTTGTTTTGGGGGTGAATCCATCGAAATTGGAATCACCGTCTTCACTCTCTTTCTGTCTGTCTCTTCCTATTGTGTTTAAAGTTTAAGTAATACTACCCGCTGCTGACTGCCACACAACGGTGCTTTGTTTGGAAAAAGAATCAAAGATAATTACACACACACATTTGAATTTAGTTGGCTTTATTTTCAGAAGCACTCGATTGGGTGCAGTGAAACGTTTGCAATTTTGTTGGTTATTCAGCCACTTTCGGTACAATATACCGAAGAACAGATTCTTATGGACTTGGTACAAAATTGAAATCATAGCAAACGAAACTCCCGCAAAGCAAAAAAAAAGAAAAAAGGAATGGATAATATTGACTGTCCTCTCACCCCAGTATCTGCCAGCACATGGTCTCCAGGTAACACCAAGCCCAATTTCCTGACCGGACTGGGACAAGACTGCAGATCACACCAGACCCAGTCTCTAGTTCACTCTGGACCCATTCTGCAGACTGTGCAGGGCTCAGTCACCGGGCCGCACGGTGCCCATTCTCTACACAGCACTAGACCGATTCTCCTTGCCACACCAGGCCATCTCTCCAGACTGGACCGGGCCGAGTCTCCAGACTGCACTGTGCCAAGTCTTCACACCGCACCAGGCCGAGTCTTGACACCACACCGGGCCCAGTCTCCAGATGACACCAGGCCAAATCCCCAAACCGTACAGGGCCAATTCTCCTGACTGCACCAGGCCAAGTTTCCAGAACACAGTGGGCCACGTTTCCCGATCACACCTCGCCAGTCTCCAAATTGCAATAAGGAAAGTCTGCACACCCTACTGTGCCCAGTCACCTGACGTTATTGAGCCCCGCCTCCCAACCGCACCAGGGCCAGTCTGTCCGTGTCTACGGTCGTGCTGGGCCCCGTCTCCAGACTGCACTGGGCCAAGTCTCCAGACCTCACCAATCCAGTCTCCAGGCCGCGCATTGCCCAGTCTCCCGACCGCATTGGGCGTAGTCTCCCGATTCCTCCAGACTGAGTTCCAAGCTTCAAAATTCGAAGTACCTAGAGCGCACTGGGGCTAGTGTTCATAATGCAGCACACTCAATCTAAAGACTACACCAGGAGCAGTCTCCAGGCCACATCAGACCATGTCTGCAGATCGCAACCGGCCCAGTCTTCAGGCAGCACCGGGCCCAGCCTCCAGACCACACTGGATCCAGTTTCCAGACTACACCGTGCCCAGTGTCCATACCGCATCAGACAGAGTCTCCATGCTGTATTGGGCCATGTATCCAGGCTACAGCAGTCCGAGTCCTTTATTCACCACCAAGTAACGTTAGAAAGTGAAATGTTTGGGGAATGAAATCACTTTATTAAAGGTAAAAAATGAACAAAGAGCAGTGTAGCAGAAGAGCTCCGGCTGGGACATTCTGACTCTGCCGTCATCGATAGAACATTTAGTGGCTGATTTATTCTTCAAAGAATGACTTTGGAGACTCAGAGCAGTTTTGTCCGATTCCTTGCAATGCTGTCCCTTTGATATTAACAGAAGGAGATGAACATGCACATTGCTGACTCGTATGTTGCTGTTGGGTTTGTTTCAGGACTCTACAATCCATTCACACTATAATTTGCAAGAGTACATCAAAACACATGCGAAGTTCCTGAAAGTATAATAAAATTTATCTCAATCTCCACCGACGTGTTTCACTTCGAGTGGCCAAGATAGAATGATCCTGCTGTTGTCTGCATAGCCCCTGTTGGGATACTGCTGTCTAGTCGGGGTTGAAATATCATACACTACGATGGACTGCACAGCGTTCTACTCTGGGCAGATTTCCGGGTTGGATCCAGCTTGGTCTATACAGTGTTGCATGGTGAAGGGATATGTCCTCTGGGTTTATGGTGCCTGGACCGGTTCGATGACGGGGTTTGAGAATGTGACATAACTCATCATTATAGCTGATCTGTCAATGCCTTTATTTTATGTTGTCATTCCTGTGACTGGACCCTCAAGCTCTCACTCCCTTAATGTTGCAGTGTGACCATGCACGGTACATTATGTTGGTGAATACTCACTGTGCTGGCAAGAGCCGCAGCCTCCTCATTGAGAAGCAGTTAAAAAGGCCAATCGTTTTACGGTCTCCACTTACTTGAATAAAGGCCACCACCACGGCCATAAAACCCTCCCCCTCACCACTCCCCAACCTTCCCACCCACCAATCAAATGAAAATATCCCTTGTGTACTGAGAGCAAGGTGGGGAGGCCACCGTGAACATCAGGGAGTCAACCATCTGGTGGATGGAGCCACACTTCCGAGTTCTGAGCGATTCAGAATGAACCAACTAGCACACACTGTATCAGTAAACCTTGTAATCTCTTTCCATTTATTTAATATGCTGCCTTTTGTTAATCCTTAATAAAAGGTCGACAGTGACCAATATTATATTCCAACTGCTTAGTTGTTGTCCATTTTTAATTCATTTACAGATTCGCTGCCCACTCTTAATAACTCAATTTCCTGCCAATGTTAGTGTTGTCAACCAATTTATTTTAACGATTGACATAACATGCAAATCGTTGAGAATCCAGTACTGATCACTGTGACATTGCAGTCCTCAATCTTTGAAAACCGTTGGAAACTAAGTTATTCTTGGAGATGCTGTGGACAGCAAAGTAATTTACCTCAGATTATAACGGGATCTTGACAAGATGGGTCAATGGGGTGAGAAGTGGGAGATGGAGGTTAATTCAGATAAATGCAGGTGCTGCATTTTGGGAAAGCAAATTGTAATGGTAAGTTCCAAGGGAGTGCTGCTTAACAAAAAGACCTTGGAGTGCAGGTTCATAGCTCCTTGAAAGTGGAGAGGCAGCTAGATAGGATAGTGAAGATGGCGTTTGGTATGATTTCTTTTGTTGATAAGAGTATTGAGTACAGGATTTGAGAGGTCATGTTGCAGCTGTACAGGACATTGTTTAGGACACTGTTGGAATATTGCATGCAATTCTGGTCTCCTTCCTATCTGAAAGGTGATGCGAAACTTGAAAAGGATCATAGATGATTTACCAGGATGTTGCCAGGGTTGGAGGATTTGAGCTGTAGCAAGAGGCTGTACAGGCTGGGGCTGTTTTTCCTGGAGCGTCGGAGGTCGAGGGGTGACCTTATCGAGGTTTACACAATCATGAGGCGCATGGATATGATAAATAGACAAAACCTTTACCCTGGGGTCGGGGAGTCCAGAACTAGAGGGCATACGTTTAGAATGAGAAGGGAAAGATATAAAAGAGACCTAAGGGACAATGTTTTTCACACAGAGGTTGATACGTGTATGGAAGGAGCTGCCAGAGGAAGTGGTGGAGGCTGGTACAATTGCAACAGTTAAAAGACATCTGGATGGGTATACAAATAGGAAGGGTTTGGAGGGATATGGGCTGGGATCTGGCAGGTGGGCCTAAATTGGTTCAGGATATCTGCTCGGCATGGACGTGTTGGAGGGATCGGTCTGTTTCCATGCTGCCCATCTCTATGACTCTATGACGACAATATTCCGGCTCAGAAACCAGTCTTAACCAGTAGAGAGTGTAGGCAATATTCTAATACATGGAGTACAACGTTGGTAAATGTAAGGTCGTCCATCTTGCAGGAATAATTTGTTATCACGAACAGTAAAATAACGGAGGATTAAATGGAGAAAACTTGCAACAGTCTGCTGTGTACAGGGATCTGCGTGTCCTTGTGAAGGAATCAATTGAAGCTAGTTTTTACGTGCAGCAAATAAACAAGACAAATGGACGTTGTCCTTAATTGCTAAAGGGATGGAGTTTGAAAACAGGAAGATAATGTTGCAGCTATATATAGAGCTAATGAGGCCAATCATGGAGTAATGTGTTCAGTTGTGATCGCCCTCCATCAGAATGGATGTCCTCGTACTGGATTGGGTGCAGAGCAGTTTCACGAGGTTGATTCTGGATTTGGGAAGTTTGCCTTATGAGAAACGATTGCGTAGAATGGGACTATACTCATTGGTATTAGGAAGAATGGGGGGGGGGGGTCTTACAGAAAATCACAAGCTTATGAAGGGAGTAAATAAGGTCAAAACAGGGAGGCTGTTTCTACTGATTGATGAAACATTGCATGAAAAAAGGGGGAGCAGATTTAAGACTGAGTTGAGGAGGAAATTCTTGACCCAAAAGCTTATGAATCTTGATTAGATTAGATTACTTACAGTGTGGAAACAGGCCCTTCGAAACAACAAGTCCACGCCGACCCACCGAAGAGCAACCCACCCAGACCTATTCCCTTACACCGAACACTACGGGCAAATTAACACGGCCAATTCACCTAATCTGCACATTTTTGGAATGTGGAAGGAAACCAGAGCAGCAGGAGGAAACCGACGTTGACACGGGGAAAATGCGCAAACTCCACACAGTCAGTTGCCCGAGGCGAGACTTGAACCCGCGTCTCTGACATGTGAGGCAGCAGTGCTCACCACTGTGCCTCCATGCCGCCCTCTGGCGGATTCCCTGCGGAAGGAAGCAGCTGAGGCTAATTGTTGAATGTTTTTAAGGAAAATAAAGACAGATTTTTTTTTTAACAGTGCAGGAATTAAGAGCTATAGTGAGGGGGAGCGTAAGAGGAGATGATCCCATGAAAATATCAATCATGATTTTATTGAATGGCAGAGGGGATAGATGGCCTACTCCTGCTCCATGTGCTTATGTTCTTATGTATTGAATTAATCTTTTCGTATTTTAAGCAAAGTGTCAGTTGAGTTGGGTTTGGGGAGAGATTCCCACCGTGTGGCTGAGTGAATCTCACCCAACTCAACACATGTGTTTGAGGCCTCACAGTGATAATCTTGTCGGTTTTTTCCCACTGCTTACTGCACACCATTCCAGATAAACTCCCATTTACCGGACTCCTGAGTTACCCAGTATCCCGGAAACCAGTGCCATTTGTGAAAGCTCCATAGTGCACCGGGACAAGCACAGTCCATGCAGAGCTACCATGCACAGCCCTGATATTGAGTCTGCACGTGGCAGGCAAAAGGAAATTTACTGCCCTCCCCAAACCTGCATTGTGGGAATGGTCACGAAGCTTCTCCTGGGTGGGGAGGGTCACAAACATGACTTCCCCTTGGCCTGCGGCGAGGATGGAAGCCATGAAAGCAAACCATGCTTGCATGGCCTTTGGTTGTGTCCCCCACCCTCCAGATTACAGCGTCTACAGCCATCAGGATGAATGCACAGCATTGCTGGGCAAACATTGTCCTTTTCTGCCTTGCCTGAGCAAGGGTAGACTGAGAGACAAGCTCACTATTCCCCTTTAGAATAACGAAGAAGAGACAGTGGGATTATCTTAACATTAAGGAAGGCCTCTGGAAACACATCACTGAATGCGCCATTAGCATCACCAGAACCAACAGTGCTAATATTACACAGAAACAATTTGTGTGGATCTTCGAAACAGCACGGAGACTTTAAAAAAAAACACTGGTGAAATTATTATGTCGAATTCAAACCTGCAGGGCAATTTTATGATTGTTATAAGCAGGAAATAAGATATGCAAGAAATTGTTTATAAGCCTCAGCGGTTCTGGCTGCACCTGTAGGAAGAAAGCGGAGACAGCATGTCAAACCTAGACACTCTTCATTGTAACATGTATTGTTTCATATCTCTAGCATCTGCAGTTCTGTGTTTTATTTTAGATCAGAAAGTATTGTGCTTACTGCAGTATTAATGGTTGACTTGATCTGGGATCGAGGGGAAGGGTTGAGGGCAGAAGTGCAGCAGACGGGTCAGTTACAGCTCAAAGCCCTGTCCATTAGAGTTTGGGGCGTGGGATATGATTCATCGGGAAGGGAAAAGGATGAAGGGCTCTTGCCCAAAACATCTTTATTGCTGCTACTCGGGTGCTGCCTGACTTGCTGAATGTTTGCAGCACCGCACTCTCGATTTTGATCTCCAGCATCTGCAGTCTTCACTTTTTCAGAGGGAAAAGGAGGGCAAGTCACAGTTAAACCATTCTACCTGCTTTTGTGTGGAGTTAAGCAATGTGAAGGGTTTTGATCTTTCAATGATAAATAACCTTTGTTCAATATGTTATCACATTATATGAGGAAAAGCTTCACCGAAAGTGGTATCACGGTTAAGCAGCTCCAGAGAGACGGGGAAGAGAGATCATACTCTGGGAACATTAAACTTGAATGCTCTCACAATGGATCAGAATCTGAGAATATTGGACTGAATTCTTCTAACAGTGGATCAGAATCTGAGAAGGTTAGACTGGAATGCTTTCACGATGGAACGGGGTTTATGTGGGAATGTTTGGAAGCTTGCTACATATTGGTTGTCATTATTTTCATGAATCTGTTATGCATTTTTCATTATTCTTTTTCTATTGTCCTATTATGGCAATCATTGATGCCTGTGGTAAGTCTCAGATGTTATTTCTATAAATGAGGCAGAGACTGCATTACTATTCGTCGCACCTACTGTGCACTCCTTATTATTGTTCCTGCTGAGACTCTGGATCCAATTGTTCACTCTACAGGCGATTACTAACTTCATCAGTAGACTTGTTCATTCACTCTCTCCCTCTTTGCTTCTGGCAACGCCCTTCATGTGTCCTTAAGCTGACCTATTCATGTATGAACAACGATTCAATGTATCAATACCTTTATTACTTAAATATTGGGAACATGGAGGTCACTGTCTTCTGCTCTGGTTCTGAACTCTATTTCGTTCTTCTGACTGCATCGCATCTGTGGACAATATTTGACGTTGATATAGACGCATCAAAGCTGGATCACTTTGATCATGAGCTGATGTCAAATTGATATTCCTAATTTTTAACTAATGACATCTCTAGAATACATTTCAATAGCTCAATCAATCTGCTCTTCAAACTTGAGCTATGAAATACAGCATTAATGATGCCAATAATCTGCTCTGTCTCTCCCAGCTTCACACCTGCAAAAGCCAATCTGAGTCGGTACTCCACAGCTTCTATCCGACCTCACACCAAATTCCCATCCATCCGCCAATCATGAATGCACTGATCTATATTGTTATTTGGTCTGGTCATGATTTTACTTAAATATTCTAAAGCATATCATCATATTTGTTCATGAAACCTTCCCTCAGTCACTCTCTGTCTGTTCGCCAAATCTCTGCCAGTTGTTCACATTCAAGC
The DNA here is from genome assembly GCF_047496795.1 of Chiloscyllium punctatum. Classification (NCBI taxonomy): domain Eukaryota; kingdom Metazoa; phylum Chordata; class Chondrichthyes; order Orectolobiformes; family Hemiscylliidae; genus Chiloscyllium; species Chiloscyllium punctatum. Next base: position 44,095,547 of record NC_092789.1, read on the forward strand.
TAATTTTGTCCATGCGTTCTCTCTCTCAAACAATAACATTCACATTCAACTACATCAACACACAGTCGCCCTGCCCCTAATTCACATACACACACACACTCACACACACATACACACGTGCACACACACACATACACACACACACACACTCACATACACACACGTGCGCACAGACACACACGCACACACACATAAACACACACGTGTGCACACACACACGCGCGCACACACACTCACACACACACCTGCACACACACATACACACACACGTGCGCACACACACACGCGCACACACACACACACATAAACACACACACGTGCGCACACAAACACGTGTGCACACACACACATACACACACACACGTGCACACACACACTCACACACACACACACACAAACACTTCCTTGCCTTTTTCTGCTGTGGTTGATATGTGGAGTTATTACTTTCTGGGAGCCCCATCTACTGTCACTCACAACATGGGCTGAAAATTTCTCCATGTGAGGCAGTTATCTCGCGCAGCGATAATAGCAATATCCTGTTGTAGTTTTTCACTGATTCCCAAGCTGGACAGATAGTCCAGTTAACCGAGCATAAACAAGCACTGTCTGCACAATTGTCGTTGTTGGGCTGTCATCTAGTCATGTCTTCTTTATGGTTTCTGAGCTCATTTTGTGAGGCAGCTTCACAATTTGATGCATCAAGCCATTCCAGCTGATCTGGCAATGCCTTTCTGCAATGTTCCAGTTCTTGTGTTTGGACCTTCCAAGGTCTTACTCTCTCGTCTTTTTGTTTATGTTTCCACAACATTTTACTAGGTAATTAATTGCCTGTTTATATCTTTACTGTGAATTTTTATGTCCCACTGTGTCTTTCCTGGCTTCGTGTTTGTATCCAGTGCTGGCATTGTGAAGCTCAGAAACAATAAAATAGTGTGTGTTCACTACCCGGTGTGTGCAATGTTGGGCATGCGGGTTTCAGCAGCTTTGATTCACATCTTTGTAGCTTGGCTTGTTCCTGTCCACTGTTCGTCTCACTTGTTGATCGCGTGGCCAATAACATGAGGAAGTCCCTCGTGTACAACTGGAAAGGTGCAGCAATCTAACTTGCAATTGAAGGGCTGTCTCCTGTTATTGAAAGGTGAGTGGAGCTGCTGGGGACGGTTTGCTGGAGGGTGTTCTGTGAGTTGCCTCAGACTTTCTGGGAGACCTGAGAATTTTGAATCCCAACTCTGTGTGGCGAATTGCGACTGTAGTGACACCATATGGGTCTATAACATGAAGAAAAAATGGAGCAGATAATACACAGAGGGGAAGCTCAGGAGCCACAGTGTGAGTGCGTGTGGGGAAAGGGATCTGCCGTATGCACCCACGATTTTCCAAGAACAACTTTCCAAGCTAAACATAATCAAGGAACAGAGTGTGTGACTGAACATGAAGCTGATCGCAGAACGATGTCACCTGCTGCAACACGACGAGACCAACTTGGCCTGCTGCAGTCTGGAGACCTGGCCCGGTAAGGAACAGAGTGACCTCTCACTCAGTTAATGTTAGAGTGTGCCCTTGCACAATCTATCATGTTGGTGAATACCCACTCTCAGATAGAGACCCTCTCCATGATACACAGCTCAACATAACCTCCCCTCACCACTCCCGACAGTCAACCAACCACACAAAATATCCTGTGTGTACTGAGAGCATTGGGTTCACTGGGAATATCAGGGAACAAAACATCTGGGAAATGGAGCAACACTTCTGATGTCTGACCGTGTCAGGGTGAACTCTGCAGTGTACATTGCATCACTCAATCCTGTAATCCCACTCCATTGCAGGAGCATCCAGCCTTCCATTCTTCCTGGAAAATAAGACAGGGTATACATCATGTTACATTACACCTGTCTAATTATTATCCATTTACTCTACTTGTTTATGTCCACTTGAATACTCTCCATCTCCTCTGGATTATTTAATTTGCTGAATCTCTCACCTTGGTGTCTTATTGGGTTTTGTTGCTGACTCCTTCTGACGTTCCACATAAAAATAAAACCATTTTCATTCTTGTGAACTCCAACAGCTACTAGATTAACATGACCGACCTTTCTCAGAAAGCCAACATCTTCTTTGCAGGAATGAGTTGAGGGAGTTTTAAAAAAAGTGTAACGATATCTTTTCTTCAGTGAGGAGATTAAATCTGTGCACACCCCTTCGAATGTGATCGCACTAAGAACCTGAACAGCAACAGCAACACTTCTCCAGCCTGCTCTAAGGTTCCCACTCAGGTCACAGCGGGCTCAGCCATTTGGAGGGATGCATAGCTGTGGACAAAGACTTTTGTCTTTCTCTACTCCATCAGAATAATGGGATATGTGGTGAAAATGTCATAATGACGCAAGAGAAGAACGAATAATGTGACGAGATGATCCAATAATTTTTCAGATTCGCCTCACCTTCGCTGAAACTGTCATTCATCTTCCCAGAGGCCACGTCTCTCGGGTTCCACAGAATCTGCAAACGTGGAGCTTAAAAAACAGGAACCGAAGTAAATGTTGATGGGAGTTATGGATCAAAGTTAAAATTGCAAAACCAATGTTGGCCATATTAAACAAGAGGAAATTAGACAAACCACGTTTGTGGGACATGCAGCAATAATGGACAGCGTCAAGTTATATCTAAACGTTGTTAACCGAAGTGAATGGTAATGCTCTAAAATGGATTTCATGAGCATGTATGAGACGGTTGGTATTACCAGTACGTGAAAACCTTGCAGTGAAAAAGTTTTTAGAAATAGTGACCATAATAATTTGAATGTTACATGACGATGGATATTCAGTCCTTATACATGTCAAAAACTGCCAAGGGTGGCATCCAGGCCCTCATCTTCTTCCTATCCAAACTGAAACATTCAATCTTCCTCCACTCATACCCTCTTCCGCCCACCCAATAATTCCTCACTTTCAGTAAATTTTCCTTTAACTCCTCCCATTTTCTCCAAATCCAAGGGGGTTGTCATGTAAACTCAGATGGAACCTATCTATGCATGCCCCTTTTTTTGGGTATTTCCGACAGCCCCTCTTCAATAACCACAGAGGCACTGTGACAAAACTTTCCTGCGGTTACATCAACGACTGCATCGGCGCAGCAACCTGCACCCAGATTGTACTGGAGCAGTTCATCGTCTTCGTCCACCACTTCCGCCTTGCCGTCAAATTCATTTGTTCCATCTTGGACACGCCCCTCCACTTTCTTGGCCACTCCATTTCCACTTTCGGTGACTGTCTCCAAATGGAAACTTACTATAAACCTACGGACACTCATTAAACACTTGGATTACAACTTCTGCCACCCAGTATCCTGCAAGAGTTCCATCTCATTCTTCCAGTTCCTCCACTTCTGCTGCATTTGCTTAGACGTGGAGACGTTCTACTCGTGAGCAATCCAGATGCCCACCTATTTCGAACAACGTGTTTTTTTTCTCCCTCTGTAATTCAACAGCCCTGCATCACCTCGATTCCTCATTCCACTGCCCGAAACAACACTTTCTGATCGTAATAAACATAGAGACCCCTTGTCCTCACTTGTGACCGCATCAGTCTCCGCAAGCAAGACATCATCCTGAAAAACTTTCGTTAATTTCCATCAGACCCCACCACCAAGAACATATTCCCCTCCCCACCCCTCTCTGCCTTCCACAAGGTTCTTTCCCTTCGCCAGTCATTGGTGTGCACACCAATCTTCCAGAACCCCCAGTGACTTCCCCCTGCAACCGGAAATGACACAAAACCTGCCCGTACAGCAACCTCTCAATTCTGTTCATAATCCCAAGCCATCCATCCACGTGAAATAGAGGTTAACATGCCTCACAATGTAGTTTACTCTATCAGGTGCTCTCGATGAGGTCTTTTCTACATCGGCGAGATCAAACGTAAACTTAGGGAACCATTTTCCAAGCATCACAGCTAGGCCTACAGGGACCGAACGGAGCTCGCAGACACCACACGTTTAATTCCGCTTCTCACTCCCTTACCGAAACGACAACCTCTTCTACAACCATAATTGAACCAATAGGAAAATTGGAGCAACAACACCTAATGTTTCGCCTAGGCAGCCTGCAACCCAAAGGATTCAAAATTGAGTTCTTCAATTTCAAGTAACCTCCCATCCCAACACCCGACTTCCTTCCCATCCCCTCCCTCTCCCTTCAATCGTCGCAGCTGCCTGCAGGCTTCATTCTCCCATTGATCAACCAGGTGGTGCCCTCTACATGTCTTACAATGTACCACCCTGCCCCCGACACCTCCTTTATCTGCAGCTCCCTTTACACCCACGCACAGTCCTGAAGAAGAGTTAACCTAAAACGTCGACTTCTCCACCTCCTGATGCTGCCTGAATGCTGTGTTCTTCCAGCCAACTTTTTGTCTACGATAAATATATGAGAGGTCAGATGACTTCATCGAATTGCAAAAGCACATGACAAAGATGTTAGGAAGAGAGGCAATGTCTGTTGGTTAAATAAAAACGACGGCATTAAGTTTTAAAAGCGCCCACCACAGAGCAAACATCAATTAGGAAAGGAGACACAACGATAGTTAAAAAAAAAATTGCATTAGATGAAAGGAATTGTCTCAGAGAAAATGCGCGGTATTGTGGTCAGCCTTTTATTCAGACAACTGGAGGTTCCTGGTGTAGAAATCGATCTCTTGACCAGATTGATATGAAAGCAGGAATGGAAACATGGGCTGGTATAAAACGGGACTGATTGGCATGTCCAGATTGGTTGAATCATCGACTGTCGTTAGAAACAACGGTGGAAAACACCTGAGTCAATTGGTTAAATAGAATCTTTCAACAGCAGAGGTGCGAGAGGACTGGAGAACAGCTAATGAGGCCTCAATTTGTAGGATGTGTGCAGAAAGCGAATTATAGACCAGGAGTATCAAGAATCAGTGTTGGAGAAACTAAAGGAGAAAATAGGAAAGGAGAAAATCGATCTCCATTCAGACAGACAATGTCTGATCCGGGATAATCTGCATGAACCGATCTCAGGGAAGGAATGTTGAATGAATGTGATTGATTTTCTTTTTCAAGGCAGTTTTTTTATATAGTTTCGCAGCGATGCCTTTGACAAATCCTCACATGCGAAACTGATTAGCAAACTAACATCTCATGGTATCAAGGGTAACTCATCCAACAATGTCTTAGTGGCAGAAAAAATACGGTGCTGGTGGAAGCCTCTTTGTGTGACTGGAGACCAGTGTCCAGTGCTGTACCACAGTGATCAGTGCTGTGTACCTTATTATATATAGTATTCACAAATGATATAAAAGTGAATGTTGGTGAGGAAGGGTGGATTGTGATTAGTAACTTTACAGATTGATTTAAAGATTTTCTGTTTGCTTGCCAGCGAGGAGGAAGATCTTATGGTACAGGAAGATACAGATGGAATGGTCAGATGTGCAGATCAGTGGCAGATGGAATGTGAGGTGATGCACTTTGGAAGAAGGAACTAAACAGGAGAGTACTCAATGAATAGCAGCACACGAGGAAGCTGGGAAGATGTTTCACAACAGATCACTACATGTGACTGGACAGAGTAATAGGTTAGTTCAGAAGGCATCGGTTCCAAAGGCAGAGTGGGCATAAATAACAAAATATGGTTAGGACATTACACAGTCTGCAATATTGTGTACATTTCTGCTGGCCATATTCCAGGAATTGCACTGGAGTGGTTGTTGAGGAGATTCACTAGGATGGACCGTGGGATGGAGCACATCAGCTATGAAGGGAAGCTGAATAAACACGGGTTGTTTACTTTGGAGCAGAGAAGACTGACTTGTCAGCGATTAAGAAATATCGGATTTCGAGGGACATGGATCGGGCAGATAGACAGCAGCTGCTCATTTTAGACAAAAGGGTAAAGATCAAGACAACACATCTTTAATATGAAGGAGTTGAGGCTTGAATGGAATCGAATATAAAAGCCTTTGCTGGAAATTCCATGTGAATAAGTTCAGTGAAAAATTTGTCATGACGCATATCTTAGGTGCAGGGTACATCAGTACAGATATTTTAGGCGTTTTTACTGTATTGAAATAGTAAAAAGGAAACTAGAATGGAAACAGAGAGTTTTAAAACGTCAAAAATGACAATAAAAGATAACAGAACTTGCAGTGCTTACTCAGCGAACCCGTGCCCGTTGGGCTTCTGTACACGAGGCTACATTAACACCAAGCGCTAGCCTCTCTCCCAGATTGACCTCCAAGTGTCGTCCCCCTGGCCAGACTATGATTGATCTGCTCCTGCTTGAGGCTCCTGTTCCAACTCACTTGCTGCACTGTCTTGGTCTCCAATTTTTTTCCTTTGCTGGGCTGAGCTTGGACCCCATTCTCCATTCCCTCGAAGTCGGGTAGTTAAATAAGTTAAAAGTTGGGAGGAGGGAGAAAAACTGCAACAAAGAGAGAAAGAATAAAGAAAAAGGAACGGCGACTGGTGAGCATCGGAATTTCAGCGGGAGTATCATACACTGCTGCTATCGCGGCTGCAAAGTTGAGTGTTAGAGAGCATTTGAGGGTCCATGCTTCTGTGAACGGATGATTGTTAAAGGCCATTTATTGAATAGATTTAGACAGGACTTGATGGTTTTCACAGCTGTTTATTAACAAGGATTACAGTAATGAACTGTCATAGCTTCTAAAATTATGCCAATGAAAAAGGTCAGACAAAACCAGTACAGCTCCTTGCAGGCTAGGAGCAGAGAATGGAGAATAGGGAAATGGCAGAACAATGAAGCAACTACGTAAGTTCTGTCTTCACGTAAAAATAGCAAGAAAAAAACAAAACTGCTCAGCAACACGTGGAAAACTGAGTCTGATGAGAAGATGGCTAAGACTGCGTATAGCATATCAACAGTTTTAGAATTGGAGACGCAGGTGTTGACTGGGGTGTGCAAAGTTAAAAATCACACAAAACCAGGATATAGCTCAGAAGGTTTATTTGCAAGCATTAGGTTTCAGAGCGCTGCTCCTTCATCAGGTGGTTATGGAGAATAAGATTGTACGATACAGAATTTATCGCAAAAGTTTACAGTGTGATTTGTAATTGCACAATTACGTGTTACTTTGCTCAAAAGCTGCATGAATCCATGCATGATTCTGTAAATCCGTTTTTTAGATGAGAATCAGTCTGACCACTGTGGCACAGACAGCCTCACACTGGGAAGTTCACACCTTAACTACATTATCTGGGCCGAGATAAGATCAATTGTTAAAGTTCACTTGAGAATACAACTTATAAAAGCTGTTTAACGATTTACATGTTAAAGAACTGAACCCAACATAGCCATTCTAAAAGATGATAGATTTAACAAACAAAGCAGGTATTTCCCACTACACAATTTCAGTTGCATCACACATTTTGTTCTACATTCTGTGTCTTACAATCTCGTTGGAGAACGTGAGGACTGCAGATGCTGGAGACCAGAGTCGAAAAGTGTGGTCATGGAAATTCGCAGCAGACCAGTCAACATCCGGGAAATAGGACAATCGACGTTTTGGTTTTACGTCCTTCTTCAGGAATGAGGCTGGTGTGCCAAGCGGACTGAGATAAAAGGTAGAGCAAATTTGGGGGAGGGGCTCTGGGAATACGATAGGTGGAAGGAGGTGAGGGTGAGGGTGATAGGCCGGAGAGGGTGTAGGGGCTGGAGGTCGGGAAGAAGACTTTAGGTCAAGAGGGTGGTGCTGAGTCCGAGGGTTGGGACTGAGATAAGGTGGGGGGAGGGAAAATGAGGAAGCTGAAGAAATCTACATTCATCCCGTGTGGTTGGAGGGTTTCTAGGCGGAAGATGAGACAGCTGTGGCCCGGGTCTGGCGATGGAGGAGGCCAAGGAACTGCATGTCATTGGCGGAGTGGGAGCGGGACTCATAGTTTTCAGCCACGGTTGGTTGGTGCGGGTGTCACGGAGGTGTTCCCTGAAACATTCCGCATGTGGCCTGTCTCCCCAATATAGAGGAGACCATATCGGGTGCAGTGGATACAGTAAATTATGTGTGTGGAGGTGCATGTGAATTTGCGAAGGATATGCAAGGATCCATTTGGGCCTTGGAGGGAGGAGAGGGGTAGGTTTGGGCGCAAGTTTTGCTCTTCTTGCGGTTGCAAGGGAAGGTGCTGGGAATGGAGTGGGTTGTGGGTTGGTGGGGGGAGTGGACCTGACGAGGGGGTCGCGAAGGGAGTGGTGTCTCTGGAACGCTGATAGGGGTGGGGAGGGAAACATATCCCTGGTGGTGGGGTCTCGTTGGAGGTGGCAGAAATGACGGAGAATGATACGATGTATCTGGAGTTTGGTGAGGGGGAAGGTGAAGACCAGTAGTGTTCTGTCCTGGTGGCGATTGGAGGGGCGGGGTTCAAGTGCGCAGGTGCGGGAAGTGGAGGAGATGCGGTGGAGTGCATGGTCGACCACGTCGGAGGGGAAATTGCGGTCTTATAAGAAGGAGGGCATTTCGGCTGTTCGCTAGTGGAATTGGTTCTCCTGGAAGCAAATGCGGCGGACGCGAAGGAATTGGGAATATGTGATGTCGTTTTTACAGGGGGCAGGGTGGGAGGAGGTGTAATCTAGGCAGCTGTGTGAGTATGTCAGTTTATAGTAAATGTTTGAGTTGAGTCGGTCGCCCGAGATAGAAATTGAGAGGTCTAGGAAGGGGAGTGAGGAGTCGGAGACGGTCCAGGTAAATTTGAGGTCGGCGTGGAAGGTGTTCGTAAAGTCGATGAATTGTTCAACCGCCTCGTGGGAGCACGAGGTAGAGCCAATACAATCATTGATGTAGTGGAGTAAAAGGTGGGGGGTGGTGCCAGTGTAACTGTGGAAGATGGACTGTTCCACGTATCCGACGAAGAGGCAGGCATAGCTGGGGCCCATGCGGGTGCCCATGGCTACTCCTTTGGTTTGGAGGAAGTGGAAGGATTGGAAGAAGTTGTTCAGAGTGAGGACCAGGTCAGTCAGTCGAAGGAGTGCGTCAGTGGAAGGGTCGGCGGGAGAGGAAGAAGTGGAGGGCTTGGAGGCCTTCGTGATTGAGGATGGAAGTGCATAGTGAGTGATATGCATTGTGAAAATAAGGCGAAGCGAACCTCATGGAGGAGTTGGAGGGCGTGGGTGGTGTCCCAAAAGTAGGTTAGAAGTTCTTGGACTAAGGGGGACAGGACAGAGATGAGTTCGGTGCGGCAGGAGCAGACTGAGACAATCTCGTTCTCCACAATCACCTGAGGAAGGAGCAGCGCTCCAAAAGCTAGTATTTCCAAATAAAATTGTTGGATTATAAACTGCTGTTGTTTGATTTTTCACAGTTTTGGAGGAAACATTGTGCCTGAAAGTAATTGTCATAGACAACGTCAACAAAGATTTGTGAAATGGGAATCACTTTCAAGAAACCGACTGACAGATAAATTAAGGAGACCCAATGAATGCCGATTTTATTGACAGGTGGATTTAACGTTAAAAATGCAGTAAAATCCAATGAAACACTTTCATTTCTCACCACAATGCGCTGACATTTTGAATAATTTAAGAAACACGGCAAATATAGAAGCGATAGCTTGAAGAAAGTCGATCAGTCCTGAGCTCAAGACCATCAACGATGCGTGGACTGCCATTATTCCACCACTACATCCTCACCGTCGACACCAGAACCAACCAACACTGAAGTAATCGATCCTCACGTCACATCCTGCACCAGAAACGTTAACCACGGAGTCGTATCCCTCGCTGTTAGTCCTACACAAAAATGTTGCTATGGTGACTTTCCACCATTGCTTCACTTGTGCCAGCGCCGGAAAGAACCAACAACAAAATCAATGACCCGCAGGTGCCATCTTTCGCTGCTAAGCGTACCTCGCCAACATTGCCTCTGCTGATGCAGTGGCTGAGAATTCCTGTTCCTGGTGTTTGTTCCAGAAAAGAAAATCGGGGCTCACTCACGTCGAAGCTGGACTTGCTCATTTTTCACAGCAATCCTGCTCTAGGTCATTTCTCTGGGCCCAGCTCGAGGTCCGTTGAAGGCCTACTCGATTTCAACAAGCAGGGCCGACTCGAATTCCGCGGAAAGGCTCCTCAAGGTCCAAGGTATAACTGCTCAAAGTGTACATGCTTGGCTCACACGTGGTCGGCAGTCTGGGAAAGCTTGAGATTACGGCTGTGCCCACCTGACTTTTGCGCACGAGCCTCTTGCCACCTCTGAAGCTCAGGATAAGATACGTTAAAGGAAAGAGAGGAAAATAACAAGAAAAAAAGAAAAGTCGTCAGAACGGAGGAGCTGCCGCACAGGAGCCATCCTCCACCACCAATGTGGACTGAAAACATTGATTAAAAGAAGTCTTATTGGATTGCTACAGGAATCTGTGCTTTGTCCCCAGCTTTTTCCCATATACATAAAACATTAAATCAAATGTAATATGTCCAAGTGATAAACAATGCTAGATGGTCAGTGGGACAGGAGGATGTATAAAAGCTCCAAGGAACCTGAGAGAATTTGAGTGAATGGGCAAATACATCGCAGAAGAAGAACAATGTCAGTAGACGTGACGTGGTGCATTTTGATGCAAAAAAACACCACAGCCGCTGGAGGTGGATTTAATGTCTGTGTGGAAAGCTCATTTTCAGACGTTTCGTCACCATTCTAGGCAACATCTATCGTGCGCTTCCGAATTCCGAATGACTCCTGGAAGAGCAGCCGACAATTTGAAAAGTGACTGTTAAAAAATTGTGCATTTAGGCACACATTCTGCACTTCCGATTCTGCCTGCGGAGACCTCCAAGATCCATGAAGGGCAGTGAATTCAGAAGCCAGAAGTCATTACTGAGAACCATATTCTCACGCTGACCAGTGTACATACAGCCACCAAGTAGGTCACTGTAACATTGAAAAGGATCTGGATCTCCTTGCACACCAGTCACTGAAAGCAATGTTGCAGGACCAGAAAGCAGTTAAGAAGATAAATGGTGTGTTGATCTTCACTTCAGATTTAATTGAGTTCTGGAAGAAGGATATCTTACTGCAGCTGTACAGGGCAGTGGTGAGACCCAACCTCGAACACTATACAGTGTTATGTGCAGTTTTGATCTCATTAACGAATAAAGGGCAACCCTGTGTTTCAGGGAGTGCAGCATATGATAACCAGAATGATCCCTGGGATGACAGGCTTGTTGTGGGTGTAGAGTTTGAGTCTCCTGTCGTTTATATTACGCGTTCATGTAAATGAGTGGAGATCTCGTGAAATATATAAAACTCTGACAGCGTCAGAAAGACTGGAAGCAGGGATGATAATTCCCCTGGATGGGGCATCTAAAACAAGGGCCCACAATATTAGATGTCGGCAGGCCACTCTGCATTCAAGTGTGAGGAAACGCCTGGCCTGAGAAATGTGGGGGGAGCATCCACCACATAAGGCTATGGAAGCCACGGCACTGAATAAAAATAACGATTTCTACACACCCTTTTCTGATGCTGAGGCAAGTGCCGACTTCTCTGTCTCGTCTTATACTTTCGTCCTCGGAGCAGTTTGATACAATAGGGTGTCTTCCTTGGCCGTTTCAGAGAACATTAAATACTTTATTACATGTTTGGGATCATTTTTACGCCAGAGCAGGAACGCATGGGAAATTTGCTTCGTAAAGTTCATTGGGGAAGCAAGTTGGTGTTTTCCATCGGCGTAGGCGTCTTGGTCAATGGTTCTTACGCCAGATTTGAGATCTCGACACTTTTTAATTGTTCTTAACTTCCACCAGCTGTCAGACCAATAACCTGTTCTTGATTAGTAATCGAGTGACTAGATTACTTACTTACAGTGTGGAAACAGGCCCTTCGGCCCAACAAGTCCACACTGATCCGCTGAAGCGCAACCCACCCAGACGCATTGCCCAACATTTACCCCTGCACCTAACACTACGGGCAATTTAGCATGGCCAAGTCACCTAACCTGCATATTTTTGGATTGTGGGAAGAAACTGGAGCACCCGGAGGAAACTCACGAAGACACGGGGAGAATGTGCAAACTCCATACAGTCAGTCGCCTGAGGCGGGAATTTTACCCGGGTCTCTGGCGCTGTGAGGCAGCAGTGCTGACCACTGTGCCACCGTGCCGCCCACAGACATTTCCACGTCAGGGCCATGTCCATTTTGAGACCCATCAGAAAACACTGAGCAATTTATTTCTGTGCTGGTTGACAGTTCGGTCAAAAAAAGCTTCCCACCCCTTTGACCATCGTGATGGACATGAGGAAGTGGTAATTAACCTGATTGCAATTATTCTTCTCTCAGTGAAAGGGGCATAGTTGATCAATTTTCCACATGGTGCAGATACAATATTGTTGCCTTTTGCACTGACGTACAATGCTGTTCCAGTGTCAGAGATGAGTATATTTGTGGAGCCTTCCCTTCCAGTGAGTTTTCCAGTAGTCCCTTATCATTTATGACTGGATGATTCTGGGCTGTGGAACTTCGATCACTCATTTTGGTTTTGGGATCGTTTCTCTCTCTGTATTCGATGCGAGTTTTCATGTCTGGAATGTAAGCAGCCAATGCCGTATCTTTCCGGGTTCTCATCAGGTTTAGATACTCATGATTGTTGCATGTTCACCCACACTCGTCACTGAACCACACGTTGGCTTGATAGTGGTGGTAGACTGACGGATTATTGCAAGTCAATGTTACAGATTGGAGTTGAATACAAATCTTCCTCTGCTGCTGCTGTGGTCTACAACCAGCAGACAATGTCAGGTATTCTCGATTCAAAATTAGAGGAGCTCGATAAGTGGAAGTATATAAAATGGTGTTTGACCTTTAAGTGAATTGAGGGTAATGAATAATTTGCCATGAAATTGGAGTTACAGAGTGATAGAAGTTTGGAGTCATATAATATGCAAACACACCCTTCCAACCAACTCCTCCATGCTCGCCAGGTTTCCTAAACTGTGTGGTCCATTTACCTTCTTTTGGTACCTTCCACTCTAAACCTTTCATATTCATGCACATGTTAAATGCATTTTAGATAGTGTAATTGCATTTACATCTACCACTCCTCTGGCAGCTCATTCCAGACATGCACCACCCACTTGTTAGAAAAAAGTTTCCATGAAGTCATTTACGATTTTAAATCTTACCTCTATCTCCTTCAACATATACTGTCTACTTTCAGATCACCCTTCCATGGGGTAGGGACATTGGATCCTCAAAATACAAATGCTGCACATGGTTTAAAAAATCGACAAGGTCATTCTTCATCATCCGATTTTAGACGGTTAAACCAAATATTCCAGCTTATTCTTACAGCTGAAAACCTCCAGTTTTGGTGGAATCATTTGAAGTAAAGCAAACAAGCAGACAAAACACCTCCAGAAACTCGAGCCACTTTCCCCGACATCAAAGACATTTGGGAAATGACCGCCAGACTACTCAGACCCCTTGGCATCATGGTAGCCCAGAAACCGACAAACACACTAAAACAGCCGTTAATGAACTTGAAAGACCATATGAGACAACAAGCAAAACTAACACCATTTAGATAATACCTTGTAAGAACTGTTTCAGACACTACATTGGATAAACAGGCAGAAAACTAGCCAACAGTATACGTGAACATTCACTGGCCACAAAAAGACATGATCCACTGTCACCAGTACACTAACATATGGATGAGGAAGGACACCATTTCGACTGGGACAACACATACATCCTAGAACAAACCAAACAGAGACATGCACGAGAATTCCTATAAGCATGACAGTCCGAACGGAATTCCATGAAAAAACACATTGACTTGGATTGCATTTACCAAAACCTGAGAAAATAACAGGAAATGACATCACTATAGGAAATGATGTCACAACAGGAAATGACATCACCACCCCAAGGAAACCCAAACATATAAATGTGAAGCGGCCTACACCGACAGTACTTCATTTGGAGACTGACTGATGGCGTTGCTTAGTGTGTTGACGGAACGTCTGAAAATGAACTTGCCAGCTCAGCGAGCAAATGTACATCAAGCGTGTGACCAATATTGGGAACTGTATGTCCAAGACATTTGGGAGTGTTACACAAAGTTGACAACAAAGACTAGGTAGTTATCCAAACAAGGGATTATTTGTGTCTGACCATGGAGGAGGATTTTGCAGGAAATGACGAAGCTTTTGGCTGAATCTTATTCTATTTTGTTTAAAATAATAGCTGAGTTGAATTTGGAGACACATTACCGCCTTGCAGCTGAGCGGATCTCATCAACATATTGGGCACAAGAGCTTCTGAGATATGGATATTTATAAATCTATTACATTCTAAACCCGGCACTCCCTGAAACACTCTGCACCCGACTTTGCTCGGAGCATTGTATAACATAAAATACCCGGAACATTCGACAACAAAACAGTCTTCATAACTTTGTGTACCCGACATTCCCTGCAACGTTCTGCAACCAACATTCCATGGAGCATTCTATACCAAACATTCTCTGGAATATTCTGCGACCAACACTCACTGGGAGATTCTACACCTGACTTTGCAAAAACATTGTATACCCGACATCCACGGATCATTCTATTCCCGTTTTTCTCCAGAACATTCTCTAACTGGCATTCCCTGAAATTTTCTATATCCGACATTCTCCAGAACGTTTCACAAATGACCATCTGGAACATTCTTTGGATGACATTCTCAAGAACATTGCACACCCGATATTCCTCAGAACATTTTGTAAACTGCAGTCCCTGGAATATTCTACGCCTGACATGCCTCGGAACATTTGTAACTGGAATTCCCCGGGACATTCAATACTCGACATTCCCTGGAACATTCTATATCTGACATCGCCGGAACGTTCTATACCCAACGTTCTCTGGAAAATTCTGAAACTGTCATTCTCCGGAACGTTCTGCATCCGAGACTTCCCATACAGTCTATAACTTACATTTCCCGAATATTCTGTAACCGACATCCGACCAAACATTCTGTACTGACATACACCAGAACATGCAATGCCCAATGTTCTGTGGAACATTCTGTAGTAGATATTCACTGAAATATTCTATACCCGATATTGCCTGGAAGATTCTAAAAATGACATTTCCAGCATATTCCATACTCAATATTCCCCAGAACATTCTATACCTGACATTCCCCAGAACATTCATGTGTCGGCATTTCCTTGATCATTCCATGCCAATATTCTCAGGAAGATTCTGTAACTGTAATTCCCAGAACATTCCATACCTGACTTTCTCTGAAACGTTCTATACCCAACCTTCTCTAAAGCATTCGATATCAGGCATTCCCCGGGTGTTCTATACCTGACATTCCCTGGAAAATTCTCTCCCCGACATTCCCTGCAATGACATTCAGTTGAGCATTCTATACCTGACATTCGCCAGAGCATTCTCTATTTGCAGTCCCCGGAACATTCTGGATCCGGCATTCACTGGAATTGACATTGCCCAGAACATTTTTTCAACAACATTCCCTGGAATGTTCTATGCCGGGAATGCTCTGGAACATTCTGGAGTCAACATTCCCTGGACCATTCTATACCCGACAATACTTGGAATATTCTAAACCCGACATTCTCTGGGAAATTCTACTCCCAGCAGCCCAGATTTGTGAACTTCCAACATTAGTTAATTGAACAAAAGATAAGATTCTGAGGGAAGAGATCCTCTTCCAGTGAGAAGGAAACACTGTTTTGATATTCCCTCTGGCAATTAAAGGAATGAATACATTTTCCTTGCATTTACATTTCTTCACGGCAAATGATTGATCCCAATTGAGACGAAAAGTCAGAAATATCGAAATGTCATTTGCCTTCAATAAACTGCGATAGAATACTCAGAACTGCGACGTTCAGGATAGAAGTGGGATGATGTGACCTGTGTCTGCCCTCGAGTGATCGAGTCTGTAGGAGTGTCCCAGAAACCATTCTGTTCTATGGATTTGTCTGTGTCTGTTTTGGGAGGGCGGATTTCTTGCGTTTCACGTCACATTTTTGTGAGTACTTCAGACATTTCTCTTTTATATTTCAGCTGCAATTATTTCAATAAATCTCTGAATGTCGAGACACATTTCAAACTCTCATTGTGTTATCAATCAAACTGGTAACGTTGGCTCCAGGTTGATGTTTAATTTGTATGTTTGTCTTTTTTCACAGTTAATGTAGTGACGATCTATGTCCTGATATATAAAGATTGTGGATTGTCTCCGTGTGTCAGGTATTACCTTGGGGCCATGGCAGTGGCGGATCTATCAGTTATTATCCTCGACCTGATATTGAGACACATTCCCATTGTTTTTCCGAAAGAGTTTCATTTCGTGAGATCCATCCCCGTGTGTAATATCCACGCCGTCCTGCTTTATAAAGCCACTGACTGTTCTGTGTGGTACACCGTTGCTTTGACCTTTGATCGATTCGTGGCCATTTGTTGCCAGAAGCTGAAAAACAAATATTGCAGCGAGAAAACGGCGGCTGTGGTTCTGGGAACAGTCACTGTGCTGAGCTGTTTAAAGAACATTTTCTGGTATTTTATGTACACATCTCGGTATTGGCTATGGAACTCTCCCTCGTTTTGTGCTATAACACTCACTGTCAAGCACTCTCCTGTCTGGGCCACAATTGAGTTCCTTCATCACGTTCTAACCCCGGGTGTCCCATTTCTCCTGATTCTGCTGCTCAATGTTTTCACCATCAAACACATTTTAGTGAGCAGCAGAGCCCGCAGGAGACTCCGGGCTCACACCAATGGGGACGCTCAGTCTGACACAGAAATGCAAAATCGGAAAAGGTCCATCATTTTACTGTTTGTCATCTCGGCCAATTTCATACTGTTATGGCCAATGTTCATGATATATTCTATATGGTATCGAATGTATGATATTGGATATCAATCTGTGCATCTCCATGACTTTGTGCTGGAATTGGCCTTCATGCTGCAGCTCCTCAGTTGCTGCACAAACACCATGATTTATGCCGTGATCCAGACTAAGTTCAGACAGCAGCTGAAGAATGTGCTGAAATTTCTCTTTTGTTATGAAAATTGGGTGTACTGTACCTTTAAGAAAGTTAAAAACTAGCAGAACTACCTGACAGAATCAAGTGTTCTGAACAAGATACAATGTAACCGTTCGGTCCGGCAGCCAGTGTAGCTGGTTGCCTGCAGAGAAAAAAAGAAATACGAATTCGGGCAATCAATTTATACTATATCCCCAAAATACCAAACGCCAATCCATTTTTAGTTTACTATATTGAAAATATTTTAAAAACAGTGACATAGTCCGATGTTTTAGCGGTAAAATACCTGGAAAACGTGAACAGCTGAGGGAGAAATGCCAATCCCATCAGCATGTAGACTACCAGAGACACAGCTCTCTTAAACATACATTTATCAGTCAATGACCTGTGACACAGAAATCCCAAAGATGAAGAAACTGTACAATCAAGATACAAGGGGAAGGTTCGGCAGCTGGCTGGTTTTGAAATCAGAATTTGTGGTCTATGATACTCTCGGATTTTATCGGTTTCGTATTATATAAGGGAAAGTAAAATATGGGTGAGAGGAAGGAGTTGTAAATAATTGTTAATCAATTGTTCTCTGTTAGACTTGGAAAAGCAAATGTGTGTTTGTTTTTACATGAAATCGTGACTTTGGCCTCACGAAATTTTCCACGTTAATGTACGGGCAAATCTTTCTCTGCTGCAGGTTTAAATTAGTAGAGTTTTACCCCGTGCCGTAACACTTTGCCAAAGTTCATCTAAAAGTATGATTTTATCATTAATTAGTTCTTCCTGGATTTTCTGTTCTTAATTCAAAGTTTCTGCAATGAATCAGCTTGTCGCTGTGGTAACAGACTCAGGTGAGTGCTCGGTTGTCTGACGCTATCCCACAGGGGGTTACAGGGATCCATTTTAATGCTTCTCTCAGCTCAGGACCCAGTGCGGAAATACACCATCCCACTGACTGCATCTATCACTTCAATTTGTAAATAATAAAAATGCTCATTAAAAACGGTAAAACAGCAGCGTCAACTACAATTTATTTCTTGCGTTGAAGAAGAGAAAGACGGACTCAGCCCCACCTCTCGATACTCAGAGAAGGGAAGGGGACACGGCCTGATGTGAGGGGTTGGGCTTAACTCGCTTTGTCCTTGCTCTTACCCCTGGTGTTACACACCGTCCCCAAAAAACTCCACTTACTCTCCTTCTAGCTCTCTCTCTCCACATCCTAAACAAACTCACCCTCACTTACCTTATGCTTGATTTGCGTTTCATGGATATGGGTTCACAGACCATTGCGGGGTGAACAGAATGAGGACGGGTGAACAGTCCGTAGCATGGAGAACCCGTTGGGTTGGATTTGTAGTATGTTTCTAGGGAAATACCGTGAGGATGGGTTCACAGGCCAAAGTAGGAGAAGAGAGTGGGGATGTGTTCAGAGGTCGTTGCTTGGAGAACAAAATTGCGATAGGTTATCAAAGCAATTCCGGGAGAACAGAGTTGGAACAGTTTCATAGACCGTTACTAGGTTAATTGTCTGGGATTGGTTCTCAGATCGTTGCCAGAGAAACAGGGTTGAAAAGAGGTCACAGGCCGTTGCCGGGTGAACAATGTGGGGATGGGTTCACAGGCTAATGCTAGGAGATCAGAGTTTGGGATGATTCACAGGTCAATTCTACGGAAAGAGAGTGAAGATTTGGCCACTGGCTATTTCTAGAAGAACAGAGTGGGGATTCGTTCACACACCATTGCTAGGAGAACAGAGGGAGGATGTATCAGAAACGGTTGCTGCGAGAACACAGTGGCAAAGGGTTCAGGCCGTTACGAGTGTAATACACATTGACGGGTTCACAGGCCGCTGCTGGTGGAACAGATTGGGGATTGGACGACAGGAAGGTACTAACGGAACAGAGTGCGGTTGGAATGAGACACTGTTCCCAGGAGAAAATGCTTGTGGTAAGTTAACAGGTCCTTGCTAGATAATCGAGTGAGGATGGGTTCAGAGGCTGTTCCTACGGGAACAGGTCGAGGATGGGGTGACAGCCAGTTGCGAGGGGAACACAGCGTAATTGTGGCCACGTGCTCTTGCTCAGTGAAAAGAGCAGGGATGGGATCACAACCCATTGCTAATTGAACAGAATGAGAATGTATTCACAGGCTGATCCTCGAAGAACAGGCTGTGGATGTGTTCACAGGCCGTTGCTAGATGACCAGAGTGGGGACATTTTAACAGAGCGTTCATAATCGAACAGGTTGGGGATGCGTTTCTAGGCCGTTGCGAGGAGAAAAGAAGTTGCATCTGCCCGCAGGCATTTACTTGGGAAACAGAATAGCGATGGGTTTCCAAGCCGTTTCCAAGGAAAGAGAGTGGAAATGGGGTCAAAGACTGTTGCTTGGGGATCAGGGCAGGAATGGTTTCTCAGGCTCTTGCTAGGGGAACAGATTTAAGATAGGTTACCAGTCCGTTTCTAGGAGAGCAGAGTAGGGCTGTGTTCAGTAGGTGTTTAGATCGGGCCAAAGTAAGGCTGAGTTCACAGGTCGTTCCTTGGAGAACAGTGTTATGGTGGGTTCACAGGCCATTGCTGGGAGGACCGAATGGGGATTTATACACAGGCTATCACTGGGAGAACATTCTGCATAAGAACAGTCCATTGCAATGGTCTTCGGGATGGTTTCACTGGACATTGTTAGGGGAATAGAGTGCCGATGAGCTGACAGGCTGTTCCAAACGAAACATAGTGGCGATGGAGTCACAGGTAGGATTGGTTCACAGTCTGCTGATGGGAGAACACAGTTGGAATTTGCTCCAAAGCCCGGTCTGGGATAACTGACTTTACATAGGTGTTCATAATTTGTTCATTGGGGAACAGAGTGGAGACGTGTTTAGAGGTCGATGCTGGGGGAACAGAATGTGAATAGTTTCCGTGGCCGTTGTGAGGGAAATAGAGTTGGAATCGGGTCACAGGACGCCTCGAGCAGAGCAGTGTGTAAATATTCATGGGGTAGGATTTCACATTCAGCTGCAAGAGAAACGGAGTAGGGATGAGTTTGCAGGCAATTTCTACGGAAACAGCGTCGGATGGGTTCGCAGACCATTGCTTGGACAGCAAAGAAGGGATGGCCTACAGGCTGTTGCTTGGGAAATCGAGTGGCGATAGAGTCACAGGTGTTATTTCTCCAAGCACAGAGTCAGGATGGTTTCACAACTGTTGGAAGAGGAAGAGAGTGGGTGATTGTTTAGAGGCTCTTGCTGGAAGGACAGATTTGACGTCGATCGACAAGCCGTTTCAAGGACAGCAGCATTAGGATTGTTACACAGTATGTTGTAGAACATAGAACATTACAGCGCAGGACAGGCCCTTTGTTCCTTAATGTTGCGCCCACCAATGAAACCAATCTGAACCCTATCTTTGACTGCACTTTTCCATTTTCATCTATATGTTCATAATTAACAATTAAATACGCATGAAATTGGCGAGTCTAGCACTGTTGCAGGCAGTGCGTTCCACATCTCAATTATTCTGTGAGTAAAGAATATATCTCCGATATCTGTCCTATATCTATCTCGCAATTTAAAGCTATATCCGCTCGTGCTCGCCATCCTACGAAAAAGGCACTTAATATCCACCATATCTAATCCTCTGATTATCTTGTATGTCTGAATTAAGTCACCATTAAACTTCCTCTCTTTATGCTAAACAGCCTCAAGTCTCTTGGCCTTTGCTCATTAGACCTTCCCTTCACAACAGGCAAAATCAGAGCAAAATGTCCTCTGGGCCATTTCCAAAGCTTTCACATCCTCCCTATAAACAGAAGTGTAAGCAATACTCTCAGTTCGGTGGCAACAGAGTTCCAGCATGACTTCATGGTTCTGCAACTCAATCCCTCCGCCCAATAAATGCTAACGCCCTATTACCCGTATTAACAACCCGATCAACTTGGGTGGAAACTTTTCGGGATCTCTCTGCTCACCCACACTAAAAAGAACCTTACCAGTAGCCTAGTTTTCTTTACTCCTGTTGCTCCTTCCAAGTGAATCATCTCAATCTTTTCTGCATCAAACTCCTTTGTCAACTTTTCAGCCCAGTTCTGACTGTGTGGAGTTTGCACGTTCTCCCCGTGTCTGCGTGGGTTGCCTGCGTTTGCTCCGGTTTCCTCCCACAGTCCAAAGAAGTGCAGGTCAGTTTAATTGGCCATGCTAAATTGCCCGTAGTGTTAGGTCAGTGGTAAATGTAGGGGCATGGGTGAGTTGCGCATCGGAGGGTCAGTGTGGACTTGTTGGGCCGAAGGGTCTGTTTCCATACTGTAATGTAATTTGTAATCAAATCTGTAATCTGAACTATGTTCCTCTGAAAACTACAATGTCCTTCAGCAGTATCCACATCTCCACCGACCTCAGTGCCATCCGCGAATTTACTTACCCATCTTTCTACGCACTCATCCAGGTCTTTTTTTTAAATGGCAAACAGCAGTGGACCCAAAACTGATCCATGCGATACGCACCTGGTAACTGAAATCGAGGATGAACATTTAACCTTCAACACCAAGCTCTGTCTTCTTTCAGCTCGCAAAATTCTGATCCAAATCACTGAATCATACTCAACCTCCCAACATCAGACTCTCTCCCTACTGCCTCCAACATTCAGCCTATCCTTCTCTACACCCTTCGCCCCGCTCTCTACACGCTTCCCCTCCCATTCTATCTCTGTCACTCTCTGCCCCACTCCCTTTCGAACCCATTCCCAATCTCTCTCATTCTCAACCCTCCTGTCACTCAATCAATCTCGCTTCCTCCCACTCTCTCTGCCCCTCTCCGACTCCCTCTGTCTCCTCCCCTACCCACACTCCTCTTCTATACCCCTCCAACACCCAAGCTCAATCGTTCTCTCATTCTGTACACCCCATTCGCTCTCACACTATCCCATCACTCTCTCGTTCTCTCTGTCTACATTCCACTCTCTGTCTTTCTCTCTCTACTCCCTCCCACTCTCTCTGTCTGCCTCTCGATGCACCTCCACACTCTTTCCTTCTACCAACCTCCCTCTCTCTCCTTCTATCTTTCTTACCTACTTTCACACTCTCTCTCATCCCTCCCACTCTTTATCTCCCACTCCACGCACCGCGCTCACTCTCGCACTCTTCCAACCTGCCTAAGTCTCCTTATCTCTCTTTTTCCAACCTTTGTACTCCCTCTCATCTCGGCCACTCCCTCTCTGTACCCGCATCCTACTCTCACCCTATTTCTACAAACCTGCCACTCTCCCAGACTCTCACTCTCTCTCTCTGGCCCCTCCCACTTTTTCTTTCTCGCCCCCTCTGACTCTCTCTCTCCACACCTTCCCAGTCTTGCTCTCTCTCTGACCCTTCCTCTCCATCTCCCTCAGCACAATTTGCACTTTCTCTCTCTACCCCTCCATCTCTCATTTTACCCCTTCCCAGTATCTTTATCTATCCGTTTCCTCTCACTTTCCCTCTGAGCCCCCTACTCTCACTCTCTAACTGCTTCCAAATCTGTCACTCTTTCTCTTTTAGCCCTTCGAACTCCCTTTTGATTTCTTTCTCTCTTCACACTCCCATTATCCCTACGCCCCTCCCACTTTCTCCCTTTAGCTCCCGCCCACACTCTCTACCCCAAAAGCTCTCTCGATGTTCTCCTTCACACTACCTCTCTCACTACCACCTCTGACTCGCTGTCTCTAACCCGTTCCCACTATCTCCCCCTCCTCTCTCTACCTATCCTCCTGCCACTCTCTCTCGGCCCATGTCTGACTCTGCCTCCCATAAAAGGCTTCCCGCTCACTCCCTCTACCCCCTCCTATTCTCTCCACCTTACCGCGCTCTCACCTTCTTCATCTCCCTCCCGCGCTCTCTCTCGCCCCGTACCACACTCTTTCTCTGAATCTTTCAACTCTTTCTATCTACCCGGTCGAATTCCTCCCACTCTCTCTACCTGCTTGTGACGCGCCCTCTGCCCCCTCTGACTTTCTCTCTCTACACCATCCCAATCTGTCTGCATTCTTCTACCCATTCCCACTCTCTCTATGTCACGACCCCCTTCCTCTCACTGCTCCTCTCTAGCCCCTAATCTCTCTTTGTATACCCCATCCACACTCTCTCTGTATAGCCCCTCCCACTCTCTCTGCCCCCTCCCAATCTCCCTATCCAAGCCTTCTCAACTCTCTCTCTCTCTCGCTCTCTACTCACCCACTCTCTCTCTCCAGCTCCTCCTTCACTCTTCCCGCCTCACCCACTATCTCTCTCCCCTCCAAACTATATCCCTCCTTCTGTTCCCTTTCCACTCTACCACTCTTTAACCCCTTCCCACTCTATTTCTCTCCAGCCCCTCCCACTCCCTCTCTCCACCCTTTTCCATTGTCTTTCACTTTACACCTCTCCCACTCTCTCTTCACGCCTTGCACTTGTCTCTCTCGGCCTCCTCATACTCTTTCTCCCACTGTCTACCTGATTCCATGCTCGCTCTCTCTCCCAACTCCCTTCGTATTTCCATTTCTCTCCACCCATTCCCTCTCTCTCTCTGGCCCCTCCCAGTCTCGCTCTCTGTCCCACTCTCACTCTCTCTTCATCCGTTCATAAGTTATCTCTCTCAAAACACCCCACTCCCTCTGCCTTTCTCCAACCCTCTCTCCCACTAACCTCATCGCAGTTTTTCTGAACACTCACTCACTCTCTCTCTGCCCCGTCTGACTCCATATCTTCCTCACCACCCCTTCCCAGTCTCGCTCTCCCTTGCTCTCCACCCCTTCCTCTCCCTCTCACCCTCTACCCGTCTCGCATTCTCTCTCTACTTCCTTCCCACTCAATCTCTGTAGCCCCAATTCCACGCTCTCTCGACGGCCTTACCACTCTCTTTACCTTTCCTGCTCCCACTCCCTCTCCCGCCAAACACTCTCGCTCTACCACTTCCGATTATCACTCTCTACATCTTTCCCCTCACTCTCCCTCTACTTCCTTCCACTCTCGCTCTGACCCCTAACAAATCACTCACTCTTTCTCCGTAACCCGTTCCCACTTTCTTTCACTTTCTAGCTCTCTACACACTCCCACACTTTTTACACTGTTCCAAACTTCTCTCCTTAGCCTCTACCCACTCTTCCTCCCTCTCTCTCTGCTTTCCTACTCTCTCTCTATTCCCTCCCTCTCTCTCTACCCCTTCCGACTGCCTCCCTCTCACTCTCACTCTACACATCAGCACCTGTCTGTCTCTAGCACCAACCACATTTTCTCATTATCTGTACCCCTTCCCTCTCCCTCACTCTCTTTCGACGAGCTCTTCTCTGAGTCTCTGTACCACCTTCCTCATATCACTCTCTCTACCCACGACCCACACTCTCTCTAGCCCCCTCACGGTCTCTGTCTCTGCTCCCTCTCCGCTTCTCTCTCACACCCCTTCCCACTCATTCCCACTCTCAAACACTCCACTCTCTAGCCCCATCGCGCTCTTTCTCTCGATCCCTCTATCTCTCTCTGTCGCCACCAACACGTACTCTCTCTCTAACCCCTTCCCAATTTCGCTGTCTCTCTCTAACATCTTCCTCTCTCTCCCTCTACTCTCCTCGCAGTCTGAATCTCTACACCCTTCCATTCTCACACTATTCCTTCCAACAATTTCATTCGTTCCCACTCTCTTCCTCTCTGTCTCTCTACTCCCCTCCCAGTCTATCTCTGCAAAACCTTCCAACTTTCTCTCTGTTTCCCTTTGTCTACTCTCCCACTCTGTCTAGCGCCCACACTTGCTCACACTCTACACTCTCCCACTCGATGTCTGTCTGCACCACTCCGTCTCTCCCCTCGCTCTCTCTATCTTTCTGCCTGATATTCACTCTGTCTTTCTTCAGCCCTTACACTCCGTGGCTCTTTATCCATCCTGCTCCCTCGAACTCTCGAACCCTTACATCTCGTTTTACCTCCGCCCACTCTTTCCCTCTACCTTCCCAGCATTGTCCTGGCTCTGCCTTTCTCTCTCCCTCTAGCCAACTCCCACTCTCTCTTTCCACCATTCCCTACTCCCTGCCTCGAAACACCTACCATTCTCTCATTCTCCTTCTCTCTCCATAGCCTCTTCCCACACAGAATCCACACTCTCCCATTCTCTTTCTCTACCCCTTCCACTCTCACTTACTCTACTCCATCATTTTCCTCTCTCTGTACACACCACACATTCTCTCCTCTCTCTCTCGAAACATCTCCCACTCATTCCATCCCTACGTCCCTACATATGCTCTCTAATGCCTACCACTACCTCTCTCCATCCACCAATTATTTCTGTCTCTGCTCTCTCCTCTTTGTCTCTCTCTGCACTCCCCAATCTATCTCACTCGATACCCTCCACTCTAGGTCTCTCTGCACTACGCCACTCTTGTCTCCCTCTCTATCGTTCCGCCTGCCCCTCTCTCTCTGTCTCTCTCTATATATATATCCCAAACCCCTCCCTCTTTCTCTCTACCTCCCTCCTACTCTCCATATCACCCTCACATTTTCCACACTCTCTCGCTCAACCCAACTTCCCCTCTCTCTACATCATCTCACTCCCTGCCTCAAACGCCCCCCACTCTCTCTTTCGCCTTCTGTCTGCATAGCTCCCTTCAGCTCTCTCTGTATAATCCTCCCATCCTCTCCCTACCCCCTTCCACTCTCTCTTTCTCTAGCCCCTCCACTACCTCTCTCCATTTTCTCTCTACACCCACCAAGCACTCGCTCCCTTCGCCCTCTCTACACGCCTTCCAAACATTCCATTACACTCCTACTCATTCTATCTACCCCTTCCACGATTTCTCTCTATCATGTCCCACTCTTTCGCTACCCACCGCCATCTCTATCTCCCTGTCTCTCACTCATTCGCCCTCTATACCAACATTCTCTCTCTCCCTCATCCCACTCTCTGTCTCCCCTCCAATATTCTTTTCCTCTACCTCTTCACTCCCTCTGGCTGTCTCCTCCCTCTCTGTTACCTGCTCTCTCTGTCTACCCTCTCTCTCTCTCGCCCTCTTTCTGACTACCACCTCCCACTCTCTTTCCCTCTATCCATCCCTCCAATTCTCTCTCCCTTCCTGTTTCCCTCCATCTACTCCATCCCATCCTCTTACTATCTTTGTGTATCTCGTCCCATTCTCTCTCTCTACCGTACAACTCTCCTCTCTCTCTTTCCCTCTCTGCCTTCTCCCATTTTGTCTCCCTGTGTGCATCCTCCCACACTCTCTCATTCGATCGACCTCCCATTTTCTCTCTCTACCACTCCCTCTCACAGTCCCTCCCTCTCTCTCTAATCGCCTTCCTTACTCTCTCTCAGTCTGCACCCGTCCCACTCTCTTACTATGCACACCTCCCACTGTCTCTGTTAGTCTACCTCCCTCCTACACTCTCTACCTTCCCACTCTTTCTGTCCGTCTCGATCGCCATCCCACTCCCAAACTCATTCTCTCAACTCTCTCTCTCTCCCACTCTGTCTCTATCTCTTCCCCCCACTGTCTCTCTACCTGACTACGCTCCCTCTCTCTCGAATCCAACCCTCTTCCTCCATCTCCTTCACTCACGCTTTCTACACCCCGATCCTCTTCTCTACCGCCTCAATGTCTCTCTGTGCACCCCTCCCACTCTGCTTTCCCTTCTCACTGTCTACCACGTCCAACTGTTATTTTCGCTAGCACCCTCCCAGTCTCCTTTGTAACTTTCTCATCTGCATTTCCCTTCCCACTCTGTCTCTCTAAGTGTTCCATTCCACTCTTTCTCGCTCTCTCTACCCAATTGCCCCCTCGCTCTTCCACTCACACTCTTTCTACTCCTCTCTCCCTCTCTTCCCCTCTGTCGCTACTCCGTCTATCTCTCCCACTACGCCGTCCCACTCTCTTTCTCCTCTCTCTCTTTATTTCCCTCTCAACCTCTCTGTACCCCCTCCTACTGTCTCTCTACTCTACTGTCTCACTCTCTCTGTCCCCTGTCACTCTACCTGTCTAATCCCGCTGTCTCTACACACTCCGGCTCTCTTTTTCATTCTGCCACTCTATTCCCATCCCATTCTCCCTCTCTCCTCTCTCACACTCACTCGTTCGCTTCCTCCCACTTTCTCTTTACACTCCCTCTCTCTGTCATTGATTCTCTCTCAACCCACTCCCTGTCACCCACTCGACCCACCAATAGATCTATCTCTTTACGCCCTCCCATCCTTTATCCCTCTGCACCAATCCACTCTTCTCCCCCTCTCTATATCTATCTACCCCGCTCCTGCGCACTGTCTCTACCCCATACCACTGTCTCTCTCCTTCTCTCTCTCTCTTGTACCCGTTCACCTTCTCTTTTTCTCTCTTATGCCCTTCACATTTCTATCAATACCATTCTCCCAATCCTCATTCCTCTTCCCCTGCGCTCTCTCTCACCTCTCTCACGCCATACTCACTACCCACTCACTCCTTTCTCTACACATATATACACCCTTTTGGCACTCTGTCCACCCGCCTCCTACTCCGTCTCTCTCTACACACCACTTCATTTATACACCTTAACCAAACTCTCTCCACCTCCTCCCCCTCTCTGTCCTCCCCCCACTCTCTGCCTCCCTGTCTCCTCCCACGCTCAGTCTCTCCCCACCCCTCTCTCCACACACTTTGATCCCTCTCTCTCTCTGTTCTTCCGTGCATCCCCTATATCACTCATTCCACACTGCCCCCAAATCTCGTTCTCCCTCTACTCCCTTCCTCTTTCCCTCTGTGCACTGCATACACACTCTCTATACATCACCGCTCTCCTCTCCCTCTCACTTTCCCTCCCAATGTCACGCGCTCATTCTCTGCCCCCCAACTCTCTATGTCTCTCTCTATCTCCTCTCTCTCTGGCTCCTCCCATTCTCACTCTACCCCACTCCAACTCTCCTTTATCTTTTCATCACTCTCTCTGCCACAGTCCCTATCTGTCTCGCTGTCAACCCTCTACCAATCACTCAGCCTCTCGCTACCCTCGTCCCACGCTCTTCCTCACCCCCACTCTGTTTTAAAGCCCCCCACTCTATCTCTCCGTCTCTCCCTATAACCCCTTCCCCCACCTATGTTTCTATCTGTCACATATCGCTTTATTGTCCATGCCTCATACTCCACCATCACATTTTTACTCTGTCTCTTTTCCTCGTCTCTGTCTTCCACTTCAATTTCTTCCCCGCCTCTCTTACAACAAAGTGACATTCTCCTTCATAATTAGCATACTTATGCCACCCTTTTATGTCTCTCTGTATCTTGCCTGAATGATCCAAATGCTGGACTGTTTAGCTGCCAGTCCTGCCCTGCTCTCTGAACAGTCGCTGTAATGATGATCACGTCGTCAGGCTTGGAATGCAGACTTTGAAATTCTACGCCACATCCCCCCGACCCTCACAGTGGACTGTCATCTCGCTGCAGCAAAAGTTTCGAGGGAGATATTTTCTTGGGTTTAGCCACATTTGGGAGATTTATGCAAACCTTAGATAAGCACTTGAATGATTTTGAGATAGTGCAGAGGGACGAACTAAGAATAGTTCACAGGTCGGAGCTGTAGGACTCCAAGACTCGATGACTGTAACAACACACTTAAATAAAAGAGATGTGAGGACTTCTATATCTACTGGTTAATCATTGCATCAAACGAATCAAGGTCACAGAAGTCAATTCAGTGCAACTGATTGGAAACTTAGCAGTGAGTACACTGTTCTTGATTGAGTCATTGCAAGCATCGTCGGCTTGCTAACCGCGTGCTTTTAGGTGAACGTCGAGTTTCTCCTGCTCATAATTCGTTTTATCTGAGTACAATTTTGGGTAAGGACATAAAGCAGTAAATGAAATTGTTCTCCTGAATTATAGCAATCTTACTAATCGGAAGAATGATTTCTACAAAGATCGACGAAAAATATCTGTGTGAACACATATGGGATACTTCACTTCACCAACCGAGACAGAGACCAGGGAGGCGTTGACAAAACTGTCTGTAACACCGGCTGGGCTGCAGCAACAATTTTGCGTGCAGTTCTGAGATCCATTTTATTGGAATAGTGAGAGAGTGGGTGGCCTGAACAGTCCGTATGATGGTTCCCTTTTTGATATTAATGATTGAAGAAAATGAGGATTAATGATGAACAAACACATTCGGGCGTGCTGAGGCTGGGGTGATGTATGTTGATGAGAGATGAGAATCACTGTTTGATATTTCAGTAGACAGAAATGCTATCAACCGATTCAAACTTTGTCTGTAAATGGGATTGGAACCTGGTAATCTCCAGAGAGATAACAAGCTAAAGAAATGTATTTATTCAAGTTCATTAATTTATTTTGGATAAAGTCAGAACTTTGGATGCTATGCTGTAAATTATCTGAATATCTGTATACGTCTTTATAGGAGGTATGTGCAGAAATCTAGCTGGAATTTAAGGCTGTGAATTTTTGTAGTTGATCTCAAGGGCAGGTAGTTTGGTGAAATGGCTTTTTGCTTCGAAATAGATGTGAGTCCTGCGCTTCCAAGATCTCGAGGTAATTGCACAGTCCCCTGCGCCACGACCAGTGCAATCGTCCTGGCTGGTGAGAGCTTGTCCTTATTGATATCTCACTGCTATCAAGCTGTATGAGCATGAGGGACCGAATGCCATAATCTATTGTACTAATTCCATACTACTGCATTTAATTGTGTCACGAATGGAGGACCTGGTGGGGATTAGCGTGAGACTAAGCTGCAATCTTTCATAGAGGAATCGGCTGCATTTTATGATTCGGAGATGCCCGTGTTGGACTGGGGTTTACAAAGTTAAAAATCACACAACAGCAGGTTATAGTCCAACGGGTTTAATTGGAAGCGCACCAGCTTTTGGAGCGACCCTCTTCATCAAGTGATATGGAGCGTCGCTACAAAAGCTAGTGTGCTTCCACTTAAAACTGTTGGAGTATAACTTGGTGCAGTGTGATTTAAAACCGGTTACATTTTAGGCAGTGTACACCACTGTGTCTGTGTCTTTTGCAGGCCACTGTAAGCCCAATCGAGATAAGTCATTGTGAGCAGATTTCCTATCTGCCAGATATTTGGTCATCAGTTGCCAACCTGTCTGAAAGCCTTGACTGACGTTTGATATTCATGACTGTGTCCGACAGCTCACTGCCGCTCTCGTGGATAAATACTTCTGTGTATCTAATCAATTTGTTTCATTCTATGGTGTGATGGGTTTCAGTGTTGGAGGGAATGCACTTGGGAAAGCTATGAATTGCTGAGATTAATGCGTTGAAGGGGCTGCCTTTCTTATGCAACCATGGTGTGACTTACAGATTAGCGACATATCGTCATTGGTACCTCAATCACAGAACAAGTCTCTATAGCCCAAACCTCAGTTTTGGTCAAAAACAAACAGCTAAATTATGTAATTCCAAATTCGAGCACTTGATGCCTATACCCTGGTATGGCAAGTGGATTTCTTAGTACTTCATTGTTCTTAGGGATTGTGCATCCACCACCCTTCCAGGCAGCACATTCCAGATTCACACGACATGCTGGATGAAAAGGATTTTCCTCGTGTGAATCTGTCTCTCCAACAGACAGTAACCATTCTTAATGCTGATGAAAATACTGCCCCCATTTTAAAATTTGTTTCGTGCTGCCTCGGTATGAGGAGGAAATTTGGGAGACAAATCCGGATCTCCTGCATCAAAGAGAGGTCTCTTCCACTGCACCACATGAGTCCCCGGTAACTTGACTGTTATTGTTACGTCATGACAAGACAACCAGTGTGTGAGAAACTGCTGCAGACTAATCTCAACACAGAAAAACTAGGGCAGGCGAAACGCCCTATGGATGGCATAATTACAGAAATACCTACATTTTGGGGATGTGACGAGCAACAATCTCTGACCATTTCGGACAGTCTACCTGTCTGCTAAATATTCGGCACTCACACGGACCTCACTGGCCCCAAGGTTCCATTCAGTCTGTCAGAGTTCAACAAATTTTGTATTGTATCACGGTAAAGACTAGAAAAGACCCAGAATCTCTTTGTGAGCTTGTGTTTTCAATTTACAGACAGCACACTGCTGTAAGTATCTCCTTTCCGACTGTTGTGAAGCTGAATAGAGTACTTGTGGATTGGGAGGCAGGAAGTTAGAATTTGGTGTTTGCATAATGCTGGCAGGAAAGCATTGCTTGTTTACTTTCAAAGATGATGTGCTTTTTCTGTGCTTGTAGATTTAAAATGGATATCTGTTGGCAGTAGCCAGAGAGCGTGTAACGACACAGAGAATACCCTAATTGTAATGTATGTATTAAAAAGGCCGTACAGTCAGCAGGACAATCAACAGTTTTTACCAAGGCGGCAGGCTTTTGAATTTAACCAATCAATTTGAACCAGGCACTTAGATTCCAAAATCCGATACATTTATGCCTGCTGGTTTTGACAACATGGGATCAATCCTAATTTTAAAATTATTGGTATGTCATTGTACAAAGAAGGGCCCAGAGCTAGCTGCCGTCCACTAGATACAACAGTCATTAGCTCCAGACAGAAAATGTCTAGCTCTCACAAATCCTCCATAACTAAGAGGAAGCCCCATCGAAATACTAACCATAACATACACACACAACTATCTAATATTCCTGAACTTAGACTCAACACAGAAAGCAAACAGTACTCAGGAAGACTAAATTTTGGGAGAATAAGTTCCAATTTTCTAGAAGAGATGGGACCTGTATTTATTGGAACAACATGACAAAATCATCTTGCTTCATTCGGGATTATTTAGTAATCAGAAGGGATTTATTCAGTTTGTTGGTGGTTCAGATAGGTTGTTCACTGTTAGAATCGGAGAAATGAAT
Source organism: Chiloscyllium punctatum (assembly GCF_047496795.1). Taxonomy (NCBI): domain Eukaryota; kingdom Metazoa; phylum Chordata; class Chondrichthyes; order Orectolobiformes; family Hemiscylliidae; genus Chiloscyllium; species Chiloscyllium punctatum. Next base: position 44,127,383 of record NC_092789.1, read on the forward strand.
TGTTACGTTTTTAAAAGTGAGTGTCAAGAATTTATTTTATTGAGCAGAAGAGTTGATGAAACGCAGTTGTCACTACTTCCCGCACCGTGTACGTTGCCATATTGTAGACGTTGCATGACAGTAGTAATACAGGCTGCAAAATTCTAAAAATACAAATATCAGTTGTCCTATATTGTAGCCATTATATTGCTGTCGATAGTATGAAAGAGCAGTCTGCTGAGTGTCGAAATATCAGTCAATATGGTCGTCCTATTTCATACAATATTTCTACTTCCCTGTTATTTTCCCTGGCTTCCAGTACAATTGAGGTGGAGTCAGGTTTCTGAGCCTAGGGTCGTCTGCTACATCCGGTTTTCTTCTCATGTCTTTACATGTCTCTCCTCTCTTTGTCTTTTTATAACCTTCTAATACCTTTTCTTGCCTTTGGGTGAAGAGCTCTGACACGGCGATAGCACCTGGTGGTGGAAAGTAAGCCCAGCAGCGTCGAATTGTGCAGGCTCAGCAGCCCGGACTGGTGATGGTGGCTTCTGCATTGTAGAAACAGTCTGAACGTAGATTCCTCGAGACGGTGGCGGAGGCGTGTTTGGCGGCCTCAACAGAGGCTGCATGACAGACGGATGCCCGAAATGGTGTAGCAGAAATATAGAGGATAACAGCAGGAGGAAGCTACTCAGCCCTTTGAGCCTGCATTCAATTTAATTAGGACCATGGATGATCGTCCAACTCAATAGGCTCATCCTGCTTTTACCCATTCACAACGGGTTTGTCATGCATAATCCACCCTTCATAAATCCATGTTGAGTCTGTCTGATCCAATCACTGCATTCGAAATTCTCCTGGCGGAGTTTGTGCCCGTCCTGAAACTGTCAGCACAGGTTGGGTCTACATTGGTAAAGCCCAGCGTGGACTCATATTCGCAAAGGCTTCAGTGGAGGAAAGATTGCGTGGAATAGCTATAATGTTCGTTCCAGTTGCAGTGGCAGGGCAGCACTCGTGCATAGCCACAAGGAGCCCATGACTGAGCAGTAAATTTGGACACTTTCTTTCGTCCAAAGTTGTGAAGTTCGGGTGAATTGACCATGGTCTTTACTCAGAGAGTGGTAAGGGTATGGAATGCTTCACCTCCAACCGTAGTAGATTCGCCGACATTAATACTTCTAAGTCGTCATTGGACAAGCATATGGACGTACATGGAATATTGTAGGTTAGATGGGCATCAGTTTGGTATGACAGGTCGGCGCAATTTCGAGAGCCGAAGGGCCTGTACTGCACTGTAATGTTCTATGTATGAATAAATTGCCCATAGTGTTCAGGCATGTGTAGATTAACTGCAATTATCCGCGAAATGTAGGGTCATGGGATATAAGGTCTGGGTTGGATATTTTTCAGAGTGTCGGTGTGAACTTGTTGGTCACAATAGCCTGTAACAACAGAGCAGGGACTCTATCACTCTTATCATGTTTTTTCTTCATTTTACTGCCCTTCTATTCGAAGTTTTCATTTATGTTAATTTGCTTCAAGAAAGCACTCGAGAGTGGCGACCATATAAAATATTTTTGATGATATTTGGTAATGGTATCTACGTGACAATAAATAATACAATGAATAATTAAATAAATTTTAGACAGCATTTCCACCTCTAAATCTTCCTGTTATTTTATAAACAATTCCCACATCCTCACGATCATTTCATTTCAGATGTTATTCGATTGTCCAGATCGTGATGTTGTTTTAAACCGTACTTCCACTTCCACATGTACCAAATATTTTGGAAAGAGTTCCTTATTCCACATTTCTCTATTGTTTTGGCGAGAATCAAACTGCTACATGTTCCAGGTTATTTTGGACGTGATTCGCACTTGCACATATTCACTGTTACTTTCAACACAATTTGTATTTCCATGCGTCCCTGACTTTTTAGAAAACATTCCTGGTTTCATAAGTCCCTGTTTGTAAACGACTATTGCCACTTCCACAAACTGTCTGTTAGTTTAAGCAGCACCCCACTATCACACGTTCTCGGTCATTTAATACAGTATTCCCAGTTCCTTACGTTGCTGTGATTTTTGAATGTGTTGGAGAGAGATTTTAAAGAGCATTCTTGTGTCTTGTGTTTAGAATTCGATCTTTATTCAGAGCCCTTTATCGACACAATCTGAGAAAGGTCGTTGAAATCACAATGCAAAGCACTTTGCACACTCCCTAACCAGTAAGAAAGGAAGGGATGTTTACACATATCGCATTAAAATGATTGTATGTAACATTGTTATCAGAGCTTGACAATTCTCTTTCTACAGTTGTGTCCCACAACAGACACTTGCGAACTGTATCATACCTGAGTGGGTGATATTTGCCACTTTATGCAGCTTTGATTGATCATTTTCCCGAAGAGATTCATTCACACTGCAGTACATACAATACTTCCATATTTAAAGCAACGAATGCGAATGCTGGAGATCTGAAATCAAACTTCTTCTGATGAAAACTCGCCAGAATTGAGATATTAACTGTTTTCTTTCCGCAGGTGTTGAGAGACTTGCTGAGTTTCATCAACAATTTCAATCGCTGCATTCCAGTTGTCTGCTTATGCACGTAACTTGTACTGCAGTTATGACCTCGATACAACAATCCCACATACATTTGCTTATCTTGGCCTTTTCTGAGCTCCACTCAAACTGATACTGTAATGGCAGAATCAACCAGAATGTTCAGTTCGGGCAATCTCGATGATGAGATTTTCTCACTTCTTCTTGTTCCTACTTTTGAAGGAGAATGGTGAAGTTATCATCAGGCCATTCCTTGCCCTCACTGAGTGGAAAGGACAATGATCTCCTACTATGTTGTACATTCCACCGGAAGCTGACACTGTCATGGCTAGGCTATCTCCCAGGTAAGATTGGTCAGAAGGCAGATGGTGTGTTAGTGTGTATTAGTAAACGGATTGAGTTTCGTTTCGACGAGTTCAAGACATCTGTACAAGACACTGGTAAGGCCCTTATTGGAGCATTGCATACAGTTCTGTTCACCACATTACAGGAAGGACGTGAATATCTGGAAATGTTTCAGAGCAGATTACGAGGATGCTGCGTGTTATGGATGAATGGTCTGACGTGGAAAGCTTGAGGGAACTGTGGTTGTTTTCCTTTGAAAGATGAAAGTTAATAGGTGAATTGATCGAAACGTATAAGATAATCAATGGGTCAGATAGGGTGGGCATTGAGAGAGCTTTTCTCCTCGGATTGTGAATGCTAACACGAGGGGAAGTAGCATTAAATTGAGAGCTCATAGATTTTGAACAGCTGTCAGGGGTAGTTTCTTTATTCACAGCGTAGTAGGGGCGCAGAACGCCCTGCCTGCAGCAGTTGTAGATTTTTCGATGTTAAGGACATTAAAATGGGCATTGGACATACATATGGAAAATTATGAAATAGTGTAGGTTAGATGGGCATCAGAATTATGTCTCAGGTAGGCACAACATTGAGGGCCGAAGGGCCTTTACTACGCTGGAGTGTTTTATGTTCTTTGTTCTGTGTATGGGAATTTCTTCTGTTAGGTGATATGGACCTGGAATATTTCACTATGTTGGGCGGCAACGCTGTTTAATGACGTCCATTCAAGATTAAGACATACTTTTTTAAATCAGTGTGTTTTCCAAATGGTATGGGAATGAGGTAAGAAGGCAATACTAAGGAGTATTGGCTAAGACAGGTTTTCATTTACTGATGGAGCAGAGTCATTGCGAGAAGTGGCGTTCATTTCATTCTGGGTCTTCTGGTTTTAGTTCAAAAGATATGCCTGTACGGAGATGTGTGATCTGCTGCATCGTGTTTGGACTGAATATGAGTCCTACATTGCAGGACATCAACTCTGGAGGACAGATCAACCAGGTAAACAAGGCGCAAAGCGTCGGAACACAAGGGATGGCTGCCCTGTTGGTCGCCAGGCACTGTTCTTAATCTCGTCATGGTTCTGGTCCGAACAGTGTAACATCTTCTTCCATTATTTCCCACCTAATCAGTCCTCCCGCATCCACCGTCTCAGGAGCGGCCATATTCGAATGACACGACCATTATTTCCGTTGTAAAATATACTTTTAAATTAAGAGGGTGAACTTAAGGCATATGCACTCAGTCATCTTTGCTTGAGATCACCGCAGCCTGTGGCAGAGACCGAGGCATTTTTCAGCCAAATGTGATTTTGAGAGTAAAGGCTAGCAATGTTGCATCTGCTGCCCGGGCCTTGCAATCACTGCTTGGAATGACACAGTTGCATTTAATTGCTGACGTTGCAATCACATTAATCATTGGACTGGAGACGTTAGTTTCTATAAAAATGCAGATACTTATGTATCGTTTAAAAAAGTGAGGTGCATTACATTCGTCAGAGATGAACAGGTATTGTGGCAATTCTTAATTCATATGTACGGTAATTAACACGAAGTAAACTGAATGTAGAATCCTCAATCAATTGTACTTCATTTGAATCTATCCACGTGGAAATCCATCACTGTCGACCTCACTTACTGCTAAAAGTTGCCCATCATATATTTTCCACCGATTACTAAATCCATTCTCATCATCTCAAGTAAGTCATTCCATTTTCTGCATTCACTGACTTATTCTGTTGTGGTTTCACGATCACTGTCACATGCAACTAAGAATGCAGCACTCACACAAGTTTCCATTGTTCCGTGTACAAACCAGATTAAAGCTTAATGGTCTCTATTTCAATACCACACAGAATTCCCAAACAACAGGATAATGTCAACGTCTGCTCAATGCTTCAAATTCATGTTATCTTCCTGATGTGGAATTACACTTGTCCAGGACATGTGCACATACTAAGTACGTAATCGTTCTTTCTTGGCAATTATGAAATTCACAAAACTGACTAATGTTTCATGAGTTGTCATTGGCTTTTACATATAAATCAATAAAACCATGCTCGTTTAATCATACTTCTTGAGAATTATATTACGATTTCATCTGCAAAAATCCACCAAATCCATTCATTTTAAATTAAATTAATTTTATATGTTATTCTCTGATTCCAGACTCACAGGTAGTGTCCCAAGGCGATTATGAAATCGGAGAAGGTGCAAAGAAAATTTGCAAGAATGTTGCCAAAACCTTTCGTGGCTAGTGTGGGGTTGGGGGTGGGGGTGGGGGGAGGTCATTTTGTGACCGTGACTGAATTACATCGAGAGGCTGGATAGGCTGGGATATTGATCACTAGTGCACAGGATGTTGGTGAATAACAAAGGTCCTTTGCCGAGGAAAGAACAGTTGAAAACAAGAAAGTATAATTTTAAGGCGAGAGGAAAAATAATTAGAAGGGTTCTGAAGGGCAAACGTTTCGTATAAACTGCGTTTCATATGTCGAATAAACTGCCAGATGAAGTGCTCGAAGAGGGAAAACAGCTATATTTAAAAGGCAGAGGCACGAGTGCATAAAGAGAAAAGATGAGGAGGGAGATGGAAATAATGCCGGCAAAAGGGGCTAGTTCAGTTGGGAAACTAGTTCGGCATGGATGCATTGGATGAGCGTTTCTGTTCTGTGCTGTAGTGCTCCATGGATAAGCTGACTTCACATCAAAATATCTTGAGCATGAATGAATGATTCGATACTCTGAGCAATTCCGACATTGCAGAACCTTTACTTAACTACTCACAGACAATGGAGTCCTTAGTGGTTCGCGCTGTTGCCTCCCAGCACCAAACAACACGGGTTCAACTTTATCATTGCGTAATGGCCTGTATGGAATTTTCACATTCTTCAAGTGTTGTCATGGAATTCCTCTGGGTGCTACAGTTTCCTCCGGTATTCTAAAGATATGCATGTTATTTGGATTATTTTTGCCAAATTGCGTCACAGCATCCAGAGATGTGCAGGCTAGTTGTTTCGCCATGTGAAGTGCACAGTTATTGATATGGGGTGGGTGTGGAGAGGAGACGGAGGTTGGAGAGAGTTGTGACGAAGCGAGTATTCCATGTGGGGTTGCAAGGATGGAGAACCTCTGTTGCACACTGTTTGGAAGTTTGGTGTAGACACAATGGGCTGAATGACTTATTTCTGTACTGTAGGGAATCCTTGATTACTCAGTGAAATCATAAATCTTCTCACTTTCATATGATTGGAATCTTAAGTAATCTTCAGTTCTCTGCCTTAAGACAAAAACTGAGGGCCACAGTATTTATCTGGCTTAGTTCTACTTTAGCTGTGCACATTTCCAAATAAATATCAGCATGCATTGCCAGTCACGAATATCTACACGAATCCAAACAAGAATCGATTTCTTCTAACAACTCTCTCTCTCAAAGCAAACCTAGTGGCAATTGTAATGTTATCCCAGGAAATTGGGGAAGCCACAGCTGCTACATACGTTATGTGGTTGCCATGGTAATGGTGTATGTACTGACAATTTTCACTAAGGTCATGCTGAACAGAGACAATAGTTATAATTTACATTACCTTTTTTAACTGACCTCTTTGAATAAAGGTTGCTACCACCTGGTTCGCGTTGTAATAGAGTGTTCCTCGGATGATGCCTGACTGGTGGTTCTATTCCAGGGCCAAACTCTCGACTCTGATCTCCAACATGTGCAGTCCTCACTTTCTCCGAATGGACTTTTCAATCTGTGTCTCCATCACCTTCATTTTTATTTGATGAGTTGCAAGACGCTAATATCGAAATATTGCAAACAAAAAGCTGTTGCAGTGCCTCTTGCAATATACAGTAATTTTCTTGGTTTAAGAAACATTCTCATTTTCTTTTGATTTAAGCTCAATCTAGTAAATAACAATGTTAGACTGGAGTGTTCTATAGGTGAAGCTATCTTACCACCTAGGATGAGATGCATTTAGAATGTTGGATAAAGCTTCAACGATATTCTTAAGATGGTCTTTAATTATGTTGTTGAACGTTCCCTTAGACACATTTTAGTGTGCTATTCTAGTTGGGAAGGAACTGACTGGTCAGAGCAAGGGTCAGGACAAAATGTCTCATCGTTGGAAATCAGACAGAAGTCTGTGATTATACTCTACACCATATTGTGCAGTTTTATGCTGCCATGTTTTTGTGTATATTCTGTTTACTTTTAGTGTAAAGAAAACTTAAATGATGAATATGACTACATTTTTGAGATAGTTGTATAAATACTGGCGATTTTATTCTCCTGTACAGACATATTAATTGTGTTGCAATTCAGTGGAAGTGCAGAGTGCAGTTGAAGACGATTGCGAAATATCCGGTTACATCAATTATAAAAACTACTTTCTGCAGAAAACAACTGAGAACTGCCGAAAAGTGAAGAGCAAACGGAAAGAGTGGATCCATACAGCATCGTTAGGAAAGAAAATAGAGAAGGAATGATGACCAATCAACACGAAGGCACACAGGAAATACATTCGCAGCTGACGTCTGATTCAACAAAGTAACAATGGTACCAGATCAAATATAAACTTTATGGTAGCCTGGAAGAAATAAGCAGGCTTAACTCGAAACGAAACATATCCGCAAAATAAATTCACTATGAACTTTGAAGTGGTGAAAATTATAGGACAGGTAGATTTTCACAAGTCAGAAAAAGAAGGACAAGATCAAGAGCCGACATCGTTCTACAAAATCAATAGAAAAGTTGATTTGAGGGAAGAATGTGACATACATAGAAATTAGAAATCAAAATTGTGTGCCGGCAGGATATTTCATGACAACAAATGAAGTCAAGCTCTGACAGAAAGGGCTAGGTGATTCAACAAGAAGAACAACAAAAAGAGATTTAAATATATACTCTCGAGATTTCCGCATTTCAGAAAAAAATGACATTTGCCAACAAATGACTTGGGAGCCCTCAAATTCCAAATTTCAGTGAAATTCAAATACCGCATTGTTGTTGTTGTTTCAGAGTTACACCACTCCGCTCACCGTGATTGCAGTAGCTATTTGAATGATCATTATGACACAGTATCAAACTTACCAACAACTGCCAATCGCCCAGCACCGTCCTACTGCTCATCCGCTTTATCCTCGACCACAACGTTTTCACCTTTGACAAAATGTTCTTCATCCAGGCATATGGAACAACTATGGGAACTAGATTTGCACGCCAGTATGTCAACATTTTCATGCACAGCGACGTACAAGACTTCTTCTCTACTCAGGACCTCCAACCAACATTATACACTAGGTACATTGACGACAATTTAAACCTCTGGACCAATGGTGAGGAGTCAATGACAAAACTACACAATGATATCACAAGTTTCATCCCACCATCAAACTCACCATGGACTACTCTCCACTATCTGTCTCATTCTTGGACACATGCATCTCCATCAAGGTTGGACACCTCAGCACTACACTCTACCTCAAACCCACAGATAAATTAAAAATGCTGCACTTCTCCAGCTTCCAGCCAAAACTTATTAAAACAGCCATTCCCTATGGAAAAGCACTGCGCATACACCGGATCTGTTCAGATGAGGAGTAACGTATGGGCACCTGGAAGTACTCAAGGATGCCCTCATAATTACGGGGTATGATCCTCAACTCGTCGACCGCCAGTTCCGACGGACCACAGCAAGGAACTGTAATGACCTCGTCAGGAGACAGACACGTGCTGCAACTGACAGGGTACTCTTCGCTGTCCAGTACTTCCCAGGAGCCGAGAAACTACGCCATGTTCTTCGTGACCCGCAACACATTATCAACGTGAATGAGCACCTCGCCAAGATCTTTCCCACAGCTCCACTGCTCGCCTTCAAAGAGCACCCAAACCTCAAACAGATCACTGCCCGGCGTGCAGGAAAGCTCCATACAACTTTGTCACAGTAAGCGCTGCAAGAGGTGTCAGAGTGTGGACATACATAACACCATTACACGTGGGGACACCTCCCAGCATTTACGTGGCAGGTATTTTTGCGATTCAGCCAAAGTTGTCAACCTCATACGTTGCAGTAAAGGATGCCCTGAGGCATGAAATATTGGGGAAACCGAGCAAAGGCTACGGCACTGTTTGAATGGACACCAGAAAACAATCAACAGACAGGAGTGTTCGCTCCCAGGTGGTGAACACTACAGCGTTCCAGGACATTCAACCTCGGATCTTCGGGTGCCCATCCTCCAAGGCGAACTTCGGGACAGGCAGCAGCAAAAAGTGGCAGAGCACAGGCTGATAGCTAAGATAGGTACCCACAATGAGGGAGTCAACTGTGACTTAGGGTTCACATCACACTGCAGGTGACCTCCATTGCACTACACACACAGAGACACTCCTATGCACAGTCACGTACACAGACACTCACACACACAGTCCTACAGACACACACTCAACACTCACACATTTCATCCTCTCACAGATTTGGACCACTTTACACTCACACACACACATATGCACGCTCTCTCACAGACACTCACAAACAGCCACCCCAGACACACACACACACAAGCACTCCTATGCACAGACATGTACAAAGCCACTCACACACTCATACAGACACTCACACTCCCACATGCATTCACTCACAGACTTGGACACTTCACACTCACACACACATATACACTCTCTCACACAGACACGCAAATTCCGCACCTTGGATACGCATACACTCCTACAGACACACGCACGCCATCACTCACTCACACATGCACCCTCTCACAGACTTAGATCACTTTGCACTCACACACACATATATACACACTCTCTCACCGCCACTCACAAACACCCACCCCAGACACGCACACACACACATAAACAAACATACACACAAATCCGACATGCACACATATACATATACGTATGTGGGGTGAATTTGTACTTGCAGAGTAACATCGTACTTTGCTCCGAAACTGCATGAATCCATGTAAGAATCTGTTAACTCACTTTTTAGATTAACATTAGTTTAAACATTTTGTTACAGATAGGGAGCACAGGGGGTTAACAGCTTCAATATCTCAACATCTTATCCGCGCTGATACCAATTGTATCAGTTAACCTGAGAATGTGAGTTTTAAAGGAGTTTCTTTTTATTGGCATATGTAAGAAGTGAAACTACCATGGTCATTCTAACAGATGAGAGACTTAGCACACAATCAAGGTAGTATTCAATGTATAATTTCTGTTACATCACACCGTAAACTTTTGCAATACATTCTGTGTCTTTCAATTGTGTGCTCCACAAACACTTGGTAAAGTCGTGGTGCTCCGAAAGCTAGTGCTTGCAATTAAACTTGTTGGACTATAACCTGGTGTTGTGGGATTTTTAACTTTGTACACCCTCGTCCATCACCAGCATCTCCAAATAATGGCTAACACAGCAATTAGCTATCTTTCACCAGAAACCCTCCTTGTGTACAAGGGCCTAAATATATTCTTGAAGCAGCTTTGAATACTGAAGAAGATAACTTAACCAGGGACAGATTCATTGCAAATCTACACAAGGAATTAACTTATAAAACACGTGGTCAGTAAAGGAGCGTATGTTCAGTCTGTGGAGCCTTCCCAAACTGATTCAACGGTTGCATAATAACATTTGGGAATTGTTTTGCAATGTGAATTGTGTACAATGGGGGAGCATGCGATTCACTTCGTTTTTCCCGTAAAAGCTACAATGTTCAGATGGAGAGGTTGGTGTAGAAATCCCCTTTTTAGAACCAAGTTCTTGTGAGTACAGGTGGAGGAGAAGTCAGCAATTACACATGCTGGTGGAATAAATATACAGTAGGGTGATGTTTAACGTTCTGTAGTTTAGGTCCTATTGTCAAGTGTGTGGCATCTCTGCAAGATTGAAGTGCCAATGACTTTGTCTCTGAGTCATGCAAGTTATGAATCTACAAATAGAGACATACTGGAACTCTGGTGCCATTGAACTTGGAGTTCAATGTTCTGAGGAACAAAGTCCAAAATCTGCCATTGTCAGGTGCATCTCCATGAACTGTTGCCCCGAGCATCCCTTCTCCACAAATACTGCAGGATCTGATCAGACGTTCTAATATTTCTACATTTTGCCATTCTCTAGTATACTTATTTTATTGTATTCTATAGCCCTCTAAAAGTTTTTGTAACTGTGAACTGACTGGGCTAGCCCTAAGTTGTGACTGTGAATTAGATTGTCTCATGTAATATCACTCATGTTCTAAAGGTCCGTCAGAAATATTGCTACATCTTTGTAAAAACCTGGTGGACTAAATTTACAACCGTTTAATAAGGGAAAAAGTCCTTTACACTTTCTTGAAATTTCTGCTGGATCACTCTGATATTTTCAGCAATAGAATAGATTTATCTCCACAAACTAAGCTCAAACTGGCTTGTTTCCAAAATACTGAAATCAAAAGTATACTTGAACAACTCTATCAGAGTCCTTCATTCCGATCAATAAATGTACTCACACTCCTTAACAATGAAGATTGCAATGTAGTGAAGTGCATGCACACATTAAATGACGACGTAAATCAGGCCCATTTGGGAAAGACAAGGATGGACCCAAGGTCTGGGAACATTTGTTCAATGAAGCACAAGTCGTAATATCGTTTAATAATGTTTTCCCTTCGATATCTGGCCATTTTCACAATCGAAATGTAAAGATTCAGACATTAATTCATCGGATTTTGTTTGGCAGTTTTGCAAACTGTCTTGTGTGTTGATAAGTGCAGCAGATTGTGCGCATTTCTGTCAATCTCAGATAGTGCAAGCGAATATAGAGTTCCTTCTGCATTATCCAGCGTCTGCTTCTGTGCTTGACTAAGAAATCTCCCTGTCTCTCACTGTCAGAATCATCAATGTCTTGGAGTGTGGGATTCTGTATCTGTACATGCACTGATTGCGGGATTCATTACGTCTCTGAATCCTACCGGCTGTCAGTGGGTATGATAGAGTTTATTTCAAAGTCTCTGGTATTGTGCGCGAGGTTGAGATTCACTCACCGCTCAGGCCCCTGTTATTCTTTGCACGCCTGATGGATTACGTCATCTTATTTAATTTTCTTTGGGATGGGAATTGGAATTCTTTCTCCCATACTTTAATACAAATAAAAGAAGTTAAGAATCAGAATTTGGGTCTGTAAGTGACAGAATTACCATCTAAAAGTAATCAAAAAGAAAGAAAATGTAAGCAGACGTTATAATTGGTTTACTCTGTCATGTCCCTGTCACTGTTTACAAGATACTCCATAACGGTCAGATTATGCGTGAATTCTTCCCGATATCTCAACATTAACTCGAAATAGCTGCGACTGTCGGTTCAATGCGATCGTGATCCAGCAAGTGGTCGTGCATTGAAGTCATCAGTTCATTGCATTTACAGAAATACCGATTCAGGCAAGTGTGAAAACGCTCACGGAGATTGCCTCTGGAATTTGAAGCGACATGCACTTCCTCTCAGGCTATTGTTTTAGGTTGAGATCTCTGATTCAAACAGAAGATTCCCGTGTCTGTCGACAGTGGGTAATTGTTGTGGGCATGACCAGTCTCCTCAACCTGACAGATTTCCAGATCAAAATTTAATTCCAATGTAGTGTTTTCATTGTTAAAATGAAATTATTTCACTTGCCTGTCCATGGAAGTGAATCTTAGATGACCACCTTACAGACCCAGTTCCTAACCACTCTGGGAACGAGAAGCTTAGATTAGATTACTTACAGTGTGGAAACAGGCCCTTCGGCCCAACAAGTCCACACCAACTCGCCGAAGCGCAACCCACCTATTCCCCTACATTTACACCTTTACCTAACACTACGGGCAATTTAGCATGGCCAACTCACCTGACCTGCACATCCCTGGACTGTGGGAGGAAACCGGAGCACCCGGAGGAAACCCACGCAGACACAGGGAAAATGTGCAAACTCCACACAGTCGCCTGAGTCGGGAATTGAACCAGGGTCTCTGGCGCTGTGAGGCAGCAGGGCTAACCACTGTGCCACCCGCAAAGCATTTTTCTCAAGTCTTATATAAAGGTCACATTTCGAATCGCCTACTTGGAAATGAAGGTGTCGTCCAGTCTCTTCAGGAATATAACACGACCTGTGGGACTGAGGGGCTGCGGGCACACTTCAGTTGTTTCAGCATGAGTCCGGAAGGCTGGCAGGTAACTGTACTCTGTGTTCAGAGATTTCACTTCAATTCCTGTCTGCAATTTATCATTTTACTAAGCCAAGACTGACAAGTCTGTCGAATTGCTGAAACACTCTTGAGCTTTAATTTACTCTGCTCTACATCACACGATATTACTTTATCAGAGTGCGTGTGGGGGCATGGGTAAGTCTGACTGTCTGTGTGGTATTTAAAGCGATGATTTGCCTCCTTTTTGGGGTTTCTGAAACTACTTCATTGCCGGCGGCAGATTTCTTCGGAAAACAGAAGGGATTTAGTCAGGAACACATGAACACAAACATAAACATCGCACAATTATGCACACACACACCACAAGCACTGACTCTAAAACAGAAAAACAAACATTCACGCAATTACACACACAGGAACGCACACACAGACACAGACCTGCACACACACAAACACAGACACACAGACACACACAGGCACACACACACACACACACACACACACACACACACGCACGAGAAGTAAGGTCAGAGACACCGCAGTCAGCAGCATGTCCATGAGCTGAAGTGCTTATACTCCTTCTGCAATAAGTAAACATTTTGTCTTTGGGCATTGTTCGTAACACTGTGCATTTATCCGGCGATAGTATGCAGGCATTTCTGCGTGATGCCTTTTTTTTGAGAAGCTGAGATAAATTTCTTTCCATTTCTGAAAACTTGTAATATTTTCTGATGAACTATTACGGATTTTAAGCGAGACATCAGCGGAAACTCCTGGTAGGGACATAATGGTAGAGGAGGGTCAGCATTGCCCATGTCCGTCTTAATCTGTTAATACTCCCTTGGATTACATTTCGAAGGACAGATAGAACTGCTTTTTGTCAACAAAAGCTTTTTTTTGGAAGAATGAAGAACTCGTGAAAACGGAGAAATTCTCAGTCTTTCCTGCATTCTTCTTATCGTGTAATGTCATGGGGGCTCAGCAGAGGGCATCATTCTATCATTTCCAACACAACAGTGACAAACACAGAGAGAGGGGGGGGGGGCGTGGGAGAGAGAGAGAGACTTGAACCAGCACGTCAATGGATTAATCCCCAAAACAACAGTGATGTGCCTGAGGGATCAGTGCTGGGCCCATTTCTCTGTCTTGTCAATATCAATGATTCGGGTGAGAATATATTAGGCATGACTAATAAATCTGCTCATCACTCTCTTGACAAGAGGAAGAAAAAGACTTATGTTTCAATGAGATGTGAATGTTCAGTACGGGCACTTGTGATTTACAAATTAGTAAAGAATGAACTAAAGAATGAGGCAACAAGAGCCAGGAGGAGACATGAGACGTTGTTAGCGGATATAATCAAGGAAAATCCTCAGGCTTTCTCTCAGTATTCTAGGAATAAATGAATGACTGGAATAAGACTTGGGCCAATCAAGAATAGTAGTGGGAAGTTCTATGTGGAGTCCAAGGAGACGCGGGAAGCGCTAAATGAATATTTTCTGTCAGTATTCACACCAGACTAGGATAATGTTACTGAGGAGAATACTGAGACAGAGTCTACGAAACAGAATAAATTAAGGTTCACGAGGAGGACATGTTAGCAATTCTAGCAAATGTAAAAATAGGTAAGTCCACTCGGCTGGATGGGATTTATCCTAGGAATCATTGTGATGTTAGGAACGAGATTGGTTTTAATCTTTATGTCATCATTTTCCACAGGAATAGTGCAAGAATATTAGAGACTAGAAAATGTTCTTCCCCTGTTGAAGGAGAGGAGTTGAGACAACTTTGGGAATGAGAGACTGGTAAGCCTGACTTCGGTTGTGGTTAATTTGTTGTAAAAGGATATAAGAGAGAGGATCCAAAATGAATAAGCTGATTAGGAATAGTCAACACGGCTTTGCCTCACAGACCTGATTGAATTCTTTGAAAATGTAACAAAATAGATGGATGAGGGAAAAGCGGTCAATGTGGTGCATATAAATTGCAATAATCGTTTCATCAGGTGCCCCACCGTAGACTATTGTGCAAATACAGAGGCATGTGATTGGGAGTGATTCAACGGTCTGTATCAGAAATTAGCTGAAAGAAGACAGATTGTGAAGGATGGGAATTGTTCATCATGGAGGTCACTTATGAGCGGTATACCTCAAGGATCTGTTTTCCATCCGCTGCTGCTTGTCGTTTTACAAACGATCTGCATGATGGCCAGGAAGGATGGGTTGTTAAATATGCTAATGATACTAACTTTGGAAGAGATGTGGAGAGTGCAAAAGGATGTTGTTGGATTACTATCAGGTCTGCTGCCTAGCTGGGCTCAGAGTTGGCAAATGGATTTTAATGTCGAAATGTGTCAGGTGTTTAAAGTTAGAAGGAGCGAATGAAATGCGGAGTTCTCGGCTTATTGAGAGATTCTTTGTCGTGAAGATGAGCAGAGAGATCACGGTGATCATGTACATAGATCCGTGAAAGTTGACACACATGCTGATGCAGTTGTTAAGCTAGCATATGGTTTGCTGCTTTTCTGAGCAGAGGAATTGAGATTCGGAACCATGATGTCATACTGCAGTTGTATACTATCATTTTGCAGCCGCACTTGAGTTATTGTGTACAGTTCTGGGCACCTCATTATAGGAAATTTGTAGAAGATTTCCAAAGAATTCAGAGGAGATGTCCAAGGATGTTGCTTGGTATGGAGGGAAGATCTTACGAGGAAAGACTGAGGGACTTGAGGCTGTTTTCGTTGGTGAGAAGAATTGTGGTCGATTTGGTGGAGACTTACAAGATGATCAGGTGGACAGCGAGTGGCTTTTCTTTCGGGGGGTATTGGCTAGCACGAGGGAGCATTGCTTTAAATTGAAGGTTGACAGATAGAGGACAGATGTTCGAGTTAGTGTCTCCGAGGTGTGGAATGCACTGCATGCAACAGTATCAGGCTCGCCAAATTTAAGGGCATTTAAATTGTCGTTGCGTTTTCATATGGACAAAAAATGGAATATTGGAGGTGAGATGGTCTTCAGATGAGCTTCACAGGTCGGCACAAAATGACGGCCGAATGGCCTATACTGTTCTATGTTCAAAGTTCTGTGACACTAAGAAAAAAAAGGTGGACGTTGAGGAAGATTGTCAGTAATGGAAGCAGCACTTTGATATCTTTGGAAGTGGGCCGAGAAATGGTAAATGAGGTTTAGTATCGATAAGTATGTGGTCTTGCATTTTGGAAAGTCAAATCAAGGTCTGTGTTTCATGTTGAATGGTCGGGCCTTAAGGAGAGGATTGTTAAAGGGGGACTTTGGATTTCAAGTGCACGGTTCTCTGAAAGTGGAGTTAAATTTAGCCAGGGCAGTGCAGCGGGATTTTGGAACACTCGCCTTCTGCAGTCAGGGCAGTGATATTGAAGTTGGGAAGTCATGTTATATGGGACATTGGTGAGGATGCACTTGGAGTATTGCGTTCGGTTTTGGTCACTTTTCTGTCGGAATAATGGTATTAATCTGGAAAGAGTGCAGCAACATTTTTACAAGGATGCTGCCAAGTCTCAATGGTCTGTGTTATCCGGAGAGTTTGGACAAGCTGGGGCTATTTTCATTCGAGCTTCCGAGACTGACTGGGTGTCTAATAGGCCATGAGAGGCATGGGTGGCATGAAGGCAAACAGTCTTTTTCTCAGGGTTTGAGAATAGAAGAATGGAATACTCAAATTTGATGTTAGAAGGGAAAGAATAAGAAGGAAGTGAGGTAAGCCTTTCTTACACATGGGATCGTGTGCATATGGAATGAGCTGCCAGTGGACGTGGTTGAGGCGGGCACATAAAAAAACAATTAAAAGTCATTTGGACAAATTCATGGATTGGAAAGGATTAGGAGCATATTAGCCAGGTATAAGGGAAATGGGTTAGCGTGTATGGACATTTTGTTCAGCATGGACCAGTTTGGATCAAAGGGCCTGTCTGCATACTTTAGGACTCTATGACTCGATCATAGAAAACCCATTCAACAGAGATGCACAATAAAACAAAATAATCGATACATTCACGAATGCACTCACACAGAGAGACAGAATCACAGACATAGACGCACCCAGAAACACAGACAATTACACATGCATAAAACCATAAATGCACACCGAAGGATGAACACAGAGGCTGAAACACGCATACCTAAACGCGCCACACGCCCCAGACACACACGTCAAATGGAAGGTTCACGGAAACAGCGACATATACAAACTTACACACCACATGCAAATAAGGACATTTTTATTCAAACACTCTCACCGTCATTACTCAATGTAAATTTTTTTTTCAATTATTTTTCCATGTAGCTCTCCGTCTCTCGCATTCTCCTCTGCCTATTTTTTTAATCTCTCAAACCTCTTCACCTTCTTTCGCTGTCCCTCATTGCTCTCTTTCTCAAGCACAATGCTGTCTCTATTCCGCATTACACGGCAACGCCTATCCCTTTTTCACTCAGTCCTTCATTAATCTCCCTTCTCTATTTCGCTTTCTAATCCCTTTTATCTTTATTCTGACTTTCTCATTACTCTCTCTCTAACACCTTAACCTTCTGTCTCTTTGTCCTTCATTCCTGTCTCCATCTCAATTTTTTTCTGTAATACAGTTATTCACTGCATTTCTTCTCGCTTTCCATCTCTCCTCTTTCTTTCTCAATCTCCATTACGCTTCTCCCTTACGCCCTCATTACACACGCGACCTTTATTTCGCACTCTCACTCTGTCTTTTACCCATTCTTCTGGATGTCTTAACATTCTCTTTGGTTCCACTTTGCGATGCAGTTTGTATCTCCAAGTGCAGCAGGATCGAAATCAGCAGCAGGCGTGGCTGGAAATGGTGAATGCTGTCTTCACTTTGTCAAGAATCCTTCACATCAGTTCCTGATGGATGCATCCACTTGTGGCTATTTTCTCACCTTTCAGTCTCCTGCTATCAGTGTTCGCCTCATCAAAATGCCACGTTCAGGGGAGCAAGAGCATAGCTTTCATTAACACCTACAAACGTCCACGATATCCCAGTGAGATCGATGAATAACAAGAGTTACATTCAACGGTTCGGAGACTCTGTAGTGAATACTCTCTGAAAGTCTTGGCAAGGCGCAGCACCATCCGCACTTCTCTGCGAGCTATCGACTTGTTAAAGTGCCATTCACAAACAGAGAACAGGCAAATTTGCATCACTGTGCAATAGTTCGGCTCAAGTACTCTGATAAGAAGTGTTAAAAGCCTACCTAGAATACTCCCCTTCACCCAAGAAAGCCACTCTGGGTTCAAGTCCCATCTTGGGCTTTAGCCTTGTTCTTTTCCACTTGTTATGGGCAGGATATGATTTCACCAGAGAGTGGGCTCAGTAGAGAAATGACTCCAGCATGATCAGGTTCTGCAATGCCGAGAATGCTGGAGAAACTCAGTTCGTTTTGTGAGAAGCAGAGAAGGTCGAATGAGGGCAAGAGCGGCATGGACAAGACGAAAAAACATCTAGTCTCCTTATCCAAACCTTTAATATCAAGAGGCCAGAATTTAAAAGTGAAAGGCAGGGTAACAGAATGGAGTTCAAAATAATGTTTTCACCCACAGGTTGGTGATTAGTCTGCAATGCCCTGCCAGGGTTGATAATTGAGAAGGGAAGCATCACTAATGGAAAGTGTACTTATATGAGCCACTTGACACGTCTGAAAATTCATGTCTCTAAGTCAAGTGGGAAAGCGGGTCTGCTGGAAGTCGTGTTTTGTTCTGGAAGGGCAATGTGCCAAAGGGTCTCTGCTGTACTATTATATATTGCTCTTTAAACACCTGTAAATGCTATCGCTGCTTACAGCAACGATCACCGGTGCAGCTGTTCCAGTTTCTTCTTGGCACAGGGAATGTCCCGGGCAACGGCAGCAGCACTCGACTCCTGGCACGACTTTGTGTGTGTCCAGTATTCACTGATAAATACTCCCTTCAGGATTTTGTGGCACAGTGTTAACATTACCTCACCCAGCGGTCTAGGCTCACACTTTGTGTAAAAAAACCGGATCAAATCCCAGGCAGTCACGAAGTTAGAGCAGAAGGAATAGGTGCAGAATCACGTCATTAGCCCACTGGGTATTCCCCACCACTCGATCGATTAAAGTCATATTTGAATTTTAAGCAATGTGGAAATAATAGCTGCTCGAACCTGTTCACTGTGGGTCTTCTTAAAATAGTGTCCATCTGGCTCAGTTCAGGGAATGAAGTCTGC
Source organism: Chiloscyllium punctatum (assembly GCF_047496795.1). Taxonomy (NCBI): domain Eukaryota; kingdom Metazoa; phylum Chordata; class Chondrichthyes; order Orectolobiformes; family Hemiscylliidae; genus Chiloscyllium; species Chiloscyllium punctatum. The sequence goes on from NC_092789.1 coordinate 44,146,672, forward strand.
AGTGATCACGCAGTCTGGGCCTCACATGACTCCAGTACCACAGCAGGGATCGACATTCAACTGCCCAATATGAGCAGTAGTCTGTTTTCTTGTTAAATCGATTAATCTGTAATACCTTAGGAATCTAAATATACAAATATGTTGACTCTATAGACCATTTTATACTACCTTCCATCCTCTTCCGACGGGCAGAAGATTTAAATGTTTTCATTCACGTGCCAATAGATTCAAGAACAACTTTTTACACTTCAGTAACAGACCTCTGAGCAGACCTCTGAAATTCTCATCTTAATTTTCCTCTGCTGCTTCTCTGAAGCTGTAACATTGAAATCTGCATTCTGTTATGTTACTATACTGTACTTTGATGGTATGACTTTCCTGCATGGCACGGAAAACAACACTTTTCCCTATATAACAATGCATGCATGAGACTTTACAACTAAATCTAATGTAAATTTGTGCTAAGTGTATTGGATGATATTGTCAATGTTGAAATGATTTGCTGTTACTTCCTTTATAATAGAATCTAACATGCTCACAATTACAGAAGTTAAGCTGACTATAGTTGTGTTATATTTGTCTCCATATCTTCTAATATAGCGATGCCCGTAGTTTTTTCCAATTTTCTGGAAAAAAGGGATGATAAGGAACATAAGACCATAAGACAAATAAGCAGAAATTAAGATCATCGATTCTGCTCTGCCATTCAATCATGGCTAGTATGTTTCTCAAAAAAAAATCTCTCGCCTTCTCCCAGTAAGACTTTATCACATTAACCATGAAGAGCCTATCAATCTCTTTCTTAAATGTATTCAATGCCCTGGACTTCGCAGGTTTCTGTTGCAGTAAATTCCATAGATTCACAATACTGTGGCATATGAAATGCTTTATTATCTCCGCGGTAAAGTGTCTTCACTTTACTCTAAGAGTGTTTGGGCTCTGTCCTCTCCTGCAAATGAAAACATCTCCCAACATCCCCTATATCTCGGCCGTTCAGTATTCTTCACGTTTCAATGAGATAGCCTCCCTCCCATCTTTCTCCAATATACAGACCTACAGTCCGAACACGTTCCCCACATGTTAATGCTTTCATTCCTGAGATCATTGTCATGATCCTCCTCAATACATTCTCCCTGACATAACGGACCAAAATTGCTCATAATAGTCAAAATGAGGTCCAATCTGATTGGAGTCATAGAAAACCTCAGAAGTGAATCCCTGCTTTTTGCTTCTCACTCCCACCTCTCTTGCTGACAATCTTAAACGTGTCAATCTCTTATTGCTTACATACTAACGAGAGGAAACAGAATATTGTTCCTTCCTTCGTTAACAGACATTAAATGATGTACCCAGTCAAAGCCGCCCACATGCTATAACACTTTTATTTCAGTTTCTGAAAATTTCGCCTTATGATGCTATTATGTTATTTCATCTTGTCAAATATTTACCAGGTTCATGGAACAGATCGATTGTCGGTTGCCATTCTGTCTGCTTGGAACTAAGTTATTAAGACTTTCACGATGAATCAAAGCATTATTCGTTTCACAGAGAAATATAGAAACTATGAGCTGGAACAAGCCATTCAACCATTCGAGACTGCTACACCATTCAATGTGACCTTGGCTGATCGTTTAAAACTATCTCTGTTACTGCTTTATCCCTGTACACTTTGATCAATTGAGCTCCAAGAACCATTTCTAAAAACTTTCAATCAAAAAAAAACAATGTTTTCTCCTTGACTGCTTTCAGTGGCAGATAATTCCACAGTCTCCCCACTCACTTGGTCACGAAAGTTTCTGGGCGTCAGTCCAAAACGGCCTTTCTTGTTTGCCTTAGACTGAGACCCCGCATGGTTCAGAAGTCCTCCAGTTATCGGGAAAATGCTTTTCTGCTTTCAATCAACATCGTCTTATCAGAATTAATTAGGTTCAGGACATTGCGAAACCTCAAGCCTTGTTCTGCCATCCAAAGAGGTCATGACCTGATTTTCTGCGAATGCCCACTGTCTGCCCCAAAATGACCGAGCCACAGAAAATATAAACAAAACGCTCACATCTTTCTTCATAGTACAGTCCCACCAACGCAGGAATCAGTTTGGTACACCTTTCATGAACTGACGCCACAAACATTCTTCCTCAGATGAGGAGGTAAAAACTGGAAACAAAAGAAGGTAACATTATGCTATATTATATTACGTTGTCTTACATTATATCATGTCATATTACATTATACGATTTTATATCATTATATTATATCAGGGCGAGTCTTGAAAACGTTTGGCAGCTCAGGTTGACTTTCTGGATGTAGGTTTGCTCGCTGAGCTGGAAGGTTCTTTTCACACGTTTCGTTACCATACTAGGTTAAATCTTAAGTGAGCCTCCGAATCCAGAATCATTCAGAGGCTCACTAAAGATATTACATAGTATGGTGACGAAACGTCTGAAAATGCACCTTGCAGCTCAGCGTGCAAACCGACATCGATATTGTATCATTATATTTTGTTATTATGTTATATTATGTTATAAAATATTATGTAAGCTGCAAGAATCTTGTCTTCACCACAAATTTGTTCATTGATCAGCACAATAGCTCAGTAGTTAACGCTACTGTCTCACAGCACCTGGACACAGACTTGATTTCACGAATGCACAACTGGCTGTGTGGAGTTTTCGCATTCACCCCATGACTGTTTGCTTTCCTTTGATTTATCTGGTTCCCTTCCACACTTTGAAGATGTGCAGCATCGTTGGATTAGCCATGGGGAATCCAAGTCTAATGGGAGAGGATGAGGATATCGTCTAATTAGGATGTCCTTGAGAGGGTCGACATGAACTCGATGGCACTACATTAAATTATTTTTGTATACACTGTAGTTTTATGATCACCTATTGAACACATTAATTAGTTCACCCCTTGACCTTCTAAATTCCAGAGAATATGGGCCTCCTGAGAAATTAACCCATGAACTGCATACATCATTCTTGTCGGCCCACAATTTACTTGCTCCAATGTCAATCTCACCGTTCTGAGATCCGGTTCGTATATCTGCTCACAGTAGTACAAATCGTGTGTTAGCAAAGTGTTGTGAAATCGCAGGAGAACTTCTGTACCCTCATGCTCCAGTCCCAAGAGTTGAAGCCAGCATTGCTTCTGCTGCCTTGATTATTTTCTGCAAAAAGCCCCCTATAAATCCTGTCTACATTCATTCACTCCCTTGTAGAATCTGTGTTATCGATCTAAAAACCCTGGTGACAAAACGAGTGACATATCTTCTTGTAATACGTAACACATCAGATTGATTTGGGAACAAACAAAACATGCTAAACTTCTCCAGACGTTCGACTTAAAACCTTATAAGATGTAGATTCGAATGACATTCAGACAGAAGGACAAATTTGAATTTATTAAAATTGTGGAAAGAAGAGTTGCTTCATGGTAATCTAGTGAAGGTCATTGTGGAAAACATCCTCAGACTCCCCAAGTACGCTTGATGGACGGATATCTGTCAGCAATTGACTCCAGACCGGCAGCATTGTGTTTACTACCCACGATACTGTCTCCGCAAGTGACGCCCGTCTCCCAGCACTGCAATTGCCACTGACGTTCCCTGTCTGTATACGCGACTACACACCCACAACAGTGTGGTTACCAACACTACTTTTGCATGTGAAACCAGACACACAGTGACACTGATGTTGCTTTTTTTCTCTGGAGCATCAGAGGCTTCACGGGAACCTTACAGAAGTTTATAAAAGTATGAAAGACATGGCTATGGTGAATAGTTCATGACTAACCCTCAGGTTATTGGGGTCTAAAACTAGATGGTACGCTTTTCAGTGTGAAGGGGTAGACATAAAATGGGCAATTCCTTTTTCGCTCACAGTGTAGTGCGAGTGATATGAGGCAAATGCTGCTAAATGGGGTTCGATAAATTTCGGATATCTTTTTGGCATGGCCGAGTTGGAACCATGGTTCTGTTTTTTTTAACTGTGTCATACTATGACGCTGGACACACAGCACTGTGAGTACCAATGGCATACCCTGTCTCTGCATCTGACTCCAGAACCATGCCACCGTATTTTCCCCTGACTTTCTCGTCCTTACATGTGACTCCAGACCAGCACGACTGAGTGTTGCACTGAGCTGCTCTGTCTGTAAATTTGATTCTATCAGCTGCACTGTTGTTACCACTGATACAGGACACAGAACTGCACAGCACACTAATGGGCCCTAAGTACCCAAATCGTTACTGCCTCCACCACCATCCCTGCCTGTGCATTGCAAAATCCTATCCCATTCTGTTTAACAAACCTGCCCATCACGTCTCCTATAAACGTTCAAGATTCTTATGTTATTGTATTCTGTCGCTCTCTACAAATTTTTGTCACTGTGAACTGACTGGACTAGCCCTCAGTTCTGATTGTGAATTACATTGTCTCATGTAGTATCAGCCACGTTCTAAGAAATCAGTCAGAAATGCTGTTACATCTCTGAAAAAAACCTGGTGGACTAAATTTGCAACCGTTTAACAAGGGAAACAGTCCTTTACAGTTTCTAAAAATTTCTTATGCTTCACTCTGATACTTTCAGCAATAGAATAGATATATCCATACAGTCTAAAGTCAAACTGCCTTGTTTCTGTAATACTGAAATCAAATGTAAACTTGAACAATTCTGTCAGAGTCCTAAATTCCGGGCAATAAATGTGCTCGCAGTCCTTAACAATGCAGATTGCAAATTAGAGAAGCGCATGCACATATTAATTGATGACGTAAATCTGGCCCTTTTGTCAAAGACAGGGATGGCCAAAGCTCTCTGGGACACTTTGTACAGTCAAGGACAAGTTGTAATATAGTGAAATAATGCTTTTCTTTCGATGTCTGAACTCTATTATAATCGAAAAGTAGAGATTCAGACATGAATTCAAGGGATTTTGTTTGGCATTCGTGCAAATGTCTTGTGCGTTGACAAGTGCAGCAGGTTGTGCCCATTCCTTTCAATCCCAGGTAGTACAAGCGAATATAGAATTCCTCCTGCATTATCCAGTGCCTGCTTCTGTACTTGACTAAGGATTTCTCCCCGCCTCTCACTGTCAGATTCGAGAATGCCTAGGAGTGTGGGATTCTGTTTCTGGACATGCACTTATTCCGGGATTCGTTCTGTGTCTGAATCTTACCGGTTGTCAGTGAGTATGATCGAGTTTATTTCAAAGTCTCTGGTATTGTACACGAGATTGAGATTCATTCACCGCTCAGGCCCTTGTTATTCTTTGCACTCCTGACGGATTATGTACACGTATTTAACTCTTTTTCAGGATGGAACTTGGAATGCTTTCTACAATAATTTAATGCAAATGAAAGAAGTGAAGAAAGAGAATTTGGGTCTGTAAGTGGCAGGATAATGAACGGTTACCATCTAAAAGTAAATAAAAAGGAAAAACTTGGCAGCAGACGTTACAATTGATTTACTCTGTCATGTCCCTGTCACGGATAATTAGATACTCCATAACTGTCAGATTAAGCGTGAATTCTTCCCAATTGCTCAATATTAACTCGAAATTGCGGTGACTCTCTGTTCAATACGATCGTTGTCCAGCAAATGGTCGTGAATTCAAATGATCAGTTCATTGGATTTCCAGAAATTCCGATTCAGGCAAGTGTGAAAACGCTCATGGAGTTGTCCTCTGGAGTTTGAAGTGGCGTGCCCTTCCTCTCAGGCTACTGTTTTGGGTTGCGATAGCTGAATAAAACATAAACTTCACGTGTTTGTCGCCAGTGGGCAATCGCTGTGGGTAAGATTTCCAGATCATAATTTAATTCCAATGTCGCTGGTTTAATTGATTAAGTGAAATCATTCCACTTGTCTGTTCAGTGAATTGAATCTTAGATTACCACCTTACAGTTTGGGTTACTAACCACTATAAGAACGAAAAGCATTCTTTTCAATCCTGGCGTTTAGGTCACATATCGAATTGCCTACTTGGAAATGAAGGTGTGTTCAGTCCCTTCAGGAATATGACATGACCTGTAGGACTGAGGGGCTGCGGACACACTTCAGTTCTCTCGGAATGAGTCTGGAAGGCTGACAGGGAACAGTTCTCTGTGTTAAGTGATTTCGCTTCAATTCCTGTCTGCAATTTATCAGGCTTACACAGATATGTACATACATTCACCTACACACACACACACACACACACACACACACACACACATATACACGCACGCACACACAGGCACACACACACGCACACATGAGAAGTAAGGTGCAAGGACGGAGACACCACAATCTGAAACATGCCCTTGAGCTGAAGTGCTTATACTCCTTCTGCATTAAGTAAATAATTTGTCTTTGGGCATCGTTTGTTAACACCATGTATTTATCCTGCAACTACATGCAAGCATTTATGCGTGACGCCCTTTTTGGAGAAGTGAAGATGAATTTTCTTACCATTTCAGTAAGTTGCAATGTTTTGTTGGACTCGCACAGGTTTTAAGCGAGATATCATTGAAAACTACTGGAGGGGACAGAATGGTGTGGAACGGTCATCATTGCCCATGTCCATCTTAATCTGTTAATACTCTCTTGGATTATGTTGTGAAGGACAGATGGAATTGATTTCTGTCAACAAAAACTTTTCATTGGATGAATGAGGCAACCGTGAAAACGGAGAAAGTCCCACTCTTTGTTGAATTCTTCTTATCGTGCAATGTCATGTGGGCTCAGCAGAGGGCATCATTGCATGGCTTCCAATACAACAGTGACAAACAGAAAGAGAGAGGGAGAGAGCTGGAGAGAGAGAGACTTGGACCCACACGTCAATGGATTAATCCTCAAAACAACAGTGAGGTGCCTCAGAGATCGATGGTGGGCCCATTATTCTTTGTTATCAATATCAATTATTTGAATGCGAATGTATACGACATGATTGATAGGTTCAATCATGACTGTCTTATCAAGAGGAAGAAAAAGACTTACGTTGCAATGTGATGTGAATGCTCAGTTAGGGCACTTGTGATTTCCAAATTAGCAAATAAAGAACTAAAGGAATAGTTTAGAAGAGCCAGGAGGAGACACGAGATGTCGTTGGCGGATATTATCAAGGATAAACCTAAAGCTTTCTCTCATTATCCATGGAATAAAAGAATGACGAGCGTCAGACTAGGGCCAAACAAGAATAGTACTGGGAAGTTCAGCGTGAATTCCAAGGAGATGGGGAAGCGCTAAATGAATATTTTTTTTTGTCAGTATTCACACCAGACAGAGGTGATGATATTGAGGAGAATACTGCTACAGAGTCTACGAGTCTGGATAAATTAAGTTTCACAAGTAGGAGGTGTTAGCAATTCTTGCACATGTAAAATATTTAGGCTCCCTGGGCAGGATGGGATTTATCATAGGAATCATTGGGAAGGCAGGAAGGAGATTGGCTTTAATCTTTATGTCATCATTTTCCACAGAAACAGTGCCAGAAGATTTGAGGATAGAATATGTTTCTCCCCTGTTCAAGAAGGGGAGTAGAGACTACTTTGGGAATGAGAGACCAGTGAACCTGACCTCGGTTAATGTGCTGGAAAAAGGTTATAAGAGAGAGGATCCATAATCATCTGGAAAGGAATAAGCTGAATAGGGATTGTCAACACGGCTTTGTGAAAGATAGGTCGTGCCTCACAAAATTGATTGAGTTCTTTGAGAAGGCAACAATATAGGTGCATGAGGGGTAAGCGGTTAGTGTGGTGCATATGAATTTAAATAAGTCGTTTAATCAGGTGCCCCACCGTAGGATATTGTGTAAAATACAGTGGCATGTGATTGGGAGTGATTTAGCGATCTGGATGTGAAATTGGCTGACTGAAAGAAGACAGAAGGTGGAGTTTGATGGGAATTGTTCAACCTGGAGTTCACTTACTCGCGCTCTACATGAAGGATCAGTTTTATGTCCACTGCTGCTTGTCATTTTATAAACGACCTGCATTACGGTCCAGAAGAATGGGGTGTTAAAACCTCTAATGACTCTACCTTCCGTAGAGTTGTGGATAGTGGAAAAGAATGTTGTTGCTTTTAGAGGCTCTCAGGTCCGCTGTCGAGCTGGGATGAGAATTGCAAATGGATTTGAATGCGGAAAAGTGTCGGGTGTTTAAGTTTGGAAGGAGCAACATCAATGTAGAGTTCTCAGCTTATGGTAGTGTAGTTGAGCAGAGACATCTCGGTGTCCATGTATATAGATCCGTGAAAGTCGACACACACGTTGATGCAGTTGTTTAGAAGATATATGGATTGTTCGCTTTTATTAGTAGAGGGATTGAGTTTCAGAACCACGCGGTCGTGCTGCAGCAGTACAAAACCCTTTTGCAGCTGAACTTGGATTATTATGGATAGTTCTGGTCACTGCATTATTGGAAAGATGTAGAAGCTTGGGAACGGTTTCAGAGGAGATTTCCGAGGATGCTGCCTGGTATGGAGGGAAGGTCTTACGAGAAAGGTCTGAGGGAGTTGAAGCTGTTTTCGTTTGTGAGCAGAATTGAGGGGGACTTGGTAGAGCCTTCTAAGACGATCAAAGGGTTGGATAGGGTGCACAGCGAGTATTTTGTTTCCCCTCAGATGGTTTTGGCGAGCACGAGGTGGCATTGCTTTAAATTGAAGGTTGACAGATATAGGACAGATGCCCGAGTTAGTTTAATTACTCCGATAGTCGTAAGGGTGTGGAATGCACTGCCTGAAACAGCAGCGGACTCGCCAAATTTAAGGGCATTTAAATTGTCATTGCGTTTTCATATGGACGAAACTGGAATGGTGGAGTTTGATTGGTCTTCAGATGGGTTTCACAGGTCGGCATAACATTGACGGCCGGAAGGATAGCACTGTTTCATGTTCAAAGTTCTACGGCACTAAAATAAATAAAAAAATGTATGGTGGAAGGTGAGGAAGATTGTAAGAAATGGAAGCCGAACCTTGATATCTTGGGAAGTGGGCCGAGAAATGGCAAGTAATATTTAATATAGGTAAGTGTGTGGTCTTGCATTTTGGAACGGTCTGTGCTTCATGGTGAATAGTCGGGCTTTAAGGAGCGGATTGCAACAGAGGGACTTTGGATTTCAGGTGCACAGCTCTCTGAAAGTGGAGTCGCAGGTAGCCAGTGCAGTGCAGAGGGATTTTGGCACACTCGCCTTCAGTAGTCAGGGCATTGATTATTGAACTAGGTAAAAACAATGACTGCAGATTTTGGAAACCAGATTCTGGATTAGTGGTGCTGGAAGAGCACAGCAGTTCAGGCAACATCCGAGGAGCAGTAAAATCGAAATTTAGGGCAAAAACCCTTCATCAGGAATTGCTGTGCTCTTCCAGCAACACTAATCCAGGACATTGATTATTGAAGTTGAGAAGTTATGATTTACAGGACATTGGTGAAGATGAATTTGGAGTATTGTGTTCGGTTTTGGTCACCTTGCTCCAGGAAGGATGGTATTAATCTGGAAAGACTGCATCAAAATTTTACAAAGATGCTGCCAGGTCTCAGTGTTCTGTGTTATAGGGAGAGGTTGGACAAGCTAGGTCTTTTTTACATTCGCGCTTAGGAGACTGAGTGGGTGTCTAGTAGATCATGTGAGGCATAGATAGCGTGAATGCAAACAATTCTTTTCTCAGTGTTTGAGAATCGAGGAAAGGAAGACTCAAATTTAATGTTAGAAGGTAAATAATAAAATGGTAAACCGTTCTTAGACATAGAATTGGTTGCATATGGAATGAGCTGCCAGTGGACATGATTGGGTACATTAACAACGTTTAAAAGTCATTTGTACAAATACATGGATGGAAATGGATTAGGAGTAAATGGGCCAGTTTTAAAGGAAATGGGGTTAGCGTGGATGGGCATTTTGTTTGCCATGGATCCGTTTGGATCAAAGGGCATGTCTGCATGCTTTAGGACTCTATGACTCGATTACAGAAAACCCATTGAACAGAGGTGCACAATAAAACAAAATCATCGATGCACACTGGAATTCACTAAGACACAGAGACTGAATCACAGACATAGATGCACACAGAAACACAGACAAAGACAGGTGCATAGAATCATAAATGCATACAGAAAGATAAACACAGAGGCTGAAACACACACACACAAAATAAACACACGATATGCCACAGACACGCACGTGAAATGGAAGGTTCACGGAAACAGCCACATGTGCAAACTTACACAACACAAGCACAGAGGGAAAGATAGGCATACATATCAACATTTACAATAACAAATAATACCTAAGGAATTCCAAACACACACACACACACACACACACTCGGACACACTCGGACACACATGGACGTTCACACACACAGACAGTCAGGGACACAGCCAGGTCGTGCACAAATGCTTTGTAGATTCAGAATAAAGTGGAAACATGCAGCTTTATTGTCTTTCCTTGGTATCAAAAGTAGGAGGTGATGCTGACCCACTGCTGACGATGCCCATCAGCTCAGCTCCCCCACCCTCACTCATTCATACAGTGGTTTTCATCAACGCAATTACCTTTCAGGTTAACCTTTCATGCCTTCACCACTTATGCCCACTAATAATCGTCCGAGTTGACCTCCTTCTCACTCCTTCAGCAATTGTCGCCGCTTGAACTTCAATGGTCTTACCATAATTGAATTACTCCCTGCCAACATTCAACGTTCTAAAGGTTAACAATACGAGAGAATCTAAACATTGCCCCTTGATGTTCAAACGAGTCATCATTATTGTACACCTCGCACGCCCCATCCCCCCGACCCCAGCCGTCATCTATTTACATTGAGCTCCTTCAAATTGAATCAAAAACTAAATTAGAGCAGCTAGCTCAATATACTGGCTAAATAGCGATTCAGAGTTGATGAATTCTGCTGCGCCTTTCTTAGCTCCTTACCCTCCAGCTCCTCATCTCCACCTGCACTCCCCACAAAATTGTTTCATCATCGACAAGGCACAAGTGAATAGTGTCAATCCCACCTGTCTGGATTTTTGAAGCTGCAATTACACTCAAGAATCTTGACTGGATCCATGACAATAAAGCCCACTTGATTCGCAATACATCTACACATATCCCCCCTGGTCCAGGAACTCCCCACATACGTTCGAGACACCACCCACGCCCTCCAGCTCCTCCAAGACTTCCGTTTCCCCGGCCCACAACGCCTTATCTTCACCATGGATATCCAATCACTCTACACATCCATTCGCCATGACCAGGGCCTCCAAGCCCTCCGTTTTTCCCTCTCCAGACGTCCCCAACAGTACCCTTCCACTGACACTCTCATTCGTTTGGCCGAACTGGTCCTCACCCTTAACAAATTCTCCTTTGAATCCTCCCACTTCCTCCAGACCAAAGGCGTAGCCATGGGCACACGTATGGGCCCCAGCTATGCCTGTCTCTTTGTTGGTTATGTAGAACAGTTGATCTTCCGTAATTACACCGGCACCACTCCCCACCTCTTCCTCTGCTACATTGATGACTGCATTGGCGCCACCTCGTGCTCACGCGAGGAGGTTGAGCAATTCATCAACTTCACCAACACATTCTACCCTGACCTTAAATTTAACTGGACTATCTCTGACACCTCTCTCCCCTTGCTGGACCTCTCCATCTCCATTAGTGACGACCGACTTGACACTGACATTTTTTAAAAACCCACCGACTCCCATAGCTACCTGGATTACACCTCTTCCCACCCTATCTCTTGCAAAAATGCCATCCCGTATTCCCAATTTCTCCGCCTCCGCCGTATCTGCTCCCAGGAGGACCATAGGACACACCAGATGGCCTCCTTCTTTAGAGACCGCAATTTGCCTTCCCACGTGGTTAAAGATGCCCTCCAACGCATCTCGTCCACATCCCGCACCTCCGCCCTCAGACCCCACCCCTCCAACCGTAACAAGGACAGAACGACCCTGGTGCTCACCTTCCACCCTACAAACCTTCGCATCAACCAAATCATCCAACGACATTTCCGCCACCTCCAAAAAGACCCCACCACCAGGGATATATTTCTCTCCCCACCCCTTTTCGACTTCCGCAAAGACCGTTCCCTCCGTGACAACCTGGTCAGGTCCACACCCCCCTACGACCCACCCTCCCATTCTGGCACTTTCCCCTGCCACCGCAGGAACTGTAAAACCTGTGCCCACACCTCCTCCCTCACCTCTATCCAAGGCCCTAAAGGAGCCTTCCACAACCATCAAAGTTTCACCTGCACATCCACCAATATCATTTATTGTATCCGTTGCTCCCGAGTGGGCTCAGTAGAGAAAATTCTCCAGCGTGATCAGGTTCTGCAATGCAGAGTGCTGGAGAAGCTCGGTTTGTTTTATGAGAAGCAGAGAAGGTCGAGTGAAGGCAAGAGCAAGATGCATGAGCGCCATGGACAAAACGAGAAAAAAGATGGTCTCCTTATACGAACGTTTAATAGCAATAGGCCACAATTTTAAAGTGAAATTCAGGGGTTCAGAGGGGAGTTCAAAAAACTGTTTTCAAACACAGGCTGGTGGTGAGTCTGCAATGCCCTGCCTGGGTTGATAATTGAGAAGGGAAGCATCTCTACCGGAAAGTGCACTTGGATGAGCCACTTGAAACGTCTGAACATTAATGGCTCTAGATCAATTGGGAAAGGGGGGTCTACTGGTGTTCGTATTTTGTTTTGGAAGGACAATGTGCCAAAGGGCCTCTGCTGTAATATTATTGATTGCTCTTTAACCCTCTCAATATGCTATCATTGCACAGAGCAACGATTACCATTGGAGCTCTTCCAGTTTCTTTATGGCACAGAGGAAATTTCGGACAACGGCAGCAGTACTCGACTCCTGCCACGGTTTTGTGTGTGTCCAGTGTTCATTGATACGTACTCCCTTCAGGAGGTTCTGGCAGTGTTAACGTTACCTCTCCCAGCTGTCCAGACAGACACTTTAGGTACAAAAATCGGATCAAATCTCAGGCAGGCACGAAGTCAGAGCAGAAAAAGTAGGTACAGAATAAGGTCATTAGCCCACTGGGTATTCTCCACCATTCGATTGATTAGCGTCACATTTGAATTTTAAGCAATATGGGAATAATAGCTGCTCAAACCTGTTCACAGTGGGTCTCTTTCAAATACTGTCCATCTGGTTCACGTCATGGAAAGACGTCTGAAGTCATCACGCAGTCTGGGCCACACTAGACTCCAGTACCACAGCAGGGATCGACTTTGAACTGCCCAATCTGAGCGATAGTCTGTTTTCTTGTTAAGTCGATTATTCTGTAATATCTTAGCAATCTAAATACCCAAATATTTCGACTCTATTATCCAGGTTATCTGACGTTCCATTCTCTCCCGACGGGCAGAGAATCCCGACGGAATTAAATGTTTAATTCACGTGCCAACATATTCAAGAACAACGTTTTACACTTTACTAACAGACCTCTAAGCAGGCCGCTGAAATTCTCATGATAATTTTCCTCTGCTGCTTGTCTGAAGCTGTAACTTTGAAATCTGCACTCTGTTATGTTACTATAATCTGCTTTGATTGTATGTACTTTTTGTATGTTTCGGAAAACAACACTTTTCACTGTATAACAATACATATGACATTACCACTAAATCTACTTTAAATTTGTGCTGAGTGTACTGGATGATATGGTCAATGTTGAAAGATTTGCTGTTACTTCCTTTGTAATAGAATCTAACATGTTAAAAATGACAGAATGTAAGCTAACAAGAGTTGTGTTAATTTTGTCTCCGTATCTTGTCATATAATGATGTTTGTAATTTTTCCAATTTTCTGGAAGAAATGGATGATAAGGAACTGATCTCTCGTCAGGATTTCAAGTCATAAGACCAGAAGACAAATAAGCAGAAATTGAGACCATCGGGTCTGCTCTGCCATTCAATCATGGCTGGTAAGGTTCTCAAAAATAACTCTCGCCTTCTCCCTGTAAGTCTTGATGCCATTAACAATGGCAAACCTATCAATCTCCTTCTTAAATATATTCATTGACCTGAACTTCGCAGGCTCCTGTTGCAATGCATTCCACAGATTCACAATGATGTGGCTAATGAAATCTTTTTATTATCTTCGCGGTAAAGGGGTCTTCATTCACTCTAAGCCTGTGCACTCGACTCTGGTCTCTCCTGCAAATGAAAACATCTCCCAAAATACACTCAATTTCGGCTATTCAGTATTCTATATGTTTCAATGAGATCGCCCCCACCGCCCCCCCCCCCCCCCCGCATCACTCTGCACTATACAGATCTACAGTCCGAACACGTTCCCCACATGTTAATCCTTTCATTCCTGAGATAATTGTTCTTTTCATACAGGACCAAAATTGCTCACAATAGTGAAAATGTGGTCCAATCTGAGAGGACCCTTATAAAGCCTCAGAAGTGAATCCCTGCTTTTTTCTTCTCTCTCCCACCTCTCTTGCTGACAATCTTAAACGCGTCAATCCCTTATTGCTGACATACTAACGAGAGGAAACAGAATATTGCTTCTTCCTCCGTTAACAGACATTAAATTATGTATCCTGTCAAAGCTGTCCACATCCTATGTCACTTTTTATTATCTTCTGAAACTTTCAACTTATGTTGCCCGTATGTTATTTCATCTTGTCAAATATTTACCAGATTCATGGAACAGATTGGTTGTCAGTTGCCATTCTGTCTGCTCGGAACTAAGTTATTCAGCTTTTCACGAATGAATCAGAGCATTATTCGTTTCACAAAGAAACATAGAAGCTATGAACAGGAATATACCATTCAACCATTCAACCATTCGAGACAGCTACACCATTCAACGTGACCTTGGCTGATCGTTAAACACAATCCCTGTTACTGCTTTATCCCCGTACACTTTGATCAATGGAGCTCTAAGAACCATATCGAATTATTTTAAACCGAAAAAAAACAATGTTTTCTCCTTCACTGCTTTCAGTAGTAGATAATTCCACAGTCTCCCCACTCACTTGGCCAGGAAAGTTCCCGTGACTCAGTCGAAAATGGCCTCACTTGTTTGCCTTAGACTGAGACCCCATTTGGTTCCGAAACCTTTGGTTGTCGGGAACATTCTTTTCTGCTTTCAACCAACATAGTCTCACTAGAATTTATTAGATTCAGGACACTGAGCCCCCTCGAGCCTCGTTCTGCGATCCAATGAGGTCATGACCTGATTTTTTGAGAATTCACACTCCATGCCGCATATGCCCGAGCCACAATGAAGATGATCCAAACTGATCACATCGTTCTTCATAGAACAGTCCAACCAACTCAGGAATCACTTTGGTACACCTTTAATGAACTGACTAAATGAACATTCTCTCTCAGATAAGGAGGTCAAAACTGGAGAAATAAAGAAGGTATCATTATGTTATATTATATTACCTTGTCTTACATTCCGTCATGTCATATTACATTATACTATATTATATCATTAAATTATATTAGGGCCAGTCTTGAGAACGTTTGTAGCTCAGGTTGACATTCTGGATGTAGGTTTGCTCGCTGAGCTGGAAGGTTCTTTTCAGACGTTTCGTCACCATACGAGGTAACATCTTCAGAGAGCCTCTGAATGAAGAATCAGCTCATCGAGCAAACCGACATCCATATTATATCATTATTGTATTATATTATATTATAGCATGTCAGCCGCAAGAATATTGACGTCACCTCAAATTCGTTCATTAAGCAGCACAATAGCTCAGTCGTTAGCATTACTGTCTCACAGCACCAGGACACAGACTTGATTTCACGAATGCAGAACTGGCTGTGTGGAGTTTTTACATTCACCTCATAATTGTTTGCTTTCCTCTGATTTGTCTGGTTCCCTCCCACATTTTGAAGTTGTGCTGCATCGTTGGATTAGTCATGGGGAAACCAAGTGTAAAGGGGGAGGATGAAGATATCGTCTGGTCGGGATGTCCTTCAGAGGGTCGACATCGACTCGATGGACCTACATCACAATATTTTTGTATACACTGCCGTTTACTGATCACACATTGAACACATCAATTAGGTCACCCCTTGAACTACTAAATTCAAGACAATGCGGGTCTCCTATAACATAACACATGAAGTGCAGACGTCATTCTTACCACATTCTGTTATACAAACATGCTCACCACGTCTCCTGTGAACGTTCACCCTCACCTTCTGCTTCTTAGAATAGAGCTTTTCTATTCTGGGGAAAAGATTCTGTGTGTTAACCCTACCTCGTCATGTCATATTTTTACAGACATCTATCTCGTCACTTCTCAGTATCTTCCCTTCAAGGGAAATCAATCTGGGATTTTGCTCACCTCTGCTTATCGATCAAACGCTGTAATCCAAGCAGCATCTTAGTAAATCTCATCTGCACCCTCGCAAAAGCAACCACATCCTTCGTGTAATGTGGCGACAACAATTGAATGTGGCACTCTTAGTGTGGTCTCACCAAAGTCCTAGAAAACTGTAACATGGCATATTGAAATTTGAACTCATTTCCCTGACCAATCAAGGCAAGCACACCATATGACTAATTTACCACCTCTCTACTTTATGGCCATTTTCAGGGAGCAAAGATCTTGAATCCCAAGTTCCTTCAATACATCAATGCTGTTCTGCGTGCTCCTATTAACTGCATGCTTTTCCATAAGGTTTGATCTTCCAAATTGCCGCACCTCATACTCATCCAGATTAAACTATGTCTGCCATTACTCTGCCAATATCTGCAACTGGTATATATCCCCAGTATCCTTTGACAAAATTCTGTGCTATCCACAACTCCACCGATCTTTGTATCGTCTGCAAACGTACTCACCTACTCATGTACATTTGAATCGAATTCATTTACATACAACAGAAAATAGTAGAGGTTCTAGTACGGATCTTTTGGGAAAACCATTAGTCACGGACCTCCAGCCGGAAAGGCACCATTCCATCGTTACTCATTGCCTTCTACGGACAACACAATTGTCAATCCAAGCGGCCAAATCCCCGTGGATTGCATTCATTTTAATTTTCAGAATGAGACTTCCATGTGGATCCTTGTCAAAAGCCTTACTAAAATCCATATAAGCAAATCATCTGGTTTACCCTTATCAATCAACTTTGAGCCCTCGTCATATAGATCAATTAAGTTAGTGATACATGACCAGCAATGCACAAAATTATGTTGACTGCGCCTAATTATGTCATGCTTTTCCATACATGCGTAAATCATATTCGTAAGATTTGACTCCAATAGTTTCCCACCACTGATGTGAGATTTATTGGCTGATAGTTACCTGGATTATCCGTACGTCTCTTCTTGAATCGGGGAAAACATAGCCTACTCACCAATCCTCTGGGATCTCTTCAGTGGTTCGAGAGGACCACTTTCTTGGTCAAAGCCTGAGCAATCTTCTCACCTGCCTCCCTCTAAAAGCTGAAGTTGCTATCTTCAGGCCTTGGGAAGCTATCTGCAGTAATATTATTCAAGGGATCCAATTCCACTACTTTCATATTCTTTAATGTTCTAGCCTATAGGCATGCTTCACACATATCTCCCTATCCTCCATGTCGTTTTACGGAGACAATGGTGATGCAAATTATTCACTTTGGAACTCAAACATCCTCTGCCTCCAAGCATAAGTGCCATCCTGTAGTCTTGAGTGGTTCTACTCTCTCCCGAGTTATACTTCTGTTCTTAATATATGTATAGAACGCTTTCAGATTCTCTTTAACTTGAATTGTCAAGGACATGTCATGGCCCCTTCTTGTTCTCTTGTTCCCCGCTTGAGTACTTACTTGCTTTGCAAAAATTATTCACTGGCCCGTACTATTTTATCTTCCTAAAACTTAAACATACATCTTTTTCTCTTTTGAAGAAATTCACAGCCAACTTCGTTTTCATATGTTGCTTATGTTGCTACATTTGTCCGTACACCTCACTGGAACATGTCCGTCCAGAACTCTCCACACCATATCTTCACAAATTCCCACGTTTAAATGTTGCCTTGCCCGATAACTGCGTCTCCCAATTAAAGCTCCTTAGCTCTTGTCTCATGCTGATGTAAATTGCCTTCCAACATTTTTTTTTACCTAACCGAAGCTCCTGACTTCTCCCTGTTCATAGCTATCTTCAAACTAAACGAGCTGCGATGACTGTTTTGAAAATGCTCTCCTACTGAAAGGTCAGTCAGTTAACCAGGCTCATTTGCCAATACAAGTTACACTATGGCCCCTCTGCCAGTTGGGCTATCCACATACTATTTCAAGAAATACACTTACATGCATTTAAGGATGTCCACTCTGTTTCACTCTCTTGCTGTAAGGGAGTCCCAATGAATATTGGCGAAGTTAAAGTCAACCATTATGCAAACTCTTTTGTTATCGAACCTTTCTATAATCGGCCACATATTTGTTCCCTTTTGCGGTTGGAGTTCCTACGTTAGAATTCTGGCAGATTGTTTGCACCCACCTAACTTTTTAGCTCTAGACCTCTTGCCTCAATGGATGTGCCATTCTGCATTTCCTCTCAGACTGATGATGTAACATTCTGTCTGATTAATAATACAACTCATCCATATATTTGATTTTCTTCTCTATCTCCTCTAAACCAACGAAATCCTGGAGCCTTTTCAGTCCCTCTCACAATCAAGTCTCTGCAGTGGGCACCACATCTTAGTCTTATGTACTGATCAGGCTCTACGCTCATTTGTCTTACCGGTAATACTCGTTCTATTGATGTAGACACACGTTAGACCATGAGTGCTGTTGTGTTCATTCAGCCGTCTCTGCTTTCCTTTCTTTCTAATTCGCTGGTCTTAGCACCTGCCTTCCCGTCAATCTCACGACTTGTTGTACACCTGCTGTAATTGCATCCCCTGCCACTCTAGCTTAAGCCCTCCCATGTAGTACGAGCGAAAGCTGCAGCGAGGGTATTGGTTGTTCTCCACTTTGGAGCAATCAGTGCCTCTTTTACAGTTCACCCTGTCAGCAGAATAGCTTCCACTGATCCAAGATCCAAATAAGCCATGCCTCTTGCATCAGTTTCTTCTCCATGTATTCATCTCCCCTATCTTTCTATTCCTTTCAGCACCTATACGTGACCCTGGCAGCTATTCAGAGATTAATATTGTTGAGGTCCTGCTCTTCAGTCTCTTTCTAACTCCCTCTCCTCATTCTGCCAGATCTATAGTGTCTCCTTGTATAACTCCAGGCCCACACCGCTGAACTGCTCTGTTACTACATGGTACTGAACAACAGCATTATGGTCAACCCTAATCTGGTCATCTGTACATGTGATTCGATCCTCATAACACTCTGGTTGTCATTGACCTGCTTTGTACCTGCATGTGGATCCATTCACACAGCATTTAAATTAATATTAACCAGAGTCACGGCGCTGTTGTTACCACTGACATGGACTTTCCCTGCAATTGACTACAGACCCTCAATACTATGGTTCCCAGTGACCTGCTCTGTTTCTACAGGTAACTCCAGACTCACATTGCCGTGGTTATTACTGAACTGTTTCATTTCCAACAGTAACTGCATTTGCATAACACTGTTATTACTGCTGTTCTTCTGTGTCTATACATCTGCGGCCAGACATATGGTATTGTGACTAACACTGACTTGTTCTGTCTTCACAAGTACAGCCACACCAAAAGCCTTATCATTACCAACTACGTAAGCTGCCAATACATGAGACTGTAAATCTACTTTTGTGATGATTGAAGAAGTGACGCGACTGGTGTTCTCTCGGTAGTACACTAGCAAGTAGCGCACATTTTCTCTCCTGCTGCTTCCCAGTGCGCCTCCAAACTCCCCTCCAGTCCTGGAGATGGGACACAGATGTATTGGAGATGGCAAAACAGCCCACTGAATGGAAAATCACGCTCCCCTTTCCCAAAGACAATAGTGGAATACGAGCCAATTTCATTGTCTGCGGGCTGTTGTTGGTGTCTGTTCGATCAGAGATTCAGAACGGCTAGGAGGTTACTTTCAACACCGTTCCAGATCTTATGCTTTTCAATTCCCAATTGTGTCCCCTCATTGGACTGAGGAGAGCAGTTGTTTTCAGTTGACTCTTTCTTACTCCTCATAAACGTCTTCACATGAAACAGGCCTGCCCAATATCGTCTCTGATCCAATGAAAACAATCCGTTTAAATCCAGCCTCTCACCGAAGCTAAAATGCTTAATTGAAGAGAGAGGCGTACAGCATAGGAACACACCCTTCTGCAATATGTCTGTGAAGACAAGTGTATTATTCCAAACTAATCCTATCTGCCTTCACATGGTCAATAACGCTGTACACATTGCCTGTTCTTCCATCTATCTAATTGCCTGACAATTTTGCTATTCTATCCAAGTCCACCACCTTTTTTGGCAATCCTTCCCAGACATTTACAACTCTCTCTGTTAACAAAAACTGTCTCATGTTTATCATTTTAACTTGGACCCTACCTGAAACCATTGCCCAATAAATTTCCAAACTGGGCAAAAGAATCTGGCTAGGTAACCTGTCCAAACCCCTCATCTTTTTATATACTTCCTTCAAATCGCCTCTCATCTCCAAAACCCGAGCACGAACAATCCACATTTTGTCAAAAGGCTGTTGGTAACCAGTCGTCTCTGATCCAAGCAACATCTTTGTAAACCTCTTTCCCTGCCTCTTCAAAGCGTTTACATCCTTCCTATGGTGTGGAGACCTGAACGGCAAACAATCCTCCAGTTGTGGCCACACGAAAGACCCACATGTCAGCTAACCTACGACAGTGTAAAGATCATCAATGCATAATACCCATTTTCTGAGCTCTCATTTCCTTCCTGACGTTGTGTTAAGACATTGATATGAAAGTGAAGTGAGACATGGACAATCAATGTTTGCAATATCACCCAGTTTTATTCACGTAGTTTAGAAAACAGTGGGCCAGGAATCGTTTAGTTTAAACAATAACATGAAGCCTGAATTGATGAGATGACAGAACTCTCCAATCAGAAACACAGATGTTTTCCAGTGTTACATGTTGCTCTTTCCTTCTTCGATTTCACAAACGTACGCAACACACTTGTAAGATGGGGCACACTCCTTTAACACTCGTTGAAATGCCCTTCTCACATGGTACGCTGCTACAGTAACTCCCTTCCAAAATACATGAAAATATTGGCGCTAGGCGAAAGAATAAAAAGAAAAATTAAGATTCGTTGATGTTCACAGTCAGATGCGATCGGACATCCACCTGGCACCTGACTCAGATACACGATGCCAGAACAATGCAGATTTCACCCTTGTTGTTCTAACCAGACATTATTGGATCTGTAAGGGTACATATTACTTGAACTGTGTTCCAATAATTGTTCGTGCAGACCAGAACTGTATGCAGTTCTCCATGTCCAGCCTCCTATTGGTACTGTTTACTGACAACTGAGAAGTGCGATCTCACTGTGAGGAATTGGGGTGAGGAATTGTGAGGTACTCAAGTAGCTTGCCTTCAGGGAGTAAAAATGCATCGAAAATTTTGGCGAGCATAAGAATGGAACGATCCCAAAGTCAATAAATCTGTAACTTTTTTATCCAGAGAGGTGCTGGGATTTGGAATGCGTTACCTTGGAAAGTGGCAGAGGCTGATTCCACGGCAGGTTTCAAAAGAGAGCTGCATGTGTAGTTCAATGGAATGAATTTAGATGGGGAATCAAAATAATACTGGCAAATGGAGCTAGATGGATAGCAATTTCCAGCATCAGGACATACACGATTGTAAGAATGTCCTACTTGAACTGTACAATTTTATGATGATTATGTGACAGAGAACTCAACAGGTCTCGGTAAGGAAGGATGCTTCAAGACCGGGATTAAATGAGATTGGTGTCTGTGAGTAGGTACACGACCTCAGAGAACAGACGTCTTGAGTCATGATCAATAATGCTAGCTCACTAATAAAGCCTCGAGAACAGAATTCCCACTTGGACAAATTCAGAATCTACGACGTTTTTCAACCTGCATCCATTAGCAGACACTGGACAAGAAATTGGATGTGCAGAAGGCGGCCGTTTAGCCAGTCAAACTTGCTCTTCGATTTGATGATATGTCAGTGCTGATGTTTGACTGGGGTGGACATTTATTTTTATAAAATCGCACGAAATCAGTTTATAGTCCAACAGGTTTATTTGAAAGTGCAACCGTAGAGCGCTGCTCCTTTCTTGCGTATCTCGTGGAGTCGGATTATAGGACCCAGAAGCATTTAGAGCAAAATATCAATATATCATACACATATGCAATATATTAAACAAACAGAGATTGCTGTTCAATCTTTTGTCTTTTAGAATGGGCTGCAGGTTAAGATTCCTTAATATGTAAATCCCAGAACTTCTTTCAAGTTGTATTCCCGAGATAATTAAAGGTTGTAGTTAAAAAGAAGTCACACCATCGACTTTTGTGTGTTTCTGTGTGCATGTGAGGGAGAGAGGTCGAGAGAGAGAGAGTGTGTGTGTGCATGTATGTGTGGGTGGGAGAGAGGGGAAGTGTGTGTGTGTATCTGTGTATCTGCACATGTGTGTCTGAAAGAGAGTGTATTTCTGCAAGAAGGTCTGCGTAAGTATGTGCGAATGTTAAATCGTGTGTGCATCTGGTGTCATGACTGAGCTGATCATCTCCACTTCCCTTTCCTACACCTCCCGGATAATTGCTCGATTCCCATCCTGACTGAAAATCTGTCAACCTCACCCATAAACGTACTGAATGAAAATGCACTCTATGCTGAAGAATTTCACCGTTTTAATGCCCTTCAAAAGAACAGAATCTTCTTTGATGCCGACATAAATGGGCTACACTTTGTTCAGAGCTGATGCACTCTGGTCCACAATTCTTGCACAACGGTAAACAACATCTCCTGTTCTCCACTGAATATTTTTTTCTAAGAGTCTTTCATGTTTCAGCAAGCTGAGATCTCATTCTTCTCAACTCCCACCAATATTATCCTGTCCTACTCAATCTCTCCATAGCTGATGTCAGTTCCGTGATGTTGTCTGGATTCCTCAAATTGTGCTCCGAAACAAAGAAATGACTGAGGAGCTGAATGAGTAATTTGCATCAGTCTTTGCTGTGAAAAGGGGTAACATCTTTGGGAGGGGGGTGGTGTACAGCAGAAATCGTACGGTGCACAGCAACAAGGAAAAGGTGCTGAAAAAATGAAAAATCTGTAAGCGTGGAAATTACCTAATATAGATGGGCTACGTGCCACGATTCTGAAGCACATAAGTGAAGAGATATTGGAGACTTCAATAGTGATCTTTGTGGTGTCAACAAATTCAGGGAGACTCCGAGAATACTGGAAGCTTTCTAATGTTAAATCCCTGTTTCAGAATGGAATAGGGAGAAAGACAGGAAATTACAGAATGAGAAGCCTGACTTCAGTCAATGGTCAGATTTTGGAATCCATTGTGACGGGTGGGAATTCTGAATCCTTAGAAATGCATCACAAAATAGGGCAAACTCAGTATTGTTTTATCAAGGGGTTTTTAAAATTTTTGAGGAGGCATAGAGAAGGTTAGACCCAGAAGAGCCAATCGATGTTGTCTATCTCGACTTCCAGAAGGTTTTTGATGAGATGCCGAAGGAAGCAACATAGTAGGAAACTGCCGGATGTTGTCAAACGCAAGGTACGAGCATGTATCGAAAATTTACTGTCTGGCAGAACGCAGAGAGTGGGATAAAAACAGAAAAGAAACCCGTGGCCAGTGCCTTTCAACAAAGGTCAGTGTTGGGACTACAGCTTTTCCCATCATATATTAACGATCTAGCTGAAACAACTAAGAGCATTCTGGCTAAGTTTGCAGATGAGACAATGGTAAGTAGAGGGGCTGGTAAAATTGAGGAGACATGGGGGTTTTAAACAGGTTTAGAGATTAGGAGAGCGGGAAGATCTATGGACTATTTTCAAAATGAGGAGAAAATTCAGAAATCTGCAGTTCAAAGCGACTTCGAGTCCTGGTCTATGATCCTCTTCAGGTAAACGTACAAGTTGAGTCGATAATCAGAAACGCAAATAGAATGTTGTCAAGCATCTCGAAAGACGATAACAAAGACGCACGAATGTACATCTGAGGCACTGTAAGTCTAGTCATTCCACAGTTGGAGTATTGTGCACAGTTTGTACTCCATACCTCAGGAATGATGTATTGGCTCTGCAGCGGTCTGGAAGGTGTTCACAAGAGTCATTCGAGGAATGAAAGACTTAATATTTAAGGAAGATTTGCATACTCTGGGACTGAACTCGATAGATTTCAGAACCATCACTTATCTCTAATTGAAACTTTCAGAATACTGAAAGTACAGGGCACTTTGGAATTTGGAAGGTGTTTCCAATTGGCAGAAATAAAAACGAGGATTCGAGGAGTCAGCCTTTGAGTCAAGGGAAGAACTCTTAGCATGGAGATAAACAGGAACATTTAGAGATAAGGAGTGTTGGATATATGGGATTCATTGCCACAGAAGTTCATGGAGCCAGGTCAATGAGTACATATAAAACAGACATAGTTAGATTCTCGGTTGCGAAGGTGATCAAAGTTTACATGAAGAAAGTGTGAAAATGGGGTTGAAAACTCAACCAGCCGTGTTTGAATGGCAGAGCACACTCGCTGGGCGAAATGGCCCAGTTTCTGCTCCTGTGGTCTTCTGATCTTATGATCTTTCCTCAGATAAGATGCCCACCGTTACTTATAGTATTTCACCAATACTTTAACGAGTGTCTAGTTCACTCTTAGCAAAACGTCCTGACCTTTACATATGAATCTCATGGAACAGCTATGAATGTATTTTTGAACAACCTGGGGGAGCTATTTTTGAATCACACTATTCAGCGATGTAGTTACACGCATCTGGGGTAGGTACTGACTGAAACCAGGCCTTCCAGCTTCCAGCTGCGACATTTCCATTGCAATACTACAGCTGGCTGTCTTTGAGGTGCTGCATGTGATGTGACTCCTGAGATAGCAGGGAATAGCTACTTGGTCATCAATACGTATAATAAGAAAAAATCAGGCGTACAATTTCTGCACCCAGTGGGAATTCCACTCAGTTTTTTACTGAATGGATTTCTTTCTCTTCCAAGATGACAAAAACAGTATGTGCTGACGGAATGGACACACATGAGACACACAGATGGCAGCACACATCGAAAGAACACATCAGTTAATTTTCCAAGCCATGCTTCCCATGTTTGCCAAAGCGTAGATTAAAAACCTCGGCAACTAAGACAAAAAGTAAAACTTACCAATTGTGGTGGCTTACGTAAGTACCAGGGTTCCAAGTAGGAATAACAGTGTCGCCCACATCATCGTTGTTGTTATGAGAGAAGAAACGATCATCTTCTCTTTATAGGTTCACAGCTCACACTGGTGGTATCAATTATTGATACAATGGCGACTGGCTGCGCTTTACGTTCTAATAAGGTGTAGATCACTAATCCAGACTGACAGTAACTGGAATGAAAAATTGGAAATATCTCCTTAACGCTTACATCATAAAGCGAGCCGAATTAAGGGCCTGAGTAATAAGTGAACTGTCGAGGATTGAAGTCAATTTTTCACAGGTATGTAGGTACAGGAATAGGCGATTTGGCACATTGTGTCTGGTCAGCTCCTCAGGAAGATCATGTCTAATTTGTAAGGCAACTCCATAGGCACGGCTTGGGACCATATCCCTTGCTCCTCTGCCTCAGAAAAAGATCAATCTCACATTTAAATGTAACAATTGAATTAGCAACGCTAACAATTTGAGGGTGTGAGTTCCAAAGATCCAGAACTGTTTTAGTGTAGAAGTGGGTTCTGTGATCTTTCCTGCATTGCCTGACCCTCGTTCTCAGACTGTAATGTGGACCTGTCTGGTTGGGGGCTAACACTGAATGCCCAACCCGAGTTGTCTCTGTGAGGATGTGGTGGTGAACTGCCTTCTTGATTCGCAGTAATCCATACGTTGCAGTTTACCCACAATGACCCGAGGGCGCGAATTCCGTGATTTTGTACCAGCACATATTTGACTTCAACGTCAACTTGTGCACATTGTTTGTTCTTATATTTCTTATCTTTCCCTGTTAGTAATCCAAACCTTCGATTACATCTCCCACTACCCTTCCAGATTCTGTGTAATTTCAAGCCTAAATAAAGAACATAGAACAGTACAAAAGAGTTAAGGCATTTGGTCCTCGGTGTTGTGCCAGCCTTTTATCCTACTCTCAGCTCGGGCAAACTGACATACCTTTCATTGCACTAATAGAATTAAAATCCCCACTGTGTGGAAACAAACCATTTGGCCAACAGGTCCACATTGGTCCTCTAAAGAATATCTCACACAAACCCATGGCCCCACACCTATGAATCTACATTTCCACTGTCTAATATACCTGGCCTACACATCCCTGACCACTAATGGTAATTTAACATGGCCAATTCACCTAACCTGCACATATTTGTGGGTCTAAAAGGAAACCAGAGCACCAGGAGGGCAAGCACGCAGAAAAGGGGAAAACGTGCAAACTCCACATAGACATTCCAGTGAGGATGGTATCGAACCCGGGTCAATGGTGCTGTATAGCAGAAGCGCTAACCACTGATCGAACGTGCCGATGGACGATTTGGTTAAAAACATATCTGATTTTATTACGACTACTGACAGTATATTCCACACACCCAGCAATGCCTGTGTCAACGAACCAGCTCTCGCATCTTCTCGACCATTCCTCCAATGAGCTTAAATATTCCCCCTCGTGATAGACATTAATACTATGGACAAAAATCTGTTTACCGATTCTATCTATGATTCTCAACATATTGTGCAAGAAAATCAAGTCACTTCTCATACGCCATCCCTCAAATGAGGAAAGTCATGACTTGCCTCCACCTTCCTTCAAAAGATATGCCCTCCAGTCCAGGCAATATCCTGGGAAGATCTCTCCGCACTTTCCGTCAGTCTTTCTTTTAATGAGGTAATCAAACTGAATGCAATGTCCCAAGAGTGGTCTTACCAGGGATCTATAGAGCTGCAGTATAACCGCGCAGCTGTTAAACTCAATCTCCATGTTAATGAACGTGAACACATCGTACAACTCCAAAACGAAACTATCAACTTGGATGGCAACTTTTGTGGATCTATGGACATGGTTCCCTCTGTAACTCTGCATTGCAAGGAATTCTGTACGTTGTGTCAACATTCGACCTTCCACAGTGAATCACTTCACACTTTTGCAGGTTGAACTTCACCTCCTACTTATCAGCTAATGTCTCCATCCTTGCAATGTCCCGTTGAAATCTACAACGGCCCTCCATACTATCCACAACACCACCAAACTTCACATCATTGGTAAACTTATGAACCCACCTTCGATTCCTCACTAAAGTCATTGATAAAAATCAAGAAGAGCAGAGGTCCTAGAACTTTTCCCGCGGAACCCCACTCGTCACCGAAATCCCGGCTGTAAACTTTACATTTACTATCATTCTCCATTTTCTATGTGCTATACAATTCTATATCTGGGCATCCAGGTTCTCTTTATCCCTGTCCTCCTTATTTTCTGAATAAGCCGAAAATGGATAACTTAATCAAACACCTTGTGAAATTCCATATCCACCACACCTATTGCTCGACCTTTATTAACATGTGTCGTCAAATCCTCAAAGAATTCAATAACATTTGTGAAGTATGACCTGCCGCTCACAAAGTTACATTGACTATATATAATAAATGTGCGATTTTCAAGTAATGATAAATCCCGTCTCTCTGAAAATTCTACAAAATATTGCCCATCCCCGACGTAAGATTAGCTAGTCTGTAATTCTCAGAAACATCTGAATATCCTTTTCTGAAAAAGGGAATAACATTTACCACACTCCAACGATGTGGCACTAAACCAGTACACAGTAATGACGCAAAGATCATGGCCAGAGGGAAACTCTTGCATGGCTTCCTGTAATATCCTAGAGTACATTCTGTTATCCAAAGGGATTTATGTATTCTTGCATTTTTCAAAATATTCAGCACAACCTCCTTCCGAACATCAATGGCTCGATTATATCAATCTACTTCATGCTGTCACCAGAAACGTCAAGGGCGCCATCTGTTGTGAATACTGAATCAAGGTATTAATAAATGACTTCCTCTGAGTCCAGGCCGACGTTCCCTGCACAAGCCGTGATCGGCCCGAACTCACAGTGGCCATCCTCTTGTCCCTTAAATAAGAGTAGAGTGCTTTCGAGTTCCCCTTGAACTAGGCTCCATTGCTTTTTAGGGCCCATCCAGCTCTCCTAAGTCCACTCTTCAGGTCTTTGTAAATTTCTGAAACGCGATTTGATCATTGCTGGCTCAACCTTAAGTAAATCTCCTTAACCCTCTTGACAAGACGTTCCATCATCCTTGTTACACAGGGTTCTTTCGACCTAACATCCCTTCCTGTCGCCATTGCACAAACTTATCCAGCAATATTAGCTGGAGCTTCCGAAGCAACCTTCACGTTTCTGTCATGCATTTTCCTGTGAACATCTATTCCCATTTAGGAGCCTCCATTGCATACTGATAGAATTGTGATCCCTCCCCCTCCCCCAATTACATACCTTCTCAAACCGTTTGTTCCTACATTCTCCGCGAGAAACGTCAACGTCTGGGAGTTGTGATCACTGTCGCTGGTAAGCACTCCCACTTTCGACCTGAAAAACTGGTATGCCTCATTGCCAGACACCCAGTCCAATGTGGCCTCCTCTCTTGCCGACCTATCCACAATTTGAGTCAGGAATGCTTTCTGAACACACCCCACAAATACTGCTCCATCCAAGCTGTTTGAAATAATAGATTCCAATCAATATTATGGTTGTTAAAGTCACCCACGATAACAATCCTGCTACTTCTGCACCTTTCCAAAATCTGACTCCCAGTGTCTTCCTCCGTGCCTCTGTTGCTATTGGGGTGTCTGCAGAAAACTGCCAATAAAATGCATGCTCTTTTGCTGTTTCTGACTCCCAACCAGACTGACTCTGGAGACAAACCCTCCTCCACGATCTTCCTTTCTGCAGCTGCGATATTATCGCTGATTAGCAACGCGACTCCCCCACGTCTTTTACAGAAAACGTCCATTCTGGTTTGAAACGTCTAAACCAAGGAACATCCAATACCACTCCTGCCTTTTGATATCCAAGTCTCTGTAATGACCACAACACGACAGGTCGAAGTATTGATCATCATTCTGAGTTTCTCACATTTATTCTTGATACTTGTATTAAAATAGCCACAATTAAACCCATCACAATGACTGCACCTTTGTTCCATCAAGTGCTAGCCCCTTCTCAGAAATAATCTGCAGGATGTGGCTAGTGCTGCACGACCTACAGCACCATCTGTTCCAAGCTCCCTACCTATTTAGTTTGAACCCTACCAAAGAACTCCAGCAAACCTCCCGCAGAGGTTATTATGTCCATCCAGTTTAGGTGC
Source organism: Chiloscyllium punctatum (assembly GCF_047496795.1). Taxonomy (NCBI): domain Eukaryota; kingdom Metazoa; phylum Chordata; class Chondrichthyes; order Orectolobiformes; family Hemiscylliidae; genus Chiloscyllium; species Chiloscyllium punctatum. Next base: position 44,176,117 of record NC_092789.1, read on the forward strand.
ACCCGCACTTCTTTTACAGGTCCCATTTCTCCAGAATGTATCCAATAGGATTCGGAAATTAATGCATGGATTCTACTCCGCCATTTAATACTGGACAATACCTTTCTCATTTTGATTTTTCCGCTTACACCCCGTAATGTTTGATCCTATGATAACCAAAATCTATCTATTTCAGTCTTAAAAGTTCTCAACGACCTGACTTCAAGAACCGTCTGTGGCAGTGAATTCCACAGATTCATCAATCTCTGACTGAAGAAATTTCTCCTTGTCTCGGTTCCTAAATGGCTTCTTTTTACTCTCCGGGTGTCTTTTCTGATTTTATTGGCTCGTACAAATGAAAACATCTTTAAAGTATGCAATCTGACCTGGCCATTCAACATTCCACGTCGCATGTTCGGGAATCTGAATGCAATTCTTCAAATAGCCATCTCTTTGGCATCCTGTGCGATTGGGAAAAATGATCAGCAGCTTAACCCAGATAAATGTAAACTGAAATTTGGACAGAGTCGCTGAGATGCCAAGGTATTTTGATGGAGCAAGCCCGGGAAAGAGCAGAATGTGAGTATGGATGCGAATGATTTAAAACACTCACCAATTTGACCTATCCCGTTCCATATTCATAAGCAGCTCCAGGGAGTTAGGACGGACCTTGTCCTGAATCGCTCCTTGCAATACCTCGCATGTCAGCCAGGATGATGTGTCATAGGAAAAAAAACGTCAGAGAAAGTATTGTGTGGAGCAGCATCCGGAAACAAAAAGTTCAAACCGATGTTCAGGGAGTCGACAATCCAACCAGGCAGCTGCAGTTAGAGAATGAAAGACACAGACACAGTGAGAGAGATGAAAGAACGATGTATGCACATATCAAAATAAACATAGAAGCAGACAGAGTGAGATTGACAGAAAGAATTACAAAGAGACAGAGTGAAAGGCAAAGAGAGAATGAATGATATATGGGTGAGATGCAAAAAAAAGTGAGAGAAACGAGGAAGTGACAGGCAGTGAAATAGCAACGGAGGACGATAGAGCAGCATGGATTCCACGTTTTAAAAGGTCTTCCCTTTCGTCTCAGGCTGTGCCGTCGGTTCCTATTCTCCCCGTCAACAGAAACATCGTCCCAACATCACTTGGACCAGATAATTCAGTTTCAGCTTATAGACCGCAGGGATTCTAACTATAAATCTTGGAATAGCCATCTCTCAGACAGCTTGTGGGATTACCGAAAATGAATAGCAATTTGACTCAGTGAAGGAGGTAATGAAATTTGGACAGATTCTCTCAATGCAGATGCAGTGAGATGGTGCAAGCCCGGGATTTATCGGAAGGCGAGTACGGATTTTAATGATTTCAAGCGGTCACGGATTCAGCCTGTCGAGTACCATACAACCAGGAACGTATTGTTATGGATCTGTTGGGTTCAGAGCAACTCAGCTCTTAGGAGTTAGGACGGACCTTGTACAGAATCGGTCCTCAAAACATCTGCTGGCTTAACAGTATGACTCAAGACAAAACCTCAAACGCAGCCCGTTCACTTTGGAGTAACGAAGGGGAGACAGTGGATTTCACCTGGAGCGTGTCAGGAAAGTATTGCATTGTAAACAAAAGTTGGAGAAGATGAAATGGGAGCAAGATTCGGAATCTGAAGCTGAAAATCGTTGTGAAGAGAATCGACACAGAAACCAGAAATCTACAGTGAGTGTGAGCGAGACAGAGAGAGGCAAATCAGAGATTGAAAGCAATAGTGTTTGTGTTTGAACGGCAGAGAGAGGAATGGAGAGAGAGTGAGTGAGGGGAGAGGGACGGATAGTGAAACAGGCAGCTCTACAGCTAGTGACAGAAAGGCAGAATGTTTGAGAGTAAGAAAGGAGAAGGGAAGAGCGAGAGACAAAGAATATCACAGATACAAGTGAGGCAGTGGGAGTGAGATGCGGAAAATGAAAGACACTGAGTCATATTGTTACATAGTGAGTGAAACTAAGACGAAACAAAACAAGTGAGACAGCGTAAGAGTGACAATGACACAAAGAGATGAGACAATGAGAGAGATAAATTGAAATCAATATAGAACTAGCCTTAGTGAGAGTGACCGAAATAATGACAACGAGACAGATTGGACGACAAATAGAGATTGAGCAATATATCAACGGAAAGAGAATGTATGAAATAAAGTGTGAGAGAAACGAGGGAGTGAAAGACAGACAGCGAGGGACGTAGAAACAGAGTAAGATATAAATGGGAGCAGTGATGAGAGTGAGTGGGACAATATAATTACAGAAACGGTGATAATTATGAGAATGCGTGGACACAGAAACACAGGTGCAGTTTAACAATAAAAGGGATAAGCAGAGCGACAGCGTGAGCAATAAAAAATGGAGACAAAAGATGAGGGAAAGTCAGAGTGTGGGAGAAATGAGAGTGATAGAGTGAGAGAGAAATCGAAGTAGAGTGAGAACATGACAACAAGACAGAAATAAACTTAGAAACAGAAAGAGACTTCGGGAATCTTGGCCAATATTCACAATCCGAGTTTTCCTGCTCTTTTCCAGTTATCATGTTGCAGGATTCAGCTTCTCACTCGCCTCTTAACGTGGGGCTGTTGGACAAATTTCCATGAAATTAGGATTGTAAACGGTGTCAGATTCATTCTGCCCACTCTCCTTTCCGGGGTAGGAGGAGCTGACTTGAAGAAGAAAGGAGTATTAATCTTCCTTCTTGGGTCCCTGGCTGTGTCTGCAATCGGGCCATCACCTTGCCATGGATTTATTTAATCCTCAAAGTTTTGCCGCCACCACATTGGGGCATGTGGGTAGGTCTCTTCGAAAGGCTGGACCTCACAGTGATAAGCACTAAACGCTGTCCAAGGCAATGATGGCTGAGCCTGATCCCAACCGTCACTCCATGCAGCGCTACTGGTCCCGGTAATTCTCCACTCCCCATCAGTCCGACGAATGACATTGCCGTCTCTGTTATTTTCAATATGCAGCTTGCTGTTCGTTTTCCCTTCGAAAGGAAGGAAGGGCAAGACAATGGCAGGGAAAGAGATACATCTACAAAAACGCATACACCCAGATAGAGAGAGAGACCCGGAAACACATTCAACAGGAGCGCAAATAGACCAATCGGCCACTCACACCTTTTCCGCGCCTCAATATGAGTAGGAATGCACCTCCCCTTAAAGGCCAGGCAAACAAACAGACAGACTGACAGGCAGTCAGAGAGGAACACACACTGACAGAGAGAGACAGACCCACAACTACGAAAACTGGGACCTGGTGATATCTCATTGCCGCCTCAATCTGCTGGTAAATGATCTTCGACCACAATGTCATATTCCCACTTCCACTCCATACCACTTGATGCCTTTAAGATAAGACAAAAAGCTTTATTTTCCTTGTAATATTGTGGCGCCAGCAATGATCTCTGTGACATTCGAGTCTCACTAGTATGTGTTGTCAGACCCTGGAGTTTAGGCAGCCTCCTTCTGAATAGGTAGGAAAAATTAAATTAGATATACGAATGTAGGCTGGGGAACAGAGCAAGTGAGAGCGAGAGGTTTGTCAGAAGATCTGTGGAGCAGCTTAGAGGATTATTTTCTGGGTGTTGTTGTCGACTCCCAAATGCACGCATCCTCACTCTGTTCTACTCCAAAAATAAACAATTTCAGAGACAAAAACATTTCACGGACATTTGTTTGGGAAGATCAATGTTGCAAGTGCCCGCCCCTCCAAATCCCGTTCGCTGACACTCGTGGCTATCAGGTGTGACATGTCCTTCGCTTAACTATCTGTTGTCGTGAGATGGTGTGCGAGTGACATTAGATTTGATTCCCCACAGTGTGGAAGTTGGCCTTTTTGGTCCGAGAAGTCCAAAGTGACCATCCAAGGGTAACTGTGTCTGTGTCGGTTAAATAAAGGTGATCCAATGACTTCCCCTAGTCCAAACATATGCAAGTAGGGTGGGTTGGTCATGTTTAATTGCCCGAACTGTCTACGGATGTGCACACATGGTGGCTAAGCGATGAGAAATATACCAAGGGTTATGGTAGCGGATTGTGAGCATTAGAGGGTCGATGTGGGCTCTATGGGCCGAGTAGGAATCCCAATGGGGATGTTGTGAGAAAGCTGGGGAGAATCATAGAAACACGTAAAAAGGGGGAGAAACAGACAGAATATTTATGGGGACAAACAGAAGGCAAATACAAAGAGTGAAAAATACAGCAGGAGGAAAAAGGGGAATGGAAATGGGGAGAAACAGCGAAACAGACACTGAAGGAATTAATAGGGGTGGGAGAGAAACAGGTGATTGAACGGGACTGGGGTGAAACGAAGGAAAATACATCGCTGAGAAAAGAAAGAGTGCAAAATACAAAGGGAGACGTAGACCAGGTTAGATGAGGCGTGAGGATCAAGGAGAGCTGAAAGAATGGAGAATCACAAAGGAAGAAGCAGAAGTGATAAAGAAAGACCGAGGGGGCATGTTAACAACAGAGAAATACAGAAATGGAAAGACAGCTGGAATGTTGAGGAAACATAGACAAGGAAACCGGAAGTGGGAGGTGGGTAGCAAGAGTGCAGAAATGAAGAGATAGACACCGCTTGGGACAGTAATGCAGGGGGCAGTGACATTGGTTGTGTAGATAATAATACAGCTCCGGGATGTCAATGTTCCGCTCCCATTTTGAACCACTCTATTTCTCCTGTCATAGTGTGCACAAACTAAACCCAGTTAAAAACTCACAGACGTCCAAGATGTGGTAATTAATGCAGTGATAAGTACTCCCATCTTTTCGAAAGCAGTTGGTCATTGAATTGTTAACTTTTGAGAATAAAGCAGAACCTGATTGATAAAAAAAACAGTGAGCATTAGTCGGAAGTCAGATGAAACTTACAATCGGAAACACCCCGTTTTTATGTATTATAATAAATCAGCAGATGACATTAAAGGAACATCTCCTACTACAGGCAATCTCATTTGCATGACAGTCTTCTTCTCTGCAGATCCCTCCTTCACATTCACGTTCCAGCTCATTAACTGCGAAAAGCAAATGAGGTCTCAATTAATGAAATGTTCAATACATTGTGGCACCAAAACAGCATCACACGGAGCATAATGGAAATCAGAACTGTGCACCATCCTACGGTGCTCCTAGTTCGGTCTAACAGAGGTTTGTTATTAATGGAGCAGTGTACATTACTTCCAGTGTGGTCCAATTTAGAGACATTGAGAATAGAACCATGCACAGTGATGGAAATTAGGTGTAACTTATGGGTGGTTGAGGCAAGTATATTAATAACATTTAAAAGGCATTTGGGAAAATACTTGATTACGAAACTCCTAGGAGGATATGAGCGAAGTGCTGGAAAATCAGGTTAGCATAAGGTGGACATGTTTACCAAAATGGACCAGCTTGAGCGAAAGGTCTGTTTTTATGCTGCGTGGCATGTTAGAGGGAAGTAAGGATAGATCAGTGGCGGGCAATCGTTTTGGCTACTGTATTGAAAATGATAATGCCATTATTTTGATAGCTTTTCCTCTGAAAATGTTTTATTTTCCAATTCAGGTATCACACTTTTCTGATGGTATGAAGGCACAGATCAATCATGATCCTACTTCATGTCAGTACAGGTCTAACAGGCTAATTGGACACCATCTGTGCTAATTAATATTTCAGAAGTTTGAGCACTTACAGATGAACCAGGAAAAAATAAATACGACATCTAGATGAAGGCTCCAAGGATCACGAGCGATCGTTTCCCTAGTTTTCACTGAGTTCCTCGGAGGAGCTATCAAATGGGTCGAGCACACACACTCTTTCTACGAGATTTCAAATGATTCTCCAGTGAATAGTCCCACAGGCTCATGTGGATTGGGTTCAAACCGTGGTCATGTGATTCGAACAGTCATGTCAATTGACTACTCTTCACTGCTTGAACTGAGAAGCAGTCTGCATTACTGTGAAACACTCAGTTGACGATGTGATAAATACTTACAGATGCCCACACAATATCTTATTTCTTACGGGTTGGCCCACGCCTATTGATGCAGTAACAGCGTTCTTACTGCTGTCTTAGACCCGTCAGCAGCAAAGCGAGCATAGCTCTTCCACTTACGAACATTTTGAAGCATGCGGCAGCTTTTCGTGTTCAAACTGGTTGCCGTGAGCGGTCGCACTTTGTAAACAGTTTTGCAGTTAATTGGCGTTGGAGATAGATAATTCAGTGAAGGATGTTTTTGGTATTCCTGTCTTTATTGGTCATTGCTTTCAAGAGAGGAGTTGGAGATCATGTCATGCCTGTGCAGGACATTAATTAGACTACTTTTGGGATATTGTGTGCAATTCTGTTCTCTGAGCTATAGGAAGGATCTTGTTAAATTTGAAAGGGTTCAGAAAAGTATTACAAGGATGTTGCCAGAGTTGAAGGTTTTGTGGTTGAGATAGAGGAAGAGGTGATTAGGCTGGGGCTATTTTTTCCTGCAGAATCAGGAGATGTGTGATGAACGTAAAGAGGTCTATAAAATCATGAGGGACAAGAAGAGAGTAAATAGACAAATCTTTTTCTTTGGAATAGAGAGTCCAAGCAAAAAGACATTGGCTTAACATGAGATGGGAAATATGCAAAAAGGACCAACGGGGCAACTCTTTCACACATAGGTTGTGAATGATTAGAACGAGCTGCCCGAGGCAGTGGTGCAGGTTTATAATCATGTAATATTTAAAACACTTCTGGATGAGTATGTGAATTAGAAATGTTCATAAGAGTGACAGACAAACAAAAAGTGAATTTGCTGGAGACCTCTGCAGGTCTGGCACCATCTGTGAAGAGAAAACAGAGTTTACATTTCATGTTGCGGTACACAGGCATGACGTCCCTTCACATTCAATGCACATCAGCACCAATATTTACCAACTACAAAACGCACTGCTTAACTTCTCCAAAGATCCGCAGACAGCAATTTCTAAAACAATGACCACTTCCCCCTGGGTGACAAGGGCTGTAGATATATGTGAACATTACACCCTGCATGTCCCCAATCCAAGCCACTGACAATCCTGACTTTGAAATATTTTGACCGTTCCTGCATGGTCAAGATCTTGAAATTCCTTTTGAAACGGCACTATGGAATTTGCCTACAACACATGAAACATAATATTTCAAAAAGGTGCTACTTTCTGAAGTTGCAGTTGTGTTTGGTGATAAATACCAAATTCTGGAGTGAATAAAATAAAAGAAACATTTAATCGCCTGGGGCAGTTGAAGCTATCAGGGAGAAAGAGGGAGAGATGTTGCGAGACATTGAAAGATGGGCAAGCAGAGAGAGAATTACCTCATGAAACCTCAGGATAGACATAGGGAAATATAATCAAAAATGCATGCAAATACGGTCATGATGGCATAATCTGTTCCACTGATGCCATTCTGTGTGTAAATATTAGATGTCTACCGAAAGAAACACGGAATATCAGAACAGGATCTGATTGCAATTTGAATCCAAGGTGAAGACTGCCTCGTGTGGTTTGCTTTTGTGAAACGTGGTCGAGCTCCGACATCCAGACTCTGCAAGTGACATCTGATGGAACAACCTCTTCCCGTAACTCCTTCCTTCATCTAACAGCCCAACCCAAATTGAGTGTCAGAGGCTAATTTTGAAATGCATAAATTCAGGGAGATCTGGTTGAACACACAGAGTTTGGGCTCAGCCACATTGACCAATAGATTTGGATGGAATGTGTATTTCTGATCTCGATGGGCAACGGACATAGTTCCTTGCCCTCAGAGTCTAGGAATTGGTCAGTGGGTGACTGATGGCTCTCTTTGGGGACCAACATCTTTGACTGAGCATTGTGAATGGGGTCAGAAAAGCACAAAGTGAAACACGCAGACCTGCATATATCTTTGGGAACATAGCTTCACAGTTGAGAGTGACAACATTTGCCATTCTCTCCTGCAGCCTCAATGAAGTCTCTCCCTTCTGGCTTTGATGGAAGGAGGAACAGGAATCCAGAGTACCATTCCCATTATTCTCAGCGTTTGGAATAGAGACTGGCTCGTCGCCTGGCCCCCAGGGAATTTCGCATTGCTCTTATGGACTGACACACATGCTGAAAGAAAGAATCCGTTCTCAGATGCGCGGAATTGTGGCAGGAGGGACTGCCGTTGATCTATTCATTGAACAATGACCCTCCGTCGGCTGAATATATTAGGGCATACCGCTACAATCAGTAGAATTTGAAACCGGGCCTTCTGTCTCAGAGATTAACAAAATGGAAAGTCTCCAGTGGAACTCGGCAGGCCTTTCAGCACCTGAAAACAGACAACTCCCAGTGTCTGCGTGCGTTTTCTTCGAGTTCTCTGGTTTCCTCGCACAGTCTAAAGGTATGCAGGCAAGGAGAAATGGCCATGCTAAATAGCCCATAGTTTTCAGGAGCGTGTAGTTTAGGTGTATTGGACAGGGAAAGAGTAGTGCTGCAGGGTAGGGGAATGGTTCGAGATGAGATGGTTTTCGGAGGGTCTGATTGAGTCCGTTGGGTCTAATGGCCTGTTTCCACACTGTCAGGATTCTATGAAATCAGACTGAATGTTTCGGAGCCACATACAAAAACATCTGTTCACAACACCACGGAAGCTCTGACAAAACAGTGCGTACCATGTTAATAATGAACTGCACAGATTCATCACATCTCCATGGCGATCCCTTCAAAGACTCCAGGGAAGATGAATTTGCACAGGTCTGTCAGGAGTGGACTGAGAGTATTATGCATGAGGAACATGGTACAACGGTACTTAAGATATCGTGATTGTGTTAAACCCCATTGTCACCACATGAATGCCCGGATTGGAACTTACTGATCGGTGCAAGCTCTGCTCGATTTGTCTCAATGACTGTACCCAACAACAGAAATGTGTCCCCAGTGTGAAGGCAACATTGCATCTTTACTAAGGACTGAGTTGCCTTTATTCCTACCAATGATTATGTGGATAAATGTATTCGAGGAAGGAAGATATGAAAGTTGGAAGGCAAGGACATTATTTCCCTTTCTGTGGTTTCCCTCACCAGGAACTGCAGGAAAGACGTTGGCACTCAAACCTAAATCAATTAGAATAGGCATCGGGGAAGTCAAGGCTTTTAAGGTGACGTTGATTAAAGTCCGAAAGCCAGAATGATTTAGGATTTCTGGCTGCTTTCCAACAGTTTATTCCTGTTGTTTAGTGTTGTAGAAGACAAGACGGTCAGCTGAAAGAGGGTGGTAGGTGCAAACCACCATGGCAATTCCTTTACCGAGTCTTCCAACATGACAGGGCCTCTCTCGGAATGGTGACAAATGGTTGTTGCCGAACGATATGACTCTGTGAGGATGGTGCTGTTGGGATAGATCTGCTTGTTTTTATGACCTCCCCCAACGGCCCCATGAAATGATGGAAAAAACTACAGCATAGACAATAGGCAAGGCAACTAATTTTATTTATACAATTCAGAAAACAGTAAGTCAAGTGTCATTGGATCCACAAACTGGCACACAGTCGATCAACAGAAATCAGCTGGCGCCTCACACGGTCTTCACATTCGATTTTTTTTTGCTTCACATCCGGTTTGACTTGCAGCAGTAGTTCTCTGCGAGACAAGCGTCACTTTGTCGAATTTCATGCGGAAGACAACGGGATTCCCTACAAATTCCTTTTTTGAGTCCACAAGGTGATATGGGGTCTGTAAGACCAAAATGAACTGTTCAGTGAGGACGTCGCCAGGGGAATTAACGCCCCGTCTGTCATTTAACCAAGTAGTCAAGCGAGCAGAACTGTATCCATTGCTGCTGGTGTGGTCCAATCGAAGCAGGTCGACACCAAAACTCTGCACAATCTTCCGAGTGGAAACTTACAAAGGGATGTAAAGAGGAGAACAGGGCCCAGTGTCCTCATAAGTGTCTCATTAAGGAAGATAAAGACTAAAATTATCAATATACTCCAATTGTGGTCACTTTGAGAAGGGTGTGTTCTGTCCTACAAATGTCGTCGAACTGAGAGATGTGGAGACGACCACTACATACAGTGTGGTCTTACAGACGGAGTTGAAATTGTCGGTATATACAGTGGAACATGTGAAGTTTAACAAAAGTTTATGGGGACAAGGACTTTGTACAGAGCTCCCTGGGGGATTAAGAAAGGTATACAGAGACCAGAAGCGAGCACAGTTCTCCTACTGCGACTTTGTCGACCACATGCAATCCAGCGCTGTGCATTGTTCTCTCAGTTTATTCTAACCGAGGGATAAGGAAAGTCGGATTCACAGATTTCTCATGTCGTCTTACCAAAGAGGATCGAGGCCTCCCTAAGCACAGTGTTTCAAGTGTGTCCTGTCAGGAGACATGTGGACCAAAACTGAGCATAATGATTCCCGTGTGACTTTATCGATGGATATGTATCCCAACTCTGTGTACAGTGTTTTCTTTCATACATAAGGATAAAAAAAAAACACAAGGATATACGCAAGCAGATTCCCAGACAGTTTTGTATCGTGTTTCATTTTAAGTTATTTTTTAGAGAATAAACTGTGTTCCTACGGAGTGCATTCCACAGCTCGGGGCTCAGGCAGTTGAATACAATCCAAACAATGATCTCTAAGTTCATCATAATTAGAATAGCATGGGGATCCTGAAGTTCTGTCGTGACTAAAGGATATTGCCGAGATCAGGAGTAGCAGGTCAAAAAGCGATTTCAAAGTATGTCCTGTTCAACGTGGAAACCAGTCTGCTTAGAACAGTTCTTGCTGCATAGTTTTGAGGGCAGATAATTAGCAAATTGAATTGAACAGTTCTTCGAAAATTCTCCAAAATGAGATGTTAACTTTTCATTCAGAACTGGCAGGAATGGGATTCTGGCTGTTTGAAAGAAAGCAAAATAGATGTCGAAATTCAGTTCCAAAACAGCACACGATTGTGGAGCTGATGGTGATGAAATCCGTTTTGACATAATTGTACATACAAACAAAAAAAAGAGTCTCGATTTCCACCCACAGTAATGGGCTCGACAAGCACCAAGACAATGAGCAGGAAAATCGGTGATTTAATCTTTCTCTGTAGAGGCTGTCAGCTGCACGATGCGATGACCAGAAGAAGGAGACTATTCATAGTAAATGAGAAACTATTCTGTTGTTAATAATCACAGATCAACGTTGAGGATTGGATCCACGTTGTGCTCATCATAATGACATTTCACTAACTAAGGCCAAATGTAACTAGAATCCTAGCCCTACCTCGAACAAATGGTTTACATATGCACGGATCCTTGAAGATAACAGTTGAGGTACATAAGATTGATTTTAGAAAGACACATTGGAAATTTGATTTTAGAACGCATTTTGTGTAACTTAACATTATTAACTGAAACATGTAGTACATGAACTAGACGGAATCATGGGTAGGTACAAAGATGATCATAAATTGCAGAAGGACATTAATCAGGCTGAGAAATAACAAAGAGCGGTTAGTATAGATAAGATTGAGTCCTTGCATTTTGTAAATTCAAGTGAAGATTTGCTTTTCGTGGTGAGAGTTAAGGCCTCAAGGAAGGTGCTGGAACGGAGTGCCCTCGGAGTTCAGTATCATAGTTCCCTGAAAGTAGAGTCACAGGTAGACAGACCAGTGAAAAGTCTTATTACGCACTGGCCTTCATCAGACAGGACGTAGAGTACTGAAATTGAGAAGTTGCTTTGCAGTCGTCCAGGACGTTGGCGAGGTCGTATCTTGGAGTACTGTGCTCAGTTGTGCTCAGCATGCTAGAGAACATTTGTTATTAAACTAGGAAGAGTTCAGAATGTGTTTACATGCATGTTGCATAGACTCGACTTTCAAAGTTATCGGGAGAGGTTGGACAAGATAGAATATTTTCTTTATGGCATAAGAGACTGAGGGGGATCTCATCCGATTGGATTAGATCATGAGAGACAAGGACAGTTTTTCCCGGTGTTGGGGAATCAAGGACAAGAGGGCATCAGTTGAAGATTAGATCGGAACGAATAAAAGGGAACACGAAGAGCAATTTTTTATGCAGAGGCTGGTCGGCATATGGAATTATCAGCAAGCAAAATTGGTTCAGGCGAGTACAATAGCAACATTCAAATGCATTTGGACAAATACATTGGATAGGAAAGGTTTACAAGGATATGGGCCAAGTGCAGGGAAATGGGGTTAGTTATGATGACCTTTTCGTCGGCATGGATCATTTTGGGTGAAAGGGCCTATCTCTGGGCAGCAGGACTCTATGAACCTATAATTATGAAAGAGCAGTCAATCTTAATTTTGATGGAAACACTGCCCTTATTTTAAGGTTGGTTTCTTGCTTCCTAGGTATGATGAATAAATTTCGAAGATGAATCTGGATCTCCTGAAACAAAGAGAGAACACTTCCATTGCACCACATGAGTCCTCCATATCTCGACTTTTATTGTTGAGAATCAATGTGTGAGAATCAGCTGCAGACTAATATCAGAACACGAACAGAAAAGCTGTCCAAACGCCTGGTGGATGGCACAATTGACAGAAATACTTACATTTCAGTGATATGACGGGAAGCAGTCACTGACCATTTTGAATAGTTCATCTCTCAGTTAAATATTCGCCACTAACACGGACTTCACTGGCCACAAGTCTCCATTCAGTCTGAGAGTTTAACAAAGTTTGCATTGTCACACAGTAAAGACTAGAAATGATCCAGCATCTCTTTGTAAGCTTGTGTGTTCAATGTTGGGACTGTACTCTGCTGCAATTAAATGCGGCCCAAATGTTGTGAAACTGAAAAGATAACTTGTCGATTGTGAGGCAGAAAGTTAGAATTTCATGTTTGCACAATGCTGGCATGAAAGCATTGCATATTCGCTTTTGTAGATTATGTGCATTTTCTGTTGTTAGAGATTTCGAATGGATGTCGGTGAGCAATAGCCTGAAAGTTTGCACGGACACAGAAAGTACCCGAATTGAAATGTGTATCAAAAGGCCGTACCGGCAGCAGGACAATCAGCAGGCTTTTTTTTTTTAACCAAGACGACAGGCTTTTGAATTTAGGCAATAAATTTGAACCAGGCACTTAGTTTCCTGAATCCGATAAATTTAAGCCTGATGGTTATGACAACACAGGACCAATCCGATGTTAAAAAAATATTGATATCTCACCAATTGTATAAAAAGAACGGGGCAGTTGGAGAAAGGCCTCAGAGCTGGCTGCCATCTTCCAGAACTAGCGGTCGTCAGCTCCCGAAAGAAAATGTCTAGCCCTTACGGTTCTCTATGACTGAGGTGAAAGACCATCGAAATACCAACGAGAACAGCGACACAACTAGAGAATAATGATGATGTAGAATCAACACAGAAGGCAAAACACCACCGTGGAAGACATGTAACTTGGTTATAACTTGGTCGACTAAATTCTAGGATTTCTTAAAGAGGTGGGACCTGTATCAATTGGAACAGCACGCCAAACAAATCTTGTCAGGTTTCTTTAGGAATCTTTTATTAGGTTTTATTTTGTAATTAGAAGGGGTTTATTCAGTTTGTTAATAGTTCAGTTAGTTTATTTACTGTTAGAGTTAGATAAATGAATTGATACTGGGTGATTTATAAATTCGTGTCAAAGATTTATTTTGCTTGACCAGAAGAAGTTGACGAAAAACAGTTGACACTACTTCTCACGCTGTGTACATTGCAGTACTGCAGACATTGCATCACGTAGATCAGACAGAGTCTGCACAATTATGAGAGTCCAGTTGTCAGTTTTTCTACGTAGTAGACATTATATTGCTGTCGATGGCATGCAAGTGCAGACAGCTGAGTGTTCAAGTATCAGTTCATATGGTCGTGCAATGTTATAAAGTATTCCTACTTCAACATATTTCCTGTCATTTTCCCTGGTTTCATCGAAAATGGAGTTGGGTTTGGGCTGCTGAGCACCAGGTCGTCTGCTCAATCCGCTTTTATTTTCGTTTCATTACTTTTCTCTTCTCTCGTAATCTTTTTGTCATCTTCTATTTCCTTTTATTTGACTTTCAGTGCAGCGCTCTGTGGCGACAAATGGGCGCAGCAGCGCGGACTGGTGACCGTGGCTTCTGCATTGTCGAAACAGTCTGAACGCAGATTCCTTGAGGCTGTGGTCGAGGCGTGTTTGTGCTTCGTACGACACCTGACGGCCTCACCCAGGGCTACATGACCGACGGAAGTCCGAAACCGTCTTGGAGAAGCACCTACGAGAAGTGCAGGAGGAAGGTATTTGGCCTTTTGAACCTGCTGCATAATTCATCATGACCATGGCTGATTGCCCAAATCAATAGCCTCATCCTGATTTCTCCCCAAAATCAACAGATTTGTGAAGCATAATTTCGCCTACATAAATCCATGTTCAATTTGACTGATCCAGCCGCTGGTTTCTAAATGCTCATAGTGATGGCAGGTTGCCAGATTCTGCACCTGTCAGCACCAGTGGTTTCTGTGTTGGTCAGGTCCAGCGAAGACTCATAGTGGCAATGGAAAGATGGCGCTGAAGAGGAGTGATATTTGTTCCAGTTGCAGTGCCAGGGCAACCCTCGTGCCTGGCCCCTAGGTGCATTAACCAAGAAAGAGCAGTAAAGTTGGACAGTTTTTGTAATCGAAAGATATGCAGGTTAGGTGAATTGACCATGCTGAATTGCCCATATTTTTCAGGGATGTGGAGAGAAGTGCATATGTTAGGGGAAATGTCGTGTAATAGGAGAATGATTCTGGATGGTATACTCTTCAGAATGTCTGTGTGGACTTTTCGGGCCTACTGGCCTGTTCTACATGGAAAAGATTCTATGAATTCTCTGATGTCATTTATTCATTTCCGAACATTATATTCTATGTTTCGACATATGTTTCTTTTGCTTCAAAATGGCACTAGAGAGTGGCCACAGTATAAAATACTTTTCACGATGTTTAGGGACAAGATACGAGTGACAATAAATATATCAATGAATAATTCACAGAGCATTCCCACCTCAAAAATCCTCCTGTTATTTTCAAAACAATTCCCACTTCCTCACGATCATTTCATTTGAGATAACATTCCAAAAGCCACATTGTGCTGTTGGTTTAAACAGCATCACCACTTCGACATATTCCAATTATTTTGGACAACATTCCTACTTGCACATTTCTTTGTTATTTTTGAGATATTCCAGCTTCCAAATGTTCCCTGTTTTTATTAGACACGATTCTCACTTCCAAGTGTTCACTGGTACGATCAGCACAATTTGCACGTCCACCTGTCCCTCTCTTTTCAGACAATATTCCCGCTTCCACATTTCCCTGTTATTTTGACTGGAGTTGCCACTTCCACATAATGTCTCCTTGTTCATGCAGCGTCCCCACTTCCACACGTTCTCTGTCATTAAATGCAGCATTCCCAGTTCCTCATGTTGCTGTTATTTTCTACTGTTTTGTAGAGGTTTTCAAGAGGCCTCCCGTGTCATGTGTATAGACATTGATCTTTGTTCGGAGCTCCTTATCACTTCAGCCTGGGGAGGTCATTGGGGAGAGAGTCCAATGCATTCTGCACACTCCCTATCTCCGAATATAATACAATATGTTCACACATTCCTCGTTAAAATGATTGCATGCAACATTGGTATCAGCGATTGCCACATCTCCTTTGTTCGATGTGACCTTCTAAAGAAATTTGCCAGGTGCATCGTAACGGAGAGGGGGATGAATGTTATCTTATGCTGCTGTTAATTAACATTTTTCCTAAGACATTCATTACCACTTGCACATTTAAAATAAAACTAATAACTGCGTGTGCTGAAGATCTGAAACCAAACTCTTTTGATGAAAACTCGTCAGAATTGAGATATTAATAACTTTCTTCCCGCAGATTCAATGAGACTTGTTAAGTTTCATGAACAATTTCAATCCCCACAAGTCAAACTGCCTGTTTATACTTGCACAAAACTTGTACTGCGGTTTTGAAATCGATATGCAACTCTCCCCAATATTTGTTTCCCCTTGCTGTTTCTGAACTTCACTCAAACTGATTATGTGGAATCTGGGCTGAGGCGATCTTAGTGGCAGATTCTAGCTGGATGTTCAGTGAGGCCAATTCCGATTTTGAGATCATCTTGCTGCCTCTTGTTCGTTCTTCTCAATGGGAATGCTGAGATTGTCATCAGGTTACCCCTCACCGTGAAGGAGTGGAAAGGACAATGCTATGCTTTCCTCCAGACATCCGAGACTGCTTAAAGCTAGATCGGCTGCCGTCGTCTGGTGTCATGGCCTTCACTCCTGGTTTTGGGGAAATAGAGGTCCTGCATGTGTGCTTCCCCACGCAGCAGGCGTTACATGCATATGTGAGCAATGCGGGGGAGGGGTGTAGGTTAGTTTTTGAAGATACAATGCACGTCGTTAAAAATGACATTCATTCAGCTTGTCAGCCATTAATCCCTTTCCGATTGCAACTGTATTTTGCCAATTTCACTGATCAAGAACAGGCCTGATTGGAAATATCTCAGGGACCACAATCAGTTTCATTAATTATTTCCTATCCCATTGGCAGGACAGGATCATGATTGTTCGTTGCAGTGTGAGAGAGGTGGGAAAGGGAAAGGAGAAATATTCTCGAAGGAGTTGTTGGCGCATGGAGATCAACTGACGATCATTGTGGAAATCTTCAATGATTCCCCGAATACACGTGAATACATATATCTGTTACCATGTGACACCAACCGACAACGTTGTTGTAACTACTCACCTACACTGTCTCCACAAGTGCTGCCTGACCCACGGCACTGTGAGTACTACTGACCTGCTGTGGACTTATTTGCGAACCCACACCCATTTTACAATGGACTGCTCTGTCTTTGCGTGTGACTCCACAAACAAGCACTGACTGTACCACAGATCTGCTCTGCATCTCCATGTGAGTGCACGTTTGCAACACTCTGCATACCATTGACCTACTGTATCTCAGTATGTGACACAAAGCTGTGCTTCCAAAAGATCTGTTCTGTCTCTGTATGTGACCTGAGATGCACAGCGCTTTGGTTAGCACCGATGTGCTCCGGCTCCATGTCTGCCTCAAAGTAGACTGCATTATGATAACAATGACTTGGTCTATCTCTACTTTTGAACCCAGATTCACAGCACCTTGGTTACCACTTACCTCCTTATTCTCTACAAGTGACTGCAATCCACTGCACTCTTGATACTACTGGTCTGCACTGTGTCTTACGCCAGACACACAACATCATAGATTCACGTAATCCCTACAGTGAGTAAATAGGTTCCTTGCATCAACAAGTCTAGACTGAGCATCTGAAGTGTAACCCAACAAGAAGCATTCCCCTCCCCTATTAATCCACATTTCCATGAACTAATGAACCTAACCAACATGTCCCTGAACACTACGGACATCTTAGCATGGCCAATTCACCTAATCTGCGCCTCTTCAGATTGTGTGAGGAACCGGGAGCAGTTGGATGAAGCCCAGGCATCGGCGAGGAGAATGTACAAACTCCACACGGAAAGTCGCCCAAGTTTATAATCAAACACTGGTCCCTGGAACTGGGATAGGGCAATGCTAGCCACTGCGACACCGTGATCTTTGGATACCAGAAAACATTGATAAGAATGTTGTTAAGAATGGCGTTATTGAGCTTTATGGATAGGCTCTGTGTGTTTTTCTCTGCAGCATCAGAAAAAACAACACAATATTTTCCCATGATCTGCTCCCTCTCTGCATTTGCCTTCAGACCAAAAACACTGTGGTTATCACTGATCTGCTCAGGCTACGTATGTGAATCTAGATTCACAGCACTCTGTTTCACACTCATCTACTCTACCTCTCCCTGTGACTCCAGAACACCAGCACTGTAAATATTCTCATCTACACTGTCTCTTCATTCGACTCCAGAGCCACAGAACAATATCTACCACTGAACTGCTCTATATAACTGCAGGCCAACAGCATTGTGGTTACCACAATCTGCTTTACCTCTGCTTATAACTACAAACTCACAGCACTGTGGGCAACACTGATCGTCTCGGTCTCTACGTGTGACTTCAGACCCACGGGCCTGTGGTTTCCACTGACCTGCTTCCCCCTACATCCGCGTCCTGACACACAGCACTGCTTACTGCTGACCTGCTCTGCATCTGCATTCGCATCAGACCCACAGCAATATGTTTACTTCAACCTGTGCTTAACTATAAGTGACTACAGACTCACAGTACTGTTATGAATTACCTGCTCTGTAACGAAGGCACAAATCACTGGGTGTTCTATTTATCTATTCTGTCTCAATATGTGCCGCATGGCCGACGTAATTTTGCGTTTAAATAACCTGCTCTCTATCTGCATGTGACTCGAGGCACAAAACATGGTGATTACCAATGACTTGCTTTGTCTCAACATGCAGATCCAGAGTCAAAGCACCGTGGTTGCCATTGATCAGTCCTTTCTCTACATTTGAGATCGAGCCCAAAGAACAGCAGTTCCCACTGACCTGATATTTATCTACAGCTGACACCAGTCCACAGCACTGCAGTTGACACTGGTCCATGCTGTTTTTGCACTTGATTCCAGACTTACAACACTGCCCGTAACACAAAGGCTTTGTAAGAAATTTGCCCAGGTTTGAGGGGTTGAGCTTCAGGGAGAACCTCAGCAAGCAGTTGTTTCTATTCCCTGGAGCCGATGGGTGGCGTTATAAAAGTTTACAAAATCATGAGGGGCATGGAAAAGTTGCAAAGTTCATACCTTTCCCCGACATTAGGGGAGTCCAAACCTGGAGAGCATTTGCTTAAGGGTGAGAGGGAAAATTGTTAAAAGGGGCATGAGGGGCGACTTTTTTCACACAGTAGATGGTGCATGTATGAAATGTCCTGGCAGCGGATGTGATAAACACTGCGACATTTACAACATTTTAAAAGTATCTGGATAGGCATATGAGCAGGAAACATTGAGAGAGATAAGTGCCAAATGGGAAATAATGGGGTAGTTGGACTAAAGGTCCTGTTTTCTGCTGCACATGTCTGTGATTCTATGACACTGGACCCACAGAATTGTGAGTACCAGTGATATACTATGGCTCTACATCTGCATGTCAAACTAAATTATTTCAATATATCAGAATTTGTAGAGGTCCCAATAAGAAGCTTTGTGGACAACCATTAGTCACGGACCTACAGAAATCAAATACCCTTCTACAGTCATCCTCTTCCTTATTTGGATAACCCAAAAGTGTATTAACGCAGCCACGTCACGTTGGATCCCATGCATCTTAAGATTCTGCATGAGTCCACCAGGTGGTATCTTTTCAAAACACTTACTAAAATCCATGTAAGCAAAATACTCTGCTCTACCCTTATCGATCATCTTTGTGACCTGCTCAAAAAGTCAATTAGGTCAGAAAAACATGACCTGTACTGCACGAAAGCATGTTAGCTGCCCCTAATCAGGCCATTCTTTTCCAAATGTATGTAAATCCGATTCCAAAGAATTCTCTCCAAAATCTTCTCAAACACTGATATAAGACTGACTGGCCTATAGTTTCCTGTATTACCCCTATTTCCCTTCTTGAATAAAGGAAAAACAATGGGTATTCGCCAGTCGTCCGGGATCTCTTACGTGGTTAGCGATGACACAAAGCTCTTGTTCCAAGCCACAACAAACATTTCTCTTCCCTCTCTCAAATAACTTTGGTAGATACTTTCAAGCCCTGGCAACTTAGCCATCTGAATGCTTCTCAACAGATTCAAAACCACATCTTTCTTGCTCTCACTGTGCCCTGGCATATCTGTATACTCCGCACATATTTCATTCTCCGCCATGTCCTTTTACTGGGTGAATGCCAATACAAAGTATTCATCAGTATCTCATCAACATCTTCTGCACCCAAGCACAAGTTCCCTCCATTATCCTTGTTTGTCCATTTTCTTCCTCGTTATGCTCCTGGTTTCAATGTTAGTATTGAATATATTGGAACTTCCCTTTACTCTGCTTGCCTAGGGCATGTCATGGCTCTTTCTTGCTCCACTAAACCCCTGCTTCAGTATCTTCCTGCCTTCCTTATATTCTTCATCGGCCTTTTCCAATGTATGCTTCATAAAACCTACGTATGCTTCTTTTTTCCCTTTCACTCAATTCAGAACCTCCCTCGTTATCCATGTGTCCCTTACATTGCTTTCCTTGCTTTCCATTCATCGATTACACTATTGTTGTCAATGTCTCGGCAAGTAACTTCAGACAGAAGCACTGTGTTTCCCCTGACCTACTCTGTCTCCAGACGCACAGCTCTGTGGTTAACCTGACATACTCTGTCTGTTCTGATGAGTGAAGACCTCCAGCACTGCGGTTAGCACTCATCTGTTCTACAACTACATGTGACTCTTGGCCAACAGCACTGTCGTAGTGCCTGATCTGCTTTTACTCGACGTGTGCTTATCAGTGTTCTATCTGGCTCTGCACGTAACTTCAGACACAAAACATTGTGTTAAGCACTGGCCTTGTCTCTCTCTACGTGTGAAACCAGAACCTCCGTAATGTCCTTGCTACTGACATGCTGTGTCTCTTCATATGACTCCTGGTTAAGTGTACTTTGGTTCTCATTTACTTGTGCAATCTCTGCATTAAACTCCAGCCCCGCAGTACCTTGGTTTCTATTCTCTGCTCTGCCTCCAAAGGTGACTCTAGATGCACAGCAATCTGCTTATTATTGACCTGCTGTGAATATACATGTCACTGCAATCCCACAGCACTATTGTTATAACTGACGTGCTCTGGTTCTTCATGCGACCTCAGACCCACAGCACTATGGTTGCTGTTGATCTGCTATGCGTATACTTGTGATGACAGCACTGCTTTTACCAACAATCTGGTTTGGGTCTATTTATGAATCCAGAACCACAGTTACATGAACGCACTCTGTCTTCGTGACTTAATGATAACTGCTATGCGATAAATACAGACCTGCTCATCCCTTCAATCGAATCCATAGGCACAGCGCGGTGGGTATTACTGACCTGCCCTGTCCCTATATTTAACTGCAGACTCACAATGTAATTATGATCTTGACCTCGTCTGCTGCTGCTCATGAAGGCAGACCCACTGCAGCAGCGTTGTCACTGACCTGCGAATGGAATGTTGGCTTTTCTTTCAAAAGGAATATAGCAAATGGCTTCACCAAGCCCTCAGGCAGCACATTATATTTTGGACCAGCTACTGCACCTATGAAACTGATGCACTCTGGTCTTAGACACGGCACTCATGGGAAAGAGATTAGACACGGCACTCATGGGAAAGAGATTTTCATAATCTATTCCTCTCATAATTTCCCATTCCTCCTCAGCATTCGGGGCTCCAAGGAGAACAATTTCAGCCTTCCCAGTCACTCGTCATAACTGAGATCTTCCATCCAAGGTAACATCATGCTGAATCTCGTTTATTATGTCTGAGGTGGAGGCAGGACTTTCCAACAGTGTGGTGAGGAGAGCGACACTAAGTATTCCCACTATGGTTAATGCAATGATTTATAATTGTGGAAGCAGACTTCTTTGCTTCCAATTTGTAATGACTGAAAAGTGGAAACAACACGTATGCCATCCGTATAACCCTGTCTACAGGCGTTCACATCTTTGGAGACCTACTAACTTGCACACCAAGTTTCAATTGTTCCTCAATATGTCCTGGGGGCCTAACATAAATTGTTCACATCCATACCCTATTAGACTTCATAAATGCATCAGCTCACAATTTTTGGGATTAAATTCTATCTGCCGTAGATCTGCGAATTGAACAAATGAGCATTATCAAACTAATAACTGAGACTATATTCCTCACGATCATCAACACTACCGAATTCGAGTCATTTGCAAACTTACTAATTGTCCCTTTTACTTTCTTATGCAAGTTGAGAATGCATAGTCCATATTCAAGAAATAGATATCCATTACTTTAGAGGAAGGAGGTGCCCATTTGAAACGTTGTGAGTGCTTGGAATTCTCTTTCTCAAAAGGTATGAATGCAAATAGTTTAAATTTTGTTTTCCTGCTGATGTCGACATATTGTCGATCATTGACATATGAAAATTGCTCAACGAATACGTAAGAAAGCAAAGTTAACATCTGAAAAAAAAAAACAGCCACCACCTTTTTGCATAGAAAACCAAAGAACTGGGAATGCTGCAAATCAGAAAAAAGAAGAGCAATTGCCGAAAATGTTCAGCAGATCTGGCAGCATTTGTGGATACAAATCAGATTTGAACTTTCGGGGTGAGTGACCCTTCCTCAGAATTGTGGTGCCGTTCCCAGTTTTGAGGAAGGATCATTTGAATCGAAAAGGTGACAGAGATTTCCCCTCACAAATGCTGCCAAATCTGCTGAACTTTGTCAGCTCTTTCAGTTGGTCATGATCTCATTGATTTGAATTCTATTAAACTGGAATTGCTGAGTGACCTGCTCCTGTTCCTATTTGGTGTGTTCGGGTGACCACACATAGTACCCCTGGCAGTCTCCCAGACTGATAAGTCGCGATTGTACATTGGAAGTTTTTATTTGTTTTCTGCCTACTCAGTGGTTCGTTCACCTCATGACATAAGCCAATCTTGGTATTATTTGATTTTGTGTTTGATTAGTGTGCTTCAGAAGTGATGCAACAAGTGATGTTTTCCTGTCAACTTCACGTGTGCATTTTGTCTCCTTCCCAGTGCAACACCCAATTTTCCTTCCAGTCTTTGTGGTCGGAGAGTGATGCATTGGGGACATACAAGCATCCCTCTATGTGCAAAAGCACATCCCCCTTCCCCGAAGTGTAGAGTGGACAATGAGCCAATGACATTGCCTGCGAGTTTCTATTTGTGTCTGTTGGAGCAGAGAATCAGAGAACCTAGGAGACTGTGTTCAAGTCCTTTCACTTTCTATTTGTATCCTCTATTGGACTCAAGGGAACAGCTGTTTTCTGCTCTCTCTGCCCGTGCTCCCCAAAAACTTGTTCATATGAAACATACCTGCCGAATACGGCCTTTGCCTGAGAGAAAAAAGTTCCGTTTAAGTCCAGCCTCTCTCCAAAGCTAAAATTCTCCACGGAAAAGTACAACACAGGAACAGACCCTTCCGCCAGCATGTCTGTGACGATCAGTGTACTACTCTCATATAATACCATCTGCCTTCAAATGGTCAAGATCGCTATATAGTTGACATGTTCATCCTTCTAATTGCCTGTTAACCTTTGTTATTATATCCAATTTTACCACTTCCCTGGCAGTGTATTCCGGACATCTACCACCCTCTCTGTAAAAACAAAATGTCTCATGCATATTCTTTCAAGCATTTTCCCCTGTGCCCGGTATGAAGCAGCATTGCAAACTTGGGTGTTTTATATACTTCTTTCAGATCGCCTCTCAGCATCAATCCTCGTGCAAAAATCATCCAAATTTCTCAAACGGCTTTTGGTGACTCATCATCTCCAATCCAAGAAACATTCTGGTATAACTCTTTCCGAGGTGCTGCAAACCGTCCAGGTCCGCCCTACAGTGTAGCAACCTGAACTGCAAAAGATCTTACAGTTGTGGCCACACAGCAGCTAATCTGCTGCAGTGTGACGATAATCAATGCATCTTACCCATTTTCTGATCACTCCCTTCCTCCCTGTCACTGGGATATTGATATGAAAGTTGATGACTTCCACCCATACTGACTCTATGAACAAACCTTCATCAACAATCTTCCTTTGTACAGCTGTGATATTATCGCTGATTAGCAATGCCAATCCTCCATTTCTTTTCCGCCGCACACACCCAACTTTTTTGAAACATCTAAACGCTGGAACATCCAACAACCATTCCTTCCTCTTTGGTATTTAATTATCCGTAATGGCCACAAAATGACAGTTCCAAGTATTGATCCAGATTTGGAGTACTGAAGGCTAATTCTTGATGCTTCTTGTATTAATGTGGACACATTTCAAACCATCACACTGACTGCACCTTTGCACAATCTAGCGCCTATCCCTTCTCGCAGATCCTCTGCAATTTGTATCTAGTGCATCACTGCCTACTGCAAAATTTGCTCCATGGTGCTGTTTTCAACACTCCTGCTTATCTAGATTTAACTCTCCCAAAGATCTCTAGCAAACCTCCTGTGGTGACCCTCCAGTTCAGGTGTAATACATACTTCTTCTAAAGATCTATTCCAGAATGTATCCAATACGATGTGGAAATTACACATCTCTGGTAATCGTGTATACTCTGGCATTGAATCGTGGCTGATAGGTTTATCATGCCCATTCTCCCGCTTTCCCCCATAACCTTTCATCGCCTTTATAATCAGGAAACCATCTGTCTCAGAATTAAATACACTCAACGACCTGACCTGCAAAAACGTCTGTGGCAATAAATTCCATAGATTTACCAATTTTGGCTAAATACATTTCTCCTTATCTCGGTTTTTAAATTGCTTCCTTTCACACCCAGGCTTTGCTGTCGGGTCCTATTCTCTCCTATCAATGGAAACTCCGAAGCAATTTCCACACTTATCTGCCCATTCAGTATTTGCATCTACACTGTAGCGAATGTAAATGCAAATCTTCAAATGACCATCTCTCTGTCACCCTAGTGGTTTGGGGAAAATGATCAAGATTTTGACCCAGTGAAGAAGGTGGTGAAATTTGGAAAGAGTATCTGAAATGCCGAGGCAGTGAGATGGGGGTAATCCTGGCATATTTCAGAGCATGAGTATAGAGGTTAATTATTTAAAGAAGTCAAGAACTCAGCATTTTGAATTCTGTACTCATAGCAATCAGGGCGCTCTCGTTGTCTTTTTGCTTTTCTATTAGGTTTGCAACAACTCAGCTCCAGGGAGTTCGGTTGGAACTTGTCCATAAACGCTCCTCACAATATCTGGCCAGTGAGTCAGGCAGATATTTCATAGGCAAAACCAACGGACAATGTGCAATGGAAGCAGAATACGGAATCAAGAACTTCAAATCGATGTGAAGCGTGTCGACAATCAAACTCTGTGTGTGTGTTTGTGTGTGTGTGTGTGTGAGAGAGAGAGAATGAGAGCAATTGAGACTGTCTTTGAGCGGCAGAGATACGAATGTAGAGAGAGTGACCGAGGTGGAGTAGCAAGGACAACGAAATGGAGTGCACGACAGAAAGAGAAGGAAAAGCATAAAGCTAGACAGAGTGAGGAATGAGAGGGAGAGAATGTGAGACGCACATAAAGTCACAGATACAAGGGAGACAGAGAGAGTGAGAGGCAGTAAGTGAAAGAGATTGATTCAGCTCATTACAATGAGTAAAACTGAAACGAGAGAAAGTGAGTGGGACAATGTGAGCAAGGGTGACAAGCGACAGTGAGAGTCATGAGAGAAAATTATATATAGAAGCAGTCAGAAATGAGTGACAGAAAAAAAATAATTAAGAGATAGAGTGAAAATCAAAGACAGATTGAGCAACATATTGATGAAACGAAAATGTATGTGAGAAAGGAGGAAGTTAAGGGCAGAGAGGCAATGATATAGAAACAGAGCAAGATACAGCAGCATAGGTTCCCCACTCACTGGCTGAAGATGTTTCTCTTTTTCACTATTCTAAAATATCGTCCAGTTACCCGCAAGCTGTGCTTTAATAACCTATACTCCCGTGCCAATGAACACATCTTCTCAATATCCACTCTGACCAGACCATTCACTATTCTGCTTATACACCATAGGGAATCTAAATAGAAAGCTTTGAATAGCCATCCCCCTGTCGCCCAGTGAGATTGGGAAAACGAACAGCAGTTTATCCCTGTGAAGGAGGTGATAAACTTTGGACAGAACCTCTGAAATGCTGATGCAGTGTGCCGGTGAAATCCCGGAATATATCGGAGAGAGGGTGCGCAGTTTACTGATTTCAAGTGGCCACGGATTCAGCCGGTAGTGATCCATCATACCAGGAACGAGGGTGTTCTAATCGTCTTGTTGTGGGTTTGTTCGTCCAGAACTCCTCATCTCCAAGGAGTTAGGACGGACCTGGCCCAGAATCGTTCCTCACAATATTCTGGCGTCGAACAGCATCACCCAAGACAAATCGGCAGACATCTCCCTGTCACTTTAGAGTAAAGAAATTGAAGCAGCGGATTTCATTCACCGTGTGAGTGAGGAATGTCTTTCATCGGAAAAACTGCTGGAAAAATACAATGCGAGCAGAATCCGGAATCAAAAACTAAAAATGGTTGTGAGGACAGTAAACAAAGAAACCGGAAAACTACCATGAGAGAGTGAGACAGAGACAGAGATGGAAATTGGGAGCAAGTGAGTATTTGTGTGTCAGTGGCTGAGAGGAATGGACAGAGAGTCAGAGAGGCAGAGGGGGACGGATAGTGAAACAGAGAGCGCGACAGACATAGAAAGAGTGACAGAAAATTGGAGAGAACAAGAAAAGAGAGGGGAAGAGCGACTGGCAGAGAACGTCACAGATACAAGTGAGGCAATGGGACTGAGAGGCGGCAAGTGACAGACAATACGATATATTGTTAGACGGTAAGTGAGAATGAGATGACACAAAATGAGAGACAATGCATGTAAGGATGACAAGGGTCTGAGAGAGACGAGAGAATGAGATGTAAATCGATATCATCCTAGATATATACAAAGTGAGAATGACATAAAGAGTGACAGAGCGACAGAGTGATACACAAATACAGATTGAACATATATATAAATGAAAATAGAAGGAATGAGAGGATGTGTGAGAGGAATGAGGGATTGCAATGCAGACAGACAAGGACATAGAAACGGAGTAAGACATAAAGGGGCAGCGAGAGAGTGAGTAGGACAATAAAATGACAAGCAGAGTGAGAATGATGAGAAATTGTGAGAGAGAGAGACAGAAGCACAGGCAACAATAAAGGAGACAAAGAGAGCGACAGAGTGAGTGTGCAAGAAAATAGTAAGACAGGAAGTGATAGTAAGGGAGAGTGTGTGAGAGACGACAGAGGTAGAGTGAGAGGTAAGTAGAAAAAAGACTGAGAGTCTGAGGACAAGGCAAAAACAAAGTAAGAGACAGAAAGGCGTTGTGACTCTTTGCCGATAGTGACAGAGTGCTTTTTGCTGGTCTAGAACAGTTACCAGTTTGGAGGTCTCCGCTTTTAACTTGCCTCTTAATGTTGGGTTTTTGGAGATCATTCCTGTGGAACGAGGATTGCAAACGCTGCAAGATTACCACTGCCCTCTACTCCCCCGGCTTGGAGGAGCTGACAGAAAGAGGAAAATTATATTCTTCCTGATCCTTGGATTCATGGCCATGTCTCTGTACACAACTGTCCCATTGCCATGGTGGCATGTCATCCACACAGGCCAGTCGCCACAACATGTGGGCGCGTTGGTGGGGCTTGTCGAGTAACTGGCTGGCACAGTGAAAGTATAGTGCCCGCTTTCCCAGGAGATGATATCTGCGCCGGATTCCAGGCTTCACTCCACTCAAGCCTATTCTTCCCAGTAATACTCCAGTTCCCATGAGTCCCCCATCTGACAGTGCCTCCTGTGATATTTGTATGCAAAGATTGAAAGGAGGGATAGAAACTGGTTCATCAGCCAATCAAGCCTGCTCAACAATTTGGTCTGATCATGGTTGATCCTCATATGATAGAGTCATAGAGTAACACAGAATGGAAACACATCCTTGGGCTGAAAATGATCCATGCCGACCATGGTGCCCACTCAGATAGATCCAATTGCCTGCATTTGGTCCATATCATTCCACTCCTTCCCATCCATATACATATCCCAATGCTTTTCAAAATATTGATGCTGCACCTGCATCGAGTATTTTTTTTTCTGGCATCCCATTCCAGATATGCAGCACTTTCTCGGTGAAGAGGTTGCCCACCGGGTCTTTTATAAATCTTTCCCTTCACACCTGAATCCGATGCCCACGATTTTACCCAACCCTCGGTAAAAATACAACATGCACTCATCTCTGCCACTGTTGAATTAACACTTCTACATATGATAACCCCTCATTCACCTACTTTCCAAGGAATAAAGTCCGATCTTGGCAACATTTCTTTATAACTCTTGCTTACTGGTCTTGGCAACATCCTCTTTATAGAACGAGAGAAACCATCAGGGAGACCAAACAAAGAAATTCGTAAACTAGTGTTGGACCTCGGCCACTTGGCCCATTCAATATGACGCTTGCTGATGATTTTCCCTTAGGAAGAAAGACAGATACACCCACATAAACACAGAGAGAGAGAGAATCCAAAACACATAAAATAGTAACATGCATAAACCATTCATCCCCTGACACCTGCTCCACCCTTTCCCATGACCAGGTCTGGTCCTCTCCTGGAGGGTCAGGCAACCAAACAGATAGACTGACAAACAGAGAGAAATTCACACAAGCAGAGAGACAAAGACCCAGAACCATGTATTTTCGAAGAAGGAGTCATCCAATTGACCCATAATATGCTGATAAATGATCCCCTACCATATATCATATTATTTGGTTAATGCCATTTCATTATGATGGGAATTTCAAGTCTGGAGGTACAACTTTAAAATGAGACATGGGGCATTCCGAAAATAAACGGAGTCTTTTTAAACACAGAGAGCAGTTAGTTTGTGGAATGGACTTCCTGAGAACGTAATGGATGTGGGTACCATTACAACATTTAAACGTCATTTGGTAAAGTCCACGAATAGGATAGGTTCGGGGGGATATGGGCCTGGAGCATGTATGTGGGTGAGATTTAGATTGGGAATATGCTTGTTGTTGAGACATGCACTTGTAACTTCTATTTTTAGCTTATCTATTGTAGAATGTGGGGTGAAAGTTGGATCTGATCTTTGAGGAGCAGCTTATATTTGGAAGGAAGAAGGAAATAGATTTGTTTGCAGAAACTGGCCTGGATAGAAATTTGCAGGTGAATTGCTGTTTCTAGAACACTATTCAAATTTTGGCATTCGGATGCGTTGCTCAGAGAATAACAGTTGTTTGGACTTGGACGGCTCAATCAATGATAGACTGGAATAGCCATTCATTCACAGAGAATCACGAAATATGCAGTTTGAAAGGATTTAATCTTGAGTTTGGGGAGAAGGCTGTGTGCGTGGAAGCTGCTGGAATGGAAGCTGTTCTGAGTTCTTTTCTCTTTAGTCTTATCCTCAGTTGAAGGATTACTGATATTTTGAAGAAGGAACGGCAATCTGGAAAACATTTGGAAATGTTTGAGATATCAGCTCTTTGAAAATCATTGAATGTTTTACTTTTCATGTGAAGTGATTCAGGGATACGGATGCTGATTTAGTTCGCATGGCAGTCACTATGATGTCACAACAATGTGAACAGCAGAGGAAGGGGTAAACATAAGTGAAGAATTGAACAGGGAGACACAGCGCAAAAATCTGGTTGGGAGAAGATGGGGCAGAGAAACGGAGCGGAAACAAGTTAGAAGGAGAAACATGAAGGGATAAAGAGAATACGGAACAGAACAGAAGATGACAGGGGCAGAACAGTGGTTAGTAATTTTACCACACACTGGCAGCGACCCGAGATTGACTTCAACCTTGGGTGACTGCCTGTATGCAGTTTCCCTCTTTGTGTGGGTTAACCCTGGGTGTTCCAGTGTCCTCCCACAGTCCAAAGATGTGCAGGCTGGGTCATTGGAACATGATCACTCGCACAGACTGTCAACTGATACGGAAACAAGATGGATTAGCCATGTGACGTTTAGGCAGTACTGGTTAGGTGTTTGTAAGCATCAGAGGGTCAGTGTGGGCTCGATGGGCTGAATTGAATCCCAATACGAATGATTTGAAAGAGCGAAGGAGAAGCAGATAGAAATACCTGGGCAGAAACAGGAGGCAAAGTACAAAGATTGAGAAATAGAGAAGGAGCAAAAGAGGAAAGGAAACGGTGAGAAACAGCGAAACAAAAACCGAAGGAAACAATAAGAGAGGGAGAGAAGCAGGTTAAGGAACGGGGATGAGGTGAAACAAATAGCGATAAATATCTGAGAAAAGAAAAAGTACAAAATACAAAGGAAGAAACAGATCTGGTGAAACAAAGGTGAGATGAAAGGAGAGGCGAACAGATGGGAAATGACAAAGAGAGAATTAAAAGTGATAAACAGAGACAGAGGGGGACTGTAAGGAACAGAGACTTATGACGATATAAACAGAGGTGGAGACGCAATGGTGAGGCAAACGTAACAAGAAAACTGGAAGAGGGAGGTGGGAAGCAAAAATCGAGAAAAACAGGAGGTGAAGCAGAGATAAAGAGACAGACAACGTCAGGGACAGCAATGGAGGAATCGGTGACATTGTCTGTGTAGATAATAATGGAGTTCCATGATGGAATTGTGCCTCTCCCGTTTTCTGACCTGTCCATTTCTCCTGACAGTGTGCGTATACACTAATCCCAGTGAAGAACTGAATGATGGGCAAGAAGTGGTTAATTCAGTAAGCTTTCTTCTCATCTTTTAGAAACCAGGGGGACAGTGGATGGTTATATTTCGAGAGGCAAGCAGAGACTGAACTATAAAAGCGGCAGCTAGCATTAGTCGGAACTCAGATGAGTCTCACAGTTGGGAATATTGCATTTTCGTATCATATATTAAAGCCGCAGATGGCATTGAAGGAACATCTCCTGCTGTGGACAATCTCATTTGCATGACAGCCTTCTAATTTGGGCGATCTCATGCGCATGGCAGCCTTCTTCTCTGCAGATAATTTCATCACCCTCACGTTCCAAAGGATTAACTGAGAAAGGAAAGGAAGTCTCAATTAATAAAACGGTCATTAGACTCCGGCATGAAAAGAGAATCAGACTGTGCACGGTGCTCCTACTATGGCCGAACAGGGGTATTTGATTAATAGAACAGTGTACATTATTCCCTGAGTGGTCTACCTTCGAGACATGGAGATTAAAACTATGCACAGGGTTCCAAGTGTGGTATAAATTCGAAGTTGTTGAGGCAGGTACATTAGCAACATTGAAAGGCATCTGACCAACTGCATGAATAAGAAATGTTTCAAAGGATGTAAGTCTAGTGACGGCAAAAGGGATTATTTTAAGTTGACATTTTGGCCAGCATGGACCAGCTTGAGCCAAAGGGCATGTCTTCATGTTGAAGGACTCAATGACTCCTGACGTGAGTGACATAGAGCGAAGAAATTCATGCAGTGTTCCACGTATGGTCGAAGTGAGGGTTATTGGTTCCCAAACTAGAGTCCAGTGTGCCCAGTTACATCTGACCGAGCGATATAATGACCAGAAGTGTGCACGGTACTCCAGGTATAGAGTAAGAGACGCATTTTATGATCAGAACAGTGTGCATAGATTGCAGTGTGATCTCACCTCGATACATTCGGATTGGAAATGTGCAAAGTGCTCTACGCCTGTTTATTGAGGGACGTAGAGAGTGGAACAGTGAATAATGCTCCACGTATGATCAGACTGAGGAATATGATCATCAGAATTTTGCACAGTCGTCAGATATGTTTGAACTTAGGGACATGATTACCAGGAAAGTGCACAGTGCTCTAATTAAGTTCTAACAGAGGGACGTGTCGAAAACTGTATAGCTTTACAGAAAAGCCGCTGATATCTCGCCTTCTGTCAGAATTTAAATTTCTGACATGACTGAATCACCTGGAGATGACTGAATAACCATTTGGATGATATGAGCAGCAAACATGTCACACCATCATTTCCTTCATTGGAAGTGATTGGGTGCAAGGAGATTGTTAAAATCAGTGTGGGAATGTGGTGAGGTTTGGACGCTTTTAGGCATATTGGGGCTCTGTATCATGAGGGAGCAATGACCAAGACAGAAGAAAGACAATCACGTACTTTTCCAGAATTGACATTTGGAGGAATGCAGGTGACGTGCAGGAGCGACTGACTGGAGATCATTACCAAAGAGGAGTAACGCGAGATCAATTGACCTGAGTTCTAACTATGGTGTAACATTGATGGAAATTATCCCCCAAATGCAACATTT
The DNA here is from genome assembly GCF_047496795.1 of Chiloscyllium punctatum. Taxonomy (NCBI): domain Eukaryota; kingdom Metazoa; phylum Chordata; class Chondrichthyes; order Orectolobiformes; family Hemiscylliidae; genus Chiloscyllium; species Chiloscyllium punctatum. Next base: position 44,208,104 of record NC_092789.1, read on the forward strand.
TAGAGGGAAACACAAGTGAAGTAAGAATCTAACTGTGGCTGACAGGCGTTTTTGGCTACTTTATTGAAAACTATTGGAATGTCCAGCCAGAGGAAGGCATGGAAGCTTGTAAGAAGATAACACTTAAAAGGCATTTGAATGAGTATATGAATAAGAATGCTTTTGAAGGCTGAGGGACAAACAAAATGTGATATTGCTGGAGAACTCTGCAGGTCTGGCATCATCTGTGAAAACAAAACAGAGTTAATGTTTTACTTCGCCATCCACAGGTATGCCCTCTCTTCACCTTCAAGGCCCCGTAGGGGCAATATATACCAACTACAAAACGCATTGCATACATTCTCCAAAGGTCCTCAGACAGCATCTTCCAAAACTATGAACACTTGAATGTGGAAGGACAAGTAGAAAACCACCTCCTGTACGTCCCATTCCAAGCCACTACCTATCCTGACTTGAACATATTTCACTGTTGCTTCATGTTTGCTTGGTTAGAATCTTGGTTATTCTTTTGTAATTGCACTATGGAACTGACGTAAAAAACATGCAACATATAAGTTCCAGAAGGCCCTCCCTTCTCATGGGGCATTTATTAATCATGGTAAATTCGAGATCCACGCCTGAATAAAATAAAATGACTACTTCAATATCCGAGGAAGTTGAATGTGTCAGGGAAAGAGAGAGGGATAGAGATGTCGAAAGACAGCATGAGGGAAAGTTAGGGAAGCAGAGAAAGAATTAACTCATGAAACGTTACGATACAGAAAGTGATTTACAATCACAATCATCCAGGAAAATGGTATGGAAGCAGGACGAAGGAGATAGGGAGAGAAACTGAGAGAGAGGCCGAGTATAAGTAGAGACACGTATGGGAAGAAACTGACAAAATTATGAAGAGAAAGAGACATTCCATCACATGAAAAAGGAGTGAACGGTGGAGGTAAGGAGAAATGTGAAAACAGAGAAAAGGGAAAAAAGGTGAAACTTTCCGACTGTGACTTGGGAGAGAAATGAATTGCCAGTGAGGTGTCAAACTGTTGGAGATGTGGAAGAGCTGGATGCCCAGTAAGGTCCGAAAATAAACATACGTTCATGACGGCATACTCTGTTCTACTAATGCCTTTCTTTGTGTAAATATTAAGTGTCGACTGAAAGAAAAACCGAAAATCAGCAAAGTGTCGAAACTATCGTCCTTTTTTTTTCCAAAAAGCTGTGCCTCGGCTCAAGAAGACACTGTCTTTCATTATCTTCAGAGAGGCAATAGACAGGGTCAGACTCTGATCACTCTGGTTTGGTGCAGAAATGAAAAGGTTTTAGAGTGGTCTTTTGTTTACATGTTAACTGATGACACTTCAGGCTAAAGTGGTCATGTTTTAGAAGTGGCCTGTATAGTGAAAGGGGAGTGTTCAGCTCTCCAGCTGACGAGATGAGCTGAGCTATTTTAGTTCAGTTTTGAACTGGTTGGAAGATCAACTGGGAGCTGTGTGGAAACTCTCTTTTCTGCCTTCAACTTAAAATTGTAAGAACGTGTTCTGTTTACTCTGTTTTTGAAAAGAGGGTTTGCTGATTGGGACTGTTGTTAATATTGGGAACAGCACAATTAATTCTAGTCGGATAGGTTGAGTTCTGTAGGGATTCTTTCTTCTGTTCTTTATGCTTTATCGTGTAATTGTGTGAATACATGCTTATCTGTTTTAAAATCTAGCAATCGACCTGGCTGTCTTACTCCTGGTCATTTTCACTGTAATTTGCAATCTTTTGGTCTGAGGCTGCCTGCTTAAGAATGTTTTGAGTCGTCTGGCCTATTCTGTACCAGATTGTGGACTCTTTGCAGGATGTTAAACAGCGAGTGGTAGCTGCTAGTGGCTTAATTTTGGTTGTTGGTTTGGTTGAGTAGACAACGCTTATGATAGTAATGGTTCTTTCATTCGCTGGAAGTTTTCAAAATGTCGATGCAGTGACTGGCAGTTTTGCAAAAAGTGAATAAGACCGATTTTTAAGAATTAACAGAGAGTTTGGAATTGGAACTGCCTGCTTCTGTGCGGAAAGGAGAGATAATTCCAGCAATAGTTCAGCATTCCAACTTGCTGGAGAAACAAACACTATCTGCAGAGATAGCAGAAATTCAATTGCAAATGAGGCAGCTTGCGATAGAGTTAAGAGATAAGGAACGGTGAACAGAAATGAGTCAGTTTTAGTTCCGATTAAAAGCAGAAGACAACGAAAAAGCGAGCAGTAAAAGAGAGAGAAACACAGAAAGCTTTTGAAATTCAAAAATTGACACTAGAAAAGGAAAGTAAGAGTTCAAGGTTGGATATAAATGTTGATTGTGGGCTGAGTGAGGAAGAGAGTGAGGATGAACAAGCCCCTGGTAGAAAGAACCCGAATGAGAAACTGTTTACGCATGTACATGGATTGCCTAAACCCAATGAGAAGAATGTGGAAGTTTTTTTCATCTCATTTGAAAAGGGGGCTATAAAAATGCATTGTCCAGTGGCAATGTGGGTTTTGTTGGTCCAGAAAAAACTTGCAGGTAGGGCTACTGAGCTGTGCGCATCCCGATCAGGGGAGGTATCTGTGGATTATCAGGGGGAGAAAAAGCCATTTTAAGTGCATAAGAGTTTCTAACAGAAGCCTGTGGCCAACGTCTCAGGAATCGAAGGAGGGAGAATGGGTAAACCTACATTGAATATGAAAGGTTCAAACAGAGTAATTTTGAAAGGTGGATAGGACCATTCAGATTTGAACAAACCTATGATGGCCTTCGAGAGGTAACTATTTTGGAGGAAATCAAAAATCCACTGGCTGATATGTAGCGAACTCCTGTGGAAGACAAGAGAGTTAAAACAGTAAGTTTAGCATCTGAAGTGTCTGATGACTACGAGCTGGTGTATAAAGCACGGTTTGTCTTTTATAATCAATTTCAATTCATTTGGGATAGCAACTGGGGAAAAGAGAAATCCTCATGTGGAAAGGGAAAAACACATCTCATTGAACATCAGAAGGATAATTTACCACAAAAAAAAAGAAATCCTTGAGGGCGACAAATAACTTAACAGGCTTATGTATTTTCATTGTAATAAAGTTGGCCACACGAAATCACAGTGCTGGTTGTACCGGAGAAAGCCAGATGTAGGAAAATCAGACAAGAATGGAAGGTTCGTTGCTCAAATAACAATAAGCAAAAGTGAAGGTACACAACTCTCTCAGAGTGTACAAGATGATCAGAGGTTGATTAAGGAGGAAGTGCTAGATCTGCTTAAAAATATACATGCAAGGTTAGAGAGTATTCGCGTAGGCCAAAGGTAACATGTTGCGGGCATATAATATTAAGGGACACAGGATCCTCTCAGTCTGCAATGCTGATGGATGAGGAGATATGCACTCCTGAGAGATTATTGCCAGAAAAGGTGCTGGTAACAGGAATTCTACAATAGGAATTTGAGACAAAATGTGCTCAGTTACGTGAAGTGCGTCTTGAGAGACCAGAGAATTGTGCAGAATTTGTGGTAGGAATATTGGACAGGCTCAGATCCAAGAACACAATTTATCCTTACAAGTGATATAGCTGATTCACAATTGGGAGTAAGTTAACGGTGGGGAAAGAGACGTCCAACATTGTTTTGGCATTATAATATTTCAGTATTTATATTACCAGCAAGTTATCTGAGACAATTGTACACACAAATCACAACAAATTAACACTTTTGGAAAAATGTAAGGTCAAAATTCCAGACTTTTTGAATGGAGTGTGTTGTTACAAGCGATTCAAGGTCATAATTGTGTATGTGACAACTCGCGAAAACATGATTTCTGATGCGTTATGAAGACTGGAATGAGATAAGGAATTGCACCACGGCCTGAATTTGCATACGGTTGTGCAATTTTGCATGTTTATACTTAGTAAAGTGTATTTTTATCTGTTCTGACTGGCCGTGTTGTGGAAGGTTAAAAATGAAGCAATCTTTTGAAGTTGATGGTTCATTTTGTAACTGGGTAGGTGTCAGAAGCCACCCTTCTTTACTCATCAGGACTGTTCCGTGGATCAAGAAGACTCTGGCCTTATTTTTTTGAACAGAGAGCAATAAACCAGGCCGGTTTTCCATCAGTCTGATTTGGTGCAGAGATGAAAATGATTTTGAGAGGCTTTCAGTTTATATGTTAACAGATCTGACTTGAGGCCAAAGTGGTCATGCTTTGGAAGTGATCTGATTAATGGAAGGGGGGTGGTTAGATCTCTAGGTACCTGAGCTGAGCTAAGCAGTTTTAGTTCATTCTTGATTTGGCTGGAAGTTCAACAAGAAGCTGTGTGGAAACTCTCTCTCTTTTCTGCCATTCAACTTCAATGTAAGCATGTGTTCAATTTATACCGATTTTGAAAGTGAGTTTGCTTATTGGGACTGTTGCGTATTTTCGCAACAGCATAATTTAGTTGAGTTGGATAGAGTGAGTTGTGTAGGGAGTCTTTAATCTGTTCTTTTTGGTTCGTTGTGTAATTTTGTGAATAAATGCTTGTCTGAATAAAATGTAGTACTCAACCTAGTTTTCTTAATCCGGGTAAATTTCACTGCACACTTATCAAAACCGATTGCAAACTTCGGGTCTGTGGCTGCATGCTTAAGAATATTGTAAATGGTCTGGCCTCGTTCGTAACAAAGGGAACTGGATGAAACTTGAAATCCATAGTGAGCGCTGCCTTGGTTGGTTTGTTCTGACAACATTAGCAGAGTTTTCACAGGCTGGCTCTGCAAATGGTATCTGATGGAACAACCCATTGCCGTAATTCATCCCAACATCGAACAGTGCAACTAAAAGTGACTGCTTCAAGCTCATTTTAAAACGCTTAAATACAGGGAGATGCATCCGAACACGTAGAGTTTTGGCTTAGCCACATTCACTGAATGGATGTCGAAGGAAATTTTCTTTTTGAACTGGGGTCAGCGTTTTCAGGGTATAGACATTGGTCAGTGGGTGAATGTTGGCTCTATTTAGGGACTTACATCTTTGTCATGAGGGCTGAAGGAATGGGGACCGAAAGCCATAAAGAGAAATATGTGGTGCTATGTAAAACACTGGGGACATAACTTCAGCGCTGAGAGTTGAAAACATGTTCCCATCTCTTCTGCAGCCTAAATCAAACCTCTCCCTCCTGGCTTGCATGGAAGGAGGAAGGGGAATCCAGAATCCTATGCCCATTAAGCTCTGCGTTTGGAATAAAAGCTGGATCGACCTCAGCCCCCGAGGTAATTTCGCACTTCCTTGTGAACCACAACACGAGCTGAGAGACAAACGCCTTTCACATTCGCGTTGGATTATGGGAGGGGAAACTGCCATTGCTCTATCCATTGCACAGGGTCATTCATCAGCTGGACATGTTGGGACGCGCCTCTGTAATGTGTGGAATTTGAAACAGAACCTTCTGGCTCAGAGATCAATAAAATGGGAAATATCCGGAGCAACTCAGCAGCGTTGGCAGCACCTGCATACACTCAATTATCAGTGTCTGCGTGGGTGTCCTCTGGGTTTTGCGGTTTCCTCCCCAGACCAAACTGTGCAGATTAGGTGAATTGGCCTTGCTAAATTATCCATAGTTTTCAGCGATTTGTAGGGTAGATGCACTAGCCAGGAGAAATGTAAGTTTATAGAACAGTGGACTGCATCTAGGTGTGATACGCTTCTGAAGGTCGGAATGGGCCCATTGGGTCGAAAACCTGTTTTCTCAGTTTCCGAAATCTATGAAAACAGAGTGTATGTTTCGGAGCCACATTCAAAACCAAAATCTGCTCCTAGCACCACGGAAGCTCAGAAACAACAGTGTCCCATGTGCATGATGAGCTGCTGAGATTCTCCAAACCCCCCTGGAGATCTCCTCTCAAGCCAAGGTGAGTTGAATTGTCAGAGGTCTGTAAGGGGATTCTCTGAGATAATTATGCATGAGGCATATGCCCTGTCATGATTTAAGAGATTTTTAATGTATTAAGCTCCATTGAAGCAACATGGATGCCCAAATTTCGCTTCACGATCTGTCCAGTTTCTGGTCTATTTGGCACAATGACTATATCCAACAACAGCACTGTGTTCTCAGTGAAGGCAACATTTTATCTTGAGTGGTCTTTATTCCTGCTAATGATGATGTGGATATATAATTTTGAGGCAGGAAATTCGTAAGAAGGATGGCAAGGACGATATTCCCCATTTTGCAGTTTCCCTCACCAGGAAGGTTTTGGCGTTCAAACCTCGGATAATTCGAATAATCATCGGAGAATCTGAGATTTCCAAGGTGGAGGCGATTCAAGTTCGAAAGTCAGAATGGATTAGGAGGGCTGGCTTCTCACTAATGGTTATTGTTATTGTTTAACATTGTAGGGGACAAGACCATCAGCTGAAGAATAGTGGTAGGTCGGAACCAGCAGGAAGCTTAGATTAGATTAGATTACTTACAGTGTGGAAACAGGCCCTTCGGCCCAACAAGTCCACACCAACCCGCCGAAGCGCAACCCACCCGTACCCCTACATCTACCCCTTACCTAACACTACAGGCAATTTAACCTGGCCAATTCACCTGACCTGCACATCTTTGGACTGTGGGAGGAAACCGGAGCACCCGGAGGAAACCCACGCAGACACGGGGAGAACGTGCAAACTCCACACAGTCAGTCGCCTGAGGCAGGAATTGAACCCAGGTCTCTGGCGCTGTGAGGCAGCAGTGCTAACCACTGTGCCACCGTGCCGCCCATTCCTTCACCATATCTTCCAATATCACAGCGCCACCCCGCGGGTTTTGATAGATGCATGTGGCTGGACGATGTGACTCTGTGAGCCTCGCGTTGCTGGAACGACAATGTTTGAATGATTCTGTCTGCTTTTTTCCATGACCTTCCCTCCTTGCAATCAAATGGGGAAAGAAAACTTGGGCATGGACAGCAGACAATGCAACGAATTTTATTGACACAATTCAGAAAGCAGCAGGTTAAGTGCCATTCGATCCACGCAATAGAACACAGACAATTTACAGAAATCAGTTGGTCCATCTCACGTTTTTCTACTTAGATCAGTTTTGCTTCCCATCAATTTTCTCTCGCAGCAATATTCTCCGATGACGCACATGCCTATTATCGGGATTTCATGCGAAAGACAAGGGGATCATTTGCAGATTCCTTTTTGAAATTCACAAGCTTTGAAGAAACCTGTTAAAGAGGAAGGGATAGTACAGTTATCTCCACAGCAAAACAATTAACACTCAGTATGTCGCTAAATCAAGTATTATGACATCCAGAACTAAAGTGATTCAATCGAGGAGGCGGACACCTGCGCTTTGCATCGTATTCTCAGTGTAGCCTTACAAAGAGGTGTACGGATGATACCACAACCAATGCTCTCAGTGCTGTGTTATGAAGGGATATGGAGACGAGAACTGTCCAGTACTCCGAATGTTGTCACTGCCCTGCAACTGTTACCGAACTGAGAGATGTGGAGTCCAGAACCATGGACAGGGTGGTCATACAAAGGCAGATTGAACCATCTCTATGTACAGTGGAAAAGGTGGAGAATAACTAAGGGATATGGAGACAAAGTACAACCCCAGTGTGGACTAAGTAAGGTAAAACAGAGAGATAGGAAGAATATGAAGCTTCACAGGGGTCTCGTGTTGTCTTACCCAGGGAGATCAAGGCCATCCTTTCATTGTTCCAAGTAGCGTCCTACCAAGGGATAGAGGGACCAGAACTGCGCAAAGTGCCCCCAGTGTGACTTAATCAATGGATACGTAAAATACCACTGTGAACAGTGTTTTCTTTCAAACAGAAAGTAAAAATCGGATGGAGACACACACGAGCAGGTTACCAAGCCCTTTTCGATTAGATTCCTTACAGTGTGGAAACAGGCCCTTCGGCCCAATAAGTCCACACCGAACCGCCGAAGAGTCACCCGCCCAGACTCATTTACCCCTGACTAATGCACCTAACACGAGCATAGCCAATCCACCTGACCTGCACATCTTTGGACTGTGGGAGAAAAATCGGACCACTCGGAGGAAACCCACGCAGACACGGGGAGAATATTCAAAAACCACACAGACAGCCGCCAGAAGCTGGAACCGAACAGAGACTCTGATGCTTTGAGGCCTCAGTGCGAGCCACTGAACCACGGTGCCGCCCGTTTGCCAATTATTTTGTTTGAAGTACTGTTTTCGAGAATACATTGTGTTTGTACGAAGTACATTCCAAAACCCGGGGCTAATGCAGCTGAACAAAATGCAAACAATGAGTCACTGCCTAATCGGCGAGGATTCATCAGAATTAGAATGGTATGTGCATCCAGAAGCGTTATCGGGACTGGAGAATATTGCAGAGTTCAGGAGCGGCGGGTCAAAGAGAGATTTTTAAACGTTTCCCTTTTCAACGTGGAAACGAAGCTGCTGAGAACAGCTTATTCCTGAATAGTTTTTGAGGGTCGATAATCACCAAATTAAATTTAAAGTTTCCTCGAAAATTTTTCAAAATGGGATGATAACTTTTCATTCAGAGCCGATGGGGATGGGAATTCGGCCTGATTGTAAGAAGGCAAACAATCAGCCGAAATTCAAAGGCAAAACAGCACACGCTTGAGGGGCTGGTGGTGCTGTGGTCCGTTTTCAAATCAATGTACTGACCAGTGAAGAAAAACCTAGGTCTTCGTTGTCCATCCGCAATGATTGGGTCGACAAGCACCAGGACGATTTGCAGCAGAACCAGTGACTTCATCTTTCTCTGTAGAGTCTTTCAGTCACGATGAGCTGACCAGAACAGGGAGGCACTTTGTACCAAATTAGACGCTGTTCTGTAGTTAATAACCGGAGATCAACCTTGATGATTGGATCCACGTTGTGTTCATTATAACGTCATTTCACAACCTAAGGTAAAATGTAACTGAAATTAAAGATTAAGCGTTTCTGTCAATCAGTCATTTATCAGTGAACAACTAACTGTGTAGTTGTTGACGTCAAGAAGATTCACAGGAAATGCTCAAACTGGACAAGCGAAGTAAACCATCGGTCTTGTGCTGGCTCTTTTCAGTTCTCCCACAAAGTGCTCACAGTGACACACTGTACTGAATGGCTTTCCCTTTTCTTTGCTTTTATATTTTATTCGTTTCATACCTGTGAACCTTACTCCTAAATCCGATGAAGCAACACTGCGTGCTAATGCTGTCGTGAAAAATGTCATATTACTTTGAAAACAACCTAACCGACGTGAATCACTGAGAAATAACTTATTGACATAAAAACTTAATCGCTCATTCAAGTTACATTTGGTCTTAATGAAACGTCTTTAAAATGAGCACAACTTGAATACAATTATCAACGTTAATATAACATATGATTGATCTTTTGTGCACATCAGCGACGAGTTTGTGATTATTAAAGAACAGTCTGAAAGTTCAGATTTAGTACCTGCTCCAAGTGGCTGCTGCTCTTGGTGAGGGAACTGTCCCTTTAACAGTTCCAATGCGGGGCCACCTGCATTGAATCTGGGATAATTATCAACTATTGTGTGCTGAGCACATTTACAATTCACAACTGCTCTCCGGCAGATCATTGTTTCTATGAGAAGGAGAGGAATGAATGAAAAAGGTGTTGCATTTTCTCAATGGATGCCTGGCCCTATGCTGGTGCAGCTTATGATCGGTATTGCAGTTGTGCCTTTGGTTGATCTTGCTGGGCATGAATATATCATACCGTGCACTCTCGGGAGGAACATCCTAGGAAGGAGAAGAGACCATTCAGGTCCTCACGCCTGTGCAAATGCAATATCATCATGTCAAAGCAAAAATTAGGTCATTTGCCCCATGGAGTCTGTTCCACCTGTCAATCAGGGCTGATAAGTTTCGACCTCCATGCTCCCACTTTCTTTGATTCCCTCAATACTCAATTACCGATGTAACACAGTTTTAAATATAATATTGTGACACGCTGGTGAACCCTTCTGTAATTAAACCAAACACCCAGAAAAGCCCACTTCGTCACGTAGTCTGTTAAAATATGATTAAAGAAAATTTGCAAATTCAACTATATAAAGAAAAGAATCAGACAACTGATGCAGATTTCACTGTGGCTTCTGGAAGACCGTTTCAAACTTCCATGATCCCATGTGTGCAGAAACTCTTCTTAACATGTCTCCTGAGCACTCTGACCCTAACAGTCAGACTCTGTCCACTAGTTCAAAAATATCCAATCAGCAGAATAAATGGATATTAAGCCACCTTTACCCCTCACCATCCCACCAACTTGACAGCTTAAAGTTTTCCATCAGATCTCTGATCTTCTAAATTCTAGAGGCAAAATGCTTAATTTGTTTAATCATCATAACATAACGTTGAAGGACAGGTATTATTTTTTGTAATACAATGTTGTACTCCCTCCATCATCAACGTATCCTTCCTATGGGGTAGTGCTCAGATCTCTCAACGCCACGCTAGGTTTCCGTTTCTGGGGAAATTGAGTCCGATCGAAAATCCTGTCCGAAAGAAGTTTAGGTGCATCCAGACATTCGGACATTTATTTGGAAGAAATATTAACATGTGAGGAATGCTCGGTCACGTATCAACGCAGTTCAGAACACAGAAGTAGTGGCAATATTTGGAAAAGCAAATCAGAACTGGACATATTCGGTTAATGGGTAAGGTTCTTGGGAATACTCCTGAACAAAGAGAGCAAGATACCTTGGGGAGCAAGATACATAGCTCCTTGAATGGGGGATCGTTGATAGGCTGGATAGAACATAACTCGTAGAACACAGAACAAAGAACCATCCAACGCAGTGCAGGTGCTTTACCCGATGACGTTGTGCCGAACATTTATCCTGCTGTGATAAAACTAACTTACATCCTCTTAATTTTACAGTCATCCATATTCCTATCCAAAAGTCGTTTTAGTGTCCATAATGTGTCTGACTGTAGCATCGCTGCTGGTAGTGCATCCCACGCACCCACCACTCTGTGAGTAAAGAACTTATGTCTGACATCTCCACTAAACCTTCCTATAATCAACTTAAAATTATTATCCCTCTGGATAGGCTTTTCTGAACTAGGAAATGTCTTTGGCTACCAACTCTATGTATGCCTCACATCAGCTCGTCCAAATTTATTATGAGACGACTCATTCTTCTGCAGTTCAATGACAAATACTCTCACTCCCTCAAACTTTCCTCAGAAGACATGACTTCAGGGAGAGACTGAATAAGCTGGGAGAGTTCCTTTATCCCCTGGAGCGTCAGACGGTCATTTATGAATTAGCGTTGGTTTATAAAATTATGAGAGACATGGCTTGGGTAAATAGACAGGGTCTTTGTTCCTGGTTTGGGGGGAATTCCAGAACGAGAGGGCATAGGATTAGAGTGATAGGGGAACCTTTAAAAGGTACCTAAGGGAAACGTTTTGGCGAAGGAAGTGGTGTGTGTCAGGATGTACCTAACTAAGTAACTGGTAGAAGCTGGTAAACTGCAATATTTAAAGTACATCAGAAGGAGTATATGAATATGTTTAGCGGAATATGAGCAAAGTGCTGGTAAATAGGACCAGATTAATTCAGAATGTCTCGTTGGAATGGCCGATTAGGACTGAAGGTTTAGTTTCCGTGATCTATATCTCTATGATTCGCTGACGCCATAACTGCTCGATCACTCATTCTAAGATTAACCCGTCATCTCTGTGGTTACAATCACATACCGAACAAAAGCTGGAAATAGGAAGAAAGCAGCTAGAATTTTAAAAATCTTTTAAATGCCGTCATAGAAGCTTTGACACCCACAGCACAGATACAGGGCCGTTGGCGCAGACCGGCCCTTTGCAACCAAATCGTCTCTCCATGCTGAACACTTTTCCCTGCACTTGGCCCATATCCTTCCAAACATTTTCTGCTCATGCATATGCCCAAATTCCTTTTAAATGCCGTTAATGCACCTGGCCTAACCACTTCCATAGACATCTTATTCCACATGCGTCCCAGCATTTGTGTAAAAAAGTTACTCCTCATGTTCCCTTTTCTTCTTTCCAGTCGAAACGTAAACTGATGCCATCTTTACCTTGATTCCCCAACCCTGGGAAACAAGAGTGTATTCAGAATGTGTACGCTTCTTATTCTCTAATACAATTCGATGAGATCCTATCTTAGTGTCCTACACTCTAAAGAATATGTCCTCTCTTGACCAAATCCAATACAAAAACATACTTTCTACCGCAAGGTAATCGGAGCTGAGCTTAATACTTCAAGTGCAGTCTCACCAACGGCCTGAACAACTGCAACATAACTTCCTAACTTTAATTCTCCAAGCACTGACTGCTGAAGGCCAGCATGCCAAAAGCTGTCTTCACTGGTCTGTGTATGTCTGATTCCAATTTCACAGAACCATGCACATGAACTCCAAAGCCTTCCTGTTCCACTGTATTCTGTAAGGCCCTAAATCTCACGGTGAAACTATTCCTGACCTTGACTTTCCAAAATGCAAGACATCTGTGTGATAAACTTTATTTACTCTTCATTAGCCCACTTCCTCAGCTGGTTAAGGGTCTACTGCAATTTCTGAGAATCTTCCTTGCTGTCCACGATATCACACATTTTTGAGTCTTCTGCAAACCTAGTTAGCATCGCTTGTACATTGTCATTCGCATTATTGGTGTATTAGCAAACGCCATTGGACCAAGCATTGAGCCGTGGTGCACTCCATTCATCGAAGGACACCAGACCGACAAGTACCAGTCCACAATTACCTTTGCTTTGTATGATCAAGCCAATTGTGTATCCAATTTGCCAGATCCTTCTGGATTTCATGCAATCTCACTTTTACGAGCTCCCTACTATGTGGTATCTTAATGCTAGATAAGATTGCAGATGTGGAATTTGAGGAGGATTTGCCAACCTGGAAGAGATGTATGACAGGATATTAATTGGAGGTGGTATGTGTGTGGAACGGATGACATTTTTTGAGGATATCAGCTCAGGATATTTAATGAAAAAAATGACGCACAATGATTATAAAATTTCCAAAACTGAGATTGATATGTCACAATTTGCAAATTGACTGAAGGTGACAGCAGCAAAATACACTGATCTTGCTTATATTCGAATTGGCCATGATCTGATTAAGGTGCAGGATGGATAAATAGTGCAGAATCCCTTTCTGCTCACGTTCAGAAGCTGTCATGGATTGTTTAATGATAAAACTAGCCACATGGCACAAAATGCCTGATATGTACTGAACAGCCGAGCCTGCAGCAGAAACCCAAAAATTAAATGTGTTTTCCACATTCTTTGCCAACCTCTTCACTGTGGTGACTGGAGAACGAATTTAATGGATACGATATCCGACTGTGTCCATTTATTAATAATGTCAAAAACTAAGGAATAATTTTCACACACAATCACGTTATACAAACAAATATGCACATGCGCTGCACACAGAGGCAGTGACTCTCATACACATTCACACAATCTCATTCACAAACACTTATACAGACTCAAATACATATTGATGCACACACGCACATAATTAATAACACACACACGCATACGTGCTGATTCACAAACGCACCCCAGACACAAACGCACACGTGCATAACGATGCAGACATATAAAAACACGTACACACAGTCATACATGCACACACACACACACACACACACACACATACACGTATTTACAAATTTATCTTCATAACTACATGGACACATTCACACACACGACTTACCCATGCACTGATTCTCCACTAACATCAGTGAATAAAAGACCTATTCTGGTGGAATTCGCTGTTCGTTGAATTAAATTGCGATTGACATCGGCGATTTTGGTTGCATTTTGGTGTCGGGGAGCGTGAGCAGCAAGATGTCATGGTAAAGGTGACACTGGAATCTATGCACATTGTTCTGATCATAAAATGCGTCTCTAACTCTATACCTGGAGTACCGTGCACTCTTCTGGTGATTATATCCCTCGGTCAGATCTAACTGGGCGCACTGGACTGTATTTTGGTAACCATTAACCCTCACTTCGACTATATGTGGAACATTGCATGCATTTCTTCGCTCTATGTCACTCACGTCTGGAGTCATTGAGTCCTTCAGCATGAAGATATGCCCTTTGGCTCAAGCTGGTCCATGCTGGCCAAAATGTCCACTTAAATTAACCCCATGTGCCGTCACTAGACTTACATCCTTTGAAACATTTCGTATTCATGTAGTTGGTCAGATGACTTGAAATGTTGCGAATGTACCTGCCTCAACTACTTCGAAGTTATACCACACTTGGAACCCTGTGCATAGTTTTAATCTCCATGTCTCTAAGGTAGACAACTCTGGGAATAATGTACACTGTTCTATTAATCAATTACCCCTGTACGGCCATAGTAGGAGCACCGTGCACAGTCTGATTCTGGTTTTATGCCGGAGTCTCATGACCATTTTATTAATTGAGACTTCCTTTCCTTTCTCAGTTAATCCTTTGGAACGTGAGGGTGATGAAAGGATCTGCAGAGAATAAGGCTGCTATGCGCATGAGATCGCCCAAATAAGAAGGCTGTCATACAAATGTGATTGTCCACAGCAGGAGATGTTCCTTCAATGCCATCTGCTGCTTTAATATATGATAAAAAAAAATGCAATATTCCCAACTGTGAGATGCATCTGAGTTCCGACTAATGCTAGCTGCCGTTTTTATACTTCAGTCTCTGCTTGCCTCTCGCAATACAACCATCCACTGTCCCTTGGTTTCTAAAAAATGAGAATAGAGCTTACTGCATTAACCACTTCTTGCCCATCATTCAGTTCTTCACTGGGATTAGTGTACACGCACACTGTCAGGAGAAATTGACAGGTCAGAAACCGGGAGGGGCACAATGCCATCATGGAACTCCAGTATTATCTACACAGACAATGTCACCGATTCGCCATTGCTGTCCCTGACGTTGTCTGTCTCTTTATCTCTGCTTCACCTCCTGTTTTTGTCGACTCTTGCTTCCCAACTCCCTCTTCCAGGTTTCTTGTTGAGTTTGCTGCAGCATTGCGTCTCCAGCTCTGTTTATATCGTCATAAGTCTCAGTTCCTTACATTCCCCCTCTGTCTCTGTTTACCACTTTTAATTCTCCCTTTGTGAATTCCCATCTGTTCGCCTCTCCTTTCATCTCACATTTGTTTCACCAGATCTGTTTCTTCCTTTGTATTTTGTACTTTTTCATTTCTCAGATATTTATCCATATTTGTTTCACCTCATCTCCGTTCCTTAACCTGCTTCTCTCCCTCTCTTATTGTTTTCTTCGGTTTTTGTTTAGCTGTTTCTCACCGTTTCCTTTCCTCATTTGCTCCTTCTCTATTTCTCACATTTTGTACTGGGCCTCCTGTTTCTCCCCAGGTATTTCTATCTGCTTCTCCTTCGCTTTTTCAAAGCATTCCTATTGGGATTCTATTCAGCCCATGGAGCCCACACTGACCCTCTGATGCTCACAAATACCTAACAAATACATGCCGAAAATCACATGGCTAATCCATCTTGTTCCCGCATCGGTTGACGGTCTGTGCGAGTGATCATGGTACCATGACCCAGCCTGCACATCTTTGGACTGTGGGAGGGCACTGTAACATCCAGAGTAAGCCCACACAGACAAAGAGGGAACATGCTTACAGGCAGTCACCCAAGTTTGAACTCAATCTCGGATCCTGCCAATGTGTGGCAAAATTACTAACCACTGTTCTGCCCCTGTCTTCTTCTGTTCTGTTCCATATTCTCTTTATTCCTTCATGATTCTCCTTCTAACTTGTTTCCGCTCCGTTTCTCTGCCCCATCTTCTCCCAACCAGATTTTTGCGCTGTGTCTCCCTGTTCAATTCTTCACTTATGGTTAACCATTCCTCTGTTGTTCACCTTGTTGTGACATCATAGTGACTGCCATGCGAACTAAATCAGCATCCGTATCCCCGAATCACTTCACATGAAAAGTAAAACATTCAATGATTTTCAAAGAGCTGACATCTCAAAAATTTCCAAATGTTTTCCAGATTGCCGTTCCTTTCTCAAAATATCAATAATCCTTCAACTCAGGATAAGACTGAAGAGAGCAGAACTCAAAACTGCTTCCAGTCCAGCAGCTTCCACGCACACAGCCTTCTCCCCAATTTCAAGATTAAACCCATTCAAACTGCATATTTCATGATTCTCTGTGAATGAATGGCTA
This sequence comes from Chiloscyllium punctatum, assembly GCF_047496795.1. NCBI lineage: Eukaryota > Metazoa > Chordata > Chondrichthyes > Orectolobiformes > Hemiscylliidae > Chiloscyllium > Chiloscyllium punctatum. The sequence continues at coordinate 44,224,296 of NC_092789.1, forward strand.
TTCCAGTGTATCCTGGATTGACCCGTCCAAGTCCAAACAACTGCTATTCTCTGAGCAACGCATTCTAATGCCAAAATGTGAATAGTGTTCTAGAAACAACAATTAACCTGCAAACATCTATCCAGGCCAGTCCTGCAAACAAATATATTTCCGTTTTCCTTCCAAATATAAGCTGCTGCTCAAAGATCAAATCCAACTTTCACTCCAGATTCTACAATAGATTAGCGAAAAATAGAAGTTACATTTGCAAGTCTCAACAACAAGCATATTCCCAATCCAAATCTCACCCACATACATGCTGCAGGCCCTATCCCTCCAAACCTATCCTGTTCGTGGACTTTACCAAATCACTTTTAAATGTTGTAATGGAATCCACATCCATTACGTTCTCAAGATATCCATTCCACAAACCAACCGCTCTCTGTGTTAAAAAATGACTCTGTTTATTTTCTGAATGCGCTATGTCTCATTTTAAAGTTGTACCTCCAGACTTGAAATTCGCACCATATTGAAATGGCATTCTCCAAATAATATGACGTTATTGTAGCGGATCAGTTATCAGCATATAATGGGTCAACTGGATGACTCCTTCTACGAATATACATGGTTCTTGGTCTTTCCCTCTCTGCCTTTTTGAATTTCTTTCTGTTCGTCTGTTGATCTGTTTGGTTGCCTGACATTCCAGGAGATGACCAGACCTGGTCATGTGAAAGGGTGGAGCAGGTGTCAGGGGATGAATGGTTTATGCATGTTCCTATTTTATGTGTTTTGGATTCCCTCTCTCTACGTTTGTGTGGGCGTATCTCTCTGTCATTTTCTCTCTGTCTTTCTTTCTAAGGGAAAATCATCAGCAAACGTCATATTGAATGGGCCGACTGGCCCAAATCCAACACTCGTTTACGAATTTCTGTGTTTGGTCTCCCTGCTGGTTTCTCTCGTTCTATAAAGAGGATGTTGCCAATACCAGTGGGAAAGAGTTTTTAAAAAAGTATTGCCAAGATCGGACTTTATTCCTTGGAAAGTAGATGAAAGAGGGGTGATCGTATTGAGAAGTGTTCATTCAATAGTGGCAGAGATGAGTCCATGTTGTATTTTTACCGAGGGTTGGGTAAAATCGTGGTCATTGGATTCAGGTGAGAAGGGAAAGATTTATAAAAGACCCGGTGGGCAACCTCTTCACCGAGAAAGTGCTGCATATCTGGAATGGGATGCCAGAAAAAAAATACTCGAGGCAGGTGCAGCATCAATATTTTGAAAAGCATTCGGATATGTACATGGATGGGAAGGAGTGGAATGATATGTACCAAATGCAGGCAATTGGTACTATCTGAGTGGGCACCATGGTCGGCACGGTTCATTTTCAGCCCAAGGATGTGTTTTCATTCTGTGTTACTCTATGACTCTATCATAAGAGGATCAACCATGATCAGACCAAATGGTAGAGCAGGCTTGATTGGCAGACGAACCAGTTTCTATCCCCACTTTCAATCTTTGCATGCAAATATCACAGGAGGTACTGTCAGATGATAGACTCATGGGAACTGGAGGATTACTGGGAAGACTAGGCTTGAGTGGAGTGAAGCCTGGAATCCGGCGCAGATATCATCTCCTGGGAAAGCGGGCACTATACTTTCACTGTGCCAGCCAGTTACTCGACAAGCCCCACCAACGCGCCCACATGTTGTGGCGACTGGCCTGTGTGGATGACATGCCACCATGGCAATGGGACAGTTGTGTACAGAGACATGGCCATGAATCCAAGGATGAGGATGAATATACTTTTCCTCTTAATGTCAGCTCCTCCAAGCCGGGAAGTAGATGGCAGAGGTAATGTTGCACCGTTTACAATCCTAGTACCAAACGAATGATATCCAAAAACCCAATATTAAGAGGCAAGTAAAAAGCGGAGACCTCCAGACTGGTAACTGTTCGAGACCAGCCAAAAGCAGTCTGTCACTATCGGCAAAGAGTCCCAACGACTCTCTGTCTCTCACTTTGTTTTTCTCTTGTTCTCAGACTCTCAGTCTTTTTTCTACTTCTCTCTCACTCTACCACTGTCGTCTCTCACACACTCTGTCTTACTCTCACTTCCTGTCTTCCTATTTTCTTGCACACTCACTCTGTCGCTATCTTTGTCTCCTTTATTTTTGCCTGTCCTTCTGTTTCTCTATCTCAGAATTTCTCATCATTCTCACTCTGCCTGTCATTTTATTGTCCTACCCGCTGTCTCGCTGCCCCTTTATGTCTTACTCCGTTTCAATGTCCTTGTCTGTCTGCATTGCAATCCCTCATTTTTCTCACACATCCTCTCATTCCTTCTATTTTCATTTATATATTGTTCAATCTGTATTTGTGTTTCACTCTGTCTCTCTGTCACTATTTCTGTCATTCTCACTTTGTATACATCTCGGATGATTTCTATTTACATCTCATTCTCTCGTCTCTCTCAGACTCTTGTCATCCTTACATACATGGACTCTCATTTGTGTCGTCTCAGTCTCGCTTGCCGTGTAACTATATGTCATACTGTCTGTCATTTGCCGCCTCTCAGTCCCACTGACTCACTTGTATCTGTGACGTTCTCTGCCAGTCACTCTTCCCCGCTCCTTTGTTGTTCTCTCCAATATTCTGTCACTCTTCCTATGTATGTAGCGCTCTCTGTTTCACTATCCGTCCCCCTCTGCCTCTCTGACGCTCTCTCCATTCCTCTCTGATTCTGCCGCTCATTTGCTCCCAATTTCCATCTCTATCTCTGTCTCACTCTCTCATGGTATTTTTCCGGTTTCTTTGTCTACTGTCCTCACAACTATTTTTTGTTTTTGATTCCGGATTCTGCTCCCATTGTATTTTTCCAGCAGTTTTTCCGATGAAAGACATTCCTCACTCACACGGCGAATGAAATCCGCTGCTTCAATTTCTTTACTCTAAAGTGACAGGGAGATGTCTGCCGATTTGTCTTGGTTGATGCTGTTAGACACCAGAATATTGTGAGGAACGATTCTGGGCCAGGTGCGTCCTAACTCCTTGGAGATGAGTAGTTCTGGACCGAACAAACCCACAACAAGACGATTAGAACACCCTCGTTCCTGGCATGATGGATCACTACCGGCTGAATCCAGGACCGCTTGAAATCAGTAAATTGCGCACCCTCTCTCTGATATATCCCGGGATTTCACCAGCACACTGCATCTGCATTTCAGAGGTTCTGTCAAATGTTTATCACCTTCTTCACTGGGTTAAACTGCTGTTCGTTTTCCCAATCTCACTGGGCGACAGGGGTATGTCTATTCGAAGATTTACATTTAGAATCCCTATGGTGTAGAAGCAGAATAGTGAATGGTCTTGTCAGAGTGGATATCGAGAAGATGTGTTCATTAGCAAGGGAGTATAGGTTATTAAAGCACAGCTTGAGGGTAAATGGACATTTTCGAATAGTGAAAAAGAGAAACGTCTTCAGCCAGTGAGTGGGGAACCTATTCTGCTCTATCTTACTCTGTTTCTATATCACTGCCTCTCTGCCCTTCACTTCCTCCTTTCTCTCATACATTTTCCTTTCATCAATATGTTGCTCAATCTGTCTTTGGTCTTCACTCTATCTCTTTTTCATTTTTTTTCTGTCACTCCCATTCTGACTGCTTCTATATATAATTTTCTCTCATGTCTCTCACTGTCGCTTGTCACCCTTGCTCACATTGGCCCACTCAGTTTCTCTCGTTTCAGTTTTACTCAGTGTAATAAGCTGAATCAATCTCTTTCACTTACTACCTCTCACTCTATCTGTCTCCCTTGTATCTCTTGTATGACTTTATGTGCATCTCACATTCTCTCCCTCTCATTCCTCACTCTGTCTAGCTTTCTGCTTTTCCTTCTCTTTCTGTCGTGCTCTCTATTTCGTTGTCCTTGCTACTCCACCTCGGTCACTCTCTCTACATTTGTATCTCTGCCGCTCAAAGACAGTCTCAATTGCTCTCAATCTCTCTCTCTCTCACACACACACACACAAACACACACACAGAGTTTGATTGTCGACACGCTTCACATCGATTTGAAGTTCTTGATTCCGTATTCTGCTTCCACTGCACATTTTCCGTCGGTTTTGTCTATGAATTATCTGCCTGACTCACAGGCCAGCTATTGTGAGGAGCGTTTCTGGACAAGGTCCGTCCGAATTCCCTGGAGCTGAGTTGTTGAAAGCCTAATAGACAAAGAAAAAGACAACGAGAGCGACCCTGATTGCTATGAGTACGGAATTCAAAAGTATGAGTTCTTGACTTCTTTAAATAATTAACATCTATACTCACGCTCTGAAATATCCCAGGATTATCCACATCTCACTGCCTTGGCTTTTCAGAGACTCTGTCCAAATTCCACCACCTTCTTCTCTGGGTCAATATCCTGATCATTTTCCCCAAACCACTAGGGTGACAGAGAGATGGTCATTTGAAGATTTGCATTTACCTTCGCGACAGTGCAGATGCAAATACTGAATGGGCTGATAAGAGTGGAAATTGCGTAGGTGTTTCCATTGATAGGAGAGAATAGGACCCAACAGCAAAGCCTGGGTGTGAAAGGAAGCACTTTAAAAACCGACATAAGGAGAAATGTATTTATCCAGAGATTGGTGAATCTATGGAATTTATTGCCACAGACGTTTTTGCAGGTCAGGTAGTTGAGTATATTCAATTCAGAGACAGATGGTTTCCTGATTATCGGGGGGATGAAAGGTTGGGGGAAAGCGGGAGAATGGGAATGATAAACCTATCAGCCATGATTCAATGCCAGAGTAGACACGATTACCAGAAATGTGTAATTTATGTATCGTATTGGATACATTCTGGAAAAGATGTTGATCTTTAGAAGAAGTATGTATTACACCTGAACTGGAGGGGCACCACAGGAGGTTTGCTAGAGATCTTTGGGAGAGTTAAATCTAGATAAGCAGTAGTGTTGAAAACAGCACCATGGAGCAAATTTTGCAGTAGACAGTGATGCTCTACCTACAGATTGCAGAGGATCTGTGAGAAGGGACTGGCTCTAGATTGTGCGAAGGTGCAGTCAGTGTGATGGGTTGCAATGTGTCTACTTTAATACAAGAAGCATCAAGAATGAGCGTTCAGAACTCCAAATCTGGATGAATACTTGGAACTGTCATTTTGTGGCCATTACGGATAATTGAATACCAAAGAGGCAGGAATTGTTGTTGGATGTCCCAGCGTTTAGATGTTTCAAAAAGAATTGGCTGTATGGGGCTGAAAAGAAACGGAGGATTGGCATTGCTAATCGGCAATAATTGATAATATCACAGCTGCACAAAGGAAGATCGTCGATGATGGTTTGTGTACAGAGTCAGTATGGGTGGAAATCAGAAAATTTCATATCAATGTCCAAGTGACAGGGAGAAAGAGAGTGGTCAGGAAATGGGTAAGATTCATTGATTGTCGTCACACTGCAGAAGCAAAGCTGCCACGTTTTGCAGCGCCTCAGAAAGAGTTTTACCAGAATGTTGCCTGGATCGGAGATGATGAGTCACCAATAGCCTTTTGACAAATTCGGATGATTTCTGCTCGTGTTTAGGTGGTGAGAGGCGATCTGAAAGAAGTATACAAAACAACCAAGTTTGTAATGTCGATTCCGACCGGGCACAGGGGAAAATGTTTGAAAGAATATGCATGAGACCGTTTGGTTTTACAGAGAGGGTGGTAGATGTCCGGAATACACTGCCAGGGAAGTGGTAAAATTGGATATGATAGCAAAGTTTAACAGGCAATTCGATAGACAGATGAGCGTGTAAACATATGTAAGCGATGTAATCGATCTTGACCATGTGAAGGCAGATGTTAATGCACTGATCGTCACAGACATGCTGGCGGAAGGGTCTGTTCCTGTGTTGTAATTCTCTCTGTTCAAAGGAGAATTTTAGCTTCGGAGAGAGGCTAGATTTAAACGGAACTTTTTTTCTTTGGAGCTAAGGCAGTATTGGGCAGGCATGTTTCATGTGAACATGGTTTTGCGAGCACGGGCAGAGCGAGCAGAAAACAGCTGCTCCCCTGAGTCCAATAAGGGGACACAAATAGAACTTGAAAGGCACAAGGTATTGAAAGGACATGAAGATGATCTCTTAGGTTCTGTGATTCTCTGCTCCAACAGACACAAATAGAAACTCGCAGGCAATGTCATTGGCTCATTGTCCACTCTTCACTTGCGAGAAGGGGACCGTGCTTTTGCACACAGAGGGATGCTTGTACATCTCAAATGCATCACTCTCCGACCACAAAGACTGGAAAGAAAATTGCGAGTTGTACTGGGAAGGAGACATAATGCACACGTCATTTTGGTCTACAAACAGGAGAAAACCAGTTGCATCACTTCTGAGCCACACTGATAAAATACAAAGGGAAATATCTACCAAGCTTGGCTGACATCATGAGGTGAACGAACCACTGAGTAGGCAGAAAACAAATAAAAACTGCCAATCTACAATCGCGACTTATCGGTCTGGGAGACTGCCAGGGGTACTATGTGTGGTCACCCGAACACACCAAATAGGAACAGGAGCAGGCCACTCAACAATTCCAGTTTAATAGAATTCAAATCAATGAGATCATGACCAACTGAAAGAGCTAGAAACGTTCGGCAGATTTAGAAGCAATTGTGAGGGGAAATCACTGTCACCTTTTCGATTGAAATGATCCTTCCTCAGAACTGCGAAAGGCACCACAGTTCTGAGGAACGGTTGATCGCCCGGAAAGTTTAAATCTGATTTGTATCCACAAATGCTGAACATTTCCGGTAATTGCTGATTTTCTTTCTGATTTGCAACATTCCCAGTTCTTTCGTTTTCTATGCAAAAAGGTCGTGGCTGATGTTTTTTCAGTCGTCACCTGTGCTTTCTTACGAGTTCGTTGAGCAACTTCCACATGTCAATGATCGACAATATGTCGACATCAGCATAAAAACAAAATTATAAACTATTTGCATTCATACCTTTTGAGAAAGGGAATTCCAAGCACTCACAACGTTTTAAATGAGCACCTCCTTCCTCTAAAGTAATGAACGTCTATTTCTTGAATATGGACTATGCATTCACAATTTGGATGAGAAAGTAAAAGCGACAATTAGTAAGTTTGCAAATGACTCAAATTCGGTAGTGTTGTTGATCGTGAGGAATATAGTCTCAGTTTTGAGTTTGATAATGCTCATTTGTTCCATTCGCAGATCTACGGCAGATAGAATTTAATCCCAGAAAGTGTGAGCTGATGCATTTCTGAAGTCTCATAGGGTACGGAGCAGCACAATGTATGTTAGGCCCCCAGGACGTATTGAGGAACGATGGAAACTTTGTATGCAAGTTAGTAGATCTCTGAAGATGTGAAGACCTGTAGACAGTGTTATACGGAGGACATACGTGTTGTTTTCACTTTTTTTGTCATTTCAAATTGGAAGCAAGAAAGTCTGCTTGCAAAATTATAAATCATTGCGTCAACCATATTTGGAATACTGAGTGTAGCTCTGCACACCACACTATTGGAAAGTCCTGCTTCCACCTTAGACATAATAGACGAGATGCAGCCTGATTTTACCTGGGATGGAAGTTCTCAGCTATGATGTGTGACTGGGAAGGCTGGATTTGCTCTCCTTGGAGCCCAGAATACTGAGGAGGAATGGGAGATTTTGAGAGCAATAGATTATGAAAATCTCTTTCCAATGAGTGCCGTGTCTAAGACTAGAGTGCATCAGTTTCATAGGTGTCGTAATTGGTCCAAAATAGAATGTGCTGCCTGAGGGCTTGGTGAAGGCATTTGCTGTATTCCTGTTGAAAGAAAGGCCAATATTCCATTCGCAGGTCAGTGACAACGCTGTTGAAGTGGGTCTGCCTTCACGTGCAGCGGCAGACGAGGTCAAGATTATAATTGCGTTGTGAGTCTGGAGTTAAATATAGGGACAGGGTAGGTCAGTAATACGCACAGCGCTGTGCCTATGGATTCGATTGAAGGGCTGAGCAGGTCTGTATTTATCGCATTGCTGTTATCATTAAGCCACCATGTATAGACAGAGTAGGTTAATGGAACTATGGTTCTGGATTCATAAATAGACCCAAACCAGAGTGTTGGTAAAAGTAATGCTGTCATCACAAGTATAGGCATAGGAGATCAACAGCAATCATCGTGCTGTGGGTCTGAGGTCGCATGCCGATCCAGAGTACGCCAGTTATAATAATAGTGCTGTGGGATTTCAGTGACATGTATACTCACAGCAGGTCAATAATAACCAGATTGATGAGTATCGAGAGTCACCTTTGGAGGCAGAGCAGAGACGTGAAACCAAGGTACTGTGGCCCTGGAGTTTAATGCAGAGATAGCAAGAGTAAATAAAAATCACGATACATTTTCAGAAGTCATATGAAAAGACACAGCATGTCAGTGGCATTTAAAATACAGAGGTTCTGGTTTCATATGTAGAGAGAGACAAGGCCAGTGCTTAACACAATGTTTGTTTTTGACTGAAGTTACGGGAAGAGCCAGTTAGGACACTGATAAGCACACGTCGAGGAAAAGCAGATCAGGCAATACTACAGTGCTGTTGGCCAAGAGTCACGTGCAGTTGTAGAACAGATGAGTGCTAACCACAGTGCTGGAGGTCTTCAGTCATCAGGACAGACAGAGCATGTCGGGTAAACCACAGATCCGTACGTCTGGAGTTATAGCGGGAGACAGACATGGTCAGGGGAAATACAGTGCTTCTGTCTGGAGTTACTTGCCTTGACATTGACAACAATAGTGTAGTAGATGAATGGAAAGCAAGGAAAACAATGAAAGGGACACAATGATAACGAGGGGGGCTCTGTATTGGTTTAAAGGGGAAAAAAGAAGCATACTTAGGTTTTAGGAAGCACAAATTGGAAAAGGCCGATGAAGAATTTAAGGAAGGTAAGAAGGTACTAAAGCAGGGTCTCAGGGGATGAAGAAATAGCCATGAATTCCCCTAGGCAAGCAGAGTTAAGGGAAGTTCCGAAATATTACATGCGAACATTAAAACAAGGAGCATAACGAGGAAGAAAATGAACCACACAGGGATAATGGGGGGAACCTGTGCTTGGATGCAGAGGTTGTGGATGAGATATTGTTGAACACTTTGAATCGACATTCACCCAGTAAAAGGATATTGAGGAGAATAAAATTTGTTTTGAGTGTGCATATATGCCAGGGCACAGGGAGTGCAAGAAAGATGTGATTTTGAATCTCTTGAGACGCATTAAGACCAATAAATTGCCAGGGCTTGAATGTATCTACCACAGTTATTGGAGAGTAGGAAGAGAAATGTTTGTTGGAGCTTGGAACAAGAGCTTTGATTCATCGCTAACCACGTAAGAGACCACAGACGACTGGCGATTAGCTATTGTATTAACTGCATTCAAGAAGGGAAATAGGGGTAATACAGGAAATTATAGGACAGTCAGTCTCACATCGGTGTTTAAGAAGATTTTATAGAGAACTCTTTGGAATAGGATTTACATACATTTGAAAAAGAATGGCCCAATTAGGGGCAGTCTACATGCGTTCGTGCAGTACAGGTCATGTTTTTCTGACCTAATTGACTTTTTGAGCAGGTCACACGGATGATCGATAAGGGAAGAGCAGAGTATTTTGCTTACATGGATTTTAGTAAGTGTTTTGAAAAGATACCACCTGGTGGACTCATTCAGAATCTTAAGATGCATGGGATCCATTGGTGATGGGGCCGCGTGGACACACCTTTTGGTTATCCAAATAAGGAAGAGGATGACTGCAGAAGGGTATTTGTTTTCTGGAGGTCCGTGACTAATAGTTGTCCAAAAATGTTCTTATTGGGACCTCCACGAATTCAGATATATCTAAATGAATTATTTTCAAATGCAGATGTAGAGCCATAGTATATCATTGGTATTCGCAACGCTGCGGGTCCAGATTCATAGAATCACAGACATATGCTGCAGGGAAACAGGACTTTTAGTCCAACTACCCCTAATCAGTCCTTGCCAATCCAAACACTAAGACAACGTTGAGGATGGGATCCGAACCCACGTGCGCAGAGCACAATTGATTAGCATACCATCGCCTTAAGCACTCGGCTACCTCGCCCGACCGAGGGTGGACGCTAGGAAATTGTTTCTGTTAGGTGAGGAGACTAGGACCCGTGGACACTGCCTTAGAATTAGAGGGAGTAAATTCAGAACAGAAATGCGGAGACATTTCTTCAGCAGAGAGTGGTGGGACTGTGAAATTCATTGCCACAGAGTGCAGTGGAGGCTGGGATGCTAAATTTCTTCAATGCAGAAATTGATAAATTCTTGATGTCACAAGGAAGTAAGGGCTACGGGGAGAATGCTGGTAAGTGGAGTTGAAATACCCATCAGCCAATATTGAATGGTGGAGTAGACTCGATGGGCCAAATGGCCTTACTTCCACTCCTATGTCTTATGGTCTTACCCCATTATTTACCATTTGGCCGTTAACTCTCTCAATTTTTTCTGCTCATATGCCGATCCAGACACTTTTAAAATGTTGTAACTGTCGCAGTGTTTATCACATCCGCTGCCAGAACATTTCATGCATGCACCACTACTGTGTGAAAAAAGTCTCTCCTCATGCCCCTTTTGACAATTTTCCCACTCACCCTTAAACAAATGCTGTCCAGTTTTGGACTCTCCTAATGTCGGGTAAATGTATGAACTTTGCAACTTATCCATGCCCCTCATGATTTTGTAAACTTTAATAAGGCCACCCATCGGCTCCAGGGAATAGGAAAAACAGCTTGCTGAGGCTTTCCCTAAATCTCAACCCCTCAAACCTTGACAACGTTCTAACAAATCCTTTGTGTTACGGACAGTGTTGTAAGTCTGGAATCAAGTGCAGAAACAGCGTGCACCAGTGGCAACTGCAGTGCTGTGATCAGGTGTCAGCTGTAGATAGATATAAGATCAGTGGGAACCGCTGTGCTTTGGGCTTGCTCTCAAATGTAGAGACAGGACAGATGAATGGCAACCACGGTGCTTTGACTCTGGATCTGCATGTTGAGACAAAGCAAGTTATTGGTAATCACCGTGTTTTGTGCCTCGAGTCACATGCAGATAGAGAGCAGGTTATTTCAAAGCAAAATTACGTCGGCCATGCGGCACATATTGAGACAGAATAATTTAATAGAAGACCCAGTGCTTTTTGCCTGTTGTTACAGTGCAGGTCATTCATAACAGTACTGTGAGTCTGTAGTCACTTGTAGATAAACGCAGGTTGGAGAAACACATTGCTGTCGTCTGATTCGAATGCAGATGCAGAGCAGGTAACTGGTAACCACAGTGCTGTGTGTCAGGACGCGGATGTAGAGAGGGAGCAGGTCAATGGAAACCACAGAGACAGCAAGTTAATAATGTATACACTTTTGTGCTTCTGAAGTCTCAGGTAGAGGCCGAGACGATCAGTGTTGCCTACAGTGCTGTGTGTTTGGAGTTATAAGCAGAGACAAAGCAGATTGTTGTAACCACAATGTCGTTGGTCTGGAGTTATATAGAGCAGTTCAGTGTTAGATACTGTTCTGTGGGTCTGGAGTCGAATGAAGAGACAGTGTAGATGAGAATATTTACAGTGCTACTGTTCTGGAGTCACAGGTTGAGGTAGAGTAGATTAGTGTGAAACAGGGTGCTGTTAATCTGGATTCACATGTGTATCCTGAGTAGGTCAGTAACAACCACAGTGTTTTTGATCTGAATTCAAATGCACAGAGAGAGCAGATCAGGTGAAAATATTGTGCTGTTGTTCTGCAAAGAGATGCAGAGACGGGAGAAATCATTGGTAGCCATAGTGCCGTGCGTCTTGAGTCATAGATCATAAAAATGTACCGCACAGTAACAGAATCTTTGGTCCAACTCAACCATTCCGACCAGACATGCTGAATTAATCTAAACCCATTTGCCAAATTTTCAGCCATATCTCTCTGAAGATTTCCTATTTTCACATTCATGCAGACACCTTTTAAATGTTGCAATTGTAGCAATCTCTATCATTTCCTTCAGCAATTCATTCCATGCTCAAACCACGCTATGAGTGGAAAATGACGCCCATTTTAAACTTTTAAACTTTTCCCTCTTAGACTTCAAACCATGTCGTCTAGTTTTGGACTCACTGACCCTGGGGCGAGGTTATGGACTTTTCACTGTATCCATACCAGTCAAAATTTTATAATCTTCGATGAGGTTCCCCCTAAGCCTCTGATGTTGCAGAGAAAAGCACAACAACGCCTATCCATAAAGCTCAATAACACCATACTTGGTTACATTCTTATCAATGTTTTCTGGTATCCAAAGATCACTGTTTCTCAGTATCTCGCATTGCCGTATCACAATGCCAGGGACCAGTGTTTCATTCTATCCTTGGACGACTTTCCGTGTGGAGTTTGCTCATTGTCCTCGCCTCTACCTGGGTTTCCTCCAGCTGCTCCCGTTTCCTCATACAATCCGGAGATGAGCAGATTAGGTGAATTAGCCATGCTAAGATATCCGTAGTGTTCAGGGATATGTTCGTTAGGCTCATTAATTCATGGAAATGTGGATTAATAGGGGAGTGGAATGCATCTTGGTGGGTTTCTCTTCAGACACGTGGTCTGACGTTGACGCAATGAACCTATTTTCTCACTGTAAGGATTACATGAATCTATGATGTTGTGGGTCTGGCGTAAGACACAGTGCAAACCAGTAGTAACAACAGTGCAGTGGATTGCAGTCACGTGCAGTGACTAAGGAGTTGAGTGGTAATCAAGCTTCTGTGAAGCTGGATTCAAAAGTAGAGACAGACCACATCATTGGTAATCACAATGCAGTCTACCTTGAGGCAGGCATGGAGACAGAGCACATCGGTGGTAACCAGAGTGTTGAGCATCTCAGGTCGCCTACAGAGACAGAACAGATGTTTTGGAAGTATAGCTTTGTGTCACATACTGAGATACAGTAGGTCAATGGCATGCATAGGGTTGCAAACGTGTACTCACATGGAGATGCACAGCAGATTTGTGTTACAGTCAGTGCTTATGTCTGGAGTCACAATCAAAGACCGAGCAGTCCATTGTAAACTGGGTGTGGATTCGCAAATAAGTCCACAACAGATCAGCAGTATCCACAGTGCTGTGTGTCAGACACACTTGTGGAGACAGTGTAGGTGGGTAGTTACCACAACGTTGTCGTTTGGAGTCACATGGTAACAGATATATGTATTCACGAGTATTCGGGGAATTATTGAAGATTTCCACAATGACCGTCAGTTGATCTCCATGCGCCAACAAATCCTTCAACAATGTTACTCAGTTCAAACTACTCCATCTACCTCAATGCCATTCCAATCTATATCCCTCAAGAACTTAAGCCTGGCCTTTGGAGAAAGCTTGGCACGTTATGTTTGTTCCCAACATCAAATAATCCATCTGATATTTTACAAATTGAGCAATCACTCGCTTGCTCAGCACAAGTAGGAGATCGATACCACAGATTGTGGAAATGACTTAATGAAAGTAAACCTGATTGGAAGGCGACATTTTGCAGAAAATGTTCAAAGCTGTTGAAAGAATATTGTGTTCAACTTGAGGGACTGGCATATGACGGCATAGAAACCGTGCTAAGATTTCACAACACCCTCTTCATATCCCATTTCTCTATTGTGAGCAGATCTGAGAAACAGATGTCAGAAATGTTTAATTTGCATTGGATCAAGTAAAATATGGGTTTACATGAATGATGCATGGACTTCGTGGATTATGTTTTGAGGAGATCTGTATTTTCTGAAATTGTGAAGGTGAAGCGTTGGCTTGATTGATGTCGTCAATATATGACCAGTAAAAGACAGTGAATATAATGATATTATGATAAAGAACCAATGGGTTCATTCCAATCTCATGAAGAGCTTGAAGACCAGATGAAATTCTCATCCTCCCCTTTTTAGCCTTGATTCACCAAGTCTAATTTAACTAAGCCACAACATATTTGCAATCAGCGAGACAATCAGAGAAGTGAGAGGAAACCCAACAGAGATGAGGTGCAAGTACAAACTCTGCACAGCCAGTGTACAATTGTGGAATAGAGCCTCACAGCCTGGTGCTGTGAGATGGTAATGCGCACCAATGATCCATTGTGCTGTTTAATGAAGGAAATCGAAATGTGGCAAACATTCCTTGATATCGTACAACACAATATTTTATGATATAACATGATACAATAGAACATAAAGCAATGTTAGTTCATATATTACTCCATTTTTGGCCTCCTTAAGTGGGAAAGTGCAACAAAGGGATATGAAACTGATTCCTGGGCTGGAGTGACTGGTGCATGAAGTGAGGAATGATCGGTTTGAATTTATTTTTTCTTTGTGTTCTTCCCCAGTACCTAAATTGTGCGTGTGAAGTTGCGAGACACAACGAAAAACAACAGGTGTATAAACCCTTTCCACCAGCAGGAAGGAAGGAAGCACCACAGGGGCTAGTGACAAAAAGTGCCCATTGCGCGAAAAGAGCAATGTTCCATGATCAAAAAGATGAAAGGGACAGCAGGGATAAAATCAAAATAGTGTAGGAGGGGATAAATAAAACACTCCACTCCCTGCTGTGCCCGACTATCCCTGAAAATCTCGAGGTTGTTGCTAGGCACCAAGTGCTCCTTCTTCAGGGACATCCGGACTCAAACGTAACCACATAAGACCGGTTTTCAATCGGTCATAACGACCCCCTCAACATTCCTTGCTGCCTAGACCTGTTTATGACCAGTTTTCACAGGCCCAGTAGCAGACCCAGGAGGAGTTCCTCTGACCTATCTTTCTCTATTGGCACATGGTGCCCAAAGATCAGGAGCGTGGGGCTGAAGTGTAACCAAAAGCTGAGGAGAATCTTTTCAAGAAACTCAAAATGAAACACCCCACATATCATTGGTCCTGAAAGCCCCAGCATCACAGAACAAGCAGTTGGGCTGGAAGTCCGTCAACCATCGCAATCTTCACCTAAGCCTGTGCCCTCTGATCCTGGTCTCTCATGCTGAATGGAACATCTTCCCTTTTACACTCCATCGAGGCCTTTCAGTATTCTGTATGTTTCAATTTGCTCACCCTTCATCCTTCGAGATTCCAGCGACCCACATTCCTAAAACCTTCCTCATACGCGCTCGCAGACCAGTTCATCCTTCCTGAGATATAGGCCCAAACTTGCTCACAATGATCAAAATTGGGTCTGGTCAGACCAGAGCCTTATAAAGCCTCAGAACTGTATCCCTTTATTTTTATTCTCGCTCCTACCTGTCTCGTTTACAATCGTGCAAGTGTGAACCCCCTCATTACTGATATACAAACGAGAGGGAACAGAATATTTTTCTTTACTCCGGTAGCAAATATAAAATGATGCACTCAGTCAGCGATGCCCTCATACCGTGAAAGATTTTATTTCTAAATTTCTAAAAGTTTCACCTGAGTTGCCAACAGATTGTTTCATGTTTTCATGATGTCAAATGTTTACCTCCTTCATGGAACAGATTCACTGCCGGTTGACATTTTGGCGACTTCAAATGAAGTTATGCAGCTATTCTGGAATGAATCACAGCACCATTTGTTTCATAGTGAAAAACAGGGATAGATCATTCAAGCATTCGAGCCTGCTGTAACTTTCAATGTGACCTTTGGTGATCAACCAACACTATCCACTGTTACTGTTTTCTCACCATACCCTTTGTTCCATTTCGTTCCAGGAGCCATATCTAATTGCTTCGAAAAACAATATTCAATTTTTTCGCCTTGACTGCTTTAACTGGCAGATAATTCCAAAGTCTCCGCGCTGTCTGTGTCAGGAAAGTTCCCCTACCTCCGTCGAAAATGGCCTATCCTGTCTGCCTTAGACTGAGACCTCCTTTGTTTTCAACTCCTCTCGTCTTCGTGAACATGCTTTTCTGCGTTTAACCTATATACTCTTGCTAGAATATAGATTCAGGCAATTCAGCCCCTCAAGCCTCTTTCCGAACTTTAAGAACAGAAATAATTAAAAACGATCTTCAACAAGAGAGTGGGCAATCGATGGAATTCATTGCAACAGAACGCTATGTAGAGGAAGTAACTGCATTCAGTTTGGAGTGAGAGTGATAGGTTCCTCATTATGAAGGGAACCTAAGGTCACCATGAGATGGCGAGGGATTTTTTTTTAGAAATGTACCAGCCAGGATTGAATGCCAGAGAAGACTCGATGGCCTGAATTTGTGCTTCCTTTGTCGTATGGTCTCATGGGCTTTATGATCAGTTCGTCCCTAAAATTTGCTAACTGCAAGCAACCTTATGCAAAAAGATTTGGAAACAAGTTTAACACAACTAAAGTTGCTTAATGTCTATCATTGGTAGTATGTTAGAATCTATTATAAAGGAGATATCAGTAAATCATTTAGAAATCCAGAGTATCATGAAACACACTGAGCACGTATTCACGGTAGATTTAGAGGTATTGTCACATGTGCTGATATAAAATGAAAAAGACTTGCTATCTCGGCAAGTCATACCATTAAGGTACATTATCGTAAAAGAACAGAGTGCAGAATACATTGTTACAGCTTCAGAAACGCAGCAGAGAGAAAACAAAGATTAGACTTTCGCAGGTTTGTTTCACAGGCTGTGATCAGTGTGGGGAAAGTTTTTCTTGAATCTGTTGATATGTGAATTAAAACATTTAATTCTTCTGACAGTCAGAAGAGGATGAACGATAATATAATCCTGATGACGTGTGGGATCTTTGATTCTGTCGGCTGTTTTCCTGAGACAGCGGGAACCATAGCTGGATTCAATGGATTGTAGACTAATCTGTTAATACACTGGGTATGTTCATGACTCTATGGTATTTCTTGTGGTATTGGGCACAGCAGTTATCGTACCAAGTTGTGATACACACAGACAGGATACATTGTATAGTGCACCGAGAAATAAAAACTAAGCTTCTTGATGTACATAAGGAATTTCCATAGCCCTCTGAGAATGGAGAGACATTCTTGTGCATTCTTCACCGTAACATCGATGGGGAATCTCTGGACAGGTTGTTGGTGATCGTTCCCTCTGGTAACGCTCCTGACCACCTTCATCTGAGCACCACTGATGCAGACAAATGTATGTATTACACTGAGCCATGAGTTAATTCTTGACACTGATATTGGAATTCAAAAGCCACAGTGGGTACATCAATACGGAACGGCTGGCTTGCCGGAGGGTGGGGTGGGAGTGGGGGTGGAGGTTGGGTTGTGGGGGCATGTACGGAGTTCAGTTGATGGGTGGGAGATGAACATTTCTTATCAGGGTAGTTGATCTCACCCCATCGTGATATACTTTCGATGGTGATGCAACATTGATTGCTCGCTGTGGACTGTCACTTTAAAAAATCGAGAACTCAGAACTTGAGAGATTATTAACAAGAGAGAATCTGCAAGACCGCTGAACATGGCTCGTTTGTTCCATTGATCTCAATGTGACTCTGCAGAACTTGTTGGGCGATAATATAATCTCTGCCGTTGCTCCTCACAACGCGTGATTTTGAGGAGGTCAACCCTGATAGTGGGAGGTTTAATATTAAGTAAGATTGCACAGGTGGTTTCATAAACCAGGAATTGATGTGAACGACCCTTCACAGTTTGAGGACCACCTTTAACATTTCCGGTCAGGCCTGCCACTGAGTTAGATCCTGCTGAGTTTGGTGGTTGACACTGTGGCACGAAGTGCAGACAAGATAAATGTTCAGACATGCAGAAGGAGGTTTAAAGGACAAAGAGAGAGAATTAAATAAAGGTCGAGCGAGTGATGAGGGAGCAAGAGAGAAGCATAATGGAGATTGCACGATAAACAGGAGAGGTGGAGGAGACAAAATATTGCAAATACAGGTATTACAGAGAAATTGAGGTGCAATCCGTAATAAGGGACACAGAGACAGAAGATTAATGTATTAGAGGGAATACAGTGAGGTATGCAGAAGGAAAGTAAACGGGTTAGAAAGCGGGATCAGTTCCTGCGGATTGGAGTGTGGCTAATGTTGTACCACTTTTTCAGAAACGTGGGAGAGAGAAAGCAGGAGATTATAGACTAGTTAGTCTGACCTCAGTGGTGAGGAAGATGCTGGAGTCTATTATAAAGGAGGAAATTATGACACATCTGGATCGTAGTAACAGGATAGGTCAGAGCGAGCATGGATTATGAAGGCGAAATTATGCTTGACTTTTCTTCTGGAATTAATTGAGGAAGTAACTCTGAAGATGGACGAGGGAGATCAGGTAGATGTCATGTTCCTGGTTTTTCAGAAAGCTTTTGGTAAAGTCCCACATAGGAGGTCAGTGAGCAAAATTAAATCGCATGGTCTTGGGGCAAAGTACTAACTTGGATTGAATGTTGGTTGGCTGACAGGAAAAAAAGAGTCGTGCTAAATGGCTCCATTTCGGAATGTCAGGCAGTGACCAGTGGAAAACCGCAGGGATCAGTGCTGGGACCGCAACTTTTTACAATATATTAATGATATAGAAATTGGTATCACTAATAACAGAAGCAAATGTGCTGATGATACAAAACTGGGTGGCAGGGTGAAATGTGAGGAAGATCTTAGGAGATTACAGGATGACCTGGACAGGTTAGCTGAGAGGTCAGATTAATAGCAGATAAGTTTAATGTGGATGAATGTATGGTTATCCACTTTGGTGGCAAGAACAGGAAGGCAAATGGAATCAATTTAGGTAAAGGGGCAGTACAAAGAGATCTGGGTGTTCTTGTACACTAGTCAATGAAGGTAAGCATGCAGGTACAGCAAATAGTGAAGAAGGCTAATAGCACGCTGGCCTTATTAATAAGAGGATTGAGGAAAGAAGCAAAGATGTTCTTCTGCAGCTGTACAGGGCACTGGTGAGACCACACCTGGAGTATTGTATGCAGTTCTGGTCTCCAAATTTGAGGAAAGACATTCTGGCTATTGAGGAAGTGTAGCGTAGGTTCACGAGTTCAATTCCTGGGATTGCGGGACTAACTTATGCTGAAAGACTGGAGCGACTGGGCTTGTATACCCTTGAGTTTAGAAGACTCAGAGGGGATCTGATTGAGACATATAAGATTATTAAAGGATTAGACACTCTGGAGGCAGGAAACATGTTCCTGCTGATGGGTGAGTGCCGAACCAAAGGACACAGCTTAAAAATACGGTAGACCATTTAGGACAGAGATGAGGAGAAACTTCTTCTCCCAGAGAGTGGTGGCTGTGTGGAATGCTCTGCCGAAGAGGGCAGTGGAGGCCCAGTCTCTGGATTAATTTAAGAAAGAGTTGGATAGAGCTCTCAAGGGTAGTGGAATCTAGGGGTATTAAGATAAGGCAGGAACAGGATACAGATTAAGGATGATCAGCCATGAGCATATTGAATGGTGGTGCAGGGTCGAAGGGCAGAATGGCCTGCTTCTGCACCTATTGTCTATTGCCTATTGAAATACAGGTAGAGAGAATAACGATTGGCAGAGAGAAACGCGATAAATGTGTTGAAGTGTTACGCAGAGCAGAGAATGAAGAGAGAAGTGTGCGTGAGAGAATGATTATTGAGGGACAATGAAAGAAGATGAATGGGTTCGAGAGGAAAAAACAGGAACAATGTAATGAAAGAGAGATACATGGAAAAAGATTGGAGAAAGAGAGATTGGGCAATGTGAGTGAAAGAGTGTTTGAATGAAGACTTTACAGAGAGAGTGAATCATATATTGTGTGACATAGGTGAGGGAGTAAAATAACAGCGTGCAAGATAGAAACAGCGACAGAGACATTAATGATGGAGGAGAGAGAAATTAATAAAGTGTGAAAAGAAAATCACCAGCACAGATAGATAGAGAGAAGCTCAGTGTGATCTATTTTGTTACTGATATCCTCGGATGTAGTTCAGCAAATGTCAGCTCTAGGACTGTACATTAATCTACCGTCGTAATGATCCTGGTTCCTTACATTCATGTCTAAACGCTTGTGTGGAATAACATTTTCTCAGTGAGGTCTGAAGTTGGATCAAGAAAGAGTGAAAGAAAATCCTTCGGCGATAGGGATGCAATAAGATGGCGTCAGGATCTCAGATGTTGGGGGGGAGAAGAAGGACATCTCACAGATCAGTACCCACTGAAATCACATCATCATTGTCTTCACTCACCCTTCGTTATATTTTATTCACAAGACATGTTGCACCTTGGTCGGTCCGCCATTTGTTGTCCATCCCTATTTGCGCCCCTTGAGAAGAGAATGTGGCTGAACTCCTTCTTGAACTGCAGTGGTCAGTGTGCTGCACGCAGACTAACAATAAGCCGTCAGTGAAGCAATTAGACAATTTTGACCCAGTGACATTGAAGGAGCTCTCGAAATATTTCACTTACCTTGTATTCCTATTCATTCACTTAAAATGAGAGCCAATTGTTCTTCCAAAATTGTTGCTCTCAATAGTTCCCCTTGAGAATGTGGTGGTGGGCTGCGTTCTTGAAACAAAGCAGTCTGTGTGCTCTGTGTAGACCCATAATTCCATATGGAAGGGACTTCCAGAATTGTAACCTGTGACAGTGAAGGAATACGATATATGTCCACGTCACAATGGTGATTGTCTTGGAGAGGCTGTGTTCCCATGCGTTTGCATTCCTTGTCCAGCTGGATGGAAATGATCACGGGGTACAAAGTAACTCAATCAGGAGTTCTGATGAATTTCTGATGTGCATCTTGTGGAAGGTACACACTGCCGCTGAGATTTGGTGGTCGTGTGGATTATGTGTGTGCATTCTCTCTCAATCAATTGAACTTTTTTGCCCTGAATCGAGTCTCCTGATTTTAATTGCAACTGCAAATATCCAGGCAGGCAAGTGGGTTTCACATAACTCAGTTGTGCCTTCTCAATAGTGGATAGATTTTGCGAGTTGCGAGGGTTGGAGGTGAGTGGAGGGGAGAGTAAGGAGCTGAATTATCCGCTGCAGGACTTCTCACGTCTGAGTCGCTCTTTAGCCACTGTATTGTTATGGCTGGTCCAGGTTAGTTTCTGGCTCAATTTTCAGACCCAGGATATAGGTAATTGAAAGCTGTGGGTGGCAGGGTGGGGAATGAGTGGTTGTCAGTGTGTAATGTAATGTAGATACCATTGAACGTCAAGTTGGAATAGTTTGATTTTCTCTTCATGGTAAGCTTCAGGAGATTAGATGTTGTCAGGGAGCAAATCAGTTAGTATAACACAATTGAAGTCTAAGTGGCAACAAGTACTGAAAGAATGAGAATGGGGCCAACTCGGAAGACTATGAGGGAGAGAAGCGATGAAGGCATGAATAGATAACCTGAAAGATAATTGGGGTTATGAAAGTGTCTGTCAAACAGGCTGAGGGTGGGGCGGTTCGGCTAATGGGCTGCATCAGCAAACCGTTTTCCCTATGCAGTTTTCACCAATGATGCTGGTGTGTGTGTCGATTCTGGCGCTTTAACAAAGTTACGTTATCCTTGTTCATATTGAAGAGGGATCGTGAAGACAGAGTTTCTGTTATGTCTGTAGAGGGCTACTTTCAATAGTAGGAGGGAATTGGCAAGTTCTCCCTGTTCATGGTATTTTCTAGTTTGTTAATTTTTTAGCAGGTTGTTACAAACACACTGGTAACAGAGAAGCAGCTACAACAAAAAGCTGTTCCATGCTTCAACAGATGTTTATCACCAGCTTTCTCTCTGAAAGCTCTCCTCTACGTATGAACCTGAGTTTGGATTTGCCTTTTGCTAAGTGGTGCGTTTTGGGATGTTACAGAAATTGGAACAGCTCCCTCGCTAACTTGCAATATAGGCCTTTGGGTTTTCGACTACGTGAAGTTATTCAAAATTCTGTTTCCATTCTGTTCCTGTTTCATACGTAGTGTTCAAACAAATTTTGTTTTCCATCAACCCATACTGTATGACCAGCTACACCACTCCTGGAATTTCCACTGTCCATCCGCCTAAGAAAGAATGTTCGGGTCTGGTGAGTCAACTTAAAATATTCTGAGGGAGTCTGGCCTTCTCCATAACAGATGTCAACCTGATTAGAACAGCCCCATATTTCTTCTCATCCAGGACAAACCTGGGACACACAGGCAGTATCCAGTGTCTGACATGCTTCTCTAAAGTGCAATCTCGGTCTCAGAGAGATGTTAGCAAGTATGACAGTCTCCAAACCTCTAAGAGAGACTAACCCCAATTCAGGCATTCCTGAGAAGGTTTAGGTGCCGTTACCACTGACATATGTCAATTCCCCCCCTCCCCCCACCAATGCCACTCCCCCAGGTTTCAGGATACAATCAAAACTGCATTGCTTGATCACCTGCGTCTAAATTCACACACGTTTCATGGTACAGATCTCGTGATACAGCTGGGAATGGGCATTCTATCTATTTTGGCTGAATAGGTTCGGAAAGAACAGGGCGTAATGAAGGGAAATATGTGCCGTTTTGGAAGGACTCCCTCTCATTTGCCAACACTGAACATGGGAGGTCACATTTAATATGCGGCCCTGACACAGAACTCCCGGACCACACACTGAACACACAGACCCCACACAGAAATTAAAGACCTTATATTGAAAACAGATATACCATATTCTTGTGAGTGTTGGTGATTCTCCATATGTATTAGTCTATATGTTCATATGTATGCCTCTGTTTACATATATGTGTCTGTGCTGTGTATGTTTGCATATGTAGCTGTTTCTGGTAAAGTGTTATTTGACGTGTGTGTGTGTGTGTGTGTGTATGTGGATCGGGCTGTGTTTATGTGTGCGTGGATCAGCCTCTTTCAATATCTACTTATCCATGACTATTATTCCACGCATGTGTCTTTATCTGTGTTGCTATGTGCTTCTATATGTGTGTGTCTACCTTGTGTGTGTTTGTGCATTCATGCGTGTAAAAATGATTGTGTTGTATTGTGCACCTCTGTTCAATGGAGTCTCGGCAATAGAATCATAGAATCAGAGAGGTTTACAGAACGGAGACAGGGCTTTTGATCGAAACTGGTCCTTGCCAATGAAAACATCTGACCACGCGGAGCACAGTTCCTTGCAACTGGTCCATACGCATCAATTTCCTATCCGGGTATTTGTCCAAATGACGTATACTTATTGTTAACGTAACCACCTCAACCACTTCAACTGGCAGCTCACTTCATATGCGATCAATCAACTGTCTAAAAACAAAATTTCCTCAGTTTCCGTTTTTACGATTTCCACTCAAACCTTAAACTAGTTCCCTGCATTCCACGATTCGCAAAGCCTGAGACAAATACTGAGTGCATTCCCACTACCCAAACTTCTCGTGGTCTTCAAGATAATTCCTCAGTGTCCTACACTCTCATGAAAAAAACCCTAGCTTGACCAAACTGTCCCGAAAACTCAGGCGATTGAGTTCGGGCAACATTTTTTCTAAATGTATTCTGCATTCTTTCCAGCTTAATACCATCCTTCCTATAGCAAAGCGGCCAAAACGGAACACAATACTTCAACTGCAGCCTCGCCAACATCCTGTAAACCTGCAACATACCTTCCCAACTTCAATACTCAATACCTTGACTGATGAAGGCCAGTGTGCTGAAAGCCTTCTTCACTGCCCTGTCCACCTCTAACTTCACTTCGAATCGACCTGTGCCTGAACTCCAAGTTCCCTCAGTTGTAATACACTCCTTAAGGTCCGACCATTCACCATCAAACTCTGAACGTTGCTTAATTCAAAATACAACACCTCACCTACACCTGTATTAACCTCTATATGACATTTCTCGGCCAACTTCCAGCGCTGATAAAGGTCCAGCTGCCGGTTGTGATAAACTTCCTCACGGTCCACATTTCATCCATTTTTTATTGGCATGAGCGAACTTACAACATATGCCTTGTATATTTTCATTCGAATCAATGAGAGAGATTAGAAAAGAGGTAATGTGCAATAAAAGTCATCTTAACTTCTGAAAAAAACTCTTCACCCAGAGGTACCTGCATATCATTCCAGGTCAAAACTCGGTGTCACGAATGATGCCCAAAATTAGGTTACTTCCTCGTTACTGAAGGAGCAGGAACATTCCTCCTCATGGGCAAGTCCGACTCTGAGCGTTGTCATTCCAGTCACAATTCTTATTAAATCTGGTGTGTGTTTGAGTGTGTGTGTGCGTGCCTGTGTGTGTTTCATTGTGCCTGTATGAAGATCTGTGTGTCTGTGTATGTATGAATGTCTATGTGTTTGTTTTTGCATATTTGAGAGTGTGCGCGCATGTGCGTATGTGTGTGAGAGAGTCAGTGTATATGTTTGTGTGTGTTATGTTTGAGTGTATTTGTGTGTTTTTGTGTGTGAGTGTGTGTGTGTGTGCGTGTGTGTGTGTGTGTGTGTCGTTGGAGCCGTCACTTTGTATTATGCAGTGAACTACCGTTCTTCTTCTCTGCCCCTCTGACTGAATCCGGAACGGTTTTCGATTAAATCTACTGCTGACTGTGTATGGTTACCGGAGGCCACAAAGGAAGGTATTTAATCACGTTGAACACTCCAGAGATATTCAGAACTGCGCATGCTCCAAAATGCACGCAGGTAAACGAATGTGGTTTCATGCATGTCGGGGTGAATTGAAGTTCCAGAGAATTTCGGCAATTCAACAAACTCCTCAATCTTGTATTCATAAATTTGACAAATAGCATTCACGAATCGAAGAGAAATCAGTGCACACAAGGAACAGTTCCCTGTCATCCTCGTACTCTCAATCCAAATGAACTGAAGGCAAACACAGCTGATCAGGCCCATAGGTGCAGTTACATATCTGAATGGACTGCGACAACCCTTCATTAGCAAATGGAGGATTCAATATCTGATCGAAACACCAAAATTTCAAAGCTTCAATGTCTGCTCCTCGTTCTCACAGTGTGAGTAACCCGGTCTGTATCATGGGCGTTTAGGATTCAATTCACTGGCAGGCATGTCGAATGAGTTCAATGAAATAATGAAAACGTGACACTGGAATTAGATTTTCAAATTGAAAATCATTCCGGTTATTGGAAATTGTCATGTCCCTCAAGATTGTACATCGTACACAGACATGGTGAGTTGTCGTTTGAATCAGGGTTTACACTCGGAAACAATCCCCTGAGAAGAAACTCCCAGCTCTGTAAATTCCAGTGACAAGCTTCATAAGTGTTTTCACTCGGATATGGGAATGAATCGACATTTCTGCAAATCCAATGAACTGGTAGCTTTAATCTAGGATCATTTGCTGGAACAAGATGGTTTAGAACCGAGTGACACCAGCCATTTTCGAGTTATGTTGTGAAATCTGGCAGAATTCAGGCATAATCTGATAGATATTGAGTATCTTGTAAACAGTGACGAGGACAAGAAACAGTAACCCAGATTGTAACCTCTGCCTTTATTTTCTTTAGTTTTGTTAACTTTGGCATGGTAACTGTGCATTATCCTGTCATTTACAGACACTAATTTTGTTTCTTCCCTTCTCCCATTTGTATTCAAGTATTGAAGATGGAATTCAAGTCCTTTCCAGTAAAATTAAACGTATGGGCATAATTCATCAAGCATGCAAAAAATAAGAGTGACCTGAGTGCTGAGTGAATCTCAAACTTGCATACATGACAGGAGAATTTGAAATATACAATACACACGAACAGAGAATATGATTCAGAGACAGAATGAATCTCGCGATCAGTACATGTCCAGCAACAGAATCCCACAGTTATATACATTCATGAATCTGACAGTCAGAGATGGGGACAAACTCTTGGTCAAATACAGAACCAGATGCTATTTAATGCAGAAGGAAGTCCATATTCACTGGCACTATCCGTGATCGACACAAACACGCAGGAACCGCTGGAATTATCAAACACAGGGCACTTTGCACAAATGCCAACAATTGACCATTTAATTAATCTCTGAACCACAACATTCCGATTGTAGAAACGGTCTGACATCGAAGGGAACGAATTATTAAACAATATTAAAGATTGTGTTTTATCGAGCTCGTATCCATCCCTGCCATTCCCAAATTGGCCTGTACAATGTCATTAAGTAATATGCACATTCGCTTCTCCAAGATACGATCTTCATTGTTCAGGACTCTGAATACTTTTATTGGCCGTAATTCACATTTCTGACAGAGTTGGACAAGTTTACATTTCTTTCAGTATTACAGACAGAAGGCAGTTTAACGTTATTTATGTCCATAAATCTTGCATTTTTTGCAGAAACTGCCAGCTTAAAGCACCGGAAACTGTTGTTGGCGGCCAATCTTATATGCTTGAATGGATCGGAAGTAGAGACATTTAGAAGGCATGAGGAATTTGCAACAGCAACGGTATGTCATTGATGGCAGTTATAGGAAGGAGAGAAGTCTCAGTTGCAGTCACATAGATGGGGTAACTCCAGGAAAGTTAAGTGAGATACGCAGCTAGTGCAGGAGCCTTGTGTGGATTTCCCCATTTCCAGCAGGTATGCCGTTTTGGAAAATGTAGGGGATGATGGATTCTCAGGGGAACGTTGCAGGAACAGCCAAGTTTCTGACATTGAGACAGGCTCGAATGCAGCGAGGGGTACGTGTGGTTCCATGAGGTCAACCGTGTTAGGAGATTCTCCCGTCCGAGTTACGGACAGATGTTTCTGTGGCCAGCAGTGAAAAAGTAGAATGCTGCATTGTTTTCCTGGTGCCATGATGAAGGATGTCTCAGAGATGGTGCAGAATGTTCTCACGGAGGAGAGGGGCCAGTAAGAGTTCATTTTCCACATTGGAAGCAACGACATATGAAGTTTCAAAGTTGAGATTCTGGAGGCAGATTACAGGGAGTTAGGCAGAAATTTAAACAGGAGGTCCTCGAGACATGTAATATCTGGATTACTCCGGGTGCTACGAGATGTTCAGCGCAGGAATAGGAGGATGGAGCAGATTAAATGCATGGCTGACGAGCTGTTGTATGGGAGAAGGATTCACATTTTTGGATCATTGGAATCTGCTTTGGGGTAAACGTGACCTGCGCAAGATGGAGAGATTGCACCTAAATTGGAAGGGGACGAACGCACTTGCAGGGAAATTTGCCGGAGCTGCTCGGGAGGATTGAAATTAGGAAGGTGAGGGCGTGAGAACCAGGGAGATAGTGACAAAAGAGATCAATCTGAGACTGGTACAATTGGGAACAGAAGCGAGTCAAACAGTCAGGGAAGGCAGGGACAATAAAGGACGAATAAAGGCCATTTGTTTCAATGCAAGGGTCAGAACAGTGAAGGCAGCGAACTCAAGACATGGTTGGGAACATTGGACTGGGATATCACAGCAATTACAGAAACATGGCTCAGGAATGGGCATGACTTGCTGCTTAATGTTCCACGATACAAGATGGTTAGAAAGGGAGGCAAGAGTGGCAGGAATGGCATTTTTGATAACGGATAGCATTGCAGCTGTGCTGAGGGAGGATATTCCCGGAAATACATCCAGGTAAGTTATTTGGGTGGAACTAGCCTAAAACTAAACAAATGCCATTTGTATACATTTGTGTCATATGCCGCTAACACATTCTTATTTATGCATCTATTGAAATGACTTCTTAATGTTGTCGCTGTAGCTGCATCTATCACTTTATCTGTCAGCGTATACCATATACAAACCATAGTCTGAACGAAAAGATTTCCCTTCAGGTCGCTTGGAAAACTTCCCCATATCGCCTTAAAATTATGCCTTCTTGCTTTGAGCTTCTCTTTCCTTGGCAAAAGACCTTTGTTTTTCACCAACATCCTGTGCTCCAGTTAAAATTATCCCAGCTTATCCGGCCTCTCTGTATATCTCAGCCAGAGTCGCACCACCATCTGCCCACCTCCCCCTATCCCAGAAAAGTTTGGGCAGAATATCTTCCAAATCTTTTCTGCACACTCTGTCGTTTCATAATAGCTTTGGACCAGTCGCTTTGATTTTGGAATAAAGGAATCACATTTTAAAAATAATTAAAATGAATGCCTTTGGCAGAATGGCGTAAACGTGACCGAAACATATTTCTCCAAAAACATCATTAAACGGGCATGGTTTTATTCAAACTTCTGGATAAATCAATGACAACTCATGGATTGTTTGTCAGATTGTGATTTTCAAAGCTGCCAAGAAACGATGATGATGTATTTACTGGGTGTACATGTCCTGTGCAAGCATATTTTAACATCAGCAAAATAATGTGGATTAAAAACCATTGAGCTGTCGTTGACATTATTCTGTTGTTTAGGAATAATGTGTGGTGATGAAATTGAGACGAATAAGGTATAATGAGGATTGTACACAGAATAATGTAAAGTTCTGAATGTGCTGCATTCTAGTTTTCATTTGGCAGTCATCGTTAAATGGCAAAAATAAGTCTGTCAATCTCGAAAATTGATTAGTTTACTCGAGAACGGTGAGGAATGCATTGATAAGGTGGATAATACATGATGGGCCACTGTTAGCAGGTACTGAGGGACGCAGGAGAAAGTGAGGACTGCAGATGCTGGGGATCCGAGTTTAAAAATGTTTTGCTGGAAAAGCGCAGCAGGTCAGGCAGCATCAAAGGAGAAGGAGAATCGACGTTTCGGGCATAAGCCCTTCTTCAGGAATGATATACTCACTGAAATCCTTGTAGAGGGAGGAGGAGAGCTTCTTCTGAGGGACGCAGTGATGGATTGCCATGCGGATGGAGGCATGTGATGTGCAATGGATTGAATCTCATGCGACGTCCACATTCAATTCATTTTCTATTAAATTCATTAAACAAGAATGAAGAAATTACAACCATCTCTGCTCATTTTCGCGTATTCTCATGATGATCGATTTTTTCATGATGCCTCCGTGTCTGAACTTTTTGAAGACGAACATCTCTGCGCAAACTCATGAATCCAGCGTCTGCAATAATTTGCTGCTGCGTCATTCCAATCAGTGATTGTGACGAAACTCCAGCAGATGGAACCGTGCTGCCCTTTGTTCCCACAATCACACCTGGCTGAAAAAATTGTCTTTGTCTCTGACGCAGATCACAGTGATCTCTGGGAAATTTCCAGCCTTTCACCGAGCTTCTTACTTTATTTTAAGTGTTTGACTTCGACCTGCTGAGACTTTCCGATGGTTTCTCGCATCGAAATTACGCGTTCTTCAAATAGGCAACTCAGAGATATATTTTGCAATAAAAATGGTACTCATGTCACTCTAACATGGCAGCCGCTATAGGCGAGGTGCATTTGGATTGAAAAGTTGGGAAGTAGTGGCAGAAGAGACGGCACTCTCGGGACCCAGAAGCTTGAGGGCAATCAGAGCAATGCCTTGCGACCAAGAGCACAAATAGTGCCTGTCGACAGTCAAATAGAAGCTCTTTGCTCCGTAATTCGACATTTCTGGATCAGAATCGGAATGCTTTACTGTCAATTTATTGTTTCTATTTACACCTCGTTATGGCCCTTTAAACTTTGATTTCCTGGTTGATCTAGAATTGATGAGCTCCTCTACACGACTCAGAATTTTCCTCTCAATGAACAATCCAAACACTAGACAGCAGATCACACATATCTGTACAGGCTTATCTTTACACCATAAGACTTAGAATGAGAAGAAGGGCATTTGGCCTAATGACTCTGCTCAGTTAATAAATGAAATCCTAATTTATCTAACAATCTTTAGTATCACTGTCTTACGTTTTTCCCATATTTCTTAAAACCTGTACTGATTAAAAATGCATATCTCAGTCTTGTATACACATAATCGTCAAGCGTTGACAGGCATTACTGTGAAGTATTCCAGATTCACACCCTCTGACAGGCGAAAATCCTGAAAATGTCTGAGTTAAATGTTTGTGCTTGATTGCACTTCTTCACTTGCTGGCAACTCACATTTCCTCTTGGACGGCCAGTTTAGATTCGCTGGATGGTACTCCATGAGATGAAAATATCGAGTATATGTTTGTGATAGGTGGGATTCCAACTCCATCAGGACTGTGGTCTGGACACTCCTGGCGATTCTGTTATGGGCGATGCATCTGTGAAAAGTATATTGGTACAGAAGCATTTCAACCAAGATGCATCACCGTTGACGGTTAAGTCATCCCTGACTGTCGTCTAGCTTTTGGGCATTTCCTGTCTCGGCCTGATTAGTCAAATGTTGTCCAGTGTAGAAATTCATGCTGATGGACATTGAAGAGTATGATGTGTGCCGTATTCAACCTCAGTGGAGTTTCCAAATTGTTTTCATGATAAGTGAGACCTGATTTATCAAAGGGTGTACTGGGGAGAGCAGGAGATGTCAATCAGCACAATGTTTTCATTAATCTATCTGACCTGCTGTCATTGAGATTTATGTGTTTCTGACGCCAGTTTTGACGACTTCCAGAGTTACTCTTTTTCCACCTCTCTCACACTGCCACGAACAATCGTGATCCTGTCCTGCCAATGGGATAGGATTTAATTAACGAAAGTGATGGTGGTCCCTGAGAAATTTTCAATCAGGCCTTTTCTTGATCAGTCAAATAGGCAAAATACAGTTGCAATCGGGAAGGGAATAACGGCTGACAAGCTGAAAGAATGTCATTTTTGATGACGTGCATTTTATCTTCAAAGACTAAACTACACCCATCCCCCTGCATTGCACACATATGCATGGAATTCCTACTGCGTGGGGGAGCACAGATGCAGGACATCCTTTTCCCCAAAACCAGGAGTGAAGGCCATGACATCAGACGAAGGCCACATTCTCTGAAGTTGCCGATCTAGCTTTACGTAGTCTCGGATGTCTGGAGGAAAGCATAGCATTGTCCTTTCCCCTCCTTCACGGTGAGTTTTAACCTGATTACAATCTCACCATTCCCACTGAGAAGAACGAGCAAGAGGCAGCGAGATGGTCTCAAAATCGAAATTGGCCTCACTGAACATCTGGCTTGTATCTGCCACTAAGATCGCCTCAGCCCAGATTCCACGTAATCAGTTTGAGTGAAGTTCAGAAACAGCAAGGAGAAACAAATGTTGGGGAGAGTTGCATATCGATTTCAAAATCGCAGTAAAAGTTTTGTGCATGTATAAACAGACAGTTTGACATGTGGGGATTGATATTGGTCATGGGATTTAACAAGTCTCATTTAATATGCGGGAAAAAAATCTGTTAATATCTCAATTCTGACGAGTTTTCAACAAAAGATTTTGGTATCAGATCTTCAGCACACGCAGTTCTTAGTTTTATTTTAAATGTGAAGTGGTAATGAATGTTTTCGGAAAAATCTTAATTAACAGCTGCCTAAGATGGCACTCATCCACCACTCCGTTACGATGCAGCTGGCAAATGTCTTTAGACGGGAACATCGAATAAAGGAGATGTGGCAATCGCTGACATCAAAACGTTGCATGTAATCATGTTAACGAGGAATGTGTGAACATCGTGTACTATATTAGGAGGTAGGGAGTGTGCAGAATGCATTGGACTCTCTCCCCAATGACCTCCCCAGGCTGAAGTGATAAGGAGCTCAAAACAAAGATCGATGTCTAAACACACGACACGGGAGGCCTATTGAAAACCTTTCCAATACAGTAGAAAATAACAGCAATATGAGGCGCCATCTTGCCATTGCCACGATGAGCCCTCCCTGGACCTCACCAACACAGACACCACTGGTGCTGACAGATGCAGAATCTGGCAAACTGCGGTCACTATGAGCATTTAGAAACCAGCGGCTGGATCAGACAGATTCAATATGGATTTATGAAGGGGAAGTTATGCTTCACAAATCTGTTGATTTTGAGGAGAAATCAGGATGAGGCTGTTGATTTGGGCAATCAGCCATGGTCATGATGAATTATGCAGCGGGATCAAAAGGTCGAATAACTTCCTCCTGCTCTTGTCGTAGGTGCTTCAACATGATGGTTTCGGACTTCCATCGGTCATGTAGCCCTGGCTGAGGCCGTCAGGTGTTGTACGAACCAAACACGCCTCGACCACAGCCTCAAGGAATCTGCGTTCAGACTGTTTCGACAATGCAGAAGGCAGGGTCACCAGTCCGCGCTGCTGGGCCCATTTATCGCCACAGAGCTCTTCACTGAAAGTCAAATAAAAGGAAATATAAGATGATAAAAAGACTACGGGAGAAGAGAAAACTAAAGAAACGAAAATAAAAGCGGATTGAGCAGACGACCCAGTGCTCAAAAGCCCAAATCGAACTCAATGTTAAGCGGAAATCAGGGACAATGACCGGAAATATTTGGAAGCAGGAATACTCTATAACATTGCACGACCATATGAACTGATATTTGAACACTCAGCTGTCTGCACTTGCATGCCATCGACAGCAATATCATGTCTACTCTGTAGGAAAACTGACACCTGGACTCTCAGAATTGTGAAAACTCTGTATTTTCTACGTGATGCAATGTCTACAGTACTGCAATGTACACAGTGTGAGAAGCAGTGTCAACTGTTTTTCATCAAATTCTTACCATCAAGCAAAATAAATCCTTGACACTAATTTATAAATCACCCATAACCAATTCATTTATCTACCTCTAAGAGTAAATAAACTAACTGAACTATTAACAAACTGAATAAACCCTTTCTAATTGCAAAGTAATACCTAATAAAAGATTCCTAAAGAAACCTGAGAAGATTTGTTAGGTGTGCTGTTCCAATACAAACAGGTCCCACCTCTTTAAGAAAAACGAGAATTTAGTCTACCAAATTATAACATGCCTTCCGCGGTGGATTTTTTGCCTTCTCTGTTGATTCTACATCAGCATTATTCTCTACTTGTGTCGCTGTTCTCGTTGGTATTTCGATGGTGTTTCACCTCAGTCATAGAGAACCGTGAGGGATAGACATTTTCTGTAAGGAACTGACGACCATTAGTTCTGGACGATGGCAGCCAGCTCTGAGGCCTTTGTCCAACTGCTCCCTTCTTTTTTATACAATTGGTGAGATATCAATAATTTTTAATATCGGATTGGTCCTGTGTTGTCAGAACCATCAGGCTTAAATTTATCGAATTCAGGAAACTATGTGCCTGGTTCAAATTGATTGCCTAAATTCAAAAGCCTGTCGTCTTGGTAAAATAAAACTGTTGATTGTCCTGCTGACTGTACGGCCTTTTGATACACATTTCAACTCGGGTGCTTTCTGTGTCCGTGCAAACTTTCAGGCTACTGCTCACCGATATCCATTCTAAATCTCTAACAACAGAAAATGCACATAATCTACAAAAGTGGACATTCAATGCTTTCATGCCAGCATTGTGCAAACATGAAATTCTAACTTTCTGCCTCACAATCCACAAGTTACCTTTTCAGTTTCACAACATTTGGACCGCATTTAATTGCAGCAGAGTACAGTCTGAACATTGAACACACAAGCTTACAAAGAGATGCTGGATCATTTCTAGACTTTACTGTGTGACAATGCAAAATTTGTTAAACTCTCAGACTAAATGGAGCCTTGTGGCCAGTGAAGTCCGTGTTAGTGGCGAATATTTAACAGAGAGATGAACTGTTCAAAATGGTCATTTACTGCTTCTCGTCACATCACTGACATGTAAGTATTTCTGTCAATTGTGCCATCCACCAGGCGTTTGAGCTGCTTTTCTGTTCGTGTTCTGAGTTTAGTCTGCACTTGATTCTCACGCATTGATTCTCCACAATAAAAGTTGAGTTACAGAGGGCTCATGTGGTTCAATGGAAGTGTTCTCTCTTTGTTTCAGGAGATCCAGATTCATCTTCGAAATGTCTTCATCATACCTAGGAAGCACGAATCCAACCTTAAAATAAGGGCAGTGTTTCCATCAAAATTAAGATTGAATGCTTTTTCATAGTTATAGATTCATAGCCTCCTGCTGCTCGGAGATAGCCCCTTTCACCCAAAATGATCAATGCCGACTAAAAGGGCACCCATACTAATCCCATTTCCCTGCACTTGGCTCATATCCTTCTAAACCTTTCCGATCCAGTGGATTTGTTCAAATGCATTTTGAATGTTGCTATTGTACTCGCCTGAACCAATTCTGCTAGCTTATAATTCCATTTGCCGACCAGCCTCTGCATAAAAAAATCTCTTCGTGTTCCCTTTTATTCAGTCCCATCTAATATTCAACTGATGCCCTCTTGTGCTTGATTCCCCAACACCGA
The DNA here is from genome assembly GCF_047496795.1 of Chiloscyllium punctatum. Taxonomy (NCBI): domain Eukaryota; kingdom Metazoa; phylum Chordata; class Chondrichthyes; order Orectolobiformes; family Hemiscylliidae; genus Chiloscyllium; species Chiloscyllium punctatum. The sequence goes on from NC_092789.1 coordinate 44,258,444, forward strand.
GAAAAACTGTCCTTGTCTCTCCTGATCTAATCCAATCCAATGAGATCTCCCTCAGTCTCCCATGCTACGAAGAAAATGTTCTATCTTGTCCAACCTCTCCCGATAACTTTGAAAGTCGAGTCTTGGCAACACGCATGTAAACACATTCTGAACTCTTCCCAGTTTAATAACAAATGGTCTGTAGCACGCTGAGCACAACTGAGCACAGTACTCCAAGATACAACCTCGCCAACGTCCTGTACGACTGCAAAGCAACTTCTCAATTTCAGTACTCAACGTCCTGTATGATGAAGGCCAGTATGTGATAAGACGTTTCACTGGTCTGTCTACCTGTGACTCCACTTTCGGGGAACTGTGGGACTGAACTCCAAGGGCACTCCGTTCCAGCACCTGCCTTAAGGCCTTAACTTTCACCATGAAAAGCAAATCTTCATTTGAATTTACAAAATGCAAGGCCTCACTGTTATCCATACTAACCGCTCTTTGTTATTTCTCAGCCTGATTAGGGTCCTTCTGCAATTTATGATCATCCTTGGAACTGCCCATGATTCCGTCTACTTCATGTACTACATGTTTCTGTTAATGATGTCAAATTACCCAAAATGCCTTCTATAATCAATCTTTTGTACGTGAACTGTTATCTTCAAGGACCCATGCATATGTAAACCAAATGTTCGAGGTAGCGTTAGGATTCTAGTTACATTTGGTCTTCGTTAGTGAAATGCCATTATGATGAGCACAACGTGGATCCAATCCTCAACGTTGATCTGTGATTATTAACTACGGAATAGTTTCTCATTTGCTAAGAATAGTCTTCTTCTTCCAGTCATCGCATCTTGCAGCTGACAATCTTTACAGAGAAAGATGAAATCACTGGTTTTCCTGCTCATCGTCTTGGTGCTGGTCGAGCCCATTACTGTGGATGGAGAATCTGGAGATTTTTTTTGGTTTGTAAATACAATTATGTCAAAACGGATTTCATCACCATCAGCTCCACAATCGTGTGCTGCTTTGGAATTTAATTTTGACATCTATATTGCTTTCTTTCAAGCAGCCAAAATCCCATTCCTGCCAGTTCTGAACGAAAAGTTAACATCTCATTTTGAAGAACTGTTCAATTGAATTTACTAATTATCTGCCCTCAGAACTATGCAGCAAGAACTGTACTAAGCAGCCTGGTTTCCACGTTGAACAGGAAATACTTTCAAATCACTTTTTGACCTGCTACTCCCGATCTCTGCAATTTCCTTTAGTCAGGACAACACTTCTGGATCCCCATACTTTTCTAATTATGATAAACTGAGAGATCATTGTTTGGATTGTATTCAACTGCCTGAGCCCCGAGCTGTGGAATGCACTCCGTAGGAACACAGTTTATTCTCTAAAACATAACTTAAAATGAAAAATGATACTAAACTGTCTGGGAATCTGCTTGCATATGTCCTTGTTTATTTTATCTTTCTGTATGAAAGAAAACACTGTGCACAGAGTTGGTATACATATCCATTTATAAAGTCACACGGGAAACATTATGCTCAGTTCTGGTCCACATGTCTCCTGACAGCACATACTTTAAACACTTTGGTTAGGGAAGGCCTTGATCGTCTTTGGTAAGACGACATGAGAAATCTGTGAATCCGTCTTTTCTTATCCATTGGTTAGACAACACTGAGAGAACTATGCATAGCGCTGGACAGCATATAGCTCGACTAAGTCGCAGTAGGAGAACTGTGTTCATTTCTGGTCTCTGTATACCTTTCTTCATCCCCCAGGGAGCTCTGTACACCGTACTTGTCCCCATAAACCTTTAGTTAAACTTCACTTTGTCCGCTGTATATAGCGATAGTATCAAATCCGTTTGTAAGACCACACTGTACATAGTTGTCGGCCCCACGTCTCTCAGTTCGACGACATTTGTAGGACAGAACACACCCTTCTCTCAGTGTCACAATTGGAGTATATTGATACTTTTACTCTTTACCTTCCTTAATGAGACAGTACTGAGGGCACTGGGCACTGTGCTCCTCTTTACATCCCTTGGTGTGTTTACACTAGGAAGATTGTGCAGAGTTTTGCTGTCGACCTGCTTCGATTGGACCACACCAACAGCAATGGATACAGTTCTCCTCGCTTGACAACTTGGTTAAATGACAAACGGGGCGTTAATTCTCCTGGCGACGTCCTCATTGAACAGTTCCTTTTTGTCTTACAGACCGCATACCACCTTGTGAACTCAAAAATGGAATTTGTAGGGAATCCCGTTGTCTTCCGCATGAAATTCGACAAAGTGACGCTTGTCTCGCAGAGAACTACTGCTGCAAGTCAAACCTGATGTGAAGCAAAAAAAGAAATCGCATGTGACGGCCGTGTGAGGCGCCAGCTGATTTCTGTTGATCGACTGTGTGCTATTGTGTGCATCCAATGACACTTGACTTACTGTTTTCTGAATTGTATAAATAAAATTTGTTGCCTTGCCTGGTGTCTTTGCTGTAGTTTTTTTACACCATTTCATGGGGGCGTTGGGTGGGGGTGAGGGGAGGTCGTAAAAACAAGCAGACCTATTCCAACAGCACCATCCTCACAGAGTCATATCGTTCGACCGCAACCATTTGTCACCATTCCGAGGGAGGCCCTGTCATGTTGGAAGACTCGGTAAAGGAATTGCCATGGTGGTGTGCACCTACCACACTGTTTCAGCTGACCGTCTTGTCTTCTACAACATTAAACAACAGGAATAAACTGTTGGAAAGCAGCCAGAAATCCGAAATCATTCTGGCTTTCGGACTTTAATCAACGTCACCTTAAAAGACTTGACTTCCCCGATGCCTATTCAAATTGATTTAGGTTTGAGTGCCAACGTCTTTCCTGCAGTTCCTGGTGAGGGAAACCACAGAAAGGGAAATAATGTCCTTGGCTTCCGACTTTCGTATCTTCCTTCCTTGAATACATTGATCCACATAATCATTGGTAGTAATAAAGGCCATTCAGTCCTTAGTGAAGATGCAATGTTGCCTTCACATTGAGGACACATGTCTGTTGTTGGGTACAGTCCTTGAGCCAAATCGAGCAGAGCCTGCACCGATCAGTAAGTTCCAATCCGGGCATTCATGTAGCGCCGATGGAGTTTAACACAATCACAATTCCTTAAATAACGTTGCAGCATATTCCTCATGCATAGTCCTCTCAGCCCACACCTGACAGACCTGTGCAAATTCATCTTACCTGGACTTTGTGAAGGGATCGCCAAGGAGATGTGATGAATCTCTGCAGTTCATCATTAACATGGTAGAACATAGAACATAGAACATAGAACAATGCAGCACAGAACAGGCCCTTCGGCCCACGATGTTGTGCAGAACCTCTATCCTAGATTAAGCACCCATCTATGTACCTAGCCAAATGCCGCTTAAAGGTCGCCAATGATTCTGACAAATTGTTTTTTCAGACCTTCCGTGGTGTTGTGAACAGATGCTTTTGTATGTGGCTCCGAAACATTCACTCTAATTTCATGGAATCCTAACAGTGTGGAAACAGGCCATTGACCCAATGGACACAATCAGAGCCTCCGAAAACCATCCCATCTCGAACCATTCCTCTACCCTGCAGCACTACTCTTTCCCTGTGCAATAGACGTAAACTATGCGTTCCTGAAAACTATGGGCAATTTAGCATGGCCACTTCTCCTTGCCTGCATACCTTTGGACTGTGCGAGGAAACCAGAGAACTCGAAGAAAACGCACGCAGACACTGGGAGTTGTCTGTTTGCAGGTGCTGAAAGGCCTGCCGAGTTCCACTGGAGACTTTCCATTTTGGTAATCTCTGAGACAGAAGGCCCGGTTTCAATTTACAGTGATTGTAGCGGTATGTCCTAATATATTCAGCCGACGGAGGGTCCCTGTACAATGAATAGAGCAACGGCAGTCCCTCCTCCCACAATTCCGTGCTTCTGTGAATGGGTTCTATCTTTCAGCTTGTATGTCAGTCCAGAAGAGCAATGCGAAAGACACGGGGGGCCAGGCGACGAGCCAGTCTCAATTCCAAACGCTGAGAATAATGGGAATGGTACTCTGGATTCATGCTCCTCCTTCCCTCAAAGCCAGAGGGAGAGGCTTCATTGAGGCTGCAGGAGAGAATGGCAAATATTGTCACTCTCAAGTGTGAAGCTATATCCCCAAAGATATATGCAGGTCTGCATGTTTCACTTTTTGCTTTTCTGACCCCATTCACAATGCCCAGTCAAAGATGTTGGTTCCCAAAGAGAGCCATCAGTCACCTACTGACCAATTCCGAGACTCTAAGGGCAAGGAAATATGTCCGTTGCCCATCGTGATCAGAAACATACATTCCATGTGTGTTCAAACGGATCTCCCTGAAATTATGCATATCAAAATTAGCTTCTAAAACTCAATTTGTGTTGGGCTGTTAGAAGAAGGAAGGAGTTACGGGAAGAGGTTGTTCCATCAGATGTCACTTGCAGAGTCTGGATTTTGGAGCTCGACCATGTTTCTCAGAAGGAAACACACGAGGCAGTCTTCACCTTGGATTCAAGCTTCAAACGGATCTTTTTCTGATATTCGGTGTTTCTTTCGGTGGACACCTAATATTTGCACACAGAATGACATCAGTGGAACAGATTATGCCATCACGACCATATTTTCATCCATTTTTTGATCATATTTCCCTAAAGTCTATCATGAAGTTTTATGAGTTAATTCTCTCTGCTTGCTCATCTTTCAATGTCTCGCGACATCTCCCCCTCTTTTTCCCTGATAGCTTCAACTGCTCCAAACGTTTAAATTTTTCTTTTATTTTATTCACTACTGGATTTGGTATTTATCACCATACGCAACTGAAACTTCAGAATGTAGTGCCTTTTTGAAATATTATTTTTCATGTGTTGTATTCAAATTCCATAGTGCCGTTACAAAAGGAATTTCAAGATCTTGACCATGCCGGAACGGCAAAATATTTCAAAGTCAGGATTGTGAGTGTATTGGATTGGGGACATGCAGGGTGCAATGTTCACATATATCTACAGCCCTTGTTCTTCCAGGGGGAAGTGGTCATTGTTTTGGAAATTGCTGTCTGCGGATCTATGGAGACGTTAAGCAATGCGTTTTGTAGTTGGTAAACAATGGTGCTACTGTGCATTGAATGTGAGGGGACATCATGCCTGTGTACCGCAACATGAAATGTAAACTCTGTTTTCTCTTCACAGATGGCGCCAGACCTGCAGGGTTCTCCAGCAATTTCACTTTTTGTCTGTCCCTCACTCTTCTGAACATTTCTTATTCACATGGCCACCCAGAAGTCTTTTAATTGTTACACGATTATAAACCTGCACCACTTCCTCCGGCAGCTCATTTCAATCATTCACAATCTATGTGTGAAAGAATTGCCCCTTTGGACCTTTTTACATATTTCCCATCTCATGTTAAGCCTATGCCTTTTTGCTTGGACTCTCTATTCCAGAGAAAAAAGATTTGTCTATTTACTCTCTTCTTGTCCCTCATGATTTTATAGACCTCTTTAAGTTCATCACACAGCTCCTGACTCTGCAGGAAAAAATAACCCCAGCCTAACCAGCCTCTTCCTCTATCTCAACCTCAAAACCTTCAACTCGGGCAACATCCATGTAATATTTTCTGAACCGTTCCAAATTTCACAAGATCCTTCCTATAGCTCAGAGAACAGAATTGCACACAATATCCCAGAAGTGGTCTTATCAATGTCCTGCACAGACACGCCATGATCTACAACTCCACTCGTGAAAGCAATGACCAATAAAGGCAGGAATACCAAAATCAGCCTTCACTCAATTATGTATCTCCAACGCCAATGACCTACAAAACTGTTTACACAGTGCGACCGCTCACGGCAACTAGTTTGAACACGAAAAGCTGCCACACACAACAGAATGTTGGGAAGTGGAAGAGCTGTGCTCGCTTTGCTGCTGACGGGGCAAAGCCAGCAGTAAGAACGCTGTTACTGCATCAATAGGCGTGGGCCAATCCGTAAGAAATAAGATATTGTGTGGGCATCTGTAACTATTTATCACATAGTCAACTGAATGTTTAACAGTAATGCAGACTGCGTCTCAGTTCAAGCAGTGAAGAGTAATCAATTCACATGACTGTTCCAATCACATGACCACGGTTTGAACCCAATACGCACGAGCCTGTGGGACTATTCACTGGAGAATCATTTGAAATCTCGGAGAAAGTGTGTGCGTGCTCGACTCATTTGATAGCTCCTCCGAGGAACTCAGTGCAAACTAGGGAAACGATCTCTAGTGATCCTTGCAGCCTTCATCTGGATGTCGTGTTTATTTTTTCCTGATACATCTGCCAGTGCTCAATATTATGAAATATTGATTAGCACAGATGGTGTCCAATTAGCCTGTTACACCTGTACTGACATGAAGCAGGATCTTGATTGATCTGTGCATTCACACCATCAGAAAATTGTAATAACTGAATTGGAAAAAAAAACATTTTCAGAGGAAAAGCTACCAACTGGGCATCAACCATTTTGAAGAAAATAATGGCATTATCATTTTCAATGCAGTAGCCAAAACGACTGCCTGCCACTTATCGATCCTTATTTCCCTCTAACAGGCCATGCAGCATAAAAACAGACCTTTCGCTCAAGCTGGTCCATTTTGGTAAACATGTCCTCCTATGCGAACCCGATTTCCCAGCACTTCGCTCATATCCTCCTAAGATTTTCGTATTCAAGAATTTTCACAAATGCCTTTTAAATGTTGTTCATATACTTGCTTCAAGTACCTCGAAGTTACACCTAATTTCCATCACTGTGCAGGGTTCTATTCTCTTTGTCTCTAAGTTAGAACACACTGGAAGTAATGTACACTGCTCCAATAATAACAAACTTCTGTTAAACCATACCAGGAGCACCGTTGTATGGTGCACAGTTCTGATCTCCATTATGCTCAGTGTGATGCTGTTTTGGTGCCACAATGTATTGAACATTTTAATAATTGAGACCTCATTTACTTTTCGCAGTTAATGAGCTGGAACGTGAGTGTGAAGGAGGGATCTGCAGAGAAGAAGACTGTCATGCAAATGAGATTGCCTGGAGTAGGAGATGTTCCTTCAATGCCATCTGCTGTTTTATTATATGGCATAAAAACGGGGGGTTTCCGATTGTGAGACTCATCTGACTTCCGACTAATGCTCGCTGTCATTTCTATCAATCAGTTTCTGCTTTATTCTCAAAAGTTAACCATTCAATGACCATTGATGACTATTTGAACAATTGCATTAAGATTCCCAAAAGTACAGAAGTGGATTTTGAATGGCCAGGCCAGACTGCATACTTTAAAGATGTCTCCGTTTGTACGAGTGATTAAAATCCGAAAAGACACCCTGAGAGTTAAGAGAAGCCCTTTGGGAACAGAGACAAGGAGAAATTTCTTCAGTCAGAGATTGATGAATCTATGGAATTCACTGCCACAGACAGTTCTTGAAGTCAGGTCGTTGAGAACCTTTAAGACTGAGATAGATAGATTTTGATTATCATAGGATCAAACATTACGGGGTTAAGTGGAAAAATGAAAATGAGAAAGTTATTGTCCAGAATTAAATGGCGGAGTAAACTCCATGCAGTTATTTCCGAATCCAATTGGGTACATTCTGGAGAGATTCGACCTGTAAATAAATGCGGGTGCACCTGAACTGGAGGGACAATAATACCCTCTGCGTGAGGTTTCCTGGAGTTCTTTCGGAGGGTTGAAACTAGAGAGGTAGGGTGCTTGGAACAGATGGTGTGGTAGGTCGTGTAGTGCTAGACACATCCTGCAGAGGATTTCTGAGAAGGGGTTAGCACTTGATGGTGCAAAGGAGCAGTCATTGTAATGGGTTTAATTGTGGCTATTTTAATACAAGAATCAAGAATAAATGTGAGCAACTCAGAATGTAGATCAATACTTCGACCTGTTGTGTTGTGGTCATTACAGAGACTAGGATATCAAAAGGCAGGTGTGATATTGGATGAACCTGGGTTTAGACGTTTCAAACCAGAATGAACGTTTTCTGTAAAAGAGGTGGGGGAGTGGCATTGCTAAGCAGCGATTATATCACAGCTGCAGAAAGGAAGATCGTGGAGGAGGGTTTTTCTCCAGAGTCAGTCTAGTTGGAAGTCAGAAACAGCAAAAGAGCAGTCATTTTATTGGGAGTTTTCTGCAGTCACCCCATTAGCAACAGAGGCACGGAGGAAGACAATGGGAGTCAGATTTTGGAAAGATGCAGAAGTAGCAGGATTGTTATCGTGGGTGACTTTAACATCCTTAATATTGATTGGAATCTATTTATTTCAAACAGCTTGGATGGAGCAGTTTTTGTGGGGTGTGTTCAGAAAGCATTTCTGACTCAAATTGTGGATAGGTCGGCAAGAGGGGAGGCCACATTGGATTTGGTGTCTGGCAATGAAGCATACCAGGTTTTCAGGTCGCAAGTGGGAGTGCTTATCAGCGACAGTGATCACAACTCCCAGACGTTTACGTTTCTCGTGGAGAATGTAGGAAAAAAAGGTGTGAGAAGGAATGTAATTGGGGGGGGGGGGGGGGATCACAATTCTATCAGTCTGCAATTGAGGCTATTAAATGGGAATAGATATTCACAGGAAAATGCACGACCGAAACGTGAAGGTTACTTCGGAAGCTCCAGCTAATATTGCTGTATAGGTTTGTGCAATTGGGACAAGGAAGGGATGTTAGGTTGAAAGAACCTTGTGTGACAAGGATGATGGAACGTCTTGTCAGGAAGGAGAAGGAGGTTTACTTAAGGTTGAGCCAGCAATGATCAGATAGGGTTTCAGAAGTTTTCAAAGACCCGAAGAGTGAACTTAGGAGAGCTAGATGGGGCCAGAAAAAGGAATAGAGCCTAGTATTAAGGGGAACTCGAAAGCACTCCACACATATTTAAGGGACAAGAGGATGGCCACTGTGAGTTCGGGCTGATCAGGGCTTGTGGAGGGAACTTGCGCCTGCACTCAGAGGAAGTCATTTATAAATACCTTGATTCAGTATTCACAACAGATGGCGCCCTTGACGTTTCTGATGACAGCATGAAGTAGATTGATGTAATCGAGCCGTTGATGTTAGGAAGGAGGTGGTGTTGAATATTTTGAAAAATGCAAGAATACATAAAACCCTTTGGATAACAGAATGTACTCTAGGATATTTCAGGAAGCCATGCAAGAGTTTGCCACTGGCCATGATCTTTGCTTCATTACTGTGTACTGGTTTAGTGCCACATCGTTGGAGTGTTTCAGATGTTATTCCCTTTTTCAGGAAAGGATATTCATATGTTTCTGAGAATTACAGACTAGTGAATCTTACGTCGGGGATGGGCAAATATTTGTATAATTTTCTGAGAGACAGGATTTATGATTACTTAAAAATAGTAGTTTTATGAGACATCGTCTTTATACCTTTGTGAGTGACAGGTTATACTTCACAAATCTTATTGAATTCTTTGAGGATTTGACAACACATGTTAATAAAGGTCGAGCAGTCGGTGTGGTGAATATGAAATTTCACAAGGCGTTTGTTAAAGTTCTCCATTTTAGGCTTATTCAGGAAATCAGGAGGATAGGGATAAAGAGAAGCTGGATGCTCAAATATAGAATTGGATGGCACATAGAAAATGGAGAATGATAGTAAATGGAAAGTTTACAGCCGGGAGTTCGGTGACCAGTGGGGTTCCACGGTAAAAGTTCTAGGACCTCTGATCTTCGTGATTTTTATCAATGACTTTAGTGAGGAATTGAACGTGGGTTCATAAGTTTACCAATGATGTGAAGTTTGGTGGTGTTGTGGATAGTATGGAGGGCCTTTGTAGATTGCAGCGGGACATTGCAAGGATGGAGACATTAGCTGATAAGTAGTAGGTGAAGTTCAACCTGCAAAAGTGTGAAGTGATTCACTTTGGAAAGTCGAATGGTAACGCAACGTAGAATTCCTGGCAATGCGGAGGAACAGAGGGAACCATGTCCATAGATCCAACAAAGTTGCCATCCAAGTTGACAGTTTTGCTAAGGAGGTGCACGATATGTTCACGTTCTTTAGCATGGAGATTGAGTTTAACAGCTGCGCGGTTATGCTGCAGCTCTATAGACACCTGTAAGACCACTCTTGGGACATTGTCTGCAGTTTGATCGCCTCATTAAAAGAAAGATTGACAGAAACTGCGGAGAGGTCTTCCCAGGATACTGACTGGACTGGAGAGCATATGTTATGAAGGGAGGTTGAGGCAAGTAATGACGTTTCTCATTTGAGCGATGATTTATGAGAAGTGCCTTGATTTACTTGCACAGTATGTTGAGAATCATAGATAGAATCGATAAACAGATTTTTGCCCATAACTTTAATGTCTACCACGAGGGGGAAAAGCTAAGCTCATTGGAGGAATATTCAGAGAAGATGAGAGAGCTGGTTTGTTTACACAGGCAGTGGTGGGTGTGTGGAATATACTGTCAACATTGGTAATAAAATCAGATATGTTTTTAAGCTCTAGTCCATCGGTACGTTCGCTCAGTGGTTAGCACTTCTGCTACACAGCACCACTGACCTGGTTCGATACCATCCTCACTGGAATGTCTATGAGGAGTTTGCACGTTTTCCACTTTTCTGCGTGCTTAACCTCCTGGTGCTCTGGTTTCCTTTCAGAGCCTTAAATATGTGCATGTTAGGTGAATTGGCCATGTTAAATTTCCATTCGTGGTCAGAGATGTGTATGACAGGTATATTAGGCAGGAGAAATGTAGATTCATAGGTGTGGGGCAATAGGTTTGGGTGAGATATTCTTTAGATGACCAATGTGGTCCTGTTGGCCAAATGATGTGTTTCCACACAGTGGGGATTTTAATTCTATTAGTGCGATGAAAGGTATGCCAGTTTGCCTGATCTTAGCGTAAAATAAAAGGCTGGCACAACACTGAGGACCAAATGCCTTTACTGTTTTGTACTGTTCTATGTTCTTTATTTAGGCTTGCAATTTCACAGAATCTGGAACGTTCTTGGTACATGTAATCGAAGGTTCGGATGACTCACAGGGAAAGATAAGGTATATAAGAACCAACAATGTGCACAAGTTTACGTTGAAGTTAAATATGTGCTGGTACAAAATCACGGAATTCGCGCCCTCGGGTCATTGTGGGTAAACTGCAACGTATGGATCACTGCGAATCAAGAAGGCAGTTCACCACCACATCCTCACAGAGACAACTCGGGTTGGGCATTCAGTGTTTGCCCTCAATCAGAGATGTCCAAATTATCGTCTGAGAACGATGGTCAGGCAATGCTGGAAAGATGACCAAACCCACTTCTACACTAAAACAGTTCTGGAGGATTGGAACTCACACCCTCAAATGGTTAGCGATGCTAATTCAATTGTTATAATTAAATGTAAGATTGATCATTTTCATTGAGGCAGAGGAGTAAGGGATATGGTCCCAAGCCTTGCCTATGGAGTTGTCTTACAAATTAGACATGATCTTCCTGACAGCTGAACAGACTCAATGTGCCACATCGCCTATTCCTGTACCTACATACCTGTGAAAAATTGACTTCAATCCTCGACAGTTCACTCATTACTCAGTCCCTTAACCGTGCTCGCTTTATGATGTAAGCGTTAAGGAGATATTTCCAATTTTCCATTCCAGTTACTGTTAGTCTGAGTCAGTGATCTACACCTTATTTGAATGTAAAGTGCAGCCAGTCGCCATTGAATCAATAATTGATACCACCAGCGTAAGCTGTGAACCCATAAAGAGAGGACAAATGTTTCTTCTCTCACAACCACAACGATGATGTGGGCGAAACTGTTATTCCTACTTGGAACCCTGGTATTTATGGAAGCAACCACAATTGGTAAGTTTTACTTTTTGTCTTAGTTGCAGAGGTTTTTAGTCTCCGCTTTGGCAAACATGGGAAGCATGGCTTGGAACAGTAATTGCTTTGTTCTTTCGAAGTATGCTGCCATCTGTGTGTCTCATTTGTGTCCATTCCGTCAGCACTCACTGTTTTTGTTATCTTGGAAGAGAAAGAAATCCAATCAGTATAACACTGAGTGGAATTCCCATTGGGTTCAGAAATTCTTCGGGTGTTTTGTTTTTGTTTTTTTTACGTATTGACGACCAAGTAGCTATTCCCTGTCATCTCAGTCGTCACATCCACATGCTGCATCTAAACGACAGCCAGCTGTAGTATTGCAATGGAAATGTCGCAACTGCAAACCGGGACGGACTGGTTTCAGACCGTACCTACTCCAGATGCGTGTAACCACATCGCTGAACAGTGGGATTCGAAAACAGCTCCCACAGGTTTGTTCAAAAATACATTCATAGCTGTTCCGTGAGGTTGGTATGTAAAGGTCAGGATGTTTTGCTAAGACTGAACAAAACACTCGTAAAAGCACTGATGGAATACTATAAGTAACGGAGGGCATCTTATCTGAGGAAAGATAATAAGATCAGAAGACCACAGGAACAGAAATTCGACCATATCGCCCAACGAGTGTGCTCTGCCATTCAAACACGGCTGGTAGAGTTTTCAACCCCATTTTCACACTTTCTTCCTGTAAACTTTGATCACCTTCACAACCAAGACTCTAACTATGTCAATCTTATATGTACTCATTGACCTGGCTCCATGAACTTCGGTGGCAATGTATCCCATAGATTCAACACTCCTTATCTTGAAATGTTTCTGTTTATCTCCATGCTAAGAGTTCTTCCCTACATTGAAACGCTGACTCCTCGATTCCTCGTTTTTTTTTCAGACAATGGAAACACCTTCCAAATTCCACTTTGTCCAAGACTTTCAGTATTCTGAAAGTTTCAATGAGGTATACGTGATGATTCTGAACTCCATCGAGTTCAGTCCCAGAGTACGCAAATCTTCCTTAAATGTTCAGTCTTCCATTCCTCGAATGACTCTTGTGAACACCTTCCAGACCGCTGCAGAGCCAATATATCATTCCTTACGAATGAGGTCCAAACTTGTGCACAATACTCCAACTGTGGAATGACCAGACTTACAGTGCCTCAGATGTACATCCGTGCGTCTTTGTTCTTGTCTTTCGAGATGCTTGACAACATTCTATTTGCGTTTCCGATTACCGGCTCAACTTGCACGTTGACCTGAACAGGATCATAGACCAGGACTCTAAGTCCCTTTGAACTTCAGATTTCCGATTTTTTTGCCCATCTAGAAAATAACCCATCCTTCTCCTAATCTCAAAATCTGTTTGAAGCCCCCATGTCTCCTCAATTTTACCAGCCCCGTACTTATCATTGTCTCATGTGCAAACTTTGCCAAAATGCTCTTAGTTGTTTCATGTAGATCGCTAATATACGAAGTGAAAAGCTGTCGTCCCAACACTGAGCTTTGTGAAAAACCACTGGCCATGGGTTTCTTTTCTGTTTTTATCCCACTCTCTGCGTTCTGCCAGACAGTCAATCTTCTATGCATGCTAGTACCTGGCGTTTGACAACATCCGGCAGTTTCCTACTATGTTGTTTCCTTCGGCATCTTATCAAAACCCTTCTGGAATTGGAGATAGACAACATCGATTGGCTCCCCTTGGTCTAACCCTATCTGCGCCCCCTCTAAAAATTTAAAAATCTCCTTGATAAAACAATACTGAGTTTGCCCTGTTTTGCGATGCATTTCTAAGTATTCAGAATTCCCACCCTTCACAATGGAATCTAATATCTGACCATTGACTGAAGTCAGGCTTTTCATTCTGTAATTTCCTGTCTTTCTCCCTATTCCATTCTGAAACAGGTATTTAACATGAGTAAGCTTCCAGCATTCTAGGAGTCGCCCTGAATTTAGTGACACCACGGTGATCACTATTGAAGGCTCCACTATCTCTTCACTTATCTGCTTCAGAACCGTGGGACGTGGCCCATCTATATCAAGTAATTTGCACACATCCAGATTTTCAGTTTTTTTAGCACCTTCTCCTTGTTGCTGGCACCATACTAATTTCTGCTTTCCACCCCCAGCCCCCAAAGATGTTAGTCACCCTGTTCACAGCAAAGACTGACGCAAATTACTCATTCAGCTCCTCAACCACTTCTTTGTTTCCAGTCGGAGCAGAATTTGAGGCAGTCCAGAGAAGATCAGCGAACTAACATCAGCTATGAAGAGATTGAGTAGGACAGGATAATATTGGTGGGAGTTGAGAAGAATGAGATCTCAGCTTGCTGAAACATGATAGACTCTTGGAAAAAATATTTCGTGGAGAACAGGAGATGTTGTTTACCGTTGTGCAAGAATTGTGGACCAGAGTGCATCAGCTCTGAATACAGTGTAGCCCATTTAAGTCGGCATCGAAGAAGGTTATCTTCTTTTGAAGGGCATTAAAACGGTGAAATTTTTCAGCATAGAGTGCATTTTCATTCAGTACGTTTATGGGTGAGGTTGACAGATTTTTCAATCAGAATGGGAATCGAGCAATTATTCGGGAGGTGTACGAAAGGGAAGTGGAGATGATCAGCTCAGTCATGCCACCAGATGCACACACCGTTTTACATTCGAACATATTTACGCAGACCTCCTTTCAGATACACACACTTTTTCCGACACACATGTGCAGATACACTGAGACACACACACTCCCTCTCTCTCCCATCCACACATACATGCACACAGACTCTCTCTCTCTCACGATCTCTCACCCTCATATGCACACAGAAACACATAAAAGTCAATGGGGTGACTTCTTTTTAACTACAACCTTTAATTATCTCGGGAATACAACTTGAAAGAAGTTCTGGGATTTACATATTAAGGAATCTGAACATTCAGCCCCATTCTAAAAGACAAAAGATTGAACAGCAATCTCTGTTTGTTTAATATATTGCATATGTGTATGACGTATTGATATTTTGCTTTAAATGCTTCTGTGTCCTGTAATCCAATCCACGAGATACGCCACAAAGGAAAGAGCTCTCCCGTTGCACTTTCAAATAAACCTGTTGGACTATCAACTAATGTCGTGTGATTTTATAAAAAGAAAGTCCACCCCAGTCAAACATCAGCACTGACATATCGTCAAATCGAAGAGCAAGTTTGACTGGCTAAACGGCCGCCTTCTGCACATCCAATTTCTTGTCCAGTGTCTGCAAATGGATGCAGGTTGAAAAACGTCGTGGAATCTGAGTTTCTCCAAGTGGGAATTCTGTTTTCCACGCTTTATTAGTGAGCTGGCATTATTGATCATGACTCAAGACGTTCTGTTCTCTGAGGTCGATTACCTACTCACAGACACCAATCTTATTTAATCCCGGTCTTGAAGCATCCTTCCTTACCGAGACCTGTTGAGTTCTGTGTGACATAATCATCATACAATTGTACAGTCCTATAAGTAGGACATTCTTACGATCGTGTATGTCCTGATGCTGGAAAGTGCTGTCCATCTAGCTCCATTCGCCAGTATTATTTTGATTCCACATCAAAATTCATTCCATTGAACTCCACATCCAGCTCTCTTTTGAAACCTGCTGTGGAATCAGCCTTTGCCACTTTCCAAAGCAACGCATTCCAAATTCCAGCACCTCTCTGGGTCAATAATTACAGAGTTATTGACTTTGGGATTGTTCCATTCTTGTGCTCGCCAAAATTGGCGATGCATTTTCACTCCATGAAGGCAAGCTGCTTGAGTACCTCACAACTCCTCACCACAATGCCTCACAATGAGAACGCACTTGTCAGTTGTCAGTAGACTGTATCAATATTAGGTTGGACGTGGAGAACTGCACACAGTTCAAGTCTGCACGAATAATTATTGGAACACAGTTCAAGCAATATGCACCCGTACAACTCCAAGAATATCTGGTTAGAACAGCAAGGGTGAATTCTGCATTGTTCTGGCATTGTGTATCTGAGTCAGGTGGCAGGTGGATGTCCTATCGCATCTGACTGTTAGCATCAACGAATCTTTGTTTTTCTTTTTATTCTCTCTCCTGTCGCCAATATTTTCATGTATTTTAGAAGGGAGTTACTGCAGCACCGTACCATGTGAGAAGGGTATTTCAACGAGGGTTAAAGGAGTGTGCCCCATCTTACAAGTGTGTTGCGTACGTTTGTGAAATCGAAGAAGGAAAGAGCAACAGGCAACACTGGAAAACAGCTGTGTTTCTGATTGGAGAGTTCTATCATCTCATCAATTCAGGCTTCATGTAATGGTTTCAACTGAACGATCCCTGCCCCACTGCTTTCTAATGTACGTGAATAAAACCGGGTGATATTGCAAACATTGATTTTCCATGTCTCACTTCACTTTCATATCAATGTCTTAACACAATGTCAGGAAGGAAGGGAGTGCTCAGAAAATGGGTATTATGCATTGATGATCTTTACAGTGTCGTAACTTAGCTGAGATGTGGGTCTTTGGTGTGGCCACAACTGGAGGATCGTTTGTAGTTCATGTCGCCACACCATAGGAAGGATGTAAACGCTTTGGAGAGGCAGGGAAAGAGGTTTTACAAGGATGTTACATGGATCAGAGACAACTGGTTACCAACAGCCTTTTGACAAAATTTGGATTGTTCGTGCTCGGGTTTTGCAAATGAGAGGCGATTTGAAGGAAGTATTTTAAACGATGAGGGACTTGGATAGGTGAACTAGCCGGACTCTTTTGCCCAGGTTGGAAATTTATTGGGCAATGGTTTAAGGTGGGGGGACATGTTAAAATGATAAGCATGAGACAGTTTTTGTTTAACAGAGAGAGTTGTAAATGTTTGGAAAGGATTGCCAAAGAAGGTGGTGGACTTGGATAGAATAGCAAAATTGTCAGGCAATTAGATAGATGGAAGAACAGGCAATGTGTACAGCGTTATGGACCATGTGAAGGCTGATAGGATTGGGTTGGAATAGTACACTTGTCTTCACAGACATATTGCAGAAGTATTTGTTCCTGTGCTGTTCGCATCTCTGTTCAATGGAGCATTTTAGCTTCGGTGAGAGGCTGGATTTAAACGGGTTGTTTTCATTGGAGCAGGGACAATATTGTGAAGGCCTGTTTCATGTGAAGAGGTTCATGAGGAGCAAGAGTCAACAGAAAGCAGCTGCTCTCCTCAGTCCAATGAGGGGACACAATTGGGAATTGAAAAGCATAAGATCTGGAACGGCTTTGAAGGTAATCTCCTGGCCTCTGATCGAACAGACGCAAACAGCAGCCCGCAGACAATGTAATTGGCTCGTCATTTCATCTATTACCTTTTGGGAAGGGGAGCGTGATGTTCCATTCATGTGGTTAGTTTGGCCATCACCAATAATTCACTCTCCCGGCTCCAGGAAAGGAGGGGAATTTGGAGGCACACTGGGAAGTAACAGGAGAGAAAATGTGCGCTGCTTGCTGGCATACTACCGAGAGAACACCAGTCGCGTCACTTCTTCAATCATCACAAAAGTATATTTACAGTCTCATGTCGTGACAGCGTAAGACGGTGTTAATAATACGGCTGTGAATGTGGATGAACTTGTGAAGGTAGAACAAGTTAGTGCTAATCACAATACCTTATGTCTGGCCACAAATATATAGACACAGAAGATCAGCGGGAATAACAGTGTTATGCCTATGGAGTTATTGCTGGAACTGAAACAGGTCAGTGATAACCACGGTGATGGGAGTCTCGAATCACCTGTAGAAACAGAGTAGGTCACTGTGAAACATAGTATTGAGTTTCTGAAGACAATTGCACGGAAAGTCCATGTCAGCGGTAACGACAGCGCTGTGACTCTGGTTAATATGAATTTAAATGCTGTGGGAATGGATCCACATGCAGGTACAGAGCAAGTCAATGATAAGCAGAGGGTTGTGAGGATCGAATCACATGCTGCGGGCCAAGGAGACACCAAAGATGCAGCAGAATGAGGAGAGGGAGTTATAAAGAGGCTGAAAGAGCTCAACAATATTAATCTCTGAAGAGCTTCCAGGGTCACGTACTAGTGTTGCAAGGAATAGAAAGATAGCGGAGATGATTACATGGAGAAGAAACTGATGCAAGGTGCATGGCTTTTTTGGATCTTGGATCAATGGAAGCTCTCCTGCTGCCAGGGTGAACTGTAAACGAAGCACTGATTGTTCCGAAAGTGGAAAGCAACCAATATCCTCGCTGCAACATCCGCTCTTACTACATAGGAGGGCTTAACCTAGAGTGGCAGGGAATGCAATTACAGCAGCAGGACAACAAGTGAAGAGATTGACAGGAAGTCTGGTGCTCAGACCAGTGAATCAGAAAGAGAGGACAAGCAGAGACGGGTGAATGAACACGAGAGCACTCATGGTCTAACGTGTGTTTTCATCAACACAAGGAGTATTACCGTTAAGACAAATGAGCGTAGAACTTGGGTCATTACGTAAGACGAAGATGTGCCCACTGCAGAGACGTGGTTGAGAAAGGGACTGGAATGGCTCCAGGATTTCGTTGGTTTAGGCGACATAGAGAAGAAGGTAAAAGATATGGAGGAGTTGTATTACTAATCAGGCAGAATGTTAGATATTCACTCTGAGAGGAAATGCAGAAGGGTACATCCATTGAGGCAAGGCAGGTAGAGCTGAAAAATTAGGTGGGTGCAAACAATGTGCCAGGATTCTAACGTAGGATCTCCAACAGCAATTAGGAACAAATATGTGGCCGATTATGGAAAGGTTCGAGAACGAAAGAATTTTCACAATGGTTGACTTTAACTTCCCCAATATTCGTTGGGTCTCCCTTACAGCAACAGCGGGAAACAGAGTGGACTTCCTTAAATGGATGTGTGTGTTTAGAACATAGAACATAGAAGAATACAGCGCAGTACAGGCCCTTTGGCCCTCGATGTTGCGCCGATCAAAGCCCACCTAACCTACACTAACCCACTATCCTCCATATACCTATCCAATGCCCGCTTAAATACCCATAAAGAGGGAGAGTCCACCACTGCTACTGGCAGGGCATTCCATGAACTTACGACTCGCTAAGTGAAGAATCTACCCCTAACATCAGTCCTATATCTACCCCCCCTTAATTTAAAGCTATGCCCCCTTGTAATAGCTAACTCCATACTTGGAAAAAGGTTCTCACTGTCAACCCTATCTAACCCCCTAATCATCTTGTACACCTCTATCAAGTCACCCCTAAACCTTCTTTTCTCCAATGAAAACAACTCCAAGTGCCTCAGCCTTTCCTCATAGGATCTTCCTACCATACCAGTCAACATCCTGGTAAACTTCCTCTGCACCCGTTCCAGTGCCTCCACATCCTTCCTATAGTATGGCGACCAAAACTGCACACAATATTCCAGATGCGGCCGCACCAGAGTCTTATACAACTGCAGCATGACCTCAGGACTCCGGAACTCAATTCCTCTACCAATAAAAGCCAGTACGCCATACGCCTTCTTCACTGCACTATTTACCTGGGTGGCAACTTTCAGAGATCTGTGTACATGGACACCAAGATCCCTCTGCTCTTCCACACTACCAAGTATCCGACCATTAGCCCAGTACCCCATCTTTTTATTACTCTTACCAAAGTGAATCACCTCACACTTAGCTACATTGAACTCCATTTGCCACCTTTCTGCCCAGCTCTGCAGCTTCTCTATATCCCGCTGTAACTTGCCACATCCTTCCTCACTGTCTACAACTCCTCCGACTTTCGTATCATCCGCAAACTTGCTCACCCAACCTTCTAACCCATCCTCCAGGTCATTTATAAAAATGACAAACAGCAATGGTCCCAAAACAGATCCTTGCGGAACACCGCTAGTGACGGCACTCCAAGATGAACCTTTGCCATCAACTACTACCCTCTGTCTTCTTCCAGCCAGCCAATTCCTAATCCAAACCTCCAACTCACCCTCATTGCCATATCTCTGTATTTTCTGAAGTAGCCTACCATGGGGGACCTTATCAAACGCCTTACTAAAATCCATATATACCACATCTACCGCTTTCCCCTCATCTACCTCCTTAGTCACCTTCTCAAAGAATTCAATAAGGTTTGTGAGGCACGACCTGCCCTTCACAAAACCATGCTGACTATCCTTGATCACATTATTCTTATCCAGATGTGCATAAATCCTATCCCTTACAATTCTCTCTAAGACTTTGCCCACAACAGAAGTGAGACTCACTGGCCTATAGTTACTAGGATTATCCCTACTCCCCTTCTTGAACAAGGGAACCACGTTTGCTAGCCTCCAGTCCTCTGGCACTACTCCTGTAGACAAAGAGGACACAAAAATCAAGGCCAATGGCTCTGCAATCTCCTCCCTTGCTTCCCAGAGAATCCTAGGATAAATGCCATCAGGCCCAGGGGACTTATCTATTTTCACCCTTGCCAGAATTTCCAACACCTCTTCTCTACATATCTCAAAGCCATCCATACTACTTATTCGTGCCTCAGTATTCATATCGACAACAATGTCCTGTTCCTGAGTGAATACTGACGAAAAGTATTCATTCAGTGCCTCCCCAATCTCTTCAGCCTCCACACGCAACTTCCCATTACTATCCTTGATTGGACCTATTCCTACCCTAGTCATTCTTTTATTCCTAACATACCTATAGAAAGCCTTAGGGTTTTCCATAATCCTACCAACTAAGGACCTTTCATGTCCCCTCCTTGCTGCTCTTAGCTCTCTCTTCACGTCCTTCCGGGCTACCTTATAACTCTCAATCGCCCCTATTGAACCTTCACGCCTCATCTTTACAAAGGCCGCCCTCTTCCATTTAACAAGGGATTCCAATTCCTTATTAAACCACGGCTCCCTCACACGACCCTTTCCTCCCTGCCTGATAGGTACGTACTTATCAAGGACACTCAATAGTTGCTCCTTGAACAAGTTCCACATTTCAATTACGCTCTTGCCTTGGAATCTACTTTTCCAATCCACACATCCTAAGTCATGCCTCAACGCATCATAATTTCCCTGCCCCCAGCTATAACTCTTTCCCTGTAGTACACACTTATCCCTCTCCCTCACTAGAGTAAAAATCACCGAATTGTGGTCACTGTCCCCAAAGTGCTCACCTACCTCTAGTTCTAATACCTGGCCTGGTTCGTTACCCAGAACCAAATTCAGTATGGCCTCACCTCTTGTTGGCTTATCTACATATTGTGTCAGGAAACTCTCCTGCACACCTTGCACAAACACTGACCCATCAAACGAACTTGAGCTATAGCTTTCCCAATCAATATCAGGAAAGTTAAAGTCTCCCATAACAATCACCCTATTACTGTCACTCTTCTCCTGAATCATCTTCACAATCCTTTCTTCAACGATTCTAGGACTATTAGGAGGCCTGTAAAAGACTCCTAACAGGGTGACCTCACCTCTTCTATTCCTAACCTCAACCCAAACTACCTCAGATGGCAAATCTTCGTCCATCTTCCTTTCCACCGCTATAATACTATCTTTGACAAGTAAAGCCACACCCCCCCCCCTCTTTTACTCCCACCTCTGACCCTACTAAAACATTTAAACCCTGGAACCTGCAACAGCCAATCCTGTCCCTGATCTAGTCACGTCTCCGTAATAGCCACAACATCGAAGTCCCAGGTACCAACCCACGCTGAGAGTTCACCTACCTTATTTCGTATACTTCTGGCATTAAAGTATACACACTTCAAGCCACTCTTCTGTTTACAGGCACCCTCCTTTAAGATTGATGCCATATTCCTTCTTGAAACATTATGTGGATAGCACAACTAGCAGAGCGGCCACAGTGTAACTTGTGTTGGCTAATGAGCCCGGTCAAGTGATGGCCTTTCAGTGGGCGAGCATTTTGAAAACAGTCATCACAGCTCGTTAAGTTTTAAGATAGCTGTGAACATGGAGAAGTCAGGACTTCGGTTCGGAACAAAACTGGTGGAAGGCAATTTACATCAGCATTAGACAGGAGCTAAGGAGCTTTAATTGGAAGATGCAGTTATCGGACAAGACAACATGTAACATGTGTGAATTTGTGAAAATCTGATGTAGAGAGTTCCGGACCGATATGTTCCAGTAAGGTGGATGGACAAAGATCGCAAGTTAAGCGACATATGAAAACGAGGGTGGCTGTGAATTTCTTCAAAAGAGAAAAAGATGCATGTGTAAGTTTTAGGAAGCTAAAAGAGTACGGACCAGTGAATATTTTTTGGAAAGCAGGTAAGTAATCAAGCCGGAAACGAGAGACCAAGAATGGGGCCATGAGAATTCAAGTTAAAGAAAATCCCAAAGCATTCTATACATATAATAGGAATAGAAGTATTTCTCGGGAGAAAGTAGGACCACTCAATAATACAGGATGGCACTTATGCTTGTAGGCAGAGAGTATTTAAATTCCAAAGTGAATACTTTGCATCACCATTCTCTCCGTAAAACGACATGGAGGATAGGGAGATATGTGTGGAGCATGTCTATAGGCTCGAACATTAAAGAACAAGGAAGTGTTGGCACTGGATCCCTTGAAGAGTATTAATGCAGATAGCTTCCCAAAGCCTGATGGTAGCTAATCCTGTTTATTGAGTGATGGAAGTGAAGCGATTGCTCAAGCTTTGACTAAGAAAGTGGTCCTCTCGAACCACTTAAGAGATCCCGGAGAATTGGTGAGTAGGCTATGTAGTCCCCTATTCAAGAAGAGAAGTAGTGATAATCCATGAAACAATCATCCAATAAGTCTCACATCAGTGGTGGGAAACTAATGGAGTGAACTCTTAGGAATAGGATTTACGCACGTATGGAAAAGCATGACCGAATTAGGTGCAGTCAACGCAACTTGGTGAAGGGCAAGCCATGTCTCACTAACTAAACTGATCTCTCTGAGGAGGTCTCAAATGTGATTGATAAGGGTAAACCAGAGGATTTGCTTACATGGACTTTAGTAAGGCTTTGAAAAGAAACGACATGGTAGACTCATTCTGAAAATTAAGATTAATGGGATCCACGGGGACTTGGCCGCTTGGATTGACAATTGGCTTGTCCATAGAAGGCAGAGAATAATAGTGGAATGGTGCCTTTCCGGCTGGAGGTCGGTGACTAATGGTTTTCTCCAAAGATCCGTTTTAGGGCATCTACTATCTTCTGTTGTATGTAAATGAATTACATTAAAAGATACATGGGTAGGTGAATACAATTGCAGATGATACAAAGATTGGAAGATTTGTGGATAGTACAGAGCTTTTTCAAAGGATACTGGGAATATATATCAGTTGCAGATATTGGCAGAGTAATGGTAGATATAGTTTAATATGGGTGAGTATGAGGTGCTGCAATTTGAGAGATCAAACCTTAGTGTACAGTTAATAGTAGTACGAAGAACAGCATTGATGTATAGAAGGAACTTGTGATTCAAGATAATAGCTCTCTGAAAGTGGCCATGCAAGTAGATAGGTGGTAAATTAGTCATATGGTTTGCTTCACTTGAGTGGTCAGGGAATTGAGTTCAATGTTCAATATGTCATATTGCAGCTTTCTAAGACTTTGGTGAGACCACACTTCGAGTGCCACGTTCAGTTCTGGTCGCCACATTACACGATTGAGGTGGTTGCTTTGGAGAGGGTGCAGATGAGATTTACCAAGATGCTGCCTGGATTACAGAGTTTGATCGGTAAGGAGTGGTGAGCAAAATCTCAGATTGTTTTCTATTGAACAGAAGAGACTGAGAGGAGACTAGATAGATATCTGTAAAATTATGAGATGAAAAGACGGGGTTGACAGACAGAATCTTTTCCCCAGAATTAAAAGGTCTATGCGCAGAAGCATAATGTTAGGGTGAACTTTCACAGGAGACGTGATGGGCAGGTTTGTAAAACAGAATGTGGTAGGATATTGGAATGCACTGGCAAGGATTGTGGTGGAGGCAGGAACGGTTAGCGTACTGAGGGAACGTTTAGATAAGCACATGAATATCTAAGGAATGGAGAGATATGAAGCAAGGACAGACATAAGGGATTAGTTCCGCTTGGTGTCATGTTTTGCACAACATTATGGGCTGATGGGCACATCGGTGTGCCGTGCAGTTCTGTGTCTTGTATCATTGGTAACAACAGTCTAGCGGATATTAATAGACAGAGCAGGCCAGTAAAATCTAGGTCGTGCTGGTCTGGAGTCACATGTAATGACGAGCAGGTCAGGGGAAAATACGATGGTATGGTTCTGGAGTTAGATGTAGAGACAGAGTATACCATTGGTAATCACAGCGCTGTGTGTCTCGCGTCATAGAATGACACAGATAAAAAAAAAACAGAACCTTTGCTCCAACTCGGCCATGCCGAAAAGATATCCGAAATCTATCTAAATCCATTTGGCACACTTGCCCCATATCGCTCTAATTGCTTCCTATTAAAATACACAACCAGATGCCTTTGAAATTATATCATTGTTGCGGTCTTTTATACTTCCTCTGGCAGTTAATTTCATGCATGCGCCATCCTTGAGGCGAAAGGAAGATGTCCCTCAGTTCTCGTTTCAATCGTTCCCCTCTCAGCCTGAAACAGAAGCTCTTTTCTTTTGGTCTCCCCTACCGTGGAGAAAAGACAAACACTTTGCACCCTACCCATGCCCATCATGATATTTTAAACTTTTATAAGGACACCCGTCACTCCAGAGAACAGGAAGAATCAGGATAGAGCCACAAAAAGGAAGGAGGATATAAAAAGTGATTTCAGGGAGTTCGGCTGGAAGCTGAAAAGCAGGACGAACAGAGTAGTGTTCTCTAGATTACTACCGATGCCACGAGATAGCGAGGCGGGAACAGGGAGCAGGAGCATCTTAGCACGTGGCTGCGCAGCTGGTGTAGGAGGGAGGGTTTCAGATATGTAGATAATTGGGATGCCTTCTGGGGAAGGTGGGACCTGTACAAGAAGGACGGATGGCATCTGAACTGGAAGGGGACCAATGTCCTGGGTGGAAGGTTTGCTCGAGTAGTTCGAGAGGGTTTAATCTAGCATGGCAGGGGGGTGGGAACCTGAGCTGTATACCGGTGGCGAGAGTTGATGCAGATGAGGAAATAGCAAGAGGTAGACCAGCGAGTTGGAAGAACATTCCTGGGAAGGAACCAAGGGATCAGTTAAAGTGTGTTTGCTTGCACGCAAGGAGTATCAGAAATAAAACTGATGATCTTAGAGCATGGATCAGTAACTGGTGATATGATGATCTGGCCATGACAGAGACGTGGGTTTCGCAGGGGCAGGTTGCTGGATGCTCCAGGATTTAGAGCATTTAAAAAGAATAGGGAGGGGGGAAAAGAGGAGGGGGTGTAGCACTATTAATCAGAGAGTGTATCAAAGCTATAGAAGGTTCCATTGTCGAAGAAGATCTGCCTACCGAGTCAGTATGGGTGGAAATTAGGAACAGCAAGGTAGCAGTCACTTCGTTAGGGATTTACTACAGGCCCCCCAACAGCAGCAGGGATATTGAAGAAAGCATAGGTCGGCTGAGTTTGGAAAAGTGGAGACGATGTCGGGTTGTTGTAATGGTTGACTTTATCGTTCCCAATATTGATTTAAAGCTCCTTTGAGCAGAAGATTTGAATGGAGATGTTTTTGTAAGGTGCGTTCAGGAGGGTTTCCTAACACAGTGTGGTGACCGGCCGACGAGGGGCGAGGCTATGCTAGACTTGCTGCTCGGAAACGAGCCGGGGCAGTTATCAGATCTTGGTGGGACAGAATTTTGGTGATAGTGACCACAACTGCCTCACATTCTACATAGCCATGGAGAAGGAGATGATGATGCAAAATTGGAAGGATATTTAATTGGCGAAGATGAAACTATAATGGATTAGACATGAGTTAGGAAGCATGGACTGGGAGCAATTGTTCCATGGTAAAAGCATTATAGACATGTGGAGACTGTTTAAAGAACAGTTTTGCAAGTGATGAATAAATATGTCAATCTGACACAGACAAGAAAGGGTAAGATAAAGGAACCTTGAATGACGAGAGCGGTGGAGCTTCTCGTCAAAAGGAAGACCGTAGCTCACATAAGGTAAAGCTCAGCTCTAGAAGATTACAGATTGGCGAGGAAGGAGCACAAAATGGTCTGGGGAGAGCCAGGAGGGGGCACGAGAAAGGCTTGGCAAAACGGAGTAGGGAGAATATAAAAGCATTTTACACTGATGTGAGGGATAAGAGAATGTTCAAGAAAGAGTAGGGCCGATTAGGGATAGCACAGGGAACTTGTATGTGAAGTCTGAGGTGGTAGGGGAAGACTAAATGAGTTTTTTGCTTCCGTCTTTACGAAAGAAGCGAACTTTGTAGTGAATGAAACCTTTGAAAAGCAGGTGTGCATGATGGTATGTATAGAGATAGAGGAAGCTGATGTGCTGAAAATTTTGTCAAACATTAATATTGAGAAGTCGCCAGGCCCGGACCAGATTTGTCGTCGGCAGCTTTGAGAAACGAGAAATGTGATTGCTTCGCCACTTGCGAAGATCTTTTCATCCTCGCTCTCCACTGGAGTCGTACCTGAGGACTAGAGAGAGGCAAATGTACTTCCTCTCTTCAAGAAAGGAAACAGGGAAATCCCCCGCAAATACAGACCAGTAATTCTCACGTCTGTCATCTGAATGGTGTTAGAAAGTATTCTGAGGGATAGGATTTATGACCATCTGGAAGAGCATGGCTTGAGTGAATGGCATGAACACGGCTTTGTGAGGGGCAGGTCACGCCTCACAAACATTATCGAATTCTTCTTCTAGAAAGGTTGATGATGGTCGAGCTGTGGATGTGGTGTGTATGGACTTCAGCAAGGCATTTAATAAACTTCCCAGTGATAGGCTCATTCAGAAGGTCAGGAGGAATGGGATACAATGGAACTAAGCTGTCCAGATACAGAATTGTCTGGCCAACAGAAGATAGCGAGTGGGAATAGAAGAAAAATATTCTACCTAGTCAAGAGGCTGATTAGAACATAGAACAGCACAGCACAGCACAGGCACTTCAGCCCATGATGTTGTGCGACCATTGGTCCTCCTGTGTGAACCCTCAAATTTCTGTGACCATATGCCTGTCCAGCAATCTCTGAACTGTCCCCAATGCCCTTGAATCCACAACTGCTCCATAGTCAGTGATGAGTGGTGTTCAACAGTGCTCTGTCCTTGGGCCTCGACTATTTGTAATTTCTATTAATGACTTAGATGAGGGGATTGAAGGATCGGTCAGCAAGTTTGCAAATGATACAAAGGTTGGAGGCATCGTTGACAGTATAGAGGGCTGTTGTAGGCTGCTGCGGGACATTGACAGGATGCAGAGATGGGCTGAGAGGTGGCGGATGGACTTCAAACTCGATAAATGCGATGTGATGCATTTTGGAAGTTCGAATTTGAAAGCTGAGTACAGGATTAAGGATAGGATTCTTGGCAGTGTGGAGGAACAGAGATGTCGGTGTGCAGGTACATAGTGCGCTTAAAGTGTCCACCCAAGTGGACAAGGTTGTTAAGAAAGTATATGGTGTTTTGGCTTTCACTAACAGGGGGATTGAGTTTAACAGTCATGAGATGTTGTTGTAGCTCTATAAAACTTTGGTTAGACCGCACTTGGAATACTGCGTCCAGTTGTGGTCGCCCTATTATAGGAAAGATGTGGTTGCTTTGGAAAGAGTTCAGAGGAGGTATACCAGGATGCTGCCTGGACTGGAGGGCTTATCTTATGAAGAGAATTTGACTGAACTCGGACATTTTTCATTGGAGAAAAGGAGGAGAAGATGGGCCTATTTGAGGTATACAAGATAATGATAGACATAGATAGAGTCAATAGCCAGAGACTATTTCCCAGGCAGAAATGGGTAATAGGAGGTTTCATAGTTTTAAGCTGATTGGAGGAAGGTATATAGGGGATGTCAGAGGCGTGTTCTTTACACAAAGAGTTGTGAGAGCATTGAGTGCGTTGCCACCAGCAGATGTGGATTCAAGGGCATTGGGGACAGTTAAGAGACTGCTGGACAGGCATATGGTAACAGACATTTGAGGGTGCATAGAGGAGGATCAATGGTCAGCACAACATCGTGGGCTGAAGGGCCTGTGCTGTGCTTTGCTGTGCTGTTCTATGTTCTAATAAGCCTCTTGAGACAAATCATCAACGACAAATCCGCCAAACGTGACGATATCCTTATAAATCTTTTGTGGTACTCACAGAGCTGTGGGTCTGGAGTTACATAAAGACACAGATCAGACAAGTCGTAACTGCAGTTCTGTGGACGAGAGTCATGTGTGGATTCACAGCACGTCAGTGGTAACAAGGGTGCTGTGTGATTGATCAAATGTAGAGAGAGAGCAGGTCAATGGTAACCACAGTGCTGTGGGTCAGGAGTCACGTATGGAGACAACTTAGGTTAGTGGTAATCACCGTGTTCAGCGTCTGAGTCACGTGCAGAAACAGAGTAGATTATTACTAAGCATAGTTTTCCACCCGTCTTATTTATTGAGACAGAGTTGGTTAATAGTGCACTCAGTGCTATGACACTGTAGTCACAGAGCAGGTCATTCATAACCATGGTGCTGTGAGACTGAAGTCACCTGTACGGACATGGCAGGTGGGCACTGACCACATTGCTGTGTGGCTGATTCAAATTCAGGTACTGTGCAGATGAGTGGTAACCAAAGCGCTATGTGTTGGGATTTATAAGTAGGGAAGGAGCAGTTCAGTGGAAACCACAGTGCCGTGTGGCTTGATTCGCAGGAGCAGTTCAGAAATAACAACAATGATGTGCTTCTGGTTTCAAATTTAGAGCCAGAGTCGAACAGTGGTAACCACAGTGCTGTGGGTTCAGAGACACACAGACAAAGCAGATAGTAGTAACGACGATGCCGTGGGTCTGGAGTCACGTACAGAGCAGTTCAGTGGTAGACACTCTGCAGTGGGTCGGGAGTCACATGAAGAGACAGGGAAGAACAGTATATTTATAGTGCTGTTGTTCTGGAGATTAGTGATAGAGCAGATTAGTGATAAACAGAGTGTTCAGCATCTGGAGTCACATATAGATTGTGCAGATGACTTTTAACCATAGTGCTTTTGATTTGGAGTCAAACGCAAAGTGGAAACTGGTCTAGCGACAGCATTTTGCCGTTGTTCTGGAAGGAGATGTTGAGACAGAGTAGATCAGTAGTACCCATAGTGACGTGGGTCTGGAGCCATAGTTCATAGAAACGTAGAACACAGAAACAGAACCTTCAGTCACCAATGACGACCAGATGTCTTAAATTTATCGAATCACATGAACCAATATTTGGTCCATATCCCTCCAAACCTGTCTTACTTAAAATCTCACTCAGATATCTTTTAAATGTTGCAATTGTAGCCGTGGCCATCACTTGCTCCGGCAATTCATTTCATGGTCGTACCACACTGTGAATGAGAAAAGAGTTGCCCATTTTAAGTCTGTCCCCCTCACACTGAAAAATAGCCCAAATATAGTTTTGGACTCCAATAACCTGGGGGAAAGACATGGACTATTCATCATACCCATGCCCCTCATGTTTTTAAAAGCTTCTGTAAAGTTCCCCCGAAGTCTCTAATATCGTAGAATGTAATATGACATGACATAATGTAAGACAAGGTAATATAATATAACATAATGTTCCCTTCTTTATTTCTCCAATTTTGACCTCCTCATCTGTGGAAGAGTATTTACGGAGTCAGTATGTTCAAGGAGTACCAAACTGATTCCTGAGATCGTGAGACTGTTCTATGAAGAAAGTTGTGATCGTTTTGGATTATATTCACTGTGGTTCAGACATGTGGGGAAAACAGTGGGTATTCTCAGAAATCATGTCATGACCTCATGGGATGGCTAGAGGGTTCATTGTCCTGAATTCAATAAATTCTAATAAGACGATGTTAGTTGAAAGCAGAAAATCATGTTCCCGATAATCACAGGAGTTCGGAACCAAGTGGGGTCTAAGTCTAAGGCAAACAAGATAGGACATTTAGGACTGAGGCACGAGACCTTTCCTGACCAAGTGAGTGGGGAGACTGTGGAATTATCTGCCACTGAAAGCAGTCAAGGTGAAAACATTGAATTTTTGGTTTGTAAGTAATTAGATATGGTTCTTGCAGCTCAATTGGTCAAACTACAGGGATAAAGCAGTAACAGGGATTGTGTTGAACGATCAGCCAGGTCACATTGAATGGTGTAGCAGTCTCGAATGGTTGAATGGTTTATTCCTGCTCATAGTTTCTATGTTTCTCTGTGAAACGAATAATGCTGTGATTCATTCGTGAAAACCTCGATAAATTCGTTGCAAGCAGAGGGAATGGGAACTGACAATCAACGTGTTCCATGAAACTGGTAAATATTCGACAAGATAAAATAACATACTTGCAACATCAGGTGAAAGTTGCAAAAATTTAAGAGAAATTGTCATAGCATGTGGACGGCTTTGACAGGGGTACATCATTCAATACTGGATTAGTGGTGCTGGAAGAGCACAGCAGTTCAGGCAGCATCCAACGAGCAGCGAAATCAACGTTTCGAAATCATTGCCCGAAACGTTGATTTCGCTGCTCGTTGGATGCTGCCTGAACTGCTGTGCTCTTCCAGCACCACTAATCCAGTATTTGGTTTTCAGCATCTGCATTCATTGTTTTTACCTTACATCATTTCATGTCTGTTAACGGAGGAAGGAAAATATTCTGTTCCCTCTCGTTAAGTAAGGGATTGACACGGTTAAGATTGTCAGCAAGAGAGGTTGGAGTGAGAAGAAAATAGTAGGGATGCACGTCTGAGGCTTTATAAGGTTCTAGTCAGATTGGACCACATTTTGACTATTGCGGGCTTTTTTTAAAGATTACTAACAGTGTGGAAACAGGGCCTTAGGCCCAACAAGTCCACACTGACGCACAACCCACCAATTCCGCTAACACTACGGGCAATTGAGGATGTCCAATACATTTGACCTGCACATCTTTGGACTGTGGGAGGAAACCGGAGCACCCGGAGAAAACCCACGCAGACACAGGGCGAACATGCAAACTCCACACAGTCAGTCGCCTGAGTTAGGGAATTGAACCCGGGTCTTTGGCGCTGTGAGGCAACAGTGCTAACCACTGTGCCACCGTGCTGCCCTCAGGGCACCCTATTTCAGGAAGAATGTATTGAGGAGGTTCAGGACAATGCTCTCAGGAATGACAGGATAAACATATGTGGAACGTGTTCAGTCTGTAGGTCTGTATAGTGTAGGAGGATGGTCGAGCGATCGCATTGAAATGTAAAGAATACTGTACGGCCAGGATAGAGTGGATGATGGGAGATGTTTTCATTTGCAGGAGAGACCAGAGCCCGAGTGCACAGGCTTAGAGAAAAGTGAAGACCGTGTACCGCAGAGATAATAAAACATTTCATTAGCCACAGCAGTGTGAATCTGTGGAATTCATTGCAACAGAAGCCTGCGAAGTCCGAGTCATTGAATATATTTAGGATAGAGATTGATATGCTCTTCATTGTTAATGGGATCAAGGCTTATTGGGAGAAGGTGAGAGATTACTTTGAGAAACCTACTAACCAAGATTGAATGGCAGAGCAGACAAGTTCGTCTGAATTTCTGCTTATTTGTCTTACGGTCTGGTGTTCCTGATCATCCCATTCTTCCAGAAAATTGGAAAAACTACAGACATCATTATATGAGAAGATATGGAGACAAATATAACACAACCATAGTTAGCTTAACTTCTGTCATTGTTAACATGTTAGATTCTACTTTAAAGGAAGTAACAGCAAATCATTTAAACATTGACAATGTCATCCAATACACTCAGCACAAATTTAGAGTAGATTTAGTGGTATTGTCACATGTATTGTGATACAGTGAAAAGTGTTGTTTAACGTGCCATACAGGAAGGTTATACCGTTAAAGTACGGTACAGTAACATAACAGAGTGCAGATCTCAATGTTACAGCTTCACAGAATTAGCAGAGGAAAATTAAGATGAGAGTTTTAGAGGTCTGCTAAGAGGTCAGTTAGTAAAGTGTATAACGTTGCTCTTGAATCTGATGCCAATTGAATTAAAACATTTAAATCTTCTCCCCGTCTGAAGTGGATGCAAGGTTGTATATCCTGGGCAATAGAGTCAAAATATTTGGATATTTAGATTGGTAAGGTACTACAGATTAATCAACTTAACAAGAAAGAAGACTATTGCTCAGATTGGGCAGTTCAAAGTCGATCCCTGCTGTGGTAATGAGGTCATGTGTGGCCCAAAATGCGTGATGACTGCAGGCTTCATTCCCTGACGTGAGCCAGATGGACAGTATTGCTTAAAATTCAAATATGATGCTAATCAATCGAATGGGGGAGAATAACCAGTGGGTAATGACCTGATTCTGTACCTACTCCTTCTGCTTTGACTTCGTGCCTGCCTGAGAGTTGATCCGACTTTTGTACCCAAAGTGTCTGCCTGGACCGCTGGGAGATGCATCGTTAACACTGTGTCACAACCCCTGAAGGGAGTAAGTATCAATGAATACTGGACGCACACAAAACTGTGCCAGGAGTCGAGTACTGCTGCAGTTGCCCTGGATGTCCCCTGTGCCATGAAGAAACTGTAAGAGCTCCAATGTTTATCGTTGCTGGAAGCAACGATAGCATTTGAGAGGGGTAAAGAGCAATATCTCATATTACAGCAAAGACTCTTTGCACATTGTTCTTCCAAAACAAAATACGGTCTCCAGCACACCCCCTTTCCCGCTTGATGGAGAGCCATTAATTTTCAGACGTTTCAAGTGGCTCATCCAAGTTCACTTCCCGGTGGTGAATCTTCCCTTATCAATTATCAACCCAGGCAGAGCATTGCAGACTCAGCACCAGCCGGTGGGTGAAAACATTTTTTTGAACTCCCCTCTGAACCCCTGCATTTCAATTTAAAATGGTAGCCTCTTGTTTTTCAACTTTCAGATCAGGAGACCAGCTGTTTTCTCGTCTCGTCCATGCCGCTCATGTATCTCGCTCTTGCCCTCACTCGACTTCTCCACCACTCTGCATTGCAGAACCTTAATCACGCTGGAGAATTTTTTCTACTGAGTCAACTGTCTGGTGAAATCATATCCTGCTCGCAACAAGTGGAAAACAACAAGTCTAAATCCCAAGATGGCACCTGAATACAGAGTGGCTAGATTGGGGGGAGGGGAGTGTTGTAGGTAGGCTTTTAACACTTCTTTTCAGGGTACTTGACTTCAACGTCCTGAGCCTAAACATTGCACAGTGAAGCGAATTCGCCTGTTCTCTGTTTGTGAACTGTCAATTCAACAAGTCAAGAGCTCGCTGAGAAGTGCGCGTGGTGCTACTCCTTGCCGAGAATTTCAGAGATTATTCATGACAGAGTCTCCGAACCGCTGAATGTATCTCCTGTTTTTCATCGATCTCATTGGGGTATTTCGGAAGTTTGCAGGTGCGAATGAAAGCTGTGCTCTTGTTCCTTGGAACGTGTCATTTTGAAGAGGCGAACACTGATAGTAGGAGGCTGAAAGGTAAGTAAATAGCCACAGGTGTATGCATCTATCAGGAACTGATGTGAAGGATTCTTGACAAAGTGAAGACAGCATTCATCATTTCCAGCCAGGCCTGCTGCTGATTTCGATCCTGCTGGACCTGGAGATACACACTGCATCGCAAAGTAGAACTACAGAGAAAAGTTAAGACATCCAGAAGAATGGGAAAAAAACAGAGTGAGAAATAAACGTAGTGTGAGAAATGAGGGAGTAAGACAGAAGGGTAATGGAGATTGAGAAAGGAAGAGGAGAGATGGGAAGCGACAAGAAATGCAATAAACAAAAGTATTTCAGAAAAAAAAATGGAGATGGAGACAAGAATGTAGACAAAGAGACAGACGAATAAGGTGTTAGAGAGAGTAATGAGGAAGGCGGAATGAAGGTAAAAGGGGTTAGAAAGCGAAATAGAGAAGGGGGACTAATGAAGAGCAGAGAGAAAAAAGAAATAGGCGTTGCAGTATAATGCACAAGACATAGAGAATTGTGCATAAGAAAGAGAGTAAATAGGTACGGAGAAAGAAGGTGAAGAGGTCTGTGAGATTAAACAAACAGGTGGAGAGAAGAATGAGTGAAAGGGAGATCTACATGGAAACATCATTGAAAAAAAAAGTTGATATTGAGGAATGAATTGAGAGTGTTTGAATAAAAACGTCAGAGAAAGACTAAAACAGGTATTGAATGAAGACGGCGAGGGAATACAAATAGCTGCGGTCCAGAAAGGAATTGAGACTTAGAGAATGATGAGCGGGAGAGAGAGAGATAAGAATTACATATGAAAGAGAGAGAGAACCTCAGTGTGATCTGTTTGCTGATTGTACGTTCCTCTGCCATCGTCAGGATCCTTGCTTCTTACAGTCATTTCTAAATGCTTGTATAAAGTTAGCAGTTTCACAGTCAGTTCTCAAGACTGGAGCAAGACCGAGTCGGGAGGGCAGAAGGACATCCAATCTACAGGTCCATCTGAAGCCACAGCACCATTGTATTCACTCACCCTTCATTACTTTTCACTTGCAGGATATTGGTCTGCGATATTGATCGTTCTGCCGTTTGTTGCAAATCCCCAGTTGTACCCCTTGAGGAGAGTGGGGCTGAACTCCTTCTCAAACTGCCTCAGTCCGTGTACCGCAGACAGACCAGCAATAAAATGGCAGGGAGGCAGGTACGGGATTTTGTCTGAGTGAAAGTGAAGGAACAATCGATGTATTTCACTTACACTTCATCCGATTCATTCATGAGATTTGGAAGGCGTTCTCAGACAGCAGGTATTTCTCTCCGTAGTTGCCCCGGTGAGAAAGTGGCAGTGAGCGGTTTTCTTGAAATAATGCAGTCCATGTGCTCAGGGTTCACCAGTAATTCAATCAGGGAAGGACTTCTACAATTTTGATCGAGCGGCAGTGAATGAATGGTGATATAATTCAAGTCAATATGGTGAGTGGCTTGGAGGGGAAAGTGCAGGGATTAGTGCAAAAATCCGTCTGCTGCCCTTGTGACTCGTGATGGAAATGAACGTGGATATCGAAGGTGCTAACTAAGAAATTTTGTTTTTTTTTACAGTGCGTCTTGTAGATGGTACACTCTGCTACTATGCCTTGGTGGCCAAGAGAGCGGATGTGTGCAGATGCTTTGCGAATCAAGTGGGCTTTATTGTCATGGATCCTCAGGCGACTCTCTGTGTGAAGTTGGCACATTCTCCCCGTGTCTGCGTGGGTTTCCCCCGGGTGCTCCGGTTTCCTCCCACAGTCCAAAAATGTGCAGGTTAGGTGAATTGGCCATGCTAAATTGCCCGTGATATTAGGTGAAGGGGTAAATGTAGAAGCATGGATCTGGGTGGTATACGCTTCGGCCGGTCAGTGTGGACTTGTTGGGCCGAAAGACCTGTTTCCACACTGTAAGTAATCTAATCTAATCTAATTGAATCTGATCTAATCTAATCTAATCTTGTTTTATTTTAATGCCGTGGAACTTTGAACATGAAACAGTGCAGTCCTTCTGGCCGTCAATGTTATGCAGTCCAGTAAAACCCATCTGAAGCCCATCTAAACTCCACCATTCCATTTTCGTCCATATGAAAACGCAATGACAAATGAAATGCACTTAAATTTGGCGAGTCCACTGCCCTTTCAGGCAGTGCATTCCACGCCCCTACTACTATCGAAGTAAAGAAACTAACTCGGACCATCTTTCCTGTTTCTGTCAACCTTTAATCGAAAGCAATGTCCCCTAGTGCTAGCCAACACCGTCTGAGGAAAACGAAAACACTCGCTGTGCACCTGATCCAACCCTCTGATCGTCTTATAAGTCTGTACCAAGTCCCCCTCAATTCTTCTCACCAACGAAAACAGCCTTAAGTCCCTCAGACTTTCCTCGTAAGACCTTCCCTCCATACCAGGCAACATCCTCGGAAATCAAATCTGAAACCGTTCCCAAGATTCTGCAT
Source organism: Chiloscyllium punctatum (assembly GCF_047496795.1). Lineage (NCBI taxonomy): Eukaryota > Metazoa > Chordata > Chondrichthyes > Orectolobiformes > Hemiscylliidae > Chiloscyllium > Chiloscyllium punctatum. Next base: position 44,294,368 of record NC_092789.1, read on the forward strand.
CTTTCCAATAATGCAGTGACCAGTACTATCCATAATAATCCAAGTGCGGCTGCAAACGGGTTTTGCACCACTGCAGAACGACCTGGTTCTGAATCTCAATCCCTCTACTAATAAATGTCAACAATCTATCTGTCTTCTAAAAAACTGCATCAACGCGTGTGTGGACTTTCACGATCGATGTGCATTTGTTATTTTTCTCAAGAGAGTTGGAATGTAAAATGAGAGATGTGCGACTGAGACTTTATAACGCTCTGGTTAGGACGCATTTAGAATACTATGTCGAGTTTTGGGCCCCACACCTCAGGAAATCCGTACTTGCACTGGAGCATTTCCAGCAGGGTTTCACATGGATGATCCCTGGAATGTTAGGCCTAACATATGATGAATGGCTGAGGATGCTGGGATCGTATTCATTGGAGTTTAGAAGGTTGAGGGGAGATCTAATAGAAATGAATTCCCAGCGTTCACACTTTCTAAGCCTTGCAACATCACGAACGTTGACACGTGGGAGGCAACAAACCAATCGTGTGTTACTCTCTTTTCCACACAACCTCCAATCGCTTCTCCTTACTGTGGACTGACCAATGACGAAAGCTTTGCTCCTCTTCCCCTTTCCCACTGAGCAGCAGGGATAGACACTGCACCAGCGAACTCTTCCCCATTATCTACGCCTGGTTAGTCTTTCCCCCAACAATATCTAAAATGGTATAATTGTTGAGGAGAATCACCACAGAAGATCCCTGCACTGCCTCATCTTTCCCTTCCTTAATCCAGACGTTAACCTATCTACCATCGTCGTGTTGCTGTCGAGTAACTAACTCCCTGTATCTCCTCACAATAACTGCCTCCGTCTTCTGAATGACCCGACGTTCATCCAGCTCCACCTGATGTTCCCTAACTTGTTTCTCGAGGCACTGGAGTTGGGTGAAATTCTCATGCATGAAGTCAGTAATGAGAGTGAGGTGACTTACTTACCAAACGTGCAGGAATCCTTTGAACTATCCTTAATGTTTAAAAATAATCATTTTCTCCCATTTCAATGTACAGCATAAAACAAAATAAATATTTATTTTAAATTACATTGTATTCCAAAAGACCAAGACCAGTGCTCTCGCTTCAGCCAGCTAAAAAGAGTGATTCATATACTCTGCAATTATCTGAGTTTAGATTGACAAGCTTATTTCAGTTTAACAAAAATAGATACTGGATTCCTAGGGATAAATGAAGTCATCTGCTCAGTGACTGTACATGGAATAAACAATCCTGTGAACGGAACCCAGGTGTCGATGATGAATTCATGCCAACTCCACAATTAATGAATAAAGTCTCTCAGGGACTTGTCTTTTTGCTGCATAAAAGGATTCCTGGCTTAACTGCACAGAATAACCCTCCAGCCACTGGCAGAAAATGCGTCATGGATTTCAATTATTTCAATTTATTTTATCTTGAACTATCCTCCGAAGCAGTTTCATGGTTTAATGGGAACTCGGACATCAAAATTCTAATTCAGGATTTTGAGAGGATATACTACCCAATACTTGCTGCGGTCAGTGTCCCCCGTAAGTGCTAAGTGTCCTTATCAAATTTCTGATCCGTGTTGTACCCTTCACTTATTGTCCTGTACTGCTTCCTGATGCACGTTTGCTCGTAGATGGATCGTTGATTCATCCTTACTCACCTTGGTATATATGGTGAAGTGTAAAGCTATGTTAGAACAGACTACATTACACTCTCTACGTAGTCATTACCGGACACGAATTCGATTGATTCGCTGCTTCTTATCCTCGTAGCTATGGATCTAATTATCTACGAGCAAATATGGAAGGATCACCTGAAATCCTCAGCAGTAGTTGGCTATATTTGTTTGATAGACCGCGAATACTTGGATCAGAATTCTGCGTCGGTAGATTCAATGTATTTAATATAAGATGACAGCATATCAGTCAAACAGACACATGCACAAACTCTCTCACAAACTCTTGCTCTTGCAAAACTGCACACACCCACTATCACTCTCACAAAACCGGTCAGATGCTTTCCCAAATGCACAGAGAAATTCTCTCTCTCTTTTTCGGTCTCTCAATCACACACACACGCACACATACACACACACGCAGACAGACGCTTGCTCGCATACAGACACACACACACACACACACACACAATCAGTGGCAAACACTCATATATTCAGATAATCTCGCGCATAGACACTGTCAGAATGTACCCCGTGCCGTAATATGTCGTGCAGGAAAACACAGGTGTTCTGGCAGCATACGAAGTGGAGGAGAGTTGAAGTTTTGAGCATCAGCCGTTCATTCCGAATGAGGGGGTGGCCCAAGGGGCCTGAGAGATAAATGGGTGATACTGGGGAAGGTAACTGAGAATGCCATTTTTAGATCGAGGTGGGCGATGATGGAGAAAGGACGTTGGAGAAAATTGGTGGGAAGTAAAATGGAGAGTTAGGATAGTTCAATCGGGCTCTGGAAGGTTGGCTCTAGAATAGGGTGGTGAGTGGGATGGGTGGAAAGTGAAGAAACTTGTGAAATCTGCATCGATCCCGTGTGGTTGGAGGGTGCCATGGGCGGAGGTTGAGGTATTCTTCCGCCAGACATCGGGTGCTTAGAGTCTGCCGGTGGAGGAGGTCCAGGACTTGCATGTTTTGACGGTTGGGAGGGGAAGTTAAAGTGTTGTGCAACAGGGAGATGGGATTATTTAGTCCCTGTTTCCTAGAGATGTTCTCAGAAACGTTCCGCAAGTATCCGTCCTGTCGCCCCAATGTCGAGTATGCCACACCAAAACCAACGGACACAACAGATGCTGTGTGTGGAAACAAAGCTAAATCTTCGTGCAAATGCGAAAGGATCAGTTCGGACCATGGACGGCGGTGAGTTTGAAGGTGTCGGCGCAAGTTTTCCTCTTTCTGTGGTGTCAAGGAAAGGTGCCAGGTGTGGACGATGCGGTGGTGGATGCTGTGGCCCTCACAATGGAGTCTCTGTGGTTATCATCTCTGTGGAATGCAGGTAGCGGTGGAAAGTGAAATGCATCCCATGTGGCGGACATTGCTGAATCTCTTTAGTTGAATGTGGAGATTGGTACGATGCAGTGGGGAGGAGCGTGGAGTTCTGTCCTTGATCCGATTGAAGAGGTGGGGTTCAAGGGTAGAGGTGAGCGAAATGGAGGAGATGAACTTGAGAGCATCATCCACCAGCGGGAGGGAATTTGCAGTCATTGAAGAAATAGGACATCCGGGATTTTCATTGGTGGAATTAGTCCTCCTTGGGACAAGATGCGGTACATAAATTGGAAGGAATGGATAGCGTTTTTACAAATGCCAAGATGGGACGAGGTGTCGTCCAGGTAGCTGTGGGAGGCAGTGAGCTTGACGTCGATGTATGTTTTATGTCTGTCAACGGAAATGAAGATGGAGAGGTCCAGGAAGGGGAGAGAGGTGCCCGAGACGGTCCTGGTGAATTTGAAGTCAGGGTACAAGGTACTGGTGAAATTGATGAACTGTTCGTGCTGCTCGCAGGGGCATGAGCTGGCGCCTACCGAGTCATTGATGAAGCGGAGGAAATTGAGGAGATTGGTGTCAGGTTAGCTGCGGAAGATGGACTGTTCCACATACCAGAGAACGTTGCATGTACAGCTGGGGCCTATGCGGATGCCCCTGGTTACTCCTTTTCCCGAGAGGAAGTGCGAGAATCGAAAGGAGATTTTTTTGAGGATGAGGTCCATTTCAAACAATCAGTCGAACGTTTCAGTGGAAGTATGCGATTTGGGTCATCGTTTGACGACGAAATAGTGGTCTTAGAGGCTTTCGTCTTGAGAGAAGAATGTCTGAAGATGAAGTTTGCGAGCCAGACAAACGGAAGTCATGGAGATGGTGGCATTCCGAACATATGTGGGGAAATCCGAGATCAAGACGGACAGAAGGATGCCAAGGTATGCTGGGTCATGTTCTTTGGGGAAGGAGCTGGGAGAGACATTATGTGAACCAGGGCAGTCAGGTTTGTGAATTTTGGTCGGAGATAGAACCGGGCAGTGCGTTGTCTCTGGACGATGAGTTTTGAGACTGAGACATGAGAGGTTGGTAGTGGCAGGTGAGCTCGTGATTGAGTGGGACGTGGAAATGGCGTCGGTGAATTGGTGCCTGTTTTCAGCTATGTGGAGATTAGTGCGCCAATTTATCATTGTGCCCACTTTGTCTGCTGGCTTGATTGGTAGCCAGAGGCACCAGCATCATTCTCAGATGGGCCTGCCTCTTCCTCAACTACAGGGAACAGTGTGTTTCTGCAGCTGCACCGGGAACATTTCCGGCCAATTCCTCTGTATCAACGCCACATCACGCTCCCACCAGGAGTTTGAAAAGTTCATGAATTTTAATAACAATTTATTCCCTGACCACAAATTCTACTGGATCATCTCGCCCACATCCCTCGCTTTCCTTTACCTCTCCGTCTTAATTTCCAGTGAGAGACTCAATACAAATCAATTTCCCCACCATTTATCGAAGTCTCCCTCCAGGACATCTTTTCCTCTTTTGCGCATCAGTCCTTGAAGTGCACCCATCCAATCACAGCAAGCACCGAGCCCCCATGGTCCTCACCTTCTGTCCCAACAACCAGCAAATACAACGCGTCATCCTCGACCATGTGGACTACCTTCAAACAGACCACATCACCAGAAATATATTTCTCGACTCACCCGGACTTGCGATCCACAGGGTCCATTCACTCAAGGACTCCTTTGTTCGGTCCAAGACCCCCACCAACCGACCATCCTCTCCCAGCATCATGCCTTGCCACCGGACTAAGTACAAAACCTCCTCCCACACCTCCATACTCACCACAGTCCAAGGCCCCGAAGGATCCTTCCACAACCGACAGAGATTTAACTTGACTTCCACACACATCATATATTGTGTCCGTTGCTGTTGATGTGCTCTCCTCCAACTGAAGCAGACAGAACGCTTACTTGCAGAACGTTTCAGAGATCATCTCTGAGACACATGCACTAAAAACCCTATTGCCCTGTAGCCAAACACTTTAAATCCGACTCCCACTCAGCCGAGGCCATGCACATCCTGGGCCTCCTCCACACCAAACATCGAGTCACCCAACACGTGGACGAATACTGCCGCATCGTCCACCTTTGGTCCCTGCAACCATGCAGGATAAATATATATTTCACTCGTTTCATTAATCGTCATCATCCCTTTTTCCAATTTATTCCAGAGCCAACATTCTGACTCGACACTAAACTCTGAACTGTCCAAACTTTCCATCTTCCTTCCTACCAATTCTGTTCAACCTCCTTTCTGACATATCACCATAATACTTCATAACCATCTAACTATCCCATTCCCGCTACCTTCCCCACAGTCCACCTCCTTCCATTGATCTCTCAACCCATTGGGCTATTCCCTCATTGCTGATGAAGAGTTTATGCTCGAAATGCCGACTCTCCTGCTCCTCGGATGCTTCCAGATCTGCTGTACTTTTCCAACACCACACGTTCCATCACTTTCTCCTGCAAATATGTATACAATAATTAGCTACGTTAGAGTAGAGAATGCGAATTTGGAAGGGACTCTTTGACGATTATGCCTTCTGAATGGGAAACACGGTCATGACTGTGCACCATTTATGGCTGAAGTGAACATTGAATATTGCAGTTTTTTTCCTCATCAATCTTTAAGTGTTACATCGTAGTTTCCTTTTCCACAGTGAATACAGTGACGATTGTGATCCTGTTCCGTGGGAAGTGTGGACTCTCCAGATGTGTCACTCTCTATCTGATGGCCATGGCAATCGCAGATTTATTGGTGATCATCCTTGACCTGATATTGAGACATATTCCAATTGTTTATCCAGAAGTCTTCACTTTCCTGAAGGATATACATGCGTGCAACATTCATGCTGTCCTGCTTTATGCAGCATCCGATTGCTCAGTCTGGTTCACAGTCACATTCACCTTCGACCGTTTGGTAGCCATTCGTTGTCATAATTTCAAAACTAAGTATTGTAATGAGAAAACAGCGGCGCTGGTTCTCGGAACAGTGACTGGAATGAGCTGTTTAAATAATATCAGCTGGTATTTTATGTATAACAATAATTATGGTTTATCTAATGATCCTATGTTTTGTGGTATAGAATTGAGAGATGACAACTTAGAGTTATGGGCCATAATTGAAATTGTTCACTACATTCTCTCACCCTGTCTCCCATTCGTTCTGATTCTGCAGCTCAACATTTACACCGTCAGACATATTGTAGTGAGCAGCAGAGCCCGCAGGAGACTCCGGACTCACAACAACGGGGAGTGTCCCAGAGACACGGAGATGGAGAGCCGAAGAAAATCAATTGTTCTTCTGCTTCTGATTTCAGGCAACTTCATCCTGCTGTGGGCAGTGTTTGCCGTGTATGCAATGCTTGAACGAATGGATAATCTGGGCTATTTGATTTATGTGCCTGTGTATCTCCAAGAAGTAGGATTTATTCTACAGCTCCTGAGTTACTGTACAAACACTGCAATCTATGTCGTGACACAGAATAGGTTCAGAGGACAATTCAAAAATTTGGTGATATATCCCTTCAGTCTGATCACTCATATAATCAAAAGGCAAAATTAGCACCTGCTTCTGGTTCCCATTGTATACCCTGACTCCCAACGATGATGTAGAGTGATTGACACACGATATTCCAAATTTGGTCGGACTGGAGCCTTAAACAGCATTAGCAGTATATCCATGGATTTTCATTCCAGCACGCTCAAAATGAATGCTGACATTTCATTTTTCTTCCTCCCCTCCAAGTGAAATTGCAAACCAACCTGAAGAAAATCCCGAACCAGGACTCAAAGACTCCCAGCGCGTAAAAACTCCGACGTTCTTTTTCATTTAGAACATAGTCTATGCCCCTGTTTTTCCAATCAAATTGCATCTCATCCTATTTTTCAACTTTGTGTTCCATTTTAACATTGCAGTCGGCTGTCTTATTGGGAAAGTTTGGACAGTAATTTGTTAATTAAAAGTTGATGGACACAATTAAATGTAGATATGGATAAAATATGTTGGTTTTTAGACAATCATTAGACAAAACGATTAATAATATTGTCTGCAGCCACTACCTTTCCGACCAACTCGCCCTCCTATCGAAACCTTCCAAATTTAGAATATACTTTGTGCATGTAAACATCCTATGAACATTCATAACCTCAAATTGTATGACTCGAGAAATTAAGGGTGGGGTTCAGAAAAAAAGAGAAAAGAAAGAAGCATGTGTCAGGTAAAGACAGTTTAGAACGAGTGAACGAGTGAAGAGTATAAGGGAATGAGGAGTATACTGAGGATGGATATCAGGACGGCCAAAAGGAGACATGATTTAGATTTGGCAAATAGAAGTAAGGAGAATCGAAAGTGTTTTTACAAATATGTTAAAGACAAAAGGGTAACTAGGGAGACAATAGGGTCCTACAAAGATCAGCAAGGCGGATTCTGTGTGGAACCGCAGAAAATGCGGGAGTTACTAAACGAGTATTTTGCATCAGTGTTTACTGAAAAAAGGATATGGAAGATATAGATTGTCGGGACATAGATGGTGACACCGTGCAAAATGTTCAGATTACAGAGGAAGAAGTGCTGGATGTCTTGCAACGCGCAGAGGTGGATAGTTCCCCAGGACCTGATCAGGTGTACCAGAGAACTCTGTGGTAAGTTAGAAAAGTGATTGCTGGGCCTTTGCTGAGATGTTTGTATCATCGAAAGTCACAAGTGAGGTTCCAGAATACTGGAGGTTTGCTAACGTAGTGCCACTGTTTAAGAAGGATGGTAAGGACAAGCCAGGGAAATGTAGACAAGCGAGCCTGACGCCGGTGGTGGGCAAGTAGTTGGATGGAATTCTAAGGGGAAGGATGTACATGTTTTTTGCAAGGTAAGGACTGCTTAGGGAGAGTCAACATGGCTTTGTGTGTGGGAAATCCTGTCTCACAAACGTGATTGAGTTCTTTTTTGTAGAAGTCACAAACAGGAATGATGAGGGCAGAGAGGTAGACGTGATCTATATGGATTTCAGTGAGGCGTTCGACAAGGTTCCCCATGCGAGACTGGTTAGCAAGGTTAGATCTGACAGACTACAGGGAGAACTAGCCATTTGGATACAGAACTGGCTTAAAGGAAGAAGACAGTTGGTGGTGGTGGAGGGTAGTTTTTCAGGACTGGAGGCCTGCGACCAGCGGAGTGCCACAAGGATCGACGCTGGGCCCTCTGCTCTTTTGTCATTTACATAAATGATTTGGATGCGATCATAAGAGGTACAGTTAGTAAGTTTGCAGATGATACCAAAATCGGAGGAGTAGTAGACAGTGAAGATCGTTACCTCAGATTAGAACAGGTTCTTGACACCAGATGGGCCAATGGGCGGAGAAGTGGCAGATGGAATTTAATTCAGGTAAATGCGAGGTGCTGCATTTTGGTATAGCAAATCTTCGCATGACTTATAAACTTATTAGTAAGTTCCGGGGGAGTGTTGCTGAACAAAGGAATTTGGCGTGCAGGTTCGTGGCTCCTTGAAAGTGGAGTCGCAGGTAGATAGGATAGTGAAGAAGGCGTTTGGTATCCTTTCATTTATTGGTCAGAGCAGCGAATACAGGAGTTAGAATGTCATGTTGGGACTGTATAGGACATTGATTAGCCAAATGTTGGAACATTGCGTGCAATTTTGGTCTCCTTACTCTCGGAATGATGTTGTGAAACTTGGAATGGTTCAGAAAAGATTTACAAGGATTTTGCCAGGGTTGGAGGATTTCAGCGAATGGGAGGAGCTGAACACTCTGGGGCTGTTTTCACTGGAGCGTCGAAGCTGATGGGTGACCTTACTGAGGTTCACAAAATCATTTGTGTCATGGTTAGGATAAATAAGCAAATTATTTTCCTAGGGCGTTGGGTAGTCCAGAACAAGAGTGCATAGGTTTACGGTGAGAGGGGAAAGATATAGAAGAGACCTAAGGGGCATTTATTTCACACAGAATGTGGTACGTGTATGAAATGCACTGCCAGATGAAGTGGTGGAGGCTGGCAGAATTGCAACATTTTGAATGTTTTTCTCAATAAGACGGCTTGGATGGGCTATGGGCCGAATGCTGGCAGGTTGCAGCTGGGACAAGATTGAGTAGGGACAGCTCGTCTGCATGGACGGGTTGGAGCGAAGGGTCTGTTTCCATGCTGTACATCTCTATGACTCTCTGATTCTATGTTCCTGGATATAAAACATTTCTGCATCGGTTTGGCCAAAATTCATCGTTCATAGGCAAATGTCTTCAGCTCATACCCCTTAAAACTTAGTGTGATACAAAAATCATTCGTGCAGATCTGAAATGAGTAATTGATGCAGCGACCTCTGCCATTTGTGCCAGAGTGTTCCAAACATTTTGCACTCCTTGCGCGTAGCAGCTCTTCTGAACATCTCGCCCAGTCTCCTCATGAATCACAGATTATATCCTCAGTTCTAGAGCCCCCAATGTGTGGATATGCCATCTCTTTAAATGTTCCATTTGTTTGATGATTTCGATCAGATTACACCTCAGCTTTCGAACTTCTCCACAAAGCAGCTCATATTTTCTGTAATCTTCTGAATAACATCAGTCTTGAAGTCCAAGAAATAGTGTCGTTAGTTTATGCTACATTCCTTCCCAAGGCTCTGGATGCTTCTAGCGTTAAAAAAAATGATCCAGATGTGCCCTTGCAATGTTCCGTTTGACAAGGGTATGCACTAGCTAATGGAATTAATGAATTGAACATGTTCGTTGCATGTTGTTGACATACACAGAAGAGAACATCGTGCTTTGTCCAAGTTCAATATATGCTTCCCAAGGTGTGCTGATCACATCTGACCGAAGTACTCCAAGTGGGAATTAATCCAAGTTATATTTATGCAAACAAAGGCAACTTCCAAGTTGCTGAGACAAATACAGCCACATTGTTAAAACATGTTAGGTATTACAGAAAAGTGACCATTGGCATATCATGATCGGCTGTCAAATGTCAAGGATACAATTTTAAGGGCATTGGCATATGTTTTGGAACCAGGGGAGATTTGTACTGTTGGGAAAGTCTACATCTGAACCGATCTGGAGCCGGTGATCTCTCGGAAGTATAAATAGGGTGCTCATGCGTACTTTGAAAAAGCGACTTGGAGAGGGGTGAGCGAAAAGGAAAATGACAGGAAGTATGAATGTAAAAAAAAGATAAGCAGCCGGTTAGCATGTATGCAGGAGGGTTCAACTACAATTCAGATTATGAAAGAAGTAAAAAGGGATGGACATATTATGAGATATATTGGAAATCATGAGGATATGAATACTGCCATTCGGAACTTTACCTGAATTCATAATAAGATCAATGAGTTAACAGCACAACTCATCACGAACGAAACTAATTTAGAATCCATTACGGAGACATGGTTACAGGATGGTCACGATGGAGAGTTGCATCTCCAGACATTCAGCGTATTTGGAAGGACACACAAGAAGGTAAGAGAAGTGATGCAGCTCTGACATTCAAGAACGACATCATAATAAGTTGGAATCCATTTGTGTGGAAATTACAAAATTCAAAGACAAAAAAATTCACTTTTAGGCGTAGTCAAAAGAACACCAAATAATAACATCACATTGTGGTGGGGTTAAATAAATAAATAATGCCTGTAAAAAATGCATGGCAATTATCGGGGGATATCAATCTCAGAGTGACTGTTCGAACCAGCGCAGTCCGGGCTGCCTTTTGGACGGGGTTGTTGAGTGCATCCGTAATAGTGCACGTGAACATAATGCAATAGAACCGAAGATGGAGCAAACTATCCAGTGCCATGGAAATAGATTTGATAACAGTCTCGGCCGAACATCTGCATGGCGTTGGCACATTCTCCCCATTTCTGCATGGGTCTTTTCTGGGTGCTCATGATTCGTCCAACAAGCCAAAGATATGCTGGTTAAGTGAATTGGTCTTGCTAAATTGCTCGTAGTGACCTGCGGTGTTTATCTGAAGTTCATTAATCACGGGAAATGTAGACTCATGGGTCGAAAAGTGGGTCTGGGTGGCATACGCTTCAGAGGGTCAGTGTGGACCTTTCAGGCAGAATGACCTGTTTCCACACTGTAAGTATTTGATGACCACTTACCACCACATTAGATTTTGGCCTTGCTCCATTACGTCTTTTCATTTGGTATTGGCCCGAAGAATTCAGATGCCATTTCTTCTGTGTGTTTATTCATTATGGACCGCCGAGAGCATAGCTTGGTCTTATTCCTTATTATCAAAAGTACTCGCGCCCATCTGAATGAATTTCCACCATTCACTAATGGGTCAATCAGGCAAGGTCACGCTGATTAATCCGGCCCAAAAAGACATTGACATGTTGATGGCAGGGCGGTCCTTAGGTGTCCATGATTGCAGGTGCTGGTAGCATGTAGAGCCCTCCAATTAAGACTGTAATGCGACCCTGTATCTATTACTCACCTCGACGTTTCCGTTCGCCCTGTCGATGACATTCCAACCTGATTCGGGTGTGTGTGGTGGGTTGGCAATTACCGGGTTCATGCTAACTGGCTGTTGATGGGTGCAGCCTGTTTGGATGATGCAGCATGCGTAATAGCACTGTTATTTTGTTAATGCTCACCGTACGTACACAGAATTCTTTCTTATTTATCCATTTTTCTCGAAATCCATCATAAACTTCATGTTTTTGAGAGCACACCCCCCCCCCCCCCCCACCCCAACTCAAGGCCCAACTTTTGATCCTGTTGTGATGGATCACAAAATGAAATGCAAAGACTGCAGGACCATCCCGATTCAAGCTAAGCCCAACATATACTGGAGCAACTAAACTGATGCAAATAGGATATGAGAAAACGACACTTTCCAGAGATTAATCAAATACAAAAAGGGTAAACTTTGCTATCGAAGTACGCATTGCTCACGTTCCTTCTCGTCCTTCACTTGTCAGGCGCATTTAGCTGAGTGGTCTTGATGTTCCCAGTGTGAGACCACACTGCGTATTTGTGAACGAGGGCAGTGAATTCTGGTTCTGTAAGATCGAGGACATACAGGTATTCGCCTCCCTTCAGGTGTCGGCCTGTCATGAGAATGTGCGAGGTTGGTTCTGGAGATCAGACGATGGTGTTGCATACCATCATGAGGCCAAACGGAAGTATTGTCTCCCAGCTGTTCTTATTCGGCTGCACCGTCTTCCTAATCATCCCTTTTCGGGTGTGGTTCATGCTTTCCACGATCCCACTAAATTGTTTAGTATACAATGTGGAATTTCTGCTTGATACCAAGCATAGTTATCACAATTTGCATGACTCAGCCTTTGAAATGGATTCATCGATCTGACTTGTTACTGCGAGGTCGACCCCATCCTGTAAATATCTGCTCTGTTATGACAAATGCAGTTGCTTTGGTTGTATTTAAATAACAAGGAAAGCATCGACCCATTTTGTGAAAGTACCTATGATGATCAGAATGTAGATATATCCATTGGCACACGTTGGCAGTGGAACTGTGAAGTGAATTTAAAGTATTGTCCGGGGCCCTCCCAATTCTTCGTTCTCCCCTTTGCGTGTAATTGTCTGTATTGTTTTAGGCGGAGACAAAACAGTTCCCTTTATTATGTGCTGCATCTCGATGCAACTCGGTCACCAACACACAGATTTTAATCGTTTTGTAGTGGCCTTTCTTCCCTGGTGCACGAGCCTATAATGGTATTTCTGTATAATTTGGTCCTTGTCTTCAGTCGAGGCGACATGCAATCATGATGTTTGAAATAACCTGTCACCTACGTGTAGGGAACGCTTCCATCTGGCAGAGGCTTCTGGGTAAACTCTTCCCATAATTTGTTTTTAAGGAATCATCACGGCCTTGTGCTTGTCTCATGTCCTCTATGTTTTTCTGACTTAGACTGACAGCATTGGCTGCTTACATCTGGCTGTCCACCAGGAAACTCCTCCATAAGCCCGTCTTCTGGCGCAGTTGTCTGCTCTGCGTTTACATTAGGGATCCCCTGTGATTCGTTCCATCATTGATTATGCTGTACTTAACTTCCTGTGAGGCCTGAGGGGGCTGATGATAGTTGTTTCACATCAGCGGAAACAAAACCTCGAGCTTCCAAAACTGGTAAGCATTCAGTGAAGCGTTTGCATACTTACATGCTGTCTGCACATATATCTGCGTGTGAATGTAACAGAACACGGTGGGGGAAGATACAGGCTGATTGATTGGAACAAACGAGGCATTGGCATCCATGTTGATAGCAGGATGATCCTTCGATATCCATCACTGCAGATGCTCAGTACACGTAGCCTCTTCTAAAGAAGGGGGTAAGCGCCCCTTTGACTGGTAAACACCTCGATGTTTCTGATCGAGATGACACAGTTCAACCCCAAATTCAGACTCATATTTTCGGTCTTCAACTGTCATGCTGGTTACAAACATCCTGTTGGTCGCTGCAGACAGCCTAGGTTCTGTGGCATGTTTAATAGCACAGTCACTTTTTTTGTGTGTTGCCTTAGTTTACACAATTCTTTAGTCCTTGTCTAATTTTAATTAAATCTATCATAAACTTTGTATTTTGAACAGCCCATCAGAACATACCTAGAAGGTCCGATGGGAACAAAGAAGAGAAAGCATTACTCTGAATGTAATTTGTGCCGACATGTTCTGGGAAATTATTATTGAACAATTTCGAAGGTGCCACGTGATAAAGAGTCGAGGAATAGGGAGAGAGAACAGTTAAAGGCTTGGCTACAGGGATGGTGCAGAAGGGAGGGATTCCGGTTTCTGGACAAGTGGGGTTCTTTCTGGGGAAGGTGGGACCCATATAAATAGGACGGTCTCCACCTGAACCTGAGGGGCATCAGCATCCTTGCGGGGAGGTTTGCTAGTGCTTTTTGGGAGGGATTAAACTAACGCTGCAGGGGCACGGGAAACTGGACTGTAGCTTTAAAGTACAGGACCTTGTATGTAGGGAGGTTAGGAACAAGGCATGGATCTCGATGGAGGGTGCCAGTAAACAGGATGGTGGCTTGAAGTGTGTATACTTCAATGCCAGAAGTATAAGACATAAGGTAGGTGAACTTGCAGCGTGGGTTGGTAACTGGGACTACGATGTTGTGGCCATTACAGAGACGTGGGTTGAACAGGGACAGGAATGGCTATTGCAGGTTCCAGGGTTTAAATGATTTAGTAGGGTCAGAGGTGGGGGTAAAAAAGGGGGAGGTGTGGCATTGCTTGTCAAGGATAGTATTACAGTGGTGGAAAGGATGATGGAGGAAGACTTGTTATCTGAGGTAGTTTGGGCTGAAGTTAGAAATAGGAAAGGTGAGGTCACCCTGTTAGGAGTTTTCTACATGCCTCCTAATAGTCCGAGAGATGTAGAGGAAAGTATTGAAAGGATGATTCAGGAGAAGAGTGAAAGTAGTAGGGTGGTTGTTATGGGGGACTTTAACTTCCCAGGTATTGACTGGGAAAGCTATAGCTCGAGTTCGTTAGATGGGCCGGTGTTTGTCCAATGTGTGCAGGAGTGCTTCCTGACACAATATGTAGACAGGCCAACAAGAGGTGAGGCCATACTGGATTTGGTTCTAGGTAATGAACCAGACCAGGTGTTAGACTTGGAGGTAGGTGAGCACTTCGGGGACAGTGACCACAACTCGGTGATTTTTACTCGAGAATGGAGAGGGATAAGTTTGCACTGCAGGGCAGGAGTTATAGCTGGGCGCAGGGAAACTATGATGCGGTGAGGCATGACTTAGGATGTGTGGATTGGAAAAATAGGCTTCAAGGGAAGGAAACAAATGATATGTGGAGCTTGTTCAAGTAGCAGCTATTGGGTGTCCTTGATAAGTATGTACCAGTCAGGCAGGGAGGAAAGGGTCGTGTGAGGGAGCCGTGGTTTAATCAGGAATTGGAACCCCTTGAAAAAGGGAAGAGGGCGGCCTATGTAAAGATGAGGCGTGAAGGTTCAGTTGGGGCGATTGAGAGTTATAAGGTAGCCAGGATGGATCTAAAGAGAGAGCTAAGAGCAGCGAGAAGGGGACATGAAATGTCCTTGGTTGGTAGGATTAGGGAAAACCCTCAGGCTTTCTATAGGTATGTCAGGAATAAAAGGATGACTAGGGTAGGTATCGGTCCAGTCAAGGATAGTAGTGGCAAGTTGTGCGTGGAGGCAGAGGAGATTGGAGAGACACTAAATCAATACTTTTCGTCAATACTCACTCAGGAACAGGACATTGTTGCTGATGTGAATATTGAGTCACAAGTGATTAGAATGGATGGCTTTGAGGTACGTAGTGAAGAGGTCCGGGGAATAATGGAAAGGGAGAAAATAGATAAGTCCCCTGGGCCTGCTGGCATTTATCCTGGGATCCTCTGGGAAGCTAGGGAGGAGATAGTGGAGCCATTGGCCTTGATTTTTATGTCGTCATTGTCTACAGGAATAGTGCCAGAATACTGGAGGATAGCGAATGTGGTCCCATTGTTCAAGAAGGGGAGTAGGGACAGCCCTAGTAACTATAGGCCAGTGAGTCTCACTTCTGTTGTGGGCAAAGTCTTAGAGAGAATTGTTCGGGATAAGATTTATGAACATCTGGATAGGAATAATGTGATCAAAGATAGTCAGCATGGTTTTGTGAAGGGCAGGTCGTGCCTTACAAACCTCATTGAGTTCATCGAGAAGGTGACCAAGGAAGTGGACGAGGGTAAAGCAGTAGATGTGGTGTATATGGATTTTAGCAAGGCGTTCGATAAGGTACCCCATGGTAGGCTACTGCAGACATCACAGAGGTATGGCATTGAGGGTGCATTAGAGGCTTGGATTAGGAATTGGCTGGCTGGAAGGACACAGAGGGTAGTAGTTGATGGTAAAGGTTCATCCTGGAGTGCAGTTACTAGCGGTGTTCCACAAGGATCTGTTTTGTGACCATTGCTGTTTGTCATTTTTATAAATGACCTGGAGGAGGGGCTTGACGGCTGGGTGAGCACGTTTGCGGATGATACGAAAGTCGGTGGAGTGGTGGACAACGAAGAAGGATGTGGCAGGTTACAGAGGGATATAGATAAGTTGCAGAGCTGGACAGAAAGGCGGCAAATGGAGTTCAATGTAGCTAAGTGTGAAGTCATTCACTTTGGTAGGAGTAATAAGAAGATGGATTACTGGGCTAATGGTAGGCTACTTGGTAGTGTCGCTGAGTGGAGGGATCTTGGTGTCCATGTACACAGATCTCTGAAAGTTGCCACCGAGGTCAATAGCGCTGTGAAGAAGGCATATGGCGTACTGGGCTTTATTGGTAGAGGAATTGAGTTCCCGAGTCCTGAGGTCATGTTGCAGTTGTCTAAGACTCTGGTGCGGCCTTATCTGGAGTATTGTGTACTGGTCTGGTCGCCATACTATGGGAAGGATGTGGAGACACTGGAACAGGTGCAGAGGAGGTTCACCAGGATGTTGCCTGGCATGGTAGAAATGATCGTATGAGGAAAGGATGAGGCACTTGGAGCCACTCTCATTGGAGAAAAGGAGGTTTATTGGAGATTTGATGGAGGTGTACAAGATGATTAGGGGTTTAGATAGGGTTGACAGTGAGAACCATTTTCCGCATATGGAGTCAGCTGTTACTAGGGGACACAGCTTTAAATTAAGGGGAGGTTGGTGTGGGACAGATTTTAGGAGTAGATTCTTTACTCAGCGGGTTGTGAGTTCATGGAATGCCCTGCCAGTATTAGTGGTGGACTCTCCCTCTTTATGGTCATTCAAGCGGGCATTGGATAAGCATATGGAGGTTATTGGGCTAGTGTAGGTTAGGTAGGCTTCAGTCGGCGCAACATCGAGGGCCGAAGGGCCTGTACTGCGCTGTATGTTTCTATGTTCTATGTTCTATGCTCTGTTCTGTATCTTATTAGTGTTCGACATGGAACGAGTATCTTGTTGCAGTTGTTATTCAGTGTACAAACACTTAGAAAAAGTACCCACATTCTCCGATACTCATATCCAGATTTTTAAAAATAATTTGCACTTCCAACAGAGTACATGGTGAAAAATTATATTCTAATCTCAGCAGCTATTTCAAGAAAAAATATAAGTCAGGACATGGTGTCCTTCGCGAGGGAAGACGCGATTTTTTATGAATGCCTTGAGGGGTATTTGTGTATCGGGGAGCTAGGATGCTTTAGTTCTCCTCCGTAGTGCGTGGATAATTTTAAGAATACATCGCCAGAAGGTTAGAATCTCCTCATTTCAGACGATTTACTCTGAGCTGGCTCGTCACAGCTAGTGTGTTGTGGGAATGTAAACAAAGAAAAGTTGGATGATGAGTGGAAGAACTTGTACAGAAATGGAAAAAAGTTGTGGACATTGAATCTATTAATAACGTGAAAATTGATAGACCACGTTTGAGAGGGAAGTGAAATAAAGTGTTTAATAAACGTATGTAGTTGTCGGGGTGAACACTCTATGTAACTCTGGCTTGGACGTCTCTTTGGAAAATCGTCATTAATCGATTTGTCACCTCAAACCTCCACTTCCATCCAAACTACCAAACGTTCGCTACTTAAGTTCAATGTGAAATTAAGGTTTTGAAATTTCGGATACCTAGCTGGGATGATATCACAGTCATACCATAAACCACTATCTTCATCTTGCACGGCCAAGTCACATTTATTGTGTTACGACAAGGGGATAGCTCCTCTGCTAATTTAGACCAGACACACAGAGAATGTTATCTTGCAGCTTAATCTTTTAAATTTCAAGAGGCAAAGAACTATCCCAGATTTCACTTTGTAAAGTTAAAAAAAACTTGTATTTTTTCAGTCCAACAGAGAACATCAAAACTACAACCTGTTTCCAAATTCTTACTTGTAGCCCTTTCTTTAAGTGCCATTCCATGGTACTGTTCGGCTGAAAATAAGCCAATTATGACTTCGGAAAATTAACTCTAAAGTTTCAAAATCCAGCCAGCTATCCATTATTCTTGGTAGATTTTCCTCTGTAGATTCTCGTCTGCATTTTCTGCTTGCGTCTTTTCTTCGGTCGCCTGCTGCACAACTTTAATTATGGACTGATATCTTTTAGCTGACAGTCTGTTTTGTTGGTGCTGTGTGCCATTCTTCCTAACTGTTCAGAACATTCGGCATTAGACGTCAAAGCATCGGTTCATTTCATTGATTTGATGTTATCAAACAATTAAATTCAAATTCGATTGGATTTCATTAACTGGGGCGTAGTTTAAACTGATTGGCCGAATTTCATTTTGTTTTTGTTTCATGTCAACGCAACTCCAGGTATTCGTTTCAAACAAGTCTGACATTTTCAATTGTTTTAGCACAGCGTCTGCTTTGAGTCAGTCCTTACGATCTTTCCCTCTGTCTTTACAGTCCACACCTCATAGTTTCGATATAGAGCTGAATGAACCATTTTTAATTTAGGTATTATAGTCGTGCGTATTCTAATACAGAAGTACAGCACTGCAGCGAAAATTGTATACAGTTGCCGTACACAGTGTCATCTCAGGTGACAAGGCACCTAGAATAGTAAAAACAAATTCCTTTGACAAAAAAAGGACATAGAGAAAGGAGGCGTTGAAAAGTTAAGTATTAGTTGATACAATATTAGAAAAATAGAGAAATGAGTGCAGTGTTTTAATGCCTTTAATTCCAGATGTTGAATTCAGTTGTTTTAAACACCACTTGTTGCCGTACTAGATCGTTGAGTCACTTTGCGTTTTCTGGATTAGAAAAAAGTGACTTTGGGGCATACAAAAGATGACGAAGGCAAACCTGCTGGAAATTACAGTCATGCGAGAGTCAGTGTTGCCTTCAGATTTGAAAAATGGCGACGTAATTACAGCAATTGCTCGATAGTAAAATTTGCTGGAAATGTTAAAGAATCTTGGAAATGACGAGAATTTAATTGCAGATGATGCAGCTTGAACAGAAAAAGGAAACAAAATAGTTTTAATGACCGTTTGAAGAAGAGGATCAAGGAGAATATGACTTTCCCTAGCATAATAAAAAGAAAAGGAAAAATCGCTTTTGCAAAAACAATAAAAGTATTGGAAGGCCCCAGAAGAACCACTGGAGAGAGAGAGAGAGCATAGAAAGGGGGAAAAAGACTGAAGAAGGGGAAAATGAGAGAGGAGAAAGCGAGACAGTGTTTCAAATTCAGAAATTTGCACTCACACAGCAGAGTACTGAAATCAATGGAGATGAATGTGGAAGGTAGGTTTAGTGAGGAAGATAGAGATATTGTTCAAACCGAAATTTTGTGGCCAAATGCCTTGCAGGGATCTGTATAAATACCTCCAGACATTGCACAAAGTTGAGAGCAGAGATGTCGAAGCTATTCTCATTACATTTGAAAAGGTGGAGAAAGAAATTAAGTGGCCAGATGTCACATGAGATTTGTTGATCCAAAGAAAGCTGCTCTGTAGATCTGATGATGTATTTGGATCACTATCAGAGGAGGTTTCCGGGGACTATAAGGCCGTAAAGAAATCCATCTGCAGAGCATGTCAGCATGTGCCTGAGACCGACAGACAACATTTGAGGAATCTAACCAGGGAGACTAATCAAACCAAAAGCGAGTGTGAAAGTATCAAACAAAGTAATTTTGATAAGTAGATAAGGGAATTAAAGTATGCCAATCACATGACGCTCTTAGAGAGACGATTAATTTCTAGAATCTCAAAAGTTGACTTCCTGAGATAGAGAGAATCAATGAGAAGAACAGAATTTTAAAAAAGCAAAATTAGCAGCTGAAATGGCCGTTGAATATGAGTTGATTCATACATCAAGTTTTGGCTTCCAACATCTATTTCAATCATTGAGGGATAGAAATCTGTGAATCGGATGGTCGTAAGGGGAATTTAGATCTCGATGAAAATACTAACGGCAGCTTACCAGATGGTACAAATCTGACTATGAAGGGTAGACAGAAGTTAAAAATATCTGGTGTTTTCACTGCAATAAATTAGGGCACATAAAGTCACTTTGAATGGGTGGTGAGAAAAGCTCAGGGAAAGCAGATATCGGAAAACAGGATAGTTAGTGAACTTTGTTAAAGTGGAAAAGGAAGGCACAGTTCTTTTTGAAAAGCTGCACCTGACTTTACAGTCTGCTGGGAAGGTTGCTAATGAGGAAGTGCGCGACCTTCTTAAACCATTTGCTTGCAAAGTGTAGGGTTGTTCATGGGCAGGAGCAGCAGGTAAAGTAATTACAGCATTGACAGATACGGGATAATGTTGAAAGATGAGGTCAGGGAATCCGGAACTAGAAGGCAGAGGTTTAGAGTGAGAGGGGAATGATATTAAAGAGACCTAAGGGGCAACTTTTTCAGAGGGGGTAAGTGTATGGAATGAGCTGTCGGTGGATGTGGTGGAGATTGGTACAATTGCAACATTTAAGAAGCATTTGGATGGGTAAATGAATAGTAAGGGTTTGGAGGAAATGGGCTGGGTGCTGACAGGTGGGACTAGATTGTGTTGGGATATCTGGTCGGCATAGACAGGTTGGACCGAAGGGTCTGTTTCCATGCTGTATATCTCTATGACTCTATGAGGAGAAATGTAACTCAGAAGGTCAATTACCAGAAAACGTGCTCATACGGGGAATTCATGGTGAGACAAGAATTGGTTAATTATGTAGAGTGAGGTTGGAGTGACCAGTGAAATATGGAGAAGTGGTTGTGAAGGAACTCTCAGAACGAGGAATGCAATATCTCCTTGCCAACAATTTTGCTCGGTCAGAGGTAGGACTGCAGCCAACAAATGTTGAAAGGAAAGTGGAAAATAAGGCAACTTCTGTAATATAGAAAACATATACCGTTTTCCATCCCTCACTATAAGGTAACAAGGTCATATATCACCAGTTAAATTGGAAGGAGAAATCAGTGCACAGAGATAAGGCAGTTAAAGTAGAATTATCAGGATTTTTGTTTACTGGATCAGACAAAACAGAAACAGCTGGAGGAGAACGTGAAAATTTTCAGATCAGGAAAATTTAACTGTTTGCAGCAGAATGATGAAAATCTGATGCAATTGACGCAAAAAGCATATATCGAAGTGGAATCTGAGTGTAGCCCTGAGTGCACGGATCTTAAAAATGAGGTCTTGTTGAGAAAATGGCGACATCCCATATTCATGCACTTGCAAAATGGACAGAGGTTCATCACATTGTATTACGAGTGGGTTACAGAAAATAGGTGTTGTGATTGGCACGTGAATTAACAGTAGGAGTTCATTTAGGGGGAAGAAAAGCTCGAACTAAAATACAAAATCATTGTGACTGGCCAGGACTGCATAAAGAGGGAGTGAAATTTGCAGCACGTTTTAAATATCAGGTAATTGGACAACCACAGGTAGCAATAAAAACAAAACCTTTAATACCTATTCCTGCATTTGAGGAATGATTTAATTGATTGCGTAAGAAACCTATCTAAAGGAAAAATGGGAATCAGCATTTGTTAACAATAATGGATGTGTCCACAAAATTTCCAGAGGCCATTCCATTCCACAATAATTCAGCTAAAAGCATTGTAGAGGCGTAGCTCAAATTATTCCCTGGATATTCACAAACCATACAAATACCATCAGATTTAGGATTAAAATTTAATCAAAATTATTCAAGGTAATTCCGGAAATCTGATGAGTTAAATAATTCAAATCCACTGCGGACCATCAAGAATCGTCGGGATCGCTAGAAATCTGGCATGAGACATAAACGACAATGTTCAAGCTTTACAGTCAAAACAATCCAGATGATTTAGATGAGAGAATTCGGTTTTAACTTTTTGCCAGAAGAGATGTACCAACTGAATCGATCAAGTTCAGATCATTTGAATCAGTTTTTGGTCATGAAGTCAGAGTACATCAAAATTGAGTACGAAAAAACTGAAGATACAAAATTCGGACACCACATATTTGGATCATGGGTCAAATGTTGGAGACTGTTTTAATAGAAGTCAAGGCTGCATTTTAAAATATCACATTATACGATGAATCAGGAAGCAGATAAGAAATCAAAAACTCGTTACTTTACGAACGGAGATAAACTCTTAGTGTTACACGCAGTGAGGGGTAAACCTTTGAAAGATAAGTGTAGTGGATCTTATCTGATCGAAAGGAGATTGAGTGAGGAGAACCATTTCATTATGATTCGAGACAGGAAGAAATCTCACAAAGAGTGTTATGTGAATATGCTGAAAATGCATTCTGACTGGGAAAGAAAACAACAGCAAATGTCTTCCTGGTCACAGAATACAGTGAAGAATCAAGTTCAAAACATTCAAAATTGGACATTCCTCAAATTACATTGGAAAATGGGGATATTGTCAACAATTGAAATTAATTATTGAGTTACCCTCAAAGGGAAAAACGACACGAACTAAAAGAATTATTGAGTTTGCATGAGATTAACCTGGGAAGTGTAATTATGTAATTATGTAATGTAATTATGTATGATGCAGTTAAATGTAATCCTGTTCCAATTAAACGGTATCCTTATAGACTTCAACTTTTGTAGTTGTCAAGTGTTCAAAAACAGATTGAACGAATGCTCTAAGGTAACATATTCGAAGTGAGTTGCCATGACTGGAGCATACCCACAGTGATATTGTCAATACAAGATGGAACCAGCAGGTTACATCCTCGACAAACGGGATTGTCTACACGTGAACCAGAGGCGTACCAATAGCCTGTGATGGTTGGAATTTCACTCATGCACTTCGGGAGTGTTTAAACTACTTCGGCAAGGGAATGACAACTTGAATTGTAGCTCCAGTGTGCAGGATGTTGAGAGTAGTAAGTTAATAAGGACGGTATCAAGGTCGCAAAATTGCACCGGCAGGCAGAAAGTAAATTACAAATCTGTCTGTGGTCAACGCAGGAGCATGCAGAATAAGGTGGGTCAACATGCAGCATTGGTTTTTACTTTCGACTTCGATGCTGTGGCCAGTACAGAGACATGGATAAAGCAGGAACAGGAAAGGTTTTTGCAGGTTCCGATATTCAAATGTTTCAGTAAGAACAGGGAACATGGTAAAAGAGGGGGAGGTGTGACATTGTTAGTGAAGGACATAATTACAGTGGCAGAAAGGATGTTTGATGAGGACTCGTCTATTGAGGTAGAATGGGCTGTCGTCCGAATTAGAGAAGAGAGGTAACCATTAGAAGGTTTCTATAGGCATTCGAAATGTTCCATAGATGAAAAGGAAATAACTGCAACGAAAATTCTGGTTAGGAGCGAAAGTAACAGCGCAGCTTTTATAGGGGACTTTAACTTTCCAACTAGTAACTGGAACTGCTGTTTGTCGAGTACTTTAGATGGGTCAGTATTCGTCCAATGGTTCGGAGAGTTTGTTGATACCATATGTTGATAGACCACCAAGCGGCGATGTAATATTGGATTTAGTTCTATGCAATAAATTAGTCCAAGTCTTAGATTGAGTGGGAGGTGTACACTTTGGTAATAGTGACCAGAATTCGGTTGCACTTATTTTCGTGATGGAAAGGGATAGGTATATATCGCAGGGCAAGGGTTATAAATAGATATAAAGACAACTATGATGCGATTAGGCAAGATTTAGGATGCATAGGATGTACAAGGAAAATGCAGGGGTTGCGCACAATTGAAATATGGAGCTTGTTCAAGAAACAGCGACGAGGTGCCCGAGATATTTATATACCTATGAGGCATGGAGGAAGTGGTTGAGTGAGGGAACCGTGGTTTACAAAGGAAATTGAATCTCTTGTCAAGAGGAGGAAGGCGGATTATGTAAAGTTGAGGCGGGAAGGTTCTGCTAGGTAGCTTGTGAGTTCCACGTTAAGCAGAAGGTCCTAAACAGGGAGAACAGAAGAGCCATGAGAGGGCATGAGAAGTCTTCGGAAGGTAGATGAAGGAAAACTATAAAACTTTCTATAGGTGTGTCTCAAATTTAAAAAAAAAAATGACTGGGGCACGATCAGGCAGTTGTGAGAATTTGTAAGTGGAGTCCAAGGTTATAAGGAAGGCGGTAGATGAACACTTCTCGTTAGTATTTGCGCTGGTAACAGATAATTTTGTTGAGTACAATGTTGAGATACAGTCTGTTAGGCTAGACGGGATTCAGGTTCATGAGGAGGGCATGTTCGCAATTCTGGAACGTGTGAAAATCGATAAGTCCCTGGGCCGAATGGCATTTATGCTCGGATTCTCTGGGAGCCAGGAGCAGATTACATAGCCTTCCGCTCTGATGTTTATGGCGTCATCGTCTAATGCATAGTGCCAGACGGCTGGAGGATAGTAAATGTGGTTCCCTTGTTCATGAAGTGGAAGAGAGGCATCCTTGGCAATTAGGGACCATAATTCGGTTGTGGTCCTGGAGATGGAAGGCATAATAAGAGATTGGATTTATGATCATCTAGAAAGGATTAATTTAATTATGGATATTCAATACGGGTTTGGGAGGATAGGTTGTGCCTCACAGAGCTTATTCAGTTTTTCGAGACGTTTATCAAGCAGTTAGACGATGGTAAAACGGTTGACATGGTGAATATGGAGTTCAGTGAAGCGTTTGCAAATGTTACCCACGCCAGGCAATTGCACAATATACATAGGCATTGCATTGAGTGTGATTCAGCGATTTGGGTCAAGAAATGATAAGCGGATATAAGACGAACTGTGGTGGTTGATAGAAAATGTTCATCCTGGAGTTCAGTTACTTGTGGTCTCCCTCATGGATCTAGTATGGGGCCACTGCCGTTTGTAATTGTGACAAATGACCTGGATGAATGTGTGTGGAAGGATAGGTGGGTTACTTTTTGGATGAAACTAAATTCAGGGGAGTTGCAGATCGTGCTGAAGGATGTTGCAGCTTACAGATGTTATTCGATAAGCTATAGAGCTGGGTTGAGAGGTGGCCAATGAAGATTGATGCAGAAAAGTATGAAGAGATTCACTTTGATAATATACTTCGTAGTGTCAATGAGCAGACAGGTCTCGGTGTCTGTGTGCATATATCTATGAAAGTTGCAACCCAGTTTGAGAGGGTTGTTAAGAAGGCACACGGTGGATCAGCCTTTATTCGTAGAGGGATTGAGTTCCGTGGCCATGAGATCATGTTGCAGCAATACCACACTCTGGTGCGGTCCCCTTGGAGCATTGCATACAGTTCTGGTCACGGCATTTTAGAAAGCATGTGGAAGCTTTGGAAAGTGTGCATTGGAGATTTACCAGGATGTTGACCAGTATGGACGAAACATCTTATCGGGAAAAGGTGGCGGGCTTTGGCTGTTTTCTTTCGAGAGAAGATAGTTAGATGTGACTTGACAGAGACAGAACAGACGATCAAATGATGGGATATTGGGGAGAGTGGGAGTGGCTTTCCTAGGTTGGAGATGGCTCACACGAGGGGACAACAATTACATTTAGAATTGAGAGAGAGAGGACTGACGTCAAATGTCGGTTCTTCTCCAAGAGAGTAGCAGTGGAACGCCCTGCCTGCAAACTTCGTCGAATCGCCATCATTAAGGGCATTTCAATTGTTGGGTAAACCGATGGATAGTCATGGAATTGGAGATTTTAACTAGAAGTCAGATTAGTTTCACAGGTCGGCGAAAAACCGAGGTCCGAAAGGCCTGTGCTGTGTTATAGCAATCTTCGTTCTATGCATGTTCTAAAGCTCACATGATATTCGTGATCCTTGTTATCAAATAGGGACAGATCCCATCATGTAATGTGAAAACAAATGTTATTCGGTTTTTCTCATATTCTCGACGAAAAGAACAGAAATCTGATTCTTGTGATTGAGTGGGTTTTATTGGAAATTCGTATTGAATTGAGCAGCGCACTGCTCCAGTCACTGAACTACTTAGAAAACGCACAACGTTTCAGTGCACGGCAGACTGTGCAAAGGCATTTGACATTCTGGAAGCTGTGTTAACGACTGCTCCAGTATTAGCTAAACTTAATTAGACAAAACCATTCAAGAGGGATATCGATGAGTGTGATGTGAGTATTGGTGCTGTGCTCTCGCAGGAAGACTACGAGAAGATTGAAAGACCTGTCGATATTTCGCCAGGAAAGTGAACATTTACCATCAGAAGTATTCAACAATTGAGAAGGAGACCTTGATCTCGGTATTGACGTTATAGCATCGTGACATTTATTTTGCTGGGAATGTTCCTGTGACAATTATATATAGCGGTCAAAACTCATCAAAGGAGAAATTTTAGGATAACAAAATGCAGATTATTAAAATGGACCTTATTATTGTAGCTATTCAATTTGAAAATTATACGTGGTAAGAAGAGACAGCGCAATTTGCGACGCATTATCGAGACTTGGATGAAAATATGGAGGTTTTCAGTGGCAGGAGTAAGCAGCAGAAATATCATGTATATATACTGTAGTATATTAACAAAGTAAGACTAATGGATTTAAAAGAGAATTCATCTTTGTGAACAGATTTTTTTAAGGGGGCTATTGTGGGTACGCTGTCACTTTAAAAGGTTATTTTCCCTCTTTTTTTCCAAGAGACGTCGTGATAGCTGATATCCCAAAATGTACAGATTAACAATGGCAAGGGAGTTGCCAATTCTCCGAGTCAAATTTTCTCTCTTCTTTATTTTACTTGTAAAAGTGAGAAATTGCTGTTATAGTGAATGGTTCCAAATTTCAGGACATGATTCCTGCATGACTTTTCAGTCGGAAATTTCGCCTGCCTGAAATAATCTGTGTATGGATTTAACGTTTGGCCACCGGTGTGTTAACGTGATGTTACGTAAATTGGAAAAGCCCCTTCGTGCAGTTGGTTTTCTGGAAAATTAACTTTCCAACAGTTAAGTTATTCTAAATTTCTTTTTCCTTTGTGCGTGTTTCACAGTTAGTGTTTACATAATTTCTGTTGTGCTTAACAACGAGAGGTTTCACCTGTTGCATTTTACCTGGAATGGCAACTTCACATCTGCATAAAACTAAGAAGTAAGTGTTTGGGTTACATTCTTAAAATGTTTTGAGGGTATCCTGGCCTTGACCATGACATTTACTTTTAGTAGGGACTATGAGTTTCTTCCCATTCAGAGCTTACGCATCTAATTCAAAAGGGAGTATTCTTATGCTAAGCGTTTGTGGCCAGCAGAAGAGGCAAATCCTGAACAAAAAATCAATTTCGCATTTGGCTGCCATCAATATTTTAAAAATCGGTTAATGTTTGATTATTCTTTCATTGGTGTGAAGTAACAAGCTTGGGCATCCTGATGATAATCTTTCTAGAATTGCTGAATTACAGATTCATAATGTTGCGTATGGATTTACTGAACAGTTAAAGTCACATCATGATATTCAGCCGGACTCACTGTTTATGACATTTCGTAAAGGTTGGAAAATTATTTCAAAGCTTCTTTCAAAAGACCTCTGAATTTTGTCTGTGTCCCTGCATAAATGCTCGCATTGGTGCATGAATTTAAGAATCGAAGCATATACGTGCTTGACTTCAGAATAAACTTGGGGTCATTGGGATTGGAACGGATAGAGTAGCTACCGCCTAAACTTCGCACAAGTCGAAAATGTGCAGCGTATGTGAAACACAAAACAGAGTAAACTGCCCAAGATGGAAAAACGGTGGTCTTTCTCCTGCTCTCCATTTCTTTGTCGCATTTATTAATGTCATTGCTGTGGCTGCCGAGTCTCTTTCGGGTTCGACTAACGAATATGTCTAACATTCTGTACAGCAAAATAAGGAGACATGGGATGAAATGTGAGCAAAACTGTCAAGCAATTTTCTAACAAGTGGTGAATGATGGATCGCTGTTATGTAGCTGTACCAGCCTACGTTATTAATGATATTTAAGGCCTCACTTCGGAAGTGAAATGTACTGCTTTTCCAACAGCATAGCACACAGACTATTCCTATAACTATCGCTGCTACATTTTTCTTTTCAGAACTTCTTTTTGTGCTCCTGGTGACAAATTGTTAGGATCTGATCAAAGTTGAAAGCGACAGTCAACCACACAGTGCAGTTTCGAGAAGCATAGATAAGTAGAATTATCATGTGACGTCCCTGCGTGAGGTTCTGTGAACTAGCTAGAAAACAAATTGCCAGAAGTGGACATAAAAACACTGCAACGGTAATAACAAGGCAATCCATTGTCACCATGTGACATAGAATCATCGAATCATGCAATGTACATGACCGCGAGCATACATGGCAACACTAAGTTGACTACATTACTGCCATAATAACGTCCATAACAGACAAACAGAAGTAATTGGCCTGAATGACATTGGTATGAAGACCTGCAACAAAAATCTGGTAGTTCCATCTAAAAAGAAGGAACTCTCGGGTAATAATGTCAGGATTACTTTTCATACAACGTGTAAATGAGGCTAGGAACTGAGAAATAGTATATTGAATACGTGGTTAATTTGGTGGCATGTGTGTTTGGGGCGGGGCAAGCTTAAGGAATGCAGATCATTGAGATATCTTCCAGAGATGGTGGGACGTAGAATAATCGAATCACGAAATGTACAGCATGCAAACAGATCTTTCCGTCCAATCCACCCATGCCACGCAGATATTCTAAAATAATTTAGTCCCAATTTGCAAGCACTTGCTCCATATCCCTCGAAAGTCTTTCGATTCAGGCATTCATCTAGATGTCTCTTAAATGTTGTTATTTCATCAGCCTCCACCATTTCCCTGGAAGCTAATTCTATGCACACAGGAACCTTTGCGCCAAAAGGTTGACACGTAAGTCCCTTTCAAACAGAACGCAGAAAATAGCACAATACAGCTCAGTACAGGTCTTTCGGACCTCGAAGTTGCACCGATCTGTGGAAACAATCCGAAGTCTCTTTGTCACACACTAGTCCATTTTCAAACATATGTTTATCCAATGACCATTTGAAAGCCCTTACATTTGGCGAGCGTTCCACTGTCGTAGGCGGTGCGTTCCACTTCCATAAATCGCTCTAAGTAAATAAAATAGCTCTAACATCTCTCCCATATATACCGACCATCAATTAAAAGCTATGTTCCCTTGTGTTCGCCACCATAATTCGAGGAAAATGGCTCTCATTGTCCTAACTATTTAACCCTCTGATTATCTTTTATGTTTCACGTGTCAAACGTCTTATTCTTAATAAAACGCCATCAGGTGCCTCAGCAATTTCCTCGAAAGACCTTTCGTCCATACCAGACAACACCCTCGTAAATCTCCTCTGAACCGTTTCCATAGCTTCCACGTCCTTCCTGCGGTGACCAGACATGAACAACATACTCTAAGTGCGGCTGCACCAGTGTTTTATCAGAGTTGCAGCATGACCTCCAGGCTGCGAAATTCAAACCCTCTTTCAAATACGGCTAACACACCATATGACTAATTAACAACCGTCTAAACCTGTGTTGCAAATTTCTGAGATCTATGTACATCGAAACCGAAATCGTTCTACTCATCTGCACTGACAATAATCTTACCATTAGCTCAGTACTCTATCTTCTTGTTACTCCTACTAAAGTGAATCACATCATACATTTCCGCTTAATATTTCTCCTCTGACACTATTCCTGTGCCCTCTCTTTCTGGAGTCTCTCAAACCAGCGAAAGGGCTTTGCCTATTTACACTAACCATACGCCGTTTGATTTTATCAAACTCTATAAGGACTCCTCTCAGCCCCCAATACTTGGAGAAAAAACAAAAAAACAGTACCAGCCCTTTTATCTTCTACCTGTAGCTGAAGACCTCCAATCTGGTAACATCCTTGTAAATTGTATCTGATCCCTTTTAGGTTTCACAAAATCTTTCCGGTAGCAGGGAGAATTGGAGGGAGAATGTTGCAAGCAACATTTCAAAACTGGCCGATCCAATGTCCTTTACATCCAAAACATGAGCTTCCAATTCCTGTGCACAATGGTGTGAACAACAAATGATAACGTACGAAATGCCGTGTTCAATATCCTATCGACCTGAGACTACACTTTCAAGAAATTTAAAACATGAGCTCCATATGCGCTTTGGTCAGCAACGCTCCTCAGGACCTTAATGTTACGTTTATACGTCCTGCCCTGTTTTAGCTTTCCATAGTGCAGCATTCCACAACTATATAATTGAAACTGCACCTTTACGAGAAAGACTGATTGAAACTAAACTGGATTGGCACGAAAATCCTATTAGTGAAGTTTGATAGCTGCACTCGTGAGTGTTTAAGTTCGAGTGCTAGTGAGGGATAGGTCGCAACCCGAGCAGCAGGTCAGAAAGTATGAAGACTGCATTAATGGTTCGAGAGCGTATCACAGCTGTTTTGAGGGAGATATCCTTTGAATGATATTGCTGAGAGTCAATGTCATCAAACTCCCAGTATTGTGGGAACAGTGACCATAATTTCCGAAGATTTTAAATTCTTGTGAAGAAGGACAACATTCGACATCGGCTGGAGTTGTAAAATTAGGGGCAAGGTTAACTGAAATCGAATTAGGCAAGAATCAGATATTGTGGGTTGAGAATAGACTGTTTGATTGTAAATCAACATCTGACTTCCTGGACTCCTTTACACATCAATGGCTTCGAGTGCTGGACTGACATGTTCCTGTGGAAACGATGGACAAGAATGGCATGACTCTGGAATTTTTGATGACGGGTTTTCAAACTGATCAGATAAGGGAGCACTTACCCAATGTGTGGGCAATCAAGAACAACAGACCAGGTTTTGAAGAATATATTGAACCTAGGAAGGAAGAAAAACAGTGAGGTTCGAGGGCAAAATGAGTCCATGAAATATCCTTGGCCAACAAAGATAAAGGGATTCCTAAGGCAATTCAGCAGTGTGCAATGTGCATAGCATCTCCTATAATGCAATATCTACTCATTAATAGAATAGAATACTTGGACAGTCAAAAGTGAGTCCTCTGGGTGGTGTGTGCAGTAATACAAAGTTAGAAAGCACACAACATCAGGTGATAATCCAACATATTCATTTGGGTGCACTCGTTTTCGGATCGCTGCTCCTTCATCAAGTCTCTGTGGAGTATAAGATTATAAGGCACAGAATTTACAACAAACATTTACAGTGTGATTTAGCTGAAATTATATATTGAAAAAATACCAGAATTATTTTTTGAGTTTCTCAGTTTTTAGAATGAACAGGTTGGTTTCATTTCTTTCATATATAAATCGCAGAACCTCTTTATAATGTACTCCACTACACTTCACTGCACCCTACTGCACTGCACACACACTGACACAGACAGATATACGCACACAGATACACACCCAGAGACGCACACAATGACAGACGCACACTCATACAGACCCACACACAGACAGACGCACACTCACAGACAGGCGCTCAAATGAAAACACAAACGGGCACACCGACACCCCTTCATACAGACACCCCTACACACAAATCTGCAGACATACTCTCACACAGATCCTGTCTGATATGCATGGTCTCTCTCATACACTCACATTTACACTCCTACCGTAACATGCACGCATGCACTTCGTCACTGTCTATACCCCTCCGCACTCACAGGCGCACACATAGATACACGCTCTTTCACAGACACTCATCAAGCTCCCCACCCAACAGACACACCCACATCCACACATGCACACCCATAATTATGTGGCATAAATTTGTATTTGCAAAATTACATTTGTTTTGCTCAAAAACTGCATGAACCCATTTGCGATTCTGTAAATCTTTTTTTGAGATTAGAATCATTCTGAACATTCTGGAAGAGACAGTCTCACAAAGGGCACCTCACAGCTTAAATGTCTAGCTGGTCCGAGATGGTTCCAACTGTTAAAGTTCACTTGAGAATGTAACTTTAAAACAGTTCTGCAATTTACATATGAAAGAACTAAAACCAACACGTTCACTCCAAAAGATGAGAGTCTTAAGAAATAATCTTAAGACCTTATGTTCCTCAACCACCTGATGAAGGAGCAGCGCTCTGAAAGCTATTGCTCCCAAATAAACCTGTTGGACTATTAAGTGGTGTTGCATGATTTTTAACTTTGCACACCCCAGTCCAATGCCGGCATCTCCAACATATGGCAGTAATGCAATGTCCACTGTTTGGCATGGCTTCTTACCATTTTACAGACTGCAATAAAACAATGCGAATAGTAACACAAAGTTAAAAATAACACAACACCAGGTTATAGTCCAACACGTTGAATTTGAATCACACTAGCTTTCGGAGCGCCGCTTCTTCATCAGATGGTCCTAGAGGACACAATTGTAACGCACAGAATGTATCGCAAAAATTTAGTGTTATGTAACTGAAATTATACATTGAAAAATACATTGATGGTCTGTGGAGTCTTTCATCTGTTCGAATACCATGATAGTCTCAATTCTTTCATGTAAATCACAACTTTAAAAAAATAGATGCATTCTCATGTTAACTGTAACGACTGGTGTTTGCTAGACAATATGTTGAAGGTGTTATCCCCCTGTGTTTTCTGTCTGTGCCAAGACGTTTAAATTGAGTCAAATAAAAAAAGTGAGATAACAGAGTTTTACATGAAGCAATGCAGTTTTTGAGCAAATTTCAATGTAACTCTGCAAGTACAAATTCACCTCACAAACGTGTGTGTGTATGTGTGCATATGTGTTGTGTGTGTGTGTGTGTGTGTGTGTGTGTGTGTGTCTGCCTGTCTGGGTTGGTGTGTTGTGAGTATGAGAGAGAGTGTATATGTGTGTGTATGTAAGTGTTGCGTGTCTGCAGTCTGAGTGAATGCATATGAGTTTTGGGGTGTGAGACTGAGCTATCAGCTAATCAGTGGAACTTAGCTATCAGTGGCCGAGCAGAGGCTGAGAGCTAGGTTCCATACCTCGGGTCCTTGGGTTCATGTCACACAACAGCTGACCACCAGTGCACTATACACACACACAGGCACTCCTACACACACACGCACATATACACACAACACACACACAAATACAGGCACTCTTACATACACACATACACACGGGCACACATATACACAGACACGCACAGACACACACACACACTTACATATACACTCCCACACTCACACATGCATCCTTTCAGTGGCTTAGACCACTCTACACTCATGCACGCACATATACGCTCTCTCTTACAAACACTCAGAACACCCACCCCAGACACATACGTCCACATCGTACATGTATCCCCTCACAGACCTACGACACTCCACACTCACATACACACATATACAATCTCTCTTACATTCACAAACCCCAGCCCAGACAGACAGACACACATAGACATACACACACCCACATGCATACATATACATATACGTTTGTGGAGTGTTGTCCCGTGATATTTGAACACTCAGCATTGTGTAACCTGTGTGGTCAACAGTAAAGCAATGCCAACAGCTTGGGATGACTGTAATTTCATCACGCTGCACTTGCAGAGTCTGTATTGTGTGGGAATCCAGATATTTGGGTAATCATCATTTAGCAACATTCACATTTCCTACAGAGTCATAATGTCTGCAGTGTGTGGATTTAATATTTGGGCATTCAACTGCGTGCAGCCTGTGTATTTAACACATAATGAGAAACTGGAACTTTTCCAGTCTTTTCAGTGGAACATTGCAGTCTTTGTGGAGCCCTCAGGTTCTGACTAGAGCATTGTGGCCGTTCGGATCCGGTCTAAGAGGCAAATATTTAACAACTGGACCGACTGCTAAAAGAATCCGAGATTGTTCCTCTTGCATCCCTGACAAAGAAGTGGTCCTGTCAATTATGTTGGCCTCCTAGTGTTTGACCTGGTTTTGTAACGATGGGAAGAAATTACTTGACCACTGATTCTCAAACAAAGGTTTCGTCATAAAGAGTCAACAATAACAGGGAAAGTACTGAGAGCACTTGCGGTTTGAAGGAAGAAGGATTTCTAAACTTCTGACCTTTGACCAAGAGGTGTGAGTTCATATACCATATCTCCACATGGAACCTAGGACACATAAAGCCAAATTTGAAATCATGCCAATGTTTGTTTTATTTTTCAGATTAAAAAATGGTTGCTGTTTGTTGATGCCATGAATGGCATGCGTGAAAGCAGCAACAGACTGAGTCTGCACTTAAACCCAATAAATGATGCAATTAGGGTTTTCAATGTGGCAGGGAGATTATGCATACAACACCACATCTCTTTTTCTGAAGGTTCGGCTAAAACTATCCATGCTGAATGCATATATGCTTCGAACGCCTCATGGCATGACTGCTTCTAAGCCCTTCGCATTGCAGGTTGCAGTCAATCAAGCTTGGAAACAAGTTACTTTTTTGTCAAACTCGGTCTTCACACAGTTCCAATTGGAATATTTCCACCGGGGCCTGAAGCTTCCCAACTTCAAATATTTCACGGAATCGACCTTGAAGTTTCCCCCACCAGCATTCCACTTCACCCTCCCACACTGTGAACTGGCAACAAAACATAACCCTTCACCACACCAGCCGTTACGCCGTTGGTAACATTGGAACTGCCTGTGTGCAAAATGGTTGACTTCTACCCCCACCACCCCGACCAACAAAACACTGACAGCAAACAATAGGAAATGCATGTGAGTCCACGACTCTGAGACGTCATGGGATTCTGGATGGTCCTGCCAGATATTTATTACAATTCAGCACCTTTCCCGATATATACATTTCCCAGCAGCTTACTCTACTTCCTGTCTCCCACCCCACCCTCACTCCCCCTTTATGTTTACTTTTGGTTTTACTATTTCATAGCCTTTACTTGATTATTCTGTCAGAGTCTCCCTTTGTTTTCTCTCTCTATCTCATTTTCCTCTTCCTCAATATTTCTCACTCTCTCCCTTTCAGCTTGCCAATTACTTTCCCTGGTGATTACCTTGCCTATTTTTATGTCTCACTATCTGCAAATATTATTTCAGCTTTCCACATTTCTATTATTGCTATGCATCGATGTTGGAGTTAAAGGTGCAGAGCGATGCCAGACATTAATTTGATTTATTTTGATTTATTTTTGTCACATGCCCCAAAGGACACCGAAACGTTTTGTGTTGCCTGCAGTATGCCAGATCCTAACACAAAAAGACACAAGGGTGATTAAACAGATTGAGAAATATGACGTTTCAGCTGTAATAGTGTGCAGAAAGCAACGTCAACTTAAGATTTCAAGTTTGTAAGTCCATTCAGAACTCTGACATCAGCAGGAATAAGATGCTCTTGAACCTTTCAGTATGTGTCTTTAAGCATTTGTACCTTCAGTTATTCTTTTATCAAATTGAGGGAATCGAGGATGACAGGGCATCAATTTAAGCTTAGAGGGGACAGGATAACAGGGAACCTGAGGCAACTCTTTTACAAAGCATGTGCTGCGCATATGGAATAAGCTGACAGTGGAAGTACACGTTTGTACCAAAGCAGGATAGGAAAGATGCAAGAATGCAAGAATACCTTTCTAAGAATGCAAGAATACCTAGAGAGTACACAAGTTTGAGCTGACAGGTGGCAAGTGACTGATGCCCTGCTCTAGTGCCAGGAAGTAAGCTCCTGCAATAAAAGTGAAAGTGAGGACTGCAGATGCTGGAGATGACTGTCAAGTAGTGTGCAGCTCAAAATCATAGCATGTCAGGCACCAAAAGAAGAACAGAAATGTCGACGTTTCAGGTAAAGTCCCTTCATCAGGAATATCACATTTCTGATTAAGGGTTTATCGCTGAACATCGACTCTCCTACTCATCTAATGCTGCCTGACCTGCTGTGATTTTCTAGTGCTACAATTCTGACCTCGAATCAGAAATAATGTAATCAATGCTCCTTGATATTCAATGTTGACCTTTCGACAGTATTTCTTAATTTTGCTATTTTAATGCTTTCATGTTGACTTTTAATTATATTTCCTTACCTTTCTACATAATATATAGGACTTGTTATGAGACACCTCTGTATCTAAGATGGCGCCGGGAATGTGGACAATACACACTTTTCACTTTGCGTCTTTCTCTCTCTGTGTTTGAGCACACTTGACAAAAAATCCAATTCTAATTCTAATTCTAAACCGAGTACACATTCTAATACAAGATCCCCCCAACTGCATTCAGTGGAAGTGAGCTCATACCACTCACAATGCTCTGAAAGAAGCAGTTATTTCTCCTCTCAGCTTTCAAACTATCTCTTTTGACTCGGTATCCCAGTTCTCTTTGTCGAAACTATCCCACAAAAAAGAATAATTTGCTCAATGTCCACCTTATCAATTGTCTTTCTCCTAAAAGTGCCTCAATCAGATAAACACTCACCCTTCTGAACTCCATCATGAGGTTCTATTTCAAGCCAAAGTTACTTGCACTCCTTTCATTACATCTTTATCATGTGGTGAAGCAACTTGATGAACGTCCTCTGAACTGCCTCCAATGCCACCAAATCTTTCCTCAAGAAAAGTAACCAAAACTGGACAAAATACTCCAATTGTGGTCTCACGACGTCTGTTTAATAATAATAACAATTTGCCTTTATATAGTTCAGTGCATTTGCAGTAAATTCAGGATTCAATTTTCCTTTCTTATTATATCCTGGATTATGTCACAATGGTTCAGGAGAATGGCAATTAAAGGATCCCACGTATCTCATAGGAATTTTCAACTGAACGAGATTAAAGTGGGATGAGTACGTGGATGAATTGGAAATCATGTACTTTTATATGTCACCCGGCGGCATTAGGAAGGTGTGAAATAAGAAGTGCCTATGGAGAGATCATTTGCGGGCGCGGTGTGCAGGTGTTTTTTCTTTCTTTGAGTGAATCATTAAAGAAGATG
Source organism: Chiloscyllium punctatum (assembly GCF_047496795.1). Lineage (NCBI taxonomy): Eukaryota > Metazoa > Chordata > Chondrichthyes > Orectolobiformes > Hemiscylliidae > Chiloscyllium > Chiloscyllium punctatum. The sequence goes on from NC_092789.1 coordinate 44,331,171, forward strand.
TTAAACTGCATAATCACAACTTCAGAAAAGTTTCAAACATGAGAGTGACACCTTTGGTTTGGAAGGGATTTGCACGATCACACAAGCACGGTGGTAAGACACATAGCAGCCAGTATCTGATAAAGACTCAGGATAGACCTTAATGACGGAATGAAGCGTCCTGCATCAGGTCCTCCTGATAACATGGACTCCTTTGCTCCTCAGATCTGCCTAACCTGCTGTGCTTTATTCCAGCCCCACATTTTACCGACTTAGATGCACAATGGCCCGACACATCTTCAATGAACGATTTTGTACATTGTTAATTGGATATGGCATGATCTTCAAAGCAGAGAGATTCAATCGCTACTCCATTGTCATCACTGATGGACTGTAACAGCACTGGAAAACCAATGAGGGAGGTCGTGTGTTCCTGAATCTCGGCTTTGATCTTCTCAGCGTCTTCGTGACTGCAATTGCGAAAAAACTGTCCGCATATGAACAGCAAGAGACTTCTGTCATCAATACATTTACATGAATGTTAGGGACTCGCTCCACCTTGGTCGTGTCAAATTGACAGCAAAACCGAGTGGACGGGCACTTTCGCTAAACATTCACCTCTGAAGAGGAACAGAATTGCTGAAAGTCTCCGTCCTGTCTGCCACTCTTCAGTGAGCTGCAGGGACTTAGGTTTCCTTGGACATTGACCAACAGCTTTATATTCAACTTCAAAATCTCTTCAGATTACTTCTTAAAACATTATCGTGTTTATTGTGCAGCAGGTGTACATTGAACAGAGCAAAACACACCCATAAAAAGATAAAAAAAAAAACACCGACCCGGTCGAAAGCTGCTTCAGGTCTTTTTACTGCCATCATTAGGGTACCATGTATCCACCAGCTTCACAACAGAGTTTTCGTTGTGGCCAATGGAGCTCAATGTAGATAAATTCAATACATTGGATTTTGGTAAGCCAAACAAGGATAGAACTTACACTGTTGATGGGACGTCTGGGGGATGTTGCCGAACAGAGGGACCCAGTAGTTCAGTGACATGGTTACTTGAAAGTCGTTTTGCAGGTATACGGGTTGGTGAAGAAAATGCTTAACACGCGTTCACTTTAACATTTAGGAGATCGAATCAATCCCTTTTCGCTGAGAATGAATACAATGTGCGGATTGGCACTGACTCCTTGAAAAGAGCATCGTGTCTGCTCATGGCGACTTTGAGGAGTTTGAAGAGAAAATGCGAAGAGCAATGTACATTCTCCTGGGTTTTCTGGTTCTGGCCTAGCTGATGCCTGTTTTAGAATGAATATTGTTGGCTTTTTTTAAGGGTGGATGCTTATCTGAATAGAATCATGGAAGAGCAGATGAAGGCTATTCGTAATTCAAGATCCTACTCTCTCTCATTTCAATGACTCTAATATGGAATTAGTGGGCCTAATAGTGACAAATGGGGTTCTGCCAAATAAGTGCGAGTGAATGCACTTGGGTAGTCCCAAAAAGACAAGGTCACAGTAAAAGATTGGTGTGTCCCTGCGGAAGCATCAAAGATCAGAAGGAAATGGGAGTATATAGTCAATGACTTCATAAGATATCCGGACAGGCAGATCAAATGTTTAAGAAGTTACATATTATATTTGCCATTATTCGCTGAGGTGCAAAGTTAAACAAAGGTGATGTTTGAACTGCATCAAATATTGCTCACTCCATAGTGAGCATGTGCCTGATGGAGGGCTTGTGCCCAAGCATCATATTTGCTCCTCGGATGCTGACTGGTTTACTGAAGTTTTCCTGTACGATATTCTCGATTGATTATATTGTGTGCAGTTCTGAAATGATCATCGTATGAGATATGATATTTTATTGGAGAAGATGCAGTGGTTCTCGGGATTGGCCAGGATATTGCCTTGGGCTCGAGTGTTGAAGAGCGTTTCACCAGATTCGGCTTGTTTCCTTTTCAGTGAATGAGATTGAGAGTGGAAGTGATTGAGGTGTACAAATTTATGAGAGGCAGGAAGGACGCTTTGCCCCTGCATTGGCGGTACAATGAATAAGAAGCATAATATTAAGGTAAGCAGCAGAAAGTTTATGGTGGACGTGAGGAAAAACGTTATTGTTCAGAGAATGGTGGGGGTAAGAAAATCAGGAGTCTACGTTTGGGAGAGCAAATCCCTCAAGCCATAAAGAAATATTCAAATGTGCATGCAATGAAGTGTGCCAAACGCTGGAAAATAGGATTTGAATAGTGACGGAGTTGGGAGGATGCGTTGGGCCAAAAGGCCTTTGTCTTTACTGTCGATTATGGACCTTGCTGACACTGGCGAGGGAAATGTATTTGACCGAATTAGCAGAATGATAACAATCTGTGGCTTGGAATAGCGCGGAATAATGTGCTGGGAGGCGGCGATGATGTGGTGGTCATGGGGCGGGGGGGGGGTTGTGGGGGACGGGGTGGGTGGTTGGGTCTCAAACCAGCATTGCCTTTCTTAGAGAAGACGATGCTTCACTCCCGAAACCGACCGTGCCAGGTCGGTTAGATCAACTTTGAAAAGTTGACATGCTGGATTTTTCGTTTTGTATTCTTCCCTGGATGAGCATGTAGTCGAGAAAATAAGGATTGAACACTCAGTTCTGTGACTCACTGGTTTGAACACAGCCGGAGGTTTGTGTGGAAATTTGATCGCAAATTACAGGGAGCGCAACATTGATCGAGAGAGAGTACAGAAGGGATGCACACGATTGGAACTTGAATCTGAACGGGGAACTCTGGAAACTCCAACAACATACACCAGGTCCTGGAACGTTGAACTAGAATGAGTAACTTTATCTTTCGACCAGTACAGAGATGTGGGGATGAAAGTTCTGTCTGAATGTGCCGTTACTTTACTGTGGTGCAATGATTCCCTTCTCCTTATCCTTCAGTAGCATGACAATGGGAATATTGGAATATTGAACAGCATTCTGGTTTGTGTGTGTGTCAGTGAGAGCAGACGTCAGGGTTGGTCTGTCTCGACCGTTGCGTCAATAATCTCTCCCTTTCTATTCCATAGAAGGATTCTCCTCTTTTGAATATATCAGAGGAGTGTGCAGAGCAAATCGCTATGATGCAGGAGACGTTTACATCGTTGTGTATTGCCCCGAAGTGTTATGCTGCTGTAAGAAGTAATGATTGAGTGACTGGGAATTGTCCCACATATACTCCCTCTGAAGCTGGGCCTGACACGAATTGTATTCCTTGTTGTTCAGGTTCAGTTACAGTGGATCAATTTAGTCACCGCTGAAGCATTACATTCTGACTTGTGGAAATAAAACTTCGAGCATTGATTGCAGCACATTGTCCGTTACTCATTTTTCATTGTGATTTCTTTGTCTGTTCATACCGACTGAAGGGAGGGGGAGTTAGGAAAAGGCAAGAGCATCATGACATCTTATACATCAAACACAGACAGTATTACAGAATCATTGCTTCCCGCCAAATCGCAGGTTCGATCAGGAGCATTCCCTGTATATCCTTGCCCCACTGGAAGAACACAAACTCCAGAGATGATGGCGCAGTGGTGTCCACGGCCAAAAGTGACTGGCCCTGGATGTCCTCAAATTTGGCGTCTAACTCTGCGTGATCTCACTAAGTACAACCCGACCTGGGAATGGAGTCCCCTTGCTGAGTTTCCAACAAGTACACTCCCTTGGCCAGCCAATCCAACTGCCTGTTCATTGAATTCCATGGATAGAATGTTTTGAGCGAGTGAACGGCACAGATTGGAATCTGCTTTGGTCAACATAAACGGCTGACCACATCGAACAGTGGGGATCAGAGATAGAACTGATCGGATTAGGGTTCCAACAGTACTCTACCCTGAGCATTGTGGCAGCCTAGTCTGTCATTTCGATTAACAACACTGAATCCACCTTGCATGTTCACTCATATAGACATGTGGAGAGGGTCATTATTTTATCATATTTAATAAAAGACTGGTCAAACCTTGAGATGTACAAAGATCTGGTCATATAGCCTCTTTTATAGCTTTAAATGCAAGTCACCAACATGTCACCAATTCTCTGAAAGATGCCAGTGCTCTAAAAGGTGCTGGTGAAGGCTTGCTCCGTTCATCACTTCATCTGAAACGTCCATTAGCTCTCCTCTCACTTTCACTTATTCATTATTCATAGTTCCGCTACGCTCTCCTTCCTCTCCCTTTCTATCTCACACTCTAATCGACTGCTTAACTTCTTGCTGTCCCAGTCTCATCGACATGCTCCTCCATTATGATTTGAAACATAGAGCAATACATCAAAAGAACAGGCCCTTTGGCTCATCGTGTCTATGCAGACATATAATATGTTTTTAAACTGATCCCATTCGTCTGAACATGGTCAGAAAGCTTTTATTTTCTGTGTACTCATGTTTCTCCCAACATTACATTGAAACGTTGCTGTCGTATCTGTTTTAACGTTTCCTCACAAGCTGGCAGCGTGGTACAGACACTTGCCACCCATTGCATAAAAAATAATTTTGCCTCTCATATCTACGTAAAAGTTTATCCTTCTCATCTTAGACACGGTTTCTGATATTTCAACGCCGTGAAGATGGTCGTGCAACTCACTCTGTTCATGCCACGCATAATTTTACCGACCTCTGTGAATGCACGACTTAATCTCTAAATCTCCCGTGAAAAAATTATTGAACTTCTACTCATGGCAAATCCACTCTAACCCAGGCAGCATCCTAATAAATCTTTTGTGCGACATCTCCAAAGGCGTCCTGTGCTGCGGAAAACGGAATGTGTACACAATGCTACAAGTGTCACGGAACAAAATGTTTCACAAGCTGCCGAAAGATTTGCTAACGTTTACAGTCAATGTCCTGACTAATGAAGACGACCACTTCACACATATTTTTTACCACGTAATCTTTTTGTTCCACTTTCAGGCAGCAATGGATTTGCATCCCAATATTTGTCTGTCTATCAATGCTCCTCAGGGTCCTGCCAGTTACTGCATTAATTCCTCTTGCATCGACCTGCCAAAGTCAAGGACTTCACACAGAGTCAGATAATCTCAGAGATGCGTAACAAAGCAAAAATCCCTTCGTTCCAACTCGTCCGTGACAACCAGTTAACCTAAGTTAATCTAATACTATTTGACATCAATGGGCCCATATCCATCGAAATCCCTCCAATTCTGGTACCTATCAAGATACCTTTTAAATATTATAATTTTAACAGCCCCCACCACATCCTGTAGCTACTCAATTCCGACAAGCACGACCGTCTGTGTGAAAATTCTGTCTCGAAGGTCCGTTTCCAATCTTTGCCAACTAAATTATCGCTCACCAGCAGAAGAATGCTTCCCTACACACCACTGCCTGTGTTCCACAGACACCATTTTCTCTGCAACTCACATGTTGGATCCATGCACCGCCTCCACCCACCCTCCACACTTGGAACCTTCACTTGCCGCCACAAAACTTGTTAGCCTTTATCCCTGAACTCTGTTCAAGGCCCCAAAGCATATTGTCAAATTCAGCTGAGATTTTTCCGAACGTTTACCCACTACATCTACTGTGTCCGTTGCTCTCGATGTGGTCTTATTTACATTGGGTACAGGACTGCAACCCCTGGAGATTTTCTGGAAACATCTCAGGAACACATACACCAATGAAACCCACTGCACAGTGGCCAACCATGTCATCTCACCCTCACACTACTCCAAGGACAAGAAAATTCAGGGCCTCCACCACCGCGAAATAGAAACCACCTTACAACTGAAAGAAGAACATCTTGACCTCCACATTGGGACCTTTCCGCCACACAACGTAAACATCAACTTCAATAGTTTGCAAAGCTGCCGTTCCTCCACCTGAACCCGAACCCAATGCTACAACTTGGCGCTGCCACATTGACATGATATACCTGTTCATCTTTCTTCCCACCTATCCATTGCTTCCTTTCAAACGACCTGTCACGATAAACCCACACCTACATTCACCTGTTATCTTCCAAATTAACTTACCCCACTGCCAACCACACACTCGTATTTATGTCTCTGAGCCCTTCCAATCCCCACCCAGTTTTGGCGGTTGCTGCAAAATACAAATGTTGTTGATTCATCTGTGAATCTTCTCCATAAAATATATAGGATGTTAAATCTTGTCATGGTATTTGCTTCAGAACCAAACTAGAAGTTATACTTTCTCTCTGAAGGAGTAGAGTGTAGAAAGCAAGAGTTTTTGTCAATCCAGAAGTACTCGCCTTGATTATTAGCCTTAAATTCATGACAGCTTTGATCCAAACTTCGACAAATAAGAAGTACAAGTCGGGAGTTGAAAGTGATGAGAGGCGATTATTTGAGTGAGGTTTGGAATTCAGGCAAACGAGAGTCAACGAGACTCCAATCAGAAGAAAACTCCATTCTTTTGAAAAATGTTATTTTCTCAATTTTGTTTACAGATTCCCTGCAGTGTGGAAAAAAGCCTTCCACCCATCAAGTCCACCCGGCCCTCTGAAGAGTTATTCACCAAACCCAATCAACTGCACTGTTTTCCTGCATTTAGACCAACTAACGTATACATCACTGGAGACTATGGGCAATTTCGCACTGCCAAATCACCTGACATGCACATCTTTGCATTGTGGGAGATAACAGGAGCACCCAGAGGAAACCCACAGACATATGGCAAGAATATGCAAAATCCACACAGACTGTCGCACAGGTTCACGACGAACCCGTATGCCTTGTATTGTGATGCAGCACACCTTGCTGCCCCAATCGTATGTGCTGCTGTTCATTATATTTTCTATTCACTTAATGAAGCCTGTCCCAATATGCTCTGGTTCTTTGGTCACAGTAGAAAATAGTTTACCCGCTCTTCTCAGCTGCCCGACAGAATTGCAACCACTTAAACCACGAGCAAATCCCTCCACTCCCTGCCCACTCTTAATCCTTTGTATATCTACGCAGAAAATTGCAAAGTGCTCCAACCTCCGCAGTTGAAGGTTATCACCCAGAAACTATGCAATCAAAGCTTAATTGCGTTTGCTGTCTCCAGAATATTCATCTCAACTAATTGCCAGTGCTGGAAGAGCGCTGTTCTGAAAGAGGGTCAGTTCTGAGTGAGTGCCGGCCTGTTAGAGCGTCACTGCTGAGGGATCTACACACTATTAGAGGGTTCGCGTTTTGGGGTTCATGCAATATTGGAATGTTTTTGCGGAAGACTTGGTACAATTGGAAGTATCAGTGCTGAGGGAGCAGGGTCTGCCCAATTGCGAGCACTGAAGCAGCTCCCCACGACTGAAATATTAAAATACAACGTTGACACGAGTTCGAGATAAATTAAGTGATTTTAATTAACACATATCGAAGAAAATGTCATGTTACGAAGACTCAGACTACCTCTCCGTCGTTGGACAAGTTGTTAGTGTGTTGACGTCACAGTCGACAGTAACAAGTCGCAAGTTGTCTTCATCATTTTACCACGCAGCAGTTATAACCCCAGAAACATCTGTTAGTGACTATGTGCTCATCACTCCTACAAATCGTTTTTCTACAGGTCCCAGTCATTCTATTGCACCCAAAGATCTCTCCTGAAAGGAAAAGAATTCCAGAGTATAAGTCGACAGGCTTTATGCAAGGTGCTCCAAGTGTGTTTGGGAAAAGCGAAATTTGACAGGAAAAGTTCACTGTGCTCCTCGTGTGGTCTGGGCAGGGACGATAGAGGTCGGGTCTCAACGATGCACTCCCAGCATGTTCTATGAGGAGAGGTAGCGACATGATCAGTGAACCGTAGTCTATGTGGTCTGTAATCGAGAATGCAGACAGTTAATGCACACTGTCATGCTTCTGTGATTTGGACAGGGGAGGTGGAGCCAGATACTGAGCTCTGTGCTCTCGGTTATGAACTCTCAGACCAGAACCATCCTTAGTAACAAAAACTTAGATGTACATAAAAGGTTAAAGATAAAAGGAGAGCACAAATGAGATTATTTTTGTGAAATTTTGCAGCAACCACAAACTGAGAGTGCTTCATTCAGGTTCAGACCTTTTTGAGAACTACGAGTTGCAAGAAGAATTAAATTGAGGGAGATCCCTGGTTCACGTGAATGACGTTTCAGTTCCGTCAATGCATCCCATCTCTCGGGGTGGCTCGTCAGATTGAAGACTGAAAGGCTTACTTACCCCCATAGATCATCCGTCCTCTTAATCCACATTCAGACTCGATGGGCTGTTCCAGCACCAGAAGCACAAACACGAAGAGCTGTGCTCCCCACATTTTCAGCTGATCTCCTTGGAGCAATACTGAGATGATCCAAGCCCAGATTTCATTTATAAGAACGCACAGTATTTTCAGTTAATGAATACACGCGTTTGGCTATTATTGCATCCAGCAGCAACTGAGCACTCAGATGCTGGAGATCAGAGACGAAGATTGTGGTTCTCGAAAGGCACAGCCGGTCACGCAGCATCAGAGGAGCAGGGGATTTGACGGTTCGGGCATAAGCCTTTCATTAGGAATTCCTGCTGAAGGGCGAACTCCCAAAACGACGACATTACACGCTGTCCATTTCCAGCAGAACACAGTTTCATTCAGGATTGCACCCACTCCAGCATGTTGCAGTGATACTTTCCGAACTGAAATTTTATAGAAATCACCTGGAGAAACGTATACACGCTGCGTGAGTTTTATTATTTTAATGTCACTCTGAAGGTGTTTAGTATCCTTACAATTCACTATTGACTCTCATCAACGTCATTTCCAAATTGAGGGATTTTACCCTCATTATCTATCTCGGAATGATTCTTCAAAGCAAGAAAAAATACCAAGGATTCAGAAAGTCATCCCCTGGCAGCGACAAATCCGCTTGTCTCCAATCTGACACATTACCTCCCTTACCCTCTGTTTCCAATCATTTCGCAATTTCTAATCCATGCTGCTAATGACCAATCAATCACAATCATTTACAATTTGCTAATCAACTTATCAACTGGCACGGCAGCAAAAACGTTCTGAAACTTCAACAAAAACATCGCTTACAGTACTCCCTCACATACTGACTTTGTAACATCAACAAATACCTGAATCCGCTCTTTCAGGCATGGCCTGCCCTTGACAAAGCAATGTAGACTGTCACATGTTGTTTAATTGTCATCTTGTGTCTATTTCAACTTATGCTGCATGTTGGCTCCCATCAGTCTTCACATTATTGATGTCAAGCGAATACGTCTGCAATTTGTGAGAGTAGGCGAAAGTATAGACTGATGATGCTGGAGATTAGAGTCAAGCGCGTTCCTTTGGAATAGCACAGCAGCTCAGACAGAATCCGGGGAACAAGAGAATTGTTACTCGTCTAAGTTTGCTTGATTTCACCTGTCTTAAACATGTGTGACATTTCAAACTTCTAGCATTCAAGGTCATTGCGGAAGGATATGAATGCAACTGGGCCGAGGGCACAATTCTGTGGACATCCTGTGGTAAAATTATCAGACCTCCAGAGTGACTAGTGCATTGCTCTGTGACAAATGCATTTGTAATCATTGGATCCCGTGGTCTCCATTGTCCCGACCGATCCTTGAAGCCACACTCAGACACATACTACCATGCTGTGAAGGGCAGTTGCTCTTCCATTCTGTTTTAGTCCACAGCTTGCTGTATGTTTGGCGTATGGCCCACGAAATCACAAAACACTCGGGGTGCAGCAGGATGCCGCTCAATCCAAACTGTTCCAAGTTGCTCTTTGAAAGTGCCTCATGAATGAATGGCAATCCCCTTGGTTTCGCTCGAACCTTGTGTATCCATTCTGCTGAAGTCTCCATTAAATGCCCGTTTTGAGAAACTCAATGGAATCTGCCTCCTACTTACATCCAGGCAGCAATTCCAGAATAAATCTCCGTGTTTTGAGAAAGAAATAACTTCTTCATCTGGAGTATGTTGCTTTTCAAGTGACTTGAAATGTATGCCCGAATCCACACACCTTGGTTCTCTGTTTGTCTACGAGCGAGAAACAGTCTACCTTGATCACCTCTAATTAACATCATCATTGGTTTGAAGCCTTTCATTCTTGTCCTGTGCAAGGAGAAATGTGCCCAGTCCTAATATCTTCAGACGTGCGTTTATTACACGGATCCCATACTTGTAAACCTCTATTACACGATCGCTCTCTTCGTTGTGTTCACATCCAGCTCAGACTGTGAAGTCCAAATATATAGAGGATGCCGGAACGCAAATGGAGGCTGCAATACAGTCAACTTTATGGCCAAGACTGGGTTAACTGAGAAGAATTAAAAATATACGATTTACTGAAAATCGATCACAGCCCTTGTAACAAAGTCTGCAGTTTCCCATCGATGACGGACACAATGTTTGACTGTGTGACGCTTCAGTTTATGTGTTATCTACAAAATCATCACACATTATTTTCCAATATTTAGAATTTAAACTGATGATCGGATATTCAACCATTCAGATTTTTGTATTTTCCCAACTGATCAACACTGCGCTGCTGCATCATATTCTGTGACAGATCATTTCATGCAACCTATGGAAAAACTGCGTGGTGACCAGCGAGAAGACAGCCATTTGGAAGAATTTATTCAACAAACCAACAAAAAATCAACACTCTTTTAGAAAGTGGAAAAATAATAATGCAGGGTGATATAGAGACGCATAGGGATAGGATGAGGCAGGACACAGATGATGAGGGAAGAATGAGAACAGAGTGGGAATAACGTAAACAATTGGAATGATATCAAGAGAAAAGAACTCTGGAACACATGGATAGACAGTGGGAGAAAGAGACAGAAGAAAAGCAGAGAGTGAGAGACAAAGAGACAGGAGGTGAAATCAAGTAAGGCAGAGCTACAGATTGAGTGGTACCAATAGAGACAGATAGGAAGGAGAAGAACAAAGACAGAAAGAGCGAAGACAGAGAGAATATCGAGAAAGTTCGGGACAGAAGTAAATTTAAGAAAAGATGAGAGACCGAGATGGAAACGCAGAATGAAAAAAACATGCAGTACAGAAGAGGCCGCATTGAAAATGAAATCTACACTGCCTAAAATATGGCAACAGTTGGAAAGGTTCATCGAGAGAGCTCAGGGAAATTTGATGGATGAACAGAGGCTGAGATCATTTTACATCACACTTTGCCAGACTTTGTGCACGCAACGAATTCCGGTTGAAGTACTGTTAATGTTACAAACCTGCACTATCATTGTTCATCTCACTCTCCCTCTCTCTCTCTCGCTCTCTCTCTCGCTTCCGCTCTCTCTCCTACTCTCTCTCTGTCTATCTGTCTCTCTCTCTGTTTTTCTCTCTCTCTCTCTGTATCTTCCCATTCGTGATAGTCTGTAAACAGAACAGATGAGGGAAATTTATGATCTCTTGCTGCATTCTAAGAAACTGTGCACATTTATTTTAGCAGTTGCTGTGCAGCCCATGAGGCAATTCGGTGGTGCTCTCGAAGTCGCGAAAAGTTATATACTGGATTAGTGGTACTGGAAGATCACAGCAGTTCAGGCAGCATCCAACGAGCAGCGAAATCGACTTTTCGGGCAAAAGCCCTTCATCAGGAATAAAGGCAGTGAGCCTGAAGAATGGAGAGATAAGCTAGAGGAGGGTGGGGGTGGGATAAATTAGAGGAGTAGCATATATGCAACTCTCTCCCCACCCCGACCCTCCTCTAGCTTATCTCTCCACGCTTCAGGCTCACTGCCTTTATTCCTGATGAAGAGCTTTTGCCCGAAACGTCGATTTCGCTGCTCGTTGGATGCTGCCTGAACTGCTGTGCTCTTCCAGCACCACGAATCCAGGATTTGGTTTTCAGCATCTGCAGTCATTGTTTTTACCTACAACTTTAAAAGTTATTTCAAACGAAGTGAGCAGCTTCAAACCTGGACATGTATGGAACGCTGTTGACCATGAAATACTGAAGATGAGATTGCAGTGGTGCAATTATTTTGCTCACCACCCCCTTGTCAAAGACAGCTAGGGCTGGGCAGAGAATGCACACCCTCTAACAGGGACGCAGGGCGCACCAATGAATGAAAAACAAAAATGAACTTAATCGTTATTGATAACCTCACGGCCTGGATATTTACTTCAATTACTATTTCCCATCGACATTGTTTAAATGAAGACGATTTTAAGCACCAAGCGCATATCAGGAATGAGATTAGAATGGTGCTTGAAAAGCACAGCAGTTCAGGCAGCATCCGAGGAGCAGTTTTTATCTTCTTCCTTCTCACAGACGAAGGACCGTTTTGCTGAAGCTGGAATAACTACATGTAAGAAAAATTGTGGGAGCCGCACAGGCGCGTGAAACAATGCACGGTAGAAGGTGCTCCGTCATCCCACATCCAACGGATCAGATCTCCAGTCCTAACAACTAGTTATGGGAGAAAGTTCGGAATGCAGATGCTGGAGATCAGCGTCGAGAGTGTGGTGGTGGAAAGGCAAACTGCATCCGCGGAATAGGGAGATCGACGTTTTGGGAGTAAGACCTTCATGCCTAATGAGGCTTGTTGGCCAAGGGGGCTGAGAGACAAATCGGACGGGAGTGTGGCTGGGGGAAAGGTCGCTGAGAATGCAACAGGCAGATGAAGGTGGGGAAAAGGTGATCCGTAGGAGTGGAGGGTGGAGTGGATAACTCGGAAAGAATGTGATCGGATCGAGAAGGTGGTGCTGCGTTGGAGGCTTGGGACTTGCATAAGGTGGGTGGGGGAAAAGGGAAATGAGGAAACGTGTGAAATCCGCATTCAACCCGTGCGGTTCCAGTGTCTCAGGTTGAAAGGTGAGGAGTTCTTCCTCCAGACATCGGATGGTCAGGGTTTGGGGAAATGTGATCCTCCGAAGAGTTTAATAATCAATCCCCACAACCAGTTGCTGACAGTCAGTGTTGTGCTTTTCCAGCACAACAGGTCAGGCAGCATCAGAAGAACTAGAGAACTGATGTGTCCAAATCTCTGAAATTTCTGGATAATATCCAGACTTAGCTAGGCAATGCAAAATCATATTTATGCCAAGCAACTATCAAACGCTGACCATGCAACAAGAAATAAACAAACGATCGTCCCATCACATTCAATTGCACAACAATCACTGAGTCCCATACTGCCAACATACGTTGCGGGGTAGGGAGTGCAGGGTGGTAACGTTGAACAGAAAATCACAACATTGAATGTTGTGGCAGGTCAGAGCCGAGGAATCCTACAGTGAGTAGCCCACCTCCTGACGCCCTGTATCCTGTCCACCATCAACAAGTCAATTTCAGGAGTCTGATGGAATGCTTTGCAAGTCCCTGGAAAAGTTCATTTACAATAACACTCGAGAAGGTCAAGGCCATCCAAGATAAACAGCCCACCTGATTGCCATCACATCAACAAGTATTCACTCCACCCTAACAGACGTTCAGCAGAAGTAATGTTTGTTTACTTCAGATATTCAAGAAAACTCCTTAGACAACACTTTCCAAACACAAAACCACGGCATTCTAGAAGGACGGTTTGACCATTATTCCTCTGCTGTTTCTTTGCGCAATTCTCTGAGTTTGCCGAAACAATAATTGCATAGATTCACAGTAACTTGATAATGTGAGTCACGTCGGATGGCGACTAGCTCCTCTTCAGAAGTAAACACGAAAAAAAGCAACAGCAACTCACAAGAATCCTGTAACCATTGGAAGAGAATGGTAGTGGTTTGACCTGATACTCAGCATATCTCAGGCAATGGGAAGGCTCGAGAAGTGGGACCTGCAATGGTATGAATAGAGAGATAATGCCAGATAAAGTTATTTGAAAAGAAAATGACAAATTGTGTACTATGTATTCATAGTACACGAAGCTTTAATGAATCTATTCATTTGGCAAGGGAATCTAAGTTTCATTGAACTGCCACCACCTTTCACAGATGCACCAGACAAATCGTTTTGCTTGTTTGCATCGGACCTTGACACAGTAACTGCTCAGCCGCAGACTGGAAAAAAATTACAGAAAGCTGAGATCACTGTCTAGATCAACACTCAAGCCAACTTTCAATCTATTGTCTCCACCTGCACTTCTTTTTTGCCGCGGAAAAGCAGCCAATATCTTTAAAGCACCCACCCCCCTCCAAAAACCTCCAGTTATAATTTCTTACAACCTTTCACAGTCATATAAAGTCAGGGATTCCCACAGCACAAAGACAGGCCCTTTGGCCCAATCTGCTCCATGCCGACCAAATTGTCCATCCACACAAGCCGCATCTCCTTGCACTTTTTGCATGTCCTTCAAGCTCTTTCCTATCCATGCATTTGTTCAAATGTGCACTTCCACTGTCAGCTTATTCCAGATGCGTAGCAACGGCTTTGTAAAACAGGTGCCTCAGGTTCCCTTTTATCCTATCCCCTCTAAGCTTAAATTGATGTCCTGTCATCCTCGATTCCCTCAATTTGAGAAAAGAAAATCTGAAGGTACAAATGCTTAAAGACACATACTAAAAGGTTCAAGAGTATCTTATTGCCGCTGTTGTCAGACTTCTGAATGGGCATCACAAACTTGAAATCTTAAGTTGACGTTGCTTTCTGCACTCTATTGCAGCTGAAACTTCATATTTCTCACTCTGTTTAATCACCCTTGTGTCTTTTTGTGTTAGGGTCTGCTATACTGCAGGCAACACAAAACGTTTCGGTGTCCTATGGGGCATGTGACAAAAATAAATCAAAATAAATCAAATTAATTTCTGGCATCGCTCTGCACCATTAACTCCAACATCGATGCAATAATACAAATGTGGAAAGCTGAAATAATTTTTGCAGACATAAAAATAGGCAAGGTAAAGACCAGGGAAAATAAATGGCAAACGGAAAGGGAGAGAGTGAGAAATAGTGAGGAAGAGGAAAATGAGATAGAGAGAGAAAACAAAGGGAGTCTTTTACAGAATAATCAAGTAGAGGCTATGAAATAGTGAAAGCAAAAGTAAACATAAAGGCCGAGTGAGGCTGGGGTGGGAGAGAGGAAGTAGAGTAAGCTGCTGGGAAATGTATATATTGGGAAAGGTGCCGAATTGTAACAAATAACTGGTAGAACCATCCAGAATCACATGAAGTCTCAGAGTGGTGGACACACATGCATTTCCTATTGTCTGCTCTCAATGTTTTGTTGCTCGGGGGGTTGGGGGGAGAGGTCAACCAGTTTGCACACAGGCAGATACAATGTTACCAGCAGCGTGACGGCTGGACTAGTGAAGGGTTATGTTTTCTTGCTAGTTCACAGTGTGGGAGGGTGCAGTGGAATGCTGGTGGGGGAAACTTCAAGGTCGATTCCGTGAAATATTTGAAGTTGGGAAGCTTCAGGCCCCGGTAGAAGTATGCCAATTGGAACTGTGTGAAGACCGAGTTTGACAAAAATGTAACTTGTTTCCAAGCTTGAGTACCTGCAACCTGCAATGCGAACGGCTTAGAAGCAGTCATGCCATGTGGCGTTGGAAGCATATATGCAATCAGAATGGAAAGTTTTAGCCGAACCTTCAGAAAAAGAGAAGTGGTGTTGTACGCATAATCTCCCAGCCTCTTTGAAAGACCTAATTGCATCATTTCTTGGGTTGAAGTACAGACTCAGTCTGTTACTGCTTTCACGCATGCCATTCCTGGCATCAACAAACAGCAAACATTTTTTAATCTGAAAAAAAAAACAAACATTGGCATGATTTCACAGTTGGTTTTATGTGTCCTCGGTTCCATGTGGAGATATGGTACATGAACTCACACACCTCATGCATCAATGGTCAGAAGATCAGAAATCATTTTTCCTCCAAACCGCAAGAGCTCTCAGTACTTTTCCTGTAATTGTTGACTCTTTATGACTAAACTTTTGCTTGAGAATCAGTTGTGGAATAATTTCTAATCATGGTTACAAAACCAGGTTAAGCACCAAGCGGCCAACACAATTGACAGGACCACTTCTTTGTCAGGGATGCAAGAGGAACAATCTTTGATTGTTTTGGGCAGTCGGTCCGGTTGTTAAATATTTGCCTCTTAAACGGATCTCAACGGCCACAATGCTCCATTCAGAACCTGAGGGCTCCACAAAGACTGCAATGTTCCACTGAAAAGACTGGAAAGGTTCCAGTTTCTCATTATGTGTTAAATACACAGGCTGCACGCAGTGAATGCCCAAATAATAAGTCCACACACTACAGGCATTATGACACTGTAGGCAATGTGAATGTTGCTAAATGATGATTGCCCAAATATCTGGATTCCCACATTGGAGACATTGCATTACCGTACACAATACAGACTCTGCAAGTACAGTGTGTTGAAATTACAGTTATCTCGAGCCGTTGACATTGCTTTACTGTAGACCACACAGGTTACACAATGCTGTGTGTTCAAGTATCAGGGCACAGCATCCCACAAACGTGTATGCATATGTGTGCATGTGGGTGTGTGTACGTGTGTCTGTCTGTCTGGGTTGGGGTTTATGAATGTGAGAGAGATTGTATATGTGTGTATATGAGTGTGAAGTGACGTTGGTCTGTGAGGGGATACATGTGCGAGTGTGAGCACGTGTGTTTCTGGGGTGGGGGTTCTGAGTGTTTGTAAGAGAGAGCGTATATGTGTGTGCATGAGTGTAGAGTGGTCTAAGTCTCTGAAAGGATGCATGTGTGAGTGTGCGAATGTATATATAAGAGTATGTGTGAGTGTCTGTGCGTGTCTGTGTATATGTGTGCCCGTGTGTATATGTGTATGTAAGAGTGCCTGTATTTGTGTGTGTGTGTGTGTGTGTGTGTGTGTGTGTGTGTGTGTGTGTAGGAATGCCTGTGTGTTTACAGTGCACTGGTGGTCACCTGTTGTGTGACATGAACGCAAGGACCCGCGGTTGAGCCCCTCCTGATCGGTCTGGAACATAGCTATCAGCATCTGCTCGGCCACTGATAGCTAAGTCCCACACTCCCACACTCATATGCATTCACTCAGACTGCAGACAGTAACACTTACATACACACACATATACACTCTCTCTCATACTCACAACTCACCAACCCAGACAGACACACACATACAAACACGCACACATACGCACACAAAGACCCACATGCACACATACACATACACGTTTGTGAGGTGAATTTGTACTTGCAGAGTTACATTGTACTTTGCTCAAAAACTGTGGCTTCATGTTAAACTCTGGTATCTCATTTTCTTTATTGGACTCAATCTAAACATCTTGACAAAGACAGAGAACACAGGGGGATAACACCTTCAACATATTGTCTAGCTAACACCAATTGTTACAGTTAACCTGAGAATGCAACTTTTTTTGAAAAAAAGTTGTGATTTACACATGAGAGAATTGAGACTATCATGATATTCGAAAAGATGTAAGGATCAACCGAAAATCAATGTATTTTTCCATGTATAATTTCAGTGACATTACACTGTGAACTTTTCCTATAAATTCTGTGCCTTACAATTGTGTCCTCTTGAACCATCTGATGAAGGAGCGGCGCTCCAAAAGCTAGTGTGATTCAAATTAAACCTGTTGGACTCTAACCTGGCGTTTTGTGATTTTTAACTTTGCGTTACTATGGGTATTGTTTTATTGCAGTTTGTATAATGGAAAGTAGCCATGCCAAACAGTGGACATTGCATTACTGCCATATTTTGGAGATGCCAGCATTGGACTGGGGTGTGCAGAGTTTAAAATCATGCGACATCAATTAATAGTCCAACAGGTTCATTTGGGAGCAATAGCTTTCAGAGCGCTGCTCCTTCATCAGGTGGTTGTGGAGTATAAGATCTTAAGATTATTTCTTAAGACTCTCATCTTTTGGAATGAACGTGTTGGTTTTAGTTCTTTCATATGTCAATTGCAGCACTGTTTTAAAGTTACGTTCTCATGTGAAATTTAACAGTTGGAACCATCTCGGACCGGGTAATGCATTTAAGCTGTGAGGTGCCCTTTCTGAGACTGTCTCTGTCAGAATGTTTAGACTGATTCTAATCTCAAAAAAACATTTACAGAATCGCAAATGGGTTCATGCAGTTTTTGAGCAAAACAAAATGTAATTTTACAAATACCAATGTACACCACAAACTGATGTGTGTGCATGTGTGTATGTGGGTTTGTCTGTTGTGTGGGGAACTTGTTGAGTGTCTGTGAGAGAGAGTGTGTCTATGTGTGAGCCTGTGAGTGTGAAGGGGTATAAGTTCGTGAGGAAGTGCATGCGTGCCTGTTACGGTAGGAGCGTAAATGTGAGTGTATGATAGAGAACATGCGTAGTGGACAGGATCTGTGTGGGTGTATGTCTGCAAATTTATGTGTAGGGGTTTCTGTATGTAGGGGTATCGGTGTACCCGTGTGGGTGTGCTTGAGCGCCTGTCTGTGAGTGTGCGTCTGTCTGTGTGCACGTCTGTATGTGAGTGTTCGTCTGTCATTGTGTGCGTCTGTGTGTGTATCTGTGCGCGTATAACTGTCTGTGTCAGTGCGTGTGCAGTGCAGTAGGGTGCAGTGAAGAGTAGTGGAGTACATTATAAAGAGGTTCTGCGATTAATATATGAAAGAACTGAAACCAAACTGTTCACTCTTAAAAACTGAGAGACTTAACATGTTAAATACCCCAAGGTATTTTTTCAATATATAATTTCAGCTAAATCATACTGTAAATGTTTTAGATAAATTCTGTGCCTTATGATCTTATACTCCACAGAGACGTGATGAAGGAGCAGCACTCCGAAAACTAGTGCTCCCAAATGAATATGTTGGATTATCACCTGTTTTTGTGTGCTTTTTAACTTTGCATTACTGCACACAACACACAGCGTACTCACTTTTGAATGTCCAAGAATCTATTGTATTATCAAGTAGATATTGCATTACAGTAGATGCTATGCACATTGCACACTGCTGAGTGTCGGTGTCTCAGTTAGTTTACACAGTGTACATTGTAGTGATGTGCACAAAGAACTGTCTGAATAATACCAATTACCAGAATATCAGTCCTCCAACAATGTCGACATTGTACTACTGTATATTGTATCTCCTTGTGTGTCTGAGATATGATAGGTTTAGGCATGTTAACATGTGTGTGGGGAGGGGCGAACGAGTTAGTGAGTGTGTGTCTGTGTTTGAATGTAAGTCTGTAATGTTGTATGTTTATCTATATATGCATAATGTGACTGTGTGATTGTGAGTGTAGCTGGTTGTGCAAGTGTGTATGACTTTGCGTGTGTAACTGTGCATGTGCATGTGTGTGTTTCTGTATGTGTATGTCCATGTGTGTGTGCGTGTGCGTGTGTGTGTATGTGAATGTACGAGACTAAGTAAGAGTGTGTGTAACTGCCGCGACCCTGTGTGCAGATGTGTGTGTATGTGTGTGTGTGTGTGTGTGTGTGTGTGTGTGTGTGTGTGCGCGCGTGTCTGTGTATGTGAATGTATGAGATGAAGTAAGAGTGTGTGTCACTGTGTGTGTGTGTTTGTATGAGTGTATTACTGTGCGATCAGACATTCATCACCGAGTCTATGTGGGTTTCTGCAGACGAAACATTGGGTGAAGTGGTTAGTGCACCTTCGGTGAATTGTTTCTGGTTTGTCTCGAACGGTATTTATGCGACTGTGTTTTCTGACACTTCCAGTTCTATATCTGATTGGCTTGTATATTGGGTCACGTTTAATACATTCATTGATTCTGTACTCATTGGGCTGCAGGCTTCAATGAATTCTGACGGGTGGCTTTATTTTGCCTGCAGGAGGATGTTAAATATTTGCCATTTGAATTTGTCTCCTTCATTGTCTATCTGTTTGGAAACAAGACAGAGATTACTTGTGGTGAATGGCAATGGCGAGCAAATGTTTATGCATCTGTATGGTCAGTTTTTTCACATTTTGAGTGCGAGCAGCAGCTAAGGTAAGACAGTTTGTTTTAAAATTAATTACTGGGAGCGAGCAGCGGTGTTTTTTTTCTCTTCACAGAAAGAGCGGGAGCAGAACGGGGAAGTGACGAAGACCAGAGGGGCAGCCGGGACCCGGAAGCAGGTGTAGCGTAAGCTTACCTGGGTAGGTTCTTTTTTCCTCTAAAAACACGCAGGAGAGGTCTTGTGGGGGCAAGAGAGACTCACGTTTGGTATGTTGCCTCCCAGGTGCAAGGGTACGTGATGTCTCTGATCGTGTTTTCCGGGTCCTTAAGGGGGAGGGAGAGCAGCCCTAAGTCGTGGTCCACATTGGCACCAACGACATAGGTAGGAGGAGGGCTGAGGATGTTAGGCAGGCTTTCAGGGAGCTAGGTTGGAAGCTCAGAGTTCGAACAAAGAGAGTTGTTGTCTCTGGATTGTTACCCGTGCCATGTGACATAGAGTCGAGGAATAGGGAGAGAGAACAGTTCAATGCGTGGCTACAGGGATGTTGCAGGAGGGAGGGATTCAGGTATCTGGATAACTGAGGTTCTTTCTGGGGAAGATGGGACCTCTATAAACAGGATGGTCTACACTTGAACCTGAGGGGCGCCAGTATCCTTGGTGGGAGGTTGGCTAGTGCTCTGTGTGTGTGTGTGTGTTGGGGGGGGGGGGGGTTTAAACTAACTCTGCCGGGGCATGGGCACCTAGACTGTCGCTTTAGGGTGGAGGACCTGGAGTGTAGGGAGGTTAGGAACATTGCATCAATCTCAAAGGAGGGTGCGTGTAAACAGGAAAGTGGCTTGAAGTGTGCATACTTCAATGCAAGACGTATACGAAATAAGGAAGGTGAACTTGCAGCGTGGGTCGGTACCTGGGATTTCGATATTGTGGCTATTACGGAGACATGGGTAGAACAGGGACAGGATTGGCTGTTGCAGGTTCCAGGGTTTAAATATTTTAGTAGGGTCAGAGGTGGGGGTAAAAGAGGGAGAGGTGTGGCATTAATCATCAAAGATAGTATTACAGTGGTAGAAAGGACGATGAATGAAGACTCTCCATCTGAGGTAGTTTGGGCTTAGATTAGGAATGGGAAAGGGGAAGACACCCTGTTAGTAGTTTTTTACAGACCTCCTAATAGTCCGAGAAACATAGAAGAAAGGATTGCGTGGATGATTCAGGAGAAGAGTGAAAGTAATAGGTGTGGTTGTTATAGGGGACTTTAACTTTCCTGACATTGATTGGGAAAGCTATAGCTCGAGTTCGTTAGATGGGTCGGTGTTTGTCCAATGTGTGCAGGAGGGTTGCCTGACAAAACATGTAGACTGGCCAACAAGAGGTGAGGCCATACTGGATTTGGTTAAGGTAGGTAAGCACTTTGGGGACAGTGACAAAAATTCGGAGACTTACTCTCGTGATGGAGAGGGATAAGTGTGTACTGCAGGGCAAGTGTTATAGCTGGGGGCAGGGAAATTATGACGCGGAGAGGCATGACTAAGGATGCGTGGCTTGGAAAAATAGGTTTCAAGGCAAGGGAGTAATTGATATGTGGAGCTTGTTCAAGGAGCCACTATTGAGTGTCCTCGATAAGTATACACCTGTCAGGCAGGGAGGAAAGGGTCGTGGGAGGGAGCCGTTTTTTAATCAGGAATTGGAATCCCTTGTGAAATGGAAGAAGGCGGCCTATGTAAAGATGAGGCGTGAAGGTTCAATTGGGGCGCTTGAGTGTTATAAGGTAGCCAGGAAGGATCTGAAGAGAGAGCTAAGAGCAGCAAGGAGGGGACATGAAAAGTGCTTAGTTAGTAGGATGAGGGAAAACCCTAACGCTTTCTCTAGGTATGTCAGGAATAAAAGAATGACTCGGGTAGGAATAGGTCCAGTCAAGAATAGTAGTGCGAAGTTGTGTGTGGATGCTGAAGAGTTTGGGGAGATACTGAATGAACACTTTTCGTCAGTATTCACTCAGGAACAGGACATCGTTGCCAATGTGAATACTGAGTAACAATTAATTCGAATGGACGGCTTTGAGGTATGTAGGGAAGAGGTATTGGAAATTCTGGAAAGAGCGAAAATAGATAAGTCCCCTGGGCCTGATGGCATTTATCCCAGGAATCTCTGGGAACCAAGGGAGGAGATTGCAGAGCCATTGGCCTTGATTTTTATGTCCTCGTTGTCTACAGAAATAGTGCCAGATGACTGGAGGATAGCAAATGTGGTTCCCCTGTTCAAGAAGGGGAGTAGGGATAACCCTAGTAACAATAGGCCGGTGAGTCTCACTTCTGTTGTTGGCAAAGTCTATGAGAGAATCGTAAGGGATAGGATATATGAACATCTGGATAGGAATAATGTGATCAGGGATAGTCAGCATGCTTTTGTGAAGGGCAGGTCGTGCCTCACAAACCTTATTGAATTCTTCGAGAAGGTGACGAAGGAGGTGGACGAGGGTAAAGCGGTAGATGTGGTATATATGGATTTTCGTAAGGCGTTTGATAAGGTTCCCCATGGTAGGCTACTGCAACAAATACGGAGGTATGTCATTCAGGGTGAATTGGAAGTTTGGATTCGGACTTGGCTGGCTGGAAGAAGACAGAGGGTAGTAGTTGATGGTAAAGGTTCATCTTGGAGTGCGGTTACTAGCGGTGTTCCGCAAGGATCTGTTTTGGGACCATAGCCATTTGTCATTTTTATAAATGACCTGGAGAAGGGGCTAGAAGGTTGGGTGAGCAAGTTTGCAGATGATACGAAAGTCGGTGGAGTGGTTGACAGTGAGGAATGATGTGGCAGGTTACAGCAGGATATAGATAAACTGCAAAGCTGGGTAGAAAGGTGGCAAATGGAGTTCAATGTAGGTAAGTGTGATGTCACTTTGGTAAGAGTAACAAAACGATGGGGTACTGGGCTAATCGTCGGATACTTGGTAGTGTGGATGAGCAGAGTGATCCTGGTGTGCATGTACACAGATCTTTGAAAGTTGCCACCCAGCTAAATAGTGCGGTGAAGAAGGCATATGGCGTACTGGCTTTTATAGGTAGAGGAATTGAGTTCCGGAGTCCTGAGTTCATGTTGCAGTTGTGTAAGACTCTGGTGCGGCCGAATCTGGAGTATTGTGTGCAGTTTTGGTCGCCATACGATAGAAAGGATATGGAGGCACTGGAACGGGTACAGAGGAGGTTGACCAGTCTGTTGCCTGGTATGGTAGGAGGATCGTATGAGGAAAGGCTGAGGCACTTGGGGCTGTTTTCATTGGAGAAAAGAAGGTTTAGGGGTGACTTGATAGAGGTGTACAAGATGATTAGGGGTTTAGATCGGGTTGACCATGAGAACCTTTTTCCACGAATGGAGTCAGCGATTACGAGGGGGCATAGCTTTAAATTAAGGGGTGGTAGGTTTAGGACCGATGTTAGGGGTAGATTCTTTATTCAGCGAGTCGTGAGTCCATGGAATGCCATGCCAGTAGCATGGTGGACTCTCCATCTTTATGGGCATTTTAATGGGTATTGGATAGTCATATGGAGGATAGTGGATTAGTGTAGGTTAGGTGGGCTTTGATCGGCGCAACATCGAGTGCCAAAGGGTCTGTACTGTGCTGTATTCTTCTATGTTCTATATTTGTCCGACCTTGTGCTTTTCACAGTCCATGCAGGTAAACCTGTCGATTATATTCGTGCTGGTAGATGTGGTTGTAGGCTCTTTAAATTCTGTGAGAAGACAGTAGAAGATGTTTCCTGGTTTGTGGGCCACTATGACTCCTTGTCGTCTCTATGTTACTGTGTCTGTGCGCGTGTGTGTATGCATTTGCTCATGTGTATATACACATGCGTAAACGCACGGACGTGTGTGTGTGTATTTTGTATGTGTGCGGGTGTATGTGTGTATATACCCATGGGCAAATGCATACACGCACATGCACACACACAGTAACATATCGATTGTGAGTAGTCATAGTAGCCCACAAATAAATAAACACCTTTCCCCAGCTCCTCACAGAAGTTAAATACCCAACAATCACACCAACAGCATGAAAATAACCTGCAATAGACAGAGGGCATGAGTGATCAAAAGGCAGAGAAAGAGCAGGAAGGTAGTGCAGGTGACCCCTGTAATCATCTCCCTCTAAAACAATTGTCCATTTTAAGATTGTCTTGGGAGAGCTGGCTCAACGTTGACGGCAGCAGGAATCAGATTGATAGCACCGTGGCACTCAGCTGTTCAGAAGGGCTGACAAAAGATTGGGAAGACGATAGGCACAGGGAATTCAATTGAACGGAGTGTAGATAAGCGGTTCTGTGGTCGTCAATGGGACTCCTAAATGGTATGTTGCCACACAAGTGCACGTGTCAGGAGTGTCTCAGAACAGATGTAGAGCCCTCTCAAGGGGTAGGATATCGTGGTGAATATGGGCATCAGTGAGATAGTCAAAACGGACGGGATGATCTCTTACGACGAGAATTTTGGGAATTAGGAGCCATGTTAAAAGTCGAAGAAAAGAAGTGGTAATGTCATGATTGCTACCAATGCCATGCGTGAGTCAGAGTAGAAGTGAAAACATGGGCAGGATGACTGCGTGGCTTGGACATGGTGCAGGGGGGATAAGTACAGATTTTGACTCATTGGGACCAGTTCTGTGGGAGGTACGATTATTACAAATTTGGCGGCCTACACCTGGGCCAGTCTGGAACCAATATCCTTGGGGGTGGTTTTGTAAATTCTGTTGGGGAGGGTTTAAACTAATGTGGCATGGGGATGGGAATCAAATGAGGAGAATCGTGGACAGTATGGAGTTAGAAAGTAAAACTTCTAAGGAAATCACTGAAGTCAGAGTGACGAAGTGGAATGCAAGACAGGGAGGAGATTAGCAATGCAAAGGTGTCCTGAGGTGTATTTATTTTCATGTAAGAAATGTGCTAGGTAAGGCACATGGGTTAGTACCTGGGAGCATGATGATATTGCTATTACTGAAACCTGATTGAGGGAAGGGCATGATTGGAAACTCACTGTTGCCAGATATAGATGGTTCAGACAGGATAGAGATGGGGATAAAAAGGGAGGAGGGTTTGCATTACTAATCAAAGAGGGTATCACAGCTGTGTTGAAAGAGAGCATATGGAAGGCTCAAAGAGTAACGCAAAGAGAACAGAGCTCAGAAATTGGCAGGGTGCGGTAATAATGCTGGGGTTATACTACAGTCCTCCCAAAAGCCTGCATGAGATAATGTTACAAATATGTAAGCCGATTATGGAAAGATGTAGCATCAACAGGGCGATGGTGATAGGCGATTTTATCTTGCCCAGTATTGACTGGTATTCACTTAGCATTGGAAATGTAGGTGGAGCTGAATTTGTAAGAAATATACAGGAGGGGTTTCTCGAGCAGTATGTAAATTTTCCAACTCGGGAAATGTACATACTGTACCTGGTGTTATGGAATTAGCCTGGCTTTGGACTTTCAATTTCAGTCGGCATGACTTGGGAATAGTGGTCACAATTCTCAAGTTTTAGAATACTCATGGAAAAAGACGGTAGTTGTCGTAAAGTAAGAGGGCTAAGCGGAAGGAAGGCCAACTTTACCAAATTCAGTAAGGAGCTGGTGAATATTGACTGGGTTCAGCGGTTTGAAGGCAAATCCACATTTGATATGTGGGAGACTTGTAAAGAGTCGTGGATTAGAGTTCAGGAGATTTTCTTTTCCATTTGAAAACCGTGGGTAACAGATTAAATTGTGAGCTGACCAAAGTGGAAAAAGGAAAGGTACACAAGGTCTCAGCGACACAAGACAGATGAACCTTGTTAGGAGTAATCCTTGTCCGGGAAAGTAGGAGTAATCTGAAACGTGGAATTAAGAGGGTTGAAAGTGGTCATGACATATCTCCAGCAAAAAGGGTTACGGGAAATCCCAAAGCCTTTTCATTCCTATACATGGAGCAAGAGGGCAACAAGAGAAAGGGTTGGCCCCACTCAAAGAAGAAACGTATGCGTAAAGTCAGGGAAATGGGTGAGGTTATCAATCAGTATTTGCATTGGTATTCGCCGAAGAGAGTGTTGTGATGGATATTGATGTTCGGGATAGATGTTTGATTACCCTAGGTCGCGTCAGCATAAAGAGGGAGAAATTACTGGGTATTCTCAAAAGCAATAATGTGTAGAAGTCCCCAGATCCGTGCAGGATCTATGCTAGTCTACTGAGGGAAGCGAGAGAGGTAATTGCTGGGGAATTCAAAACAGATATCATTGCAGTATCATTGAACATAGTCACGAAAGATTGGGCAATTTCTAATGTTGTCTGCTCTGTAAAAAGGATAGCAGGTAAAATCGAGCTAATTATAGAAAAGTGATACTGATGTCACCGCTATGAAAGCTGCGAAGAAGATACTGAGAGCTAGGATCTACTCCTATTTGGAAGTAAATGAGATTACCAGTAATAGGTGACATGGCTTTGTGTAGGGAAGGTCATGTCTTACCAACTTATTGCAATTCATTGAGGAAATGACAGTATTAATTTTGTGAGGGAAGCGCTGTAGATGTAATACATACGGACTTCCATCAGGCATTAGGGAACTTTCATATGATAGGCTGACTGAGGTCGTGAAGTCGCATGGGTGCCAGGGTATACTAGCTAGATCGATAGAGAAGTGGCTGGACAGCAGGTGACGGAGTGTCGTAATGGAAGGCAACTTCTCACAATGGAAACCTGTGACTAATGGTGTGCTGCAGGGATCAGTGCTGGGACCACTGTTGTTTGTGATATGCATAAAAGTTTTGGACGAAGGTAACGGTAGCATGATCAGCAATTTGCAGATGTCATAAAGATTGTTGGAGTAAAAGGTATTGAAAGGAAATCTCGGAGAATACAGCAGAATGTACATAGATCAGAGAGTTGGGCAGAGACATGGCAGAGAGCATTCAATCCGGGAAAGTGAAGGTGTTCCTTTTTGGAAGATTCAATTCAAGACTGAACTACACAGTGAATCGGAAAATCCTAGGGAATATTGATGTACAGACAACCCTTGATGTTCAAGACCATTGTTCTGTGAAGGTGGCAAAGCGCGTCAATAGAGTGGTTAAGATGGCATACAGCATGATTTCTTTCATCGGACTGGCCATTGAGTGAAGGACTTGGCAAGTCATGTTTTATTTTCATCCAACTTTGGATCGACCACATTTTAAATACTGTGTGCAGTTCTGGTTGCCACATTACCAAAGGATGTGGATGTTTTAGAGAGGTTGCAGAGATGATTCAACGGGATGTTGCTGGTTATGGAGGGCTTTAGCTATGAAGAGTTTGAGGAAATCAAGATTATTTTCATCAGACAGAAGGAATTTGGGGGAGGAGCTGATTGTGCTCTCCAAAGGCGTGGGGGGTACCAATTGGAAAAAAGAAGCTTTTTTCCAAGAGTGGGGGAACTCACTTAAGAGGTGTCAGGAGATCAAAGTGAGAGGGCAGACATTTCGTAGTGATATGTGTGGAAGATTCTTCACAAAAATGGTGCTGGGTGCCTGGAACACTTTGCCGTGGAGGTGGTGGAGATGGGCACAATAGCACCATTTTAGATGAATCGCGACAGTGACATGAATGGGCAGGAAGCAAAGTGATACAGATCCTTAGGAAATGGGAGACAGGTAGAGATAGAAGTTCTAGATCAGCGCAGGCTTGAATAGCCGAAGGATCTGTTCATGTGCTGTAATTTTATATGTTCTTTATTCTTTGATCGAAACAAAAACTATTAAAGGTTTGAGCCCCCATGTCTTAACTAACCACTATTTAATCCCAACTCTTTAAAAATGCTGCTCCAACAACACAATTATTAAACATTAAATCCACGTAATCTCTCGAAGTCCATATAATCTCTTATCCTGAATTCCTTCCACTCTTCCAAATTTGTTACTTCCCTATTTCCTTCTAATTGTGTTGTCTTCTCCCCAGGTCGACTGCCTTCTTTTTACTGTTTTTACTGGAAAGGCTAATGTTGACAGATAGAATCTTCTGATATTTCCTTTAGAGAGAGCATGTCAGATGACGTTGTCTCTCATATTTGATGTTAGTTGCTCTGACCAATTTTCAAACTGCCAATGATGACGTCTGAAATTCCTGTAGACTGCTTTGCTTCTGGCTTTCGAGATCATCGGACTTTAATTTTGATTAGCTTTGAAGAGTTGACCGTTTGTTTTAAATCAATCGGTCAAATTTGAGTTGCTGTCAAAATATCAAACTAAACTCACGTGTTCATTTGTCAGCCAATTTTTGGATTCTGAATAATCTGATCCTATTCTCCATAGCTATTCTCCATACTGGCAGGAAATGTTGCACCTGAAACCCAGGGAAGCACTTTCTGTTTAAAACTAACCATACACTCTTTGGAATTGGTAACCCAGGGTACGAAGGAAGTTTAAGGAACAGATAGAAAGATTTTCAGTTCTTCAGGAGATGAAGTGAACGGACAGGAAAGTTGATGCCAAGTTAACATCAGCCATTATCGAATTGAATATCAGAATAGTCATCAAAGGCCGAACTACTACTCCTGCTCCTCGTTCATACAATTTTAATGAATGAGCAGAGTGTGTCAGAGGAAATGAAAGGGAGAGAATTGTGTTCAACAAAGAATGATTGAAAGTAATTGAGATATTGTGAAGCAGATGTGCAGCGACATAGGAAAAAAATCTGGAGTAAAGGGAAAGAAAAATATACAGAAAATAAATTGTGGATGATAGGCAGAAAGGGTGTTTTGTCAAAAGAAGGGCAGACAGAGATCGGTGTGGGAAGAGATACAAAAACGAAAACACATATCATTGGGAGCAAAACAGTGATAAATGAATGAGAGACATAAAATCGGAGTATGTCAGCGAGAGAGACCGAGAGAGAGAAAAGGATACACAATGGGCGGAAAAAGTATTGAGTGAGACTGCGACAATGAGAGCGCGAATAGCAGAGGATTGGAGAAAGACTGACAAATTGGGAATATCAAATAGCGAATGGGAGACAGTTAGAGGTAAACATCAGGAAGACAATACTTCCAGTTAAATGTTCTTGGCTGCAAGAAGTTCAGAAAAAGAGAGCAAATGAGGAGAGCAGTATATCTGTAGGAGAGTTTTGTAATTTGGAGAAAGAGGATGTGCCAGAAACATCAAGGAGATTATTAATTTGCCAAATACAAGGAACAAGAAGGTATCATTATGTTGGCATGTAGGCTTGGTGGGAGAGGAGTGGGAGAATGCACAGAAACAAAAACCTGGAGAGCAGTTTGTGAGAGATACCGACGTTATTATCGTGCGATATTGACTGATAATGTTTTCCCAATCGTAGATTGGAATACCGCAAGTGATAGGTACTTGAAAGCAAGTGTCTCGAGATTTTTTTCAGGAGGGCTTTCCAAAGCAGTATGTGTCCAGGTTAATAAGAAAAACGCTATTGTTCGTACTGGTCCTTGGAGAAGTTCAACGTCAAATAGACCAAGTGGAAGCACATTTAAGAATTGGTGATCATTTTATCAGAAGGTTCAGGATGATGAAGGGAAATGTCATTCTCAACTTAGAGTAAGTATTGGCGAAGAGAGATATTCAATGGCACAACAATAAGTTGGTGGAAGTGATAATAAATAAAAATTCATATACCTTTAAAGAGGAGATGGTTTGAGTACAATCAAGGATTGTTTCCTCAATTTGGAAAGCATGGATAAACAAAGTCAGTGCGCTACAATTGACAGAAATGTTCTTACATGCTGAAACGCATGTTGATGATAAGCATCCCTCGGAATTACAATTTAATATCAACAGGAAATTAGATGAGACAACTGAAGGTTACATTTGTAGTAGAGAAACAAAGATTAAGAGTGATAAGAGACGGGCGCATAGCATTACGTGGTGTCCCAAACTGTGCTTTTGGCATATAGCTTTCCTTATATGGTGACAGAAAGAATAATGAGAGTCAAAAGCAAATGGAAACAGAGGACAGGCAATTTTTATCATGGACTCAGATGAACGACAGAAGGTGGAGCAGTATAAATTGCAGCCTTCACCACGTTAGGTAGGGGACGTATGTTGTGAAGAGATACAAGGAGGATGCAGATTTACAGAAACAGGTTGAACGAGTCGGAAAACATCGGTCAGCTGGAACATAGGGCGTGAAAATGTCACGTTGTTCGGTTTGGCAGATAATCATAAAACGACAGATAATCATAAATCATTTATCACTGTTTTGCTCCCAATGATATGTGTTTTCGTTTTTGTATCTCAATGGGGGGGGGGGGGGGGGGCATTGCAAAATTCTGACGTACAGAGTGATTTACTTAATTGGCGCACTATCCCCGATAAGTTATTGTATAAACTATGAACATAATCATGTAGGTCTTTACAAGATAGTGTGAACACGAATGTGATGCTGAAATTATATCGGGGTCTGAGAAGATGATGTCTGGAATACTGGACTGTCTTCTTGAAGAAAGGATGTGAGTGTGTCTGTGCTGGAAGTTTCATGGACTGGTACATGCAATGAGTGAGCTGTTTCCCGAAGAAACGTTGGACAGACTGAACTTGTTCCCGCTCGAGTTTTGAAGTGTGGCAGAAGGTGGGGGCGTCTGGCCTGACTGAAGAGCATGAGCTGCTGAAAAATGGCGGACAAGTGGACGTGAGAGGACTTGTAGACTGGTATAGGTCAGTCCAGAACGAGAGGGCAATGATTTACAATGCCTGTGGTGGTGGGTGGAGTGTGGAGGCTCGGGAGGGGGTTATTGAGAGAAAGATGTGGAGGATTTGAGAAATGGAAAGTTTTTGGAGGCGGATAGAAAGCAGAAATTAGAAAGAGAATAGAATCAGCAAAGATCTTATTGAATGATGGTGCACACGTGTGATTGGGGTTGAAAAATTACAGTCTGTCCCTACCTGGAAAGTTTACATAACCCTTAACTGGGATCAAAAGAGCCATTCCTTAATTACATTCCGTGGTTCTGTTGCCTTTGATTTTCAAAGACAGCACTTACGGCTTTTTTTGTGTAATACTCCTCCCAGTCTTCCTATCTTGATCCCTTGTAGTTATTGCAAGCCAATGCCAAGCCGAACCTGAGGAAACAAATATCTCAATCCAGCACAATTATATGCTGAAAACGCACAGTCCCAATCGGTTCTGTGTATGGGGCACCCTCCCCCGTCTCTCTCTCTCTCTGTCTATCTCGCTCTCTCTCTCTCTCTCACTCTCACACTCACACACATACACACACGCTTGATCTCTCGCTCTCTGTCACACCAAATAGTTATCGTCATCAATTGTCTTAAGTTTTGGAACACCATATAAAAAGCAATACATCACATCCACTCCTTCCTTCACATAGAAGCAGACTTTGGAACACCCACGATATTGCATCGGCTTTTTTTTGGGAGGGTCGTGATAGAGGAAGAAATCCTGTGACAGTATCTCACCAATTGTCTTTAGCAAAGACATTCTATCTCATTTCCATGTTATTCCTTTTCTTACAGATTGCCCCGAGCTGACTGATACCTTATTGTTTCCTGATGTAATAGCATTATCTTCCTTTGGAATTATTCTGTGTGTCTTGGTGTTCCTCCCTGATGTTTTGCTCTGCCTTCAACCCTCCTGTCCTGCTCGTTATAAACCTGCCCAATAGTAGGAAGACATCAGCCACCTACCATTCCGGTCCACTGGAAGCTACGCAAGTCACATCAGTCTCATCGTTGGTGCTATTCCTCCTTCGCCCCACAACACACCAATGTGCTCCCTTGTTCCGGTCACTCTATTTTCTCCCACCTTTCTTTGTTAATTGTTAACATCTTCCCCTCATCAATCCTCTTCAGGTACTCTCTGAAAGATCTGGAAAAGGTTTGTTATTTTCAAACAAAGTGAATAAGACCAGGCAGCGTCTGTGTAAAGTGAAGTGAATGTGGTTTAAAGGTCTGAGAATTGTTTTTATTTCAACAAGACGGTGGTTTAAAAAAAACCAGAAGATGCTATCAAGTAGGGTGTTGGAGGCGTTAAAATACATTATCTTCTCGAATTTGTCTTATGTTGACATTAGCTATGGTGAAAACCGTCTCAAACGTTAAAATCTTTTGATATCAAAGAAATTCCCTCTGTTATGCGTTCAAAAACTGAAACCACTTTACTGCACATACTGTTTTTATTCTGTCTCTCTCTGTTCAAGCATGGTCTGTTCCATTAGTTGTCATTAGCGTGTATATAGCTGCATTAATTTTTTTTAAAAATAAGGACTGTACCAAGCACAGCTGATGACTCAAAATAACTGTGTCGCTGGTGGTGAAAATCAGATCTAAATAGGCACGTCACAATGCGTCTTTCCGATGCCATTTAGTAGCAATTCATTATTGAGTCAGAGTCATAGAGATGTACAGCTTGGAAACAGACCCCTCGGTCCAAATCGTCCATGCTGACCAGATATCCCACCCAATCTAGTTCCACCTGCCAGCAGCCGGTCCATATCCGTCCAAACCCTTCCTATTCATATACACATCCAAATGCCTCTTAAATGTTGCAATTGTACCAGCCTCCACCACATCCTCTGGCAGTACATTCCATAAAGTAACATTTTGTGCGTGGAAAAGTTGACCCTGAGGTCTCTTTTATATCTTTCCACTCTCACCCTAAACCTATGCCTTCTAGTTCTGGACTCCCCGATGACTTTGTCTATTTATCTTATCCATGCCCCTCATAATTTTGCAAACCTCTATAAGGTCTCCCCTCAGCCTCCAACGCTCCAGGGAAAATAGCCCCAGCCTGTTCAACCTTTCCATATCGCTCAGAGTCTCCAACCCTGGCAACATCCTTGTAAATCTTTTCTGAACCCTTTCATGTTTCGCAACATCTTTCCCTTAGGAAGGAGATCAGAATTACACGCAATATTCCATCAGTGGCATAACCAATCTCCAGTACAGACGCAACATGACCTCCCAACTCCTGTACTCAATACTCTGACCAATAAAGGAGAGCATACCTAACGCCTTCTTCACTATCTTACCTAACTGCAACTCCACTTTCAAGGAGCTATGAAGCTGCACTCCAAGGTCTCTTTGTTCAGCAACACTCCCTAGAACCTTACCATTAAGTATATAAATCCTGCTAAGATTTGCTTTCCCAAAATGCAGCACCTCACATTTATCTGAATTAAACTCCATCTGTCACTTCGCAGCCCGTTGGCCCATCTGGTCAAGATCCTGTTGTATTCTGAGGTAATCCTCTTCACTGTCCACTGCACCTCCAATTTTGGTGTCATCTGCAAAATTACTTAATGTACCTCTTGTGCACACATCCAAATCATTTATGTTAGTGACAAGAAGTAGAGAGCCCAGCACCGATCCTTGTGGCACTCCACTGGTCACAGGCCTCCAGTCTGAAAAACAACCCTCCTCCATCGCCCTCTCTCTTCTAGCTTTGAACCAGTTCTGTATCCAAATGACTAGTTCTCCCTGTATTCCATGAGATCTAACCTTGCTAATCAGTCTCCCAAGGGGAACGTTGTCGAACGCCTTTCTGATGTTCATATAGATCACATATACTGCTCTGCCCACATCAATACTCTTTGTTACTTCTTCAAAAAACTCAATCAAGTTTGTGAGGCATGATTTCCCACGGACAAAGCCATGTTGACGAACCCGAATCAGTCCTTGCCTTTCCAAATACATACAACCTGTCCCACAAGATTCCCTCCAACAACTTGCCCACCAGTGAGTTCAGTCTCACCGGTCTATAGCTCCATGGCTTGCCTTTATTGCTCTTCTTAAACAGAGCCACCACGTTTGCCAACCATCAGTCTTCCGGTACCTCATCTGTGACTATCGATGATACAAATATCTCAGCAAGACGCTCAGCAACCACGTCTCTAGCTTCCCACGGAGCTCTCGGGTACAGAAGGTCAGGTCCTGGGTTTTATCCACTTTTAACAGTTTTAAGACATCCAGCACTTCCTCCACTGAAGTCTGGACATTTTGCAAGATGTCACCATTTAGTTCCCTACAGTCTATATCTTCCATTTCCTTTTCACAGTAAATACTGATGCAGAATATTGATTTAGTAACCCCCACTGCCCTCCCCGCCCCCGTTTTCTGTGGCTCCACACAAAGGCCGCGTTGCTGATTTTGAGAAGCCCTATTCTCTCTCTAGTTACCCTTTTGTCCTTAATATATTTGTAAAAACCCTTTGGTTTCTCCTTAATTGTATTTGCCAAAGCGATCTAATGTCCCCGTTTTGCCCTCCTGATTTCCCTATTAAGTATACGCCTACTCTCTTTGTATTCTTCTCAGGATTCACTCGATCTATCCTGTCTATACCGGACATATGCGTCCTTCTTTTTCTGAACCAAACCCTCAATTTCTTCAGTCAACCAGCAGTCCCTATCCCTACAAGCCTCCCCTTTTATATACTTACTCTGCATTCTTGTTATTTCATTTCTGAAGGTTTCCCATTTTCCAGTCGTCCCTTTACCTGCGAACGTCTGCCTCCAATCAGCTTTCGAAAGTTCTTGCCAAATACCATCAAAATTGGCCTTTACATAATTTAGGAATTTAACCTTTACATCTAGTGTATCGTTTTCAATCGCTATTTTAAAACGAATAGAATTATGGTCGCTGGCCCCAAAGTGCTCTCCCACTGACATCTCAGTCACTGGCCCTGCCTTATTTCCTAAGAAATGTTCAAGTTTTACACCTTCTCTAGTAGATACATACACATACTGAATCAGAAAATTGTCGTGTACACACTTCAGAAATTCCTCTCCATCTAAACCTTTAAAACTATGGCAGTCCCAGTCGATGTTTGGAAAGTTAAAATCCCCTACCATAACTACATTATTATTCTTACACATAGCTGAGATCTCATTACAAATTTGTTTTTCAATTTACCTCTGACTATTGGGCGGTCTATGATACAATCCCAATAAGGTGATCATCCCTTTCTTATTTCTCAGTTCCACCCAAATAACTTCTCTGGATATATTTCCGAGAATATTCACCCTCAGCACAGCTGGAATGTTATCCCTGTTCAAAAATGCCACTCCCACTCCTCTCTTGCCTACCTTTCTATCCTTCCTGTAGCATTTGTATCCTGGAAATTTAAGCTGCCAGTCCTGCCCATCCTTGAGCCATGTTTCCGTAATTGAAATGATATCCCAGTCCCATGTTCCTAACCATGCCCTGAGTTCATCTGTTCGACCCCGTGCATTGAAATAAATGTAGTTTAATTCATTAGTCCTAGCTTGTCACTGCCTGCCCTGACTGTTTGACTCACTTCTGTTCTCAGCTGTACCCGTCTCAGATCGATCTCTTTCCTAACTATCTCCCTGGGTCCCTCTCACCCCCCCACCCACCTTACTAGTTTAAACCCTCCAAATCTGTACAAGCAAATGTCCCTGCCAGAATATTCGCCCACTTCCAATTTAGGTGCAGTCCGTCCTTGTTGTACAGGTCACTTCTACCCCAAAAGAGATTCCAATGATTTAAAAATGTGAATCTTTCTCCCATACACCAGCTCCTCAGCCAATCATTCATCTGCTCTATTCTCCTATTCCTGCCCTCACGAGCTCGGAGCACTGGGAGTAATCCAGATATTACTAACCTTGAGGACTTCCTTTTTAAATTTCTGCCTAACACTCTGTAATCTCCCTTCGGAGTCTCATCCTTTTGCCTTGCAACGTCGTTGGTTCCAATGTGGACAATGACCTCCTGCTGGCCCCTCTTCTCCGTGAGAACATTCTGCACCCTCTCTGAGACATCCTTGATCCTGGCACCAGGGAAACAATACACCCTTCTGCTTTTTCTCTGCTGCCCACAGAAACATCGGTCTGTACCCCTGACGACAGAATCCCCGAACACAATTGATCTCTTGGAGACCGACGAACCCCTCGTTGCGTTTGAGCTAGTCTTAATACCAGAAACTTGATTGTTCGTGCTCCGTTCCCCTAAGAATCCATCACCCCCTACATTTTCCAAAACAGCATACCGGTTTGAAATGGGTATATGCACAAATGACTCCTGCCCAAGGTGCCTACCTCTCTCAACCTTCCTGGAGTTAACCCATTTATGTGACTATATTTGAGACTTCCCCATTCCGAAAACTACCATCAATCACAGACTGTTGCTGTTGAAAATTCCTCAGCGCTTCTATCTGTCTCTCCAAGCGATCCACTCGATCTGATAAGATTCGCATCCAACAGCATTTATGGAAGATATAAACCGGAGTAACCCTTGAACTCTCTTTAAACTCCCACATCTGACAAGAAGTACATATCACAGCAAAGGTAATTTTTGCTCCTTCACAATCTATAAACCCAGAAAATAACACCGTCTTGTTCCTCTACAAACACTACCCCAGATTAAATTTTAAGCTTTGGTTTATATTTTAAATTCACTCAGGAGATTTATCTCCAAAAACACGTAATCAAGAAAGAATCCACTATATTCACTACTGCAGCATTTCTCTTGGACAGACATAAAACAACAACTAATTTATCTGATTCTGTGTGTGAATTTCGCCCAACAGTTCCTCCAAGATTAGTTGTGAATTTCACTGTTGATTAATTTTCCCAGATGCACTCCGATGTCGAGCGATACACGAATTCAAACAGCAAAGGCAGTAACTGTGCAGGTTCTCTCCCTCTCTTTCTCTTCTGCACTGTCCTCACCAGGTGCTTCCTTTGTCTCCTCTTGTCCCTTTTAAACTGCTGTTGTTTTGACATTTTTTTCAAAGTTCCAAAACAATGCAACAGCATTAAAACAGTAATTGCTGCCTCTGGAATTCGAGGAAATCACCTCCAACACCTAAAATACCTCAAAAAAAGGAGCAGCTCTTACAGCCAGAATTTTTTCCTGTCCTCCCACTTGGATTTCCCAGAATCCTTAGACTTAAAGAAAATGCATGCCCTTGCTAAAGCGACGATATTTTTACTACAGTCATCCATCAGAGTTTCATGTAAATTGTCTGCATTCAGTAAATTTGACATACTGATGTTTAAACGTATTTTCACAGAAAATATTGTGTTTTATTACATTGTCAGCTGATTGATAAACTTGTAATTTAATCAGTGGAGTGTAGGAATAAAATTACACACATATGAATAGAAAGTTAGTTGACCCTCCGAAACAGTGAACAAGGGCAAGTAGCGTCATTCATTCTCGTTTTGAAGGCTCTTTTTACAGTCCCAATCTGGTTACCTCAGAAATGTATGAGAGACGTGTTATCACTCATATCCATTTATGAATTTCACTTGATACCTTTATGACTATGATTCATTTCTAGACTTTGTTTTGTGTATTCTGGTGGGATTTGTGCACCGTTGGCTGGGTTAGAATGGAGTACACAGCTGCCAATTCCCTTTATGTGTCAAGTTGACGAATTTAAACACTGCATGATTTGGAGGTGCCGGTGCAGGTCTGAAGTTTACAAAGTTTTAAAGTCACATGAAACTGGGCTACAGTCCAACAGTTCTTTAATACAAGCACGAGCTTCCGGAGCATTGACCCTTCATCAGGTGGTTGTGGATGACAAGGTTGTAAAACAGAATTTATAGCAAATGTTTTCAGTGTGATACAACTGAAATTATATGTTGAAAACGACCTGGATGAGAAAAATAAAAGAAGTAATGAAGACACTGTCATGCCTTTCTTAGTGCGTCACATCTGTGAAATACGAGAGAAAATGTCTGAAATATACTTGGTGTGCACATATATGTCAACGGTCACGTGCTGAGTACCTTATTAAAATTCCACTCATGTAACATGCGTTAATAATAATAAAGAAATAAACATTTCCTGGTATTGTGGCATTTTCTTATTTTCCCGTAAATGGGTGGAGGTGCCGGTCGCGGACTTTGGTGAACAAACTCAAAAATCACACAACACCAGGTTACAGTCCATCAGTTTTATTTGAAACCACAATATATTTGGGAACTAAATATCTGAAGAAGGAGTGGGAGCTCTGAAAGCTTGCGGTTTGAAATAAACCTGATGTGCGAGAACAGATTTCTTTGATTTTTGACTTTCCCCTTAATAAGCAACAAAAGCTGTGTTGCCGAAACTTAAATACGTGTTGGAATTTGAGGCAGCTAACAAAACGAGTAAAGTTGATTTTTAAAAAGTGATCCATTAATGTTATTAGAACATTATCCACATTTCAAGTATTGCGTTGGAAACCTTTGATCAGCAGGAGATAACATTTTCGTTTTCTGGAAATGATTGATGTGCTTCCTCTAACGCACTAAAGGCTTCCTCTCAGCATCATTATTTTTTAAAATCCAACAGATATATGGGCAATGCACAGATTTATTTGTATTGTATGGTATTCTATGTCAACAAAGCTGCGACTATTACATTATATGAAGTGCAAGC
Source organism: Chiloscyllium punctatum (assembly GCF_047496795.1). NCBI lineage: Eukaryota > Metazoa > Chordata > Chondrichthyes > Orectolobiformes > Hemiscylliidae > Chiloscyllium > Chiloscyllium punctatum. The sequence continues at coordinate 44,369,352 of NC_092789.1, forward strand.
GATTGGTCAAAATTTGGTGACAGGGTTTGAGAGTTGAGCAAGGGTTTGGGAAGTCCAAACGAATAAAATGAATCAGATGATTGTAGTTGCGGGTGGTCAAACAACTCAGTCCCAGGTTATGACAGCACGAAGTCCTCAGGACAATGAGACAAAATGCATATCACTCTTTATGAACGAACGTCACTCCGCCAAAATGGGGAGCGTTCCATCTTGCATCTCAGCGGGACAGCCAAAGCAGTTTAGATTATGATGAAAAAGTTGATAATCAAGAACAATACTGGTCGATGGGAGGCCCTTCGCTCCATCAATTCTGTTCTCATATTTCCCCTCATAATATTTCTTTCTTTCCCCCTTTGGTCACTGGGTGGCTCTCAGCCTGGCCTCCTCGTGTCTCATGGCGGAATCCCAGCCGGATTTCCCATGGCTCATGTCTGTTCCCAGCCTAGTATCTCAGCAGTTCATGGCAGTCTCACACTGTTCTTTGAGCAGCTCGTGACGGATCCCACCCTGTTCTTTCAGCATCTCATGGCGACCCCAGCCTGGTCTTTCTGCAACTCATGGAGCGTCCACCCTGCTCTCTGCCCAGCTCATGGCGGATCCCACCCTGTTCATTCAGCAGCTCATAGTGACCCCAGACTGGTCTCTCTGCAGCTCATGACGGGCTCACCCTGCTCTATGAGCAACGCATGGCAGGTCCACCCTGCTCTCTGAGAAGCTCATGGCGGGTCCCACCCTGTTCTTTCAGCAGCTCATGGCGGTTCAACTCTGTTCTCTCAGCAGATGATGGTGGGTCCCAACCTCTTCTCTCTGCAGCTCATGGTGGTCCAAGCCGGTTCTCTCAGCAGCTCATTACAGCCCCACTCTATTCTCTCTGTATCTCATGGCGAGTCCCACTTTGGTCTCTCAGCTTCTCAAGGCAATGCCGGCCCTGTCTCACGGCAACTCTTGGCTGGTCCTGATCTAGTCTCTCAGGAGCTAAAGGCCGTCCCAGCCTGTTCACTCAGCAAGTTATGGCTGTCCCAGCCCGGTTACTCAGCGGTTCATTGGGAACATAGACTGGTCTCTCAGCAGCTCATCACGTACCCAGCCTGATCTCTCACCGGTTCATTGATGTCACGACCTGCTCTTGCAGCAGCTCATTTTTGCTCAGATCCTGTTCCCTTGGCGGCTAGTTGTAGCTCCTGTGTTGGTCTCCAGTGGCTCATGGTAGCTTTCAGCCTGATTTCCAGGGGTTTAAAGCAGTGTCTCAGCTGCAGTTTCGGCACCAGCAACGGTATGTGTCGGGGTGTAGTCGAGAACACACAGCAGAGCGAGATTCGCCGAGGAGTCATCAAACACGGTGATGCTTTTAAATCATTCCTTGATCATCCTAGTTCAAAATACTAAATTTTACATTCAAACTATTGCCGATTTATTCATTTTTCGAATATTCTATGAAGTTATTCTAAACTTTTTAACTCTTGTTTCCGTTACTATTTTGTCCCTAAGTTTTTAATTATGTAATCGTACTTGTTGCCTAAGATTGCGTCATGTGTGGTAAAGTTAGACAATTCTCACTATTCTCCGAACTGCTATACATGAGTAATCAGCACCAACAAGAACTCGGATAAATTGCAACATTAAATGTGACATGGCCGTGCAAGATTGAAAAAGTGGCTTAAATTTTGACAGAGTTACGGCTATTAAAATTAGTGCAGCCCACTCAGATCAGGATCGTCCTGTTCCAAAAGCTTTTTGGAAAGAAACCGAATACAGACCTTATGTCATGGAGCCAAAGGGCATCGAGGCAAGCTAGAAAGTGGATTTGTCACACTAGCCAGATCATCCATGGTCTTATCAAATTATGGAGCTGCTGTGGTGGGCTGGACAACTTATATCGGGTGTTTACCTCAATCAGTTGCACTTTAGTCTGAGTAGTTTAACAATGTCAAGAGGTAATTTTAAACTAATATTCCCCGGTTAGTTCTTGTGAAAATCAAGCATTCTTCATTCCCAATAACCAACTATATACAGGCTATGGAATGAGAGGTTGTTGAGGTCGCTGGAACTGTGGCTTTGAGATTATAATTCGATCAGATATGATTTTCTGGAATGAAAGTGCAAATTGGAGTTACATAATTTTCACATTTCTGAACTCCATTTGTTTGCAAATCATTTTATCTTATTTCATCCTCACACTGGTCTAGTTCTTTTCAATTTATGAATGAATTGAATGCTCCGTCTTTTCACACTCAACTTCCACCATTTGTGACCAAGTTATGTGTTCCCTGATCTCAAAGAATTATTTGGTTTTTTTAAAGCATAGTGCATTTTCTGTCGACAGTAAGCTCGGAATTACTCCTCTACACGAAGTGGAATCTAATTTCCTGGTTTCAGCTGTGTAGCCGTGTGGCCAGTGCACCATTTTACAGCCGAGTTCAGTAGTGGCAATGCCTGTGTGAAAGAAAGAAAGGTGTGATATCAAATCAAAATCGAATTGGAGCGAAAAATACAGCAGTGTTCATCCCGCTGTGTTTACCTCTCCCAAAAGGCATTGTTGAACAATGCATCCTCCCTGTTAAAAGACACTTTCTCCCGACCTTCATCAATGATTAAAGAAAAGGTATGAATGCTGGCATTCGGAGACAATTATTCGCCATTTAACTCGCTTAAGGTTCGGATGATTTTTAACCTCTTATTATGGGGTCTGGGAGTATGGACATTCATGTTCCAAAAACCTTGTATTCTGAAACAACAGCAGAATAATTAATGCATGCCGAACACAAATAAGATACAGAGCAAAACACTGAGAGTTAGCATATGTTATCACCCTGCCCATATGCCTCCAAGCGTTTCTTGATCATATGCCTATTCAGATGCGGCTAAAATGTTGCGATTTTACTAGCCTCCACCACTCCCTTTGGCAGCCCATTCCACAAATGCTCCGCCATCTGTGTGAAAAGATTACCCCGAAGGTCTCTATTATACCTTTCCCCTCTCACCCTAAATCCCTGCCCACTAGTTCCTGGACTCAACCACGCCAGGGAAAAGACCTTGTCTATTTACTCTATTTATGCTCCTCGTGATTTTATAAACGTCTATAAGGTCACCGGCAGCCTCTGACACTTCTGGGAAAACACCCACAGCCTATTCAATCTCTCCCTATTGCTCAAATCCTCCAATCCAGGCAACATCATTGTAAATATTTTATGAAACGTTTTAAGTTTCACAACATCCTTCCGATAGAAAGGAGACCGGAATTGCACTCGATATTGCAAAAGTAGCCTAACCAATGTCCTGTGAAGCCTCAACTTGACCTTCCAACCCCTGTACTCAAGAGTGTGACAAATAAAGTCATATGTACGAAACACCTTCTTCACAGTCCTATCTATGTGCGACTTTAATTTGAAGGAGGTATGAACCTGCACTCTCAGGTCTCTTTCTCCAGTAACACTTTCTCTGTCCTTCCCATTAAGAGTAAAGGTCCCGCTCAGATTTGCTTTCCCAAAAGCAGCACCTCACGTTTATCTAAATTAAACTCCATCTACCACTCCTCAGCCCAATGGCTCATCTGATTAAAATCACGTTGAAGTCCAAGATAACCTCCTTCGGTGTCCACTCCATCTCCAATTTTTGTGTTTTCTGAAAACCTATTAACTAAACCTCTTCAGCTCACACACAAATTAGTTGTATCAATGACGAAAAGTAATGGACCCAGCACTAATCTTTGTGTCACTTCACTGGTCTCACGCCTCCAATCAGAAAAACCACCCTCCGCCACCACACTCAATCCACTGCTTTTGAGCCAGTTCAATATACAAATGGCAAGTTCTCGCTGAGTTTCATTTGATCTAACTTGCTGACCAGTCTCCCATGAGAAACCTTCTCGAATGCCTTACTGAAGTCTATACAGATCACGTCTACCGCTCTGCTCTTATTAATCCTCTTTGTTACTTCTTCAAATAACTCAATCAATTTTGTGAAATTTCCTCCGCATCCTACCCATGTTGACTACCTGTATTCAGTTCTGGCCTTTCCAAATGCATGTATCTCCTGTCCTTAACGATTCTCTTCAACACATTGACCACCAGCGACGTCAGGCTCACTGGTCTATACTTCAATGGCTTGTCCTTACAAGCTTTCTTGAAAAATGGCCCCACGTCAGCAAACACCCAGTTTTCAATCAGCTAACCTGTGACTATCGATGATATAAATTCCTCAGTAAGAGGAATCAATCACGTTTCTAACTTCTCACCGAGTTCCGGGGAGCACCTCATCAGCTCCGGGGGATTTATTATCTGTTATGCTTTCAAAACGTCCATATTTGTCAACATGTCACCATCAATTGCCCCACATTCCATATGTTCCATGTTTTTCTTCGCAGTAAAAACGGATGCAAAATACTCATTTATAATCTCCCCATCTATTGAATCTCCACACAAAGGCCACCTTGCTGATATTTGAGGTGTCCTATTCTCGTACTCGGTATCCTTTTGTCCTTTCCTTTTGTACTTTTGTCCTTGCCAAATGTTCCAATCAAATCAAATACATTCAGAAACTATTGAAACAAATTAAATTCACTGAAAATTTTCCTCTTCTTTATTCCCATTCGAACCTTTAGGGCTGGCACAGCTCAGCATGTCATACGAAGAAATGTTTCTGACAAAAATGTCCAAAACCGATATTCTCCAAATCCAAATGCAGAGCTTGATGACATAAAGTGTAAAACCATGTCTACACTGTCCATCAAAAGCTCCTGGCGTTTTTTCAGAACTGAAAATAAAAACGACAACTGCATAGAGTTATACAGTATGGAAGGATGTCAAATAAACACTCATGTCTATCCAGGGGCTTTCCAATTACCTATCCAGCTAATCCCAATATCCAGTCTTATCTCCATATCCCTGCAGTGTCAATGTGCTGATTACCAATTAAGATCAGTTAATCGAGTTATTGGAAGGGCACGATAGAAATGGGAGGTCTTGGGAGTCAAGTCGGTAAGAGAGAGAAGAAAGGATGAGATTCAAAAAAATGTGTCGGAAAAATTTGCTAATTCACGCTGTGTTATGATTAGTCTTAAAATTGATCCATTCTAAGTACAGATAGAAAATTTGATTCGTTTTCTATAACTGCGAAATTGAGAAAAGCTTGTTTGTGTGTAATCAGTCTTTTTTAATAGTTACATGTGTATCTTTATCAATGCTTCTCGGTTTACAAGTAAATGTTTAATTTCTTCATCGCATTCAATTGTCTAATCTCGAACTTCTGCTTCTGGATACATTTTCCCAAATGCCTAACTGGATTCAAATATAGGGGAGAAGCAACAACAGCAGAAAAACTGTTTGAGTTCAATTTGAAACAAGGATTATTGTACCAATATTGACCGTTGTTGCAAGTAAAAAGACAACTGTGGAACATCTCTTGCAAGAGATATTACAATAGTTTCGAATTTAAAATTTCTGTTTTAAGTGTACCGTTTGTCTTATCAATGAAGTATCTCAAAGGAGGTCAATATTCAAATTCATGAAAATTTGATAAAATTTTTCATGGAGTGAAGCTAAAGAAATATCATAATTTTGAACGCATCAAAATGTAATTTTGATGGTATGAATGTTTTAAAGCACTTGGATTTGTATAATGTTTTTAAGATCTTGAAACATTTTCAAACGTGTTACATGATTTACGTGTGTGATTCTGCTGCTCCGTTTACAAGTTTATGTTGTCTTTGTCTTTTTTCCAGGAGGTCAAAAAGAAAGTTTCCGCAATACCTGCAGAAATGTACTTGAATACGCTTTCACGTTTTTTTTTTAAAAAGCGTGTACACCTTAAGGGAGTCGCCAGCCCTGCCCAGCTCAGCTTTACTCTGTTCTGGTTTGGTTTGATGTCCGCAACCATTCAGTTGGGCAGCAGCTGGATTCGAAGAAGTAAATCCATGCTAATCTTTGCTCTCTCTGACATCTCTCCTGTCAGCCCCTGTGTTTTATTTTACTCTTTACCAAACGTTGTCCATGCACATTTTTGCAAGTAGTTGGAAATACATCATTAAGTTTGGATAATCTTTTGAGCTTTTGAATAGGTTTAGTTATTCTGTATTCTGTTCTCTTTTGTTTGTCTTTCATTCTGTAATCTTGCAAATACATTGTGTTTTGTTTAAAACAGACTGGTTGCACAAATTGCATCATCCCTGGAATGTCCACAACTCACCTGCTTAACAGAAACAAGATAGTTACAGTCGGGGTTAATATTTTTGAAATATCTTTTGGGCGGGGGTGTATGACCTCGTTCAAAACACGTGCCTTCGTTGCATTCTAATCACCTCCACTAACGTCAGCGATGCGTCAGGTAAAGTCCACGAAGCAAGGTTCGCTAACCACATATGACCAAATATTAAATAAGATTATTATTTTGATCAATTAATAAATACTTAAGTACTGGATAGAACTGACGTTTTTCAGAACATGATCATTGGGAGACCTTTCGTCCATTCACTGATTAAAAAAGAAGTACATCTGACCTCCTCTCGACAAACACAGACCCATATTTTGATTATGACTTGCACAATATTTCAGGATTAATCACCACTCGTTCAGTCAGCTTCAACTGGATGCCACCACCAGAAACATGTTTCCTTCTCTATTGTCAGCCTTCTGCAGGGAACTGTTCCCTCTGGTATATCCTGGGTCGCTTCCTATCCACCGTCGACCTCACACCCGACAGCATCATGGCACATTCCCATGTAACCACAGATGGTGTATTACCTGCGGGTTATACTTCGCCCCTCCTCAGTACCTATGGGCCCGAAAAAAGCTTTCCAGATGAAGCATGCAATTATCTGCAATTCACTCAGTATAATTGTATATTCTAGTACACATGTTGCTCAGTGTAGTGTGTTCTAAATTTCCGAATCTAAGCACAGACTGAGTTATTACTTTTTGAAAACCAAACATTTCTTCCATAGAGCTAAATTCCATCGTTTCCCTTTGCCTGCCACTTCAAGATAATGACAGACTTCCCGTGTCAACAGGCTTGCTGCCGTGCTTCAGCGAAGTTCAGTGCAAGCATGAAGAATATGACTTGATTTCCTGCTTGAGAAGTATACAGCATTCTGGGCTCAATATTGAGTTAAACAATTTTAGCCCAAATGTTTTACCCAAGTTTTCCTCCACTTTAACAGACCTGCCCTTACTATCACACTGTCTACAATTCAGCACAACCCCTTTTAGACACAACTAGAAGCTGTAAGATTTATAAACGTGATTGCTCCTGCCTTTTTGGTCGAGCCAACAGCTTTGCTTTCTTCTGAGCTCCATATCTCGACCTATCGTTTACTCCTAACCTCCTCTCGCTTCTCTGCATTTTATATTTATTTTAAGAAAAAGCATTTTTAAAGATACCATCAGTTCTTTCGAAGGATCACTGGACTCAAAACGTTAAATGAATTCTCTCCGCAGATACTGCCAGACCGGCTGATTCTTTCCAGCAACTTCTGTAGTTTTTTTTCTGCTTTCCAGCTTTATCGTTGTTTTTCGTTTCCCGAATCGCCCAAATTCTATACGGTTTTGAATCATTATTGTGATGCGAGTGTTGATAACCAAGACACTATTAATTCACTGTCCAGAAAAAAAAAGAATGATTTCAAGCACCACTTTGAAGTCTTTACTCTCAGTCAATTTGGATTCACGTATCTGTTCCTGTTGCAGCTTTTGTGTAAGTGAAATGCTTATTTGGCAATCCCAGAGGCCCTGAATTGAGAAGTGTATGACTTGGAAATGAAGTGCCTTGTGTTTCAGAGTTGAGAACGTGATGAGTTTCATTCCTTCCAAAGATTTAATGAGCTATGTGCTGTTGTACATAAAAGCTTAATAAGTTAGTACAATTACATTCTTGTTTAATGACATGTGTCCAGAAAAAGACAGATTAAGCATTTGATGCCAGGCTAATGTATTTGCCTCGGTTTTCTGTAACTCAGCATCGTACTTATTTCTTCACCTTCACTGCTGCTGGAGAGAGATTTCAGGGAACCCCTGCAGTGTGTATGTTTGGCATTCAGCCAACCGATTGCACATTGACATTCTGAAGTGTGTCCCATTCAGACCCGTAGTTAATACATCGAGGCGGCACATCCCTGAACATTATAGGCAATTGAGCATGGCCAAACCACCGAAGCTGCACATCTGGTAGAAACCCAGAGCACCAAGAGGGACCCTTCATAGGCACAGGGGAAATGTTCAAACTCCACACAGACTTTAATACGAGGCTGGAATCAAACCCAGTTTCCAGCTGCGGTTAGGCACCAGTGCTAATCACTGAGCCACATCTTCACCCGTAGCATCTGCATTAATGAGTTTTAACCTTTGTATTTAACCTGTAAAGTTACTGACAGCCTGTCTTGTTATGTCTGGCTGTTTTGTGCTGATATTCTGTTATCTATCTCATTTATGGACCATTGTTTATGACTTTATGCCTTTCAAATTGCTCTCAATCTTGATAAATATTTTCTGCTTTCCTTCCAAGTGACTTGCTTCAGCATAATTCAATCTTAAAATTAATTTTGTAGACAGCGTCGATTCACATTTTCAACTGATATATTCAAGGCATGTGTGTCTGATGTCGACTGTTGAACTGATTTAAATGTCACCCATTTCCGTTTCACAGTTAAGTCGGTTGGCACATTTTCGTAATTCAGCTTCATCAATTTTCACAGTCATAACTAGATGCCACACACTTATCATATTTATGCACCAAGACTTAACAATAATCTTTGCACATTCATGCATGCTGTAGAACACTAATACATTAACGTCAATATATCCTAAATTTTAACTACATCAAAGTTAATTAATTTACTTTGTTCTTGCGTATTGTTTAATCAAACATAGAAAAAACCGAAATAGAATCTGAAATTGATGTAACAATTACAGGTCTCATTCAAACAAAAACAAGGTATTAGTTTTATTTCCACAATTCTGAAAGATTTCTCTTCTTTTCTCCACAACGACCAATGATATCGAGTAAATTCAATGTAAGGCTGACAAATGAGTATGTCGGTGTTACAAGCTTCAGTTATGGAGATCAGGAAATGGAAAATACCATGTTGCCATGCCAGGCAAAGGAAACAGAAAGTAACTAACATTTTTTTTGATACGTTTTTATGAGATGTTCGGCCCAAACAACAGATTCGGATTCATGGGGTCTTCTTGTGTCTGCTGAGTATATTTTGAGCCATGGCAGAGAGCAGATGAATTCGGTTGTTGGAAGATGATTTGGATAACCCACTATTCGAATGTAAGACAGATAGAAGTAAAAAGAAGAAAATGGCAGGAAATTGTACGAGGTCCTTGAACAACTTTATTGTATTTTCGATATATGTATTCAATCTGCTCCTCCAAAAACGTTTTATAAACATTACAAAACCTAGTCTTCAGCAGATTAGATATCATCTGTGAAAAGATAAATTGTAGTCTTCCTTTTTTAACAGCATTAGCTAAGTTATATGCTTGGCTATTTTTTCGTTTTGAAGTGTGGTCAATTGCCTTTTTATTGCCGTTCGTCAAGGTTGCGAAAATGGATACATTATACATTCTTCAGTTGGTAGAGCCTGTGTAACGACAGTCCATTTCCAATTTACAGTAAATGGAAGTTGGTGTCATTTTATTTGGGGTTTTGCAGTAAATGTTACATTCATTCTGTTTATTGACACTAATGCATTTGTATTATTCTTTTCAATGAAATGGTCAAAACGTAATTTAAAAAGAGGCATCCGTACATATTTTCCAGCGAGTTATGTGATTTATTTTACCAGTTGAATAGATCTCTGCCGTGATGACCAATTGCATTATTAGCTTACTGTTTCATGTACAGAGATATTAGTGAAATATGCCATTGTGTTTATTTTTTACTTGAAAACAGATCATTGATGGTGTCAGCAGAAAGTTCAATCGAGTTTATTTTGGTGGATCTGTTGATTTTACTTATTGGATTTATAATCCAATATTCGACTCTTTCTCGAGGCATGATATTGAGACAGTCTGTGTCTTCAGCATATCACTCGCATCCTCCTGGGGACTTAATGTGAATTTGTTCATAGTCATAAAATCATACAGAATTTAACACAGACCCTTTGGTTCAACTGGCAAGTGCCAAACAGATGTGTTGAGATGAACTAGCTCCATTAGCCTGTGTTTGTCCACATCACTCTCAGCATTTCCTATTCATGTATATGCTCAATTTCTTAAAATGCTGTCGTTCTGATCGCTGCTACTGCTTCCGCCACAGACTCATTCCACATATGCACCACCAACATTTTGAAAAATTGTTCTGCAAGTAACTTTAAATGAAAATTGCAATTCTGAGTCCAGGTTTCACTTAAAGTAAACTTACAGATTGAGTCGGTAGTTAGTATGGCAAATAAAATGCTGTCATTCATCTTGAGAGGACCGGAATGTAAAAACAGCGATGAACTTCTGAGACTTCATAATGTTATAGTCATACCACATTTAGTGTATTTGAGAACGTCTCAGCCACATATGCCAAGAAATATGTATTCACCCTGGAACAGGTTCAGAGAAGGTTGACTTTTCAGGAATGAAAAGTTTAACATATGATGATCGCTTCATAGAGCTGGGACTTATATGTATGGGGTATTGAAAATTTTCTCTCCCCGTATTAAATTGTTAAAAGATAAGTCCATGGAGATCTTTAAACAAAACACAGAACCGTTTACATTGCACGATATTCTTTGTGAAGTAAGCTGTAGCATTTGCACTTCAGGGACTGCAACAGACTGCAGCAGTGTATTTGTCCAATTTTGTTCCCACAGGTTTTGATTAGAGGAGACGGTTGGACTTTCGGTCGGAGCAAAAATAATTCAGATGTTTGTACTTACTGAAGGTCAAGCAACGCAATCCCAGTAAATCAAAACAGAAAATCATCAGGGTGGTGTCATGAGACAAAAAAATGTTTCGCTGTTATCTAAGATCGTCCCTCCATCAAAGTGGGGATTTGATGATTTCACGATGTGACACAAGCAGGAGTCTCATTTGGTATGGAAAATGTAATTCCTCGTATAAAAGCGACGGAATTGGACACCCCAACGGGAGTTTCTCCACTCTCCATGTTTCCTTCTCATTTTCTCCGAGTTTCTTCTGCTTTTTTACCATTTTGTTTTCCCGCTGCTCTCATTCTAGCCTCCATGCGCCTCCAGACAGATCCCGTCCTGGTCTCTCGGTGGCTCTCAGTTTCGTCTCTCCGCGGCTCATGACGTGTGCTGAACTGATCTCTCGGCAGGATGTCAGTGGTCCCTCGAAGTTTCGTGGCTATTTTTTGGCTCGGCATAGGAGTGTATCCTGCCGAAGTATGTACCATGAGGCATGGGGAGTGATCGATGAGGCTGCAATTTCAACAGCACTGATTCTGTGTGTAGTGGTGGCATCGAAGCTCGTCAGCAGAGCGAGATGAGCGGAGGAATCATCAGTTGAATTGTTAACATATTCCTTTAAGACCTAGTTTAATCTATGAGAAACGTTAGTGTAAACTGTTGCTAAATTCTTTAATTTTCTAATATTCTATGAAGGAATACTTAGCTTTGTACCTCATGTTTATACTTTGTATCTTAACCCTGTTATGCCGAGGTAACTTCCATCTGAGATGGAATCAGGTGTGCCAACATTTTCCAACTTTCACTTTACACCATCACTTCAATTCATAACCTGGCGTCGCAAATAAAATCTGAAAAGCGAGTTCACCAGTAACTGGAACAAAAGTCATTTTGCAGCAATAAATATGACATGGCCATGCAAAATTGAAAGAGTGGCCAAGTTATAAAGGTAACACGGCGCTTAAAATAAGTGTAGCACAAACATAGCAAAACTCTATCGCTCTGAAAGTTGTTTCATTTTAAGAAAAGAGAGTGCAGTCTTTCAAGCGCACAGTCAAAGGGTGCTGGCGAAAGCAGGAAATTGTAGTTGTCAAAACAACCAGATTATCCATGATGTTCTTACATTTTGGAACTGGTGTGTCAGCCGGACGACTGCCATTGGTTTTAACTCATGTAGTTGCACTCTAGTACACAGTTTAACAATAACAAAACACAATTTTGCCAAATATGACCGAGCGTGTTATTGGAAAAAAAAAGCTTTTATTCCACATTGCCACCTGTGTACAAGTAAAGGAGTGAACAGTTTTAAAGATGGATGAAAGTTTGGGTGTGAGGTGACAATTAGATCAGCAATGATTTAATCGACTGGAAGTGGAAGTTGAATTTACTTCATATTCAACTCCTTGAACTCCCCATTTTGTAAAACATTTATCTTACATTACCCTAAAATAAATAATGAATTCAAAATCCATACCTTTTCACCAGGACTCTGAATCATTTCTGAACAAGTTGTTTGTTCCCTCATCGTCGGCCTTTCACTTTTTTTGTTCTACAGTCCACTCGCTGTAGTGAGCCCGCTCGGAGACTGTCTTCTGAAATGAGCCAATTCTAATCTTCGCGTTGCATTTTTTAAAACATTCCCACATTATTGTGATATCGCCATCTCTCCAGGGATCCGGTGTCCAGCAGAGCCCAGTACGGGCAATGCCTATGTGAAATGCTAAGTGGGCTGTCGGGATAAAATGAAAATAGATTTGAAGTGGTGAATGAAGCAGTCCACCTTCCGCGATGAGCCACTCTTCCGAAAGGGATTTATGAACCGCATCCTTCCTCTTCAATTACTCCCTCTCCAGGCTTCCATGAATATTTGCTTTTTTTCAATTGTCTGATGGAATTCCAATATAAGTATGCACTATCTGCTCCATCGAAAGTTCGGATGAATTTCTAAACCTGGTTATGGGTAAGTGGGAGTTTTGGTGTTCATGTTAATAACTTCTTCTACTCTAAATCAACAACCACAAAATACTCAATGAAAGTCAAACGGAAGTAATATATAGAGAAAATCACTTCGCACCTTACACAGTTTAAAAAAAAGCACTCCCAGAGCATATCTACACAAATTTAAATCAGAGTACGTTTATTCTTCTTTGTTCTGATTGAACCTCTAGGGCCAGTACAGCTCGGTGTTTGGCACTAAGAAACATTCAGCGTATTCGCCTCAAACCGAGATTCCCTGAATGCAGTTACAGGACTTGATTACATTCAAAGTAAAAGAATCCCGACACCATTCCACTGTTCCATCAAACAGCCAGTAAACAGAATAAATAATGAAATGCAGAATGATACAGTATATACAACATTGAACATTACAGCGCAGTATTGGCCCTTCGGCCCTCTATGTTGCGCCGACATTTCATAACAATCAAGCCCATCTAACCTGCACAATTCTCTGTACGTCCATACGCTTGTCCAATGACGATTTAAATGTACTTTAAGTTGGCGGAAGTACTACCATTGCAAGCGAAGCATTCCATACCCTTACTTCTCTCTGAATAAAGAAATTACCTCTGACATCTGTCCTATATCTATCACCCCTCAATTTAATTTTATCCCCCATCGTGGTCGCCGTCACCACACTTCGAAAAAGGCTCTCCCAGTCCACCCTATCTAACCGTCAGGTCATCTTACATGTCTCTATTAAGTAACCTCTCAAACTTCTTCTCTCCAACAAAGACAGCATCAAGTCCCTCAGCCTTTCATTGTAAGACCTTCCCTCCATACCAGGCAATGTGATAGTAAATCTCTTCTGTACCATTTCCAAAGCTTCCACATCCTTCTTGTAATGCGGTGACCACAACTGTCCACAATACTCCAAGTGCAGCCGCACCAGAGTTTTGTACAGCTGTAGCATAACCTCATGGTTCAGGAACTCGACCCCTCTATCAATAAAAGCTAAAACACTGTATGTCTTCTCAACAATCCTGTGAAACTGGGTGGCAACGTTTAAGGATCTGTGTGCCTGTATGACGAGATCTCTTTGCTCATCTACACGACGAGGAATCTTACCATTAGCCCAGTACTTTGCATTCAGGTTACTCCGACCAAAATGAATCACCTCACACTTGTCCACATTAAACTCCATTTGCCACCTCTCAGCCCAGCTCTGCAGCTTATCTATGTCTGTCTGTAACCTACAACATCCTTCGTCACTATCCACAACTCCACCGACCTTCGTGACGTCTGCAAATTTATGAACTCACCCCTCTACGCCGTCATCCAGGTCGTTTACAAAAATGACGAACAGCAGTGGACCCAACACCGATCCTGAAGATATACCACTAGTAACTGGACTCCAGGATGAGCATTTCCCATCAACGACCACCCTCTGTCATCTTTCAGCAATCCAATTACGGATCCAAACTGCTATATCTCCCACAATCTCATTCCTCCGCATTTTGTACAATAGCCTACTGTGGTGAACCTTATCGAACGCCTTGCTGAAATCCAAATACACCACATCAACCGGTTTACTCTCATCTACCTGTTTGATCACCTTCTCAAAGAACTCAATAAGTTTTCTAAGGCACGACCTATCCTTCACAAAACTGCGCTGACTATACCGAATCAAATTATTCTTTTCTTGATGATTATAAACCCTATCTCTTATAACTGTTTCTAACACTTTGCCAACATTTGAAGTAAGGCTCACTGGTCTATAATAACCAGGATTATCTCAACTCCCCTTCTTGGTCAGGGGAACCACATTTACTAACCCCCAGTCTTCTGGCACCGTTCCTGAAGACAATGACGATTTAAATATCAATACCAAAGGCTCGGCAATCTCCTCCCTGCCTTCCCAGAGGATCCGAGGATAAATCCCCTCTACCACAGGGGACTTACCTATTTTTACACTGTACAGGATTTCTAACATCTCTTCCTTGTGAACCACAATCCCACCCAGTCTAGTCGCCTCTACTCCGCATTCTCATTGACAACATTGTCGCTTTCTGGAGAGAACACTGTCGAAAAGTATTCATTTAGTGACTCCACACACAACTTCGCACTACTATCCTTGATTGCCCCTAATCTTACTCTCGTCATTCTTTTATTCCTTAAATACCTATTGAAAGCCTTAGGGTTCACCCTGATCCTATCCGCCAACTTCTCGTGTCTCCTCCTGGCTCTTCCGAACTCTCTCTTTAGGTCTTTCCTGGCTACCTTTTAACACTCAAGCGCCCTAACTGAGCCTTCACATCTCATCCTAACATAAGACCTATTCTTCCTCTTGACTGGAGATTCCACTTCCTTCATAAACCACGTCTCCCGCGCTCTACAGCTTCCTCCCTGCCTGACAGGTACGTACTTATCTAGGACACTCAGGAGCTTTTCCTTGAACAACCTCCATATTTCTAATGTGCCCATTCCCTGCAGTTTCTTTCCCCATCCTATGCTTCCCATATCTTGCCTAATCGCATCGTAATTACTTTTCTCCCAGCTATAATTCTGGACCAGTGGTATGCACATACCCCTTTCTATAATAAACATAACAGAATTGTGATCGTTATCACCAAAGCGCTCACCTACTTCCAAGTCTAACACCTGGCCGGGCACATTACCCAGTACGAAATCTAATGTGCCTTGTTGGCCTGTCTACATACTGTGTCAGAAAGCCCTCGTGCACACACTGGACAAAAACTGACCCATCGATAGTACTTCTACTATAGTGTTCCCAGTCAATATTTGGAAAGTTGAAATCCCTCATGACAACTACCCTGTTTCTCTCATTCCTATCGAGAATCATCTTTGCTGTCCTTTCCTCTACACCTCTGGAACTATGAGAAGGCCTATAGAAAACTCCCAACAGGGTGACCTATATTTTCCTGTTTCTAACATCATCCCATACTACCTCAGTTGACGAGTCCCCAAACATCCTTTCTGCAAATGTAATATAGTCCTTGAACAAAACTACCACTCATCCCCATCTTTTACCATTTTCTCTGTTCTTAAAGTAACATATAAATTCTGGAACCTGCAACAACCATGTCTGTCCCTGCTCTATCCATGTCTCTGAAATGGCCACAACTTCGAAGTCCCAGGTACTAAACCATGCTGCAAGTTGACTAACCTTATTCTGGATGCTCCTTGCGTTGAAGCAGACACACTTTAAAACAACTTCTGGTGCCATTGTGCGTCCTTGAAACTTGATTTCGGTCCTCCGTACTCTCAACATTTTCTTTACTCGTTCAATTTTGGTTCCCCTCCACCTGCTGGTTTAGCTTAAACCTACCAGAATAGCCTCAGCAAATTCCGCCCCCCCCCCCCACACCCCACCACATTGGTATCCCACTGCTTCAGATGAAGACCATACTGCTTTTAGAGGTCCCACCTACTCCAAAAAGAGCCCCAATTATCCAAAAATCAAAAACCCTCCCTCCTGCACGATTCCTGGAGCCACGTGCCTGTGTGGACTACGATATGTGGCTGCTCCCCCTCCCCATTAAGGATCCCAAAAACACGATCAGAGACATCAGGAACCCTGCCACTTGGGAGCCACCACACCAACCTTGAGTCTCAGTCGTCCGCACAGAACCTCCTGGCTGTCTCCCCAACTATGGAGTCCCCAATGACTACTGCTCTGCTCCTTTTCTCCCTTCCCTTCTGAGCAGCGGGGACAGACGATGTGCCAGAGCCCTGTGCCCCACTGCTTTCCCCTGGTAAGTCGACAATCCTATCAGTCTCCAAAACGGTATACATATTGTTGAGGCCAATCCCTGCACTGCCTGCTGGTTGTCTTTACGTCCCCTGACTGTAACTCATCTGCCATTTTCTTGTAACTGTGGAGTGACTACCTCCCTGTAACTCCTCTCAAGAAACCCTTCTGCCTCCCGAATGATCCGAAGTTGATCCAGCTCTCGCTCCAGTTCCCTAACACGATTTTCGAGAAGCTGGAGTTGAATGCACTTCCGGCAGATGTCATCAGCAGGGTCACTCGCGGTGACCCTTATCTCCTACATTCTGCAGGAAGAACTTTCAACTGCCCGCACCTCCACTCCCAGTATTCTAAATTCCCAAAGAGACTGTTGAAAAATAAGGAATAAAAATAAACTCGTTACCGTACTAATCTGGCGCACATGCCCTTTTGTTGCTTAGAGAAGGAGGACAACTGGGAGACACTACCCGACTAATGCATCGGGTAATGCAACCACACAACTTTACAACTTCCCAGATGTCCTTCGCTCCTCTCTCGTACCTCTCAGCAAATGGAGGCCCGACTCACGAGGAAAGTCTCTTTTAATGCTGGAAAATTCACCCTTTTCGGCAGCCATCGCTTCACCACACCTTCACTCCTTGGTAGTCGGGCCTCCATTTTGCCAGAGCGGTCAGTAAAGTCCCTTTTAAAGCGGGAAAACTCACTCTATTCTCAGCCCTCGCTTCAACACTCTTTCTCTCCTCGCCGTTTTGGCAAAATGAAGGCCCGACTCCCAAGGTAAGTCCCTTTTAGTGCACGAAAACGTATCCTCCTCGGCAGGCCTCGCTTCACCACTGCTTCTCTCCACGCCGCTCTGGCAAATGGACACCCGGCCCGAATTAAGTACGTTTGAATGCGGAAAATGCACCCTTTCCGGCAGCCCTCGCTTCACCACACCTTCTCTACTCGCCGCTCTGGCAAAATGGAGGCCCGACTCTCGAGGTCAGTCCGATTTATTGCGGGAAAACATACCCTTCTTGGCAGTCCTCGCTTCACCACTACTTCGCTCCTCGCCAATCTAGCAAAATGGAGGCCAAACACCTGTGGGAAATCCCTTTATATGCGGGAAAACCCACTCTTCCCTGCAGCCCTCGCTTCACCACTCCTTCTATCCTCAGCGCACTGGCAAAATGGAGACCCGACTCCCGAGGTAAGTCCATTTTAATGCGGGAAAACTCACCCTTCTCGGCAGCCCTCGCTTCACTACTCCTTCTCTCCTCTCCGCTCTGGCAAAATAGAAGGAGGTTTTGTAAACTCTTATGTCTAGCTGGCTCCTGAATTAACGAGCCAACTAATCCTTGTAACCAGTTCTATTTTCGTATCCTTCTCGCAATAATATTTAGTTACAAATGAAAATCAGGTGTCAGAGAAAGTAGAATAGCATTTTGAAGTGACAGGGGACAGGGATACATTTGCTAAGTCATTACGAATTTTGGTTCGAGTTGACAATGATTGTCTCTAAGTACAGATGTGAACTTTCGTTCTTTTCGTACGACAGCAAAAATTGTGAAAAACATTCCTGAGAGAACTCAGCACATATATGTGGACGGGTGTCTCGACGAATGCTGCGCTGTGTTCACTCAAATGTTTTTTTAATTTATCACATTCAATTGTCTAATCGCGGAATTCTCTTTCTGGATTTATTTTCGTTTCAAATAAAGTGTAGGAGCAACAATACTTCTCTAAATGTTTAAAACTAATAAAAAGGAAATTGCACCAATATTGACCGATGTCGCAAACATGAACGTAACACCGGCGCATCACATTCAAGCCGTATTCCCATTGTTGTAAATTCAATCATTGTTTTGAACTTTCTGTTCGCATAATTACTTAAGCAGCTCAAACAATGCCAGTATTCCTCTGAAGTGCTATTTGACTGACGGTTCAGAATTGTCAGAATTTTGAACGCATCGCAAGCCGTTTTTTCGAAATGTTTTCCCCGTCTTGTATTCTATAATGCTTCTAAGCTCTTGCAACGTCTCAAACGACGTAGGCCTTATAGATATGCCTTCATTGCAGTTTATGCACATGCGCTCACATTTGACATGCAAGAGTGAAGTTGTGCACAGAAAGCTTCCACAGAAGAAATGATATATTAATATATCAATGATCGTTTCAGTTAACGAATGAATCCAGAGCTTATTTACTGGAGAGAACTCACATACATTTTTGAATTGAACTAACTGGGAAAACTCTCATCCAGTCACCGATCAACAAAGAAATGCATCTGACCATCTCTGGAACAAACTGACCGATCTTTCTTTCAGTATTAAAAGCCACAATTTCCACTACCTCCAGCGGGATGCAACAACCAGACTCATACCACTCTCTCTCTTGTCAGCCTACAGCAAATACCATTCTCTCCCGGACCCCCTGGCCCATTCCTCATCCATGTCTGACACCAACGACCACAGCCCCCACTGCGACATGAAACCTTCCCCTGCAACCACAAAAGGTGTAACTCTTACCCTGTTTCCATGCCTCAGCTTGTGAACGCTAGCTTGATATATCCCTTCTCGGCCACCTTCTCTGCCCGATTTAGCACTGTCAGGAATCTGGAGATGTTTTCACCCAAATCCTTCTCCGTGCCTATGCTTCTAAAGCACTTATTCTCTAATTAACACCTGGATTTGATCTGACAAAATGCATCCAGTTTCATTTTCCGGATTAAGCTCCATCTGCCTTTTGTCTATCAGAATCTGTAACCTCTCTATATATCGGTGTATCCCGATGTATCATTTGATACTTCCCAGCACTACCTGTAATTTTTGTATCATCCACAAACTTACTAATCAGACCACCCACATTTTCCTTCAGGAAATTTAAACGGAACAGACACAACAAAGCTCCCATTAATGATGCCAGCGGAATACCAGTAGTTCCCTATCCCGGTTCTGAAAACTACCATTCCATCCCACGTCTCTCTTTTCTAGGACCAAGCTAGTTCATCTCCCAGCACAGCACGGATCCCACGAGAATCTCCATTTTGTTCCAGCCTCTCATGCGTACGTTATCAAATGCCTTGTAAAAGTCCACGTGAAAACCATCCATTGCCCTACCCTCATCAACCGTCTTTTGCCCTCCTCAAAAAACAAATCCAGCTGTAGAGTTCAACGTTTCAGCAGAAACCAATGCAACCTCTCGCGAGAAGTCAATTTGCTTCCAAATTTGAATTTACCTGGCCAAACAGTCTCTTCTCCAACACGTCCAGCACTGACATAACCAACGATAGAACAATTATCGAAATTATCTCAGTTTGATTTCTGACACAGAGGAAAATCATTAGTCATTCTTCTGCCATCTGGAACCTTGCATGAGACCAAATATATGAGTTAAGGCCGCAGCTTCTTTCCTGCTTTGCCTCGAAGAGCATCATGGGGCAGATCGCATCTGGCACTGGAGGATTTGTCTATCGTAATGCATTTCAAGATACCCTAAATTAATTCCTTCATTTCACTGGATGCGATTGAATGTGGTTGTGGAAAAAACATAGCAGGTCAAGCAGTATAAGAGGAGCAGGGGAGTGGACGTTTCGGGCAGAAACTGCCATCATGAGTGGGAAGGGGAAAGGGGCTGAGAAACAAACAATGTTTGGACTGGGGGAAAGGGAGATGGGGTGGCAATATTTGGATGCACGATCGATGTCAGTGGGAAGAGTGCAACTTATAGAGAGAAAGGATATGGCCAGGGTAAGTCAGGTCAAGTGAGCGGGGTGGACAGAGGGCCACGCCTGGGATGAGGTTCGAGGTGGGGAGATTTGGAAGCTGGCGACATAACTGTTGAGTCCATAAAGTTGAAAGCTCCCAAGATGGAAGATGAGGTTTTCTGCTTCCAGTTTGCGTGTTGCCTTGTTTTGATGGTGGAGGAGACAAAGTATGAACATATCATTGCAGGAGTGGAAGAAGCAGTAGAACTGCCTGGCAACCAGGAGATGGGGTTGATTCAAGCTTGCAAGCCAATGCAGTTTGCTGAATGATCCCCCAGTTTGCACTCCTCTGTTCGATGTAAGTATGCTGTAAATAAAGTTCAAGGAAAGGCAGATAAATTTTGGATGGACTTGGAATGATGCTTTAGGGCTTTGGACAGAGGTCAGAGGGGAGGTGTGATCGCAGGTTCAGCGTTTCCTGCGACCGCACGGTGTGGAGGAGTGGTTGGTGGGTTTATGGACCGAATGAGGGAATGGTGAGTAGATAGGGATGGGGAAGCAAATTTACTTTAGTGGTGGCATCTCTCTGCTGGTGGCAAAAATGGCGGAGGTTGTTGTGTGGGACTTGGAGGTTAGTTTTTGGGGCAGAACGGTGGCTCAGTGGTTAGCACTGCTGCCTCACAGCACCAAGCACTCACGTTCGATTCCCGCCTCGGGCGACTATCTGTGTGGAGTTTGCGCATACTGCCCCCACCTGCGTGAGTTTCTTCTGCGTGCTCCAGTTTCCTCCCACAATCCAAACATGTGCTGGTCAGGTGACTATGCTAAATTATCCAAAGTGTGAGGTGCTTTAGTCAGGTGTAAATGTTGATAAATGTGTCTGGGTGGTTACTCTTCGGAGGATTGGTGTGGATAATTTGGACAAAAGGACTTGTTTCCAACTTGTAGGGAATCTAATCGAAAGTCTACTTGAACGTAGGGACCATTGGAAATCTGTCCTTGTTGGGATTGGGGGTGGATGGTGATGGTACTCGAATGCAGGGTTGTTGTAGATGAAGTCGATGCGGTTGAGGGCATCATAGATCACGAGGGAGGGGAATTTACAGTCCTTGAATTATGAAGACACTTGGGATGTCCTGGAGTGGAATCGTCACCTAAGGAGCCCATAGAGAGGATACGGTGGGAAATGGACTAATGGGATTGCATCTTTTCAGAGGGAGGGTTGGAGGAGGTGTAGTTGAGTTCGCTGTGGGTTCAGTGACTTTGAAATTGATATCAGTGCAAAGTTGATTGTCGGGAATTTCGAAGTAGATGTCCAGGAAAGGAATGGATTTGTCAGAGATGGCTCAAGTCAATTTGAATTCAGGGTGAAGAGTGTGGGTGAAGTTGATGGACGACTTGAGCTCGGCAGTCGGAATGCTCCAATCAACACTACAAGCCGGTGGATAGCTATGTCAACTCCCCCTCCCACTCCCTCAATGTAATGTCCAGACTGGGTCTCTTCTTGATTCAAAATATGGGCACAAGCAAAATGTTGGAAGCACATATCACCTTCCAGTTCTCGAGCTTACAAACTTATGGCCTCACATAGAATTCACCTGCTACCAAATCCCCTCGATAATCACCACACCGCTTGCTTGACCAGGTCAAATCCGTCTATCTTCCCTCACCTTCTATGTGCATCCACCAACCGCCATTCCACCTACCACCTATTTACCGATCTTTCCCCAAAACCCATCCCATTTCCTCTATATATTTCTCAGCCTGCTTTCCCCTCCCAGGCCTGATGAAGGACCTTGCCAGGACGTCGACTCTCCTGCGTCTCTTGTGCTGCTTGACCTGGTGTATATATTTCACCAGCGCATGTGATCAGGTCTGACTTTCCAGCATCTGCAACCCACAGTACCTCCTTCACTATCTTGAACTGCTTGAGAGTATTCACACACTTTTTCCTAATCTCAATATTCCTCATGTCTCCCTCTTTGAAGAGCACTGATGCAAAGTACTCATTAAGGATCTCACCCATTCCTTGTGGTTCTGCATATAATCCCATTACTTTATTCATGACCGAGCTTATTCTCCCACCAGCTAGCCTCTTGCTCCTAAACATTACATGTATATGAATTGCCTTAGGAATCCCCTTATCTTTGTTGGCCAAGGATATTTCATGGACTCATTTTGCTCTCGAACCTCCCGGTTTTACTTCCTTCCTCGGTTCGATATATTCTTCAAAACCTGGTCTGTTTTTTCTCAATTGCCCACACACTGGGAAATTACTTCCTTATCTGATGAATTTGAAAACCTGTCATCAAAGGTTCCAGAGTCATGCCATTCTTGTCCATCGTTGCCACAGGAACATGCCAGTCCAGCACTCGAAGCCATTGATGTGTAAAGGAGTCCAGGTAGTCATATGTTGATTTTTACTCAAGCAGTCTATTCTCAACCCACAATATCTGATTCTTGCCTAATTCGGTTATAGTTAACCTTGCCCCTAATTTAACAACTTCAGCCGATGTAGAGTGTTGTCCTTCTTCACAAGAATTTAAAATCTTAGGAAATTATGGTCACTGTTACCACAATAGTGGGAGTTTGATGACATTGACTCTCAGCAAAATCATTCAAAGGATATCTCCCTCAAAACAGCTGTTCTACGCTCTTGAACCATTAATGCAGTCTTCATACTTTCTGACCTGCTGCTCTGGTTCTGACCTATCCCTCACTAGCACTCGAACTTAAACACTCCCGAGTGCAACTATGAAACTATGAAACTTCACTCCCAGGATTTTCGTTCCAAACCAGTTTACTTTCGATCAGTCTTTCTCAATTATATAGTTGTGAAGTGCTGCATTTTGGAAAGGTGAAACAGAGCAGGACATATAAACGTAACATTAAGGTCCTGAGGAGCGTTGCTGACCAAAGAGGATTTGGAGCGCATGTTTTAAATTTCTTTAAAGTGTTGTCTCAAGTCGATAGTATATTGCAGAAGGCATTTCGTAAGTTACCATTTGTTGTCCACACCATTGTGCACAGTAATCGGAAGGTCATATTTTGGTTGTACAGGACATTGGATAGGCCACTTTTGAAATGTTGCTTGCAACATTCTCCCTCCAATTCTCCCTGCTATCGGAAGGATATTGTGAAACCTGAAATGTATCAGATACGATTTACAAGGATGCTACCAGGTTGGAGGGCTTAAACTACAGGTAGAAGATAAAAGGGCTGGTACTGCTTTTGTTTTTTCTTCAAGTATTGGGTGCTGAGAGGAGTCCTTATAGAGTTTGATAAAATCAAACGGAGTATGGTTAGTGTAAATAGGCAAAGCCCTTTCGCTGGTTTGGGAGACTCCAGAAAGAGACGGCACAGGAATAGTGTCAGAGGGGAAATATAAAGCGGAAATGTATGAGGTGATTCACTTTGGAAAGAGTAACAAGAAGTTAGAGTACTGAGTTCATGGTAAGATTATTATCAGTGTAGATGAGTAGAACGATCTCGGTTTCGATGGACATAGATCTCTGAAAGTTGCAACACAGATTTAGACGGTTGTTAATTAGTCATATGGTGTGTTAGCCGTATTTGAATGAGGGTTTGAGTTTCGCAGCATGGAGGTCATGCTGCAACTCTGATAAAACACTGGTACAGCCGTACTTAGAGTATGGTGTTCACGTCTGGTCACCGCAGGAAGGACGTGGAAGCTATGGAAACGGTTCAGGGGAGATTTACGAGGATGTTGTCTGGTATGGACGGAAGGTTTTACGAGGAAATTGCTGAGGCACCTGATGCCGCTTTATTGAGAATAAGAAGGTTGAAACGTGAAACATACAAGATAATCAGAGGGTTAAATAGTTAGGACAATGATAGCCATTTTCCTCGAATTATTATGGCGAACACGAGGCAACATAGTATTTAATTGATGGTCGGTAGATATGGGAGAGATGTTCGAGCTATTTTATTTACTCAGCGAGCATTATGGAAGTGGAACACACCGCCTACGACAGCAGAACGCTCGCCAAATGTAAGGGCTTTCAAATGGTCATTGGATAAACATATGTTTGAAAATAGAATAGTGTGTGACAAAGAGACTTCAGATTGTTTCCACAGATCGTTGCAACATCGAGGTCCAAAAGACCTGTACTGAACTGTCTATTTTCTGCGTACTGTTTGAAAGGCACTTACGTGTCAACCTTTTGGTGCAAAGGTTCCTGTGTGGAAAGAATTAGCTTCCAGTGGGAATGTTAGAGGCTGATGAAATAACAAGATTTAAGAGTCATCTAGATGAATGCCTGAATCGAAAGAGTTTCGAGGGATATGGAGCAAGTGCTTGCAAATGGGACTAAATTAATTTAGAATATCTGCGTGGCATGGGTGGATTGGACTTAAAGATCTGTTTGCATGCTGTACATTTCGTGATTCGATGATTCTACGTCACACCTTCTCTGGAAGATATCTCAATGATCTGCATTCCTTAAGCTTGCCAAGCCCCAAACACACATGCCACCAAATTAATCACGTATTCAATATACCATTTCTCAGGTCCTAGCCTTATTTATGGAGAGAAATCCTTCTTTTTCGACCGAACTATCAGATTTTTGTTGCAGGTCTTCATACCAATGTCATTCAGGCCAATGTGGCCAATTACTTCTGGCTGTCTGTTATGAACGTTATTATGGCAGATATGTAGTCAACTTAGTGTTGCCATGTATGCCCGCGGTCATGTACATTTCATGATTCGATGATTCTATGCCACATGGTGACAATGGATTGCCTTGTTATTACCATTGCAGTGATTTTAAGTCGGCTTCTGGCAATTTGTTTTCCAGCTAGTTCACAAAACCTCACGCAGGGACGTCACTTGATAATTCTACTTCTCTATGCTTCTCGAAACTGCACTGTGTGGTTGACTGTCGCTTTCAACTTTGATCAGTTACTGACAATTTATCAACGGCAGCACAAAAAGAAGTTCTGAACAGAAAAATGTAGCAGCTATAGTTATAGGAATAGTCTGTGTGCGATGCTGTTTAAAAAGCATAACATATCACTTCGTATGTGAGGCCTAAAATATCATTAATAACGTAGGCTGGAACAGCTACATAACAGAGATCTATCATGCACCACTTGTATGGAAATTGCTTGACAGTTTTGCTCGCATTTAAACCCCATGTCTCTTTATTTTGCTGCACAGAATGTTAAACAGGCCCTTTGGCCCAACAAGTCCACACCGACCCGCTGAAGCGTAACCAACCCAGACCTATACCCCTACATTTACCCCTTCACCTAACACTACAGGCAATTTAGTATGGCCAATTTACGTAACCTGCACATTTTTTTGGATTGTGGGAGAAACCCCACGCAGACACAGGAAGAATGTGCAAACTCCACACAGTCAGTCGCCTGAGGCGGGAATTGAACCCGGGTCTGTGGTGCTATGCAGCAATAGTGCTTACCACTGTGCCACCGTGCCGCAAACTAAATGCGACACAGAAATGGAGAGCAGGAGAAAGAGCACTGTTTTGTCATCTTGGGCAGTTTACTCTGTTTTGTGTTTAACGTATGCTGCACATTTTCGACTTGTACAAATTTCAGGTGGTAGCTACTCTAACCGTTCCAATCCCAATGACCCCAAATTTATTCTGAAGTAAAGCACGTAAATGCTACAACTCTTAAATTCATGCACCAATGCGTGGATTTATGCAGGGACACAGACAAAATTCAGAGGTCAGTTGAAAGAAGCTTTGAAATAGTTTTCCAAACTTATTACGAAATGTCATAAACAGTGGGTCCGGCTGAATATCATGATGTGAATTTAACCGTTCAGTAAATCCACACGCAACAGTATGAATCTGTAATTCAGCAATTCTAGAAAGATAAACATCAGGATGCCCAAGCTTGTTAATTCACACCAATGAAAGAACAATCAAACAGCAACCCCCTTTTTAAAATATTGATGGAAGCCAAATGCGAAAGAGATTTTTTGTTCAGGATTTGCCTCTTCTGCCGGCCACAAAGGCTTAGCATAAAAATACTTCCTTTTGAAGTAGATATGTAAGCTCTGAATGTGACGAAACTCATAGTCCCTACTAAAAGTAAATGTCATGGTCAAGGCCAGGATACCCTCAAAATATTTTAGGAATCTAAACCAAACACTTACTTCTTAGTTTTATGCAAATGTGAAGTTGCCATCCCAGTTAAAATGCAACAGGTGAAACATCTCGTTGCTAAGCACAACAGAAATTCTTTAAACACTAACTGTGAAACACGCACAAAAGAAAAAGAAATTTAGAATAACTTAACTATTGGAAAGTTAATTGTCCAGAAAATCAACCTAACGAAGGAGCTTTTCCAATTTACGTAACATCAAGTTAACACACCCCTTGCCAAACGTTAAATCCAAACACAGATAATTTCAGGCAGGCGAAATTTCCGACTGAAAAGTCATTCAGGAATCATCTCCTGAAACTTGAAAACATTCATCACAACAGCAGCTTCTCACTTTTACAAGGAAAGTGGAGAGAAAATGGACTCGGAGAATTGGCCACTCCCCAGCCATTGTTAATCTGTACATTTTGGGACATCTGCTATCACAACGTCTCACGAAAAAAAAGGACAAAATAACCTTTTAAAGTGACAGCGTACCCACAATATCCCCCTTAAAGCATCCGTTCACAAAGATGAATTCACTTTTAAACCCATTAGTCTTACTTTGTTAATATACTACAGTAAATATGCATGATATTTCTGCTGTTTACTCCTGCCACTGAAAACCTCTATATCTTCAACCAAGTGTCGATAATGCGTCGTGAATTGCGTTGTCTCTTCCTACCACGTATAATTTTCAAATTGAATAGCTGCAATAATAGGGACCATTTAAATAATCTGCATTTTGTTCGACTAAAATTTTTCCTTTCATGAGTTTTGATCGCTATACATAATTGTCACTGGAACATTCCCGGCAACATAAATGTCACAATGCTATAACGTCAATACCGAGTTCTAGGTCTCCTTCTCAATTGTTTAATACTTCTGATGATAAATGTTCACTTTACTGGCGATATATCGACAGGTCTTTCAATCTTCTCGTCATCTTCCTGCGAGAGCACAGCACCAATAATCACATCACACTTATCGATATCCCTCTTGAATGGTTTTGTCTAATTAAGTTTGGCTAATACTGGGGCTATCGTTAACACAGCTTTCAATCTGTCAAATGCGTTTACACAGTCTGCCGTGCACTGAAACGTTGTGCATTTTCCCAGTAGTTCAGTGAGTGGAGCAGCGCGCTGCTCAGTTCAATGCGAATTTCGAATGAAACCCACTCAATCACAAGAATCGGTGTTCTGTTCTTTTCGTCGAGAATATGAGAAAAACCGAATAACCTTTGTTTTCACATTACATGGTACAGTCTGTCCGCATTTGATAACAAATATCAGGAATATGACATGAGCTTTAGAACATGCATAGAATGTAGATTGCGATAGCACAGCACGGGCCCTTTGGATCTAGGTTTTGCGCCGACATGTGAAACTCATCTGACTCCTAGCTAACCTCTCCAATTCCATGATTATCCATCGGTTTACCCAACGACAATTTAAATGCACTTAATGATGGCGATTCTATGAAGTTTGCAGGCAGGACGTTTCACTGCTACGCTCTTGGCGAAAAACCGACATCTGCCGTCAGTCCTCTCTTTATCAATTCTAAATGTAATTGTCGTCCCCTCGTGAGAGCCATCTCCAAACCGAGGAAAACCACTCCCACTCTCCACAATATCCTATCATTTGATCGTCTTTTCTGTCTCTGTCAAGTCACCTCTAATTATCTACTCTAAAAAGAAAATAGCCAAAGCCCGCCACCTTTTCCCGATAAGACGTTTCGTCCATATTCAGCAATATCCTGGTAAATCACTGATGCACACTTTCCAAATCTTCCACATGCTTCCTATCATGCTGTGACCAGAACTGTATGCAATGCTCCAAGGGCGACCACATCAGAGTGTGGTATTGCTGCAACATGATCTCATGCCCACGAATAAAGAGCGATACACCGTGTACCTTCTTAACAACCCGATCAAACTGGGTGGCAACTTTCATGGATCTATGCACACGGACAACGAGATCTCTCTGCTCATCGACACAACCAAGTATATTATCAAAGTGAATCATCTCACAAATTTTTGGCATTAATCTTCATTTGCCACCTCTCAGCCTATCTCTGTAGCTTATCTCATATCATCTGTAATCTGCAACATCCTTCAGCACGATCTAAAACTCCCCTGTATTTAGTGTCATCCGAAAAGTTACTAACACATCATTGAACACACACTCATCCAGGTCATTCGTGACAATTACAAACGGCAGTGGCCCCATACCAGATCCATGAGGGAGACCACAAATAACTGAACTGCAGAATGAACATTTTCTGTCAACCACCACATTCTGTCTTCTATCCAGTCGGGAATTGCTCATCCAAACCGCTGAATCACACTCAGTGCAATGCCACTGTATTTTGTGCAATTGCCTGGCGTGAGTAACATTAGCAAACGCTTCACTGAACTCCATATACACCATGTCAACCGTTTTACCACAATCTAACTGCTTGATAAACGTCTCAAAAAAGTCAATAAGCTCTGTGAGTCACAGCCTACCCTCCCAACCCCGGTTGAATATCCTTAACTAAATTATTCCTTTATAGATGATTATAAATCCTAAATCTTATAATGCCTTCCATCACCTTAACCACAACAGAATTATGGTCTATAATTGCCAAGGATGCCTCTCTTCCACTTCTTGAACAAGGGAACCACATTTGATATCCTCCAGCCGTCTGGCACTATCGATTAGACGATGACGACATAAGCAGCAGAGCAGAAAGGTTCTGTAATCTCCTCCCAGCTCCCGGAGAATCCGAGCATAAATGCCATTCGGCCCAGGGACTTATCTATTTTGACACGTTCCAGAATTGCTAACATGACCTCCTCATGAACTTCAATCCCATCGGGACTAACAGACTGTATCGCAACATTGTACTCAGCAAAATTGTCTTTTTCCAGTGCGAATACCAACGAGAAGTGTTCCTCTAGCGCCTTCCTTATATCCTCAGATTCCACTTACAACTTCTCACAACTGTCCTTGACTTGGTCTGATCGTGCCCCAGTCATTTTAGTTTATTCCAGATGCACCTGTAGAAAGCATTATAGTTTTCCTTGATCTACCTTCCAAAGACTTCTCATGCCCTCTCATGGTTCTTCTATGCTCCCTGTTTAAACCTTCCTGCCGAATGTGACACTCACAAGCGACCTAGCAGAACCCTCCCGCCTCATCGTTACATAATTCTCCTTCCTCCTCTTGACAAGAGATTCAATTTCCTTTGTAAACCACGGTTCCCTCACTCGACCACTTCCTCTGTGCCTCATAGGAAAAAAACATATCTAGGACACGTAGTCGCTGTTTCTTGAACAAGTTCCACATTTCAATAGTGCGCAACCCCTGCATTTTCCTTCTCCATCCTATGCATCCTCAATCTTGCCTAATCGCATCATAGTTGTATTTATATCCACCTTTCACTCTTGCCCTGCGATATATACCTATGCCTTACCATCACTAAAATAAGTGTAATCGAATTCTGGTCACTATTACCAAAGTGTGCACCTGTCACGAAATCTAAGACTTGGCCTAATTTATTGCATAGAACTAAATCCAATATTATATCGGCGTTTCTTCATCTATGAACTAACAGTATCAACAAACTCTCCTATACATTGGACAAATACTGACCCATCTAAACTACTCGACCAACAGCATTTCCAGTTAATATTTGGAAACTTAATGTCGCCCACAAAAGCTGCCCTTTTACTTTCGCTCCTAACCAGAATTTTCGTTGCAGTTATTTGTTTTCATCTTTGGAACTTTTCAAATGCCTATAGAAACCTTCTAACCGGGTTACCTCTTTTCCCTAATTCGGACGGCAGCCCGTTCTAGCTCAATAGACGAGTCCTCATCAAACATCATTTTTGCCATTGTAATGTTGTCCTTGACTAACAGTGACACACCTCCCCCTCTTTTACCATCTTCCCTGTTCTTACTGAAACATCTGAACATTGGAACCTGCAACAACCTTTCCTGTTCCTGCTCTATCCATGTCGCTGCACTGGCCACAGCATCGAAGTCCAAGGTAACAACCCATGCTGCATGTTCACCCACCTTATTCTGCATGCTCCTGCATTGACCACAGACACATTTGAAACTTACTTTTTGCCTGCCGGTGCACTTTTGTGACCTTGATACCTTAGTTATTACCTTACTACTCTCAACCACCTGCACACTGGAGCTACAATTCAATTACTCATTCCCCTGCTGAAGTAGTTCAAACACTCCCAAAGTGCATTCGCAAATTTCCAAACACCACAGGCTGTTGGTACCCCTCTGATTCACGTGTAGACAACCCCGTTTGTCGAGGTACCACCGAGCACAGAATGAACCACAATTGCCCAGGGATCTGAATCCCTCCCTCATGCATCATCTCTGTTGCCACGTGTTCAGCTGGTCTTTTTGCCCTCTACTTCGTCTTGCTAGCACGTGGCAGGGGCAACAAACAGATAACACCCCAACCTTGCATCCCCATCCGTTATCCTACCTATTAATTTGGTGCCTATATGAACCGCGATGTAGGACTGCTCCTTCACCCCCGAACGATTCCGAAAATACAATCCGAAACATCACTGACCCTGGAACCTGGAGAACAACACATCAACCGCGAATCTCTCTCATTCCTACAGAATCTCCTATCTGTCCCGTTAACTATGGAGTCCCCAATAACTAATGCTCTCCTACTTTCTGACCTTCCTATTTCAGCAACAGGTGCAGGGTCTGTGCTGGACACCTCTACCCCATCGCTTCCTTCTGTTGTTTCGTGACCTCCTAACACTACTCAGATCAGTGCACATGTTATTTCGTGGAACGGCCCCATGCAACCTTTGCACTGTCTGCCTGTTCCCTTTCCATCACCTGACTGTATCCCATCAACCTTTTCGCTTTGGCGAATTCACTCCTAATCAGATTATCACCAAGCCTGTCTCCCGAAGTCGATCGAAAAGTTCCAATAAATGCTGCAAATGTTTCTTCCATGTGTTACTAAAATCACCAAGTAGTCGATACTAAACAATTGGATAATTCAGAAATTATTTTATTGGTGATTCTTTTAAATGTGGCGTGCGCACGTTTTTCATTTCAAGTTAAATGATTTTAAATTTATATAGTCCATTCGGTGTTACGAATGATGAAGCAAAATTTTCTTTTTCCAGTGAATGTACATGCCAGTTTCCTTCGAATAAATCCAACTTGGAAATATACGTTGCTTGCCCACATCCGCAACGCAGTCTTCCAAACAAGGGATCGGATAAGATTCAGATTTCGCCACAAAATTGACGTTGTGACAGTCTACACATAACCTGCCCGTACTATCTAGTTTTGACAATATTACTGTCGGTTTGCTCCAGTCATGGCATCTCACTTAGAATATGTTGCCTTGGAGCATTCGTTCAATCTGTTTTTGAATTTTTGAAAACATTACAAGTTGAGGTCTATAAGGATACCGTTTAATTGGAACAGGATTACCTATAACTACATCTTGCATAATTACTTTAGCACTTCCCAGCTTAATCCCACGTATCTCCCCGTGCAAACTCAATAATTCTTTTAGGTCATATCGTTTTTCCCTTTGAGGGTAATTCAATAATTAATTGCAATTTTTGACAATATCCCCATTTTCCAATGTAATTTGAGGAATGTCCAATTGTGAATGCTTTGAACTTGATTCTTCACTGTGTGTTGTAACCAGGAAGACATTTTCTGCTGGTTTTCTTTCCCTGTCAGAATACCTTTTCAGCATATTCACATGACACACTCTGTGAGATTTCTGCCTGTCTGAATCATTATGAAATAGTTCACATCACTCAATCTCTTTTCGATCAGATAAGATCCACTAACCTTAGCTTTCAAAGGTTCACCCCTCACTGGATGTAACACTAAGCGTTTATCAGCGTTAGAAAAGTAACGAGCTTTTGATTTCTTATCGGTTTCCTGCTTGATCATATAATGTGATATTTTTAAATGTAGCCTTACCTTCTATTTAAACATTCTGCAACATTTGACACATGACCCAACTATGTGGTGTCTGAATTTGGAATCTTCAGTTTCTTCGTAATCAATTTTGATGCACTCTGACTTCATGACCAAATTCTAATTCAAACGGTCTGAACTTGGTCGATTCAGTTGGTACATCTCTAATGGCAAAAAGTTAAAGCCGAATTCCCTCATCTAAATCATCTGGACTGTTTTGATTGTAAAGCTTCAACATTGTCGTTCATGTCTGATGCCAGATTTCTAGCGATCCCCATGATTCATGATGGCCCGCAGTGGATTTGAATTGTTTAACTCCTCAGATTTCCGTAACTGCCTTGAATAATTTTGATATAAATTTGAATCCTTAATCTGATTGTATTTGTACGGTTAGTGATTATCCAGGGAATAATTTGAGGTAAACCTTTACAATGCTTTTAGCTGAATTATTGTGGAATGGAATGGCCTCTGGGAATCTTGTGGTCACATCCATTATTGTTAACAAATACTGATTCCCATTTTTTTCGTTTAGGTACGTGTCCTAAGCAATCATTTAATACATTCCTCAAATGCAGGAATAGGTATAATGGGTTTTGGTTTTATTGCTACCTGTGGTTGTCCAATTACCTGATAGTTTAAACATGTGCAGCAAATTTCACTCAATCGTTTTGCAGTCCAGGCCAGTAACAATGTTTTAGTATTTTAGTTCGAGCTTTTCTTATCTTTAAATGAACTGCTACTGTTAATTCATGTGCCAATCGAAACACCTATTTTCTGTAACCCACTCGCAATACAAAGTGATGAACTTCTGTCCATTTTTCAAGTGCCTGAATATGTGATGATCGCCATTTTCTCAACAAGACCTCATTCGTAAGTTCCGAGCACTCAGGGATGCATTCATATTCCACTTCGATGCATGCTTTTTGCTACAATTGCATCAGACTTTCATCATTCTGCTGTAAAACAGTTAAATTTACCCGAGCTGATAATATTCACGTTCTCCTCCATCTGTTTCTCTTTTGTCTCAACCAGTAAAAAAAATGTCCTGCAAATTCTATTTTGACTTCCTTATCTATATTCAGCGATTTCTACTTCCAATTCAACTGGTGATATTATGAGCTTGTTACCGTATAGTGAGGGACGGAAAACGTTATATGTTTTCTATATTACGAAAGTTCCCTGATTTTCCACTTTCTTTTCATCCATAGTTGGCTGCAGTCCTACCTCTGACCGAGCAAAATCGTTAACAAGGAGATATTGTATTCCTCGTTCTGAGAGTTCCTTCAGTACCACTTCTCAACTTTTCACTGATTACTCGAACCTCACTCTGCATAATCAACCAATTCTTGTCTCACCATGGATTCCCCCTATTAGCATGTTTTCTGGTAATTGACCTTCTGAGTGACATTTCTCCACATAGATTCAGAGAATCACAGAGATGTACAGCATGGAAACAGATCCTTCGGTCAACCTGTCCATGCCGACCAGATATCCCAACACAATCTACTCCCACCTGCCAGCACACGGCCCATTTCCTCCAAACCCTTTCTATTTATATATCCATCCAAATACCCATTAAATGTTGCAATTGTACCAACCTCCACCACATCCTCTGAAAGCTCATTCCATACACGTACCACCAACTGAAAAAGTTGCCCCTTAGGTCTCTTTAATATCATTCCCCTCTCACTCTAAAACTATGCCCTCTATTCCTGCACTCCCTGAACCCATCTTTCAACATTATCCCGTATCTGTCAATTTTGTAATTACTTCACTTGCTGCTCCTGCCTATGCACAACCCTAAACTTCGCAAGCAAATGTGTTAAGAAGGTCGGGCACTTCCTCATTAGCAACCTTCCCACCAGACTGTAAAATCAGGTGCAGCTTTTCAAAAAGAACTGTGCCTTCCTTTTCCACTTTAATAAAATTCACTAACTATCCTGTTTTCTGATTTCTGCCTTCCCAAATCATTTACTCACCACCCATTCAAAGTGACTTTATGTGGCCTAATTTATTGCAGTGAAAGCACCAGATGATTTTAATTTCTGTCTACCCTTGATAGTCTGAATTTTACCATCTGGTAAGCTAACGTTATTATTTTCATCGAGATCTACTTTCCCCTTTCGACTATCCGCTTCACAGATTTCTATCACTAAAGGATTGAAATTGATGTTGGAAGCCAAAACTTGATGTATGAACCAACTCATATTCAACGGCCATTTCAGCTGATAATTTTGCTTTTGTAAATCTCTGTTCTTCTCATTGATTCTCTCTATCTCAGGAAGTCAAGTTTTGAAATCCGAGAAATTAATCGTCTCTCTAAGAGCGTCATATGATTGTCATACTTTAATTTCTTTATCTACTTATCAAAATTACTTATTTTTTTACTTTCACACTCACTATAGGTTTGAACAGACTCCCTGGTTAGATTCCTCAAACGTTGTCTGTCGATCTCAGGCACATGCTGACATGCACTGCAGTTGGATTTCTTTACGTCCGCATAGTCCCCGGAAACCTCCTCTGATTGTGATCCAAACACATCATCAGATCGACAGAACAGCTTTGTTTGGATCAACAAATCTCATGTGATCTCTGGCCATTTCATTTCTTTCTCCACCTTTTCAAGTGTAATGAGAATAGCTTCGATATCTCTGCTCTCAACTTTATGCAATGTTTGGATGTATTTATACAGATCCCTGCAAGGCATTTGGCGATTACATTTGGGTTTGAACAATATCGCTATCTTCCTCACGAAACCTACCTTCCACATTCATCTCCATTGATTTCAGTCAACTCTGCTGTGTGAGAGCAAACTTCTGAATTTGAAACTCTCTCTCGCTTTCTCCTCTCTCATTTTCCCCTTCCTCTCTCTTTTCCCCCCTTTCTATGTTCTCTCTCTCTCTCTCCAGTGGTTCTCCTGGGGCGTTCCAAGACTTTTGTACTTTATTTTGCAAAAGCGATTTTTCCTTTTCTTTTTGTTATGTCAGGGCAAGTCATATTCTCCTAATTCCTCTTCTTGAAACCGTCATTAAAATAGTTTTGTTTCCTTTTTATGTTCAAGCTGCGTCATCTGCAATTAAATTCTCGTCATTTTCAAAGAATATTTAACATTTCCAGCAAATTTTAGTATCGAGCAATTGTTGTAATTACGTCGCCATTTCTCATAGCTGAAGGCAAATCTGAATTTCGTTTGACTGCAATTTCCAGCAGGATTGCCTTGGTCATCTTTTGTAAGCCCCAAAGTCACTTCTTCTAATCCAGAAAACTCAAAGTGACTCAACTACCTAGTACTGCACCAAGTGTTGTTTAAAACAACTGAATTCAACACCTGGAATTAAAGGCATTAAAACACTGCACTCATTTCTCTATTTTTCTAATATTGCATCAAC
Source organism: Chiloscyllium punctatum (assembly GCF_047496795.1). Classification (NCBI taxonomy): domain Eukaryota; kingdom Metazoa; phylum Chordata; class Chondrichthyes; order Orectolobiformes; family Hemiscylliidae; genus Chiloscyllium; species Chiloscyllium punctatum. The sequence goes on from NC_092789.1 coordinate 44,405,101, forward strand.
TAATACTTAACTTTTCAACGCGTCCTTTCTCTACGTCCTTTGTGTAAAAGGAATTTGCTTTTACAATCCTGGGTGCCTTGTCACCTGAGATGACACCATGTACGGCAACTGTGTACAATTTTCGCTGCAGTGCTGTACTTCCGCACTAGAATACGCATGACTATAATAGCTAAATTAAAAATGGTTCATTCAGCTCTATATCGAAAAGGGATTGTTGTGCGAGAAATGTTATCAAAGTGTAGGTGTGGACTGTAAAGACAGAGGGAAAGATCGTGAGGACTGACTCAAAGCAGAGGCTGTGTTAAAACAATTGAAAATGTCAGACTTGTTTGAAACGCATACCTGGAGTTGCGTTGACATGGAACAAAAACAAAATGAAATTCGTCCAATCCGTTTAAATTACGCCCCAGTTAAGAAAATCCAATCCAATTCGAATTTAATTGTTTGATAACATCAAACCAATGCAATGAACCGATGCTTTGACGTATAATGCCGAATGTTCTGAACAGTTAGGAAGAATGGCACACAGCACCAACAAAACAAACTGTCAGCTGAAAAGTTCTCTGAAAGATAGCGGTCCATAATTAAAGTTGTGCATCAGGCGACCGAAGAAAAGACGAAAGCAGAAAATGCAGACGAGAATCTACAGAGGAAAACCTACCAAGAATAATGGATAGCTGGCTGGATTTTGAAACTTTAGAGTTCATTTTCCTAAATCATAAGTGGCTTATTTTTAGCGGAACAGTACCATGGAATGGCACTTAAAGAAAGGACTAAAAGTAAGAATTTGGAAACAACTTGTGGTTTTAATCTTCTCTGTTGGACTGAAAGAATACAAGTGCAATTTTTTTTTTACTTTAAAAAGTGAAACCTGGGATAGTTCTTTGCCTCTCGAAATTTACAAGATTGTGCTGCAAGATAAGTTTCTCGATGTGTTTAAATTAGCAGAGGAGCTATGCCCTTTTCGTAACACAATAAATGTGACTTGGCCATGCAAGATGAAGATAGTGGTTTATGGTATGATTGTGATATCATCCCAGCTAGGTATCCGAAATTTCAAAAACTTAATTTCACATTGAACTTAAGTATCGAACGTTTGGTAGTTTGGATGGAATTGTAGGTTTGAGGTGACAAATCGATTAACTACATATGTTTATTAAACACTTTATTTCACTTCCCTCTCAACCGTGGTCTATCAATTTTCATGTTATTAATAGATTCAATGTCCACAGCTTTTCTCCATTTCTGAACAATTTCTTTCACTCATCGTCCGACTTTTCTTTGTTTACATTCCCACAGCACACCAGCTGTGACGAGCCAGGTCGGAGTAAATCGCCTGAAATGAGGAGATTCTAATCTTCTGGCTATGTATTCTTAAAATTATCCCCGCACTATTGAGGAGAACTGAAGCACCCTAGCTCCCCGACACACAAATACCCCTCAAGGCATTCATTAAAAAATCGCGTCTTCCCTCTCGAAGGACACCATCTCCTGACTTATATTTATTTTTAACTAGCTGCTGGTATTATAATATAATTATTCACCATGTACTCTGTTGGAAGATCAAATGATTTTTAAAATCGGGTAATGAGTTTCGGAGAATGTGGGTAATTTTGCTAAGTGTTTCTACTCTGAATAATAACTGCAACAAGATACTCGTTTCATGTCGAACACTAATAAGATACAGAACAGAGCACTTTCCAAACTGTTCAATCATAATTTCCCAGAACATATTAGCACAAATTACATTCAGAGTAATGTTTTCACTTCTTTCTTCCCATCGGAACTTCTAGGTATGTTCTCATGGGCATTTCAAAATACAACGTTTATGATAGATTTAATTAAAAATAGACAAGGACTAAAGCATTGTGGAAACTAAGGCAACACACAAGCAAAATGACTGTGCTATTAAACATGCCACAGAATCCAGGCTATCTGCAGCGACCAACAGGATGTTTGGAATGAGCATGACAGTTGAAGACCTAAAATATGAATCTAAATTTGGGGTTGAACTGAGTTAGCTCGATCAGAAACATCGAGGTGTTTACCCGTCAAAGGGGCGCCTCACACCCTTATTTAGAAGAGGCTACGTTCACCGAGTAGCTGTAGTAATGGATATCGAAGGATCATCCTGCTATCAACATGGATGCCAATGACTCGTTTGGTCCAATCAATCAGCCTGTATCTTCACCCACCGTGATCTGTTACATTCACGTGCAGATATATGTTCGGACAGTATGTAATTATGCAAACGCTTCACAGAATGCTTACCACTTTGGGAAGCTCGAGGCTTTGTTTCCGCTGATGTGAAACAACTATCATCAGCCCCCTCACTGAACAACTGCAGGCCTCACAGTAGGTTAAGTCCAGCATAATCAAATATGGAACTAATAACAGGGGATCCTATAATGTAAACGCAGAGCAGACAAATGTGCCAAAAGACGGGCTTATGTAGGAGTTTTCTGGTGGACACCCAGATGTAAGCAGCGAATGCTGTCAGTCTCAGTCAGTAAAACATAGAGGACATTAGGCAAGCACAACGCCGTGATGTTTCCTGAAAAACAAATTATGGGAAGAGTTTACCCAGATGCCTCTGCCAGATGGAAATGTTCCCTACACGTAGGTGACAGGTTATTTCTAAAATCATGATTGCATGTCGCCTCGACTGAAGACAAGGACCAAATTAAATATAAATATCATTATAGGCTCGTGCACCAGGAAAGAAAGGTCACTACAAACGATTTAAATCTGTGTGTTGGCGCCCGAGTTGCACCGAGATGCAGCACATAATGAAGGGAACTGTTTTGTCTCCGCCTAAAACAATACAGACAATTACCCGCAAAGGGAAGAACGAAGAAGTGGGAGGGCCCAGGACAATACTTTAAATTCACTTCACAGTTCCACCGCCAACGTGTGCCAATGGATATATCTGCATTCTGATCATCATAGGTACTTGCACAAAATGGGTCGACGCTTTCATTGTTATTTAAATACAACCAAAGCAACAACATATATCATAACAGAGCAGATATTTACAGGATGGGGTCTACCTCGCAGTAACAAGTCAGATCGATGAATTCATTTCAAAGGCTGAGTCATGCAAATTGTGATAACTATGCTTGGTATCAAGCAGAAATTCCACATTGTGTACTAAACAATTTAGTGGGATCGTGGAAAGCATGAACCACACCCGAAAAGGGATGATTAGGAAGACGGTGCAGCAGAATAAGAAAAGCTGGGAGACAATACTTCCGTTTGGCCTCACGATGGTATGCAACACCATCGTCTAATCTCCAGAACCAACCTCGCACATTCTCTTGACAGGCCGACTCCTGAAGGGAGGCGAATACCTGGATGGCCTCGATCTCACAGAACCAGAATTCACTGTCCTCGTTCACAAATAAGCAGTGTAGGCTCACACTGGGAACATCAAGACCACTCAGCTAAATGCGCCTGTCAAGTGAAGGACAAGAAGGAACGTGAGCAATGCGTGCTTCGATAGCAGAATTTACCTTTTTTGTATTTGATTAATCCCTGGAAAGTGTCGTTTTCTCATATCCTATTTGCATCGGTTTGGTTGCTTCAGTATATGTTGGGCTTTGCTTGAATCGGCATGGTCCTGCAGTCATTGCATTTCATGTTGTGATCCATCACAACAGGATCAAAAGTACGGCCTTGGGCTGGAGGGGCCTCTCAAAAACATGAAGTTTATGATGGATTTCAAGAAAAATGGACAAATAAGAAAGAATTCTTGGTACCTAAGGTGAGCATTAACAAAAATAACAGTGCTATTACGCATGCTGCATCATCCAGACAGGCTGCACCTACCAACAGCCAGTTAGCAAAGAACCCGGTAATTGCCAACCCACCACACACACCCGAATTTGGTTGGAATGTCATCGACAGGACGAACGGAAACGTCGAGGTGCGTAACAGTTACAGGGGCGCATTACACTCTTAATTGGAGGGCTCTACATGCTACCAGCAACTGCAGTCATAGACTCCGAAGGACTGCCCTGCCATCAACATGTCAATGTCTTTTTGGGCCGGATTAATCAGCGTGATCTTGCCTGATTGACCCGTTGGTGAATGGTGGAAATTCACTCAGATGGGTGCGAGTATCTTTGAGTATAAGAAATAAGACCAAGCTATGCTCTCGGCCGTCGATAATGAATAAACACACAGAAGAAATGGCATCTGAATTCTTCGGGACAATACCAAATGAAAAGGTGAAATGGAGCAAGGCCAAGTTCTAATGTGGTGGTAAGTGATCATCAAATACTTACAGTGTGGAAACAGGTCATTCTGCCTGACAGGTCCACACTGACCCTCTGAAGCGTATCCCACCCAGAGCCACTTTTCTACCCATGAGTCTACATTTCCCGTGATTAATGCACTTCACATAAACACCACAGGTCACTACGGGCAATTTAGCAAGACCAATTCACTTAACCAACATATCGTTGGCCTGTTGGACAAATCTGGAGCACCCAAAAAAGACACATGCAGAAATGGGGATTATGTGCCAACGCCATGCAGATGGTCGGCAGAGACTGTTATCAAATCTGGTTCCATGGCACTGGATAGTTTGCTCCGTCTTCGGTTCCATTGCATTCTGTTCAAGTGTACTATTACGAATGCACTCAACAAACCCGTCCAAAAGGCTGCCCAGACTGCGCTGGTTCGAACAGTCATTCTGAGATTAAAATTCCCCGATAATTGCCATGTATTTTTTACAGGCATTATTTATTTATTTATTACCACTACAATGTGATGTTATAATTTGGTGTTCTTTTGACTACGCGTACAAGTGAATTTCTTTTGTCTTTGAATTTTGTAATTTCCACACAAATGGATTCCAACTTATTATGATGTCGTTCTTGAATATCAGAGCTACACCAATTCCCTCACCTTCCTGTGTGTCCTTCCGAACACTCTGAACGTCTGGAGATGCAACTCTCCATCGTGACCATCCTATAACCATGTCTCCGTAATGGATAATAAATTATTTTCATTCGCGATGAGTTGTGCTGTGAACTCATTAATATTATTCCGAATTCAGATAAAGTGCCGAATGGTAGTATTCATACCCTCATGATTTCCAATGTATCTCTTAATATTTCCTGAGATATCCACCCGTTTTTACTTCCTTCATACTCTGAATTGTACTTGAACCCTCCTGCATACATGCTCACCGGCTGCTTATCTTTTTTTTACAGTCATGCTTTCTGTCGTTTTCCCTTTCCCTCGCCCCTCTCCAAGTCCCTCTTTCAAAGTACGCGTGAGCACCCTATTTATACTTCCGTGTGATCACGGGCTCCAGATCGGTCCAGATGTAGACTTTCCCCTCAGTACAAATCTCCCCTGGTTCCAAAACAGATGCCAATGCCCTTGAAATTGAATCCTTGACATTTGACACCCGGACTTGATATGCCGATGGTCACTTTTCTACAATACCTAACATGTTTTAACAATGTCGCTGCATTTGTCTCAGCAATTTGGAAGTCGCCTTTTTTTGCACAAATATAATTTGGATTAATTCCCACTTGGATAACTTCGGTCAGATGTGATCAGCACACCTTGGGAAGCATATATTGAACTTGGACAAAGTACGATGTTCTCTCTGTGTATGTCAACAACACGCAATGAACTGTTCAATTCATTAATTCCATTAGCTAGGTCATACCATTATCAAACTGAACATTGCAAGGGCACACCTGGATCATTTTTTAACGCTAGAAGCATCCAGATCCTTGGGAAGGAATGTAGCATAAATTAACGACACTATTTCTTGGACTTCAAGACTGATGTTATTCAGAGGATTACAGAAAATATGACCTGCTTTGTGGAGAAGTTCGAAAGCTGTGGTGTAATCTGATCGAAATCATTAAACAAATAGAACATTTAAAGAGATGGCATATCCACACATTGGGGGCTCTAGAACTGAGGATATAATCCGTGATTCATGAGGAGACTGGGCGAGATGTTCAGAAGAGCTGCTACGCGCAAAGAGTGCATATGTTTGGAACACTCTGGCACAAATGGCAGAGGTCACTGCATCAATTACTCATTTCAAATCTGCACGAATGATTTTTGTATCACGCTAAGTTTTAAGGGGTATGAGGTCAAGACATTTGCCTATGAACGACGAATTTTGGCCAAACCGATGCAGAAATGTTTTATATCCAGGAACATAGAGTCAGAGAGTCATAGAGATGTACAGCATGGAAACAGACCCTGCGGTCCAACCCGTCCATGCAGACGAGCTGTCCCTACTCAATCTTGTCCCAGCTGCAACCTGCCAGCAATCGGCCCATATCCATCCAAGCCGTCTTATTGATATAAACATCCAAAATGTTGCACTTCTGCCAGGCTCCACCACTTCATCTGGCAGCTCATTCCACACAAGTACCACATTCTGTGTGAACAAATGCCCCTTAGGTCTCTTCTATATCTTTCCCCTCTCACCGTAAACCTATGCACTCTTGTTCTGGACTACCCCTGAACACTATGGGGTAATTTAGCATGGCCAATCCACCCTAACCTACACATTCCTGAACACTATGGGGTAATTTAGCATGGCCAATCCACCCTAAACTACACATCCCTGAACACTATGGGGTAATTTAGCATGACCAATCCACCCTAACCTGCACATCCCTGAACACAATGGGGTAATTTACCATGGCCAATCCACCCTAACCTACACATTCCTGAACACTATGGGGTAATTTAGCATGGCCAATCCACCCTAAACTACACATCCCTGAACACTATGGGGTAATTTAGCATGACCAATCCACCCTAACCTGCACATCCCTGAACACAATGGGGTAATTTAGCATGGCCAATCCACCCTAACCTACACATCCCTGAACACTATGGGGTAATTTAGCATGGCCAATCCACCCTAACCTACACATCCCTGAACACTGTGGGGCAATTTAGCATGGCCAATCCACCCTAACCTACACATCCCCGAACACTATGGGGTAATTTAGCTCTAGGAAAATAATTTGCTTATTTATCCTAACCATGACCCAAATAATTTTGTGACCCTCTGTAAGGTCACCCATCAGCGTCGACGCTCCAGGGAAAACAGCCCCAGTCTGTTCAGCTTCTCCCATTCGCTCAAATCCTCCAACCCTGTCAAAATCCTCGTAAATCTTTTCTGAACCATTCCAAGTTTCACAATATCATTCCGAGAGTAAGGAGACCAAAATTGCAGCAATGTTCCAACAGCTGGCTTACCAATGTCCTATACAGTCCCAACATGACATTCTAACTCCTGTATTCGCTGCTCTGACCAATAAACGAAAGCATACCAAACGCCTTCTTCACTATCCTATCTACCTGCGACTCCACTTTCAAGGAGCCATGAACCTGCACTCCAAATTTCTTTGTTCAGCAACACTCCCCCGGAACTTACTATTAAGTTTATTAGTCCTGCGAAGATTAGCTATACCAAAATGCAGCACCTCGCATTTACCTGAATTAAATTCCATCTGCCACTTCTCTGCCCATTGGCCCATCTGGTCAAGAACCTGTTCTAATCTGAGGTAACTATCTTCACTGTCCACTACTCCTCCGATTTTGGTATCATCTGCAAAACTACTAACTGTACCTCTTATGATCGCATCCAAATCAATTATGTAAATGACAAAAGAGTAGAGTGCCCAGCGTCGATCCTTGTGGCACTCCGCTGCTCGCAGGCCTCCAGTCCTGAAAAACTACCCTCCACCACCACCAACTATCTTCTTCCTTTAAGCCAGTTCTGTATCCAAATGGCTACTTCTCCCTGTAGTCCGTCAGATCTAACCTTGTTAACCAGTCTCGCATGGGGAACCTTGTCGAACGCCTCACTGAAATCCATACAGATCATGTCTACCTCTCTGCCCTCATCATTCCTCTTTGTAACTTCTACAAAAAAGAACTCAGTCACGTTTGTGAGACAGGATTTCCCACACACAAAGCCATGTTGACTCTCCCTAAGCAGTCCTTACCTTGCCAAAAACATGTAAATCCTTCCCCTTAGAATTCCATCCAGCTACTTACCCACCACCGGCGTCAGGCTCACTTGTCTACATTTCCCTGGCTTGTCCTTACCATCCTTCTTAAACAGTGGCACTACGTTAGAAAACCTCCAGTCTTCCGGAACCACACTTGTGATTTTCGATGATACAAACATCTCAGTAAAGGCCCAGCAATCACTTTACTAACTTACCACACAGTTCTCTGGTACACCTGATCAGGTCCTGGGGAACTATCCACCTCTGCGCGTTGCAAGACATCCAGCACTTCTTCCTCTGTAGTCTGAACATTTTGCACCGTGTCACCATCTATGTCCCGACAATCTATATCTTCCATATCCTTTTCTTCAGTAAACACTGATGCAAAATACTTGTTTAGTAACTCCCGCATTTTCTGCGGTTCCACACAGAATCCGCCTTGCTGATCTTTGTAGGACCCTATTTTCTCCCTAGTTACCCTTTTGTCTTTTACATATATGTAAAAACACTTTCGGTTCTCCTTACTTCTATTTGTCAAAGCTAAATCATGTCTCCTTTTGGCCGTCCTGATATCCATCCTCAGTATACTCCTCATTCCTTTATACTCTTCACTCGTTCACTCGTTCTAAACTGTCTTTACCTTACACATGCTTCTTTCTTTTTTCTTTTTTCTGAACCCCACCCTCAATTTCTCGAGTCATACAATTTGAGGTTATGAACGTTCATAGGATGTTTACATGCGCAAAGTATATACTAAATTTGGAAGGTTTCGATGGGAGGGCGAGTTGGTCGGATAGGTAGTGTCTTCAGACAATATTATTAATCGTTTTGTCGAATGATTGTCTAAACACCAACATATTTTATCCATATCTACGTTTAATTGTGTCCATCAACATTTAATTAACAAATTACTGTCCAAACTTTCCCAATAAGACAGCCGACTGCAATGTTAAAATGGAACACAATGTGGAAAAATAGGATGAGATGCAATTTGATTGGAAAGACAGGGGCATAGACTATGTTCTAAATTAAAAAGAACGTCGGAGTTTTTACGCGCTGGTAGTCTTTGAGTCCTGGTTCGGGATTTTCTTCAGGTTGGTTTGCAATTTCACTTGGAGGGTAGGAAGAAAAATGAAATGTCAACATTTATTTTGAGCGTGCTGGAATGAAAATCCGTGGATATACTGCTAATGCTGTTTAAGGCTCCAGTATGACCAAATTTGGAATATCGTGTGTCAATCAATTTAAATCATCTTTGGGAGTCAGGGTATACAATGGGAACCAGAAGCAGGTTCTAATTTTGCCTTTTGATTATATGAGTGATCAGACTGAAGGGATATATCACCAAATTTTTGAATTGACCTCTGAACCTATTCTGAGTCACGACGTAGATTCCAGTGTTTGTGCAGCAACTCAGGAGCTGTAGAATAAATCCTACTTCTTGGACATACGTAGGCACATAAATCAAATAGCCCAGATTATCCATTCGTTCAAGCATTGCATACACGGCAAATACTGCCCACAGCAGGATGAAGTTGCCTGAAATCAGAAACAGAAAAACAATTGATTTTCTTCGGTTCTCCATCTCCGTGTCTCTGGGACACTCCCCATTGTTGTGAGTCCGGAGTCTCCTGCGGGCTCTGCTGCTCAGTACAATATGTCTGACGGTGAAAATGTTGAGCTGCAGAATCAGAACGAATGGGAGACAGGGTGAGAGAATATAGTGAACAATTTCAATTATGGCCCATAACTCTAAGTTGTCATCACTCAATTCAATCCCACAAAACATAGGACGATTAGATAAACGATATTTATTGTTATACATAAAATACCAGCTAATATTATTTAAACAGCTCAGTCCAGTCACTGTTCCGAGAACCACCGCCGCTGTTTTCTCATTACAATATTTAGTTTTGAAATTGTGACAACGAATGGCTACCAAACGGTCGAAGGTGAATGTGACTGTGAACCAGACTGAGCAATCGGATGCTGCATAAAGCAGGACAGCATGAATGTTGCACGCATGTATATCCTTCAGGAAAGTGAAGACTTCTGGATAAACAATTGGAATATGTCTCAATATCAGGTCAAGGATGATCACCAATAAATCTGCGATTGCCATGGCCATCAGATAGAGAGTGACACATCTGGAGAGTCCACACTTCCCACGGAACAGGATCACAATCGTCACTGTATTCACTGTGGAAAAGGAAACTACGATGTAACACTTAACGATTGATGAGTGAAGAAACTGCAATATTCAATGTTCACTTCAGCCATAAGCGGTGCACATTCATGACCGTTTTTCCCATTCAGAAGGCATAATCGTCAAAGAGTCCCTTCCAAATTCGCATTCTCTACTCTGACGTAGCTAATTATTGTATACATAGTTGCAGGAGAAAGTGATGGAACGTGTGGTGTTGGAAAAGCACAGCCAGTTTGGAAGCTTCTGAGGAGCAGGAGAGTCGACATTTCGAGAACAAACTCTTCATCAGCAATGAGGGAATAGCCCAATGGGCTGAGAGATCAATGGAAGGAGGTGGACTGTGGGGAAGGTAGCGGGAATGGGATAGATAGATGGTTATGAGGTATTATGGTGAAAGGTCAGAAAGGAGGTTGAACGGAATTGGTAGGAAGGAAGATGGACAGTTGGACAGTTCAGAGTTTAGTGTCGAGTCAGAATGTTGGCTCTGGAATAAATTGGAAAGAGGGATGATGGCGATTAATGAAACGCGTGAAATATACATTTATCCTGTATGGTTGCAGGGACCAAAGGTGGACGATGCGGCAGTACTTTCCATTTGTTGGGTGACTCGATGTTTGGTGTGGAGGAGGCCTAGGATGTGCATGGCCTCGGCTGAGTGGTAGTGGGATTTAAAGTGTTTGGCTACAGGGCAATAGGGTTTTTAGTGCATGTGTCTCAGAGATGATCCCTGAAACGTTCTGCAAGTAAGCGTTCTGTCTCCTTCAGTTGGAGGAGAGCACATCAACAGCAATGGACACAGTATATGATGTGTGTGGAAGTCAAGTTAAATCCCTGTCGGTTGTGGAAGGATCCTTAGGGGCCTTGTACTGTGATGTGCATGGAGGTGTGGGAGGAGGTTTTGTACTTTGTCCGGTGGCAAGGCATGATGCTGGGAGAGGATGGTCGGTTGGTGGGGGTCTTGGACCGAACGAAGGAGTCCTTGAGTGAATGGCCCCTGTGGAGCGCAAGTCTGGGTGGGGCGAGAAATATATTTCTGGTGATGTGGTCTGTTTGAAGGTAGTCGAAATGGTCGAGGATGACGCGTTGTATTTGCTGGTTGTTGGGACAGAAGGTGAGGACCATGGGGGCTCGGTGCTTGCTGTCATTGGATGGATGCACTTCAAGGAAAGATGCGCAAAAGAGGAAGAGATGTACTGGAGGGAGACTTCGATAAATGGTGGGGGAAATTGCTTTGTATTGAGTCTCTCAATGGAAACGAAGACGGAGAGGTACAGGAAAGCGAGGGATGTGGGCGAGATGATCCAGTTGAATTTGTGGCCACGGAATAAATTATTATTAAAATTCATGAACTTTTCAAACTCCTGGTGGGAGCATGATGTGGCGATGATACTGAGGAAATGGCCGGAAATGTTGCCGGTGCAGCTGCGGAAAACACACTGTTCCCGTAATTGAGGAAGAGGCAGGCATAGCTGAGAATGATTCTGGTGCCTCTGGCTACCAATCAAGCCAGCAGACAAAGCGGGCACAATGATAAATTGGCGCACTAATCTCCACATAGCTGAAAACAGGCACCAACTCACGGAAACCATTTCCGACGGCCCACTCAATCACGACCTCACCTGCCTCTACCAACCTCTTATGTCTCAGTCTCAAATCTCATAGTCCGGAGACAACGCACTGCCCGGTTCTAACTCCGACCAAAATTCACAAACCTGACTGCCCTGGTTGACCTAATGTCTCTCCCAGCTCCTTCCCCAAAGAACATGACCCAGCATACCTTGGCTTCATTCTGTCCATCTTGATCTAGGTTTTCCCCACATATTTTAGGGATGCCACCGTCTCCATGACTTCCGTTTGTCTGGCTCCCAAACTTCATCTTCAGACATTCTTCTCTCAAGAAAGCCTCCAAGACCACCATTAAGTCGTTAAACGATGACCCAAATCTCATTCTTCCACTGAAACGTTCGACTGATTGTTTGAAATGGACCTCATCCTCAAAAAAGTCTCCTTTCAATTCTCGCACTTCCTCTCAGGAAAAGGAGTAACCATGGGCATCCGCATAGGCCGCAGCTGCACATGCAACGTTCTCTGGTATGTGGAACAGTCCATTTTCCGCAGCTAACCTGACACCAATCTCCTCTATTTCCTCCACTTCATCAATGACTCGATAGGCGCCAGCTCATGCTCCTACGAGCAGCACGAACAGTTCATCAATTTTACCAGTACATTGTACCCAGAGTTCAAATTCACCAGGACCGTCTCGGGCACCTCTCTCCCCTTCCTGGACCTCTCCATCTTCATTTCCGTTGACAGACATAAAACATACATCGAGGTCAAGCTCACTGCCTCCCACAGCTACCTGGACGACACCTCGTCCCATCTTGGCATTTGTAAAAACGCTATCCATTCCTTCCAATTTATCTACCGCATCTTGTCCCAAGGAGGACTAATTCCACCAATGAAAATCCCGGATGTCTTACTTCTTCAATGACAGCAAATTCCCTCCCGCTGGCGGATGATGCACTCAAGTTCATCTCCTCCATTTCGATCACCTCTGCCCTTGAATCCCACCTCTTCAATCGTATCAAGGACAGAACTACCCGCTCCTCCCCGCTGCATCGTACCAATCTCAACATTGAACTAAACAGCTTCAGCCATGTTCGCCACCTGGGATGCATTTCACTTTCTACCGCTACCTGCATTCCACATAGATGATAACCACAGAGACTCCATTGTGAGGGCCACAGCATCCACTACCACATCGTCCACACCTGGCACCTTTCCTTGACACCACAGAAGGAGGAAAACTTGCGCCGACACGTTCAAACTCACCGCCGTCCATGGTCCTAACTGATCCTTTCGCATTTGCACGGAGATTTAGCTTTGTTTCCACACAGCATTTGTTGTGTCCTTTGGTTTTGGTGTGGCATACTCGACATTGGGGCGACAGGACGGATACTTGTGGAACATTTCTGAGAACATCTCTCGGAAACAGGGACTAAATAATCCCATCTCCCTGTTGCAGAACACTTTAACTTCCCCTCCCAACCGTCAAAACATGCAAGTCCTGGACCTCCTCCAACGGCATACACTAGGCACCCGATGTCTGGCGGAAGAATGCCTCAACCTCCGCCCATGGCACCCTCCAACCACACGGGATCGATGCAGATTTCACAAGTTTCTTGACTGTCCACCCATCCCACTCGCGATCCTATTCCAGAGCCAACCTTCCAGAGCCCTATTGAACTGCCCTAACTCTCCATTTTTCATCCCACCATTTTGCTCCAACGTCCTTTCCGGATAATCTCCATCATCGCCCACCTCCATCTAAAAATGACATTCTCAGTTACCTTCCCCAGTATCACCCATTTATCTCTCAGGCCCCTTGGGCCACCCCCTCATTCGGAATGAACAGCTGATGCTCAAAACTTTAACTCTCCTCGGCTTCGTATGCTGCCAGAACACCTGTGTTTTCTAGCACCACATATTACGGCACGGGGTACATTCTGACAGTGTCTATGCGCGAGATTATCTGAATATATGAGTGTTTGCCACTGATTGTGTGTGTGTGTGTGTCTGTGTGCGAGGAAGCACCTGTCTGCGCGTGTGTGTGTGTATGTGTGCGTGTGTGTGATAGAGAGATGGAAAAAGAGAGAGAGAATTTCTCTGTGCATTTGGGAAAGCATCTGAACGGTTTTGTGTGAGTGATAGTGGGTGTGTGCAGTTTTGCAAGAGCGAGAGTTTGTGAGAGAGTGTGTGCGTGTGTCTGTTTGACTGATATGCTGTCATCTTATATTAAATACATTAAATCTACCGACGCAGAATTCTGATCCAAGTATTCGCGGTCTATCAAACAAATATAGCCAACTACTGCTGAGGATTTCAGGTGATCCTTCCACATTTGCTCGTAGATAATTAGATCCATAGCTTCGAGGATAAGAAGCAGAGAATCAATCGAATTCGTGTCCGGTAATGACTACGTAGACAGTGTAATGTAGTCTGTTCTAACATAGCTTTACACTTCACCATATATACCAAGGTGAGTAAGGACGAATCAACGATCGATCTACGAGCAAACGTGCATCAGGAAGCAGTTCAGGACAATAAGTGAAGGGTACAACACGGATTAGACATTTGATAAGGACACTTAGCACTTACGGGGGACACTGACCGCAGCAAGTATTGGGTAGTATATCCTCTCAAAATCCTGAATTATAATTTGGATGTCCAAGTCCCCATTAATCCATGAATATGCTTCGGAGGATAGTTCAAGAATATGTGAATAGAAATCATTGAAATCCATGACGTATTTTCTGCCAGTGGGTGGAGGGTAATTCTGTGCAGTTAAGCCAGGAATCCTTTTATGCAGCAAAAAGACAAGTCCCTGAGAGACTTTATTCATTAATTGTGGAGTTGGCATTAATTCATCATCAACACCTGGGTTCCATTAACAGGATTGTTTATTCCATGTACAGTCACTGAGCAGATGACTTCATTTATCCCTAGGAATCCAGTACCTATTTTTGTTAAACTGAAATAAGCTTGTCAATCTAAACTCAGAAAATTGCAGAGTATATGAATCACTCTTTTTAGCTGGCTGAACCGAAAGCACTGGTCTTGGTCTTTTGGAATACAATGTAATTTAAAATAAATATTTATTTTGTTTTATGCTGTACATTGAAATGGTAGAACATGATTATTTTTAAACATTGAGGATAGTTCAAAGGATTCCTGCAAGTTTGGTAAGTAAGTCACCTCGCTCTCATTACTGACTTCATGCATGAGAATTTCACCCAATTCCAGTGCCTCGAGAAACAAGTTAGGGAACATCAGGTGGAGCTGGATGAACGTTGGGTCATTCAGAAGACGGAGGCAGTTATTGTGAGGAGATACAGGGAGTTAGTTAGTCTACAGCAACACGACGATGGTAGAGAGGTTAACGTCTGGATTAAGGAAGGGAAAGATGAGGCAGTGCAGGGATCTTCTGTGGTGATTCTCCGCAACAATTATGCCATTTTAGATATTGTTGGGGGAAAGACTAACCAGGCATAGATAATGGGAAAGAGGTCGCTGGTGCAGTGTCTATCCCTGCTGCTCAGTGGGAAAGGGGAAGAGGAGCAGAGCTTTCGTCATTGGTGAGTCCACAGTAAGGAGAAGCGATCGGAGGTTGCGTGGAAAAGAGAGTAACACACGATTGGTTTGTTTGCCTCCCAGGTGTCAACGTTCGTGATGTTGCAAGGCTTAGAAAGTGTGAACGCTGGAAATTCATTTCTATTAGATCTCCCCTCAACATTCTAAGCTCCGATGAATACGATCCCAGCATCCTCAGCCATTCATCATATTTTAGGCCTAACATTCCAGGGATCATCCGTGTGAAACCCTGCTGGAAATGCTCCAGTGCAAGTACGGATTTCCTGAGGTGTGGGGCCCAAAACTCGACATAATATTCTAAATGCGTCCTAAACAGATCGTTTTAAAATCTCAGTCGCACATCTCTCCTTTTACATTCCAACTCTCTTGAGAAAAATAACAAATGCACATCGTTCGTGAAAGTCGACACACACGTTGGTGCAGTTTTTTACAAGACATATAGATTGTTAGCTTTTATTAGTAGAGGGATTGAGGTTCAGAACCAGGTCGTTCTGGAGCGGTGCAAAACCCTATTGCAGCCGCACTTGAATTGTTATGGATAGTACTGGTCATTGCTTTATTGGAAAGATGTAGAATCTTGGGAACGGTTTCAGATTTGATTTCCGAGGATGTTGCCTGGTATGGAGGGAAGGTCTTACGAGGAAAATCTGAGGGACATAAGGCTGTTTTCGTTGGTGAAAAGAATTGAGGGGGACTTGGTAGAGACTTATAAGACGATCAGAGGGTTGGATCGGGTGCACAGCGAGTGTTTTTGTTTTCCTCAGACGGTGTTGGCTAGTACTAGGGGACATTGCTTTAAATTAAAGGTTGACAGAGACAGGACAGATGGTCCGAGTTAGTTTCTTTACTCTGATAGTAGTAGGGGTGTGGAATGCACTGCCTGAAAGAGTAGTGGACTCGCCAAATTTAAGGGCATTTAAATTGTCATTGCGTTTTCATATGGACGAAAATGGAATGGTGGAGTTTAGATGGGCTTCAGATGGGTTTCACTGGACTGCATAACATTGACGGCCAGAGGGACTGCACTGTTTCATGTTCAAAGTTCCACGGCATTAAAATAAAAAAGATTAGATTAGATTAGATTAGATCAGATTAGATTAGATTAGATTAGATTACTTACAGTGTGGAAACAGGTCTTTTGGCCCAACAAGTCCACACCAACCGGTCGAAGCGTATACCACCCAGACCCATGCTTCTACATTTACCCCTTCACCTAACATCACGGGAAATTTAGCATGGCCAATTCACCTAACCTGCACATTTTTGGACTGTGGGAGGAAACCGGAGCACCCGGAGGGAAACCACGCAGACACGGGGAGAATGTGCCAACTTCACACAGAGAGTCGCCTGAGGAACCATGACAATAAAGCCCACTTGATTCGCAAAGCATCTGCACACATCCGCTCTCTTGGCCACCAAGGCTTAGTATCAGAGTGTACCATCTACAAGACGCACTGTAAAAAAAATACCAAAATCCCTTAGTTAGCCCCTTCGATATCAACGTTCATTTTCATTGCGAGTCACAAGGGCAGCAGACGGATTTTAGCACTAACCCCTGCAATTTCCCCTCCAAGCCACTCACCATAATGCCTTGAAATATCTCATCATTCATTCACTGCCGCTCGATCAAAATTGTAGAAGTCCTTCCCTGATGGAATTACTGGTCAACCCTGAGCACATGGACTGCATTATTTCAAGAAAGCCGCTCACTGCCACTTTCTCACCGGGGCAACTACGGAGAGCAATATCTGCTGTCTGAGAACGCCTTCCAAATCTCATGCATGAATCGGATGAAGTGTAAGTGAAATACATCGATTGTTCATTCACTTTCACTCAGACAAAATCCCGCACCTGCCTCCCTGCCATTTTATTGCTGGTCTGTCTGCGGTACACGGACTGAGGCAGTTTGAGAAGGAGTTCAGCCCCACTCTCCTCAAGGGGTACAACTGGGAATTGGCAACAAAAGGCAGAACGATCAATATCGCAGACAAATATCCTGCAAATAAAAAGTAATGAAGGGTGAGTGAATACAATGGTGCTGTGGCTTCAGATGGACCTGTAGATTGGACGTCCTTCTGCCCTCCCGACTCTGTCTTGCTCCAATCTCGAGACCTGACTGTGAAACTGTTAACTTTATACAAGCATTTAGACATGACTGTAAGAAGCAAGGATCCTGACGATAGCAGAGGAACGTACAATCAGCAAACAGATCACACTGAGGTTCTCTCTCTCTTTCATATGTAATTCTTATCTCTCACTCTCCCCCTCATCAATCTCTCAGTCTCAATTCCTATCTCGACCGCAGCTATTTTTATTCCCTCACCGTCGTCATTCAATACCTGTTTTAGTCTTTCTCTGACGTTTTTATTCAAACACTCAATTCATTACTCAATATCAACTTTTTTTTCAATGATGTTTCCATGTAGGTCTCCCTTTCACTCATTCTTCTCTCCACCTGTTTGTTTAATCTCACAGACCTCTTCACCTTCTTTCTCCGTACCTCTTTACTCTCTTTCACAAGCTCAATTCTCTATCTCTTGTGCATTATACTGCAACGCCTATCTCTTTTTTTCCCTCTGCTCTTCATTATTCCCCCTTCTCTATTTCGCTTTCTAACTCCTTTTACCTTCTTTCCGCCTTCCTCATTACTCTCTCTAACACATTATCCGTCTGTCTCTTTGTCTACATTCTTGTCTCCATCTCCATTTTTTTTTCTGAAATAATTTTGTTTATTGCATTTCTTGTCGCTTCCCATCTCTCCTCTTCCTTTCTCAATCTCCATTACCCTTCTGTCTTACTCCCTCATTTCTCACACTACGTTTAATTCTCACTCTGTCTTTTACCCCTTCTTCTGGATGTCTTAACTTTTCTCTGTAGTTCCACTTTGCGATGCAGTGTGTATCTCCAGGTCCAGCAGGATCGAAATCAGCAGCAGGCCTGGCTGGAAATGATGAATGCTGTCTTCACTTTGTCAAGAATCCTTCACATCCGTTCCTGATAGATGCATCCACCTGTGGCTATTTACTTACCTTTCAGCCTCCTACTATCAGTGCCCGCCTCCTCAAAATGACACGTTCCGAGGAACAAGAGCACAGCTTTCATTCGCACCTACAAACTTCCGAAATACCCCAGTGAGTTCGATGAAAAACAGGAGACACATTCAGCGGTTCGGAGACTCTGTAGTGAATAATCTCTGAAATTCTCGGCAAGGAGTAGCACCACGCGCACTTCTCAGCGAGCTCTTGACTTGTTGACTTGACAGTTCACAAACAGAGAACAGGCGAATTCGCTTCACTGTGCAATGGTTAGGCTCAGGACGTTGAAGTCAAGTACCCTGAAAAGAAGTGTTAAAAGCCTACCTACAACACTCCCCTTCCCCCAATCTACCCACTCTGGATTCAGGTGACATCTTGGGATATAGACTTGTTCTTTTCAACTTGTTACGAGCAGGATATGATTTCACCAGGCAGTTGACGAAGTAGAAAAAATTCTCCAGCGTGATTAAGGTTCTGAAATGCAGAGTGGTGGAGAAGTCGAGTGAGGGCAAGAGCGAGATACATGAGAGGAATGGACGAGACGAGAAAACAGCTGGTCTCCTGATCTGAAAGTTTAAAAGCAAGAGGCCCCCATTTTAAAGTGAAATGCAGGGGTTCAGAGGGGAGTTCAAAAAAAGTTTTCACCCACCGGCTGGTGGTGAGTCTGCAATGCCCTGCCTGTGCTGATAATTGCGAAGGGAAGATTCACTACCGGAAAGTGAACTTGGACGAGCCACTTGAAACGTCTGAAAACTAATGACTCTCTATCAAGCGGGAAAGGGGGTGTGCTGGAGACCGTATTTATTTTTGAAGAACAATGTGCAAAGGGTCTTTGCTGTAATATGAGATATTGCTCTTTACCCCTCTCAAATGCTATCGTTGCTTACAGCAACGATTACCATTGGAGCTCTTACAGTTTCTTCATGGCACAGTGGAAATCCCGTTCAACGGCAGCAGTACTCGACTCCTGGCACGGTTTTGTGTGTGTCCAGTATTCATTGATGCGTACTCCATTCAGGTGTTTGTGGCACAGTGTTAACGTTGCATCTCCCAGCGGCCCAGGCAGACACTTTGGGTACAAAAGTCAGATCAACTCTCAGGCAAACACGAAGTTAGAGCAGAAGGAGTAGGTACAGAATCAGGTCATTCGCCCACTGGTTATTCTCCACCATTCGATCGATTAGCATCATATTTGAATTTTAAGCAATACTGAAATAATAGCTGCGTAAACCAGTTCACTGTGGTTCTTTTTAAAATAAAGTCCATCTGGTTCACGTCAGGGAATGAAGCCTGCCGTCATCACGCATTTTGGGCCACACATGACCTCATTACCACAGCAGGGATCGACTTTGAACTGCCCAATCTGAGCAATAGTCTTTTTTTATTGTTAAGTCAATTAATCTGTAGTACTTTACCAATCTAAATATCCAATTATTGCCCAGGATATTCTACCGTGAATCCTCTTCAGACGGGGAGAAGATTTAAATGTTTTAATTCACTTGGCATCAGATTCAAGAGCAACGTTTTACACTTTAATAACTGACCTCTTAGCACACCTCTAAAACTCTCATCTTAATTTCCTCTGCTGCTTCTCTGAAGCTGTAACATTGAAATCTGCACTCTGTTGTGTTACTGTACCGTACTTTGACGGTATGACCTTCCTGTATGGCATGGAAAACAACACTTTTCACTGTATCACAATACATGTGACAATACCACTAAATCTATTCTAAATTTGTGCTGAGTGTATTGGATGACATTGTCAATGTTTAACTGATTTGCTGTTATTTCTTTTAAAGTAGAATCTAACATGTTAACAATGACAGAAGTTAAGCTAACTATGGTTGTGTTATATTTGTCTCCATATCTTCTCATATAATGCTGCCTGTAGTTTTTCCAATTTTCTGGAAGAAAGGGATGATAAGGAACATAAGAGAATAAGACAAATAAGCAGAAATTCAGACCAACGAGTCTGCTCTGCCATTCAAACATGGCGAGTAAGTTTCTCAAAGTAATCTCTCGCCTTCTCCTCGTAAGCCTTGATCCCATTAACAATGAAAAACCGATCAATCTCTTTCTTAAATATATTCAATGACTCGGACTTCGCAGGCTTCTGTTGCAATGAATTCCACAGATTCACAATGCTGTGGCTAATGAAATGTTTTATTATCTCCGCGGTACACGGTCTTCACTTTTCTCTAAGCCTGTGCACTCGGGCTCTGGTCTGTCCTGCAAATGAAAACATCTCCCAACATTCACTCTATCTCGGCCGTTCAGTATTGTTTACATTTCAATGCGATCGCTGCACCATCCTTTTACACTATACAGACCTACAGACGGAACACGTTCCACATGTGTTTGTCCTGTCATTCCTGAGATCATTAGACAATAGACAATAGACAATAGATGCAGGAGTAGGCCATTCAGCCCTTCGAGTCTGCACCGCCATTCAATATGATCATGGCTGATCATTCCTAATCAGTATCCTGTTCCAGCCTTATCTCCATACCCCTTGACTCCACTATCTTTAAGAGCTCTATCCAATTCTTTCTTAAATGAATCCAGAGACTGGGCCTCCACTGCCCTCTGGGGCAGAGCATTCCACACAGCCACCACTCTCTGGGTGAATTAGTTTCTCCTCATCTCTGTCCTAAATGGTCTACCCCGTATTTTTAAGTTGTGTCCTCTGGTTCGGCACTCCCCCATCAACGGAAATATGTTCCCTCCTGCCAGAGTGTCCAGTCCTTTCATAATCCTATACGTTTCAATCAGATCCCCTCTCAGTCTTCTAAACTCAAGGGTATACAAGCCCAGTCGCTTCAGTCTTTCCGTGTAAGGCAATCCTGCCATTCCAGGAATTGACCTCGTGAACCTACGCTGCATTCCCTCAATAGCCAGAATGTCTTTCCTCAAATTTGGAGACCAGAACTGTACACAGTATACCAGGTGTGGTCTCACCAGGGCCCTGTACAGCTGCAGAAGCACCTTTTTGCTTCTATACTCAATTCCTCTTGTTATGAAGGCCAGCATGCTATTAGCCTTCTTCACGACCTGCTGTAACTGCATGCTTGCCTTCATTGACTGGTGGACAAGAACACCCAGATCTCTCTGAACAGCCCCTTTACCTAATTTGATACCATTGAGGTAGTAATCTGCCTTCCTGTTCTTGCCACCAAAGTGGATAACCAGACATTTATCCACATTAAACTGCATCTGCCATGCATCTGCCCACTCACCTAACTTGTCCAGGTCACCCTGTCATCTCCTAACATCCTCATCACATTTCACCCTACCACCCAGCTTTGTGTCATCAGCAAATTTGCTAATGTTATTGCTGATACCATCTTCTATATCATTTACATATATTGTAAAAAGCTGCGGTCCCAGCACAGATCCCTGCGGTACCCCACTGGTCACTGCCTGCCATTCCGAAATGGAGCCGTTAATCACTACCCTTTGTTTCCTATTAGCCAACCAATTCTCTATCCAATCTAGTACTTTGCCCCAATACCGTGCGCCCTAATTTTACTCACTAACCTCTTGTGTGGGACTTTATCAAAAGCTTTCTGAAAGTCCAGGTACACTACATCCACTGGATCTCCCTCGTCCATCTTCCGAGTTACATCCTCAAAAAATTCAAGAAGATTAGTCAAGCATGATTTCCCCTTCATAAATCTATGCTGACTCTGTCCTATCCTGTTACTATTATCCAGATGTGCCGTAATTTCATCCTTTATAATAGACTCCAGCATCTTTCCCACCACTGAGGTCAGACTAACTGGTCTATAATTTCCTGCTTTCTCCCGCCCACCCTTCTTAAAAAGTGGCACAACATTAGCCGCCCTCCAATCCTCAGGAACCGAACCCGATTCTATTGAACTCTGCAAAAATAATCACCAGCGCATCCACGATTTCCCGAGCCACCTCCTTCAGTACCCTGGGATGCAGGCCATCAGGTCCCGGAGACTTATCAACCTTCAGACCTAACAGTTTCTCCAACACCAAATCCTGGCAAATATAAATTCCCTTCAGTTCAGGTCCTTCAGGCACTGTTACCTCAGGGAGATTGCTTGTGTCTTCCCCAGTGAACACAGATCTGAAGTACCCATTTAATTCCTCTGCCATTTCTTCGTTCCCAGTAATATATTCCCCTGCTTCTGTCTTCAAGGGCCCAATTTTTGTCCGAAACATTTTTTTGCCTTGGACATACCTAAAAAAGCTTGTACTATCCTCCTTTATATTCTTGGCCAGTTTACCTTCGTACCTCATTTTTTCTCTGCGTATTTCCTTCTTACTAATCCTCTGTTGTTCTTTAAAAGCTTCCCAGTCCTCAGTTTTCCCACTTATCTTCGCTAAGTTATACTTTTTCTCTTTTAACCTTATATGTTTCTTTACTTCCCTCGTCAGCCACGGCCGCCCATGTCTCCTCCTGGGATCTTTCTTCCTTTTAGGAATGAACTGATCCTGCAACTTCTGCATTATACACAGAAATATCCGCCATTGTGCCTCCACGGTCTTCCCTGTTAAGGTATTGAACCATTGAACTCTAGCCAGTTGCTCCCTCATAGCTCCATATTTCCCTTTATTCAACTGAAATATTGTCACTTCAGATTGTACCCACTCCCTCTCAAATTGCAGATTGAAGCTTATTGTATTATGGTCACTACTTCCCAATGGCTCCTTCACTTCGGGGTCACTGACCAATTCTGGTTCGTTACACAATACCAGATCCAGAATCGCCTTATCCCTGGTCGGCTCCAGCACCAGCTGCTCTAAACATCCATCTCTGAGGCACTCCACAAAGTCTCTTTCTTGAGGCCCGATACCATCCTGATTCTCCCAGTCTACCTGCATGTTGAAATCTCCCATAACAACTGTAGTAACATCTTTGCGACAAGCCAATTTCAGCTCCTGATTCAACTTACATCCGACATCCAGACTACTGTTTGGGGGACTGTAGATGACTCCCATGAGGGTCTTTTTACCCTTAGTGTTTCTAAGCTCTATCCACACTGACTCTACATCCCCTGACTCTAGGTCCCCCCGCGCAAGGGACTGAATATCCTCCCTTACCAACAAGGCCACCCCACCCCCTCTGCCCGTCAGTCTGTCCTTACGATAGCACGTGTAGCCTTGAATATTCATTTCCCAGGCCCTGTCCCCATGAAGCCACGTCTCAGTTATCCCCACAATATCGTATCTGCCAATTTCCAAAAGAGCCTCAAGCTCATCCACCTTGTGTCTAATGCTTCGTGCATTCATATATAGAATTTTTAATTTGTTACTGCTCTCACCCTTCCCCTCAACCCTTATTTCACCCAACTTTACAGCATGATGCCTTTTCCAGTTTTCTGCCTCCTTGATACAGTTGTCTTTCTTGACTTCTCTTGTTCTAACTACCCCTTCAATTTCCTTTTTAAACATCCAGCTTGTCCCCTCCCCCCCCCGCTACTTAGTTTAAATGTAGCGGTGTTGCAGCAGAAAACCTGCCTGCCAGAATGCCGATCCCTGAGCTATTAAGGTGCAAGCCGTCTCTCTTGTAGAATATATGGTTAGAATAAAATATACCCCAGTGATCCAAGAACTTGAAACCTTGCTTCCTGCACCAGTTCCCCAACCACACGTTCAAGTCCATTATCTCCCGGTTTCTGGCCACACTAGCCCGAGGAACTGGAAGCAAACTGGAGATAACCACCTTGGACGTCCTGCTTTTTAGCCTTCTTCCTAGTTCTCCGAAGTCCTGAACCTCATCAATACATTCTTCCTGAAATAGGGGGCCATGAGGGCGGCACGGTGGCACAGTGGTTAGCACTGTTGCCTCACAGCGCCAGTGACTTGGGTTCCATTCCTAACTCAGGCGACTGACTGTGTGGAGTTTGCATGTTCTCCCTGTGTCTGCGTGGGTTTTCTCCGGGTGCTCCGGTTTCCTCCCACAGTCCAAACATGTGCAGATCAAGTGTATTGGACATGCTCAATTGCCCGTAGTCTTAGGGGAATGGGTGGGTTACGCGTTGGTGTGGACTTTTTGGGCCGTAGGCCCTGTTTCGACACTGTAAGTAATCTTTAAAATAATGCTCGCAATAGTCAAAATGTGGTCCAATCTGACTAGCACCTTATAAAGCCTCAGAAGTGCATCCCTATTATTTTCGTCTCACTCCCACCTCTCTTGCTGACAATCTTAAACCTGTCAATCCCTTACTTAACGAGAGGAAACAGAATATTTTTCCTTCCTCCGTTAACAGACATTAAATGATGTACCCCAGTCAAAGCCGTCCACATGCTATGACAATTTTTCTTACGTTTTTGAAACTTTCACCTTATGTTGCCAGTATGTTATTTCATCTTGTCGAATATTTACCAGGGTCATGGAACAGGTTGATTGTCGGTTCCCATTCCCTCTGCTTGGATGGAATTTACTGAGCTTATCACGAATGAATCACAGCATTATTCGTTTCACAGAGAAATATAGAAACTATGAGCAGGAATAAACTGCTACAACATTCAATGTGACCTGGCTGATCGATCAACACAATCCCTGTTCCTGCTTTCTGCCTGTAGACTTTGACCAATTGAGCTGCAAGAACCATATTTAATTACTTACAAACCAAAAATTCAATGTTTTCACCTTGACTGCTTTCAGTGGCAGATAATTCCACAGTCTCCCCACTCACTTGGTCAGGAAAGGTCTCGTGCCTCAGTCCTAAATGGCTTATCTTGTTTGCCTTCGACTTAGACCCCACTTGGTTCTGAAGTCCTGTGATTATCAGCAACATGATTTTCTGCTTAGAATTATTAGAATTTATTGAATTCAGGACAATGAACCCCTCGAGCCATCCAATGAGGTCATGACGATTTTCTGAGAATACCCACTGTCTGCCCCATATGTCTGAGCCACAGTGAATATAATCCAAACGATCACATATTTCTTCATAGAACCGTCCCACCAACTCAGGAATCAGTTTGGTACACCTTTAACGAACTGACTCCGTAACTACTCATCCTCAGATGAGGAGGTCAAAATTGGAGCAGTAACGAAAGGAACATTACGTTATATTATATTTCGTTGTCTTACATTATGTCATGTCATATTACATTATACTATACTATCACTGGAGAAATAAAGAAGGTAACATTATGTTATCTTATATTACCTTGTCTTACATTCTGTCATGTCATGTTACATTATACTATATTATAACTGGAGGAATAAAGAAGGTACTATTATGTTATATTATATTACCTTGTCTTACATTATGTCGTCATATTACATTATACGATATTAGGGGCTTCGGTGGAACTTTACAGAAGCTTTTAAAAACGTGAGGGGCATGGGTATGATGAATAGTCCATGTCTTTCCCCCAGGGTATTGGAGTCCAAAACTATGTGGCATATTTTTCAGTGTGGTGTGGATAGACTTAAAATAGGCAACTCTTTTTTCATTCACAGTGTGGTACGACCATGAAAGGAATTGCCGGAGCAAGTGATGGCGACGGCTACAATGACAAAATTTAAAAGACATCTGAGTGAGATTTTAAGTAAGACAGGTTTGGAGGGATATGGACCAAATTTTGCTACATGTGATTCGATAAATTTAAGATATCTGGTCGTCATAGGTGACTAAAGGTTCTGTTTCTATGTTCTACATTTCTAAGATCTATGACTCCAGACCCACGTCACTATGGGTACTACTGATCTACTCTGTCGCAACATCTCCTTCTAGAACAACGGCACAATGATGTCCCTAGACCAGCTTCCAATCTGCATTTGACTCCAAACCAAAAGCACTATGGTTATAAGTCATCTGAACAATCTATATGTGACTCGAGATGTTTAACACTCAGTTTATCACTAATCTGCTCTATCTCTAATCTGATTCCAGAATAACAGCACTGTAAATATACTGATCTTCCCTGTCTCTTCATGTGACTCCCGACCCACTGCACGGTGACTACCACTGAACTGCTCTGAACATGACTCAAGACCCTCGGCATCGTCGTTACCACTATCTGCTTTGTCTCTGTTTCTCTGAACCCACAGCACTGTGGTTACCACTGTTCGACTCCGGCTCTACATGTGACACCAGAAGCACATCATTGTTGTTATTTCTGAACTGCTCTGTCTCTAAATGCAAATCAAGCCATACCGCACTGTGGTTTCCACTGATCTGCTCCTTCTCTACTTATAAATCCCAACACATAGCGTTTTGGTTACCACTCATCTGCACAGTACCTGAATTTGAACCAGCCCCACAGCAATGTGGTCAGTACCCACCTGCCATGTCCGTACAGGTGACTTCAGACTCACAGCACCATAGTTATGACTGACCTGCTCTGTGACTACAGGGTCATAGCACTGAGTGCACTATTAACCAACTCTGTCTCAATAAGTAAGACGGGGGGAAAATCTATGCTTAGCAATGATGTACTTTGTTTCTAAACGTGACTCCAGACGCTGAGCACAGTGATTACCACTGACCTAAGTTGTCTCCATACGTGACTCCAGACCCACAGCACTGTGGCAACCATTGACCTGCTCTCTCTCTACATTTGATCAGACCCACAGCACCCTGGTTACCACTGACTTGCTGTGAATCCACACGTGACTGTAGCCCCCAGAACTACAGTTACGACTTGTCTGATCTGTGTGTTTATGTAACTCCAGACTCACAGCTCTGTGGGTACCACAAAAGATTTATAAGGATATCGTAACGTTTGGTGGATTTGTCGTTGAGGATTAGTCTCAAGACGCTGATTAGAACATAGAACGTATTACAGCACAGCACAGAACAGGCGCTTCAGCCCACGATGTTGTGCGACCATTGATCCTCCTGTATGCACCCTCAAATTTCTGTGACCATATGCCTGCCCAGCAGTCTCTTAACTGTCCCCACTGCCCTTGAATCCACAACTGCTCCTGGCAACGCATTCCAAGCTCTCACAACTCTCTGTGTAAAGAACCCGCCTCTGACATCCCCTCTATACCTTCCTCCAATCAGCTTAAAACTTTGACACCTCGTGTTAGCGATTTCTGCCCTGGGAAATACTCTATTGACTCTATCTATGCCTCTCATTATCTTGTATACCTCAATTAGGCCCATCTTCTCCTCCTTTTCTCCAATGAAAAATGTCCGAGTTCAGCCAAACTAGACAGGTTAGTTCCACTGTATCCCATTCCTCCTGACCTTCTGAATGAGCCGACCATTGGGAACTTTATTAAATGCCTTGCTGAAGTCCATATGCACCAAATCCACAGCTCGACCCTCATCAACCTTTCTAGAAGAAGAACTCGATAATGTTTGTGAGGCGTGACCTGCTCCTCACAAAGCCGTGTTCATTGCATTCAATCAAGCCATGCTCTTCCCGATGGTCATAAATCCTATCCCTCAGAATCCTTTCTAACATCTTTCAGATGACAGACGTGAGACTTACTGGCCTGTAATTGCCGGGGATTTCCTTGTTTCCTTTCTTGAAGAGAGGAAGTACATTTGCCTCTCTCTAGTCCTCACGTCTGACTCCAGTGGAGAGCGAGGATGAAAAGATCTTCGCAAGTGGCGAAGCAATCACATTTCTCGTTTCCCAAAGCAGCCGAGGACAAATCTGGTCCGGGCCTGGCGACTTGTCAATTTAATTTTTGACAAAGCTTTCAGCACATCAGCTTCCTCTATCTCTATCCATTCCAGAATGCACACCTGGTCTTCCAAGGTTTCATTCACTACAAAGTTCGCTTCTTTCGTAAAGACTGAAGCAAAAAACTCATTTAGTCTTCCCTACCTCCTCAGGCTTCACACACAAGTTCCCTATGCTATCCCTGATCGGCACGACTCTTTCTTTGACCATTCTCTTATTCCTCACATAAGTGTAAAATGCCTTGATATTCTCCCTACTCCGTTCTGCCAAGCCTTTCTCGTGCCCCCTCCAGGCTCTCCTCAGACCATTTTGAGATCCTTCCTCGCCTGCCTGTAATCATCTAGAGCTGAGCTTGACCCCAGCTTACTCCACCTTATGTGAGCTACGTTCTTCCTTTTGACGAGAAGCTCCACCGCTCTCGTCATCCAAGGTTCCTTTATCTTACCCTTTCTTGTCTGTCTCAGATTGACATATTTATTAATCACTTGCAAAACTGCTCCATAAACAGTCTCCTCATGTCTATAGTGCCTTTACCATAGAACAATTGCTCACAGTCCATGCTTCCTAACTTATGTCTAATACATTATAGTTTCATCTTCGCCAATTTTGCATCATCCTCTCCTTCTCCATGGCTGTGTAGAATGTGAGGCAGTTGTGGTCACTATCACCAATATTCTCTCCCAACAAGATCTGATAACTGCCGCGGCTCGTTTCCGAGCACCAAGTCGAGCATGGCCTCTCCCCTTGTCGGCCTGTCACCAGACTGTGTTAGGAAACCCTCCTGAACGCACTTTACAAAAACATCTCCATTCAAATCTTCTGCTCGAAGGAGGTTCCAATCAATATTGGGAAAGTTAAAGTCACCCATTGCAACAACCCTACTACGTCTACACTTTTCCAAAATCCGCCGACCTATGCATTCTTCAATGATGGGCATTGGTAGGGTGCAAAGTGTTTGTCTTTTCTCCACCGTAGGGGAGACCAAAAGAAAAGAGCCTCTGTTTCAGGCTGAGAGGGGAACGATTGAAACGAGAACTGAGGGGCATCTTCCTCTCGCCTCGAGGATGGCGCATGCATGAAATGAACTGCCAGAGGAAGTATAAAAGACCGCAACAATAATATAATTTAAAAGGCAACTGGTTGCGTATTTCAATAGGAAGCAATTCGAGCGATATGGGGCAAATGCTGCCAAATGGGTTTAGATTGATTTCGAATATCTTTTCGGCATGGCCAAGTTGGAGAAAAGGTTCTGTTTTTTATCTGTGTCATTCTATGACGCGAGACACACAGCGCTGTGATTACCAATGGCACAATCTGTCTCTACATCTAACTCCAGAACCATACCATCGTATTTTCCCCTGACCTGCTCGTCATTACATGTGACTCCAGACCAGCACGACCTAGTTTTTACTGGCCTGCTCTGTCTATAAATATCCGCTGCCCTGTTGTTACCACTGATACAAGACACAGAACTGCACGGCACACCGAGGGGCCCATCAGCCCATAATGTTGCGCAAAACATGACACCAAGCGGAACTAATCCCTTATGTCTGTCCTTGCTTCATATCTCTCCATTCCTTACATTTTCATGTGCTCATCTAAACGTCCCCTACGTACGCTGATCGTTACTGCCTCCACCACCATCGTTGCCAGTGCATTTCAATATCCTACCACATTCTGTTTTACAAACCTGCCCATCACGTCTCCTGTGAACGTTCACCCTCAGCTTATGCTTCCACGAATAGACCTTTTAATTCTGGGGAAAAGATTCTGTCTGTCAACCCCGTCTTGTCACCTCATAATTTTACAGACATCAATCTAGTCTCCTCTCAGTCTCTTCTGTTCAATAGAGATTTTGCTCACCATTCCTTACCGATCAAACTCTGTAATCCAGGCATCATCTTGGTAAATCTCATCTGCACCCTCTCCAAAGCAGCCACATCAATCGTGTAATGTGGCGACCACAACTGAACGTGACACTCTAAGTGTGGTCTCACCAAAGTCTGAGAAAGCTGCAACATGACATATTGAATGTTTAACTAAATTCCCTGACCAATCAAAGCAAGCACACCATATGACTAATTTACCACTTATCTACTTGTTTGGCCACTTTCAGAGAGCTATTATCTTGAATCACAAGTTCCTTCTATACATCAATGCTGTTCTTCGTACGACTATTAACTGTATACATTTCCATAAGGTTTGATCTCTCAAATTGCAGCACCTCATACTCATCCAGATTAAACTATATCTGACATTACCCTGCCAATATCTGCAACTGGTATGTATTCCCAGTATCCTTTGAAAAAACTCTGTACTATACACAAGTCTTCCGATCTTTGTATCATCTGCAAACGTATTCACCTGCTCATGTACATTTTAATCTAATTCCTTTTTCATACAACAGAACATAGTAGATGTCCTAAAACGGATCTTTGGAGAAAACCATTAGTCACGGACCTCCAGCAGGAAAGGCACCATTCCACCATTATTCTCTATGGACAACACAATTGTCAATCCAAGTTGTCAAGTCCCCATGTATTCCATTAATCTTTATTTTCAGAATGAGTCTACCATGTAGGTTCTTTTCAAAGCCTTACAAAAGTCCATGTAAGCAAATCCTCTGGTTTACCCTTATCAATGACATTTGAGACCTCCTCAGATAGATCAGTTTAGTTAGTGAGACATGACCTGCCCTGCAAGAAGTTATGTTGACTGCACCTAATTCGGTCATGCTTTTCCATACGTGCGTAAAACCTATTCCGAAGAGTTTACTCCATTAGTTTCCTACCACTGATGTGAGACTTATTGGTTGATAGTTTCATGGATTATCACTACTTCACTTCTTGAATAGGGGACAAGATAGCCTACTCACCAATCTTCCGGGATCTCTTAAATGGTTCGAGAGGACCACTTTCTTAGTCAAAGCTTGAGCAATCGCCTCATTTCCCTCACTCAATAAACTGGAGTAGCTATTATCAGGCCTTGGGAAGCTATCTGCGTTGATACTCTTCAAGTGATCCAACGCCACCACTTTCTTGTTCTTTAATGTTCGAGCCTATAGACATGCTCCACAAATATCTCCCTATCCTCCATGTCGTTTTACGGAGAGAATGGTGATGCAAAGTATTCACTTTGGAATTTAAACATCCTCTGCCTCCAAGCATAAGTGCCATCCTGTATTCTTGAGTGGTGCTACTTTCTCACGAGAAATACTGCTGTTCTTATTATATGTATAGAATGCTTTGGGACTCTCTTTAACTTGAATTCTCAAGGACATTCCATGGCCCCTTCTTGGTCTCTAGTTTCCCGCTTGAGTACTTACCTGGTTTCCAAACATTATTCACTGGCCCGTACTATTTTAGCTTCTTAAAACTTACACATGCATCTTTTTCTCTTTTGAAGAAATTCACAGTCACCCTCTTTTTCATATGTCGCTTACCTTGCTATCTTTGTCCATCCGCCTGACTGGAACATATCGGTCCGGAACTCTCTACACCAGATCTTCATAAATTCACACATGTTACATGTTGTCTTGTCCGATAACTGCGTCTTCCAATTAAAGCTCCTTAGCTCCTGTCTCATGCTGATGTAAATTGCCTTCCGCCAGTTTTGTACCTAACCGAACCTCCTGACTTCTCCCTGTTCATAGCTATCTTAAAACTTAACGAGCTGTGATGACTGTTTTCAAAATGGTCTCCCACTGAAAGGTCATCACTTGACCAGGCTCATTAGCCAACACAAGTTACACTGTGGCCGCTCTGCCTGTTGGGCTATCCACATACTGTTTCAAGAAACAAACACATCCATTTAAGGAAGTCCACTCTGTTTCCCGCTCTTGCTGGAAGGGACTCCCAATGAATATTGGGGAAGTTAAAGTCACCCATTATGAAAATTCTTTTATTACCTAATCTTTCAATAATCGGCCATGTATTTGTTCCTAATTGCTGTTTGGAGATCCTACGTTAGAATCCTGGCGAATTGTTTGCACCCACCTAATGTTTCAGCTCGAGCCCTCTTGCCTCAATGGATGTGCCCTTCTGCATTTCCTCTCAGAGTGAAGATGTCACATTCTGCCTGATTAGTAATACAACTCCTCCATATATTTTACATTCTTCTCTATCCCGTCTAAACCAACGAAATCCTGGAGCCTTTCCAGTCGCTTTCTCAACCACGTCTCTGCAGTGGGCACAACATCTTCCTCTTACCTAATGATCCAAGTTCTCCGCTCATTTATTTTACCGGTTATATTCCTTGTATTGATGTAAACACACGTTAGACCATGAGTGCTGTTGTGTTCATTCACCCGTCTCTGCTTTTCCCTTCTTTCTGATTCACTGGTCTTAGCACCAGCCTTCCTGTCAATCTCTTCAATTGTTGTCCTGCTGCTGTAATTGCATTCCCTGCCACGCTAGTTTAAGCCCTCCCATGTAGTAAGACCGAAAGTTGCAGCGAGGATATTGGTTGCTCTCCACTTTCGGAGCAATCAGTGCCTCGTTTGCAGTTCACCCTGGCAGCAGGAGAGCTTCCATTGATCCAAGATCCAAAAAAGCCATGCACTTTGCATCAGTTTCTTCTCCATGTATTCATCTCCCCTATCTTTCTATTCCTTGCAACACTAGTACGTGACCCTGGCAGCTCTTCAGAGATTAATATTGTTGAGGTCCTGCTCTTCAGCCTCTTTCCAACTCCCTCTCCTCATTCTGCCGCATCTATAGTGTCTCCTTGTATACGTCCTGGCCCGCAGCATGAGATTAGATCCTCACAACACTCTGGTTATCATTGACCTGCTCTGTACCTGCATATGGATGCATTCCCACAGCATTTAAATTCATATTAACCTGAGTCACAGCGCTATCGTTACCGCTGACATGGAATTTCCGTGCAATTGTCTACAGACCCTCAATACTGTGTTTCCCAATGACCTACTCTGTTTCTACAGGTGATTCCAGACTCCCATCACCGTGGTGATCACTGACCTGTTTCAGTTCCAGCAGTAACTCCATAGGCATAACACTGTTATTCCCGCTGATCTTCTGTGTCGATACATTTGCGGGCAGACATATGGTATTGTGATGAGCACTAACTTGTTCTGTCTTCACAAGTTCATCCACACTCACAGCCGTATTATTATCACCGACTTACGCTGTCACTACATGAGACTGTAAATCTACTTTGTCATGATTGAAGAAGTGATGCAACTGGTGTTCTCTCGCTAGTATGCCAGCAAGCAGCGCACATTTTCTCTCCTGCTAATTCCCAGTGGGCCTCCAAATCGCCCTCTTGTCCTGGAGCTGGGAGAGTGATGTATTGGAGATGGCCAAACCACCCACATGAATGGAACATCACGCTCCCCTTCCCCAAAGGTAACAGATGAAACGACGATCCAATTACATTGTCTGCGGGCTGCTGTTTGTGTCTGTTCGATCAGAGATTCAGAAAGGCTAGGAGGTTACCTTCAACGCCGTTCCAGATCTTATGCTTTTCAATTCCCAATTGTGTCCCCTCATTGGACTGAGGAGAGCAACTGCTTTCTGTTGACTCTTGCTCCTTTTGAACCACTTCACATGAAATAGGCATTCACAATATTGTCTCTGCCCCAATGAAAACAACCCGTTTAAATCCAGCCTCTCACCGAAGCTAAAATGCTCCATTGAACAGAGAAGCGAACAGCACAGGAACAAACAATTCTGCAATATGTCTGTGAAGACAAGTGTACTCTTCCAAACCAATCCTATCTGCCTTCACATGGTCCATAACGCTGTACACATTGCCTGTTCTTCCGTCTATCTAATTGCCTGACAATTTTGCTCTTCTTTCCAAGTCCACCACCTTCTTTGGCAATCCTTTCCAGACATTTACAACTCTCTCTGTTCAACTAAAAATGTCTCATGCTTATCATTTTAACATGTCCCCCCACCTTAAATCATTGTCCAATAAATTTCCAACCTGGGCAAATGATTCCGGCTAGGTAACCTATCCAAGCCCCTCACCTTTTTATAGACTTCCTTCAAATCGCCTCTGAGCTCCACAACCCGAGCACGAACTGCTCAAATTTTGTCAAAAGGCTGTTGGTAACCAGTCGTCTCTGATCCAAGTAACAACCTTGTAAACCTCTTTCCCTGCCTCTCCAAAGCGTTTACATCCTTCCTTGTGGGCGGCACATTGGCACAGTGGTTAGCACTGCTGCCTCACAGCGCCAGAGGCCCGGGTTCAATTCCTGCCTCAGGCGACTGACTGTGGAGTTTGCACGTTCTCCCCGTGTCTGTGTGGGTTTCCTCCGGGTGCTCCGGTTTCCTCCCACAGTCCAAGATGTGCAGGTCAGGTGAATTGGCCATGCTAAATTGCCCGTAGTGTTAGGTAGTGGGATAGATGTAGATGCAGATGTAGGGGTATGGGAGGGTTCCGCTTCGGTGGGGCGGTGTGGACTTGTTGGGCCAAAGGGCCTGTTTCCACACTGTAAGTAATTTCATCTAATCTATGTTGTGGCGACATGAACTGCAAACGATCCTCCAGTTGTGGCCACACCAAAGACCCACATGTCAGCTAAGCTACGACAGTGTAAAGATCATCAATGCATAATAACCATTTTCTGAGCTTTCCCTCCCTTCCTGACATTGTGTTAAGACATTGATATGAAAGTGAAATGAGACATGGAAAATCAATGTTTGCAATGTCACCCAGTTTTATTCACGGAGTTTAGAAAGCAGTGGGGCAGCGATCATTCAGTTGAAACAATACCATGAAGCCTGAATTGATGAGAAAACAGAACTCTCCAATCAGAAACACAGATGTTTTCCAGTGTTGCATGTTGCTCTTTCCTTCTTCTATTTCACAAACGTACGCAACACACTTGTAAAATGGGGCACACTCCTTTAACCCTCGTTGAAATACCCTTCTCACATGGTACACCGCGACAGTAACTCCCTTCTAAAATACATTAAAATATTGGCGCTACGAGAGAGAATAAAAAGAAAAACAAAGATTCGTTGATGTTAACAGTCAGATGCGATATGACATCCACCTGCACCTGACTCAGATACACAATGCCAGAACGCTGCAGATTTCACCCTTGCTGTTCTAACCAGACATTCTTGGAGTTGTAATGGTGCATATTGCTTGAACTGTGTTCCAATAATTGTTCGTGCAGACCAGAACTGGATGCAGCTCTCCACGTCCAACCTCATATTGGTACAGTCTACTGACAACTGCGAAGTGCGTTCTCACTGTGAGGCATTGGTTTGAGGAATTGTGATGTACTCAAGCAGCTTGCCTTCAGCGAGTGAAAATGCATCGACAATTTTGGCGAGTGTCGGAATGGAACGATCCCAAAGTCAATAACTCTGTAACTTATTTACCCAGAGAGGTGCTGGAATTTGGAATGCGTTGCCTTGGAGAGTGGCAGAGGCTGATTCGACAGCAGGTTTCAAAAGAAACCTGGATGTGGAGTTCAATGGAATGAATTTAGATGGGCTATCAATATAATACAGGCGAATGGGGCTAGATGGACAGCACTTTCCAGCATCAGGACATACATGATTGTAAGAATGCCCTATTTTAACTGTACAATTCCATGATGATTATGTGACAGAGAACTCAACAGGTCACGGGAAGGAAGGATGCTTCAAGATCGGGATTAAAAGAGACTAGCGTCTGTGAGTAGGTACACGAACGGAGAACAGACGCCATGAGTCAAGATCAATAATGCCAGCTCACTAATAAAGCGTCGAGAACAGAATTCCCACTTGGACAAACTCAGATTCCACGACGTTTTGCAACCTGCATCCATTTGCAGACACTGGACAAGAAATTGGACGTGCAGAAGGCGGCCGTTTAGCCAGTCAAACTTACTCTTCGATTTGATGATATGTCAGTGCGGATGTTTGACTGGGGTGGACTTGTTTTTAATATAAAATCGCACGGCATCAGTTTATAGTCCAACAGGTTTATTTGAAAGTGCAACCGGAGAGCGCTGCTCCTTTGTTGCGTATCTCGTGGAGTAGGATTATAGGACACAGAAGCATTTAGAGTAAAATATCAATATGTAATACTCATATGCAATATATTAAACAAACAGAGATTGTTGTTCAATCTTTTGTCTTTTAGAATGGGGCTGCAGGTTCAGATTCCTTAATATGTAAATCCCAGAACTTCTTTCTAGTTGTATTCCCGAGATAATTAAAGGTTGTAGTTAAGAAGATGTCACACCATCGACTTTTGTGCGTTTCTGTGTGCATGTGAGGGAGAGAGATCGTGGGAGAGAGAGTGTCTGTGCATGTATGTGTCGGTGGGAGAGAGAGGGGGAGTGTGTGTGTGTCTGTGTATCTGCACATGTGTGTCTGAAAGAGAGTGTGTATCTGCAAGAAGGTCTGCGTACGTATGTTCGAATGGAAAACGGTTTGTGCATCTGGTGTCATGATTGAGCTGATCATCTCCACTTCCCTTTCCTACACCTCCCGGATAATTGCTCGAGTCCCATCCTGACTGAAAATCTGTCAACCTCACTCATAAACGTACTGAATGAAAATCCACTCTATGCTGAAGCATTTCACCGTTTCAATGACCTTCAAAAGAAGATAACATTCTTCGATGCCGACTTAAATGGGCTATACTTTGTTCAGAGCTGATGCACTCTGGTCCACAATTCTTTTACAACGGTAAACAACATCTCCTGTTCTCCACTGAATATTTTTTCTAAGAGTCTTTCATGTTTCAGCCGGCTGAGATCTCATTCTTCTCAACTCCCACCAATATTATCCTGTCCTACACAATCTCTTCATAGCTGATGTTAGTTCCGTGATGTTCTCTGGATTGCCTCAAATTCTGCTCCGACTGGAAACAAAGAAATGGTTGAGGAGCTGAATGAGTAATTTGCGTCAGTCTTTGCTGTGAAAAGGGTGACTAACATCTTTGGGGGGTGGGGGGTAGACAGCAGAAATTAGTACGGTGGCCAGCAACAAGGAGAAGGTGGTGCAAAAAACTGAAAATATGGAACTGTGCAAATTACTTGATATAGATGGGCTACGTCCCACGGTTCTCAAGCAGAAAAGTGAAGAGATAGTGGAGCCTTCAATAGTGATCGCCGTGGTGTCACTAAATTCAGGGAGACTCCTAGAGTACTGGAAGCTTACTCATGTTAAATCCCTGTTTCAGAAGGGAATAGGGAGAAAGACGGGAAATTACAGAATGAAAAGCCTGACTTCAGTCAATGGTCAGATTTTAGAATCCATTTTGAAGGGTGGGAATTCTGAATACTTAGAAATGCATCATAAAACAGGGCAAACTCAGTATTGTTTTATCAAGGGGATTTTTAAAATATTTTGAGGGGACACAGAGAAGGTTTGACCAAGGAGAGCCAATCGATGTTGTCTATCTCCACTTCCAGAAGGGTTTTGATCAGATGCCGAAGGAAACAACATAGTAGGAAACGGCCGGATGTTGTCAAACGCCAGGTACTTGCACGCATAGAAGATTGACTGTCTGGCAGAACGCAGAGACTGGGATAAAAATAGAAAAGAAACCGATGGCCAGTGGTTTTCCACAAAGCTCAGTGTTGGGACGACAGCTTTTCACTTCATATATTAGCGAGAGGTAAAATTGAGGAGACATGGGTGCTTCAAACAGGTTTAGAGATTAGGAGAGCGGGTAGAAGTATGCGTTATTTTCTAAATGGGCAGAAAAATCGGAAATCTGAAGTTCAAAGGGACTTAGAGTCCTGGTCTATGATCCTCTTCAGGTCAACGTGCAAGTTGAGTCGGTAATCAGAAACGCAAATAGAATTTTGTCAAGCATCTCGAAAGACAAGAACAAAGACGCACGGATGTACATCTGAGTCACTGTAAGTCTGGTCATTCCACAGTTGGAGTATTGTGCACAGGTTTGGACTCCATTCCTCAGGAATGATATATTGGCTCTGCAACGATCTGGAAGGTGTTCACAAGAGTCATTCAAGGAATGGAAGACTGAACATTTAAGGAAGATTTGCGTACTCTGGGACTGAAATCGCTGGAGTTCAGAACAATCACTTATACCTGATTGAAACTTTCAGAATACTGAAAGTCTTGGACAAAGTGGGATTTGGAAGGTGTTTCCATTGTCAGAAAAAAACGAGGAATCGAGGAGTCAGCCTTTCAGTGTAGGGAAGAACTCTCAGTATGGAGATAAACAGAAACATTTCAAGATAAGGAGTGTTGAATCTATGGGATTCATTGCCACAGAAGTTCATGGATCCAGGTCATTGAGTACATATAAGATTGACATAGTTAGAATCTTGGTTGCGAAGGTGATCAGAGTTTACAGGCAGGAAGTGTGAAAATGGGGTTGAAAACTCGACCAGCCGTGTTTGAATGGCAGAGCACACTCGCTGGGCGATATGGCCCAATTTCTGCTCCTGTGGTCTTCTGATCTTATGAGCTTTCCTCAGATAAGACGCCCTCCGTTAGTTATAGTATTCCACGAGTGTTTTTACGAATGTTTTGTTCAGTCTTAGCAAAACGTCCTGACCTTTACATACCAACTTCACGGAACAGCTATGAATGTATTTTTGAACAAACCTGTGGGAGCTGTTTTCGAATCACACTGTTCAGCGATGTGGTTATAGGCATCTGGAGGAGGTACGGTCTGAAACCAGTCCTTCCCGGTTTGCAGTTGCGACATTTCCATTGCAATACTACAGCTGGCTGTCTTATAGATGCAGCATGTGGATGTGACGACTGAGATGACAGGGAATAGCTACTTGGTCGTCAATACATAAAAAAGTCAAAAACAAAAATCACCCAAACAATTTCTGAACCCAGTTGGAATTCCAATCAGTGTTATACTGATTGGATTTCTTTCTCTTCAAAGATGACAAAAACAGTATGTGCTGACGGAATGGACATAAATGAGACACACAAATGGCAAAATACATAGAAAGAACAAAGCAATTACTGTTCCAAGCCATGCTTCCCATGTTTGCCAAAGCGGAGACTAAAAACCTCTGCAACTAAGACAAAAAGTAAAACTTACCAATTGTGGTGGCTTCCAGAAATACCAGGGTTCGAAGTATTAATAGCAGTTTCGCCCACATCATCGTTGTGGTTGTGAGAGAAGAAACATTCATCCTCTCTTTATGGGTTCACAGCTTACGCTGGTGGTATCAATTATTGATGCAATGGCGACTGGCTGCACTTTACGTTCAAATAAGGTGTTGATCAATAATTCAGACTGACAGTAACTGGAATGAAAAATTGGAAATATCTCCTTAACGCTTTCATCATAAAGCGAGCAGAGATAAGATCCTGAGTATTGAGTGAACTGTCGAGGATTGAAGTCAATTTTTCACAAGTATGTAGGGACAGGAACAGGCGATTTGGCACATTGAGTCTGTTCAGCTTCTCAGGAAGATCATGTCTAATTTGTAAGACAACTCCATAGGCAAGGCTTGGGACCATATCCCTTGCTCCTCTGCCTCAATGAAAATGATCAATCTTACATTTAATGAAAACAATTGAATTAGCATCGCTCACCATTTGAGGGTGTGAGTTCCAATCCTCCAGATCTGTTTTAGTGTAGAAGTGGGTTTTGTCATCTTTCCAGCATTGCCTGACCCTCGTTCTCAGACGATATTTTGGACATTTCTGATTGGGGGCAAACACTGAATGCCCAACCCGAGTTGTCTCTGTGAGGATGTGGTGGTGAACTGCCTTCTTGATTCGCAGTAATCCATACGTTGCAGTTTACCCACAATGACCCGAGGGCGCGAATTCCGTGATTTTGTACCAGCACATATTTGACTTCAATGTAAACTTGTGCACATTGTTTGTTCTTATATACCTTATCTTTCACTGTGAGTCATCCGAACCTTCGATTACATGTACCAAGAACTTTCCAGATTCTGTGAAATTGCAAGCCTAAATAAAGAACATAGAACAGTACAATACAGCAAAGGCATTTGGTCCTCAGTGTTGTTCCAGCCTTTTATTTTACTCTAAGATCAGGCAAACCGGCATACCTTTCATCACACTAATAGAATTAAAATCCCCTCTGTGTGGAAACACATCAATTGGCCAACAGGACCACATTGGTCATCTAAAGAATATCTCACCCAAGCCTATTGCCCCCACACCTATGAATCTACATTTCCACTGCCTAACAGTGGTCTTACCAGGCGTCTATAGAGCTGCATTATAACCGTGCAGCTGTTAAACTCAATCTCCATGCTAAAGAACGTGAACACATCGTGCACCTCCTTAGCAAAACTGTCAACTTGGATGGCAACTTTGTTGGATCTATGAACATGGTTCCCTCTGTTCCTCCACATTGCCAGGAATTCTATGTTGCGTTACCATTCGACCTTCCAAAGTGAATCACTTCACACTTTTGCGGGTTAAACTTCACCTCCTACTTATCAGCCAATGTCTCCATCCTTGCAATGTCCCGCTGCAATCTACAACGGCCCTCCATACTATCCACAACACCACCAAACTTCACATCATTGGTAAACCTATGAACCCACCTTCAATTCCTCACTAAAGTCATTGATAAAAATCACGAAGATCAGAGGTCCTAGAACTTTCACCGTGGGACCCCACTCGTCACCGAACTCCCGGCTGTAAACTTTCCATTTACTATCATTCTCCATTTTCTATGTCTGGGCATCCAGCTTCTCTTTATCCCTATCCTCCATATTGTCTGAATAAGCTTAAAATGGAGAACTTTAACAAACGCCTTGTGAAATTCCATATTCACCACACCGACTGCTCGACCTTTATTAACATGTGTTGTCAAATCCTCAAAGAATTCAATAAGGTTTGTGAGGTATAACCTGTCGCTCACAAAGGTATACTGACTTTGTCTCATAAAACTACTATTTTTAAGTAATCATAAATCCTGTCTCTCAGAAAATTATACAAATTTTTGCCGATCCCCGACGTAAGATTCGCTAGTCTGTAATTCTCAGAAACCTACGAATATCCTTTCGTGAAAAAGGGAATAACATCTGTCACACTCCAACGATGTGGCACTAAACCAGTACACAGTAATGAAGCAAAGATCATGACCAGTGGCAAACTCTTGCATGGCTTCCTGAAATATCCTAGAGTACATTCTGTGATCCAAAGGGATTTATGTATTCTTGCATTTTTCAAAATATTCAACACCATCTCCTTCCTAATATCGACTGCTCGATTATATCAATCTACTTCATGCTGTCACCAGAAACGTCAAGGGCGCCATCTGTTGTGAATACTGAATCAAGGTATTTATAAATGACTTCCTCTGAGTCCAGGCGCAAATTCCCTCCACAAGCCCTGATCGGCCCGAACTCACAGTGGCCATCCTCTTGTCCCTTAAATAAGTGTGGAGTGCTTTCGGGTTCCGCTTCATACTAGGCTCTATTCCTTTTTATGGCCCCATCCAACTCTCCGAAGTTCACTCTTCAGATCTTTGAAAACTTCCGAAACCCTATCTGATCATTGCTGGCTCAACCTTAAGTAAACCTCCTTCTCCCTCCTGACAAGACGTTCTATCATCCTTGACACACAAGGTTCTTTCAACCTAACATCCCTTCCTTGTCGCAATTGCACAAACCTATCCAGCAATATTCGCTGGAGCTTCCGAAGCAACCTTCATGTTTCTGTCGTGCATTTTCTTGTGAACATCTATTCCCATTTAGGAGCTTCAATTGCAGACTGATAGAATTGTGATCCCCCCCCTCCCCCAATTACATACCTTCTCAAACCGTTTTTTCCTACATTCTCCACGAGAAACGTAAACGTCTGGGAGTTGTGATCACTGTCGCTGATAAGCACTGGCACTTGCGACCTGAAAACCTGGTATGCTTCATTGCCAGACACCAAATCCAATGTGGCCTCCCCTCTTGCCGACCTATCCACAATTTGAGTCAGAAATGCTTTCTGAACACACCCCACAAAAAACTGCTCCATCCAAGCTGTTTGAAATAAATAGATTCCAATCAATATTATGGATGTAAAAGTCACCCACGATAACAATCCTGCTACTTCTGCATCTTTCCAAAATCTGACTCCCATTGTCTTACTCCGTGCCTCTGTTGCTCATGGGGTGACTGCAGAAAACTCCCATTAAATGACTGTTCTTTTGCTGTTTCTGACTTCCAACTAGACTGACTCTGGAGAAAAACCCTCCTCAACGATCTTCCTTTCTGCAGCTGTGATATAATCGCTGATTAGAAATGCCACTCCCCCACCTCTTTTACAGAAAACGTCCATTCTGGTTTGAAACGTCTAAACCCAGGTTCATCCAATATCACACCTGCCTTTTGATATCCTAGTCTCTGTAATGACCACAACACAACAGGTCGAAGTATTGATCTACATTCTGAGTTGCTCACATTTATTCTTGATTCTTGTATTAAAATAGCCACAATTAAGCCCATCACAATGACTGCTCCTTTGCACCATCAAGTGCTAGCCCCTTCTCAGAAATCCTCTGCAGGATGTGTCTAGCACTACACGACCTACCGCACCAGCTGTTCCAAGCCCCCTAAGTCTCTAGTTTCAACCCTCCCAAAGAACTCTTGGAAACCTCACGCAGATGGTATTATTGTCTCTCCAGTTCAGGTGCACCCCCACTTATTTACAGGTCCCATCTCTCCAGAATGGGTTTCCTCCGGGTGCTCCGGTTTCCTCCCACAGTCCAAAGACGTGCGGGTCAGGTGAATTGGCTATGCTAAATTGCCCGTAGTGTTAGGTCAGGGGTAAATGTAGGGGTATGGGTGGGTTGCGCTTCGGCAGGTCGGCGTGGACTTGTTGGGCCGAAGGGCCTGTTTCCACACTGTAAGTAATCTAATCTAATCTAATCTAATCTAATGTACCCAATAGGATTCGGAAATAACTGCATGGAGTTTACTCCGCCATTTAATTCTGGACAATAACTTTCTCATTTTCATTTTTCCACTTAACCCCGTAATGTTTGATCCTATGATAATCAAAATCTACCTATCTCAGTCTTAAAGGTTCTCAACGACCTGACTTCAAAACTGTCTGTGGCAGTGAATTCCATAGATTCATCAAACTCTGACTGAAGAAATTTTTCCTTTTCTCGGTTCCCAAAGGGCTTCTCTTAACTCTCAGGGTGTCTTTTCGGATTTTAATCACTCGTACAAACGGAAATAACTTTAAAGTATGCAGTCTGGCCTGGCCATTCAAAATCCACGTCTGCACTTTTGGGAATCTGAATGCAATTCTTCAAATAGCCATCAATGGTCATTGAATGGTTAACTTTTGAGAATAAAGCAGAAACTGATTGATAGAAATGACAGAGAGCATTAGTCGGAAGTCAGATGAGTCTCACAATCGGAAACCCCCGTTTTTGTGTCATATAATAAAACAGCAGATGGCATTGAAGGAACATCTCCTACTACACGCAATCTCATTTGCATGACAGTCTTCTTCTCTGCAGATCCCTCCTTCACACTCACGTTCCAGCTCATTATCTGCGAAAAGCAAATGAGGTCTCAATTAATAAAATGTTCACTACATTGTGGCATCAAAACAGCATCACACTGAGCATAATGGAGGTCAGAACTGTGCACCATACAACGGTGCTCCTAGTATAGTCTAACAGAGGTTTGTTATTAATGGAGCAGTGTACATTACTTCCAGTGTGGTCTAACTTAGAGACACGGAGAATATAACCCTGCACAGTGATGAAAATTAGGTGTAACTTCGAGGTAGTTGAGGCAAGTATATGAACAACATTTAAAAGGCATTTGGGAAAATTCTTGAATGGGAAAATCTTAGGAGAATATGAGCGAAGTGCTGGGAAATCGGGTTCGCATAGGAGGACATGTTTACCAAAATGGACCAGCTTGAGCGAAAGGTCTGTTTTTATGCTGCATGGCCTGTTAGAGGGAAATAAGGATAGATAAGTGGAAGGCAGTCGTTTTGGCTACTGCATTGAAAATGATAATGCCATTATTTTCATCAAAGTAGTTGATGCTCAGTTTGATAGCTTTTCCTCTGAAAATGTTTTTTTTTCCAATTCAGGTATGACAATTTTCTGATGGTATAAAGGCACATATCAATCAAGATTCTGCTTCATGTCAGTACAGGTGTAACAGGCTAATTGGACAC
Source organism: Chiloscyllium punctatum (assembly GCF_047496795.1). NCBI lineage: Eukaryota > Metazoa > Chordata > Chondrichthyes > Orectolobiformes > Hemiscylliidae > Chiloscyllium > Chiloscyllium punctatum. Next base: position 44,449,223 of record NC_092789.1, read on the forward strand.
CATCTGTGCTAATTAATATTTCATAATATTGAGCACTTGCAGATGTACCAGGAAAAAAATAAACACGACATCCAGATGAAGGCTGCAAGGATCACGAGAGATCGTTTCCCTAGTTTGCACGGAGTTCCTCGGAGGAGCTGTCAAATTCGTCGACCACGTACACCCTTTCTACGAGATTTCAAATGATTCTCCAGTGAATCGTCCTACAGGCTCTTGCGTATTGGGTTCAAACCATGGTCATGTGTATGGACCAGTCATGTGAATTGATTACTCTTCACTGCTTGAACTGAGAAGCAGTCTGCATTACTGTGAAACATTCAGTTGACTATGTGATAAATAGTTACAGATGCCCACACAATATCTTATTTCTTACGGATTGGCCCACGACTATTCATGCAGTAACAGCGTTCTTACTGCTGGCCTTGCCCCGTCAACTGCAAAGCGAACACAGCTCTTCCACTTACGAACATTCTGTTGCGTGTGGCAGCTTTTCGTGTTCAAATTGGTTGCCGTGAGCGGTCGCACTTTGTAAACAGTTTTGCAGGTCATTGGCGTTGGAGATGCATAATTGAGTTTTTGGTATTCCTGCCTTTATTGGTCATTGCTTTCACGAGAGCAGTTGTAGACCATGGCGTGTCTGTGCAGGACATTGATTAGACCACTTTTGGGATATCGTGTGCAATTCTGTTCTCTGAGCTATAGGAAGGATCTTGTGAAATTTGGAAGGGTTCAGAAAAATATTACAAGGATGTTGCCTGAGTTGAAGGTTTCGAGGTTGATTTAGAGCAAGAGGCTGATTAGGTTGGGGTTATTTTTTCCTGCAGAGTCAGGAGCTGTGTGATGAACTTAAAGAGGTCTATAAAATCATGAGGGACAAAAAGAGAGTAAATAGACAAATCTTTTTCTCTGGAATAGGGAGTCCAAGCAAAAAGGCATAGGCTTAACATGAAATGGGAAATATGTAAAAAGGTCCAAAGGGGCAATTTTTTCACTCATAGATTGTGAATGATTGGAATGAGCTGCCTGAGGAAGTGGTGCAGGTTTATAATCGTGTAACATTAAAAAATCTTCTGGGTGGCTATGTGAATGAGAAATGTTCAGAAAAGTAAAGGACAAACAAAAGGTGAAATTGCTAGAGAACACTGCAGGTCTGGCACCATCTGTGAAGAGAAAACAGAGTTTCCATTTCATGTTGCGGTACACAGGCATGACGTACCCTCACATTCACCGCAGTGTAGCACCAATGTTGACCAACTGCAAAACGCATTGCTTAACTTCTCCATAGATCCGCAGACAGCAATTTCCAAAACAATGACCACTTCCCATTGGAAGGACAAGGGCTGTAGATATATGTGAACATTGCACCCTGCATGTCCCCAATCCAATCCACTCACATTCCTGACTTCGAAACATTTTGCCGTTCCGGCATGGTCAAGTTCTTGAAATTCCTTTTGTAACGGCACTATGGAATTTGACTACAACACATGAAACATAATATTTCAAAAAGGCACTACATTCTGAAGTTGCAGTTCCGTATGGTGAGAAATACCACAACCCGGAGTGAATAAAATAAAAGAAACATTTAAACGTCTGGAGCAGTTGAAGCTATCAGGGAAAAAGAGAAAGAGATGTTGCGAGACATTGAAAGATGGGCAAGCAGAGAGAGAATTAACTCATGAAACTTCAGGATAGACATAGGGAAATATAATCAAAAAATGGATGAAAATATGCTCTTGATGGCATAATCTGTTCCACTGATGTCATTCTGTGTGTAAATATTAGGTGTCCACCGAAAGAAACACGGAATATCAGAAAAAGATCCGTTTGAAACTTGAATCCAAGGTGAAGACTGCCTCGTGTGTTTGCTTTTGAGAAACATGGTTGGGCTCCAAAATCCAGACTCTGCAAGTGATATCTGATGGAACAGCCTCTTCCAGTAACTCCTTCCTTCGTTTAACAGCCCAACCCAAATTGAGTGTTAGAAGCTAATTTTGATATGTATAATTTCAGGGAGATCCGTTTGAACACACAGACTTTGGGCTCAGCCACAATGACCAATAGATTTGGATGGAATGTGTGTTTCTGATCACGATTGTCAACGGACATAGTTCCTTGCCCTCAGAGTCTAGGAATTGGTCAGTGGGTGACTGATGGCTCTCTTTGGGGACCAACATCTTTGACTGGGCATTGTGAATGGGGTCAGAAAAGGAAAAAAGTGAAACACGCAGACCTGCTTATATCTTTGGGGACATAGCTTCACAGTTGAGAGCGACAACATGTGCCATTCTCTCCTGCAGCCTCAATGAAGCCTCTCCCTCTGGCTTTGAGGGAAGGAGGAACAGGAATCCAGAGTACCATTCCCATTATTATCAGCGTTTGGAATAGAGACTGGCTCGTCGCCTGGCCCCCCGGGACATTTGCATTGCTCTTATGGACTGATACACAAGCTGAATGATAGAACCCTTTCACAGAAGTGCGGAATTGTGGGAGGAGGGACTGTCTTTGCTCTATTCATTGTACTGGTACCCTCGTTCGGCTGAGTATATTAGGCCATACCACTACAATCACTGTAAATTGAAACCGGGCCTTCTGTCTCAGAGATTACCAAAACGGGAAGTCTCCAGTGGAACTTGGTAGGTCGTTCAGCACCTGCAAACAGACAACTCCCAGTGTTTGCGTGCGTTTTCTTCGAGTTCTCTGGTTTCCTCGCGCAGTCCAAAGGTATGCAGGCAAGGAGAAGTGGCCATGCTAAACTGCCCATAGTTTTCAGGAACGTGTAGTTTAGGTGTATTGGACAGGGAAAGAGTAGTTCTGCAGGGTAGGGGAATGGTTCGAGGTGGGATGGCTTTCGGAATATCTGATTGAGTCCGTTGGGTCAATGGCCTGTTTCCACACTGTCAGGATTCTATGAAATCAGAGTGAATGTTTCGGAGCCACAGACAAAAGCATCTGTTCACAACACCACGGAAGCTCTGAAAAAACAGTGTGAACCATGTTAATGATGAACTGCAGAGATTCATCACATCTCCCTGGCGATCCCTTCACAAAGTCCAGGTAAGATGAATTTGCACAGGTCTGTCAGGAGTGGAATGTGAGGATTATGCATGAGGAATATGCTACAACGTTATTTAAGGGATTTTGATTGTGTTAAACTCCATTGGCGCCACATGAATGCCCGGAGTGGAACTTACTGAACAGTGCACGCTCTGCTGAATTTGGCTCAAGGACTGTACCCAACAACAGAAATGTGTCCTCAGTGTGAAGGCATCTTTACTAAGGACTGAATGGCCTTTATTCCTACCAATGATTATGTGGATAAATGTATTCGAGGAAGGAAGATATGAAAGTTGGAAGGCAAGGATATTATTTCCCTTTCTGTTGTTTCCCTCACCAGGAACTGCAGGAAAGACGTTGCCACTCAAACCTAAATCAATTAGAATAGGCATCGGAGAAGCCAAGGCTTTTAAGGTGACGGCGATTAAAGTCCGAAAGACAGAATGATTTAGGATTTTTGGCTGCTTTCCAACAGTGTATTACTGTTGTTTAATGTTGTAGAAGACAAGACGGTCAGCTGAAACAGGGTGGTAGGTGCAAACCAGCATGGCGATTCCTTTACCGAGTCTTCCAACATGACAGGGCCTCCCTCGGAATGGTGACAAATGGTTGTAGCCGAACGATATGCCCCTGTGAGGGTGGTGCTGTTGGAATAGGTCTGCTTGTTTTTACGACCTTCCCTCCCCAACGCCCCCATGAAATAATGGAAAATCTACAGCATAGACAACAGACAAGGCAACAAATTTTATTTATACAATTCGGAAAACAGTAAGTCAATTGTCATTGGATCCACACAATGGCACACAGTCGATCAACAGAAATCAGCTGGCGCCTCACACGGTCCTCACATTCGATTTTTTCTTTGCTTCACATCAGGTTTGACTTGCAGCAGTAGTTCTCTGCGAGACAAGCGTCACTTTGTCGAATTTCATGCGGAAGACAACGGGATTCCCTACAAATTCCATTTTTGAGTTCACAAGGTGGTATGGGGACTGTAAGACAAAAAGGAACTGGTCGATGAGGACGTCGCCAGGAGAATTAACGCCCAGTATGTCATTTAACCAACTAGTCAAGCGAGGAGAACTGTATCCATTGCTGTTGGTGTGGTCCAATCGAAGCAGGTCGACACCAAAACTCTGCACAATCTTCCTAGTGTAAACTTACCAAGAGATGTAAAGAGGAGCACAGTGCCCAGTGCTCTCAGTACTGTCTCATTAAGGAAGGTAAAGAGTAAAAGTATCAATATACTCCAATTGTGTCACTGAGAGAAGGGTGTGTTCTGTCCTACAAATGTCATCGAACTGAGAGATGTGGAGACGACAACTATGTACAGTGTGGTCTTACAAAAGGAGTTGAAACTATCGCAATATACAGCGGACAAAGTGAAGTTTAACTAAAGGTTTATGGGGACAAGGACGGTGTAAAGAGCTCCAAGATTCCTCTGTTCTTTCCCATAGCCAAGAATCCTGCCTTTAACCCTGTGTTCTGTATTCGAATGCGGCCTTACAAAATGAATTACTTCACAGTTTTTTATTTGAATGCCACGTGCCACTTATCAGTCCAGTTCTGTATCCGTTCAATATTTCCTTGCATCGTACACCAGCCCTCAAGATGTGAGATTTTGGGAGAAGTAGAGTACACTGGAGCAATCTTCCCTGAACAAACGGAGACTGTGGCGTGACCTTATAGAGGTTTATCAAAATCATGATATGGTAAATGGGCAAGGCCAAATCCCATTCCATAGCCTTCAAAAGAATGGGGAAGGGGTCAGTGGGTTCTGATATAAAGAGGGTGAATGGTTGCAGCTAGGGCAACGGTGGGTGGGATAGTGATAGGTGGAAACAGGTAGGGAGTCCTTGCGATACGTCAGTTGAAAGAAAAAAGGACAGATAAGGTCAGTTCAAGGAGGCGTGGAGGAGGGTAAGGTTGAGACATGGTCTGCAGTTGGGCGTTGGGAGCTCGAGAACATATTTTGGTGGGTGGTGGAACTGAAAGTAGGAGGCATTACGTGTCCCTCATTCTCGGGTTGATCGCCTCTCATGTCCATCGTCCCAATGCACCATTACCCTGTTCTCCAACTGATCAGTGCCTGTGTCCATCTTGTTCTCAGGCCCAATCTCTCCATTCGCTTCGCTCTGTCTATGACCTTGCAACACGTTAATCTCCGTCCTCATTTGTCAGTTGGTGTGCTTTCCACTTTTACTGTCATGTTCCTTCCAACCATAATACCTCGTTGGTCCTCTCCTGTTATGATGAACATTCTCGACCCATCTCACTTTCATATCGGTCTTCCATCGGTCTCTCATCGCGTCCTGCACATTCCCATCCGTCTGATTGAACTGTACGTTGTCCATCAAAGCAATAAAACCTGCCTCCGCTTTCTGAGTAGTCTGCCACCAAGTCCATTTCAACGCTTGTTCTACACTACCGCTCATCGATATTTCCTGCCTGTCTTACATCTTCTGATTTGCTAGTCACCACTCTATCTTCTAATCTAAACGTCTTTTCCCATTCTACCGTTGTCAGGTGTTGGATGTGCCAATCCTGAGGCATGATCTACCACACATAAATCCATGCTGACTGTTGGAACTCAAACCCTGTCTATCTTATCTCTCAGAATCTCTTCGGATAACTCACTCAGCATAGATGTTATCTTTACTGGTCTCTAGTTCCATGGTTTTTAATTACAGACCATCCTAAATAAGGGCCTAGCCTTTGATAACCTCCAGTCTTCCATTCTTCCTTCTTCTCCAAAATAAAAGAAAGGTAACTTCCAGAGAAGAAGAGACAGAACATCGTGACATCACTGAACACCAGGGCATCAATGTGGACTTCACCAGTTTTCAAATTACCCCTCCACCACCTTACCACAGTTCCAACTTTCCAGCTCAGCACAGTCCTCATGTCATGTCATACCTGCCAATCGCTCTGCCCACATACCCGCTCCAACATCCCCTCTGACTGATCACCTCCATCCACATCCCCAAGCACCATTTGTACTCTTTGCTAACTTCCCACCAGCCGCCCATTCCCGCCCACCTATCTCCTCACCCTGAACGCTCACTGCTTCCCTTCCTGATGAAAGGCTTTTGCCCGAAATGTCGATATTCTGCTCCTCGGATGCTGCCTGAACTGCTGTGCGTTTCCAGCACCACTCTAATCTAAACATCACTTAAAATTTGGCAGTGAGTGTTCCAGCGGGGACTGGAGCGCAACCTGAAATAACTTTTGAAAGCAGTTGCTGGTGAATAGCAGGTAAATTCTGCGAAATTGTTATTGGATTATACAGCACCAGCTTTTATCAATTTAATGTTAACATTATATGATATTGTTTGGATACATTATGTACAATGGGAGCATGTGGCCGCTGAAATCCAAACTGCCATCTACATTGTCTGATAAGGAAACACTGAGAAATGTTTGAGAATCGGAGATAATCGTGATCAGCGTGGATAGAAACGTTGTCACACCGCAGACTCAGAATCAATAAAGCAGGTCAGGACGGCTAAGCGTGAAGTCCAGGAATCCTCTGTGGATGTTCTCCTACAAAACAAACATACCGTTTTGGAGATCAGCAGCATCTAAAATCCTGCAAATATGCTTGGCTTTGCTGCAGAGGAATTGAAAAATGAGCACAGAAAAAATGTAGTGTTTGGGCATTCAATCATTAAGGGAATAGGTAGGTGATTTTAGGTAGGTTGTGTCCCTGAAACGCCGATGCCAGATATCCCTGAGCGTTTGCAGGACATTCCAGATAGGCCAGTGGTTGTGGTACACGTTGGTGCTAACAACATAGGTTAGAAAAAAGAGGACGTCCGAAAAGTAAAATATCGAGAACTAGGACGGAAGTTGAAATGTTGGAGCTTAAATGTAGTTATCTCAGGATTGCAGCCATTGTCACGTGATGGTCAGAGCAGGAGCAACAGGACATCTCTGAACAACACGTGTTTGAAAAGATGCCGCTGGAGATTGTGGCCAGTTCTGGGGTAAGTGGGACATGTATATGCTAGACTGTTTATACCTCGTTAGGACGGGAATGATGTCCTGATTGGGGGAAGGGACTGGTTGGTTTTACTTGTCAGACAGATTGGGGAGCGTTTCGTCTCATTTGACAGAGCAGTAGTATAAGCGGAGTAGTGCAGTACATGCAGAAGTTGAGGGAGAGTTAGAAATCAAGGCAGACACCAGTAAGGACAAAACAGGCTTTGATACACTGCTCAAAACAGCAGGGGAAGTGTTCGGAATTGCACGTGCATCAATGTGAGAAATGTAATAGGCAAGGAAAGTGAACCTACAGATTTGGTGAGCACTTGTACAATTACGTTATGGTGATTACACAATTATTGCGATTTATTTATTGAAAGAGAGACAGCACCAATCGCTGGATGCCCCAGAATTGAGATATTTGAGGTGAGGGAGAAAAGGTTACAGAAGGTGTGGGTGAGTTACATCCCTGCTAAAGTAGGATCCATTAATAATACATGACGGACGATACATCACAGTATTCGTGCAGCGAGGCAATCTATGTGGAACTGAACGACAGGCCTCCCAAAATACAGCGTGAGACAGACTGGTGGCATGGTGGCTCAGTGTTTAGAACTGCTGCCTCACAGCAACAATGTCCCAGGTTTGATTCCAGCCTCGGGCAACTGTCTGTGCGGAGTTTGCACATTCTCCCCATGTCTGCGTGGGTTTCATTTTGGTGCTCCGGTTTCCTCCCACAGTCCAAGGATGTGCGGTTCAGGTAAATTTACCATGCTAAATTGCCCATAGTGTATGGTGCATTAATCAGAGGGAAATGGGTTACTCTTCGTAGGGTCGGTGTGGACTGGTTGGGCCGAAGGGCCTGTTTTCACACTCTAGGGAATGTAATCTAATCTAATATATGGTGTTTGGGAATATGATTTTAAAAAGGGAGATTGTGATGGGTGATTTTCACTTCCCAAATTGGCTGGGAATCACTTCATGCTCGGGGCTTGCATTAGGTAGAATTTGTCAGGACGGTTCAGGAGGGTTTCTTTGCCCAGTTTGTAAATATCCCAACCAGGGAAGACGTCACACTGCACCTGGTCATTGGAAATGAGCCTTGGGCCAGGTGAGTGAAGTTTCATTGCTGAAGCGCATTTCGGAACTAGTGACCAAACTCTCATCATCTTAGCACAGAAATTAGGTGATTTAGCTTATCGATTCAGCTCTGACATTCAGAAAACTGACACAATTTCTAGCCCAATCTCCCGTTTTCTCCTTGTAACCCTGGATTCCCTTGATAAACAAGAACCTATCTATCTCTGCTAAAATGTGCTCAGTACCTCGTCTGCATAGCGTACTTTGGCAGTGAGTTCCACATATTCACCACTCTTTGGCTGAGGAAATTTATTCATATCGTCTTCGAAAACATCTTCCATTTTTTTGATGCTGTTAACATGGTTCCTCGTCTCTCCTACCGCTGGTGACATTTTTCCAGCAATCACTTTGTCCAGGCCATTCAGTATTATTTTTTGAGATAAAGTGAGTCCTAAGATGCACACAGATGGGGATCACAGCAGTCCTCAGGTGACGGTGTGAAACTGGGGAAATGTGAATTAAAAAAATATACGACAGCAAGTGGAAAAAATATATTTTTGAAGCCGCGTGCTGAGGGGAGATCAGCACGTGACACTTGCGAGTATTTCAACTGAAAATTGCTAAATATTCAGGAGCGGCTCATTCCTGAGAGAATCAGTGGTGATAAGAAATGATGAGTAAACAGAACTAAAGAGATTGCTGAGGGTTTCCATAAAGTTCTTTATTATACATTTACAAAATGAAAGAGGGTAACCAGGAAAAACGTCAACTCTGTCAAGGACAAAGGAGCGAATACAGGTTTATAGCTCAGGGAGGCACCATGGCTGAGTAGTTCGCATTGCAGGCTCCCAGTGCCAGGGACCTGGGTTTGATTAATGTCTCTGGTGACTGTCTGTGTGAAGTTTGCGCATTTTCCACGGGTCTGCTCCAGGTTCCTCCCACAATCTGAAGATGTGAACTTTAGATGAATTGGCCATACTAATTTGCCCACAGTGATCATGGATGTTTTGGGAGATTGCGTTGTGTGCGATGTACTCTGGCGTGTCGATGTGGTCCTGATGGGCTGATGGACCTTTTTCCGCAATGTAGAGATTATATGATTCGAAAAGGTAATTGAGCCCCGAAATGTATACCTCATGTCTGTATTCACTAAAAAGAAGAAACTAGTAGAGAATGATCTCAGGTAACGGAATGTCCAATTTCTGAGCCAAGTTCCTATAAAAACGGAGTTATTTTGAGCATCTTCAAAAATGTTATGGATAGATTAATCCCCCGCTCTTGATGGGATCTTTCCAAAAATATTTTGGGAGGCAAAATGCCCAATTGCTGCAGTACTTATAGATATCTATATCCTTTTTTGCCAAAGACTAGGTCCCAGAGGACTGTAAAATAGCCAATATTGTCCCATTATTTCAGAAGAGTAACTGGGATAATCCTGGAAATTACAGACCTGTGCGTGTCAAATCAGTTTTCGGGGAATTATTGCAAAAGATTCCCAGGGACAAGATCTATGCACCTTTACAATAAAAGGTCTTATTAGCCATAAATAGCATAGGTTACTGCAGGGGTGGTCCTTCCTCAGAAACTTGATCGAGTTTTTTTTTGCCGGGGGAATGAAGATGATTGATGAGGGCAAAGTGATTGATTTTATTTACGTGGAATTTATTAAAGCATTCGACAATGTCTCCATGGCAGGCTGGTATAAAAGATACATTTACACAGTATTAGGGGAGATCTGGCAAGATGGATACAGATCTGGCTAAGTCATATGAGGCAGATGATAAGGGTTAATGGACGCTTCTCAGAATGGAGGGCTGTCACTGGCAGTGTTCTACAGGGATCAGTGCTGGGATGTCTGCTGTTTGTGATGTGCATGAATCACTCAGAGGAAAACGTGGCTGGTCCTGTGAAGAAGTTTGCAGGCGATATACAGATTGATGAAGTTCTGGATGAATTTCACGAAAATGCTGGAGTTGGATGAGCGATCTGTGAGACGTTATAGGATTGTGAATGGGATGGATATGCAACTTATGAAGCTTTATCTATGGGTGAAGGGAGCCATGTGTTCAAGGTGTGTAGGTGGGTGGTTTCAATGAGATGTGCGAGTAATTTTTTTTCAAACTTGTGTTGGTGAATCCCTCGAACGTACACTTAGAGGAGATAGTTGAAGCAGACACAATGGTTGTATTCAGCAATCAATGGACGAATACATGAGTCGGAAAGGAATTGAGTGGTATGGGTCCTGTCAGTGAACACAGCTTTAAAAAGGAAGGACAAAATATGGTGGATCATGATTGAATGACCGCAAGGCCTGTTCCTGTTTGTTCTTTTGTAATAATGGCGAGACAAACAGAAGTGCAAAAGAGCAGGAGAGTAAGGGAAAGAGAGCGATTGAGAGATGAAAGGAGACAGAGTGAGAGAACAACTATGGAGGTAGTGGAAGGAAAAGGTCGAAGAGTGACAAATGGATGAAGGAAAGATATGGGGGTAGTGAAGACATTTTTAGCTCAGAAGAACTCCCGGTAGTGAGAAAGTTCACGAGGCAGAGAGTGTGACGCATGAAGGAGGGGAAGTAAGAACGGAAGACAGTTAGCAAACGGGAGGACTTTGCAGAAGGCGGTGACAGAGTTTGGGAAAGAGAACTTTCAAGCGTGGATGGAGCAATGAGTTGGAGGGCAAGGCGCAGAGTGAGTCGTAACTTCAGAAGTGCAATTTAGTGCAGGGCTATTGACTCCAACTCTTGAACTCATTCCCGATCACCTCACCTTCCCTGAGGACTACGCATTGGATCTTAATCTGTCTTTAATTCGCTCAGCCCCTGAAACAAAAATGCGAAATCACCAGTGAGCTCTGCCGCTTGGCAATATTAAATGAACACCCTTTTAACTCACAAGTTGAAGTTGTCGACAGGGGAAGTGAACTGCTTGCCCAAAGTTGACAGAGACGTTGAAACGTGACCCATAACCTGTGTGAGAAGATAAGACAAGACAGAACTACGCAGAGAATTTGACCAGAGCGGCAGGCTGTTTCATTGCTGCAAACTTGATTTGATATTGTAAAGTTCTGGATTTATTGAGTAGCCTGTGACTTCTGATTGAATGATATATTGGGGGATATTCCAGTACCATCTTCACCTGCCGCCTGAACGCACATTGATTCAGAGAATACATTGCAGTTTCGTTTCAGCATCTGAGAATCTGCAGCATGAAGTGCAAATCGTGCACAATGTAAATTAGACGCATTGACTGACAACGCAAAATATGCATCCAGTATTATAAATAATATTGACAATGACAGGTTAATAGTGGAAGAGATCAGAAAACGAAAGGTTATGGTGATGTTTTCTTTCTTGGAATTACATTTCAGCTTCTCTCTAACTCTCCCCCTTGTGGAGATTCCGGAGGCTCCTGAAGCAGTGGCTGCTCATTAAAAGGTGTCTGATATGTTTTTTTTGTTTTACCGAGTCAGTTAAGATTTTCAATACCTAAGTTTATCTAAATTCCTTGTTCTTTTGGATGTGCTTTTACAGTTGTGTTTAAATAGATTTTGTTTTGCTGAAAGCCGAGTGGTTTGACCAGCTGCACCATACCTGGAATATCCACTTCGTATCTGCCTATAAAATATGAAAAATTACGGTCGATGTTACATACTTAACATATTTCTGAGGTGGTCTGGCCTTGTCCATAACAACTCCTCCTTCTCTCCCAAATCCACCCTGCAGTCTCATTGCACACACCTGCGCAGTTGTAGAATGTTTGACTCCAGTCTGTTTACTCTGTCACTCCTGACATTCCCTTGTTCCAGACAAGGTTGTAACTTGCCTTCAGGCAATCGAGCCTTCTTTATTCACTGATTACAATGTCCTGCACTGCACACTGAGCAACTGAAACGCAGACCATGTTACTGTGTTTTGTACTACCAGCTTCTGTCTAAATACATGACCATGCTGCCCTTTATTTCAACATACCATCGAATATTCGGGCGGTCGTTCCTGTCTCAGGCTTGTTGCAGTGAAAATCAGTGCAATATGGAAAATCAGTGCATCTTTTACCGAATGGGAATACTGACACGTTATATCCAATTCAAAAATCCTTGACATCCAGCACCTTCCCCGATGATTTTCGTCAAGCCCATACACCAGGCATCATCATCTCAAGTGCATATCCCAGAAAATAGCCATAGTCAGCCACTTGTAGTCCTCATTGTGCTGATGCAGTCGCAATAAGAATTCCCTTTGTCCTGATGTCTTTTCACAAAGGGGTTGAGTGAGATTTTCAGACCTGGCTACTGAAGACCACTCGATCACTCAGCTTCCGAAGCTTTGACGTTATTTTTTAATCTTGGCAAAAATAGAACAACCTGAGTTGTGTCACAGAGGAAACGTTCTAGTTTCTTCCTGCTTTTTCACTCTAGATTTATTCGGACGCTGTTGGAGTTTCAAACATTTGAAATATTCAGTGAACTTCTCTCAGCAGCTTTTTGACTACATTTTGATCAGATGTTTCTTCCCATTCTGGATTGGAGTATTGCATGTCACAATCTGGGCTTATTTTTCCTTTATTTGCCTAGTGATCTGTTCACAGAATGTTTCTATCTTGGGAAAGTTTTAAACAAAACAAAATTTATTCACGGACTACCGGAAAAACCATGAACAAAAGTGAACACGATATGGAATAACATAACCTATCTGACAAACCGTTTAACCATATCACAAATTAATGATGGTGTTCGAAAAAAAGTGCATAATCCTAGTAAGCACTCCATTGGCAATGAAGGGTAAAATCAAACGCAGATCTTTACAAGAGAAATGGCAGGGAACAAGATGATCAAGATGGAGCTGCTTCCTTTGGTCTCCAGATAAAACCTGATTATTGGTGTCAAACAAACTGGTTCTGAAAAAAAAAACAAGCAGGAACTATCAGTTTCAGTAGACAAGGTTAGAGGAAGTATAGGTGAACATGTGTCTCACCTGCCTCGTACCTTGGATGGAGTTGAGGGAAATGTTTTGATGACAGCTGTTGCGTCTTTTCCAGAGACAGAGAAATGTACAGGTGGAGGAGAGATGGAAGGAGTGTGGCACATACGAAGGATTTGGAAAGAAAATGGTCCTTTTGGAAGGCAGAGATGCGTGGTGAGGCCAATATATTCTGGGTTGTTTGGGACCATTTGAGGTGTTGTGGGAGAGTGTTTGAGAACAATGGAAGGTTCCCATAATCCCAGCAGTCCTCCTGTTTTTCGGACACCCTCTGCATCCCATCATATGGCTAGCCCCCATTGCATTGACTGCATTCCCCCTCCACTGGTCTCAGCAACTCCCACCCCCGCTATCCAGATAGGCCTCTTGACGCCGATGCCTCTCTTCGGAATTTTGCCAGACATGTTGATTTTCTCCATTAATTCTAAATTGCTAATGCAACAAAATATACTGTTGTTCAAATTAGGGTTGGTGAGAGTGTGCACTTTCCTCCACATGACAACTGCTGTCTAAAAAGTCCTGTCACATTTCCCATTGACGACATCTCTCCCATAACGTGTCTAAGCAATAGAATATTCTGATACAGTGTCCGCGAGAATTGTCAAGGCATGTGATCATGCCGTAATGCATTTCAGATTAAATGAATTTGATTGATGTTTTCAAATAGAATTCTTCGAATTCAGTGGCTGAAATGGAACCATCTGTTTTTCATATGGTAAAAATAAAACAACACACATACCGAATGTGCTCTGGAATGTTCAAGATATGTGAATGTAGAAATTAATGATGTTACATTTTATCAGAAACAAGGCAAATTTATGATGGAGAAAGTCCTGAAACTAAAACATTGAAGGCAGAACTATTTCTCGACGAAATTTATTTTCTAGACTTCTGTAGAAATTTATTTTGATTAATAAACACGGAGATTTTACCATACTTTTAAATTCTGCTCTGAATTTGTTCTGGGTCGCTGCATAAATACAAGGGTTCAGTAAGCAAGTAAAAAACTTCAAGATATCTCCCACTTCAATGGCGACAAATTCAGGATTTGTGAACTTGCCTTTGTAATAAACAGTATTTGTTATTTTTGTAACACCTAAACTCACGGCATTTGTCAACCAGAGCAAGAGAAAACTTACTGATACTGAGAGTAATAAAATGATGGATTTTCTGCGGTTCTCCATTTCTGAGTCACACTGATTTCCACTCTTGGAGCTGCGGAGTTTAGTGCGGGTTCTATTCGCCAGTACAATGCGTTGTACAGTTAATGTATTGCATAAGGCAATCAAAGTGAAGGGAATCCAAATGACACAGGCGCTGTAAAACCAGACATAACATACACCTGCCGAAGATGAAAAAAAAGCTGCACTTGAACGGCAGCCCCACTGCACGTTGTTAATAATTTTCTCAGGTTCATAAGCAAACAAAACGGGAAGTTCCTTCATTGTGATCACAATCGTGATCGTAATTACCAGAATGATTGCAGTTCTTTCGGTGCAATATTTTGTTTGAAATTTCTGGCAACAAATCACGACAAATCGATCAAGTGTGAAAAAAACAAGGCACCAAACAGATAAATCGGGAGTGATAGCTGTCATGTATATAATGACTCTGCAAACAGGAGTATGGGACAGAAATGAAAAAAGGAAGTAGTAACTGCAGATGTGATAGAATATTACATTGTTGATCAGGACCATTAGATCCGTTGTTGCCATGGCCACCATGTAAACAGTGATACATTTGGAAAGACCACATTTCCTTTGTGAAAGAATCCAAATTGTGGCCAAGTTCGCTATGAGACAGAGAGAAAAGCAGTGAATAATATGTCAGTGCCAGATTTAAATGAAATATGACAATGTCAGTCAATTTCATGTGCTTAACAACATCCAATATTTATTTTGTCATCTAGTGCTGAGATTAGCTTGAAAGGGATAACAAGGCAGTCCAAATATACACGGTATCAGTAAGGAGCATTATGATCGCACGAAAGAGATGAAGCAAAAACAGTGAATAAAACGCAAGTGGGATAAACAGTTCTACAAGATTGGTATTAAGAAACGGTGTCACGAAAGAAGTTGATTAGGAATATTTGTTTTAAAAAAGCAGAATGCACTCACCAGGAACAGCTACAGATGCAAGTAATGGGTAATAAAACTCTTTCACCAGCAGAATTGCAGGCTTCTCCATTTCATATGACAGTGTATGGTGTCTTCAGAAGCTGGAACACTTTGAATACACAGAGTGGAGAGAGTCGAAGGGAATCTGTATTTGTACATACTTCAATCCTTCGGGGAAATCAATCATTTACATAATCACAGTCGTCAAACAAGTAGAATCAGGGAGGTTTATTTTGGCTGAAACAGTAGGTGGAATAAAACAAGAAATGCAAAGTTGAGATAATTCTAGCGTGCATCTACTGAAGTTGCAATACGCATTCTTCACGTTTGAATTTGTCTCTGTGGCTCAGTTGGAATAACATAAACGATCTTAAAACCCGATTGACTCTATTACAAATTAATAAGCTGCTCGAAATGAAAGTGTATTATCCCCATCAACACCCCCTTGTCAAAAAAAAGGTTCGATCAAACACAGGGTTTTGAGAGAAATGGGAGGAAACGATATGATCAGCATGGAGCTGCTTCCCTTAAACCACAGTTAAAACCTAACCAACAGCGCCAAACAAACTGCTCCCTAATAACCTCAGCGGAGAGGACTGGCTACTCCCCACTCGTTGTATAAATGTTTTTTGTAAGAAAACATGCTTAAAATATTTTCAAATGGATAGTTCCAGACATATCAGAACCTCTGCCTTTACGAGGTCTCTGATGAAAACGGCAACATAGCATTGTAACTGAAGCAGCATCGTTCACGATCTCTAACTACCATTTACTGTCATACTCCCCTTCTCTCCACCTCCCACATTCCATCTTGTGCAAAAAAATTATCATTTTCCAAGCTTCGATCAGAGTTGATGTCGGTAAAAACAATGACTGCAGATGCTGAAAATCAAATACCGGATTAGTGGTGCTGGAAGAGCACAGCAGTTCAGGCAGCATCCAACGAGCAGCGAAATCGACGTTTCGGGCAAAAGCCCTTCATCAGGAATAAAGGCAGTGAGCTTGAAGCATGGAGAGATAAGCAAGAGGAGGGTGGGGGTGGGGAGAGAGAGTAGCATAGAGTACAATGGGTGAGTGGGGGAGGAGATGAAGGTGATAGGTCAAGGAGGAGAGGGTGGAGTGGATAGGTGGTAAAGAAGATAGGCAGGTCGGACAAGTCAAGGAGACAGTAACTGAGCTGGAAGTTTTAAACTAGGATGAGGTGAGGGAAGGGGAAATGAGGAAGCTGTTGAAGTCCACATTGATGCCCTGGGGTTGAAGTGTTCCGAGGCGGAAGATGAGGCGTTCTTCCTCCAGGCGTCTGGTGGTGAGGGAGCGGCGGTGAAGGAGGCCCAGGACCTCCATGTCCTCGGCAGAGTGGGAGGGGGAGTTGAAATATTGGGCCACGGAGCGGTTTGGTTGATTGGTGCGGGTGTCTCGGCGATGTTCCCTAAAGCGCTCTGCTCGGAGGCGCCCAGTCTCCCCAATGTAGAGGAGACCACATCGGGAGCAACAGATACAATAAATGATATTGGTGGATGTGCAGGTGAAACTTTGATGGATGTGGAAGGCTCCTTTAGGGCCTTGGATAGAGGTGAGGGAGGAGGTGTGGGCACAGGTTTTACAGTTCCTGCGGTGGCAGGGGAAAGTGCCAGAATGGGAGGGTGGGTCGTAGGGGTGTGTGGATCTGACCAGGTAGTCACGGAGGGAACGGTCACCCCCCTACGACCCACCCTCCCATTCTGGCACTTTCCCCTGTCACCGCAGGAACTGTAAAACATGTGCCCACACATCCTCCCTCACCTCTATCCAAGGCCCTAAAGGAGCCTTGCACATCCATCAAAGTTTCACCTGCACATCCACCAATATCATTTATTGTATCTGTTGCTCCCGATGTGGTCTCCTCTACATTGGGGAGACTGGGCGCCTCCGAGCAGAGCGCTTTAGGGAACATCGCCGAGACACCCGCACCAATCAACCAAACCGCTCCGTGGCCCAATACTTCAACTCCCCCTCCCACTCTGCCGAGGACATGGAGGTCCTGGGCCTCCTTCACCGCCGCTCCCTCACCACCAGACGCCTGGAGGAAGAACGCCTCATCTTCCGCCTCGGAACACTTCAACCCCAGGGCATCAATGTGGACTTCAACAGCTTCCTCATTTCCCCTTCCCCCACCTCATCCTAGTTTAAAACTTCCAGCTCAGTTACTGTCTCCTTGACTTGTCCGACCTGCCTATCTTCTTTTCCACCTATCCACTCCACCCTCTCCTCCTTGACCTATCACCTTCATCTCCTCCCCCATTCACCCATTGTACTCTATGCTACTCTCTCTCCCCACCCCTACCCTCCTCTTGCTTATCTCTCCATGCTTCAGGCTCACTGCCTTTATTCCTGATGAAGGGCTTTTGCCCGAAACGTCGATTTCGCTGCTCGTTGGATGCTGCCTGAACTGCTGTGCTCTTCCAGCACCACTAATCCAGATTTGATGTAGGGCCACTGGAATAGAAACTTTTCCCGTGATTTCACTGCAAAGAGGCTGCCAAACTGCTAAGAATTTCAACCGATTCCTGCTTTTGTTTCAGAATTCAAGTATCCATAACTCTTTCGGAAATTTGCCTGATGTGCCTTGTAAATTGCATCAGAACTTCTCGGCATCATTGCAATTCAAGAATGGTTCATTTTTTCTCATTGTTGTCCCTATTTAGGCTTTTAAAAACGAAATCGAGAAATAATCAGAGTTTGGTCATTCTGGATAATTAAGAATGGGCAATATGTACTGGTCCAGCCAGAGATACCCTCGTACTATGAATTAATAAAGAATAAAAACACTTTACATTCTGCTACAACTAACAGCTGGTACATGGAGCAACTTATACAGTTTTTATTTCCACTATCATTTTTATGCCTTAATTTTAAACCCTTTCTCCCACTACGTTATGCCAGTCACCATCTGGACCTCTGGTCTACTTATCCATATGCTTCTGATTGGTTTTCCGGCCGCAGGCACCAAGGCATGTTCTCAACAATACAGTCACAAAGTCGCATCTTACCTAAACGTCTCTGAACAAGACACTTTTCATTTCATTTCCTGAGAATGCGTGTTCATAATAATTTTCGTTGATGTAAGATCGTCTTGTGAACTCCAATAAGTCTGTCACATGTTCAGACTAAATGTTCTCGACGAATGAATATAAATTTAACAGTGCATTGTCTCCCCGATATTTTCGCTTTGAGAACAATACCACTCGTGCACATTCTTCCAAGCATTCATCCAAATTGATGTGCATGTGCCTTTATAAGGCTAAACAATGAAAGATTATTGACTTATTCCAATATTTTGAAGCAATATTGAAACTGCTTGATTTCATCTTCCTCTTTCGCAGTTGGAATATCTATTAGCTTTCAGAAATGATCTTGTAAATCTTTGCTTGAAATATCTGTATTTTCGTTGTTTTTACTTTCGTGAACAAATTTCGACATCGTTGTTCCATCAAAGCTGACACACCCTCTGCTAGCTCATGCTGTTTTACTGATTTGCAGTTTTCTGACTAGACAGCCAGAGCCTGTGCCTTTTTGACGACTGTGGAATAAAAGGCAAATAACCCTTATAAAGTAGCAAAATCATCAGATTGCGGAGAAACTGGCGTTGGTTTCACTGGACGGTTGCCACACCTCAGGCGACGAGATAGACTGAGAAGGTCGCACCTGCACAGTACTAACAATTTGGAGTACTGAAGTGATCGTCCCGTCCCCAAAGTTCTGATGACATAAACATAGGTGAAATGGCAGGTTCTGACCGGAATAGAAACAATTTATTGGTGTAGCATCGCCTAACTCCCCTCAAACTCAATCCGGTGCCAATGAAAGCCAACACACCTGACGCCTTCTTACACACCTGGCAACTTGGGTATTAGAGTTGACTGTACTGTTGATGAGGTCAAAAGATTCCTCCGTTCTTCCACACTGCCAAAAATCCTATCTTCAACCCTGTGTTCTGCATTCAGTTTAGATCTACCAAAAAGAATCCATGCACACGTTTCCAGGTTGAACGCAATCTGCCACTTCTCAGCACAGCTCTGCATCCTGTCAACGTACCATAGTAACCTGAAACAGGTCTTCACCCCACTATCTGCAAGCTTTGTGTCATTGGAAAACTTACTGACTCACCCTTCCACTTCCTCACACAAGAAATGAATAAACATCACATAGAGAAGAGGTCCCAGAACCGAACCTTGCGAATCACCACTGGTCACTGAGCTCCAGACTGAATACTTTCAATCAATCGCCACTCTCTTTCGAATATGGGCCAACCAATTCCGTATCCAGTTAGCCAAATTTCCCTGTTTCCCACACCTCCTTACTTTATTAATGAGCCTATAGTAGGAAATATTATCAAACGCCTTGCTTAAATTCATGTACATCACATCCACTGCTCCACCTATAACAACGTGTTTTGTCACATTCTCAAAGAATTCAGTAAATCTTGTGAAGCATGATCTGTCTCTCACAAAGTCTTGCTGACTATCTTTTATCAAGATGTGATCTTCCAAATAATCTTAAATCCTGTTTCTCATATTATGAAGGTACAGAGATGTACTGTACCTTTAAGAGAGTGAATGACTCAGCAAGGACACAGAGTGCTGCAAAATTTATAATGTAATGTTTGGTCCAGCAGTTAACATACCGGGGTTGCGATAAGACCAATAAAAATTCGAATTCGCCCAGTCAGTTTAAATTGTGCACAAAATTCTAAAATCCAATAAAGATTGCATTTGGTATTTTGACAAGATTAAAACCAATGGAACGATTAGTATAAATATTCAACAACTTGAAGAGTTGGGAACAAAATGCCGAAAGACTAACAGACGTCGGCTGCGAGTCAGAACTCTCTGAGAGGTACCTGCATGGAGAAGGAGTTTGCACAGAGAAAAACATCGACTCAGACCTCGATGGAGAATCTATAGAGGAAGATACCAATAAAATAACCAACATGCGGCTGGTTTTGAGATTGGATTTTTTCTGTAAATCTTAATCAGGTGTTTTATTGGACCAGTCAACGAGAGGGAAATGTGTCAGAGAGAGGAGTTGCACATAGTTGATTATTCTCTGTTAGACTTTTAAAAAGAACCGATGTGTTTATTTTAATTTTTCACTATTATGATAGCCCTTGGCCTCTCGAATTTTAACAGAATACAGCACGGGTTAGCCTCTTTTCTGTGTTGCTTGTTTAAATTAGCAATCAGTGATTGTCATGTCGTAACAGTTTGGAGGCTTTCGTGCGCGATTTAAACTGTTTTAGATAAATCCAGTCTGGGTTTTGCAGTAAATTAGACACATGTGTATATACTCTGAGTTAAGAAAAGTCCCAGCAGATTTAAATGCTTGTTTTTATCTTTCGCGAAAGTGTAGGTTAGACAGTTTTTCCTTAATTTCGCTGACTTATCGTTGATTACATTAGAAGTGAGAGAAATAGCTCTTAAAATTGCTGAAGACTTTCTGAGATTTTATAATGATTCTCAAATTTGCCACGGAAGTTTAGAAGGCAACAAAAAGGCGATACGTTTAGAATGAGGAAAGATTTAACCAACGAAGCACAACAAAAGTTGTAATTGTAAGTGAATAACTCAAACACTTAGATATGTCAGAAAAACAGATAAGAGATAGACAAACTAAAATTAATATTTAGGAAATTGAGTTAGAGTTTAGAGAGAGGAGAAAGGGAGAGTGAGGAAAAAAGAAAGCGAGTAACTTCTCAGGTAAGCAAAAACAGAAAGAATTTGACCTTGAGAGGTTACGACGTATTAGCAAAATGTAATTGACAGGATAGAGATTGATATAAAACTTGGTAATTACTACAAATATGTCAAAATTGTGCTACATTTTGATGAGGAAGATGGTGAAGCCTTCGTAATTTGATTTAACACATATTGGCTTGGTCGATTGAGTGGTCCGAAGATTTATGAGTCATGCTATTTCATACTAAGCTGGTAAACAGAGCTTTTGAGATATTTCCTGTGCTGTTAGATAAGGGGTCAAGTAATTGTGAAGAGGTGAAACAGGATATTTTAAGTGCTTTTAAATTGGCACCAGAAGTATACAGGCAGCAGTTTAAAACGTAAAGAGGGAAACCAGGTCAGCCTTCTGTTGAGTTTGAAAGAACTAAACAGTCCTTTTTTTATGGATGACTGCGTGCTTTAAAAATCGATAAGACCATTGAGACTTTCCGAGAGAACATTCTGCTGCAGGAGTTTGAAAACTCACTTCTCGAGGTCGTAGGAATTCACGTGGAGGAGCATAAACTTCAGGAAGTGAGAAGGACAGCATAATTACGAGATGAATACATGCTGGGGAAATTCTTCCTTTGAGGGGGATCCGTCCCCATGAAAGAACGAGTAGAGAGAACTGATAAGAACTTACCACATGTTAAAGAAGCCCAAGGGGGTGAAAGGCTTCAGGTGTTTTTACTGTAATGGAGAGGGACACAGACAATTACAGTGGTGGTGGTTTCATGAGGGCACTGGGAAAATATGTTTTCAGTGCCAGAAGGTCGGACACTGACGGTCACATTGCTGGTCGATATAGAAAGTCACTGTGGGAAAAGGTATGGTAAATGAAGCTCAGCCTTTAGTATTAGTGAAGTTAGTAAATGAAATCCCAATGGAGGAGTTGTAGAAGAGCGCACAGCCAGCGAAGGGGCATGCAATGGAAGTTGTATCTGATCTCAACAAAGAATGCACTTCTTTGTCAAGTTTGCTCAGAAAGAACATGGACAGAAGGACAAACAAATACAATTTTGAGGGATACAGGATCAAAACAGACGCTGTAACCATTAGCTCAGCGAATATGCACTCTTTCTGATCGGTTACCCGAGAGTGTGTTAATTTGTGGGAGAGATGAACAGCAATTTAGCTTTCTCCTATGTTAGATCAGGTTATCATTCAAACACAAGTATGGGGAAATAACAGGAGGAATGACTGACAGAGTGTCAGTTCCAGGAATTCAATTTGTTCTTTGGCATGATTAGCAGGACCCAATGCCGAATGACACCTGTTTTTGTGCAGAAACCCAAGGAAGACCAAGGAAATGAAAAGTCAAAACAGAAACATCTTGGTATTTTCCGAGACTGTGTCACAACCAGATCCCACCATTCGAAGTCAGAGCGCGAAGCAAAAATAAAGACAAAGATCAAGCAATTGAGGTACAGTTCGCGGGCACCCTGTGTGACGTAAAGATGCAGGAAAAACCTGAACAGGCGGAGGGTCAGACAGAAGTGTTCTGTCCTCAAAGGGTAAGAGGCTTGCAATCGCAACACAAGACGATGAAGTATACATATGTGAATGCATACTCTGATAAAGAGGCAGAGAACATTGCAGAGGGTATTAATCTGAAACATAGAATCTTAAGACGCAAATGGAGACTGCAGCAGGTTAGTGCAGAGGAGTAATGGGCCGAAGTGCACCAGATTGTTTTTCTAGTAGCATAAAGACAGGAGGTGTATGGGTCCCACATTAACTGCCGGTGGGACGTCACCTGGGATACTAAAGATTCAGACTAAAATACAAACAAATGTTGTTGGCCTGAAATGGAATTCGATCCAGTTCCCTCCTTCGAAGAACCTGTCACACGGGTTCCAATTGAATGAGTACGTCCCATCCCGAGACTAATGATCGTAAGTGATAATTGTTATCTGTAATAAATATGCCTACCAGTTCTCTTGAGGCAATTACATTGTGGACTATCAAGGGAAAAAAGGTAACAGAGGAGTTAGTAGCTTTCTTCACAGTGAATGGACTACCCAGAGAGATTTTCTTAGACCAAAGATCAAATTCTATTCTATGTTGTCTAAGGATGTTATGGTAGCTTAAGTAAAGAACGCTTTAAATCCAGTGTATAGACCTTGACTCACAAGGAGCATCAGACCTTGTTGTGAGCAGACTGTTCGGATTAACGGAAATTATTGGGCTAAATGTATCCAAATCGCATTGTTTGCAGTTAGAGCTGAAGCAAACAAAACGACTCAGTGCACTCCCTTCCAGTTAATATTCGGTGATAATGTGAGAGGCGCTTGAGGTTAATTCAAGAAATATTGACAGGACAAAATTGGGAGATCCCACAGTTGGATTATGTATTGTTGAGGGGGAGACTAAATCGAATAGGTGAGTTAATAGATAACACCGAAAAAGGCTTCAGTATTGAATGAAGCAGGTGGCAGATCAAAGCTTTGAGAACCTGATTTTTTTCCCGAGAGGATGACGTGGCAGTGCTTTTTCCGGTGACAGCAGATCCCTTCAAAGCGAAGTTTAGTGGTCCCTATCAAACTGAGAAAACGTTGAGTCAGGTGTACAAACTAGTAAAGATGTCAGATCGAAAAAAAACATCAGTCTGTCATTTAAACATGCTGTAACCGTTTTATACGAGAATGAACTGGAGAAAGAGGTGTTACTTCTTGCCCCGTTAAGTGAGGAATCAAATCCAGATCATGTAGTTTTTGATGTGCCTCAAAATAGATTAAAAAGTGAGGAAGATCTTGAGGAGTGGGATAGGTCAGTCAGCGGTTTGTCTCAAGACCATGGAAAGTAATTGAAACATTTGTTACTGCGTTTCGGACATAAGTATCATTGGGAGAGGACTAATGATATTTTATATAAAGTCGATGTAGGTAATACTGCTGCAATGAAACAAGCCCAAACAACTTAATCCTTTCAAAGCCAGACAGATACTCAAGGACGTAAAGGCCATGACTGAAAAGGATACCATCAAACTAAGACAGAGTGAGTGGAGTTCGTTGATTGTCTTACTTCCAAAACTAAGAGAAGGGACAGAGCAATTCTGCTTGAGTTATTGAAAGGTCAACGCCATTGCAAGACCAAACTCAAATCCAATTTCTAGATTGGAGGACTGTATCGAGAAAATTAATAGGCCAGTTTCATCAACAAGGTGAATGTATTGCGTAGTTATTGGCAGGTACCTTTGTCAGGGGCGGCAAAAGAAATGTCTGCATTTGTAACACCAAATGAACTACATAAGTTTAACTTAATGATCTTTGTAATGAAGAATGCACCAGCCACATTCCAAAGACTCACTAACGGAATTGTGGCCGGGTTACAAAACTGTGCAGTCTATATGGATGATGTTGTGATCTTTAGTAAGTTGTGGCAGAGTCTCATGTTACAGTTGGAGAGCACTTTGAATGACGACAAGAAGCAAAACTCATGGTAAACTTAAACAAATATGAATTCATTAAAGCGGAAGTGACATTCTTGAAGAATAACACCAGTCATGGAAGGTTGACCCCACGGAACGTAACCACGAAGGCCATGGGGGAGTTTCCATGACAAACCTGGAGGAAAGCTTCAATTCTGAGAACTGGCGTATTCTATCAGTTGTTTGTTCCAAACATCAGAAAGTGTAGTGGCACCGTTAACCGATTTTCTGAAGAAGAAAACTAAGTTTTAATAGTCAGAACAAATGCCAGCAGGCATTCGATCATTTGAAAGCATTGTTAATCACCTAACCAGTTTTACCTGCACCAAGCTTTTCAATGCCTTTAATAGTCGGCATAGACGCTCGTGACATCGGAATTGGAGCTGTACTGCGACAGTAACATGAGGATGGGATTGAACTGCCAGTTGGTCAAATTTTGAGGAAGTGCAACATCTAGCAGTGGAAATGCTCTATGATCGAGGGGAGCGATTGAGTTTGGGACTGGCCTTACATATTTTAATAGATTAGATTACTTACAGTGTGGAAACAGGCCCTTCGGCCCAACAAGTCCACACCGCCCCGCCGAAGCGCAACCCACCCATACCCCTACATCTGCCCCTTACCTAACACTACGGACAATTTAGCATAGCCAATTCACCTGCCCTGCACATCTTTGGAATGTGAGAGGAAACCAGAGCGCCCGGAGGAAACCCACGCAGACACGGGGAGAATGTGCAAACACCACACAGTCAGTCGCCTGAGGTGAGAATTGAACCCGGGTTTCTGGCACTATGAGGCAGCAGTGCTAACCACTGCACCACCGTGCCGCCCATAATGTGTATGACACGAACAATTTGTCCAAGACGGTTGCGTATGCAGAAAGCAATCCTCTTGCATTTTTAAACAGCTGTCAATACAAGAATATGAGACTATTCCTTTGCAAGCTTAGGTTGCAGAGTTTCAACATAAAAATCGTAAATCTTGCGGGTCGTATGAATGTAATCGCAGGTGCGTTATTGTGGATTTGATTGATAAAGTTTAGCGAAGATTTTTTGATTGAATGGTTCATCTTCCGCAGTATATGGGAAGAGGTGAAGGCGACCTTAAGTTAAAGTTATCTGTATGTTAGGGTAATCTTTTTGCCTCCTAAAAAACAGACAACCTTTCATTATGATGGTTCATTGTTTCTTAAGGACGGAGGTGTTATGAAGGTGTAAACGGTACTGTACTTTTAACAACGTTAAAGGTGAGCAGTGTTACCCGGCACAGTATCAAGTGTTCTGAACAAGGTAAAAGTGAAACACTGGGTCAAACAGTTGGAGTAGGTGGGTTACCCGAAGACAACACAAACAAATGCAAATTCGGTCAATCGGCTTAAATTATGCTGCAAAATACCAAACTCCAATCGATTTGAATTGTCGTTTTTGACAGTCATTTGACACATAGCCCAAAAATGTGGTCTTTGAATTATATCTCCGATTTTCACGTCAATCAATTTTATTTTTTCTCTCACTTCATGAAGGAAACCGATTGCATGTGGACAGAATGTGTTCAATTCATTTCATGCATCTCTGTTCCCAAAACTACAAATGGAATTACTTCATCACAATCATATGAATAGTCTTGAGTGTCAGCACTGAACATAGTCTGTAATGTCTGACGCCACCTTTCCAGTCCTCCATACAACTTTGTATGGGGCGCACTTTATTTGAAGTGTTTTATTTCTGATCTGCCCGTAATATCATTGATTACCTTTGGTGCAAAGTGTGACCCTTGGTCTCTGTGCTTTCAGTTGAGTTGGGATATTGCGTAAAGAAGTGGCGTCTGCAAGTCTCATGGACACATCCATTTATGTTAACACATATTGATTACCGCTTTTTGTTTTACGTAGGCAATCCTACAAAATCAATTAAGACTCTTGTCAGAGGTCCCTCAAATGCAGAAATAGTTATAAAGATGCGAATTTTACGACTACCCGCGGTTTTCCAATTACTTGACAGACAAAACATGACTGACAAAATTCAATTACATGCTTGGATAGTACAAGCCAGTAAAAATGTTTTGATATTTCAGCTTGAATTTTTCTTGCTCCAAAATAAACTCGTAGTAATTTGCGTGTTACACGCAGCACCTCCATTCTAAATATCATTGGCAATATAACTTGATGCACTTCAGACCATCTCTATCTGACTGAATATGTCGCGGCCCCCATTCATTATTAAGATACCACTTTTAAGAATGTAACATACGAGATGCATCTAGAGTCTTCTTTTAATTATGCTTTTTGATCAATGCCTTCAGTTTCTCACCTTTCAGCTGTAACTCGGTTAATTTTCCAGAGCTGAAGATTTCTCCTTTATCACCCATTTACTCCTGTATTCTTTCAACCATCGAATCAAACAGGGTATCTGCAAAATCCCTTTGAAGGTTCTCTTTACTCTCTCCTTTTTCAACTTGTAATTTGTTGTTACCTCACAGTCAGCAAAACTCCTGGGATATGCTTGCAGTAATAGCTCAAAATCTGCTCTCCCTTGGTCCAGTAACACCACACACACGATTGGGATACCACCCACGACCCTCCAGCTCCTCCGTGGCTTTTGTTTTATCGGCCCAAAACACCTCATCTTCACAATGGGCATCCATCACTGTAAAGACCTCAAGCCCTCTGTTTCCTTCCCTGCCGCTAGACCAACCAGTACCCCAATACAAGCACGATACATTCATTCGATTGGCTGAAATGGTCCGCACCATTAACAATTTCTCATCCGAAATCTTCCACTTCCATCAGGCAAAATGGGTAGCCATGGCCCTATATCTACCTACCTCTTCGTCGGATATGTAGATCAGTCCATCTTTGGCAGTTACACTGGCATGATTCCACACCTTTTCCTCCCTTACATTAATGAGTGTATCAGCGACATCTCGTTCTCCCATGAGGACGTTGACCAGTACATCAACTTCACGACCATTTTTCTCCTTGACCTCAAGTTCCTCTGACCCAGCTCGGATACAGCCCTCCCCTATCTGAACCTCTCCATAATCAATCCGGAAACTGAACCAACATGGGCAACGTTTGTGAACACCCACAGCTACGTGGAGTAAACCCTCCTCCCTTCTCTAATAACACTGTCCCTTACTCTGATTGCTCTGTCTCCACCGCATCTGCTCCCACGGGGAGCAATTCCACTTCCAATGTATCCCAGACGGTCTCGTATCCCCAGTACCACAATTTCTTCACTGACGTGTTTAATAATGACCTCCAGCGCATATCCTTCACTTGCTGCACCTCCACCCTTGAACTCCATTGCTCCAACCACAGCAATTATAGGACACACTTGGATACCTTGCCCACGTCCACACCCTCCACATCCCCAATGAAGTGGTCATACCCGAAAGTGGATTTTCCAGTTACTCGGATGCTGCCTGACCTGCTGTACTTTTCCAATGCCACACTTTTCGAGTCTGGTTTACAGCATTTGCAGTACTGGTTTTCTCCTTAAGTAAACAACTGTCTATTCAACCAGAGTAGGAAGCATTCCTAACTCTGAACTAGCTAAATGAATAGCTATGACAGATTGTATTCCTGTAACTGATCATTTGCCCCGTTTTCTTATCACGACTTCTCCACCCTTCACTTGACACTTTGGCCTCAATTTGCATAATTGAACACTTCTTCTCTCACACTGAGTTCCCATTACTCTCATATATTAAGACAACTATTCTTCAGAGGTACGTACATCCTCATCTTTGAACATCAAAGATTGAGAGGATCCTGTTTATCGACATATTGTAACATCTTTACCTGCTTTTACTGTGCGAGTAAGCTTTGCAGGTACATAGTTTGAAAAGATCTGGCACTTCCTTGTGATCCAACCTCCGACTGGCTTGTACATTCTGCTGTCGGCTTTTAACCTTCACTTTGCCTTTCTTTATCACTTCGACAAAATTCAAAGGGTAATATGCTTTCCTACTTCTGGCTTCCCATGCTTTTTCTGAACCCACCAACATTGTTATTGCACGTGTCCTACTTCAGTTCAGTGAAACTTCGGGAGCTTTTCAACTTCTTTTTCTGATTGAAGCATTTCCTTCATCCTGATAATGCTCACCGAGATCCAACCTTTCCTTCCCACACCAGATTTTCTCTTTTCCCAATTTCTGTCCCTCACGGATTGAAATTGATGTCAGAAGCCAAACTTTGACTTCGGAACCAATTCATAATTATCAATCATTTCGGTTGTGAATCTTGCTGTTTTAACTGTCTACTCTTCCTCATGAGTACTCCATACTCTCCTCCAACATAAAGTTCACTCTCAGTTTCTTTTCCCTGATCAAAAATACTTTGTTTGATCCTTTCCAACTCAATGCTGTTTTCCTCGTTAGCTTCATGAAACGTTGGCACAAGCTCAGATGCAGTGAAAATGGGTGGATTCACCGTCTCATACGCACAAAATACCGTGTCTGATAGTGATGCTAACTTCGCACTCGCTTTAAGTACCAGTTTTGTTTTGTTGAAGCAGCAGTATAGAAACACATTTACTAATACACTAACACTTGATCTCCGTGAGCAAAATTCTGAGTTTTATTTTAATTTAGAGAGTAATAGAGTCAAAGAGACCCCCAGCGAGGAGGTCATTCCGACCGGAACGTCCATCCACGCTTGCACCATTCCCCAGCAAATGGCCCATATCCTTCTTAACATTCCTGTTCATGCATTTGTCCAAACGTCTTTTAATTGTTGTGAGCGCTCTCGCCTGAGCAACGTCCTCTGGCAGTTCATTCCATATATGTACCATGTTCTAAGTAAAGAAGTTCTCCCTTAGTTCATTTTCCTTTCTTTCTCCTCTAACATTGAGCTGATACATTCTCACTCTCAATTCCCGAACGCTGCGAAAAAAAATGTGCACATTCAAACTATCCATTCCTTACGCTCTCACAAACGTCCATATCGTCCTCCCTTAGTCTCCTACACTCGAAAGAGAAATCCAACCTTGTCCATTCTGTTATATAGCTCAGACACCCGAGTCCTGACAAAAACTATATTTACAGCGTTATTTCTAGCTAAATAATATCTGGCTGATGGCAAGATGTACGAAATTCAATGCAATACTCCAAACGCTGCCTCACCAACATTCTGTACAACAGCAACATAATTTTCCAACCTCCACTCTGAATGATCTGACTGACAAATGCCAGTGTACCAAAAGCCTTCGTCAATGCCCTGTCTATCTGTGACCCTGCTTTCAGAGAATCTGAACGAAAACAGTCTTTCTCTTCACCTCCACTCCTTCAGGCCTACCACACACTATTCACTATGAACCAGCTACCCTGATTCGGATTTTCTAAAAGCAAAACCTTCCACTTATCTATATTAAACTCCATTTGACTTTTCTTGGCTAAGTATTCAAGCTGATCGAGGTCCTAGTACAATTTCTGATAACCTTCCTTAAGTTCCACTGGGACACTTATTCGTGACATCTGCAAATTTTCCATTCATGCCTTGTACTTTTTCTTCCAATTCATATGAAAAGGAAACAATAATGGGACCAGCAACGAGGCATACACTGAGGCACTCCACTAGTCACAGGCCTCCAGCTTGAAAAGTATCCCTTCACTATTAACCTGTGTTGCCTGCATTAAAGTCAATTGTGTCAATTGACCTTTATATATGGAACGAGACTCTTGCGATCTTTCCTAATATTACTCTCAAGCTTACACTCACATTTAATCATCTTCTCCTTTATTTCTTTCTTCATTGGGGGATTGAGTTTAAGAGTCATGAGATCTTTTTGCAGCGCTATCAAACTTTGGTTAGACCGCACCTGGAATACTGCATCCAGTTCTGGTCTCCCTATTATAGGAAAGATGTGGATGCTTTGGAGAGGGTTCAGAGGAGGTTTGCCAGAATGCTGCCTGGACTGGAGGGCTTATCTTACGAAGAGGGTTTGACTGAGCTCGGACTTTTTTCATTGGAGAAAAGGAGGAGGAGAGGGTATCTACTTGAGGGCTAAAAGATAGTGAGAGGCATAGATAGAGTCGATAGCCAGAGAGTATTTCGCAGGGTAGAAGGGCTAACACGAGGTGTCATAGTTTTAAGATGGTTGGAGGAAAGTATAGGGGGATATCGGTGGTGAGTTCTTCACACAGAGAGTTGCCAGAGCATGGAATGCGTTGCCAGCAGCAATTGTGGAAGCAAGGTCATTGGGGATATTAAGAGACTGCTGGACATGCATATGGTTACAGAAATTTGAGGGTGCATACACGAGGATCAATGGTGGGCACAACATCGTGGGCTGAAGGGCCTGTTCTGTGCTGTGCTGTTCTATGTTCTATGTTATATCCTCTGTGATATTTTTCCACCTGCCTTCCCACTGGCAGTCGCCAAATCCTTTGTTTTTCCTGTTGCGTGGATGCTGTCCCTGACTTCGCTGGTCAAATAGTTGCATCATCCTCTCTTTAGTACAATTGTTTCTCTCGGATAGAATGCTGCTTCTCTCTCATTTCTATCGGAATCCACTGTCATTGTTGTAGCACTGTCATTGCTTCTTCGTCAATCATTGTCAGCTCCAACATCATGCAGCTGTACTTGCCTTTATTCAACTGTAATACTGTTAAATCACAATCCATATTCTCCCTATAAGTTCATTCCAGCATGTCATGGTCACTGCCCCCAGGAGTTTCTTCAACTTAAGCACCCTAATCAAATCTCTATTTCCGCACAGCACAAAATAAAAAACTGTCTCTTCTGCATGGGAGCCACCACAATGGGCTGGAAAAAAGCAGCTCTTAGACGTTCCACGACTTAGTCTTGATGGGATCCACGACCAATCTGAATTTTCCAGTCTATCTGAATATTTAATTCACTCATTATTACTGTAATCTTGCCTTACTTGCACAGCTTGTCTGTCTCTTTGTTTAGCGTACGCCTAAAATCCTGACTATGGTTTGGAGATCTATAGAGAATTATCAGATTATATCTGTTTAAGTTTTCCGTATCCTCACGCGCACAGATTCTATATCGCCTGATCTTATTTAACATATTGTTGTTAATGTCGCTCCATGTTTACAAAATCACAACCGTACCTCCTCTGCCAAAACTGCCCTATTTTATGTAGAACTTCACCCGTAGATAATTTGTCCCTTGTTCCGATTCCCTTGCAGCCGTGTCTCTGTAATCCCCGTGACATCATGCCTGCCAGTATTGTTTTACACCACAAATTCATTTACCTTATTTCGTATATGCCATGACTTCGCAAATGACACCTTCAGTTCTGTACTGATCGTCACAGTTCTCACTGTTATTCGTTAATCAAATTTGTTTAAAGTATGGTTTCCAACTCTTTTCAAACACTCTGCAATATTTTGTGTGCTCTAGTCTTTAATAAACTCTCCTGAGTTGTCACGTAGTTTCTTTTTTTTCATATTTTTCATTGTAGTTGAATCCACACCCACAATCTAAACTGCAGTTTTGCATCCAATTGTTCATGACACATTTTGGAGTTTTTTCACTTCCCTTCTCCTCACTTCCTCGTTTAAAGTCTTGTTGATCATCCGAGTTACCCTCTCCGCTGGAACAGAGACCCCAACGCGGTTTCAGTGTCGGTACAGATCCCTTCTGCTCCAATACTAATGCCCTATTTTACAAGTCGTAAGGATGATGGGTTACTTGACCAATCTGAAAATATAACCTGGCCCTCAGACTTGCAGCTAAGGTGGAAAAATACTGTTTGATATCGAGTCTTAGGTTGTGTGATTTCGTTTGAATAATTATAAAGTGTGTATCTTAACCTCGTTCGTTGATCTGTCCTTGAACAAGATCTGGAAAAACTGCACTGTCCTTTCCTTTATCTTGATTTATTTCATGCAACATTACTTGAGTGCGGAATGCAATATAAGTAAAGCACAAAATTGTTTATATCATTGCTACATGTTGGCTGACTGTTCAGCTTTGTAGAGTGCTGGGAAACATTGAAGACTGTGACAGCTTATCCGAGAATTATGAAAAGTATAGCTTTTTTGAAATAGAACAAAACAGCATAGAAGAATACAGCGCAGTACAGGCCCTTTGACCCTCGATGTTGCGCCGATCGAAGCCCATCTAACCTAAACTAGCCCACTATCCTCCATATGCCTATCCAATGCTCGTTTAAATGCCCATAAAGAGGGGGAGTCCACCACTGCTACTGGCAGGCCATTCCATGGACTCACGACTCGCTGAGTAAAGAATCTATCCCTAACATCTGTCCTCTGCCTACCACCCCTTAATTTAAAGCTATGCCCCCTCGTAATAGCTGACTCCATACATGGAAAAACGTTCTTATGGTCAACCTTGTCTCAACCCCTAATCATCTTGTACACTTCTATCAAGTCACCCCTAAGCCTTCATTTCTCCAATGAAAACAGCCCCAAGTGCCTCAGCCTTTCCTCATACGATCTTCCTACCATACCAGCAACATCCTGGTAAACCTCCTCTGCACCCGTTCCAGTGCCTCCACATCCTTCCTATAGTATCGCGATCAATACTGCACACAATACTCCAGATGCGACAGCACCAGAGTCTTATACAACTGCAACATTACCTCAGGACTCCAGAACTCAATTCCTCTACCAATAAAAGCCAGTACGCCAAGGCATACCTTCTTCACCGCACTATTTACCTTGGAGGATACTTTCAGAGTGGCATTTTCAGGGCAAATAGGCCACGAAGTCTCAGATTAAGTAATTTCCTCAACAGAATCTGGCAAATCCGGTAGTATGCCAATTATTACGGTATCCGTAAAAGGTAAAGGAGGAAATTGTGCAAATAATATTCGGGTAATTCCGAGCTGAAACGGGAACTGGGTCTCATGGTGAGAAATTACTCAGGAAGGAGTTGGCGATCCAACTTGGATAAATGCTGTATGATGCAATGTTTCATTCAATGGTTACAGATTGCTGAAAGTCATCAAGCTCCCAAATCTGAAACAAGTAAAGACACTCATGCACTTGAAAAGGCACATTCAAGTTCCTCGATGGAACTGTATCCTCAGAATGAATCTCAGCAGGAAACAGTTCAGGAGAATATCCTCCTGGCTGCAGCTGGGCAACAGTACCTCCAGCCTCTTCAAAACTCACAGTGACATGATTCATTCCAGACTACTGGCATGCCTACATCCCCACCTGATTCTACCCAACCCATTATGACGGCACCAGACTGAAATTTGTCATCTGAATATATCATCTGGTTCGCTCGCCGCCGGCACTGATGCTAATGAAGCTTTTATTTCCCCTTATCCTGCCACGTGTGTGCGTGGTTGTTTGTCGATGATATAGCTGACCTGAAGCCTTGGTCCACTCTGAGGTGAAAACATGATTAATGAAGCTCCTGAACCATTGAAGCAGCCTGCGCATGAGATAACTGGTTCATTCACACCTGCCAAATTTAGAGAATTCTTTACCTTGATTTTTTTTGTCATCTCTTCAAACTTGCATCTTGCAACTCAATGGCGGCTGCTATGTATTTCATTCTCAGTCCCAGCCATGGGAATGGGTATTGGATGGATGAACCCAAAGAGGAGCAGAGGGGTCTAGGAAACAGCCCCAGAAACGGTGGGTCAGCAATCAAGCTGTGCAGACCATCTAAAATGGGACCATCCAGCATCGTGTCTTTGTGGAGATCACTTGATGCCTTCAAAAGAACTGGGAACGCCTGAATGATTTCATCCCCTGTATTAAAGGACACATATAACTTAACAACATAGAACACAGACTAGTACAGCACAAAACAGACTCTTCAGCCTTGGATGCTGTGCTGGAATTCAGTTCGACTCATAAACCAGACAAACCGACTTAACCTTCATTAAACTAACTTCCATGTGCCTATCCAAGAGTTGCTTAAATGTAACTAACTTGTCTGACCGCTGGCAGTGCATCCCCAAGTCTCTGGCTACCCAACTTGTCTGTGAAGCACAGCATCTTTTAGACCTGTCAATTCACTTTCCATCCTTCTTTGCCTCAATGAGAAAAGCCCGTGCACTCTCAATCTTTATTCATATCACATGCCCTCCAGTCCAGGCAGTGTCCTGGTAAATCGTCTTTACACCCTGTCTAAACCATTGACAAGTTTCCTATTGTGAGGTGAACAGAACTGCGCACAATATTGCAGGTGTGATCTAACTCGGACTCGAAAGAGTTTCAGCATTACCTTGTGGCATTTAAACCAAATCACCCTGCTGGTGAAAGCCAACGTAGCATTCGCCTTATTAACAAGCTGATCAACTTGCGTGTCAACTTTGAGAGATCTGCAGATAAGGAACCCAACATCCCTCTGTTCCTCCACACTGCAAAGAATCCTGGCTTAAAACCTTTTTTTTCATTAAGTTCAATCTTCCAACGTTAATTCCATCACATTCTTCCATTTTGAACCCCATCTGCCACTTATTTGCATCGTTCTGCATCCCGTCAATGTCTCGTTGCAATCCGCAGTAGCCCTCCACAGTGTCCACCACTCTGCCAACCTTTATGGCATCGGCAAGCGTACTAACCCATGCTTTCACTTCCTCATCCAAATCATTAAAACAATCACAAAGAACAAAGTTCCCAGAACTGATATCTGCAGAACATTGGTCATTTTAGTCAAGGCTGAACTCTTTCCGTCTACGACTACCATCTGTCTTCTGTTGGCTAGCCAATTCTCTATCCAGCCACTTAGGTTGCCCTGCATCCATGCTTTGTTACGGACTGAATGAGCAAACGACGTGGAACCTTGTTTAGCGCCATTGTATAATTCACATATATCAAAACAACTGCACTAATTTCATCAAGGTGTGTTCTCACACCCTCAACATGTTCAAGAATGTTTGTGAGACATGACCTGCTCCTGCCAAATCCTTGATGACTATTTCTAATCAAACTGTGGTTCTCCAAACAATCACAAGCACTGTTTCTCAGAACTGTCTCAAATACTTTGCACACCACAGGCGTAAGACTTGCAGGCCTAAAATCCGCAGCACTAGTCTTTTCCCATTTGTTGAACAAGGGAATGGCATTGCACACTCCAATCATCTCGCACTAAGGCAGTGGACAGTGAGGATTCAAAGATTGCCGCTAAAGGCGCAACCGTTTTTGACCCATCCCTGAGAGACCTAGGTTATGTCTCGTCTGGTGGGGAAGATTTTTCTATCCTCATGATTTTCAAAACTTTCTATGCAATTTTCTTTCTAAACTCAAAAAAAGCCTATTTCATGCTGTCCTCAGAAACGTGAATGTCCCTTGCAGTAATGAACAGTGAAGCAAAATATTCATTACGTCTTCCGCTACATCTTCCGATGCTCCCTCCCTGTGGGAAACATACCTGGGAGTACCTCTGGAAGGAAGTTGCATTGAGCGCCAGAACGCTCAGGCTTTCAAACTTATCAATCCGATCTGTCAACAATAGAATTGCAGGCCTGTTTTTAAATCACTCACTTATGTGGCCTTGCACGATTCATTTAACCAGGTGTCTTAGGCCCCGAAGGCCAGTCTCTCCAACATCATAAACTGAAAAATGAATACCCACATCGATTGAATGGGATGGCAGGGGGTAGCTCAATCAAAGGGTAACAATGTTTTTAATCGGTGTGGTCAGAAGTGTTATTGGGCAAGAGATGGCCGAGTGCAGTTGGCTGCTCTCCCCTGCAAATTAGACATGTGTGGCCTTGCATTATGCGTGCCAAGAGTGCCAGCTGCGTAATGATGGCACAATGGGATATGTCTTAACTTGTTTGCTCATGCGGGTGGGGAATTCATCGCCTATTGGAACGTGTTGGCATTCCCAAGAATTGCACTAATTAGAAATAGTGTTTTGAAAGGTTGATAATGATACCACTGAAGCCCTGACTGAGAGCAATGCTGAGCAGGTCGCATATGGTACAATGGCCGTTCAGAAACGTTTGGCCTTCGATTTTCTAATATCACTGGCGGGTGGAATTTGTACTTTTATTGTTGGGGAATGCTGTGCCAGATAGTTCTGAAAGTCGATCTGATTTCATGAATCACGGAAATTACGAAATTACGCTCCTATTTTAATTCAGGATGGCTTTTCAACTGGATAAATGTTCTGGCTGGATACATAGGGATCCCACCACACCATTGAGCTCGTCACCTTTACTATCATATTCCGGACACTTTGTATCCAACCGAGAATTGTTGTTGTGCGCAGTATGTTTCTCCGACATTTTCCAGTCCAAATCCAATAATCATCTACTCGACCTTACCCCATCACGATTCCTACGATGAAAAAACATGAATAAGCATGCTCCCTTTTCCAGAAGGAAGTGCATTCCCTTTATCAGATCAGTCGGAATTGTAAACTTAGATTTTGATCTGGAAGGTCAACAAGGGGGGTATTGTGGAAGCAGTAAGACTTTGACACACTGCTGCATGATGGGATACTTGACCAAGCTGGAAGGTAACCCGGCTCTCAGAATTGCAGCTGTCATCGATACATAATTCTGGAGTTAAAGGCTGACGTTGTGTCATATTATATATTATATTTCGCATTTCCTGAGTGCGGAATGTAATCTCAGTAAAACAAGCAAAGTTTTATGCATCATTGTATAAATATAGGCTGAGTGTTCAATTCAAAAAATTGCAGCGAGACAGAAAAGACTGTGGCAGCCTTTTACGAAAAAAAGAATTCTCTTGAAACAAGTCTCAAAATTTCAGAGTAATTTCCTCGACACCCAAAATAAGGAAACTTACTTTCCCACCCCCTTTCTTGACTGCACACCCAAACCAAACCATAATTCATAAACCAATCATAATCTTCAGCCATTTTAACTGCTGATGCTGCCGTTCTCTCTCTCCTCTTCCACGTGAGTTCTCACTACCTCTGGAAGTAAACAGTTGAGTGGCTCCAAAACCGTCATCTCCCTGAGAGAGTTACATATATCAGATATTTTAATGTCTGCAGTCATCTAGCAGCATTGTTTTGTTTGATCCTTTCACAATCAATGTATGTTTAACCAGATCCTTCTTTAGATTCTTTCTATTTCTGCAACAAGCTCATGTGCATTATAGAGTGCTTCCATCACTTCCACAGACTCTCCAGATACTACCGTAATAACACTTTACGAGATATGCTTACCAGTTCGGATTGGATCAACAAACGACCATGCTCACTGGCCAGTATACTGCTTTAGTCATTTTTTTCAAACGGAATGATTAAGGCTTCTGGTTCATTTATATCAAATTTAGGCAATGCTTGGATATATTCAGACCGATTCCCACCAGGCATTCACAACGATGGGTTTGCTCATCCTCACTCTCTTCCTCACGATGTGCACTTCCTATCTTACACGGCATTCTTTTGAGCCAATTTCTGAAGTTCAAGCTCTCTCTGTTTCTCCCTCTCGTCTCTCTGTTTTTCAATTTTTTTCCCAAGCTTTATCTCTTTCTTTCGTCTCATTGTCTTTACGCTCGGCTTTTAACTGTAGTTGAAATTGTATCATAACATTTTAATCTTCATGCTGCCTCGTCTGGAATTGAAATCTTGCCGTTTCCAAAAATTTAGTTGGCGTTACCAGCAAATCTAAATGCCAAGCTATTTTTGTTTTCAATTATCTTTTTCGCATTGACTAAGTCAACTGCAACTCCAGCTTGTCTTCCAAATCTAAAAGCTTTACCTTGCACCTCTTTTGTAAAGCCTCAACGTCACTCCTTACACCCCCCAGACCGAAAGAGCCATTATTACAATAAGCTCTGTTTAAATCAATCGAATTCCAAATCTGCTGCAAAAGGCACTGACACATACGACTCATCGCCATTGAGACAACAGCCTTGAATCGAAATTAAAATTATAAGATCAATCCCAGAAGAAAAAGTCAATCTGTTATGTTCTCGGTCAAAACCCCCTCAAACTATTTTAAAATGGTAGCCTCAACTATATTATTTTCATATTTTCAAAAATAGATGAGAAGTGTGTATTCCAAGTGTGATGCAGCTGGTCAAACTACTTCGCTTTAAGCAAAATAGAATTTCAATAAACACAGCAATACAAACACCAACAGAATTACTGAAATAATGGCAACTTAATTGTCCCTATACAGCAATGTTAGTAAGGAACTCTTTCAATCCAGTAACATGATATAAACACATGCCATGGCAAGAAAAACACGAAATTCAAATTTGGGTTCTTACTGGCACAACGGAACCACTTCCGAAGAGATTTCTGAGAGCAGGGCAGTCAGGGCACCTCTCCTGAAGCTTACAGCCTTTCTGATCTTCAACCTCTTTTGACTGCGACTGATAAAAATAGTTAGAAAAAGCCTGAACTGGGAGAATGACCACTCAACTGCAATTTAAAACGCACACCTCTGCAATTCCGCCTCTACGACCTGTCGTGAGCGACTCCAAAGACAAAATAACCGTTTTTATATGCCAGCATTGTCACAAATACCAGCAAGAGAAGAGTCTGTCCTTGTTTCCCAATGACTTACTATATATGATGTCTTTGACAGACAACATTTGAACTCCGATCAAAGATGTTGCCTCTTGCTTTATACAATGGAATGTAATTTTATTCATCCTTGAGAGAGGGAAACAAGCAGACGTGGCTCTGATTGCTCCTTGTGAAAATTGAGTCATGGATTCATGGTAATTGCAGCATGAGTAGGCCATTTCGCAATTCGAAGCTGCTTGTTCAATCATTAAGATCACAGCTCATTGTCTCAGCTACTCCTACTTGCATTATCTCCATAACCATTAATTCGCTTATTATATAAAAAACAAATCCAACTATGTACTTCAATGTATTTCATGAAGCTGTGTCTACTGCATCTTCCTGCAGAGAATTCCGTTGATTCACTACTCTATGGGAATACCAGTTCTTCTACATCACTGTGCTAGATTTGCTCCCCTAATTTTTTGGCCTTGTACCGAGTTCTAGTATCAGCACCAGCGGAAACAATTTTCTTGCCTTATTATTAACAATCCTTTCCATAACTTTGTATATTTCTGTAATGTCCCCTCTTTTTCGTCTAAATTAGAGGGTGTACTGTCCCAAGCGGCTCAACCTTCCCTGATTGTGTGACCCTCTGATCTTGGAATCAGTCTGGTGAACCTCCTTTGTAAAGCCTTCAAGACCAGTACATTTTTCCTCAAGAAAGGAGATCAGAACTGCAGAAAATACTTCAAATGCAGCCTCATCAACTCTGTGTACAATTGCACCAGAAACTCCCTGCTCTTAAATTAAATCCCTCTAGCAACGAGGCCAATATTCCTTTTGTCTTCCTGATTACTTCTTGCATCTGCAAATCAACTTTTAGCGATTCATGTACGGTCACCCCTAATTCGCTGTGCACAGCAGTATGCTTCAATCGTTCACAATTTAAATAATACGCTGACTTACTATCATTAATTTCAAAGTGACTAACGTTAATTACACCTTTCATGTACTCCACATGCTAAAATCTTACCCACTCCCTTAATGTAAATCTAACTGCAGCCCCGCCACATCCTCTGCACAGTTCGATTTTCCGCTCAATTTACTGTCATTAGCAAAGTTGTATATGATGCACTCGATCTCCACTTTCACATCATTTATGTATACCATGAACGGTTTTGGGCTGAACACTAATTCTTGCGACACCCTGGTATCGACTGAAATCCAATCATTGAATCAAACATTTACCGCACACTCTGCTCTCGAACGATTATCAAATCGTCCATCTATGCTTGTCCATTCCCCACAACTCCATGCTTTCGCATCTTATAGATGGGTAATTTATGCAGCATCTTATCAAACGCCGTCTCTCTGTGCAAATGGTAAACATCCAACTGTCCTCCCCATCCACCGCCTTAATTACATCATTTAAGAACTCCAATAGACTTGTCACGAACGACCTTCCTTTCCTGTATCGATGCTACATTCTGCCTGATGGACCCTTTTCCCAACCAGATGTCGAACTATTTCCTGTTAAATGATAGACTCCAATTTTATCCAAACTGCAAATAGGTAGGAGGGTCAGCTGAGATGTTTCAAGAGTGGTGCTCATAACGCCAACGTATAAGTGTAACTCGTCATACTGAGCAGGTGTGTCTTTGGGATTTGCAAGCCGTGGGTTCACACTTGCAGGGTGTGTGTTTGAGGAGGCACGGCAATGCAATGGTTAGCACTACTGCTTCTCAGAACCAGGAACCAGGATTCAATTCCATACTCTGACTGTCTGTATGCAGTTTGCATATTCCCACTTTGTCTATGTGGGTTTCCTTCGGGTTCCTTGGTTTTCATCCATAATTCCAAATAGTATTGTTTAGGTGAATTGGCCAAGCTGAGTTGTCCATAGTGTTCAAGGATGTGTAGGTTAGATGCATTACTCACGGGTAAATGTCAGACAATAGGGTAAGGCAATGGAGGTAGGTGGGTTATTTGTCGGAGGCTCCGACTGAACCTGTTGGCCCTCAGGGCCTGTTTCCACACGTTCGAGATTGTAAGTTCTGAAATGCTCAGCTAACTGCCTTAATTTGCCTGCCTTTTTCCTGCTCATATTTTAAACAGCAGCATGCCATTCACTGTCTTCCAGTTCTCCGGGACTAACCCGTGAATCTGGTAAGTTAACATTAACACTGCAATTACATTTCCAGAATTCCTTTCAGCAACCTGGGTGGATTCTAGGACATTGAACGATCGTTCGATCCCCGTTTGCTGAACTTTAATCCTTTAGTGAGAACATTTGAATCGACAATCTAATCTCCCATCATATCCGAAACATTATTCTTTGGCATGTAATACATATTCTCCACTGTGAAGACTGACAGAAAATAGTTATTCAAGGCCTTGACCCTTTCATCGCTGCCCAACGTTAATTCCCTTTCTCATCCTGAAATGGCCCGAATTCGAATTTAGCCAGCCTTTTGTGTTTTCATATTTATAAAAGCGTTTCCTTCTGCTTTTGTACTCTGTGTTAGATCGCATTTATCGTCTATTTTTCGTTTCTTTATTGCTTGCATCGTGCTTTTATTTTATTGCTTTTTAATTTAGTTTACCCAATCTTCCCTTTTCCTAATTACAGTACTCTTGGCTACTTTCTAAGCCTGAGCTGTTAATTGGTTGCCTTCCTTTAAATCCTTGTTTAGAATACAGAATATAGAATAATACGGCACAGTACAAGCCTTCAGTCCTTGATGATGTGCCAATATTTTATCCTACTCTAAGACCAAACTAACCTACTGTGACGATTCTGCATGTTTGACAAAGTTATGCGGTCCTTGGCATTTTTTCAGACTGGTCGTAAAAGGCAGAGACTCCGAAACATCCAAGTTCGAAAGATTTTAGAACCAATTGGATTATCGCACACAAACACTGCATCATGGTCAATGGTTATCAGGATT
Organism: Chiloscyllium punctatum; assembly: GCF_047496795.1. Taxonomy (NCBI): domain Eukaryota; kingdom Metazoa; phylum Chordata; class Chondrichthyes; order Orectolobiformes; family Hemiscylliidae; genus Chiloscyllium; species Chiloscyllium punctatum. Next base: position 44,490,962 of record NC_092789.1, read on the forward strand.
TTTTAAAAACCCAATTCTACATGAAAGGTGGATGTCCATTTTTCCCACCACAGATTTTTCTCAGGTTTTACTTAGTTTTGGCAGTCTGGCCATTCACTGAAAGCAGTCGAGTGGGCAAATTTTGCAAGCTACTGGAGCACCGTACGTAGGCTATTGCTGAATCTCTCTCCGACATTTCTCCTGTAATACCCTGCACTTCATTGTACTTTTTGTGACAAGGACTATTTATGAGTATTGTTACAATTACTTGAAACATCATCATTAAGTTGAGATGATCTGTTAGGGTTTTGGATAGCGTACTCTGTATTATTGTGTTTCATTCGGTAACGTTGTAAATAAATATGTTTTTTTAAACTAAATGGTTTAATCATTTGTGTTACCCCTGCAATATCTTCGTTGCACCTACTAAAAACAAGGAGCAAAGTTAGGGTCTGGTATTATTTTTTTTAAATTGGTCAATGTGGTATGGTCTGGTGCATAACCCTACATACCATTCATTATACGATTATCCATGCACCTGTCCAAAAATTGCTCCAATGTCTGTAATGTACCTGCCTCTACTGCCACTGCTGGCAGTGCATTTTATGCATCCACTGCACTCTGTGTAAAGAACTGACATCTGAGGTCTATCTGATACGTTATCCAATCACCTTAAAATTATGCCCACTTGTGATTGCCATTTTCGAACTGGTGGAATGAATATCTCTGAGTATTCAGTCGATTTATGACAGCCACCGTCTTGTACACCTCTCTCAAACATTCTTCATAAGGCATGCCATTCTTTCCAGGGAGCATCTCCTTTGCACAGTCTCTTCAGTTTCCACATCCTTCCTATGATGAGGCGACCATGACTGAGCACAATATTCCAAGTCTAGTCTGACCAGAGTTTTATAGAGCTGGTGCATATCCTTGCAGCTCTTAAACTTAATACATAAGCTTTTGAAACCAACACACCATATACCTTGTTAACAACCCTATCAAGTTGGATGCAAATGTTGCGTGACATATGGATGTGGAACCAAAGTTTACTTTTTGACCTCCACAGATCTAAGAATACAACATTTAAAGCTGTAAGTTATATCAAAGTTCTAACTTTAAAATCCCTTCGCATGTTTCCAATTTGAACATCACCTGCCACTTCTCAACCACAGCTGTATTCTGTCAATGTCCTGTTGCAATCTCCAACAGCACTGCACATTCGCCACAACGCCAACACCTTTCATGTCATCTGTAAAATTAATAATGCACCCTCCCATTTACTCATTCAAGACATTTATAAAAATCACAAAGAAGAGGTCTCCGGAATGATCTCTTTCAAACACCGAGTTCACCGAGCACCAGGCGGAATGCCCTGTATCCATAGTACATTACCAGACGCTGTCTGCTATGTCCCAGTCAATTCCACATCCTGTCAGCTAGCCTTCCCTCTATCACTTGCCTCCAAACTTTCTGAATGAGCCTACCGTGCGGAACCTCATCAAAAGCCTAGCTAAATTGCATATGCACCAGAGCCACTGCTCTACCTTCGTCATTGTGTTTTGTCGCATGCTCAAAGAATTAATTGAACTTTTGAGCAATGACCTGCCCGTAACACTACGTCTAATCAAGCTATGTTTTCCCAAGTAATCATACATCCTGCCTCTCGTAATCCTCTCCAATAACTTTGCTAGCGGATATGGAAGACAGACTGGCCTGCAATCCCAAATGTTAGCCATAATCCCTTTCTTGAACAAGAGAATGTCATTTTTCATCCTACAATCTTCTGGTACTGCACCAGTGGATCGTAAGAACGCAAATGTCATCGCCAAATGTGCAACACGCTCTTCCTTTACTTCCCGTAGAAATCTTTTATACATGCCATCTGGCCCATGGAACTTATCTGTCCTCAACAATCCAAGGCTGGCCAATCCACCCCTTGCTATCTTTGTTTCTAACAGGAATATACTTTCTTGCAGCCCGATGAGAATATGTCATTGAATTTCCTCCACTGTTCCTCAAATCTCCCGCAACATAACTTGTGTCCCCAGTGCAATTTAGCCAGCTCCTGCTTCATCGCTTTATAGGTTCCCTTGTTTAAGCATGATACCCTGGTTTTTGGTGATACTATTTCAGTGTCCATTTATATCCGACGTTCGACCATACTTTGAGCATTCTCTCCGAGACGATTCCGAAATACAATATCATTATTTATTCCTGTCTGCTTTCAAAGGACCAGATCTAAGATTTCCCTCTCTCTTGTAGTATTGGAAACATGCTGTTCAATATTATTATTATGAATGTGTTACTTTCACTCGTCTTCATTTTGCCTCTGCTGACTTGATTTGGCCAATAAATGTACATGTTGAACCTCCTCATGGCTGCTGCTGTTCCATTCATATTTGCGTCAGTTACTTCTTGATCGTTTACCTGTGCCATTCGAGCATTATTATTGGCTCGCTTGCAGAACCCTCCCACCAGTGAATTCTTTCTCTTACTATTTCTGATCTCCACCCAAATGGATTCAACATATTTCTCATTACATCCGTCGTCTCCCCCTATTTCCCGAATTCCATCCTGAAATAAGAGTGTGACATCACCTCCCACCGTCCTGCTTGTCGATCCATCTTACAAGATACCCTTGGATACTTAGATCCCAGCCAACAACTTGCTGCAACCACGTTAGCGTCATGGCAAACAAATTCTTTGTACCGACTTGCACACTTTCATTGGTCTTATTTCTAATACTAAGGACTTTCTAAAATGCTGCCATCATTGTTCCTTTCCTTTCTCTCGCCCACTTTTACTTTTTCCTCTTCTTACTTTTGCTCTGCTCTTGGCATTGCTTTCTGCTGCCTTTCTGTATGGACTTCCCATAGTTTTACCATTTTTGGCGAACCTTCCTCAAAGTCTCTCTGCTCGTTACATCTGCCTTTAGAACAAACGTGGAAACTTTTCACTTGATGCTATGTTTCACAAACACCCTCGCCCCGGCCAACCTAGTTTCAAGTTTCCCCAGCAGCTCGAGCAAAGCTCCCGGCAAGGGTAAACTTCGCCTTCGAGTTCATCTGAAACACAACTCTTTCATACATTTCAAAACTTCCTCAGAAGAGAACCTAATGTTCTACGAATCTGAAATCCTGTCCCGCACTGCGCACTAACTCTTCAGCTGAACATTTGCCTGCCAAGTCTTCTTTTTCTTTCCCTCACTGGCGTGTGGCATAGCGAGAACACCAGAGTTTACTATTCTTGTGGCGCTCCTTTTTCGCCTCCTTCCGAACTCCTTAAATTCAGTTGCCATGCCATCATGCATTTTCCTAACTGTGTCACCTTAACCATGACTTCTTGCTGCTCACCCTCCCCCGACACAGAAATGCAACAAGCTGTACCTGCACGTTTTGATGCCTCCGCCAATGACACTGTCCATCTCTGCTGAGAATAACTTTTGCCGAATGAGAAATTTGATGTAGCTGTATGAGATTGTTATTTTGCCTTGTGTTATTCAAAAGAGGCCGCAAGCAGTTATCTTCTCAGATTGTCATGTCGCTGCCGGTGATGCGTGGTGTATGAAGTGTGTACTTTCCATTTTACATGCACCAGCTTTCAGTATTTGATGCTGGATACCGTGAGAGTGATGGCAAATTTTATAGTCAGCATCTCCAGCAGTTTCTTGATGCTATATCATTTGATGTTAATCGACTGAAAACAGACACAAAATTCTATTGGTACCGCAGGAGTCTGTGATGGTTCGTCCTCTGGACAGTAACAGCAGTACATGGCGCATAGCCGTTGACGCTGTGTCCCTGTACTGACGTGCCAAACTCAGACACCGTCCATCATCTTAGCGTCACACAACCGCACCACAGAAACAGACTGTTGAACCGAAATCATCAATTTTGTGTGAACCACCAGGTCCCATTTTCCTGGTTTAGAACATTATCCCTTTAAAAACTTAACGGTATACCTGTCCAAATGTTTTTACCTGTTGTAGTTGCACTCACCGAATCAAATCATCTGGCAGCTTGCTCCAGACAAGTCTGACATCTGTTTGAAACAAGTTTGCTCATTAGGTTTTTAGAAAACGTTTCCCTTCAACTGCTTGACCTCGACTGTGGACTCCTTTACTCTCGGAAAGGACATTGGCTTTAACTCTATCTCTGTCCATTATGATTACCTGAGCATATAATAGATCAATACTCAGCCTTCTTTGCGCCCAGGCGATAAAAAAGTCAGTCTGTTCAGCGTTTTCTTTAAATGAAACTGTCCAGTTTGTTGAAGAACCTTTTTTTTAACCATTCAGTTTGATAAAACCCTTCCAAGAGCAGTGCGTAATGAATTATGCACAGTACGCCAAGTGTGACTTTACCAAAGTCAGGATCCTGATGAAGCGCTTTTGTTGAGATTTTCCTGCTCCTTGGATGCTTCATGACCTGCTGTGCTTTTTCAGCACCTCACTTTCGATTCTGATCTACAGCATCTGCAGTCCTCACATTCACCTAATAATATGATGTCCCAATTTCTGTACTCCATGCTCTGATCGATGAAGGTAGAGTAATGAATACGTGTGCATTTATCCCGTAACTTTTAATGAACCAGGATGTGCATGGAAAGATTACAAATACTCGTGGCTCGTCTGTCGACAGTGTGATCATATGGTAACATTTTTCTGTGCAAGGTTCCCAAACGGCATGTTTCTGTGCTCTTCATACTCTATGACTCTCTCCCTCTTCTAAGTCGATTCCTTATTTTCCTGTTCATTTTCTCTTTCATTTTTCTTTCTGTCTCTGTTGCTTTCTTTATTTCTTTATTTTTTTATTTTTCATTCCTTGCTTCCTTTCTTTCTTCCTTTCCTGCTTCAGTTCTTTCCTTTTTACTTCCTTTATTCTTCCTTTTTTCCTTCCTTTCTTTCTTCCCTCATTCTTTCTTTCTGCCATCCGTTCTCCCTTCCTTCTTTCCATTCTTTATTGGGTTATTTATTTACTTAATCTGTCATTCGTTCTTCCTTCCTAACTTATTTTCACTTTTTTCTGTCTTTATTTATTTATTCCATTTTTATTACTTCTTTTCTTCCATTTTTCCTCCTTTCTTCCTTCCTTCTTCATTTCTTTCGGGTTTTTTTCTGTCTTTTATTTATTTCTTTGTTTTCTCTCTTTCTGGCTTTTTCTGTTGCTCTCTTTCACTCTGTATTTTTATTTCATGGCATCCAATTTCCTTTGATGGCATTCACATTAACAATAAAGGTGTACTGCAGGCTCTCAAATAATCAACTGTAATTACAGAAAAAAATATGCAGTGAGATTATGAAGACTTGCAGGAGCGAGGGGGCTGTCATAGGAGCGGATTTTAATTTTTCTAATGTGGACTGGGACTGCCAGAGCGTTAATGGCTTAGATGGTGTGGATCTTGTTAAGTGCTGTCAGGAAAGTTTTCACGAGCAATATTTGTGAAGGAACAAAACTCGATTTACTGTTGAGAAATGGATTAGTAGAGGTCACAGGGAGGCCATGGTTCTATTATTTTAATTTTTTCGGAGAGGTGAACAAAGTTGGCCCACAGACTCAAGTACAAAATTATGGACAGGCAAATTTGGATGGAATGGCTTGGAGCTTGCACGGCTTGAATGGAATGTGTTGCTTGCAGTGAAGTGGGCCTCTGGAAAACAGAAGGCCTTTAAAAGTCAGGCAGCTCCAGTTACATCTCTATTTGTTCCCGCGAAATCGAAAGACAAGATTGACAGGAATAAGGAACACTGGATTGCAAGAGATATTGAGACTTGAATGAGAAAAACGAAGGTGGCATAGTTCAGGTACAAACAGATGGGATCAAAGGAAACTGAAGGTATATCAGTGTATAGGAGTTTATGAGGGAAGGAAATCAGGAGGAAGAAATTGCGGCACAAGTCAGCGTCGGTTGATAAGATTCAGGCGAATCTCAAGAAGTGTGATAAGTATATTAAAGGCAAAGGAACAGCTCGGGAGACAACAGGATGGCTTAAGAACCACAATGGGCGTATGTATGCAGAACTGTATGAGATGGGTGAGGTCATGAATGAATATTTCTGCTCTGTGTTTACTCTGGAGAACGCCATGAAGACCTGTTACCTTTAAGGGTTTACTGGTCATACATTGGGCCCAGTCCGTATCACATTAGAGGAAGTGTTACATATGTTCGGATGTAGGGAGGTGGATATATCTCCTCGTCCTGACCAAGTATATCCAAGAACACAGTAAGAGTCTAGAGAAGAAATTTGGAGAGTCCAGGCTGTGTTTATTTCATCATCATTAGCTCCATGGCAATCGCAGGCAAACAACCACAACTCTCTGAGTGAAGAAGTTGCTTTTCATCTCACTCTTAGAAAGACGTTTTTGTATTCTGAGTCGTTGATCCTTGTTTCTCCCATAGGCAGAGAACATTTCCTGTCAACTCCATTTCATGTGTGAGCAAATCTCATTATTCTAAACTGCTGCCAGTAAAATCCCAGACTGTTAAACAATTGATCATATGACAATTCTCCCATACCAATAAGCATCGGAGTGCAGCTTCCTTGAACTTTGTCCAATGTAATGGCATATTTCTGAAAATGATTGTACCTAAACTGCTCACGTATGATATGCCCTCACCAGTAAGTTGTACGGTTGCATAAGACTTTCTTATTTGTATACTCCAGGGAGAAGGCAACGAGCTGGTTGTTATATCGGTGAACTACTGATCCAGAACCAAATCTAATGTTGTGAGGAGGCGGGTTCGATTCCCAACGTAGCACATGGTGGAATTTGAATTCAGTAAGAAACAAATCTGGAATTCAGAATCCCATGATGACTATGAATTCATTGCCAATTGTCGAAAATGAGCCGTCTGATACACTGACGTTCATCATGGTAGGGAAGCTGCCATCCTCACCTCGTGTGACGAAAATCTAACTCCATGCACAGAAAAATTTCTGTAGCTGTCAACTGACCTCTAAACTGGCCTTGCAAGCCATTCAGTTGTACCAATTGCTACAAATTGAGAAACAATTGAAATTGGACGGATTATTTATTATCGACCAAACCACTTGCAAAAAACATACACTGAAGCATCCCTATCGACCCTGCTGCGTCCTCCTTAATAAAGTCATTGGGCATTTGTTAAAGTTGGGAGAGCTGTCTTATAGCCTTTTCAGCAACAGTCTAGCATAGTCATACCAATGGAATCATACCATAGAGACAATGCCTCAGATACCATCACTGTTCCGGTATATGTCCTGTCTCAATGGCAGTACAGACCCAGGAAAGGTGGCAGCAGATTGTTGTTCGGTGAGACGGTATTGTCGTTTGAGTCGCCAGGTTTGGCTCCGAACCCCGTGAAAACTTATGGCTTCAAGCTGAACAACGTTAAATATACTGCTGATGATTACCACATATCGTCGTCCCTCACCTGATGAATCACAATCATCCATGATTAACAACACTTGGTCGAAGCAATTCGAATATCAAAATCACGAAATGTACTCTGGGTGAGAGATTTCAAGATGCATCACTAGCAGCAGCTTGTCAGGTTTGAAAAGGATATAACTGTTTAATTGTTCGACTGGGTCTTTGGAAAATGATGAGGGCAACAACAGAGGTAAAAGCAGACTTGCCTTCACCTTCAACAAACTGGTAGCTGCAGCTGCAACTATCCTTGATAGTATGACAACTGCTCCGTTCTTGTGGAGATGAAATCCGAACTTCACTTTGGGAATAGCCTCCATCATGTTGTGTGACACTATCACCTTGATAGCATCACGAAATTTCGAATAGACCCAGCAACTCAACACGAGGCATCCATGGGGAGCTTTAGGTGATCATAAATGTACTCCAGCACAATCTGGAAGATCATGGTACAGCATATCCCGTACTCAGTCAATGCCATCACGCCACGAGATAAACCCTGGTTCAATGGAATGCGCACGACGTCAAGTCATGAGCAGCAACAGTCATTCTTGAAGATAAGGTGTAAACCTAGTGAAGAAACCAAACAGGTCTGCTTGAATTCCAAACTGCATAAGTCGCAGAGAAAGACAGACCTATGCGATCACGCGGCCCAACAGATTAGATCGAAAATCTGCAGTTCTGCCACATCATGGCGATGAACGATTAAACAACTCGTTGGAGGAGAAGGCTTCTTAAATATGCCCGTTCACAATAACGTAAAGGCCGAGCACATCAGTGTAAAACACGAGGTTCAAGCGATTCCATCAATGATCAGCTTGAAGTGCCAAATGGATGATCCATTAGCGATCTCGTCCAGTGGACTCCAGCATTACAGGTATCATACATCAGCCAAATCAATTCACGCCTTGTGATATCAAGAAACAATTGGAGCGAATGAATACTGCAAAGGCTCCTGGCACTGGTAACTTTTCAAAAAATCGTACTGGCGAATTCCATTCGACAAATCTCAGTTCTCGGAGCCTGGTCATTCCGATCCAATTAGAGTGCTAGCTTCGAGCAAATAATGTGCTTATTTATCACTTTTTTTGCAATATAAATTAGGTCAAATCCAATGTGTTCAAATACAGCAGCATGACTCTATTTTTGATAATCAGTAAAGTGATGGAAGGTGTCATTAAAATTCCAAAAAGCAGTACCTGCTCAGCAACGAATTGTTTGGTGTCGTTGAGTTTGCATTCCACCAGGATAACTCAGCTCTTGGCCTCATTACACCCATGTTCAAAGGCGTGCAAGAAAACTGAGGGGAGGTGAGACTGACAGGCTTTGATATAACGGCTGCAATTGATTGTGAATCACATCAAGTGGACGAGGAAGAAATGGAATCAAATGGGCAATATCTCTGGTGGTTAGAGATATTTGTGACACGGAGGAACATGATCGTGATTGTTGCAGGTCAGTCATCTCAGCTCCAGGACAACTCTGCAGTAATTCCTCAAGATTGTTCCCTGTGACCAAACACCTTCAAATTCTTTATCAAAGACCTTCCCTCCAACGTAAGATCACAATTGGGGACATTAACGGATGAATGCACAATGTACAGGACCATTCAAACACTGAAGTGATCCAAATGCAACAAAATCTGGACAACATACGGGTTTCGGCTGAGAAGTCTAAAGTGGCATTCACACCACACACATGCCAGGTTTAATGCATCACCAATCAGAGACAACCGAAACGACGCCCTTTTGTGCTCAATGGTATTACTATTACTGAGCCACTGACTGTTAACATTGTGTCGTTACCATTGACAAGAACCAGAAGTGGGCTGACCAGTTAAACATAATGGTCATAGGGAAAAAAGAACAGAAGCAATGAACACAATCCAGAAGTGGCGAATACGAGCCAGAAGCGGCAAGTAGCTTACTCCTTCATTCATTAAAACCTGTTCAAACCTGCAAGCTACAAGGCAGGAGTGTGATGGAATATGCCACACGTGCCTGTATAGCCGTAGAACCCAGAACATGAAAGAAGCTTGACAATATCAGGACAAAGCAGACCGCTTAATTGGCACTATATCCGGAAGCATCCACTCCCTGCACCGACGAACCTCATCAGCAGCAGTCTGGACTTTCGACAAGACACTGCACAAATTCACCAAATATCCTTGGACGGCATCTTCCAAACACGTGAGCACTTCCATCTTGAGGAACAAGGGAGGCACCACCACTACTTTCCAGTTTCTATTCGAGCCACTAACTGTTCTAAATTGGAATTGTGATGCCGTTCCTTCACTTGGACCCTAGCTATTTACAATCTACATTAACGAATTCAATACAGAGATAGAAGGGTCTATAGACAAATTTGCGGACATCACAAATATGGGCAGGATGGACAATGCAAGCAGGAATTAAAAACATTACAAATTGAGATAGATAGATGAGGAGATTGGGCTAAAATGTGGTAGGTGAAGTTTATAGTGACAAAGTGCGATGTCATGGATCTGGGTCGAAAAATGAAGGCGAGCTATTAATGTTGGATCATAAAGTTTACTTCCTTCCCTCCTGGCATGGTGGTTCAACGCATAGCAGAACTGCAGCGGTTAAAGAGAGCAGCTCAGCACCACCTTCTCAAGCTTAATTAATGACTTGCTTTAAATTAAATTATGAACTTTTCTCGAAATAACACCTTGCGTTATTTAGACCTGCTGCATTCTGTGCTTTGTGCGCAAGTGCCCAAGTCTCTATGTGTTGCAGCTTTCTCCATTGAAATAACATTCTGTTCACCCTTCCAAAACGAACAACTTCACACCACCATTTACAAAACATTTTTGCGACTTATTTAAAATATCAATATATTTATGTACCCTTTTTCACCCCATGCATAACTTGCCTTTACACCGGTTTAGTCATCTGCAATTCAGGCGACAGAACCTTAACTTCCTTGCCCAAGTTATTAATATCATGCCGTTCCCATTTTCTGAGCTGACCCCTCGGCTGAGGTGTGGTGACCTTTTAGTTAAACCACTATCAGCTGTCTTCGAACAGTTAAACTTTTTCATTAGCTGCATTTGTTGTATTCAGTGTTTGCCTCTGAAACGAAGCCTGTCGCCATCCTGTCTGGCATTCTTTCTCAAGCTGTTTGGAAACTGTGTTTTCATTGGAAACCAACAGGTTACTCACTGTCTGAGTTGCAGCAAGCTTTTGAAAGCTATCTGTATGGTGGCCTTCATTGCAAGAGGACTGGAGTTCAGAAGTAGGGATATCTCACTGAAGTTAGACAGACCCTGCATGAGAGGTTAAGGGTAAGTCTTAGGCTCAGCCAATGACGCCCACGTGACAGTCTAAGAGTCAGGGCCAGGTTATTCAGGAGAGATGATAGAAAGCAATTCTGCAGACATAAATTAATCGACGTTTGGGACTCTCTTCCTCAAGCAGCGGTCAATGCCAATTCAAGTGTCAAATATAAATCTGAAAGAAACATGCTTATAAAATTTAGCAAGAATATCAGGGATATGTGCACAGGGCAGGCAAATGTCGTTATCCACATATCAGCCATGATATTATTGAGTGGCTGACTGGGCTCGACTGATTGAATAGCCATATTGCCTGAATGTTAAATTTCTGCAAATGTTCATCCACGTCTTAGAACATAAAACATAGAACAGCACAGCACAGCACAGTACAGATCCTTCGGCCCTCGATTGTGCGCCAGACTTTTATCCTACACTAATATCAGTCTAAAGTACATACTCTTCATTGTACTATCTCACATGTATGTATCCAAGAGTCGCTTAAATATTCCTTATGTATTTCATTATAATGCCACTGAAAGCAGTAAATTCAATGCATCCATCACTGTCTTTCTGAAAAGGTTTTTAGATTTTCTGCATCAAATATGCTATCAGATAATACATTGCAGAAACCGACTTCCTTCTGGGTCAAACCATTTACCCTCAAGTTTGATCTAAACATCGTGACATTTTCTTGAAAATCGTGCCCCCTTAGATTAGCCTTTTGACTTCGCCAATGCTATCTATTCAACCTGTCCACATGATTCATGATCTTAACGGCATCAGGCAGATCCCATCTCTGCCTTCCCTTTTAATAGAAAACGTCTCGAATTGAACCGACATCTCTTCAAAAGATAAATGCGTCATTGCAGGCTATATCTTGGTGGACATCCTTTGAACACTCTACATTCCAATCATAGCCTTTCTGTGGAGAGCAGGACTCTGTCCAGTATTCCAACCGGCGTCACATCAAAGTCCTGTGTAGCGAAAAAATAACCTCCTTGCTCTTAAAATATATGACACGATTGACAAAGCCAAGTTGCTCCTTTGCATTCTTCGCTCCCCTATTATTCACTCCGACGGCATTCAGGGATCTGTTGACAAGCAGAGTGAGATCTCTGTGCCCCTCTCAGCGTCCTAGTGACCCGCCTTACATTGGTTGCTCCCTAGTCTTGCTCCTGCTTTCAACGTGCATCACCTTGTACTTCAGGTTTAATTTTGACCTGTCACTGATCTGCTCATCTGAAAATAAAATCAAATATACACGCCTATAATCGAAAGTATATTGTGTCTGACTGGTAAAATCAATGCATCGTTTATCTTTTTAAATTCTTTATTCTAGTTCCTATCGATTTATGTGATGGGGGCGGAAGGTTCTGCAGTAGACTGCAATGTGAGAAACGAAAGGCAAAGTTGGTAGAAGGGAAATGCCTGTCTATGCGATGGTGTTGTTTACCTCTCTGACATCAAAGATGAAATGCCAACACTGGAAAGCAACTGAGCTTTCGACTGGAGGGATCTGTCATCTCAACATTTCAGGATCCATTTGATTGTGTTCATCCAATGAGACCTGACCCTCTGTTTTCTCAGCAATGAGAATAAAATTGTGTGACCATGAGAAACATTCATTGTCCGTGTCTCATTTCACATTCAGATCAGTGTCTTAAAAAAAAACGACAGAGGAAGGACAGAAAACAAACAACAGACATTGATTACATCTTGCTTGGAGAAGCCCAGCTGCTCTGCGGGCCTTTAGTTATGCCCAAAGTGGAGGACAGTGCAAAGTTCTGGTGTTGAGGTTCTGGAGAGGATGTAAAGAGATTTAACAGAGGGTCATCTGGATTTCAGAATATCGGCAATGATGAGAGATTGCATAATTCTAGATTGATTTTTCTGGGCCTTTGGAGGCTCAGGGATGACCTGAGCACAGTATATACAATTATGAGAAGCATGTATACGTTATCTCGTCAGTACCTTTTCTCGATGTTGGAAATATGATATACTAGTGTGATTAGGTCTAAGGTGAAAAGGGAAATATCAAAAGGAAAATAGCAAGAAAAATATTTTCGCAGTCGGTGTTTGGCGTCTCGATGACACTTGCCAAGGGAAATGTTCGAAATGGTTACTTACAGCAAAGGTGAAATATATTTGTACATAGACAGAGAATACAGGCAGACATGCCATGAGCAGAGTATATGCAATTACGAGAGGCATGTATAAGTTATCTCGTCAGTGCCTTTTCTCCTGTTTGGAAATCTGAAATACTAGTGTGCTTACGTCTAAGTTGAGAGGAGAAAGGTCTAATGGAAAATAACGATGAAAGTGTTTTCACAGTCGGTGAGTGGCGTCTGGATGACACTGCCAAGGGAGATGGTGGAAATGGTTAATTACAGCTGACATGAAAGGCATTTATACATAGTCGGAGAATAAAGGGAGCCAAGCTATGTGCAGACAGATCGGCAGAGTGTAGAATTACATTGTGTTTCAGAGTGAAATGTTGGGCAGACGTGCCGCGTATTGCGCTGTACTGTACTATGTTTTATTGAAGAATGTTTTCTTTTCTGCAGAAAGGCTGGATATACTCTGTTTTTTTTTTCCTTGGAGCAGAGGAAGTAGGGGAGATACTCATGAGGTGTAACGGCTATGAGGGTCACGGGGTCAAGACTGTGTTGCTGGAAAAGGACATCAGGTCAGACAGCATCCGGTGAGCATAAGAATCGACATTTCGGGCATAAGACTTTCACCATACTGTCGACTCTGACCTCCAGCATCTGCAGTCCTCATTTTTTTCTTATGAGGGAAGCTGACAGAGTTAACAGAAAACATCTGCTCCCCCCGATGAAAGGTTAATTCTGTGGCACCACATTTTGGAATTGATAGGGAGAATGCTTAAAGAGGAGGTTAGGAGAAACATTTTCCGACACAGTGTTTTGGGCACCTACAATGCACTGCCTTGTTTGTAGCTGAGGCGGTTAACCTGACAAACCTTTGAAAGCCTTTGGATTAACCCCTTGATATATCCTATTATTCAAAGCGATGTGCCAACGTTTGGGGTAATGGGAATCCAGTGTAGAATTCAAGCATCTTTTCACGCCGTAGACTTTCCAATAATCTTGTACGCTGTGATGCTGTTCTCGAACACACTCAAACTGCAGACAGTCCCTGATTCATGCTGCACCCTTCGTGGCGGAGGTGGGTGTGGTTGGGGGCAGTGAAGATTTGGGTGGGGAGGGGACGGTCTCAAAGAGTCAGCATAGTTTTCAACTCGAAGGCCACTTTGGGCGCCACCCTGGGAATTCCCGTGTCCTCATGTTCTCAGCTCAAAGACTGGAAAGGAAATTGGGAGCTATAACAGGATAGAGCAGGAAAAATAAACAAAAAGGAAACACTGTAATGCTGGCCAGCATTACAAACCACATTGTTCAAACTGGGAGGGAAATGCAACCAGACATGCCTTGTATTAGCAGGTGAATGAGCGAGTGAGTTGGCATGATACACTAAAGGATCTCCCTGTCACAAACTCCATGTATTGGTAAGAGAGGGCATCAGACATTCTCTGTGAAATCATTTGAACACCCGGACACTTAACTCTTTACGTCCAATCCGCCTGAACCCACCCACACTCGGTAAGATATACTTATTTCAATTTTATCCTCAAATCTGAATTTGTTTCTCCAATCTGATCATCTTTTATTGTCTAAATCATCAGGAATCTATCAACATCTGCGGTAACAAAAATGTTTGCAAAGACTGCTTTTCGAGGAAGACGTGTCCAAAGACTCACACCTCTCTAATTTAGAGAGAAGCAAGTATCCTCATCTATTTTAAATAGTATCTTCTTTATTTTTATTAATGGGATCCCATATTTCTGGAATCTGAACTGTGAATTCTTTACTTGGGCGAGAATGTGAAACATATAATTACAAAACTGGCAGATGACTTTAAATTTAGTATTGTGGTTGATAGTGAGGATCAAGTGTCACCAACTTCAGGCACAGTTGAGGAGGAATTTATTTTCTTATAAGTTAGTGATTTTGTGGAATTATTCCTCGCAGAGGGCTGTTGAGACTGCATCCATAAAAATATTCAAATTTGAGACAGACCGATTTTCACCAGGAAAGTAGTAGGACATTATGGGAAAAAGGGAGGAACGTGGATTTGAGGACGATCGGGTCATTCACGATCTAAAAGAATGTTTTAAAATTCTGGAAACACCGTGTGGCGCCTTAAACTGAACCCACATATGATGGGGTAAGAAGGCAGATTGATAAGTGTGAGGAGGAATTGTGGCCAGAATGTAGATAATAGGATGTATGATAGTGCCTGTGCTCATCCACGTGGACTGAGGTATCAGAGGTTAGGCAGTTACCAATTTATATTTCCTCCAGTTACATTCATAACTCTTCATTTCATCTTGTTTTTTGTAAGATATCCAGTTCAATAACCTGTTTCTCCAGACTAAACAGGTTTCCTGTTGAAGGAAGACGTTTGCCTGGTATTCATCAGTACATTTCTTGATATTTCAAACTGATTTTTCCAAAACACCATTCACTTTTAGGACAGGAGAACAGTGATTGGTTAGGAGTGATTCGTCGGAGTATTTCTATTGACAATGAACGTATTGCTACAGTTGATAGTTAGTGGCCAGACCAGATTATACTGAAACTGGTAATAGTACGCTGATTGTTGCAGCATTACTTTCACTAATGGATCTAATGCTCCAAATGGACAGTTAACAACAGGTCTGGTTACATTTGAACTGGGCATTATGCTTCTGGTTGGTAAGGGCGTTCCGATCGGAAATGCACCTGTAGATGCAGATTGACATTTAATTGTATGGTTTTGTTGCACGTAAATTACAAACTGTGACTCAGAGTGGTGGGGGCGATTCGTGTTAATTTTCGCCCATATATGCAGATTGTCTGTTATCTGCCACTTTTTGTCGAAAATTCCACCAGACAATGTGAATCTGACTAATTAGGAGGATCATGGGGAATATACTCATCATATAGACGGACAATCAATGGAAAATATCGTTTAAACATAAATCACGTAGTGGGAATCTGGTTGGGCTGAGAAATAAAACAGTGAACGGTCTTTGCTGATATTTGCTGTTGTTGCTCAAGAGATTGAAGTTGAGAAGAATGTCGTCAATGTGCCCTCAGGTTTTCAGATGATATACTTAGGCAAATACATTCCTTTAGATTCTCGACCTATAGTCTTTAATTATAAATAGATGCCGCTTTGCTGCAGTGTGCCCCGTTTAGTTGCTGTTTTTCGTTGAGACCAGGTTTATTTCGCTAAAACCTCGATACAGAATCAGGACTTACTCCAGTTTCACAAACACGTCCATTAACGATTTTGAAGGAAGTGTACGAATTTCACCACAATGTCCAGCCATCTGTGAAGAAAAATGCTTTTTTTCCTGCAAACCTTTGTTTCCCTACCTAAACGGGTGGAGGTGGAAGATGGGAGAAAGGTGCAGGAATGCATCGTGACCACAGTATATTAGAAGTCCACAAGTGAAGATTCTGGGCAGAAGGGTTAACAGAAAGACTTATGTATGTATTGAGAAGTTAAAATATTATTTTCATAGAAAATATTCAATAAGACTTACAGTTTCATTTCTTTTTGTTACTGTGATAATAATATATTGGATAATCCCTACAGTGCCGAAAGTAGCCATTCGGCATTAATCCTCTGAAGAGCAAATAATCTCCACATCCTACCATCGCATTTCTCTGGCTAATCCATCAACTATACATATCCCCAGACACTGTGGGAAAGGTTAACCATGGCAAATACAGCTGACCAGCGCATATGTGGACTGTGAGTGAAAACCAAAGCAGAGACAGAGAGAATAGGCAAACTCCAAACGGGCAGAGGTCTGATGGTGGGGTCGAACTACGGACGCTGTCGCTGTGAGCGACCCCCTGAGTCACTATTTAATTTAAAATTACGTTCCAAACAAATAACCCGAAATTATTTAAAAAAACAGAGAGTGACTATTATTTTTTTCCAGGTGGATTGACATCTTGCATTGTGCAGCTTGTAAATAAATATTTCTGAGACGTGTTGCAAGTACAGATCAGTTCTATCATTCTACAGGTTTGTTTCTTATGTGTAACATAGTGGGCCAAATAAATTATAATCAAAGGATCAGCTCATGAAGAAGGGTCACTTCAGGTGATCAAGTATGCACCGCAGTATAATCTATGATTAAGGCTATTTCTTTACATTCATGCAGGAAATTAAAAAAATGTTTAGATCAAGGACTGCAAGTACTACTTGGCTGTAAGTCATTTCTGGGAACAATGCCCCTCAAGTAATTGAATTGGTACATTTTTGAGAATGCATTGATTTATCCTGAAGTCCATCCCTGTGTGATATATCCACAGAGCCTTACTTTGTGCAATGACATACTGTTTTTGCTGGTTCACCATCACTTTCACCTTTGATCGATTTGTGACCAATTGTTGCCAGAGGCTGAAACTTTAATTATGATTACTCTTTGAAAGGTTCGGTGTGGACTTGTTCGATCGAATGGGCTGTTTCCACTCTAAAGGGATTCCAAAAAGAACAAAAAAAAAACCCAGTGACTGCATTTCTGGGCACAGTGACTGCACTGAACTGTTTAACACGCATTTCCAGGTACATCATGCATTTCAGCTTACCCAGCATGTCTTCAAAGCAAAACTCCTCCACTGCTTGTTATCTGTGAGTCTGTTTACATCTGTGTTTGTGTGTGTGTGTGTCTGTCTGTCTGTTTGGGTGTGTGTGCGTGAGTGCGGGTGTTTGTGGAAGTGTAGGGATGTTTTTCGGTGTGTGTGTGTGTATACTTTGCATGTAAATGCATCTCTGTAATACTAGATCTGCAATGAATGGGACATATTTCGGAATCATCAATTAAAATATAATACATCAAACGCTTATGCTGGTTTGAGTATCAAGTCATTACACAGATCGATTGTACAAATTAACACGAGTTTCATAACCAATGAAATTCAGTTTATTGAAAAGATCGACTTCTTGCCTGACAATATGTGGAGAAACATTGAGTATCTCTGTTTCTACCCGCATATGCATAAGTCTGTGAACATTTCTATTTGTGTTAATATGTGCGTACACATATGTGTCTGCACATGTCTGTTTATCTGTGTCTCTGTCTCTATGTGGTCAAGTTGCATCTCTGGTTTTGTTGGAACGTTTCTGTATGACTAGCTCTGCCTGCACTGGGAAACACTTGGAATGAATTAATTGAATGTATCGGAGTCTGTCTGTCTGTCTCTGTTTCTCTCTCTCTCTCGCTCTCCGTGTCTGTATATATGTGTATGTCTGTCTGTGTGTCTCTCTCTCTGTGTGTGTATATGTGTGCATGTCTGTCTGTCTCTCTCTCCATTTCATTTCCTTTCTTTGTTAATCTTCTATTCTACTCAAATTTTGCAAGTTGAACAAGTGAAAGTAATTTATGTTTTCCCCAAAATAAAATTGGCTGTCTGAACAGTGACACCCATTGCTTACCTCCCTTCGTCAATGTTTAAACAGGCAGTTTTAGTTTGGGGAAAGCATAAATTGCTTTGAATTGCACAACTTGAAAAATTTGAATAGAATAGAACGGAATGGAAGAGAACAGCCCTTTTTGTCACAGTAACTCAATGAGTCTTATGAAAATTGAATATGCCGCTAATTAAAGCGCCAACTTTAATGCACTAGTTCAAAGGCACAGCCTCTTTCGTTACTAAGGAAAGACAATAGAGAAATGAAATATCCAGCATTACAGAAACTAGTTCAGTACAGCAGAACACGGAGGCACTTCCTGGGACCTGGCTCCACACTTCACCACAGAAATTCCAGAATAGGAAGACGCTGCAGGAAGTGTTCAGGTCACTGGAAGACAGCTGTGGGAGGCCGTTGGGTCAGTTAGGGAGTTTTCTAAACTACTCTAGAAGATCGCCACACCTGGACACAACTTGCGAAAAGGCTGATGCTGGAGGCCACAACATTGCTATGCCACACAGGAAGGTGCTGGAGGAAGTGGGGAGTGTGTCACGCAACAGCGGGAGGACACTACGCTATTCTTCAAGCATTGTATAGAGACCACTGCGCTAGCCAGTGAGTCATCACTGGAGAGGTCGTCAGAGATCTGTAATCGCCTTCAGCAGTGATGAATCGTCAGATGCCACAAGCTGTGGAGAGTTGCGCAACAGGGGTCAGGGAGCATCACTCCTCACCAGAGCTACCGAGAGGCTGGAGTCGTCATATGAGGTCGGGAATTAACCAGTAAAAATAAGAAGAAGGAGATGGAAAAAGAAAAGATTTTTTAAAAAAATCTCGATGTGAATGAAAACGAGAAGAGGTGTCGGCAAATATGAACAGCAAATGGAGCAGACGAACGCCAGGTGATAGTTCCTGCCCTGCTGCCGTCTTGCAACATGACAGTCTTTCATGCTTCATGTTTCACTGAATATCCTTGGAATCTCAGAGCAATATTCTACAGTCTGCTGTGATGTTCTCTTGCGACATGAGTAGATCGAAATGAGCATTATAATCAAAGGAAATAAATCGTGTTATTAATTGTCATCTGAGTGAATGTTGCCTTAATATCGACAATATTGATGATTTATTCGATGTGGATTCGCATGTAAATTTCTGGCTGCATCCCCAATGGATACCTGACTTTAAGAAGAAGTAAGTTTCATGTTCTATTTGTTTGATTACTGCACACCTTCGTGTATTAATGCCATAGCCCAAACTAAGCTCAGGCATCAGTGGAAAGCGTGCTGAACTATTCTTTTCATCAAATTGTTAAATCAATTAAACAGTGACAAAGCCAATATATTTACTGCGAGCGAATCCCGAAGTGCCTCATTATTGCACCTAATTTTTATCACAACAGGAAACAACTCACCCCCCAGTCATTTTTGCACATTCCATCGCTCTGCACTTTGTGATGTATTCACTGTAATAGGTCACAACTTAGAAGGTGGCAGCATGTGTACAACTGTTCCTCTTCACTGTACTTGTCTCTCCGTACTTTGGTTCATTATTACTTTGCATGCTTTGCTCAAAGTAACGTGTACTGCTAACAGGAATTGCCCCTTTGACGGTGGTGATAAGCTCCCTCACTGAGGCACTGCTGTTCATGCTATGGTAAGCACCTGCTGTATTCGGAAACGCAATGACTGATTCGGGATAGTCAACATGGATTTGTGCGTGGGAATTCGTGCCTCACAAAATGAATTGAGGTTTTTGATGAAGTAACAAAGAGGATTGATGAGGGCAGAACAGTAGATGTGAGGTATATAGATTTCAGTAAGGCGTTCGACAAGGTTTCCCATGGGAGACTGATTAGCAAGGTTAGATCTCATGGAATACAGGGAGAAGTAGCCATTGGATACAGAACTGGCTCAAAGGTAGAAGACAGAGGATGGAGGCGGAGGGTTGTTTTTCAGACTGGAGGCCTGTGACCAGTGGTTGCCACAAGGATCGGTGCTGGGCCCTCTACTTTTTGTCATTTACCTAAATGATTTGGATGCGAGCATGAGAGGTACAGTTGGTAAGTTTGCAGATGACACGAAAATTGGAGGTTTAGTGGGCACGGAAGAGGGTTACCTCAGATCCAAACAGGATCTCCACCAGATGGGCCAATGGACTGAGAAGTGGCAGACGGAATTTAATTGAGATAAATGCGAGGTGCTACATTTTGGGAAAGTAAATCTTAGGAGGACTTATACACTTAATGGTAAGGTCCTAGGGAGTGTTGCTAAACAGAGAGACATTGAAGTGCAGGTTCATAACTCCTTGAAAGTGAAGTCGCAGGTAGATAGGATCGTCAAGAAGGCGTTTGTTATGCTTTCCTTTATTGGTCAGAGTTCAAGTACAGGAGTTGAGAGGTCATGTTGCGGCTGTACAGGAGATTGGTTAGGCTACTGTTGAAATATTGAGTGGAATTCTGGTCTCCCTCCTATCGGAAAGATGTTGTGAAACTTGAAAGGGTTCAGAAAAGATTTACAAGGATGTTGCCAGGGTTGGCGGATCTGAGCTACAGGGAGAGGCTGAACAGGCTGGGCCAGTTTTCCCTGGAGTGACGGAGGCTGAGGAGCGACCTTATAGAGGTTTACAAAATTATGAGGGAAATGGATAGGATAAATAGACAAAGTCTTTTCTCTGGGGTCGGGGAGTCCAGAACTAGAGGGCATAGGTTTTGGGTGAGAACAGAAAGATATAAAAGAGACCTGAGGGGCAACCTTTTCACGCAGAGGGTGGTACGTGTATGTAATGAGCTGCTAGAGGATGTGGTGGAGGCTGGTAAAATTGCAACATTTAAGAGGCATTTGGATGCTTATACCAATAGGAATAGTTTGGAGGGATATGGGCCGTGTGCTGTCAGGTGGGACTAGGTTGGGTTGGGATATCAGGTCGGCCTGGACGGGTTGGACTGGAGGGTCTGTTTCCATGCTGTACATCGCTATGACTCTATGACTCAATGATGGAGTGATGTCAGGAAGCAACTTCCAGAGTTTTGTCCCATTCAATGTGCAAGAATATTGACGAAATCCTCACACATGAGTTATTGTAGATTGAGGTGAGCTTTATGATGTCACTGCATCTGCTGTCTCTGTTATTCGCGTTTGCAGAAATATTGGCTTTAGAAAACGCTACCAAAGAAACTTTTGTGAGTAGCAACAGTGTTTATCGTACATGATGTTGTTTTTTTGGAAGTGAAGTGAGTCAATGTTGAATGTTGTCACTGCATCTTTAGTCAAACCGCCGACAGTCTCCGGGGAGAGTCAATGTGGATGCGATAGAATTCACAGCCTCTGACCTCCTGATGTTGCAACAGCATTAACAATGTTATTCAGATTCAGATGAATGAACGCACACAGGATGTTAATAGGGCAGCATTTAGCAAAGGGGACATCATTAAACATCAAGATGGTTATACGACAGGAAGTGATTTGTTTCGTTCAGTTGGAGATAGGATTTTACTGATAACTGTGTGACATTGATTTGCTCATTGTCCGCACAAGAGTATCTTCTCTGCATCTTTTTGCATTTTGACCGATAATGGTTCCATAGAAATGAAACGGTTCAAAGCTCCATGTTGCCCTCAGTGCTCTGAAGTGGACCTGTAAAGTCACCAGTCACCATCGAGCCAGAGACACATGAGGAAAGTTATAAAGGAAGAGCTTACCGCGAATATAATCCTGATTTTCACTTTTATCTGTATGGAAAAACGTTACATGCTGAAATTTCGATTGTCAAATTGCCATCAGTTTTGATCATTAACTGCAGTGAAATAACGTGCTGAGAATAATCTGACAACCTCACCCCAACATGCGTTCTCTGAAATACCTCTCATATATGTTGAATTTCTTTCAATAACTGGACATCGAAGTACAGAACGTGTCCTCACTGTCCATTTTGCAACAAGGGAGCAAAGACGAAGACTAGTCCTTGTATCATTTTCCACTCATCTTGACCAGGATATTCTTGGAATCAAAAACAAGAGAATGAAGACATAAAGCAACTCAGGTTTACTTTCGTAAAAACATGCACGTAAAGGTCTAAATTGCCTTGTTAGCATCAGCAGAATATTTGAACAGGTAGTTTTCGGAGAGATATTTGAACTGATTGTTGACCTTGAGTTCATTGTTGCATCGGCAAGTGATAGGTCGACACGTCCGAAGAATTAGAGTAGCAAAAGCAGTACTTACATCATTCTACTTAGTCACAATACGATGACTGTAACATGAAGGCTATTTATAGGAACTGTGAGGGCATTCTGTCGATAACAATCTCAGATGAACATTAAGGACTAATCTACATTGTGTTTATTATGAAGTCAGTTCATTCACTCACACCAAATATTACTGGTGTCGCAAATTATATAAGACCATAAGACCATAAGACATAGGAGTGGAAGTAAGGCCATTCGGCCCATCGAGTCCACTCCGCCATTCAATCATGGCTGATGCGCATTTCAGCTCCACTTGCCAGCACTCTCCCCGTAGCCCTTAATTCCTCTAGACAACAAGAACCTATCAATCTTAGCCTTGAAGACATTTAGCGTCCCGGCTTCCACTGCACTCCGTGGCAATGAATTCCACAGGCCCACCACTCTCTGGCTGAAGAAATGTCTCCGCATTTCCGTTCTGAAATGACCCCCTCTAATTCTAAGGCTGTGTCCACGGGTCCTAGTCTCCTCGCCTAACAGAAACAATTTTCTAGCATCCACCTTTTCAAAGCCATGTATTATTTTTTACGTCTCTATTATATCTCCCCTTGATCTTCTAAACTCCAACGAATACAATCCCAGTATCCTCAGCCGTTCCTCATATGCTAGACCTGTCATTCCAGGGATCATCCGTGTGAATCTCCGCTGGACACGTTCCAGTGCCAGTATGTCCTTCCTGAGGTGTGGGGACCAAAACTGGACACAGTACTCCAAATGGGGCCTAACCAGAGCTTTATAAAGTCTTAGTAGTACACCTCTGCTTTTATATTCCAACCCTCTTGAGATAAGAGACAACATTGCATTCGCTTTCTTAATCACAGACTCAACCTGCATGTTTACCTTTAGAGAATCCTCGACTAGCACTCCCAGATCCCTTTGTGCTTTGGCTTTATTAATTTTCTCACCATTTAGAAAGTAGTCCATGATTTTATTCTTTTTGCCAAAGTGCAAGACCTCGCACTTGCTCACGTTAAATTCCATCAGCCATTTCCTGGACCACTCTCCCAACCTGTCTAGATCCTTCTGTAGCCTCCCCACTTCCTCAGTACTACCTGCCTGTCCACCTAACTTCGTATCATCGGCAAACTTCGCTAGAATGCCCCCGGTTCCCTCATCCAAATCATTAATATATAATACGAACAGCTGTGGCCCCAGCACCGAACCCTGCGGGACACCGCTCGTCACCGGCTGCCATTCTGAAAAAGAACCTAAAATCCCAACTCTCTGCCTTCTGTTCGATAGCCAATCCTCAATCCATCCCAGCAGCTCACCTCGAACACCATGGGCCCTCACCTTGCTCAACAGCCTCCCGTGTGGCACCTTATCAAAGGCCTTTTGAAAGTCTAGATAGACCACATGCACTGGGTTTCCCTGGTCTAACCTACTTGTTACCTCTTCAAAAAATTCCAACAGGTTTGTCAGGCATGACCTCCCTTTACTAAATCCATGTTGACTTGTTCTAATCAGACTCTGCTCTTCCAAGAATTTAGAAACCTTATCCTTAATGATGGATTCTATAATTTTACCAACAACCGAGGTTAAGCTGATTGGCCTATAATTTTCCATCTTTTGCCTTGATCCTTTCTTGAACAAGGGGGTTACTACAGCCATCTTCCAAACATCCGTGACCTTTCCTGACTCCAGTGACTCTTGAAAGATCTCAACCAATGCCTCTGCTATTTCCTCAGCAACCTCTCTCAGAACTCTAGGGTGTATCCCATCGGGGCCAGGAGATTTATCAATTTTAAGACTTTTTAACTTTTCTAGCACTATCTCTTTCGTAATGGCAACCATACTCAACTCAGCCCCGTGAGACCCTTTAATTTTTGGGATATTACTCATGTCTTCCACTGTGAAAACTGACACAAAGTACTTGTTAATTTCTCCTGCTATTTCCTTATCTCCCATCACTAGGCTCCCTGCATCAGTTTGAAGTGACCCAATGTCTACTTTTGCCTGTCGTTTGTTTCTTATGTACTGAAAGAAACTTTTACTATTATTTCTAACATTACTGGCTAGCCTACCTTCATATTTGATCCTCTCATTTCTTATTACACTCTTTGTTATCCTCTGTTGGCTTTTGTATCCTTCCCAATCTTCTGATTTCCCACTGTTCTTAGCCACTTTATAGGATCTCTCTTTTTCTTTAATACATTTCCTGACTTCCTTTGTCAGCCAAGGTTGTCTAATCCCTCCCCGGTTAATCTTTCTTTTCATGGTAATGAACCTCTGTACAGTGTCCTCAATTATACCTACAAACTCCTGCCATTTTTGCTTCAGTGTCTTCCCGGTTAGCTTCTGCTTCCAGTCTATTTTAGTCAGTTCCTCTCTCATGCCCTCATAATTACCTTTATTCAACTGTAACACCATTACATCAGATTTTGCCTTCTCCCTTTCAAACTCCAGACTGAACTCTACCATATTATGGTCGCTACTTCCTAAGGGTTCCCTTACTTTAAGATCTTTTATAGAGTCTGGTTCATTGCAAAGCACTAGGTCCAGAATAGCCTGCTCTCTTGTGAGCTCCATTACAAGCTGTTCCAAAAAGCCATCCTGTAAGCATTCCATGAATTCCCTTTCTTTAGATCCACTAGCAACATTATTTGCCCAGTCCACCTGCATATTGAAGTCACCCATGATCAATGTAACCTTGCCTTTTAGACATGCCTTCTCTATTTCCCGGTTCATGTTGCGTCCCTGGTCCTGACCACTGTTAGGAGGTCTGTACACAACTCCAATTATGGTTTTTTTTGCCTTTGCGGTTCCTCAATTCCACCCACACAGACTCCACATCATCCGACGCTATGTCATTCAATACCATAGATTTAATTTTGTTCTTAACTAACAAGGCAACCCCACCCCCTCTGTCCACCTCTCTGTCTTTTCGATAAGTTGAAAAACCATGGAGGTTTAACTGCCAGTCCTGACCCCCCTGGAACCAAGTCTCTGTGATGCCTACTACATCATAATCATTCACTATTATCTGTGCCATTAGTTCATCGGCTTTGTTATGAATGCTACGAGCATTCAGGTAAAGTGCTTTAATGCTAACTTCCTTATTAGAGATGTTGTAAGTCATATGTCCTACGTTATCCTTGCTTTTTTCTGCATTCTCAGTCTGCCTCAATTTTAAATCCGCCTGGAAACATGCTATCCTGCTGCTTATCTTTCCATTTAACACCATACTCCCTGTTGCTTTCACTTTCCCTTTCCCCAACTCAGAAGTTTAAAGTCCTACTGACTTCCATATTAATCCTCTTCGCTAGAACATTGGTACCTGATCGGTTCAGGTGGGGACCGTCCCAAAGGTACAGATCCCCCCTGTTCCAAAACTGATGCCAATGCCCCATGAAGTAGAATCCCTCTTTCCCACACTAATCCCTTAGCCACGTGTTTACTTGCCTAATTTTCTTGTCCCTATGCCAATTGGCACGTGGGTCGGGCAGTAATCCGGAGATTATGACCCTTGAGGACCTGTGCTTCAATTTCCTGCCTAGTGCTTCGTAATGCCCAAACAGGTCCTCCACCCTAGTCTTGCCTATGTTGTTGGTACCAACGTGGACCACAACAACTGGATCCTCCCCCTCCCGCTCCAATATCCTTTCAAGCCGGTCAGAGATGTCTCGCACCCTGGCACCGGGCAGGCAACACACCATGCGAGACTCCCGATCCGGCTTGCAAAGGATACTATCTGTCCCCCTAATTATAGAATCCCCTATAACCACTACTTGTCTATTAGCTCCCCCCTCTTGAATGGCCTTCTGCACCATCGTGCCTTGGTCAGTTGGCTCATCCTGTCCAGAGCCCTTTTCCTCATCCGAACAGGGAGCAAGAATCTCGTACCTGTTGGACAAGGTCAAGGGCTGAGGCTCCTCCACTCCTGAACTCTGGTTCCCCCTACCTGCCTCACTTACAGTCACACTCTTTGGTGCCTGATCACGAGCTGAGTGGGAATTACTTAATCTCCCAGGTGTAACTGCCTCCTGAAACAAAGCGTCCAGGTAACTCTCCCCCTCCCGGATATGCCGCAGTGTTTGAAGCTCAGATTCCAGATCATCAACTCTGATCCGGAGTTCTTCCAGCAACCAACACTTGCTGCAGATGTGGTCACTGCCGTTCACAATGGGATCAGCCAGCTCCCACATCATACAGCAACAGCACATCACCTGCCCAGCCATCTCTGCTTAGTTAGTTAATTACTTACTTTGTACAAGTATGAGTTAGAATACCTTCTGATACCTCTCTGCTATAGTTTTTTTTACCCTAAGTAAGGACTTGATGTATACACACACAAAAAAAAACACGAAGTAATTTTTTAACTAGTCCCCAGTAAAGAAATAAAAATTCTTACCTTTAAAGAAAAAACAGAGTCGTTAAGAAGGTTAGAGGAGGAGGGCGGGTGGGAGATACTACAGGTGTAGAATCTCGGGTTTAGCCGCCTTCCGGACTTATATACTCACTTTTCCTTCCCGGCTGCCCCTCTGCTCGCCGTCACTTCCTCTGCAGCTCCCGCTCTTTCTGTGGAGAGAGAGGGAAAAAAAAAACACCGCTGCCCGCTACAGGTAAGCAATTTTAAAACAAACTGTCTTACCTTTGCTGTAGTCTCCCGGGTTTCTAACAAGCCAAACATTCATCAGTGTACAGAAGCGACGAACGGTGCAATGATTGAAGTGGCGGTGATTTAAAGAAGACGGTGGTTAAACTCCAATTTGGTTAAATAAACTGTTGTTTTGTAGTTCTGGAATCATTTGGCCCTCTTGCGCACTTTGGTATCACTCGGCTTCACTTGAACGAACAATTGAATTTTTCGACGCAATCAGGGTACAAATGCCCAGCAGCATCAGACTTAAGGCCAGGCATGATGCTGAATGGTTGCACTTGGTAAACATTGAATAACACAACAGCAGCTCATTAGGAATGTGAAACCATTAGCAGAGAGCTAGTAGTTGTTTCGTTTGAGAGTCATTACAATTCAAGTGATGGGAGATCTTGAGAAGGTGGGACGTCGACGGTATTATTAACTTGGAGAAAGGAATTGAACGTCTCATCGTCAGAATTGCAAATGTCTAACAAAAGAAGGAAAGGAAGATTGTGAGAGGGATAGAAACTACTTTTGAGAAGATTTGTAGGTCAGGCTTATGATTAGTATAAAGTTCGCAAGCTGAGCCTGAACGTTTGTTTTGAGACGTTTCGTCACCATGCCAGATCACCTCATCTTTGGAGTCTCCATTGAAACGCTGGTGGCATGTCCCGCCTCTCTTTGAAAGGTCTTAGTTTTTTAAGAAGGGTGATTTATAGTTCTATTTTTTGAACGGAACGGAGATAGGTTCTGGATCCATGTGTTTATTGATGGAGTTCTGTTTAGAATGCCATGCCTCTAAGCATTCCCGTGCGTATCTTTGTTTCGCCTGTACTAGGGTATGTGTGTTGTCCCAGTCAAAGTGTTGTCCTTCTTATTCTGTATGTCTGAAGACTACTGATAGTGAATTGTGTCTTTTGGTGGCCAGTTGGTATTCATTTATCCTGGTGATCCGCGTCCTGCTGGATTGTCTGACGCAGTGTTTTCTTTAACAATTCTTGCGTGATATGTTGTAAATCACTTTAGCTTTGCTGTTGATATCTCAAAGGATAAAAGCAGTTTATAACGAGATATTGGGAAAATAAAACGTTGGCAAACAGTGCGTATAATGGGGAGAGGGGAAGTTGTTCATTTTGGAAAGATAAACAAAAGAATAGAACATATTTTAAGTGGATAAATTTGCAACTCAAAAGGGTTGGACGAACTTGTGCATAAGACACAGGAAACCAGCATAAGGGCAAAAGGTAATCGGAAAGGTTAAAGGAATCTGACCTTGATTTAAAGGTGGTTGGAAGATAAGTTTCGCGATTTCTTACTGCACTTTTAAAAGATGCTAGTCGGAACACATCTGGAGTACAAAGGGCAAGTTGGAGCTTTTTATTGAAGGAAAGCATTCAATTAATTGTAGGGAGATCAGGAAATGTCCCCTATGATGATTTCCGGTCTAGATTATTTGTCTTATGGTCAATGGTTATTCAGGCTGTGAATCTGCCCACTGACATATAGAAGTATAAGAGGTGTTCTCACTTGAGATATATATGATTCTTAAGGGGGCTTGGCAGGGTAATTGCCTAGAGTAAATTTCCCCTCATGGGCAAGTCAAGGACCAAAAATTCAAAATAATATGGTGACAATTCAAAACCGAATGAGGAGAAAGTGAGTTGTGGGGTCAGACATTGTTTACATTTAAGGGTGAGATAGATAGATCACAATCAATCAGTGAATCAAGGGTAAGAGAGAAAATATAGAAAAACGTATATGAAGAATGTTGGAACGGCTCTGATTCTGTTGAATTTCAGAGCAATTGTAAGGTATCCACGTGTGTACTTTTCGCCCTCTGTCCTATGGGGTTTACCTCGGCTGGTACAAGCGTGTACTGTCTCCAGTACTACAGTGTGGGTCTACAAATATTTGGACAGTCAGCATTGAACAACGTGTGCGCTGTCTACATGTCTATTGTAACACAATGTCGGCAGTGGATTACTCTTAATCTATGTAGCAACTGATATTTTGGCATGCAGCATTGTGGAGAATCCAGATTGTCAAACGGAAAAAAAACAAGGAAACTACTTGGGGCTCTTGTGCTGATATAGAACTGTCTCCATCTTTCATCCAGCTAGTCATCTCCAAATCAGACTAATTATGAAATCGTCACAATTACTTTTGCTGAGAAATAAATATGGTTGTTGTTTGTTCAGGTCAGCCTATGCATGGGGAGAAAGAAACAACAGTCTGTATTTAAACATATCGCAATTCTGCAACGATTGGTGCATTTGGATCTTTGAAAGAATTGGGAAATCATTTCTGCCCTATTACTTCTATTTTCCAGCTGGGACTGATGTGGCTTCTATTTTCTATTGCATATCTCCTTCTAACGCTGCATGGTACAACTGATTCAGCTACCAGCTACCCTTCTCAACATAGTTTCCAGTTCAGCAATCTTTAAAGCGACTTTCCTAATTCCCTAACTCAGCCATTTCCCAGTTCCCTTTCGTTTACTTCTACTAGCGACTAACCATACCATTTGTAAATATGTCTTGGAACCACACCTCCAGGTTTACTGACGCGTAATGTTTAAATACCATGATTTAGAGATGCCAGCTTTGGACTTGGGTATGCAATGTTAAACATCACACAACACAAGGTTATACTCCAACAGGTTTAATTGGAAGCACACTCGCTTTCGGAGCGACGCTCCTTCATCTGGTGGTACCACCTGATGAACTAGTGTCGCTCCGAAAGCTAGTGTACTTCCACATAAACCTGTTGGACTATTATCTGGTGTTTTGTGATTTTTTACTCTGTTTAAATACCAGGTATCTCACACTGTAGGCATTGCTTTACTTTTGACAGTGCAGAAACTGCACAAATGCCAAATACAGGTGACTCCACGCAGCAGTTATTTTATCATTATTGATTTTGTTTTGTTGTAGCAATAACATAGTCGACGCACAGACGAGTGTCAACTGTCCCCGACAATATATATTGCATTATGCAGTCATTGAATTACGATAGTTAGCATACACCTTTCAAAACAACGAACCTTCGCATATATAGTCTCCTTCACAGGCCTGATATGAATGTCGACAATTCACGCTTTCACGCAGCTGATAGTGTGCATGTCAGTGCATGTGTTCATTTGTGTATTTGCATCTGAATGTCAGTGAGTGTGAGTGGCTATGTACTTGTGTGCGTGAGAGAGAGAGAGTGAAAGAGAGAAAGACAGGAAGACAGTAAGTGAATCTATTTATTTACATGGAGCCAAGCAGAGGGAGAGTGCTTTCAGTAATAGTATCTGTGTCTGTGCAGGAATTGACACGTTCTTGATTTTAAACTGCTTTAAATCAATTTGTCAATCAGATCCATCTGCGCATTGGCAGATGGTCTATGAATAAAAATAAAAGCGAAAGACCAGAAACCCAGCACGTAATGTCCCCTGATAGATTTGTCGGCATGAAGCACTTTTGCTGAATAATGTTGTGATTTATTGTATAAATCTCAGTCTCGTTAAAACAAACATCTCGAAATTCCTCATGAAATTCATTTCACGACAGCATAGGCTCATTTTTGCAAAACACTTGAACAGAGTTTCGAAAAATTCCACAGGAGATGGCTTTAACTTATGAAGTGGGACCACACCATTTAGGCCTTCACTGACTCTGGACTAATGTAGAAGAGCTGATATACATCTATAAGATTCTGAAGGGGATTG
Organism: Chiloscyllium punctatum; assembly: GCF_047496795.1. Taxonomy (NCBI): domain Eukaryota; kingdom Metazoa; phylum Chordata; class Chondrichthyes; order Orectolobiformes; family Hemiscylliidae; genus Chiloscyllium; species Chiloscyllium punctatum. The sequence goes on from NC_092789.1 coordinate 44,521,670, forward strand.
ACAAAGTGCATTTTGTGAAGTCGTTTCCTTGTGTGGGGAAATTTAGAACTAGAAGTCATAGCTTTGGGATAACATTCGAGCAGCGATGAGAAGGATTAATTCTCACATACAATCACGAATTTGTAGAATTCTTTGCCCCAATGCACAGGATATACGGGACTCTGAGAAAATGGAAGACAGACATGTTCTTAGTTTGCAATGCGTTGAAAGATTGAAGGGAGGTGGAGTTGAAGCTGATGTAAGATGAGCTACGACTATATTATAAGGCGCAACAGTCCTGAAGGGCTGAATGAAGTCCCCATGATTCTAGTTATTATGTTATTAACAAACACTCTGAGTGACAACCAGAGCTGATGAGAAAGACTGTGGCACAGAAAGAGATTGTAAGAAAGGGCGGACATCTGGCGAGTCAAACTGCAGAGTAGAGCACGGAAAAAGAAAGAGACAGACTGAAAGGTGAGAGGGAAAGGCAGAAAGAGGAACACACTAAAAGAAACCGAGAAATCGACAGAGGTGGAGGCACACCGATTGAAGCACTTTTAGAACATAAGTCGAGGGAGAGACATAAGTGACTGAGGGAGACATAAAAAAAGCGAGAAAAGGGTTGGGACAGACATTTAGACTGCGATAAACGTCAGAGATTTCGACAACAGAAGACAGGTATCAGCGAGACGATCACAGAGAGTGAAGGAGATAGGCAACGCAGATAGGAAACCGTCAGGCAAAGAAGAGACACTGACGGAGAAAGAATGACAGAACCGGAGGGATGTGTTCAAAACAGACAAATTGTGAGCGAGCTAGATAATGACAGAGTCACAGACCGACGGACCTATGAAGATAAACATTCAAGGAAGAGAGAGGGTCACTAGGATACAGAAAGCAGAGACAGTTAAACATTAATATCGAGTGAGAGGCAAAGAATGTGGTAGAGAGAATGCAGTGACATGGAGATGTGAGAACGACAAAATAAGTGATGGTATTGAATTGAACAGAATTGAATTTATTGTCACGTGTACCGAGGCACAGTGAAAAGCTTCGTCTTGCGGAAATTCAGGCAGATCACAGCGTTAAGTGGCAGACATATGTATATAATAAGACACAGTGGCAAAAACAAAACACAGGTACAACCGAATGCTAAGTGTTTGTGATTCCATTCAGTATTCTGACAACAGTAGGGTAGAAACGCTAACGTAGCCAGCTACTGCGTGTGTTGAGGCTTCTGTACCTTCTCCCTGATAGTAGAGGGTGCAGAAAAGCATTGCCAGGTTGGGAAGGATCTTTGAGAATGCTGGCGGCCTTTCCTTAACAGCGTGCCTGGTAGAATGATTGTAACGATTGGAAGTTGTTCTTTGTGACTGTCTGGACCATGTTCACCACTCCCTGTAACTGTCTCTGATCAAGAATGGTACAGTTGGCATACTAGGCTGTGATAAATGCGGACAGAATTCTCTCGATGGTGCACCTATAAGAGTTAGCATGAGTAGGCGCTATCATACCAAATTTCGCCAGCTGCCGGAGGAAGAATTGACACTGTTGGATCTTTGTCCACGGGAAGAGTCCAAGAATCCTTCTTCTGGATGACAACCTCCACGAGCTTCACACTATCCATCGTTCCAGCTCTGTGCTGCTGAATTTTAGGGGGGGGGGGGGGGGCATGATTAATATCCCGCCGAAAGTCAGTAATGATTTCTTCGGTTTCGCCCGCTTTCAGAGCTAGGTTGTTCTCAATGCAGCATTTTCCAGCTCTTCCACCTCCCATATGTAATCTGTTTCATCGTCATCTGAGTTTCGGTCGACTATAGTGATGTCATCAGCAAATTTGTAAATTGTATTAGTCTGGTACTTGGCGATGCAGTCGTGGGTATATAGTGAGTACATTATGGGCCTGAGTACGCATCTCTGGGGGACTCCAGTATTGAGTGTTAGTGTGGATGAAATATTGCCCCAAATCTTCACTGATTGTGGTCTGTGGGTCCGGGAACTGAGGGACCAGTCGCAGAGAATGGGGCTTAGTCCGAGTTGACTAAGCTTAATCATCAGTCACGAGGGGATAATAGTGTTCAACTTGAAATGTAGTCAATGAATAGGATTCGTACATAGCTGTTCTTGTTGTAACGATGTTCGAGGAAGTAATATGGCATCTGAAGTGGATCTGTTGGCCAGATAGGCAGATTCGTGTGGGTCAAGTTTCGTGGAGAGGCTGGAGTTGATTAATGCCATAATCAGCACTACAAAGCAATTCATGACGACGGAGGTTACGGCCACTGGGCGGCCGTCATTGAGACATGCAGCATGAGGCTTATTAAGCACAGGGATGATGTTGTCCATCTTGAAACAGGCAGGGACAGTGGCCTGCTTCAGAGAAAGTTTGACGATGACCGAGGTGACCTCTGTCAGTTTATCTGTGCATGCTCTGAGTGTGTGGCCTGGTACTCCATCTGGTCCCATCACTTAACTTGATTTCAAACAAATGAAAAATGATCCGGCCTCTAATGCAGCGACTGTTGGGATAGATTCGTCAGGACTGTTCGGAATAGGCACAGAGAGAGAGAAAGAGAGAGAGAGAGAGACAGAGAGACAGAGAGCGAGAAAGAGAGTGAGAGAAAGGGAGCGATATATATGTGTGTGTATATATATATAATGTCAGCCAGATGGAAAGTAGAGATAGAAAGAATGAAAACTCAATGAACGATAGACAGAGAAAGGCAGAGAGGGGCAGAAAGACATGGGTTTGGTAGGGAGAAGCTAGGAGGGAGAAGGACAACAAATAGAGAGAGATAGTGGGAGAACGACGCACAGTGAGAGGAAGAGAATGAATCAGTGTCAGAGAGAAACAGATAGACTGAGGGAGAAAGCAGACAAATTCAGACAGACACTTCGAGTTGGGGAGCACCCATCGACCTGTAATTAAATACTCCTGGTTTCAAGGGCTTCATCAACGTTTGTGAATAGAAGAAAGGAGGCGAGGTGGCAATTTTAGTGAAAGGGGGAGTTTTATTTCTCGGGACAAAGGATAATACAGGGTGTTTTTCCTTGTTGTTTATTTTTCTTACTTTATTTAATTTTGCACTTTCGTTTGCTTTTTCAAACATTTCCTTAGTAGCACTTACCGCAGTGGAAAGGTGAGCTCAGTATGGAACAGAGGCATAGTCAAGATGAGCCCAAAATGCAGTCATGGTAGCACTGGCATCGAGTGGCGAGGTGTGTTATTGGAAATTGGCAGAGATGTTTATCTGTTCAACCCAGCCAGCAGCTTTTGCTGATCTGTCCATCCCAGCCACCCAGTGCAGAACTCATAGCTGGGACGAATGACGAATGTTTGCTCCAATCATGGAGATGTTAATGTTGTTAGGGCAGAGAATGACGATATGGTTTTTGTCGCAGGCCCCGATAGGTAGACCCAGAGAAGAATTTCAGTGAGTTGTGAGATGGTACTAGAGAGTGCCCAAGCTGTGTGACGATGTTGTTGAGTCTAGTATAAATAGCATAAATGAGCTTTACTCAGGATTCATGGTAGTGTGAAGCAATAATTACCCAGTATTCATTGGAAAAGCTATATTGTTAAGGGCAGAGAGAAGCAAGTGTCCTTCAACTGCATTTAGAATAAATTTCTCCGTCAATATGTGCCCAGTACAAATGATCCCAACGGATTAAGTGAAGCATATTTGGCAGATGATGATCACTTTATTGGAAGATTGAGAATGAATTTGTAGAAGAACAGTGCTCAATCCATCGTAAGGTTTGACGGAGAGAGAGAGATCTTCAATGGAACAAGAACAGAGACAAGGCCAGAAAGACGGCAAAAACATTTTCTTTGGTGAGATTGGAAGTGGACATGATCTCTTCGCGAGCAAGTCTCTTTTCCATACTCTGGAAAGGTAGGACAAACAAAGACAAGGCAACTTGTTTGACAAAGGAGCTAAACTAAAACTAAAAAGGTGTTTTGATGGCAGGAATGCGAAATGACAAAGCCATATCTTGGCGGCACGATGGCTAAGTAATTAGCACACTACCCTCACAGCGCCAGGGTCTAGGATTCGTTCCACCCTCGAGTGAGAGTTATGTTGAGTTTGAAAATTCTCTCCGTGTTGGCTGGTGTTTCCTCCCACAGGTCAAAGATGGGCAAGTTGGGTGAATTGGCCGTGTTAAATTTTCTCGTAGTGTCAAGGTTGGAAATGGAAAATGCAGAATTGCGTTGATGGGGCTGGTCTGGTTTGGCTGCACTTCCGCGTGTTGGTGCAGACTCCATGGGCCGAATGGTCTGTTTCAACAACGCCGGGATTTGATGATCTATGACAGGGATCGAAAAACAATTTAAGGCAAACGATGAAAGGGGAAGGGAGAAAGCATAGTACAGACATAAAGAAGTATTCTAAGAAAAGTGTGACCAGATGGTGTGGCCATTATCTCGGGATGAAATGCCTTCATGTTGTGTTCATCTTGACCTTCTCTTGGTTTTTCGCAGACTGTGCTGTCCCTTTCCGAACTGAACATTTAAAGTACAGTAATCTCAAATCCTCGCGATGTTGTGCTGCTAATGTGCTGTTCCAGTCCCTTCTGCTTAAGGGATATCCGCTTTCTCTCTCGTTCTCTCTCCCTCTCCCTCCCCGCTTATCAACTTCTCTCGTAGCCTGTCTCTCTGCAACCACTGCAGGTTTTACGGTCATCCATTTTCTGATATTCGTGAACAATTGAAAAACAAGAATCTATTACAAACGATTCTCACTTCTTGAGACCCAGACTTTGAAGTATCCACAGCATTATGTCTTACTTTTGTGAAGTGAATTTTTTTGCGGAGAGGTGGGGTAATGCATTAGATCAAACACCTGCCCCTATATCTCAAAATCCTGTTAAAAACATACTTCGTATTCATTGTGGAGTATGTTAATTTACATGTTATCCCCTTTTTTAACTCCTACTCTGAGAGGACCAATATATTACTGCTTCCTGAGACATTGTTATCTGCCCCTGCATAATTCAGTGCATTTTTTAAAATCTCCGGGTGTTCCCCCCAGTACCCACGCTTCTGACCAGGCAATTAAAACCTGCCCAGTGGTAGGAACTTATCAGCTGTCCATGCAATCTGATCCAAACTCTATCAATGTGCATCACCTGGGAGCTGTGAAATTCACGTGAGACTCATCGCTGTTGCGATTACCCCTTCATTCTAAAGCAACCATGCCGCTGCATTATTGTAAACATGCATTACGTCTCGTTACATTTCTTTCTTCAAATGTGAAACATAACCGCTCACCAATATTCTCTGTTAATTTCTAAAACTTCTGGAATATATCCATTGTTATGAAATAATGGCAAACGTATCTGAAACAAGCAACCAACAGTTTGCGATGAGAAGAACGTCATTGAGATGAGATCTACGCTTAGTGAAATTATGTGATATACCACCTTAAGAACGTTTTGGATCCGCGTATTCTCACAATATTTAAGAAGCACTTGGATGGCAACGTTACAAAACAGGGAACAATCGTCTCTTTACCAAATACAGGGATTCGTGCAGTTTGATGTTTGTTTGTTGGCTTTTATATGCTGGGCTAAATGTTCTGTGTCTCTGCTGTATGACCTTCTGCCTCCATGTTGTGTGCAAAGCAGAATAAAATTTCAATTAGATTTAGAAGATCATGCCCCCCTTCCACATTCTGTCTCCCGCAGTATGCTGGATGGTCTGCACATCCATGGTTTATGTCACCCATGATCTGCCTAAGTGGTGCAGTTCGGCAAAACCACCTCTGACTTAAATGAATAAAAACAAATTGAGAATGACAAACTGGGAAGGCTTTTCAGAGCTTCGTTCCTTTGTTCAATAATTTGTTTGCAGATCATAGAATCGCCACTGTACGGAAACCAACCCTTCAGCACAGCAGGTTCAAAGTGAACCCAATCCGCTATTACTGTGCATTGCGTCCTGCCTAGTGCATCTTATCAACAAATTCCTGCACATGAGTTGTAATTTAGCATGGCCAATTCACCTGACATGCACATCGTTGCATTGTGGGAGGAAACTGGAGCGAACCCATGATGGCACGGGGAGAACACACAAATTCGACACAGGCAGTCACCTGAGATGGAATCCCACTCGGATTCTTGCCGATGTGAGGAGGCAGTGCTAACCACTGAGCCACTGTGTCGCCCTCCCTGAATGGAGACAGTGAATGCTCCCCCGCTGCTCCGGGCATCAGGGATGTTGATTTGAAAGATGTTAGCTCAACCTGTTTGTTCAGGGACTGCAATTAATGCCAGTCTCTATCGAGCCCATTGTGTCATCAGAGAGATCTCCTGTTCTCTTCATAAAGGGAGACATTACAAAGTGTGATCTAATGGAATCAGAGAGAGACCTCAGCTGAGACTTACACAGAGTTTGACGTGTCTAAGGGGGAGAAGAGCAACAGCAATTTGAGAAGGGCAGACTGGACCATTATAGCAATGGAATGGAATCCGGATTCAGCAGATTGGAGATTCACAAACATAAGCTGGAAAGTCTCTTCGCATTTTTCCTTTTACATGAGAAATCAACATTTGATGCTGGTCTACGATCGAATACGACATGTAGTCCTGCTGTTTGAGCACGTCTACTACCCATTCCTTGCAGTTGTAGGTGTCTTTCGTTTGTATTTATATTTAGTGAATTCAATCCATGAACCAGACATGGAGGTGGGGTCTCTTTCAAATGAAAAAAGATCCAGCAGTTTAGATGGTTATACTGACTATGTGCTGACCTTGATGGGCTTGGCTGACTGGACAAATGCTTTTGCATTCAGCCTGATACTAGCAGCGATAGTTCCATTCCTGGATCTAATGATCAGCCCAGCTCACACCCCTGGTAATTGAAATATAACTAAGAACAGCATGGGTTTCTGCATGGCTATGAAACCTCCTTTCGCGGAATTTGATAATGTGTAGATTATCCACATCATTATCATCCTGATCTCTGTCACAATTTTTGATAAAAAAACTTCCTCCAACGTCACCATTAGGCTGTTGTTTTCCATGCATCTGCTGCCCTTGTCTTTCTCAAAGGGTTTAGAAGATGCTGTCCGAGTGATTTGCTGCAAGATTCCCAGCGTCTAATTACTCATGTATTTATGAGATTCGAGCAGATAAGTGTTAATGATAACTCAATCTGAACAATGCAGCCAGTCAACAGCACATACAATGAATACATAAATTAATGAATAGTAGTCACTGTCGATAAAATCTCAATTATAACTCCCTCAAACATCTGTCACCGCTCCAAAACTGCTCTGAGGATTCTCTGATATTTCCTCTTCTGCTCAGTCCTCTCAGAAACAGGATGTTTCTTCCAGTGGAGAAGAAAACTCACAAGGCAATCAAAAGCCTCCTCACGCCAACAACAATGATATAAAACGAAATTGTCAGCGGAACGCTGTGCCAAAAACGGAAGTTTGGACCTCTCATGTTTCCAAACCAGCTGCCTTTCTCCAAACATTTCTGCTTCCGTCTCAAAATTCCAGCCTTCAGTGTTTTAAGTTGACAGTCACAGAGTTTGACCTGGATAAAACGAGACTTGTTGGGTTGAGAGGCGAAATCATATTCCCTCATTTTACCATTCGACTCAAAGTAGGGATCTGAACCTTGTGAAATGAAGACATTCAAAATAGCTTGCCGGGAGCAGGATCAAGTTAATGGCGAAAGAAGATGTGCAGATTTGGTAAAGAGACTGCAATCCAGGAATTGCAACCCGTACATCGCAAGTAGCAGACGATCAGCGGAGGTGTGTCAGCACCAAAGCGACGCTAGATATCTCGGATTTGCCGTTCTGCCAACATCCAGTCATAAATAATGGCGGACAATGAAACTTGGAAATGAGGGACGGAGTTTGACCAATCTGCCCGTCTTCTACAAACCGACATGTTATCAAAGAAAGAACCTGAAATATTAATTAGTTTTATTTTAGTCAGAGTTATCTTACGGTTTTATCACCTTTGCATCCTTTCAGTCCTCATTCCATACGTCACAAATCTAACTCAGCTTTGGGAATGAATGAATGGGCGTCAAGATTTGGATGCTTCGCTGATGATGCTGTTTCAAAACAACGAATACACCGGCGTCTACGTTCATGTCATATATTCTCCCGTTAAAAGAACCCATCAGGAAGTTCTGAAAATCTGGCAGAATCTGTGGAGAGAGAGTAAAAAAGAAAAGTTCACACATAATGCCCATTCTACGATACAATCTTAGATAGTGACGAACCCACGAACGAACCTCTCCGCTATCCCTTACTGCCCGTTCTGAACTCCTGCAATAATCCTTCACACGTTTGCCCTCCTGAGTCACGTTTCGATTCCAGAATGGCTCTTCTGCATGAGAGCATCTTTGGTAAGAGGAAAACGGTTAAAATTTGCAGCTTAAAATGACTTAAATATGCACAAGTATTTCCGAGCGCACAATGTTTCATGGTAAGAATTTTCCCAGACACACAACCCACTCAGAGGAACGGTTCATCTTCATTTCAATCTTAAATGGGTGCCATTTGTTCCTGAGTGTACTCCTTTTCTGTTATGGTAAGCAATGTGTGCTCTTCATCTGATTTGGAACTTCCAGATTTTGTTTTCTTTCTGACAGTTAACGCAGTGGCGATTGCAATTTTCCGTCGAGCTAATTGCGGTATATCCAAATGTGTATCTTTGTATCTGTTGGACATGGCAGTGGCGGATCTAATGGTCAATATCCTTGACCTGACCCTGAGGCACATTCCAATTGTTTATAAGACACATTTTCAGTTCGTGAAGTCTATCCCTGTGTGCAATGTCCATGCCACTGTGTGAATTCAGCTACAGAGTGTTCTGTGTGGTTCACTGTTGCTTTCACAATTAATCGATTTGTGGCCATCAGCTGCCAGAAACTGAAACGCAACTACTGCAATGTGAAAATGTCGTATGTGATATTGGGAACAGTGACAGTTTTAAGCTGTTTAAAGAATATTATTTTGGTGTTTTATGTTAACAGGTCAATATCGGCTAAAGAACATTCCTTGGTTTTGTCAGGAAAGATTGAATATTGCATCATCTCAGTGCTGGACAACAGTCGAAATCATTCATTATCTTCTAACCCCATGTTTAGCAATACTTTTGACTGTGCTGTTTAATGGTTTATGTGTCAGACATATCCTAATGGCCAAAAGTGCCCGCGTCAGATTGCAGACTCTGAGAAAGGGGATGCATAGAACTGACCCAAAAATAGAAAGTCGAAGAAAATCTATAATTTTACTGTTTCTCATTTCGACGAACTTTATCATGTCGTCGGCCGTCATTACGCTGTATGTAATATGGAGAAGAGTATGGCGGATTGTACAGACGCGAATTTTTCTGCATTATTTTGTCCAGGAAATTGCATACATTTGCCAACTCGCCAGTTGCTGCACAAATATTTGTATTTACACTGTGACATTGAACAAGTTCAGGGACCAGATGAAGGCTGCGTTGAAACGTCCATTTACACTTCTTCAAATTGTTTAAGCAAAAAAACGCATTTTCTAAAAAAAATACATGTCATGGTTATTAAACGAAAGATCCGCGACTGCCATGTCCAACAGATACGTCGGTCTCAAATTTGAATAGACCACACTTAGCTCGATTCGGGATTGCATTCGTCAATGCATTAACTGTGAGAACAGAAACAAAACGTGCAAATTAAACATCAGTTGAAGAGCACACATTCTACCAGACAGTCCCAATTCAGCATCACTGCAATTCAAATTCCCATGCGGCCAGAAATAGAGGTTGAAGTAATCAAGAAGCGTACATTTGCATATGACAAGCAGAGACAGTATGTCCGTCTGCTCTATCTCCGAGGGTCACTGATGCACGCACAGTGGTGTCACTTTCCTGTCTCTCCAGAGTGAGTGATGCATACAGATTGGGGTCAGTCTGATCTCTCTCAGGATTATGTAACACCCACATATTAGTACCAGGCTGCTTTTTCCTTCGGGGTCAGTAACACAGGTCTAATAGGGTCAGTTTGCTGTCTCCCAAACGTCACTGATACACACAATCGGATCAGATAACCTTCGGCCCAGTATCGGCGATACATTTGCGCTTCAGTAAAATTTCACTCACACCATATCATTGATGCACATGCATAATGCAGTCTCTCCTGGGATCAGAGAGCATGGATTGGCTTGGACTTATTTCCGTGGAGTGCTGGAAGAAGACATGTGACATTATAGATGTTTAGTAAATGTTGAGGGGAATCATGAGGAAGTTATGTAGTTAACATAGTGTTGCAAAGTATGACTGGGCTCATTTTACACGGCGCCAGGAACAGATAACGGTAGTGCTTTGTGATAGGTTAGTTAAATAACTGGGAGATGAGTTAATGCAGAAGATAATGGTGTTATAATGTGATAAATTAATTGTGATGAAAGAAAATATCGTGCTAGTTGATAATTAGTTTAGAAAGATGAAGCAAGCCAGCATTCTTGGCTATCATAATGATATCCGATAAGCACGGGAAGAAAAACTGCATAAGTTGCAGGAGAACAACGGACCTGCAGTGAGCCAGTAAAGCCATTTTTGCTGGCTCACACAACTTTGAGTTTGGAGGATTAAAGTTTAATTTGGTGAAGTCTTTCGGTGTCTCCAGGTTTTATTTTATAAACATGGCGTGATTCTTCCACAATAAATTTGGAACCTCAGACGGGACCGGTTAGAGACTTTTTCCTCTGAAAAAAGCTGCAGATGGCCACTTCCCAGGTGAAGCAGGATCACCCTTGGGCTGGACAGAATAAAAGGGTTGGTCACCCATAAAGAGAGAAAGAGCAAGCGTTTCGCAGCTATATTTAACTGTATTCTGTCGAACAAGGGAGGTTCTTGGGGACGCAGAATTGCAAAGAAAGCTGCTAGTGGGCTGTCCGATTTTTTAAAAATTAGAAGATGGATGGTAAATTAAAATTTGAGAAGATGCAAGTTATTGTTCAGGAAAAATGAACATGGAGTTGAGTAGTATAGAAAAAACTGATTGAGACAAAATTCCAAGCAGTGTATTTAATATCCTGTGGACACTGTCCAGTCTTTATGGATATAGGTATTGATTGCTTTTCTCATTTTTATTTCTCATGGTTTATTGATCAGAATCTGAACGGGCAAAAACTTGTAAGGTTAGTTTTATTGTTGTTGTTAGTGAAAATTCCACGTTGTGTTAGTAAGTCCCTGACGTTGTTATGTCAGGAGTCCTGACCAGTTTTCGCCAGTTGCATATCGGTCTGTGCAGGCAGTGGTCTGCAGTGTTAGTACGTTTTCTGCAATTTTGAAATTGAAAGCCAGCTGATTGGTAGTTGTTGTTTGAACGTAAAATAATGAGAATAGTCAAAATGTTAAAGTGTTACTGGACTACTGAATGATAAAGACATGGCCTGCTGGATAATTAGATGTCACTTTTAGAAATGAACGAAGTATCTGTTTCGCCTCGGCTTTGAGAGAGAGAGAGAAAGATGTTGGCTCAGTGCTGAGCTCGTGATTGCTTGCATGAAAGTTCTGGTTGTCTGTTTCTGTGATCTGGTCTGATTGCATCCTTTTCTGTTAGTGTTTAAATGTTTGTGTTTTATTTCCCTGAAGCATGAGATCCAGGGATGCTTTATATTGCACTGTAGGAATGTAAGCATTTATTTTTAGAGAGTTTATTTCAAATCACCATAAATTAATCGTGCAACCTTCACATGCAGTCGAAGGATAGTTTAGGCAGGACGAACGAAGATGGATTGTTTTTACTAATTTGTTGAGACTGAGGAGGCTCAGAAACTGTTGGATTGGTAAAGGCTGCTTGCGAATTGTAGAACTAGAAAGTATTTTTATTGTTGACATGCACTCGCTGATTGTAAAGTACTGGCGAGTGACTTGTGAGAGCAAAGATAATACATAGGCTGGACTGAAATATATGTCAGGATGAATAAATGGACTGCAATTTAAATGTGAGTAAGACATTTACAGGAGAAAAAAAAACGATATTATTAAAGTTTCTGAAAAATTGGAACGAATAACTCAGGGTTTATTGATCAAATGGCCGATATCAATATATGTGATGAATGGAGGGATTGATATGAATTATAGGTCAAAGGGTACTTCTAAGAAGAGATGATTTGGAGATGCCGTTGTTGGACTGGGGTGTACAAAGTTAAAAATCACACAACACCAGGTTATAGTCCAACAGGTTTAATTGGAAGCACACGAGCTGTAGGAGCGACATTCTTTCATCAGGTGATTGTGGAGGGCTCGATCGCAACACAGAATTTATAGCAAAAATTTGCAGTGTGATGTAACTGAAATTATACATTGAAGAATAGGTTGTCTGTTAAGCCTTTCATCTGTTAGAATACAGTGATAGTTTCACTTCTTTCATGTGTAAATCACAAAACCCTTTTTTAAAGTTGCATTCCCGGGTTAGCTGTTAACAATGGTGATAGCTAGACAATATGTTGAAGGTGTTAGCCCCCTGTGTTCTCTGTCAATGACCTGATGATTAGATTAATTCTAATCGAAAACGTGAGAAAACTGAATTTTACATAAATTCATGCAGTTTTTGAACAAAGTGCAATCTAACTCTGCAAGTACAAATTCACCACCAAAAAAAAGATATGTATGCATGTGGGTCTTTGTCTGAGTGTCTGTGTCTGTCTGGGGTGGGGGTTGTGAGTGTGAGAAAATGTGTGCGTGTGTGTGTATGCAGTGAGTTCAGAGTGTCTTAAGTCTATGAGGGGTGCGTGTATGAGTGTGGGAGTGTGTGTGTCTATACGGGTGTGTGTGGGTGTCTGTGTGTACTTGTGTCCATGTGTACGTGAGAGTGTGTCGGTGTAGGAATATCTGCGTGTGCGCGTGTGTGTAGTGCAAAGGTGATCACCTGTAATGTGACATAAACCCAAGGTACTGGTTGATGCCCTCCATATGGGTACCGAACTTAGCTATCATACTCTGCTCGACCACTTTCCTCTGCTGCTATTCAGCCTCACACCTTCAGGTGACCATCCTCCAAGGTGGACTTCCGGACAGGCAGCAGAGGAATGTGGCTGAGCAGAGTCTGATATCGAAGTTCGGTACCCAAAGGGAGGGCCTCAACCGTGACGTTGGGTTCATGTCACATTACAGGTGATCACCATTGCACTACACACACACAGATATTCCTACACATACACACTCACACATACACATGGACACAGGTACACACAGATGTGCACACAGACACCCGCACATTCCCTTATAGATAACACACTCCCACACTCACACATGCACCCCCTCACTGACTTAAGATACTCTGCACTCACTACACATACACACACCTTCTCACACTCACAACCCCCACCCCAGACAATCACACACACAGACAATGACCCAAATGCACACATATATTTTGTGTGGTGAATTTGTACTTGCAGGGTTACATTGCATTTTGCTCAAAAACTGTATACTTTCATGTAGACCTCTGAGCTCAAAAACTGCATGAATTTATGTAAAACTCTGTTATCTCACTTTTTATATTAGAATCAATCTAAACATCAGGTCATTGACAGAGAACACGGGGGCTAACACTTTCAACATATTGTCTCGCTATCACCATTGTTAAGAGCCAACCCGAGAATACAACTTTAAAAAAAGGGTTTTGTGATTTACACATGAAAGAAGTGAAACTATCAGTGTATTCTAACAGATGAAAGGCTTAACAGACATTCAATTCTTCAATGCATAATTTCAGTTACATCACACTGCAAATTTTTGCTATAAATTCTGTGTTACGATCGAGCCCTCCACAATCACCTGATGAAGGAGCGTCGCTCCTACAGCTAGTGTGCTTCCAATTAAACCTGTTGGACTATAACCTGGTGTTGTGTGATTTTTATCTAAGAAGAGAGTGTGAAAGAGGGAACAGGAGATGAAAATTTTTAATCTCTTTCGAGCTGAATGAGAAGATTAGTAGAGAGATTTCTAGGCACCAGATATTACTGGTAGGGTCGCCGGCGAGCAGAATGAGCAGTCTCTCTGTACAAAATTTGGGGATGGCCACATCTCCATATGATCAGGGAAGAGCAAAATGCCCTGCAGTACGGAGGCCCAGTAGGGATATGCATCTATATACCCCATGTTGGAAGACTTGGGGCAACACCCTCCCTCAGATTTAAGTGAAGAGAATGTAACAGATTGTCCTAGAACATAGAACATAGAACATAGAACAATACAGCACAGAACAGGCCCTTCGGCCCACGATGTTGTGCCGCACTTCTATCCTATATTAAGGACCCATCCATGTACCTATCCAAATGCCACTTAAAGGTCGCCAATGATTCTGACTCCACCACTCCCTCGGGCAGCGCATTCCATGCCCCCACCACTCTCTGGGTAAAGAGAGTCCTGTAATAAGTGGAACGATGGAGATAAAAAAGGAATTTAGATTTGGATGAAACAAACCCAGAATGCAATGATACTTAGTCGAGAGGCAGGACAGGCGAGGTGGCAAACAAAATTAGGAGCTTTACAACTGGGAAAAAATAGCAATCGTGAGTTGAAATTCTGACTCATGGTAAGAGAACAAAGAGACTGTGAAACACATCTGAGTTTTTCCAGGAATGTTGTACAGAGACAGGCAGAGAGTGATGGCAGGAGTGAAGGAGAGGATGCAGTAACAGTTAGGGAGCGAACACCATTTAGGTTGGATTTGGAATCTGATGAGGAATCCAAACGTAGCAATTTTAGTAAAGGAAAGAAGCTCCTACAAGGGCAAATGCTGACATTGTTTATAAAAGGAGGAGACAGCGGCTGTACTTCCCCTGGGCAAGCCAGGATTTGGAAGGCTGAGAAATATATTGCCCATGTTACATGATGGAACGGGAAATGGATTAAAGCCTTTGAATACGAAACACAAGACAGTTGTTGGCTATAGGGTATTTGAGGGCATTGTTCATACAAGGTGGTGTTACTCCCACAATTATGAGATATAATGGATTGAGTTGTCTTGAAGCATGTGGTGGATAATCTGATGATTGATGGTTCTGGGTTTGATCGAGTACAACAAAGGGTATGGTAGGCCCTCAGACTGTTACCCACCTAAGATTGATCCCAAGGTCTTGAGAGAGGGTCGTCTGGGAGGCACTGAAGACCCAGCCGCCTGTTTGAAAACCAGATGAAAAGGTGCAGGCCTGAAGCAAAAGTAGATGTGGAAGGCAGTCAACTGTAAACCATATTGTTTCAGACTGCTACTGTCGAGGCATTGCTTCTCAAGAAAAATCTAAGTTTGCGGATGAAGTGGTTTCAAGATCCATAGACCGCCAGGAATTCACCGGTTATGTAGTACATGTGGCCGAGAGATGCTGGATATCCAAAAGAGGCTGGCTGAAATGCAGCAGGAGATACAAAGAAAGTTGACACTGCTGCAACTTGCGGGTCTTAAAAAGAAAGAAAGAACGCATGGCGAGGGGATCTTGCCTGTAATATCTGGGTTGATCAACACTAATGCAATAAACACTATACTGGTGCAGGGAGAACCCTCTATCGCCATTGGGTAAGGGCTGAACAAACCCACGCCAATGATGACTGTGCTTGGAGGAACTTTCTCACAAGTACCATACAAAGTGAACAATTATATTCATCTGCAGCCTAAACAGAACTGGGGTCTCCGAGGACAGGGATGAGGGGGTGGGAGTTCTATGTGTGTGGTGGGAGGTCAGATTCAGAAAGGATCTGTTGTCGTGTGTTGGGGGTGTTATCAAACATGCCATTTGAGGATAGATTGTCATATTGGTCTCAGCCGTCTGGCACCAGGGAAGGGTTTTGAGTCCGGCTGTCCCGTCAAGACTCCCACTGGGCTCGACAGGGCTTTTGAACCCGTATGTGATGTGTAAAGAGTGCCCAGAAAACACGGGTGGCAAGGGGCAGTATAACATGCGTGGCTGAGGAGGAACCTCTTGAAAAGGTAAGTGTACAAGCACGGTTGAGGCCCGTGATGATAAATACTGGAGCTACATAAATTTGCCTTTAACTGCAGGTGACTCCCACCTTTCCATGTCTGTTACATTTATTAAGACTGCAGAGATCTCAGGTCAACCGCGGTTGACTGGGTTTACAGCTCCAGTAAGTCTACATATTGGTAGTGAAACAATAGTATATCCTTTATTCGTTTCTAAGCGGATGGAAATTAATTTACTATGTAGGGAGGCTTTCTTGAATTTAGATTTCGTATTGGAATGTACGCAAAAGGGATTTAATGTAGACAGAGTGAGTTCTCAGTTGGCGTTGCATGGATTCGAGACAACTAATGTGTACAGGATAGAGGATATACGTGGTCATATTTGGGTAACTTGGGAGAAATGGAGGAAAGATGCTTCTGTTTTACTGCCTTTGGCTGAGCCACCCTAATCTGAGCTGCACTGTAACAATGATTTTTAATGAGAGGCAGCGTAAGGTATTGGGGGAGCGGTGGCACTGTGAGGTTGTCACACTGCAGCATTTACAGAGTAAAGCTATATTGATAGGGAGGCAGGGAACAGCATTGCTGGAAAGAGAAAAAATGATTTTCTGGCGACATGATTCAGTGTTTCAGGGGCTTTGCCCCATGTGACGCTGTTAGTTAATGAGTGACATCAGTCCAAGTATCTGGGACCCATGAAGAAGCATGTAGAAATGGTTAGTGACCAGCTGATGATGACACAAGGGGACTGGAAATCTGACCATGGTGACTCTGTTCAAATTGTGGTTTGTATAGATATGCTGTGGAACCCCAAGGACAATGAGATGGTTTCCCAACGGAGGAAGCCAGTGCTAGAGGGAAGAGGTGACCATCATTTGATTATTGGCTGGATGCATTGCCAGTTAGCTTATGGCCACTACATGATGCAGACGTCGGGACAGTGATGTCAGCAGATACAGAGTTATTAAGTTTGCAACCGCAGGCACATTTAAATAGGAGATCACAATATTCTTTTAAGCCAAAACCAGAGGAGGGAATAGCAGGGACAATAGAGGGACTGCTACCAGCCGAAGTGCCGAGGGAGACATGCAAACCATATAATACCCCATTGATGCATGTTTTCAAAAGCGGATTAATCTAAATAGAGACTGGTACATGATTTGTGGGCGGTTAATGAGGTGGTGGAGAATTGGACAGCAGAGGTTCTGAATCCGCAGACACTGCTGACTAAAATACCGTTGGAAGCAGACTGGTTTACAGTGACTGATTTGTGTTCAGTGTTTCGCGTTCTGTTGTTCGAGGGCTGCCAATATTTGTTTGCTTGTACGTACAGGAGAAGCAATCTACGTGTAATCGAATGCCACAGGGGTTAAAGCATTCGCCACAAGTATTTAATCAAGTGTTGAAGTTGGATCCGGAGGTTGTGCCTTTGAAGAGTACACTAATCCAGTATGTTAATGATTTGTTAGTTTTCTCTGAGCATCAACAGAAATGTGAGCTTGACACTATGTTTTCTTTTGGAAAGGTGAGCAGATGATGTTCATGAGTTTTGTCGGGAGAAGCTGCATTGCTGTAAGCACAGGGTAAGTATTTTGGTAGGCTGATATCTAAGGGCTGGAAGTTAATGGGATCTGATCAGTTTGAGGCAAAAACTGGAGCTCCCAAGCCTGCGACAATTGGACAGACGGTGACATTTTTGGGAATAGTTGGGTTGAGATCTGATTGGGTAAAAGGGTAAAGCAATGTTACGGCTACTCTGATGAAGATACTGAGTGTTGGATTGGGTCAACTTATTTACAAACTTGAGTGGATTACATGTTGTCGCAAAGTGCTGTCTGTGCTCAGAATCATGTCAGAAGGTGACAGCGACCCAATTACAACATATACCTGCATCTGAGTGACAATTTAAGCATTGACTTTGCGAACATGATAATGACGGTGGGCTGGACGCCATATTTGTTGTTGATCGGTAACAGGTTTAGCAGATAGGCAGAACCGATCCCGTCGAAAGCTCCTGGTTCAGGCGCTCTGGTGAGGGTTTTAATGACTCAAGTTATTCTGAAGTTTGGCATACCATCTGAGACCACTTCGGACAATGGATTTGCCTTTATCCAGACGATGGTTAAGTTGATGCTGTAGACCTTGCGGATTCGCCAGAGGTTTGGCTGTGTGTATCATTGTGTGCATGACTAATTTGGTACATGATATACTTACTGGTGGAACAACGCCAGTGCACATGTGACGGGCCTACTTTGGAACGATTGGAACTTGACTTTAAGTAGTACATGCATCAAACAAACTATGACTCATGAGTCCACACACACACAGGAAATACTGGGTTGAGAGCGGGGGGTGGAGGGGGGTTGGGAGTTCACAATTGAAATGTGGACCTTACTTAAAGAAGAGCTACTGCGTGTCTGGCCAAGGCATATTAGTCGAGACAGGGAGCTTTTGTTTAAGAAAGGATTTCAATCTCTTATCAATAGGTAGAAGGCTTATATTAGAATGTAAGGTGAAGGCTCGGTTCGGGCTCTTGAGAGTTACAAGGCAAAGATTTGAAGAGAGAGAGAAGAACAGCCAGGAGGCAACATGAGCATCCGTTGACAAATATGATCAAGTGAAATCTTAAATCTTTCTACAGATATATCAGCAATAGGAAAATGACCAGACAATAATTAGGACCAATCGAGGATAATCGTGGGAAGTTGTGCGTGGAGTGTGAAGAGAGTTGTGACCCGCTGAATGCATGCTTCTCTTCAGCATTCACATTGGAAAAAGACAATGTTTTCGACAGTGGAAGATGACAGACAGAGTAAGTGGAAAGTGAGGGGCAGAGAGAGATTAGGAATAGAGTGGGAAGGGAAGAAGAGAGACAGAGTGCCAAGGGAGATGGGATACAGAGCGAGAAGGAGTATGAGTGGAGAGCGTGAGGATGGATGGGGAGAGACGGCGGGATGGGAGGGCGTGTAAGAGAAAATCGGAAGGAATGGAGAGAGAGAATTGGAAGGGCAGGGATGAGAGAGAATGCGAAGGGGAGAGAAAGAATGTAGAGGTGTGAGAGGAAGCGGGAATTGAGAGGAGAGAGAGTTGGAAGGAAACGCGAGCGAGAAACTGGCAAACGTGGCTACAGAGAGAGAATGGGAAGACAGTGGGAAGGCACGTAGGACAGATGTAATCGGAAAGGCAGATTGCAAAGGTAGCGTTGAGAGAGTGGTATATGAGAGGGGAGATACTGTGGGATGTATCGGGGTGTGTGAGAGAGAGGCAGAGAGAGTCAGTGGGAAAGGGAGAGAACGAGAGCGGGAAGAGTGAAGAGAGAGAGATTGGTAAGCGGGAGAGGGAGATAGTGCGAAGGAAGGGTTGGAGAGAGAGTGGGAGTGGAGGATAGACAGAGTTAGAAGAGGGCAGAGTGAGAAAAGGAAGGGGAGAGCGAATGAGGAGGGAGCAGGTGAGAGTGGGAACGCAGGGAACGGGGAGAGAGAGTGGGAACAGATGGGTAGAGAGAGGGAGAAGAGAGGGTGAAGAGATAGGTTGAAGGGAGAGGAGCGGGAGATTGTGCGAAGGGGAGACAGAGTGAGTATTGTGGGGTGATAGAGAAAGTACAAAGTACCTGGTTAGAGAGTGTTGAAAAAGAGGGAAGTGGGGTTAGTGCGAAAAAGGGGAGACAGAGAGTGCGAAGGGAGTGTGATTGGGAAAATGGGTTGAAAGGGAGGGTTGGGAGACTGAAAGTGGGAAGAGAGGAGACCGTGGGAAGGAGGGCGAAGAGAGTTAGATGGAAAGGGGAGAGAATTTAAAGTTAGTGAGATTGATTGAGTTGGAAGGAATTTGGAGAGAAAATGTGTGTTATGGTAAAGGAGAGAGAGTGAGAAGGATGAGAGGATGGATTGAGTGGGTAGGGAGGAGGAGGAAGTCTTCGTGGGAAGGGGAGATAGACCATGGGAAGGATTAAGAGATTTGAAGATTGGTCAGGGAGGTGGAGAGACAAATAGAGGAAAGGGTTGATGGAGAGAGAGAGAGAGAGTGGGAATGGAGGCATGTATGGAAGTTATTATGGTAGTAATGTAGTTAACTCAGTGTTGCATTGTATGCCAGGGATCATGTTGCAGGGCTCCAGTAACAGAGAATGGTAGTGCATTGTGAGAGGTTAGTCAAGACACTGGGGGTTGAACTAATGCTGATGACGATGATGTTGTAATATGATTAGTTAAGTGTGATGGATGGAACCAGTGTGGCCTATGATGATTAGTTGGAAATACAAAGCCAGCTAGCCTGATTGGCTATGCTCATGTTTCCACAAAACGCGGGACCAACTGGACATGAACAAAGAATCTGTCGGCAGTCAGGGAAGACACTTTGTTGGCTACCACAGCTTTGATTTTGCAAGATTAAAGTTTAATTTCATGAAGGATTTTTCAGCGTCTCGTGATAATTTGTTTCATATAACATGGAGTGATTCTTCCAAAACACTGCCTTCATTCCACTCTCTCTCCCACTCACTTCCGATTCTGACACCATTTGCTTCCCAAAGTCTCCCCTTCCTTCCCAATCTCTCCCCTCCAATTCCAAATTATCTTTCGCCAACTGCTTTCTCACTGTCTTTCCCTGCCCCCTTCCCACACTCTCTATTCCTGTCTCCATTCGTACCCTCTTTTCCCCTCCCTTTCCAAACACTTTCTCCGTTCCTTCTTTCTCACCTGCTCTACCCCCTGCCTTCCCACATTCCCCATCTCATTCAATACCCCTCCTTTCCATTTCTCACCCTCCCACCTCTCTTTCAACTCTCAGCCCATGAGCAGTGAGGGTCGGGATTGTGGAGGGGGCCTCTGTGATCTTCCTTAACCCGTCAGCAGCGACACAATCAGGAGAAAGAACTACTTCCACAAACATCTCACAGATAGCATTTTCGACACCAGCAACGCCACAAGCCTCATTTACAGACTACCCAAGGCCTCATAAAGTAGTAACGGACACAACACGCTCTTCCAACCGTCCCAGCCTCGCGTCAGGCCTGCCACACCTCAACCGTGGAGTCTATCTGAGCCTGCGGGAGCACAACAGCAAAGTGACTGAGACGTCATCACCCGAATCGACACACCATTTGAACGGCAGAAGGTGACGCCCTGGTTCCCATAAAGCGACCCTCTCCCCTCGGCTCATTTCACATTCTCCTTGAAACTCTTACGTGACCTCCAGGTCCAATAGGCCCCTTCCAGTTACCAGGCACTGGCTGCAAACTCCCCCGCATTTACCATCCTCTCTGTTCTTACTGAAACATCTGAATCCATGAAACTTAAAAAATCATTAATTTCTCTGCTGTACCCATGACTCGAATTGGCCACAAAATCAAAGCCCTGGGTACCAACCAATGTCGCAGATTCATCGACCTTAGTGCAGATGTTCCTGGAGTTGGAATAGACCCACTTCAAATCACATCCCTGCTTGGCATTGTACTCTTGCGACCTTGAAACCTCATTTCTGAACGCATTACTCTCAACCTCCTGGACACTGGAACTACATTTTTCCCATCCCCTACTGAATTATGCCTTAGATATTAGCACTCAGACATACACTCAGATTTAGGTGGGTATGTGCTTTCTAATACAATTGCTTCAGTTTTCAGTCAGTTAACTTCTCAACGATAAAATATCCATGTTGTCCATAATTGTTTCTGTCAATCTTTGGTAATTCTATTCCAACTTTATTTTCTGTAGTCTTCTACTTCTCCTCCTATTTAACCTTGTGATTTTATCATCTCGTCACCACACAGTCAGGAAATATCCCAGGATATTCTTCCTGTCATGCCATAGGTGTCTCATTTTCCATTGTTTTTTAACCACAGTAGGCTGCGCTTCAAAAAATGGCCCAGATACATCATTACCAAGGACAAATTGCATTCCTGGAACCGAGAGATTTTCCACTCGTCCAACGAGCACTTCAGTTTTCGCTGGAATCTCTAACCTCATTCTACATACTTATTCACGACTTGTCTTACTATAATTACCATGTATCAGCACTTTCTCTGACTAAAATCTTTACATGTCTTCTCGTCTCTCAATATCAAAGATTGACACGATTCGCATCTCTTAATATTGTAAGCTCTTCACATGCTGCTTCTGGCCTAAAAGAGTAAAACTTACCTTTGAAGTAAATAGTTTTAAAGATCTGGCACATATTCCTCAACCAACCTCCAACCAGTTTGTTTATTGGGCTCTGAGTTTTAGCCTCCACTGCGATTTCCTTTACCACACAAACAAAATTCACCAGCTTAGCCTATTTTACGATACCTGTCTTCGCAGTTCTTCATCTAACCCAACAACACATGGAGTGAAACACGGAGACAGTTAACACCTCTTTCCCCTTCAAGCGTTTTTTTCCAGCCTGTTTTAAGCTATCTTTCTGTTCTCCACCGTGATCTACAATTCAGTTACCACGAGGATTTCTGGTTTCCTAAACTCTGATCGTTCACGGACTGAAATTAACTCAAAGCCAAACGTTGATTTATGAATCAACTCGTATTCATTGGCCATTTCAGCTGCCAAGCTTTCCGTTTTAACTCTCTGCTCTTCCATGAGTTGTCGCAGCATCTGGAAGTGAATTTCTGAAATCCCCTCTCCTTTTAAGCCGAAGTTCATGTTGAAGTCTCTCTTTCTTCTTCCCTTTTTTCTGTTTCACTTTCATTTTATTCTGCTAAAGCGAATCTGACATTTTTTTGTTTCGCGAGGGTGATTCTTGCTTTTTTATATCTCTCTGCACTATTTCAATTGTAATTGAAACTGTTTCATTCACTTTTCTCTTTCTTTCTCTTCTGCCTCGAATTCAAACTGTTCATTTTAATTGTATTTAGCCATTTCAAAGCGTTCTGATTACGTTTCTTGCATATTTAAATGCTGGGCTACTGCTGTAATTACTTCTCCTTTTCTCAAGGATGAAGTTAACTCCACCTCCCCCTTGACCACCAAATCGAGCAGTTATATGTTGTTTACAGTTTGTGACGTCAGCAACGTCACTTTTGCCAACCAAGAAGCTCTTCGTGATTGAAAGCGCCGTTAGTATTCCAAGCAATGTTTTAACTAACAGAATACAGCATCCAGAACAAAATACAGCAACATTTAGCACTATTTGCCTATGAGTTCTACCAACTCATCCCGCAATGGAAGCGTCAACAAATCCATGCCAGATCTTTCACTTCCTTATCACCAGGCAGGACTCCGAAAAAGAAGGTAGCCAGAGATGCCAATTCCTTTGCATTTTGTAAAAATGATGTAGAGTCGACATTTCAGGAATGATGCAGGTGTTCAATCCATTCAAAATTACGCAAAGCCGAATTGATTTTGTCACTATGAATGAAACGCGACCAAAAGGAAACAACATTTCAAGTTAGTTATTTGAAAAGGAAACAACGATATTGCAACTAAATGAAGCTGTTCCGATCCCTGCAACATCTTATAAACACATCCCTTAGCAAAAGGTATGATCAAACACAATGATGTATAAGCAGGCACGTTTTTGTTGCTAAGTGTCAGGCACGACCTCTGTTGAAGCATGGAATCTGTTTGTCACTGCAGGTGCCTCGCTAGGCCCAAGCGATTTTTGACTGCTTGCTGCAAAATTCATCCGACTGGGAAAAAAAACTGAGTTAGGATAAATTGGGAACTCCTCTGCCATTGTCTCAACGTAACCAGTTCATGCCAATTGGCACCTCTGCCTTTACAACACTGCTTGAAATAAAAAAAAACGACTGATGAACTTGTCAAAAGGGCTGCGTGGTCACAGTATTAAACGACGGATTTTATCCTCTTGTCAGCCGACAGTCAGCATAACAACACCTTTTTGGCCAGGACTGATTGCACTCAAACTGCCTCTCAGAATATTTATGAACGCTGTTTCAGGAGTGAAGGAATCACGTGTTAGAAAATGGCTTGGTTTCATTAGTTCATCAGCAGTGTCTGGTTGCACCATCCCCAACAACCCATAAGCGGAAAACAGGACAGATTTTATCCTCCGCTTCATTGTGAGTGATCCAGATTATGAAAACGCATTCAGTGACAACGGAGATAATTCTGACGTTAACAATTGCAAAAAGCACAACACAGATAGAATTCAAGATGTGCAATATGGAGTAAAAGAATAACACAACGCAAACACACACACAGGCATATGCGCTCACGTTCACTTAAACACAAACTCAAACCCAAGGGCACACATGGAAACAGACAAGAACGCCAGTAGAACCACGAAAACGACTGCACGCACTGACCTGCATATACACGCATACAGATCTACACAGACACACACGCACACATGCACACGCGCACACTCAAACACACATGCTCAAGCACACATTCACACACATAAATAACCCATGCAGACTCATACAGCCAGGTATGTACTTTCACTCAGGTCTGCAGTGACAGACAGCACACACATACACTCTCAGTGTTACTCAGACATTAACTCGCATGCACAAAGCGACATGATCCACACTAATATTCGTTTGCCACTGTGAGAAAGCAGAGAATGTTGCATTAGGTAATACTCAGCTGCATGGTGTCGAGTCTGCACGTGTTTGTAAACTCA
The DNA here is from genome assembly GCF_047496795.1 of Chiloscyllium punctatum. NCBI lineage: Eukaryota > Metazoa > Chordata > Chondrichthyes > Orectolobiformes > Hemiscylliidae > Chiloscyllium > Chiloscyllium punctatum. The sequence goes on from NC_092789.1 coordinate 44,546,171, forward strand.
GCAATATGCAATATTTGAAATAAAATCTCTCCAGTAATACAACATTTTTAGTGTCAGATAACTAATATATGGACACTCAGCAGTATACAAAAGGTGTATCGTCTACAGTAATACAATTTATCTTGTGGTTCAAATGAAATTTGTATGCTCAGCGTTGTGAAAACAGGGTAATATTCACAAGCAGACAATGGCGAATGTGGGAGAATGATACATGAATATTCAATTGTGCAACCTGTGTATTTAAAACATGAGCGCAAAATGAAATACTGGATCAATTCCAGTCATTGCAGGGAAACAATATAGCCTTTGTTGAGCTCGGAAAGACTGAATATAGCCTTGGAACCGGCGAACCTCATGTTAAAGGTCGTATATTTCACAGACCGATCAGCTAGCCAAATAAATACCATGATTGTTAACACGCCACCGTCCGCCACCCACCAACCCCACATCACCGAACATAAAACATAGAACGTTGTACATAGAACATAGAACATTTCAGAGGAGTCGAAGCACTTCAGCCGTCAATGTTGTGCGGCCTGTGAAACCAAACAAAAGCCCACCAAGTCTGCAATATTCCATTGCCATTCGTATGTTTACCTATTTACCATTTATGTTCACTTAATGTCGGCGTGTTGCAGGCAAGTCATTACACGCCATTACTACTCTCTGAATAAATACACTACCTCTCACACCTGTCCAATATCAATCAGAGCTCAAATTAAAGCTGTGTCGCCCCGTCCTAGCGATCGCATTCCAAGGAAAGAACGTTCTCAATGTCCACCCTCTCCATCCCTGAACATCTTGTAGGTCTCTATGAAGTCGCCTCTTATCCTTTGTTGACTCTGACAAAAAGAGACTCATGTCTCTCAGCTTTCTGTTATAAGACATTCCGTCAATACTCAATAACATCTTGGTAAATCTCCTCTGCACCACGTCCCCATGTTTCCACATACTTCCAAAAATGCGGCCGCACCAGAGTTTTGCACAACTGCAACAGGACATCATGGCTCAGATACTCAAACGATCGACGAATAAAACTTAAGACATCGTTCGCCTACTTTAACAAACTTATCAACCTGAGTTAAAGTCATGACTGCAGATGCTGGAAATGTGTGGTAGTGGAAAAGCAAAGCTGGTCAGGCATCATCCAAGGTGCAAGAAGTGTCAACGTTTTGGGCAGAAGCCCGGTATCAGTAGCGTTATTACTGATGAAAGCCATCTGCCATAAATGTAAATTCTCCTATTCCTCAAAAGCTGCTGAACCGGCTATGACTTTCCAGAACCACGCCTATGAAACTGTGTAGCAACTTTCAGAAATCTATTTGCATGGACATCGAGATGTCTCTGATCATCCACACTACCCAGGGTATTACCATTATCCCAGTCCGCTCCATTCCTGTTTATCGTTTCAATGTGAATCACCTCAAAAGTTTCCACATTATACTCCATTTGTCACCTCTCAGTTCAGCTTTCCAACTTCTCGATGTCCCTCTGTCACCAGCAACGTCCTTCACCATTGTCAACAACTCTACCGAGTTTACGATTATTGGCAAGTTTTCTAACACATCCTGCTCCCCCGATCCAGGTCATCCAGAAAATCAGCAGCCTTCCTCAAGCAGATACTTGTGGTACACCAGTACGAATTCAACTCAAGGGTTCTGGAAACATGAGATTTGAAGGCCCAGGTGGGACGCTTAAGAGTTACTAGTTCATAGGAAGGAGCAAATGAGAGAGCTAAGAAGAGCCACTAGGGGAGATGAGATGTCTTTTTATCATCGAGGCAATTTCTGAATCAAACCTCAAAACCACATTTAATCCCATGCTTCTGTATTTTCTGTAATAGCCTACTATGGAGAACCTTATCAAACGTTCGACTGATATCCACGTACACCACGGCAACGGTTTTATCCTCATCCATCAGTTTAATCACCTTCTGAAAGTTCTCAAAAAGGTTTGTGAGGCACGACGAACTCTTTGCAAAATCGTGTTGACGATATGGTCACAGAAATTTGAGGGTGCATACATGAGGATCAGTGGTTGGCACAATATCGTGGGCTGAAGGGCCTGTTCTGTGCTGTACTGTTCTATGTTCTATTTTCTATCCCTAATCAAATAATTCGTTTCCAAATTATTATAATTCCCATTTCTTACAATCAGTTCACAACCTTTGCAGAAGAGAAGGAAGGTTTCCTGGTCCATAATTACCAGTGTTGTATCTAAACACCTTCTTGATCACGAGAACAACATTTGCTACCCTGCAGTCTTCTGGCACTATTCCCATAGACAATGACAACATAGAGATCAAAGCCAAATGTTATGTGGTCTCCTCACTCGCATTCCAGCAAATCTTTGGATAAATTTCATCCGACCCAGTTGAAAGAACAATGTTCTCACTTTAGAGAATTGCTAGCACCTCCTCCTGCAGAAGCTTTATCTCATCTCTTCTCATACACTGTGTCCCAGTATTCCTGTCGACAACATTGTCTTATTGCTGTTTGGACTCAACGCAAAACGTCCCACTATGTTCCTTGATTGCCCCTAGTCTTACCTTGTCATTCTTTTATTACTTGCATAACGATAGAAAGCTTTCAGAATTCCATTGATCCTCCCTGCCAAAACGTTTTAACGTCCCCTCCTGGTTTTTCTCAGTTCTTTGTTTTGGTCACTCTGGGCTAACATGTAACTCACAACCGCTCTTACTGAGCTTCTCATCTTTACATGAGCCTCATTCTTACACTTGACAAGAGATTCAAATTCTTTTGTAAACAATGGTTTCCTCACTCAACCACATCTCCTCTGCCTTATAGGTATATATTTATCAAGGAGACGCGGTTGCTTGAATAAGCTTCATATTTCAACTGTGCCTATCTTCTGCAGTTTCGTTCCACATGCTATGCCTCCTAAATCTCGTCTCATCACATCAGAATTGATTTTCCCCCAGCGAAACCTCTTGTCCTGCAGTACATACTTTACCCTTCACCTTGCTAAAATAAATGTCATTGAATTCTGGTCCATTTCACCAAAGTGCACTCCTGCATTCAAATCTAACGCCTGGCCTGGTTCATTACCAGTACCAAGTCCAATAGTACCCGTTTCGTCTTGTTCGATTTACAGACTGTATCATTAAGCACTCCTGCAAAACTTGAAAAAAAAGCTGACCAATCTCAGGTATTCCAAATGAAGCGTTTCTAGTCAATATTTGGAAAGCTGAAGTCCCCCATGATAACTACTTTGTTACTTTCACTCCTACCCAGAATAATCTTTGCAATCCTTTATTCTACATCTCTGGAATCTTTGGAGGCGTATCGAAATCTCCGAAGAGGGGAAAATCTCCTTTACTGTTTTAAAAAACATCATCCCATACTACCTCTGGAGACGAGTCCTCAGCAAAGGTTATTTCTGTCGCTGTAATGCTGTCCTTGGCTAACAATGCCACGGCTTCCCCTCTTTCACCACATTCCCTGATCTTCTGGCACATCTAAAAAACGAAACCTGTGGCAAATCCTGTCTCTTCTCTCTCCGTGTCGCCGAAATGGCCACAACATCGAAGTCCCAGGAGCCAACCAAATGCTGCAAGTTCACAAACCTTCGTCCAGGTGCCCCTGCTATCCTGGAATGAGGTGGGTGAACCACTTCCTCGAATGGAAGTGTTTCTGTCAATTGTTTCCATCTCCAGGATTTCAGCCTGATCTGATCACTGAGGCGAAAACAATCTCCTGTTGATTGTCATCGCTGTGTTACTATTAAAGATACAACAATAAAATGCAAGCGCCGGAGGGATTTTGTGATAGCAGGGAAGTGCTCCAGTCTTCAATCCACGAGGACTGGATTCAGACCCCTGGGGTTCAAAGACAACATTATTAAGTTTGCAATGTTTTGTTCCGAATTAAGTACGTTTGCTATTTACTGGAGCCATCATTGGCATGGAGGAAAGGAGGTACAGTCTGTGTTCAACTATTTGAATTCTGCAGGGAATGATGCATTCGTTACTTTGAAACAGACTAGGAGATTGTGTCGTAACCATCATTTGTCTTTTCTCGAAAGGTCCGATCGGACTTTACTTGTCGATTACATTTCTGCCTTTAACTTTGAATGAAATGGTTAACTGAGCTTCTCTGTCGCCAAGGAACAGTTCCGGTCTGATCGGCTGATAGGAAAGCTGTCAGATATTTAAAAGAAAAGACTCCAAACCGGGAAAAAAATCATGAATTGGCGACTAATTATTTAATAAATGTATTAACTAAGTAGAGACAGGTGGGCAGGCTATGTGCTGTCACTATGTGATGTGGGAGATAGCTGATCACATTGAGAACTGCAGTATTCACATCTGCACAAGTGCTGTTTGTTCGAAGAACTCCGCTTCAGATTTGATAAACTAGCGTCTCAGCTTCAAACCCTGCGGCACAGCCGGGAGGTGCAGAAGGACCTGGACACTTTGATCAGGCAACTGATATACCTGGTAAATGAAGTATCACAAATTATGTCAGTTGCCAGGAACAGCATAGAGTGGCTGCAAGTGAGGCAGGTAGAGTGATTCCAGTAGAGGAACGTTAGCTTAAAGTTTAAGGAGTCAAGGATCAGACAGTGCTCTCGGGGTTACAATCTCGCCAAGAAGGAGCTGAAGAATGGATTGAGGAATGTAAGAAGGAAGCATGATAAAACTGAAGCGGGAAGGATCGAGGACTACCCTAAGGCATTCTCCACGCATGTGATGAACAAGATAATGCCCAGAGTGAGCGGAGGACGGGTCAGAGACGGGTCAGAGTGGATGGAAGTTGCGACTGGAGTTTGAGGAGGTAGTGCGTGTACCTAATGAATATTAGCCTTCAGTATTCACTGCATAGAGCGATCTTGACGTTTTAGAGAATAATGTGAAACAGGCTGATGTTTTCGAATAGTTTGGTGATGAGCGGGAGGATGTGCTAAATAATATACAAACATAAGGATAGATTAGTACCGTGGTGGAGAAGGGCTACACCCAAGGATTAACAGGTAGACAGGGAGGAGATTGCTGCGCTTTTGGCGATTAACTTTGCCTTCTTACAATCCACTGAGTTGTGCCAGATGAGGGAAAGCTCGAAAATTTTATTCCCCTGTTCAACAACGTAAATATGGATAATGTTACGTCTGTAGAGGGTGAATTATTTGAGAGGATACTGTGAGACGGGATTTAACATTACCTGGAAAATGATAGTTTGATCAGAGATTGTGAGCAAGCTTTTTGAGGGGCAGATCATGCCTCACCAGCCTTATTGAATTCTGTGAGGATGTGACAAAATATATTGATGAACGTAGAGTAGGGGATGCAGTGTATTTGAATTTTAGTAAGGCATTTGATAAGGTTTTCCATAGTAGGCTCATTCAGAAAATGATAAGGCGTGAGATACAGGGAAATATGGCTTTCTGGATAGAGAATTTACTGAACCATAGAAGACAGAGTATGGTTGTAAATGGAAACCATTCAGCCTGGATCTCTTTGACCAGTGGTGCTCGGCAGTGGTTGGTCTTCGTCCTCTGCTCTGTGTGATGTTTATACATGACTTCATCGAGTAAGTGGCAGTGTGGGCGAGTAAATTTGCCGATAGAATGATTGTTTTTGAAGTGGTGTATTGCGTGAAAGGAAATTGTTGGTTGCAACATGATATTGACAGAATACAGAGCTGGGCTGAGTAGTGACAAATCGAGTTCAACCTGTAAAAGTGTGAAGAAATTCATTTTGAAAGCGCAACTTTGAATACAGAATATAAGATTAAAGGCAGGAGTCTCTGTTGAGGAACAGAGAAATATTGGTGAACAAGTTCAAATATCCAACCAAGGTGCCACTAAAGTTGATGGAGTTGTGAAGAAGGGATCTGGTGTACTATCTTTCATGATTAGGCTATTGTGTTTAAGAGCCTTAAGGTTATGCTGCAGCTGTATAGAGCCCTGGTAAGACGACATTTGGAACGTTGTGTTTAATTCTGGTCACCTCATTACAGACAGAACATCGAAACTTTAGGGAGGGCGCAAAAAGATATTTACCACGATGCTGCCTGTACTTGAGGGCTTGTCTTATGAATAAAATTTGAGTGGGTTGTGGATTTTCTGTTTGGAGCGAAGAAAGGTGAGAGGTGACCTGGTTGAAATATACAAGATGAAGAGAGGCATAGAGAGTTTGAACAGTCAGAAAGAGTTTCCTCGGGCAGAAATGCTTATCTCAAGTGGCACAATTTTATGCTGATTGGACGAAGGTTTGGAGTAGATGCCAGAGGTCGTTTATTTGCTGAGAGAGCAGTGAGTGCATGTAACCCACTGCCAGCAGAGTTGGTAGTGTCAGATACATTGGGGACATTTACGTGACTGTTGGATCGACACATGGTTTGAAGTAAATTGAAGATTATGTCGATTTGTTTGATCTTATAAGAGGATAAATAGTCGGCACAACACCGAGTGCCCATCGTCCTGTGCTCTGCTGCACAGTTCTGTGTTCTATGATCCATGTTCAGCTGTTGACCTTGTCCAAAACTTATGAGAAACGTGCTCCCCGCCTGGTAAATTAGAAACGGTGCTGGATGGATGTGCCAGCAGAGAATGGCACAGTAAGAAAGGAGGCCATTCAAATGGGGCGGAGCAGAAAGACAGGTGGAATGGTTTCGATCAGAAAATACAAGGAAGTTTACGGATGACACGAAAATAGGCAGCATCGTGGAGAATGTGGAAGGTTACCAGGAATCGCTGCAGGAACTTGACCAGCTCAGGAAGTGAGGCGAGAGATGGAAAATGGAATGTAATGTCGGTAAGTGTGAGGTCTTGCAGCTTAGAAAGTCAAATCATAGTTGGGGTTTCATGGCGAATGACATGGCTTTATAGAGTGTACTGGAACAGGAGGGATCTTGGAGTTCAGGTACACATTCTGTGAAAGTGGAGTCACACGTTGACAGAACAGTTAAGAAAGCTTTTGATACACATACCTTCATGAGTGGGGGCATTTCTTTTCTAAGTAAGGAAGATACGCTGCAGTTTTGCGGCACACTGGTGAGTCTACACTTGGAGTACTTTGTTCACATTTTGTCATTTTGTTATAGAATTATAGTTATAGTTATTAAACTGGAAAGAGTGAAGAATCAATTTGCAAGGATTCTGCCTAGACTCACTTGTCTAGGTTATGGGAAATAAAAGCTGGGAAGTTTTTTTCTGAAAAGCATAGGGGAGTGTTGGGGTGTCACATACATGTGAAAAAAATTACAAGAGGCAGGGAGCGGGTGAATGCACTCAGTCTTTTACGCGTGGTACGGGAATCGAGGATGAGAGGGCATATGCTTAAGGTTAGAGTGAAAGGAATATAAGAGATCCTGAGAAGCAACATTTTATTCATGGATTTGTGGTGCACTTGTGGAATGAGCAGCCAGGGGAAGAACTTGAAGCGGGTACATTAAAAACATTTAAAACGCTTTTGGATAAATACATGGAAATGAACTGAACATAAGGTTGTGGGTCAAGCGTAGGTGACAACGAAGACAGATACTTTGATCAGTATGCATTATTTTTTGCCAAAGGCCTTGTCTCCATGCTATAAGTCTCCATGACTCTCTGACTTTTTGGCTGTTTTAGGGCCTTCTAAATTAGAGGGAGCGACAGTATCCTTATGTAAACTGTTTTGAGAGTCACGCATGCTTTTCCGAGACCAGGCAGTGGGACATTCTCGACAGACTAGGAAGGATATTGGAGAGGAATGGTCAGGATCCAGTTGTTGTGATCCTCGTCTGTGTAAATAACATTGGCAAGACTAGGAAAGTGGGACCTGTTCAGCCATTATCAGGTTCTTGGAACCATATTAAAGATTTAACCTTCAGCATGCATATTTCTCGACATCTACCGAGGTTAATCACTTTTGGCGCAGAGAAACGAGAATAAGAGCAGTAAAATGGCGCCAATACAGGAGAGCAGGAAAGAGGGGTACCTTTCATAAGGCACTGACATCAGCATTGGAACAGGAAGGATCTATACCTTTAAGACTTTCTCCACCAAAGGTTAGCTGGGGCAAATGTTCTGGCGAAAAGTGTAAATTTCTGTTAATCAACAGGATTTTAGACTCGAAAGGGGTGCAAAGAGGCAATCTCCAAAGTCTAATAACCAATCGGATGCAAAGCTGCAAGTAAAGAGCTGTGAGCGAAATGAACAGAAAGGAGAAATCCGGAAAGCTTATTGAAGTCTCCAATACGCAATGTGTTGCAGAATGTTTGCATTAAATATTTTATAAAACCTCAAAAGCACTGGAGAATTGAATAATAATGAGAAGATAGATGGCCAATACACGATTCAAGGTGTTTTACCTGCATGTATGCAGGATAAGAAAGGTAAGAAAATGAGGTCGAGCGAGTGACTGAAATTTCAGTGGGAGAGCACTTTGGGTCCAGTGACGACAGCTGCCTTAGTTTTTACATAACTATGTAAACAAGAGAGGGAGGGTTTACGATTGCAGGATACTATAGCATACCCTCATCCCCATACCCTCCACCTTGCTAAAAACTGCTCTCACCATTGAAAACCTCCTTATTTCTTCACATTTATCATTCTCTAAAACCATCCCTGTCGGAGTAATCTCGAGTCCCTCCGACATTCGCGATGTAATGTGCAAACACATTAAATTCTAACAATCCTCCAGATCTGTGTAAAGTTCTTCAGTTTCTGTTTACCTGGCTATCAGTTTGACTGCTTCCAGGCCAATATATTCTCGGACTGTCTGTAAGCAGCTCCCTGTAGTCAATGCTATGTTCATAAGTCACTTGTCTCTCACAAGCCTCTATTCGACAGTATCCACTTCCAGTGTCAATAAGCCTCCCCATTCCTGTCATATCATCTAGCATGGACAACATTCACTCTCTATGAAATATCTTCCAGTGCATAAAATCATCTTTGTCTCTAACCTTCTCCAAATCCATGCCAAACCTCCTATCCGTGTAACAATTTCCAGTTCATACCATACTCCCTATCTCTGTAATATTCTCCCGTCTATACCATTCTTTCTATCTCCGTAACATTCTCCAGTTCATACCCCTCTCCCTACACCTGTAATACACTACAGTTGGTACCATCTTCCCTGTCCCTGTGACATTCTGCACTCCATACCAGCCTCCATATCGCTTCAAAATTTCCCAGACACGTTATCCATTCCTCTGAAAGTTTCCACACTCTGCTCAATGTATTCACTCTGAAGATCCATAGTCCGATACCCGTCCATATCTCTGCAATATAATCAAGGACAAACTACCTGTGGAACATTCTCCAATGCCTAAAATGTTTTCTCCAATTAACATTCTCTCGCATTTGCCAATGTCCTAACCCTGCAACGTCCTCCAGCCCCTGATAACCTCCCTATCTCTAACCTCTACCCTACAACAGCCCTACATTTATGTGCTACTCCAATCTCTCCAGCCGCCCCTGCGGTCTTATCCCACAAACTGACACCTCTTCCAACATTGAAAACTTCCCTGTCCCCGTTAGCTTCGCCTGTTCAGACAGAGCGCCCTGTCTGTATGAACGCCTGTAGTTCATCAGTCCACACTTTCTGTGAAATCTACAAATGCCTCTGCAGCCCTCCTAAGATCTATTACATCTTCCTCAAACTTCACTCTCTGTAACAGCTACAGAAGCTATGTCACTACCCACCTGTTAGGACTACTCCACTCCCTCCAGACTCTGCCAGACTCTGCCGTCGACGACTTCCCTCACTCCCTTTCCAGGCCCTGAAAGTCTCCCAATATTCAGTATATACTTCCAGCCACAACTCGTCCCAACTATGTTTGCTCCTGCACTCATGACAATCCACCCAGCGGCTCAAAGATGCTCTCCTTTTGTAATTCCGATACTTTTCTCTGTGTTCCTTATTACTGTCCCTAAAAATATCGCTCTACGTATAAACATTTCCAAACTTCCCCCATCTGTATAAACTCCTACAGCTCCAACATCACTCATTTTCTGTGTAACCTCATCCAGTCCCGAAACGTGCTAAAATGTAAACACGCTACATCCCTCCCTTACTGTATATTCCTTTCAGGTCCCTGCAGAACTTTGATCTGTAGATACAAACTCCAATGTCTGTGGCTATCGAAATGCCGTTCCTACAAGATCCACTATCTGTGTAAAAACCTCCCATCACTGTCACACTCCAGGTCAATGTAAGACCCTCCAGTCTCTCCATCCAAGTAATCATCTCCACAAACGTTTCCAGCTATTACACCTCTATCCGTGTAAATGTCAGTATTTCCTACGACCCACCTTCCCACAGGAACCTCCACCAGTTTGTGTGATGCATCCTATCTGGATAAGTGTCTCCAGCCCTTATTCCTGTTCCTATGTCTCTCAGCTCTGGCTGATAATCATTTCTTCCCATGTTATAACATCCAGATCCTCAGCATCCGATATTAGCAAATGTTTTCTTTCACAACAGCTTTCGACATCTCTGTTATTTCCTCAATTGTATACAGTGTTTAATCTCCGTAAATTGCACCATTCTATAAAATACACCCTGACTGTGTAAACTACCGCCTCCGACACCGATAGGCCTCTCTGTTGTTCTATATCACCTGCAGTTGCTTCAGATCTCATTGTATCTTCCCTGACTGCATTGACTATAGCTCGTCTCATGTTTTAACCCCTCTCGCTCATATCTTGCTCCCCACCTCCGTGCTATTCTTCAGTCGTTATAATTCACTTTCTCGATGTCCAGAGCAACCAATCTTTGTAACTCAGCATTGCTTGGTGGAGGTTTCTGCAGGTGACCTGAGACCAAGAGGTGACAGGAATGATCCGGAAAGTACTGAAATGTATGAAAAACGATATGGCAAGAATGATAACTGCTCACTTAGAAACAACTGGAACAGACGCAGTCAATAAAACCACGCTAGCAACACAGAAGCAGCACCGTGGCCTAGTGGTTAGCACTGCACCCTCGCACCTTTAGCAAGCGGTTTTTGATTCCAGCTTCAGCCCAGAATCTGTGTGGCGTTTATACATTCTATCCTTGTCTGACCGCCATATTTCCGATGTTCTGATTACATACCACAGTCCAAATATGTGCAGGTTAGTTGATTTGACCATGCTAAATTATTCAGTGTTCAAGGATATGGAGTTTAGACGCATGACCAAAGGGAAATGTACAGTAAAAGGCAGGTGAATGGGTCTGTGGGGGATTCTCTTCGGGGGGTAGATACTGACCAGTTGGGCCAAATTGTCTGCTTTCACACTGTAGGGATTCAGTGGTTTTATGATTAGTTATAATAGTAGCAAGATTTGTGAAGGTTTGTAGCTCAGGTTAAGGTTTAGGGTGTAGTTTTGCTCGCTGATTTGTAGGTTTGATATTCAGACGTTTCATTACCTGGCTAGGTAACATCATCAGTGGCGACCTCGAAGTGAAGCGAAACTGTTGTCTCCTGCTTTCTATTTATACCTTTCTCCTGGATGGGGTTCCTTGGCTTTGTGGTCCACAAACCCCAGGAACACCATCGAAGAGAAAGATATAAATAGAAAGTAGGATACAACAGCTTCGCTTCACTTGGAGATCGCCACTGATGATGTTACCTAGCCAGGTAATGAACCATCTGGATATCAAACCTACAGCTCAGCGAGCAAGCCTATACCCTAAGTTATAGTAGTAGGCCATTTGAACCATCGAGGCGACGACACCATCTGGTTATGGCTGAATTGTTTCTGAACCACATTTGTCTCATCTCGTCCCTGAATGCTTAAACTCCTTAGTCATCAAGACCCTACCAATCCTGGAGTTAAATACACTGAATTACATGAAGTCCTCACCCCCGAATTCCACAGATTCAACACCGTCTGGCGAAATAAATTCCTCGATATCTCCATTCTAAAGGTTCACCCTTTGACTCTGAAGATGTGCCCCTTTGGATCTAGTCTCTCCTTCTCGTGGAAACATCACACCCACGTCCACTTCATTCAGTCCCCACAGTATTCTATCAATTTGAATGGGATCCTGCTGCCACCTCTCAACTTCATCGAGTTTCGTCAACCAGAGTCTTTAACTTTTCCTGATAGAACAAGCGTTTCATCCGTGGCATTTTTCTTGGAAACATGTTTCCCGTAAATCTCGTACTCTTTGTTCAGCTGTCAATGTATAGGGTGTACTGTGAGGTACAAAACACTGAACGCTTGCTGAGACATAATTGTCACCGCCTGACGCCTGTATACCCACTCTCTGTCTTTGACAATGTCAAGCATGCTGTTATGAAAGCTAGATTTCATTTGATAAACACTGTTGGATTTGTTTTTACTGTCTAGTCATAAACAGCAGAGTAGTTAAAAGGGATGAATTCTTTACTGGGGTTATCAGAATCTTTTCAATAAGGTCCCACTGAAGAGCTGGATAAGAAAAATTCTTATGTGCGATTGGAGGGAATGTTCTCGTGTGGATCGAGAATTCATTAACAGATAGGAAGAGAGCGGTAATAAATGGATTAATGTTTGATATCTAACTATTGTCAAATGCAATTTATATGAGAAAAATTGTTTTTGAAACATTTGAATTTTATTTGTTGGTGTCAATATGAATGGCAGAGTAGGTAAGGGTAGGCGAGGGGAGTAGTGGTAGGGAGATATGGGTTATTTCGAATGCCTTCGGATAACTTTCCTGACGAGCTAAACAATAACTCATGATAGAATAGGGCCCCCTAATGATCAGTGACTTCACCTATGTGTTAAACCAGAGGAGGCGTGTAGGATAATAAACAAAAACCTCCTGCTAGTATTGACTATGAAGAAAGACATGGAAGATCGGGAACTTGGGAAAACAAAATGTGATGTCTCTGAAAGAATTAAGAGTACAAGAGAGAAGGCATTGGAATCTTAAAACGAATAAAGACAGATCGACCCTCAGCAGTTGATCAAGTGTTTCCGAGGATATCGTGGAAAGCTAGGGAAGAGATTGCAGTGGCCAGGACAGAGATATTCGTATTATCAACAGAAACGATGATGTGGCAGAAGACTGGATGTTAGCTAATGCTGTTACATCATTAAAGGGCTGCAGGGAAATACAGGAAACTACAGACCAGTGAGACAAGTGATACGTAAGTTGTTGGAGGAGATTCTGTTAGAATGGAGCAACGTGTATTTGGAAATACAAGGGCTGATTGGAGATAGTCAGCATGGCTTCTTGAGGGGAAAACCGTACCTCACAATACTGATTGAGTTCAAAATCACATAAGACCAGTTTATAGTAGAGCGGGTTTATTTGGAAGTATAAAGAAATCAGTAGGACTATAATCGTATGTTGTGTGATTTTCAAGTTTGTCCATCACCGTACAATAGTGGCACCTCCACGTCAAACCTGATTGACTCTTTGTGGAGATGGGGAAGAGACAGATAAAGGTAAAACAGTCAACGTTGTCTATATGGACTTCGGAAAAGCCTTTGAGAAATTTCCGTATAGTGGACCCGGCCATAATTTCATTTCAGTGTCAAACGATATGGGATAAAGTAGAAACTATTCGACTGGATGTAAAATTGACTTTATGGTAGGAGACAGAGGGTGGTGAGAGTCGTCTTTATTTTCTATCTGGAGGCATATAGCCGGCGGTCTAGTGGGCCCACTGCTGATCATTTGGATCAGTGATTTGGATGAGAATATTGGTACGTAGTTTTGTGGGTGACACGAAAATAGATGGTTAAGTGGACAGTGAAAAGGTTATCTATGCAGGAGGATTAACAGTACTTCTGCGTCTCTGGGCTGAGGAATAGTAGATGGAGTTTAATTCGATAAATGTGACTTGTTGCATTTTGAAAAGCGAAACATTGGTGCGAATTCTCCAGTTAATGTTGGGACCCTGGGTGGTGTTATCAAACAGAGACTGAAGGATGCAGGTGCACAATTCTTTGAAAGTGTCGGCACTTTTCTTCATTGGTCAGAGCTTTGAGTGTAGGAGTCGGGATGACACGTTGTGGTTGTACAGGGTATTGGTGGGGCCACGATGAAACAATTGTTGATCAGTAGGAAGACCTCATCTGGTTTCCTTACGTCCATTGGGGAACGACATCTGACATTCTAACCTTTGTCTAGCCTACATGTGAGTCCATACCAACAATAATGTGGCTGACTATGACCTGTGCTCTGGGCATTTACCAGAAGGGCAAAGAATTTTGGTAAAATCAGTGACACCCACATCCCATGAATTAATAAATAAAATACACATTTCCCTTTACACCTCTGTAAACACCTCCAGCTGCAGCAATTTCTCCTAGCTCTGTAACACCGTTCAGGCCCTGGGCACTCTGTAACATTCTCACCACTTCCAGCACCTTCAACACTCCCTGTTTCTATCGTGTTAATAAACTCTGATAATGATTCCTCTTCCTGCTGCCCTCCTACTGCTATGAGATACTTTGCAATCCTTTAACAATTCATTTTGTCAGATTCGCTTCAAAATTGTTCGTATTTTTTGATGACCTTCGATGCATCATAATCTAATGTGATGCATTTCGTCCTGAATGAGGTTTTGACTGATAAAATCGAATGTGCTTTTGTTCAATTTTTTACACTGTTTTTCGTAAATGTTTTCCAGTGTTTACTTCCAGGCACATATTTGAGCCTGTTTACTCTGTTCTGATCTCAAATTCATTGGTTATTTTTATTTATAGTTACAGTTTGCCGGTTCTTTGTTTCACTTTAAAACTTTATTATTTTAAATTTCGCTTTATCACAGTTCGCGATCGATCTGTCAGTGTGACATCACGCATTCACACAGGTTCATCACAGAGTGGTCGATCTGAAATAGTTACATCCCGAGCCGGTTCCATAATGTGTTATTGAAATAAACGCTGACAAGAAAACATTTTCTGAGCTCCTCTTCTAAAATCACTCTTGCTAGTTTCATTTTCCCAGATTGTACGACGATTGAAGTTTCCCAAATTATAAAAATGTCGTTGCAAAAAAGAAAACAATTAATATTTCCTGCAGTCGTGAGCAATGAAATGTTGTTAAGAGGCCGAACACTGTTCTCCTGCTTGTGCTTTTGGCACGTATTACACACAGTTTGCATTCAGACTGATTCAGCCACATACTCTGAGGACAAATACTTTCTCTATAACGCCTTTGTTATCTTTCCCTGTCAGGTTTATCCATCATGCTTTCCCATTCTGCCTGAACCCTCCATAAAGCTGTGTATCGTTGAATATTTACTTTCCAATTTTTGTTCACCCTTTTAACCACGTGTCACTTGTGACTACATCGCTCATTCATCTCGGCATCACATATCCCTGTACCTTATTGCAGAGACTTTGTTCGTTTCAAAAGAGAACATTATAATTGACGTTTTCCCACAATTTTCTGCTACAGCCCTCTTTCCTGACGTACAGCTTTAGTTAAAAACCGTCCCTACTTGATCCCTTCTGCTTGTATTCAACAACATACCCGTGCTGTGTCCATGCTTCAACTTTTCTCTTTGGATATGGAAATCTCCTTTCAACTGAACATGTCCTTGCATACTCTCTGCCAATTGAAAACCTTGTCCATAAACCAACCGAAATGATTGGCCAGGGCACCGGCCTCAGACAGTAGTTCCATCCGGGCTCAATGTAATGGAACTTCTTTTAATTCATTGGTGGGATGAAACTGCATCTGCCTGGCCAGCATTTCTTGCCTACCCCAAGCTCCTCTTGAACTGAGTTCCTTATTCATCAATTTCAGCGAACATTGAGAATCCATCACTTTGCTGTGGATGTAATGTCACTCTTTGATTCACCAGGTGACGATGGCAGATTTCCTTCCCTAAATACATGAATATCTCCAATGGATTTTTCATAACTTCAGTAATTGTTTAACTTCAGTTGTAAAATGTTAATTTCATATATCTTTTCCGAACATGCAATTCACACTCACCAATTTGCAATGGAGGGATTCGAACATTGGCAGAGTTTCACCGAGTGATGATAATGCCACAAGGCCATCATGTCACCTGCGCACAGGTTTCCCATTCCTGAGCACAGATACCGGTGGCACCCTGAATAAAAACCCCTTCCTCCTACACAATTCTTTGATGCCAGAGTCTTCGTGGACTCTGATGACATCACTCAAAAGCTCCCCATGTGATATGCCCCACTGTGTGGGTCTAATTGCTGCCTCTGTCAGGCCATTGCGCAGCTGCATCAGAAACAGAGCCAACAGAATTTTCGACTCCAGAAAGATGAGGCAGCACAGACGAGGTATGGATACTGGTATTTTCAAGATGATGATGGCAAATAGTACAATTCTGCATGTGTAATCGTCAAGCTAATTGCTGAGTCTATTTACTTATCTATCTCTCGCATGTTCTCAGGAAGTTTCGAACTCAATAGACAAACCAGCTGCTGGGTGACTCGTACATTATCTCATTGCAGACGGTTGGTCAGCCAGAGAGACTAAGTGAAGGAAGGTCTGGGGCCTTCAATAAATTCTGCAGCGAGTTATGATCACTCACAGTGCACAGAGCAGAGAGCTCTGGGAGCGCTCCAAATATCGGCGAGCAAGACCTGACACAGATACAGTGCTGGAGGGGAGCACAGTACCGACGCACCGCAGGCTCAGTTACCACCCCTACTTTAACTTTGGTAGTACTAAGATAGCAATGGGAAGTTCACAGTTATCAATCGAGGCCTGTGCTGTTTAACAAGCATTACTGCAACAGGGGTGAACGCAGGCCTCCGAGAAGAGTGTAGTAATGCTGCCCGTGATCATGACGTTCTTTGCTTCTTCTCCAACACCGTATCCATTGAATGTCTTGTGGACAAGTATCTTGAATCATTATAACGTCAATAACAGTTCCTGTCTTTCCAATCTCCTCCTCTTTCTCCGCATCCCTCCACGAATTTGAAACGGACTCCAATCCTATCTCTAGGACTTGCTTCAGTCTCCGCAACATAGTCTCCTCTTCCAGTAACTGGAGACATCGAATCAAGCAACACGGAATCAGACCCTTAAGCCCATCTCATCAATGCTGTCCAGGCTTTCCAAACCGAACAGGTTGCATTTGCCTGCGTTTGGCACATGTCCCTTCAAATCTTTTCCTCTCCATAGAACCTGTCCAAATGTTTCTTACATGCTGCAATTTTACTTGTTCCGATAATGTGCTCTGTTACAATTTGTGCTCTGTTCCACATATGCACCGTCCGCTGTGGAAAATGTTGTCCTCAGCTCTGTTGTTAAATCGTTGCTCCATCACTTCATGATTGTACCCTCCAATGTTGACCTTACATAAGCTTGGCTAATCACGTTACTTATGCCCCACCGTTTTTATAAACCTTTATAATGTCACGCTGAAACCTCCTATGTCCAAGCGATATATTGAAGGTAATGTTACTCATATCTCCAATTCAATGCTCTGACCAATGAAGAAAAGTGTGCCAAAAGCCGCATTCACCACCCTTTTCCCCTCTGATGCCATTTCCAAGGAACATTGTAGCTGCACCCCTTAGTATATCACTCTGTTCGACATCAGTTCCTAAGGCCCTTCCACTTACTGTGTCATTCCTCCCTAGTTTGTCTTTGCAAAATACTATATCTGAATTTAACTCAGTCTTTCATTCTTTGGCACATTGGTCCAGCTGATCAAGATCGTCTTCGATAATTGTATTCACTACCCACTATACGAATACTTTTGTTATCTCCAAATTTAATAACAATGATTCCTATTTTCTCAACCAAATCATTTATGTAAATGACGCACATCAATTGACACAGCACCGATCCTTATGACATACTGCTCGTCACAGGTCTGAACAACTACCCTCGACCACCAACCTGTCTTCTTCTATCAAGCCAATTTTGTAGCTGGTTGACAAGCTCTCTTTGATCCCATGTGATCTATTCTTGCTAACCAGAATATCAGGCTAAACCGTGTTAAAGGCTCTGCTAAAGTCAATAAAGACTACCTCTGTTCACGTCTTCAACAAACGCAATCAAGTTTGTGAGACTTGTCTATGTGCACACAAAGCCATGCTGATTGTCGTTCAACAATCTTTGCTTTTTCAAATACCTGTAACTCCTGTATGTCAGAATCGATTACACAACTGTGTGTGTGAAATGATGCTGGCAAGAATCAACAAGCGATATTTAGCGGATTTCTTTTCAACACAGTGAACAAAAACAAGTAAGGAACATAAAAGGCAAACATTAGAAGCCACATGTAGCTGTAGAAGGTTTGTATATGATTCTGAGTTTAAATAGAAACTGAATGGAAAATCAACGATGTAGGATACCGTGAGGAAGCTGGAAAAATTGCCAGAGAAGCCCATCAGACCCTTCTCGATGTTACTACATTTAAGAATATGGGATCTGGTCATCGAGACACGGTTGTAATTTCCGCAAGATTTGGGAAACCTTGATGACAAGAGTAATGGTGATGTCAGTCACAAAGTAATAGGAACACAGTTAAGAGTTTGGAAACTGAATGCAGTCGGAAGCCTCGAAGAAAAATTAGAAAACAACTGGAAAATCGTAAACACTGATGTTGGAGGTTCAATCAGCGCCATTGAAATGTCTTTGGCAAACAGGATTCAGAAAAATCCCAAGCATTTTTATTAATTAAACGGGTAGACGGTAAAACTCTAAATGGACAGAAGGATAAAGGAGGGAATTTATGTGTGGAGCTGGTGGAAGATGGGTGAAGTCCTTAATGAAAACTTTGCATTTGTATTCACAAAGCAGAAGCGCATGGCGGATGGTGTGCCAATGGAAGGATTCCAGAGCATTTCAAAGCTAAAAAAAAAAGATGTGCTGAGTGTGTGGAATAGCATTAAAGTAGACAAGTTTCCATGATATAATGGGAAAATCCCAGAATACTGCGGGAGGCGAAGGAGTAAATTTCTGGGTCCTTGTGCTCACTCTTTGTATGCTCTTCAGTCACAAGAAGGGTTCCAGGGAACTGGAGAATAGCTAATGTTGTCCCTTGTTAAAAAAAAAGGCAGCAGGATTAATCATAAAATTTCATCTCGTGAGCCTTACGTCAGCGGCAGGGAAATCTTTGGAGATTCTCAGAAATATGACTGACGCACATTCAGATAATATGAACTTATTAATAAATAGCAACTAGGCTTTGAAGTGGGATGATCGCGCCTCACCAACAGGATTGAATTTTTGAGAATGTGATAAAGATGATTGATGACAGCATGGGCTGAATTTTGGACACATGTCCCTTTACCATGACTTTCATATGGTTCCATATGGAAGGTACACAGAAGGTGAGGTAATATAGGATCAGCGGTCAGTCGAGAAGATGGATAGGTAAGTGCTCTGACAGAGTAGTGGTGGAATGGAGTTTTTATGAGTGGAGATCTGTGAATAGATTGGGGAAGTTATGGATCGTGAGGATGTCTGCAATGGGATGCAAGAGAATACCGATAGGCTGGAGAACTGGATGGAGAAAAGGCTGATGTAATGTTATCTGGACAATTGCGAGGTGATGCAAGAGAGAAATATATAGTTAATGGGAAAAACTATTTTCCGCGTCAACATCTGAAGGTATCCCAGGGTACAGCAATATAGTTCCCTGAAAATGATAACACGGGTAGGTAAGGTTCCTATGAAGACTTATGAGAAACGTGCAGATATCGATCAAAGCATACGATACAAAAATTGACAGGTTATATTGCAGGTATAGTAAGTTGGAAGACTGTATACAATACTGGTTGCCAAACCAGCAGAACGATGTGGGGGCGTTAGAGAGAGTATGGAAGCATTTTCCAGCATGTTGTCTCCATTGACAAGTATTATCCATAAGGAAAAATTAGACAAATTTGGTTTGTTTTCGCTTGCGCATCAGTGGCTGAGCGGAGCCGAATCAACACTTACAATATTATCAGAGGCATATTTGGAATGGTCGTTGAAAGCTTTTTTTTCATCAGAGTAGGACATCAGTTACTTAGGACGAAAGATATTCGTTAGAAGAGGAACGTTTGAAAGAGATACGATAGGCAATTTTTATTTGACTTTTCAGACAGAATGTGAAAGTGCCTGGAATGCACTGATAGTGGAGAAGAAGTTAAAATAGCAACTTTTCAGAGGTATGTTGATGCAGAGATAAGTAGGCAGGGAATAGAACTACATCGAAGTGTAGAAGCTAACACTTTCTTTTTTTTAGCTTCGGAACGTCAACATGTAATATTGCAGGCTTATTGGGTTGAAAGGTCTGCTCCTGTGTTATTCTATTCTTAAAGACAAATTTTAAAAGGGAGTGGCCAGACGTTGACTGAATGATTACTGATGATCAACAACCCTATTAATGTCGATCTCTCCTCATCAATTTGAAACTTCATATCGTCCTTCCCACTGTGGGGAAACTCAATATTGAGAGTTTCACATGTAATTCAGTGTCGGTAACTGGTGACTCCACGTCATCCTTCGATCCTGCGACCTTCTACTTTGGATACCATCCTTTTAGAGGATACTGCATAGACTAAAGGTTTGTGTACTTCACGTCCTCCAATACTGGCATCTGTCACATGCCAGCCTCACCGTGCCATCACAGCACATCTCCAACCCACCGAGAGTAAGCTTCAGTATTACAGTACTGCAGAGGGCACCGGCAACTCTCATTGCAATGCGACTGCAAGAACACCATCTCAGAGATACACCCCCATTTCATAGACTGCACCTCTGCCCGGCTCTCTCGGCGTTTGTCCAGAAGCACTTTGAGCTATTTCAAAACTTCACAGAATTAATGCTCACTCAACCGCTGTATTGTCTTGTTGTTGAGCACAGGCACAAAACTATGAAGCTTGATATCATTACCCACAGACAGTCACGTTGTCCAGCACAACGGGTCAAGGGGAGTCTCAGATTCCAGTTCAGCAGATGGACAAGGTCGGTTGCCCTCTCAGGGGTGTCAGGCTCGGGATCCTTCCCCTGTTAGTGGGTGAGGCGCTAAATATTTGGGCTGTCCTCTAACCCTGTTTTCTCTTTCTGCACTCATGTGAATGGTACCTTCTGTAATCTGAGAATTAGCAGATGTATTAGGGAGATGTAAATGCTTAGTACAGCTGTTAGTGCTGTACAGCTGTGGGAAAAGGTGCGGAGGTGACCTGTGTAACGGAGTATGCAGCACACATACCAGGCAGTGTTGGGGAGAGGGACAGTGAAGAGGTTACAGAGAGACGAACAGAACTTGCTGCATTCAGTGAGAGTGGGAGAATATGAGGTTTGGTGGGAGATTTGGTGGGAGATGGGTGAATTAACAGAAATAAGGTGAGGGCGAGGTTACAAAGTTCATAGTTGCACATAATCTGGTAGTTGGTGAATGTCATTGACTTATTTCCTACACTGCTGGGCATTCAGACAAAAGGCTGGCATATCACAGACCTAGAGGTCAACAACGGACCAAGCTGGCAGGGACTGGTGCTATGGTGACCACTGCCACACCTGAACGAGGATAATGTCCCTCTCCTGCACAATGCGCTCCACCAGACCCTCAGGGGCTTGTCCATAAAGCGGGACACAGATTTCACCTCTCTCCCATGACCAGGACAGTTTCGGATTGACAATCATTAGGTGTAAAGAACTTCTAAAGATGGTACTGTAACAGGGCCGCTGGTCTATTCTGGGATACCCAGGCAATGGTAGTTGTTACAACGAAAGGGACAATAATCGGATTAGTGTCAGGTGAGAGGAATACTTTGCGGGCAGAGAAGGTAGTTCTTGAGGCAGATAGTTGTGGAGAGAAACCCTCATGAAACTCGACTAAAATGAGAATTGACCAAATCATAAGATTGTTTCGGCCCCTGTCTGTCTCGAACACAATGTGGAGGTGTAAAATATACGTGTAGTGCAAAATATTGGGAGTTATGAACCTATGGAGAGGGAAATTATACAGGAGATACACATCTTTAACAGGGGTTCACACAATATTCCAGGCTGTTAAAAGAAGCCAAGGCAAAATCCCCTGTCTTATACTGACCATCATCAATCAATCCTCAATGGATACACGGATTGTGGCGGATGATTAGAGAATGGCTGTCACTGCAGCTTTGTTTAATGTGGAACAAGGGGCTGACTGAAAATTTTGAAGCTGGAATAATGAGACAGAGGAAAAACGGTCACTGACTAAGTCCAGTGACTTACTCAGTATGGGCTGCACGGTGGCACAGTGGTTAGCACTGCTGCTATGCAGCGTTGGAGACTCTGGGTTCAATTTCCGCCTCAGGCGATTGACTGTGTGGACGTTGCACCTTCTCCCCGTGTATGCGTGGGTTTCCTCCCACAGTCCAAAAATGTGCAGGTTGGGTGAGTTGGCCATGCTAAATTGCCCGTAGTGTTAGGTATAGGGGAGTGGGTCTGGGTGCGTTGCGTTGCGGCGGGTCGATGTGGACTCGTTGGGCCGAAGGGCCTGTTTCCACGCTGTAAGGAATCTAAAGAAGTCTCTCGGACAGTCGGCCTGGATGTGTTCACGGAAGTTTGCATGTAATTAATCTGACTCTAATGGATTGATGAGTAACTTGCAACTTCATGTGACTAACTTTTATTTGACAAGAGATCACAGTTTGTAGTGTGCAGGTGAATGGAGCAAACAACCCAGAGATGTGTAAGACAAGGCATGTGTGGACATCAATAATAGAGAGCAAAACACTATAACTGAGAATTATGGTCCGGTCCCTGAAGGTAGTTGGACACATCAATAATTTTGTTAAGGCAGCAAAGGAGCATCATTTCCTCTGTCAAGCAAAATGCCGAATGTAAGAGCAGGAAGCCGATGCTGGAACTGTGGAAGTGATGATCTCAGAAACAGCTTGTGTACTGTGTGCAGTTCTAGTCAACCCATCACATGGATGGATAGAATGGGAATGGAGAGAAGACAGAGAAGATCCGTTACCCTTTGAAAGTGAAAGTGCAGTTCAGAGGAAAGATTGGAACAGAGGATGCTGAGAGGTGATTTGATTGCGGCGCACATGTTGTAAGGGACCTCGATCGAGAGGGAGAGAACATCTTGTTCCTGATGTAGAGATCAATTACCAGCAGCGAATATTTAACATAATTGCTCGAAATAGTAGAGAAATGACTTCGAAAGATAGCACTTCACACAGAGTATAGCAGGGATCTGGAAGTCACGCATGGAAGTGGAGTAGAGGCAAAAAGTATAAACCCATTTGTTAAAAGGTGCCTCGATCTGCGCATGAATTCCTATTGTCTCCAGGTAGTCAGAACAAGGGCTTTATAAAAACATAGCGCAACCAGTGTACGCAGTGATCTCTGTCGTTATTTTCTGAAGTTTTCAATGGTTACCAATATCAGATAGGGTAAATGTGCAGGGATGAGGGGCGATGGCAGGGAGGAGCAGTGCGTAATGTGATTAGCGTCAGTATAATAATGATCCCAACCTTTATATATAATGCTAACTCAGTGAGTTTGTCTACTTATCCTTCCTTTATAAATGATGAACAGCCTTGAATACTTCGTTCTCTGTCTTGGTCACACGACAGCCACATCTCCAGAACGAAAGCGATATCTGACCTGATTCGTACTATTTGAAGCTGTCATTTCATTTGACTCGGTGAAACGTTAAGAAGGAATTCAAGGGCGGCAGCAAGTGCCAGAAACGAGGATGGTTGGAGATTGCAGAAGAGGTTACATAGATAAAAAGGTGGATAAATACTGCGGCATATTGCCGGGATATGGTTTGTTCTTGGGGCTGAACGACATTACGAAGACATATGTAGCTTTTGTTTTGGATTGAAGTGAAACTGGAGCTAGACCAGCCATATCAATATCTGGATACAAATGACCGGGAGAGAGAAAAGGCTGCACAAAACCTGATGAAAATGATTCATGGACAATTTAGCTCATGATTTAGTTCTCTGTGTCTGTCTGCAACTGAAATAAGCATTCTTCCAATGTGCCTACAAGCTGCCAATTTCTGTATCATCCTTCGTGTTCCATAACAATTCCAACGATTGTAAATCTACAGTTTCCACAAATATTCCTGACTTTGGTCTATTTCTCCATGCACCATGAAGCTCACTGCTTCGAAAACACCTTCCTCCTTACGTGGGAGGCCACAGACATAAGGAGGATCGATTATTTGGAAGCAGTAAGAGATTACTCAGAGAGTTCTGGGTGGAGGAGGATGAGATTGAGAGTTTGCAGAAACAGAGAAAGATAAAAGCTTGTGTTATCCCTGCAGAAGATTGACAAAAGGATGATCCTACTGAAAATGATTTGACAGAGAGGGCTGGAGAAACTGGAGGAGATTTCAGTGACTAGGAGATTTGTAAGTATTAATGAATTTTATTAATACTTGGAGTGGCTGTGTAGTGATTGGAATGAATTCCATCAGGTAAACCTCATTAACATGTATGTCCTGATGACACTGCTAACGTGGTAACGTGTTGGAATCACGGCTCACAGAAATAAGCAGGAGTGTCAGGGGCTCTGTTCAATATTGGAGCAGGCTCTGAATGAGCTTGGGTCAGTGCCCTGTACTATGCATAAAGGTGATTTGGTGAGGAGATACCAACCTCCGTGGAGTTATTTCAGTTTTAACATTTGGTAGACAGTACAGAGAGAGAGAGGCCTGGCCGTGTTTCCACAGATCAGGATGGATTTAGAATCTGGAGGTTGCAGAGATAATGAGCTGTGAAGGGGCAGAAATTGATTACAGAATCGGGAGCGCTGCAGGGAGTAGAGGACGTTACACAGCTGGTTGGCCATTGTGGTAAATTACACAACAGGGACAATTGAGGGGATTGCAGCAAACAAAACCGACGGGAAGAGTTGTAGGTGCTGGAGAAAGTTGAAGATATAATGAATACTGCACTTGTCAGAGGTATTTAAGGAGATATGTGACATGCCAGGTCAAAAGGGAGTTAGTAACGGTGATTGTTTTGTGGATTGGAGGAAATTGCAAAGCTTAGGTTTCGATGGATCAGAGTAGTCGCAGAGAAGGGGAGAGCTAAACATTCTTAGGGAATATTTTGGACACAATGAGGATAATAGGATTTGTAAGTGGTTCCCAGAGGAAGAAAGTTAATATGGCTTGGATGAGTTACAGAGATAAAGAGCAACGCACTTGCTGATGTCGGTTGCCGAGATTAGAATGCATAATACATATCGATGAGTTTCAAGAGACAGGATATTATTGGATTTGGAAGACTCTCATGACATCATACTGAACAACACAGTGGCACAGAAGGATGTCATTCGGCCCATCTTGTTTACACCAGCTCGTCAAAAGAACTCATTTCTCAGTAATGATTTCCTACGTCCCCCATATCCTTACATACTTCTTTTTGCATCAATAATCATCTAATCCTGTCTAGAGTGTTTCTATTGAACATGCATCTATAAAATATCCAAGTGGACCTGAGCTACTCGCAGATAACGATTTCCAGTTATGAATCCTGTTTCCATTTTCGACCTAGCCTGACTCCATCTTTTTGCACGCTCAGTATTAGGTGCCCACACAGGGTTGTGGGACAGCACTGTGTTGGCTTTACGTTTAGTTGAAAAATGTGGTGCTGGAAAAATACAGCAGGCCATACAGCATTTGAGGATCCGGAGAATCGATGTTTCGGGCATAAGCCCTTCTTCGGAAATCTCATTCCTGACGAAGGGCTTATACTGGAAACGTCGATTCCAGCACCACATTTTTCAACTCTGTTCTCGAGTATCTGCAGTCCTCACTTTCTCCTGGCTTTCCGTTTAACCAGATATCTACCCTCTATTCCTCTTGGTTCCCAATTTTATTCTCGATCTGACACCGATTCTATGGTTGTGCTTCTTCATCCTGGAAATGTTGGGTTTGTTTATCCTGCCTTTCCTATTTGAGGGACCAATCCTCGACTGAAACCAAAGCACCTCCTCTTTGAAGCGATCCCATTGCTCAGTTTTTTCTTTATCTGACCAACTCGGTGTTCTAGTCAAACCTTCCCAGCTCCATACTTGTCTCATTGAAGGCGCTATCAGTCAAATAATGTTTCCTACTCTCCATTGTTGCTTATTATTGTCGACAATTATCCTGAACATTAGAAAAAAATGATTGCTGTACACGAAAACCTTCCCCTACTGACACTGAATCCACTTGAACCACCTCTTTCCCAATGACCAGGTCCAATAGTACGTGCTCTCTTCGGCTGGGCACATACTCCTTCAGTGAGCACTCCTTCATACAATCCAAGAACACTCGCCTCTCATGACACTGCACCACAAGCATCCCGTGGAGATCTGGATAACTTATGTTTCTGAACATAACTCCTCTGTATGATTGTCATCATTCTCAAATGTCCCAGCATGTTTCTTTTCTCCATCTTTTTCAAAGGTTGGTGACCTACGCTCTGTACCTCACAGTGCAACTGTTCACTTATTGTTCTGTAACTCCAACCAAATTCATTCGGTGCTTGGACTCCTTAACTGACGCTAGTCTAAACCAATACTGCTACCCATCGTCATTTCCCTTTATTTCAATCGTTTCAGAACACTTTATACCCAACAATATTAAACACCAAGTGCTGCCGATCTTTGAGCCAGCTCTCAATTATTAGTACATCAGATTTCCACTCAACAATCTGCATCTGTAACTCTCAAAACTTAGCGTATTCATGGACCTAAGATGTAGACTTTATTTCATACCTTATCTGACACTGTTAAACCTGTTTTTCAAAAATTAGTACCAGCTGCATCTCCAGGTATTGGTTGTATCCTGTTAGTGTCATCTAACAGGATCCCATTTGCACGCTAAGATATTTTCAATCCCTCCCAAATACTCCACAGGGAAACCAGTACCAGCTCGATCATCTGTTACCATGTTGGCACTGACTTTCGTTCATCCTCTTGTTTCTGAGCTCATCCCTTCTTTCCGAAGTTGAAAAAAAATACATTTGCTAATTTATAGCCAGCTACAGGCATTTGCAAATGATGGGGTATTATCAGCAACTGAACTTTCAGCTTTTTTCAGTGACGCCTCTTTGCCCAACTTTCAATCTCAGTGCGGCCAGCTCCAAGCAGCAGAAAGGTTTCTCTGTGACTCCCAGGTGCGTATAATCCACCAGCTCCCTCACCACTCTGCTTCCTCTCAGGGTCACCGTCTCTGTGACTCCCAAGTACGATTGGGCTCCGATCCTCCTTACTGATTAATATACTCCCACCTTGCTGCCTCTATAACTACTATTCGTCAGTTAGCTTCAAGGTCCTGCCCCACGTTGCTCCTTCACATTTTCACTCACT
Source organism: Chiloscyllium punctatum (assembly GCF_047496795.1). Classification (NCBI taxonomy): domain Eukaryota; kingdom Metazoa; phylum Chordata; class Chondrichthyes; order Orectolobiformes; family Hemiscylliidae; genus Chiloscyllium; species Chiloscyllium punctatum. The sequence goes on from NC_092789.1 coordinate 44,573,349, forward strand.
CTGTGACTCGGTAATGATTGATACTTCCTGCTCTGCTGCTTCTCCAACTCCAAGTCCCAGTGAGCCTTCATACTCGCTTCTGATTTATATTCTCTCCCTCTGTGCTTCTCGGTCTCAGATTCTCTGTTTTTTGTTAGTCCCATTAATTGTCGGCCGCAAGCCTCAGCTGAAATTTATAATGTCTCATTCCCACCTGCTTCCTTTAAGATCACCGTTGTGCCTGGAAGACAATGCAAAAGAGGAGAAACGCTGTGGACAGAGGTAGTTACAATGATTAAATAGGTATTAGGGGATGGAAATGGTTATCTGGAGAGGTAGGCAGACTTGTAGTGCGTAAAGCAGGTTACTTAATGACACAAGCAAAGTTGCAGGCACTGATGAATACAAAATAAATAGAGACTGGGTGGCTTGTTGGTGGCGGAGCTTTGATGAGTCTAAAATGTTTTTGTGAGCTGCTTACAGAGAAATGAAGACCTCAACAAATGTAAAGTTACAGCCAGGGAGTGTTGCTGGTTCTGGAGATTGTTGGATGTTACTGACAAGGCTTGCAATATCTTGTGGTATATATCGATATTTGGAGCACTGATGTTGGTCAAGGGCCCTGAGGAGTTACAGTGAATGGGAACATTGGTCCGAGCATGAAGAGAGCATCAAAATCGTGGCATTCAAGTGGCTGGAAGAGCTGAGATGTATAAGGAGGGTGGAAAAGTGCCAATTTACCAAATCCAGCCACTGTAATTAACTGATTTGAGAAGGGGAACTTCTACTGTTATTGTTTAAAGTAAAATGGAGGTTTACAGACACTGAGCGCTTACAAATTTAGACAGGAAGTGGTTATGGCTGTTCAGAAGTTGAAACAAGAATAAGAAATAATTTGTGAGATCAACAGCACAGAAGGGAATGGGGAAGTGAGATATTGTGAGGAACGATAAGAGTTGCAGGTGGAGAGGCTGTCATATATAAAGGGAGAACTGTATTGTCTGTATGCAGTTACAGACGTGAGGAGTGCTGTAATGCCTGCTGGAGGATACACAGATAACAACAGTTCAAACAGCTGGTGCAGTGGCTCAAGAAGGGAGCTCAACACCAATTTCTCAGGGACAACTGAAAATCAACACTAAAGGCTGACCGAGCTAGCAATTGCCATGTCCATGAATGAGTGAATGAATTAATGAGTGGATGAATGAATTAATAAGTAGAAAAAAAGGATCGATGAGCAGCACTAAGTTCACTCAGGGACGCCCTTTCATCAGCTGTTCACAAACTCGGAGCAAATATAACTTGGAAGGACAGGAGTTAGAAGTGTATGGGAACACCAGCATTTGCAAGGTCCTCTGAAAGCTACAGTCCATCCTCCCCACAATGTGTGTCTCCCGACATCAAAGGACTGCAGTGGTCCAGAAAGGCAGCTCAACACCACCACCTCCACGTAAATAGAGATGAAAAAGTAATTATGGCTGACCTGGAGATGGCCACATCCCATCAATGAATATTAGAAAAAAAGGAAACTCACGGGTTGGTCCTGTCCACTTTGATTCCTCCAAACAAATCGCACCCCCATGTAATTTTGTATCACCGACAAATGTGGTACATTAGATTTTGTCCACCCACCAAATCAATTTGAGAATAGATAGGGATCAAACACTAATCCGTTCCCTGTTAGTTTTCTGGCTCTGAAGGAATTCTCATTCCATGCCAGCATGAACCCTCCAATCACATATGGGCCATTTTTTGCTTATTCAGTGGGATATTGTTGAAAAGTTTCTAAAAATCCCAAAGGGCCATTCCTCTCTTTTTTCTCGTGTACTGTCCACAGACGGTTAAAAAAAATCCAAAGGCTTTGTAAAATGAAATTGCACTTCCAGAACAACATGATTGGCATTGTCAGAAGACAACGACTGGGTATAAAGGAGTCAGCCAGATACAGTTGGAGCTCCACAGAGGTCAATGCTGGGACGGCACTGTACACGCTGTACGTTAACCGACTGGACAAAGGTTGTGAAGGGAAACGGGAAACAGGGTTCCAAGAAAGATCCCAGGGGTGAAATGCTTGTCACATAAAGAGCAGTTGAAGACTCTGGGTCTGTACTCGTTGAAGTTTAGGAGATAGCGGCAAAACATCATTCAACCTGACAGAATACTGAGGGGCCTGACTAGAGTGAATTTTGTGAAGTTGTTTCCACTATCAGGAAACACTAGGGCCTTAAGGGCACAATTTGAGCGTGAAGAGAGAGCCATTTAATATGGAGATGTGGAGGAATTTATTCAGGCAGATGGTGATGAATCTGTGGAACTCACTGCCTTAGGCGGCTATGGAGGCGAAATAACTCAATGTATTTAACTCAGCGATAGACAGGCTCTTGATGAGTCAGGGGACCATGGTTACAGGGGATAGGTGAAAGAACGGGGTTCGGAAACAATTCAGCCATAATCAAGTGTTGGAGCAGACTCGATGCTCGTTTGTGCTCCATTATTTGAAGATCTTATGGACTGTGTTTACTACATTGGTTTCGAAGTGTGCAGTTATCAATTGTGCAACATCGTTTATCAAGCATTCCAACACTTTGCAGCTTATTAATGTCACCACTTGGTTTCAAATCGACTGTCAAAAGCTGCACCACAGAGTAACTTGTGAATCCTTGTGTATAGATCTCAGAAAGATAGCATATAGGGTCAGTAGGTCAGAGAGAAGTTAAAGGGAATTCTGGCATTGATTTCAAAGATAATGGAGAATAAAAATAGAGAATCATTGCGACAATAATGGAGGGCTCTAGCCAGCCCATCCGAAGAATACCGTTAAGAAGTTTGGTCCTCTATCTAGAGGGGAAATGTTCTTGCATTGGAGGCAGTACAGAGAATATTCAACAGACTGAACTGCAAAATGAGAAGAGGTGGATAAGATTGAAATTGAACTGACGAGAACTTAGACACCGAGGCAAATTTATTGATACACTGATGATTTGTCAGTGTTCTTACAGGTCAGTAATGAGATATTGGTTCCCCTGAACAAGGATCGAAAACCGGTGAGAATGGGGAATGCAGAAACGAGAAAAGCCTGCAGAGAAAACCGGGGTTGTAGAGACCGGAAGATGCTGCAGAGTTCGGCTGGTCTAACAGCACTGATGATGGTTAGAGAACAGATAAGTTCTCGGAATAAAAGTTACAGCAAAAAAGAGGATGATAGAGGCTGGAGATTACACCGTTGGGTGGTAACTGGAAGTGCTGGTGTTTACTGAGATAGGTAGGTTCGAAGGGACTGGATCAGTTCACAGAGACAGGGAGAAGTGTCGGGATTGAAGGAAACAGACATCATGAGAATTGTATGGCTGCATGCGCTTCAAGATAAAATTCACACGATACCAGGTTATAGTCCAACTAGTTTATTTGGAAGCACTAGCTTTTGGAGCGCTGCTCCTGAACCAGTTAGTTCAGTCACAAGTACCTGAGGCAGGAACAGTACGCTGTAATCTAGTGCTTACAAATAAATCTGTTGTATTACGACCTAATGTTGTCTGCTTTTTAATTTTATCCACCCCAGCCCGACAACAGCTACACCAGACCATGGATCTCGAAGAGTTCGTGAAAGTTGTGATGGCAGGTTTGCAGCATTCTCATCAGGTACACAGAGATGTGGAGTGCTGCTCTGGAGGCAGTTACAGAAATTAAGAGTATTTCAGATGCTGGAAGACATCACAAAGACTGCATTATTTGAGGAGGGGCAGAGTGCATTTATGAGTTGGAGGCTGCTACAGATGCGAAAGTGCTACAACGGATCAATAGACTAATATCGACTAGGAGGATTGGAATGTCTGGTGATAGCAAACGAGATTTGCAGAAATTGAACAATATCACAGAGACGGGAAGGAACATGTGAGCTAGAAGAGTTATAAAATGAGACAAACTGCTGTCTATGGATTCAAGGAAGCTCCAGAGAGATCTAAAGGGATTGAAGGTGATAAAAAAGGGCGTAAGGCTTCTCAGGGTAGGACCGAGATGGTTTACACAGACAGCGAATATTTTATGGAATGGTGCAATTTACATAAACAAGAGAGTTGTATACAGGAGCTAACGGAAGTATGGAAGGCTGTCGTGAATATAGATACTTGCTTATCTCGGATTCTTTGGTTCTGGATGTTATATAGATGGGATAGCTGGAGAGTCTACGACATTTCTCGCATGAAAATAAATACAGCTGAGTACACCTGTCCCTTTGACTTCAACATCTGCTCCTTGCCACACTTCCCCTTAGTCACGCTGAGATCATTATTTAGTTTGGTATAGGTTTTAGTTACTACATCCTTCCTGTCCACTAACATCCTCCTATGGTTCCAACAGCCCTGCCAGATTAGCTTAAACACTCCCAACAGCGTTCCAAACAGCACCCCAAGGACACTGGTTCCAGTCCTGCTCAAGAGTAGATCGTCCAGTTTTTAGTAGACCCACCTCCCCCTGAACAGGTCCCAATATCCAAAAAATCTTAACCCCTCCCTGCTGCAGCATCTCTCAAATCACTCGTTCATCCCGTCAATCTTTCATTTCTGCTCTGACTAGCACGTGGCACTGGTAGCAAACCTGACATTACTATCTGTGAGGTCCTTCTTTTTAACTCGTTTCGTAACTCCCTTATTTCTGCTTGTAGGACTCATTCCGATTTTTACCGATAGGATTGATGCGGTGATACACCACGACAGCCGGCTGCTCACCCTCCCCCTTCGAAAGGTCCTGCAGCAGATCTGAGACATCCCTGACCCGTATACCCAAGAGGCAACATACTATTCTTGCGTTTAGTTTACGATCGCACAACGGTCTGTCTGTTCCCCTTGCGTGACGTAAGGCAGTCAGTGAAAGGCTGGTGAATCTCTGGCTCATGGGCCATACACCCTGTATCCTCCAGCCCTCTGGTGTTGGGGTATGGACTTAGCAAAGAGCAGGAAAGTACATGAGAGGGAGACAAGGCATTTATGTACGGTATGGGGGAGAATGAAAATGTAATGGGGCCACAAGAATCTGAAAGACTGAAATATTTTGCGAGGGGCAAAAAAGTTTGAAGTGAAAATCAGGGTAGGGAAATATTTCAAGGGGGTGCAAACGTTTACAAGTAGCAATATTTGAGGAATCTCAAAGTCAGTAGCGTGCAAAATTGGGACCGAGGGCATGCATTTGGAACGATGTTTGGGAGGAAACTGAAATGTGGAAACGCGATATTTCAGAGAAAAATATTTGTCAGGTGGGGGCAACGTATGTGTGCGTGGGGAATGGAATATATGAGGGGGACCATTGCTTTGGGTGCACATGATTTGATTTGGGGTACAATACTGTGAACAGGAAAAATTGAGGACCACCTTTGGGGGAGTAAAGAGGGGAGAAGCTGAGAGGCAGTGAAAAGGATTGGCAGACACAGACACACACACAGACACACACACACACACACACACACACACACACAGAGTCAAAGCTGCAGTTTCAAACCAGTTACAATATAATCAGGCATGCGAACAGATTCTTCTGCATCCAGGAGACACAGATTTATCCCACAATGGGACACAGTAATTTGACACAGACCAACACAAGATGTAAGTGTAGGTGCAGTAAATTCAATGAGTTTACTTTTAATGTGTTTCTGACGGTGAGCCGCAATCCATTTCACGTGTTGACGTCAATGGATGACGTTGACCTGTTGTCCGATTGGATGTTTGTTCATTCTACAAATAATCATGAGCTTATTAAACGCATTCTCCTCCTTCTCGAGCAAGAAGCATCGCAACCGTGTCCCACATTCCCATCGACATTTCATCTGGAAAAGCTGAGAGTTGTTCGATTGACGCAAACTGTACTGAAGATACTAAAACTCAGGTCATTGTCAGTTACTGAACATCGTGACTGTTTGTGTGTGTCAGTGTGTTTTACTTGTGTATGTTTCTGTGTGTTTGTATATCAGTACATCTCTGGTCTAAACCTCAATGCAACGGTACCTGTTGGAAGGAAGTTTGAATCAATGGGTGAATTTAAAAAAATATGAATCAGTGGTCAGAGTGTGTCTATCCTTCTTTCGGTAGAACTGTTAAAATGCGGCGCTCAAATGATATGCCAACGTGACGACACAAGCGGCAGATTCTCTTGGTGAGGGAGTTAATGCATCAAGCCCTGTGTATCCCCGACGTTGCACAGTTGTAGCCTTCTGCAGACAATGTCTTTGGAAACACAGACAGCTTTTTTACCAATCAATTTTGCCAGAGAAAAAGACAGAAGGAGACAAAAATGGGAGAAGGACAGCAACGGTTATTCTGAGACTGGGAAGTAGATATGGAGCAAGACAGACAAAGGGAGAGAAATGAAATTTGCTGAGGCGAGGTCAGAGTGGGCGTCCCAGAGGTGAAAGGAAGGACAGAATGCCTGAAAGCCAACTTCTGAACTCGGGCCCTGTCTCCTCATGTCCTCTTCCCTGAGGATCAGGACTTGGGTTGAATTTGCCTCTCTGCAGCTCAGCTTCTTCAACACGAAGACAAACAACAATTTGATGCATTCTACTGCTTGGCACATTTTAATGAGCACTTTTGTATTTACAAATAAACTGATTAACACAGTCAGTGGGATGGTTACTTTTCTTATTGACTCCTCAGTTGAGAGAAACAATGAACTGTGCCCCTGTAACCTCCTGTGGGATAAGGTTAGAGAACTTGACACTACCCTAAGTCTCTTCCCATGGCGACAGTGTGATTCACCGCTGAAACACTGAATTGAAATGATAACATTCCCAATGGATTGATTAACCGTTGGATTTGATTGCTTGATGAACTTGGGTAAAAGGATATTTCAGGACATGCTTCAGCTGCTGTCTGAACCTAGTCTGGGTCACAGAATAAATCGCAGTGTTTGTGCAGCAACTGAGGAGCTGCAGCATGTATCCCAATTTCTGCACATACCAATCTAAATACATAGAAGTATACCCAATATTCCGCATTCGGTGCCAAATAGAATAGACCATTAACGTTGACCATAACAGGATGAAATTGACCGAGATCACAAACAGTAAAGTAATGGATTTCTTTCGATTTTGCATTTCTGTGTCGCACTGACCGTGCCCATTGCTGTGAGCCCGGAGTTTCCGACGGGTTCTGCTGGTCACTAAAATGTGTCTGACTGTGAACACATTGAGCATCAGAATCAGGAGAAATGGGAGACCCGGGGTTAAAACGTTGTGGAGGAACTCGATTGTGACCCACACGCGAGAGAATCCAACATAGTATATTTCATCACAAAACCATGGATAGTTCATCAGTCGATACCGACCTGTGAGCATAAAATACCAGAAAATGTTCTTTAAACAGCTCAGCACAGTCACTGTTCCCAGAACACCAGCCACCATTTTCTCAATGCAGTATTTTCTTTTCAGTTTCTGGCAACAAATGGCCACAAATCGATCAAAGGTAAAAGCGACGGTGAACCAGACAGAACAGTCAGTGGCTGCATAAAGCAGGACGGCGTGGATATTACACACGGGGATGGAGAACAGGAAATGAAACTGTTCCCGGTAAACAATTGGAATGTGTCTCAATATCAGATCGAGGATAATGACAAGTAGGTCCGCCATTGCCATGGCCCCCAGGTAATGTATGACACATGGAGATAATCCACAATCTTTATAAAGCAGTACGTAGACCGTCACTACATTGACTGTGGGGAAGGAAAATAAACAAGTTATACATCAGCCAGAAGGCAAACCGACCAGTTTCATTGAAGACAGACTGAGACTCTGAAATGTGTTTTTGTATTTAGAGAATTATTCAAATAATTGAAGCTGAAATAAGAAATGGGAAGTTCCGAACCACTGGCAAGAATGTGACATAAAACACAAGATACCCACCTTCCCTAAATCCACTGACATAAATCCATAAGGATAGATGTTTCCAGAGCCATCCCACACAATTCATCACTCGAGGGCAGTCACAGGTCACGTCTTTGCATTTCCTATTATGGAGGGTAAAAACGATTCTCTCCCACTTCCTTGAAGACAAACGAAAGTTGAAATTTCTATCTTTTAGTCTAAATTGTTGTCGATCCTCTGTCATGAAGAAATGTAAACGCAGAGAAGACATATTCACAATATTAACGGCCTGAAGAGACTTCGAAGCAATCTGCTCTTCTCTAAGAAACATGAAAGTAAAAAACCAGGAGGAGGACATCCATCCCCTCCAGCCTGCTTCACCGTTCAGCACCAATGGGGCTGATCATCCAGTTCAAAAGCCTAGTCCTGTTGTCTGTCCACCACCTTTGATCCCATTTGTCCCCAGTACTGTATCTATCCGCCTCGTGAATGCGTCCAATGTCTTAGAATCAATTACTTGCTAATTGATTCCACAGGCTGATCACTCCTTAGGTTAAGGAATATCACCTCATCTCCGGCCGAAATGGTCCACCCCAAGTGCACAGATTGTAATCCCTGTTTCTGGACGCACGAAACATTGGGAATCTTCTCCGTGCATCAACTCTGCCTCGTCCGGTGAGAAATTTATAATTCTACAAGTCTGCGTCATCAGTCTGAACTCCATAGAAAACAATCCACACTTACTCAAGCTGTGCTCAACCCTCAGTCCTATCATCTCTGGAATCAGCCTGATAAAACTTCGCTGCAGTCCGTTGAGAGCCAGTGCATCCTTCCTCAGAAAAGGAAACCAAATCTGCATACCATATTCTCGGTTTGACCTGAACAAGTTCCTGTGTAAGTGCAAGAACATATCCCGACTCGTGTACATGAAACTCTGGCAATGAAGGCCAACATAACATTTGCCTTCTTTATTGCCTAATGCAGCTGCATGCATATTTTCATCCACTGGTTCGCAAGGACACCTAAGTCCCACTGCACTCACTCCTTTCCCAATTTACAGCTGTGCAGGTTGTAACCTGCGTTCTTGTTTTTGCTTCTAAAGTAAACAACCTCACGTTTATTCAAATTATATTGCATCTGCCCTTGATTTGCCAACTCACCCAATCTGACCAGCTCATGTTGAAGTGTCTCTGCATCCTCGTAACAGCTCATCCTTCCATCCAACTTGACGTGGTCGACAGCGTTTAATATGTGACTTTCTGTTCCCTGATCAAAATCGTTAATATCGTCGGCAAGGGTGAAAGTAAGGACTGCAGATGTTGGAGATCAGAATCAAAACATGTTGCTTTTGAAACGCACAGCAGATCAGGCAACGTCCAAAAGCAGGAGAACTGACGTTTCGTACATAAGCCTTTCATCATTTGTCATGAACGTATGTTCTGAATAGCTGGCGTCCGAGCAGGGATCCCTGTGTACCTCACTGGTTACTGCCTGCCGTTTTGAATAAAAAAAATAATTCCTTCTCGATGTGTTCTCTTTGCCAATCAGTTTTATCTGCACCTCAATACTCTTCCCCAAAACACATGCGCTAGTCCACAATAATCTCCACTGTGGAACATTGCCTGAAAGTCCAAATATACCAAACCGACTGACTCCCTTGTATCAACTGAATCCCTTCCCTCGGGATCTTATCTTTTGTTAAATTAATTGACCCTTAACTGTTTCCAAGTAATGTCAGTTATAGACTGCTCTGGAACTGTCGGGTATAGAATATAATACAGTCATAAAGATCCACATTACAAAGGCCCTTCTGCCCATTACGTTTGGTGAGATCCACTCAGCCTCACGATGGAAATATCTCCATAACTCAACTGTCACTTTGCGCCCAAAACCAACAATATTAAGCGAATGCCTTGATCATTTGATGTCCTATCCCCTTTTAGAGTCATACAGATGCCATTTTTTCCAGAGATTGCCTCTACTTTCAAAGTATAAAGTGTTCTGTTTATTCAGTTCTCAATGTCAGTCATCCTGTAGCCATGTCTTTCAGACGTCATTAAATCATATCCATTTCCCTCAATATATGCATTGAATTTCTCAATTTAATTTGAGAGTACAACGCACGTTCAGATGCAATGCCTTTCATTTCTATTTTCAAGCTAATATCTCTGCTCCGACGTTACCTTCATTCCCCACTTGTTTTCATAAACTCGCCCCACACCCGAGTTGTGGTAACCTCAGTTTAAATCACCACGAGTGGTCTCTCTCGAATAAGACAGCAGTCCCGTGGTCCTCTGGTTTTATGACCACTTTACCACTTTGAACATTTTGTATCTGCTTTTTGTATTGTAACTTCATTTTCCATTGTGATCATGAGTGTTGTGGTCACAAACAGATACATTCCCCGCCCCCACCACATTGCACATTCATACCAACTCCTCGACAATTCTTGACATTGTTGCTATTTATTAACCTATGTGTCTGTGACTCCAAAATATTCACTGACTCTCCCTCCAATGCTCTTGAGGGAAGAAAATTTTCAAGACACAAAACACCCTAAAAAAGAAAATAAATGTCATCAGCTCCGTAATAAATTGAAGATGATTCAAAAGGAAATAAAATTAAATTGAATACGTCGACTAGCTGAAATTTCAATCTCATGGGTAGGAAGGACATAATGCATTGAATACTCCCTCTAATTCAACTTCGGTCATTTTTTTTTTAGAAAGATATGATGCTACAGTTGTGCCCAGTCTGACTGAGAATGTACCGGTAGAACTGTGTGGATGCAGTGATCTTTTTTTTTTGACTCCTTACTTGAGAAAGGTTATGATTACATTTGAAACCGTTCAGAGATGTTTAACTTCAGTTTTCCATAGGATGAAGTGTTTATATTTTGAGGTTTAACTGGTAACCCAGGAAATGAGAGGTGATACCATTTATTAAGGCGAGATCTTGAGGAGCGTGAATAAGGAGGACAGTCAATAGATGCGTGTATCGTCCAAATCTGTTGCCATTATGGTTTGTACCTGTTGAGGAAGCTTATTTCTGGAAGAAGCCAGTTATTTGTAGATGACTAAAGTAATCTGCCTTAATTGTTACTGTCACTGAACCTGACTCTGCCTGAGATCTTCATCATTGGCTATATCAATAACCTGGTTACATAGCTATACAGAAGGGGAGGATTAGGCAATGGGAGGATATTTAATTGGGGAAGAGGAAACTATGATGCGATTAGACATGAGTTAGGAAGCATGGATTGGGAGCAGTTGTTCCATGAAAAGGCACTATAGACATGTGGAGACTGTTTAAGGAACAGTTGTTCCAAGTGATGAATAAATATGTCCCTCTGAGACAGGCAAGAATTAGTAGATAAAGGAACCTGGGATGACGACAGCAGTGGAGCTTCTCGTCAAAAGGAAAATGGTAGCTTACATAAGGTGGAGGAAGCTAGAGTCAAGCTCAGCTCCAGGGGATTACAGGCAGGCGAGGACGGAGCTCAAAAATGGTCTGAGGAGAGCCAGGAGGGTGCACGAGAAAGGCTTGCCATAACGGCAGAGGTAGGGGAAGCCCTAAGTGAGTTTTGTTTGCTTCTGTCTTTACGAAAGAAACGAACTTTGTAGTGAATGAAACCTTGGAAGAGCAGGTGTGCATTCTGGAATGGATAGAGATAGAGGAAGCTGATGTGCTGAAAACATTGTCAAACATTAAGATTGACAAGTCGCCAGGCCCGGACCAGATTTGTCCTCGGCTGCTTTGGGAAACGAGAAATGTGATTGCTTCGCCACTTGCGAAGATCTTTGCATCCTCGTTCTCCACTGGAGTCGTACCTGAGGATTGGAGTGAGGCAAATGTAATTCTTCTCTTCAAGAAAGCAAATAGGGAAATCCCCGGCAATTACAGACCAGTAAGTCTCACGTGTGTCGTCTGCAAGTTATTAGAAAGGATTCTGAGGGATAGTATTTATGACCATCTGGAAGAGCATAGCCTGATTAAAGGCAGTCGACACGGCTTTGTGAGAGGCAGGTCATGCCTCACAAACCTTATCGATTTCTTTGAGGATGTGACTGGAAAAGTTGATCAGGGCTGCGCTGTTGATTCGGTGTATATGGACTTCAGCAAGGCATTTGATGAGTTTCCCCATTGGAGGCTCATTCAGCAGGTCAGTAGGAATGCGATGCAGGGGAACTTAACTGTTTGGATACATAATTGGCTGGCCAACAGAAGACAACAAGAGGTAGTAGAAGAAAACTATTCTACCTGGAAGTCTGTCTTGAGTGATGTTCCACACGAGTCTGTCCTTGGGCCTCTACTGTTTGTAATTTTTATTAATGACTTGGATGAGGGGATTGAAGGATGGGTCAACAAGTTTGCAGACGACACAAAGGTTGAAGGTGTCGTTGACAGTATACAGGGCTGTTGTAGGCTGCAGCGGGATATTGACAGGACGCAGAGATGGGTTGAGAGGTGACAGATGGAGCTCAACCTGGATAAATGCGAGGTGATGCTTTTTGGAAGGTCGAATTTGAAAGCTGAGTACAGGATTAAGGATAGGATTCTTGGCAGTGTGGAGGAACAGAGGGTTCTTGTTGTGCAAGTACATAGATCCCTTAAAATGGCCACCCAAGTGGACAGGGTTGTTAAGAAAGCATAGGGTGTTTTGGCTTTCATTAACAGGGGTATTGAATAAAAGAGTCGTGAGATATTGTTACAGATCTATAAAACTTTTGTAAGACCGCTCTTGGAATACTGCGTCCAGTTCTGGTCGCCCTATTATAGAAAAGATGTGGATTCTTTAGAGAGGGTTCAGAGGACGTTTACCAGGATGATGCCTGGACTGGAGGGCTTAACTTATGCAGAGAGGCTGCCTGAGCTAGGACTCTTTTCTTCGGGGAAAAGGAGGAGGAGAGGGGACCTAATTGAGGTATGCAAGATAATGAGAGGCATAGATAGAGTTGATGGCCAGAGACTATTTCCCAGGGCAGAAATGACGAAGAGAGTGGTCATAGTTTTAATCCGGCTGGAGGAAAGTATAGAGGGAATGTCAGAGGCGGATTCTTTACACAGAGAGTTGTGAGAGCGTGGAATGCGTTGCTACCAGCAGTTGCAGAAGCAAGGTCATTGGGGACATTTAAGAGACTACAGGACATGCATATGGTCACAGAAATTTGAGGGTGCATACATGAGGATCAGTGGTCGGCACAACATCGTGGGCTGAAGGGCCTGCTCTGTTCTGTACTGTTCTATGTTCTGTGTTCTATGTTCTATTTCAAATCCGTAGTGACCCTGTGAATGAGTGGGGTTGGAAAAGGAAATATATGCCCCTCCAACCTCACTCAGAACCAAGATGTGGAGAAATTCACAAAATAACATAATTTACAAAGAAGAATTGAGAAGATTTGTGTTGGCTGGATATTTGAATTAAATTTTTTTTCTTCATTCACAGGATGAGGGTAACGTTGTCCAGGAAAAGTTTATTGTCCATAGTGTAAATAAGAGTGATCCAACTTTTTTTTAGGCCAGTAACAAAAGGCACAAGGGTGTTAGGCAACTGCCTCGGAGTGTACCAGATGATCTGAGGTTGATGAAGGAGGAAGGGGCAGATCTTCTTTTAGAAAACACATGCAAGGATAAAATTTATTCCTGTAGGCCAGGAGTAGCAAGACAAGAGTTTACATTATTAAGGACACAGGGTCCTCTTAGTCTGCAATGCTGAAGAATGAGAGATGTGGACTCTTGAAGGACTATTACCAGAAAAGGTAATGATAACAGGAATTCATGGTGAGACAAAAAGTGCTCAACTATGTAAAGTGAGGCTAAAGAGACCAGTGCAGATTGCAGAATTTTATTGTAGGACTAGTGGACAAACTCTCAGTTTCAGTAATGCAATTTGTCCGTGCTTCACTCGTAGGTGTGCTGCCTGCTCTTGTTGAAAAGCCAGTGAAGACGCAGACAAATGAAGAAATGAACGATGTTTTACAGGGAAATTTCCCAGATAGTGTAATCATAGGATCACACAGGCACAAGTTGAAGCAGGACAGATCAAATAGCACAGATAAGAAAGCTGGCACAGCGTTATCCAAGACTTTTTTTAGATCAGAGAAGTGGGACAGAGCAGAAGCAAATAGGGAAACATGAAAGTATTTTTTAGCTCTGCTACGCTTATTGAGTTGCAGCAGAAAGATGAGAAGTTAAAACAGTTATCTCAAAAAGCATATGCAGAAAAGGGGATTGAATGTATTTTATTATTTAACAAGTGATGTCTTAATAAGGAAATGGAGACCCCATCACACATTCAAGCATCTGAGAGAAAGAGCAGAAATTCATCAACGTGCTTTGCCAGCAGCTTCGAGAAAGGAGGTGCTGCGAGTGGCGCATGCGCTAACACTTGGAGTTCATTTTGGCTTGAGAAAACACAGGTTAAAATATAAAGACATTTTTATTAGAATGAACTACACAAGGATGTCAGTGATTTTTGCCAGACTAGTCATACATGTCAACTACTCGGAAAACCACATGCAGTAATAAAATCTGCACCTTCAATACGTATGCCTGCATTCGAGGAACCTTTCACCAGAATCTTGATTGCATCGATCCCCTACTCAAACAAAACGTTTTAATAAGCATTTACTAACAGTAATGAATGTGTCTACGAGATTTACAGAGGCAATCCCATTACTTAACATCACAGCTTAAAGGGTTGTAGAAGAATGACTTATTTCTGTTTGATAAATGCGGACTACCAAAATAGAAACAGTCAGAACAAGTATCAAACTCCACATCCAAAGTATTCAAGGAGGTTATGGATAAGTTGGAAATAAAGCAACTCAAATTTACTGCAAACCATTGGAATTGCAGGGAGCGCCAGAGAGATGGCAACAAACACGAAAGTCCATGTTGAGGGTTTATAGTCAGGATTGTCCAGATGATTAGGATACGGGAGTTCCACTTGCATCTCTTCCGATCAGTGATGCACTGAATGAACTAACCAAATTAGGTTCACTTGATTAATTTGTGTACATGAAGTAAGAGGAAGGTTAAAATTGATTTAGAAGAAGTTAATCAGTCAGAATTCGGAGACCACCCATTCGGACTATGTGTCAAATTTTAGAGAAAGTGTTACATAGAGCGACAGAGTTGGCCGGACAGCATTTAAACGCATTACCACATACAATGAAACAGGAAGCGGATCAGAAATCACAAGTTCACAATTTCGCAATTGGATCAACGTTTCAGTGTTACTTTCAGTAATAGGTGAGCCTTCAAAAGCAAGGTTTCGTGACCGTACCAAATTGAGCAGATATTCAGTGAGATGAACTATGTGGTAAGGACTCCAAACACGAAAAAAATCGCAAAGTGTGTGTCTGGTGAATATGCTTAATATGTGGCGAAGGAAGGCAAATGGAGAAGGTGTTAATGACCACAGCACAGAGGGAAGAACCAAAGTTAAAGGCTACTGAATTGGACAGTAGTCAATTCAAATCGGACAATGAGAATGCTGTCAAAAACTGGGATAAGTTAGTGAGTTACCTTTCACAAGAAAATCGAAATAACCTGAAAGATATTTTGCTATCACATGGGGAGCTATGTGGAAATAAACTGTGCAGTACGAACGTAATTGTGCAGGTTGTAGATGTAGAGGATGTGTTCTAATTAAGCAAAATGCTTGGAAACACAACCCTCTAACGTTGGTATAAGTTCAGAAGGAGATGGAGTACATGCACCAAGATGGCGTAATCGAAGTGAGTTGCAGTGACTGGAGCTCAACCATAGTCATGTTCGCAAAGCCAGGTGGTACCCAACCGTTACGTGTGGACTATCACAATATCAACGCCGTTACAATGACTTCTGCATATTCAATTCCACGGTTGGAGGACCGTATCGGAAAAGCGGACCAAGCAACTTCAATTTCGAATTTTAACTTCCTCAGGGGCTACTTGCAAGTGACTCTGTAAGATAGAGAAAAAGACAATTTCGGTTTTTATAACACCGAATGGACTACATCAGTTCAACGTCATACCATTTGGCATGAAGTACGATTCTGCCACCTTTAAGAGACTAACTAATGAGGTCATAGCGGGATTTTCCAACTGTATGGTGAAAATTAGTGACATGGGATTTTTTAGTTTTGCGTAGAAGGAAAATTTACAGCATGTAGTGGGCTTATTCGTTCGACTTTGGAAGGCAGGCTTGGTAGCCAGTGTTGCAAACAGTGAATTTGCTAAAACGCAAGACACCTTCCAGGCCATGTTATTGGACATGGATAAATGGCACCACGGGATGCGAAAACAAAAATAATTGGGGAATTTCCCACATGATCGACAACACACAGCTGTACTACGGTTCCTGGGATTGATTGGATGTTACCACAACTTTGTGACGAACTTTAGCCATGTGGCTGTTCCAATCACCGAATTGTTAAGAAAGGGCAAGAAGTTTCTGTGGGCAGCCGGCTGTAAAGCAGAAACACTGCGTTAACCACTGCACCAGTATTCACCAAACTGCATTTCACGAAACCGTTTAAGGTGGGTATCATTGCCATTGATGTAGGTGTGAGTGCGATGCTCCTGCAGGAGGATGATGAGGGAACTGAAAGACCAACGAGTATTTCACCAGGAAGTAGAACGTCCTTCAACAGAAATATTCAACGGTGGAGAAACTGACTTTAAACTTGGTGTTGGCATTACAACAATTCAGTGCTAATATTGCCAGCAAAAAATCTGAGACAATCATAAACACTGATCAGAATCCATTGACATGTGTGTAAACATTTAAGGGCACAAATGCCAGACTGCGGCTGCAGCCATTCAATTTGACAATTCAGCATGTGGCAGGTGCTGAAAACGTGATTGCCGATACGTTATTGAGATGCGAATGGCATATAAAGGCGTTCGGTGGTGGGTTTGCCACTGCCTAATTTTGCATGGGGTTGTGCAGATTTGCATGTTGACAGTTAGTATGTTGCATATGTCTGTTTAGATGACAAACCGGGTTTTTGAAGGATTATAGAAATGAATACACCATTTTGTATTGATGGTTATTTTCTTTACAAGGGAGGTGTCACAAAACTGATTGCTTTTTTCTAAAAGATGTTCTTTTTCGCAGCGATACTATGCCTTTGTTTTTTTTTCAAAGGGTTCATGAACGTTCCTGGGTCTGATTAGACTAGTGTTGTTCAGAGATTAAAGGTTATTGAGAGGCAATTTTGTTTATATGTCAACAGATGAGGTTTCAGGCCAAATTGGTCATGTTTTAGAAGTGTCCTGTATAATGAAAGTGGAGCTGTCAGCTCTCTAGCAGAGTAGTTCAGTGCAAGACAGAACTATTTGAGGGTTCAACAGTGAGCTGCGCGAAAACAGACTTTTTCTCTCTTTCTGCCCTTCTATCTTCGAACCGTAAGCATGTATTCCATTTTTTTAAACCGTTGTTTAAGGATGTTTGCTTATTGGGACTGTTGCACACAATCAGAAGAGCAGAATTTTGTGTCGTTTGGATATAATGAGTTGTGTAGTTTTTAAAAATTCTGTGTAATTTCCTGAATAAATGTTTTCTCTGTTTTAAAACCAGGTAGTCAATCTAGCCAGCTTACCCTGGGTAATTTTCACAGTGCAGTGCCAGAAAAATAATTGCTAAATTATGGTCTGGATTGCCTGTTCAAGAACATTTTGAGTGGTCTGGCCTGGACCATAACGGGACCTTCAGATATAACTGACCAATAACTTGCCAGAAGACCGTGAGAGATCGCCACTTTCTGACGTCGTACTGCACTAGGTGCCACAATCAAAGAATCATCCTCTACCACCTCCACAACCTCCGAAAAGGACAGCACCATCAAACACAGCTTACCGTCCCTTCCACTGTCAGCATTTAACATGGACCATTCCCTCTGTAACACCTTCCATCACTCCGAACACTTTCGCGTTCCCTCATGGCACTTCCCCATGATGCATAAGCTGCAACACTTGTCTACTTGTATTTTCCTTCCTCACTGTCCGAGGCCCACATCACACTTTACAGTCGAAACAGGATTTCATTTGTATTCTTTCAATCCAGTCTCATAACATTGTCGCTGACAATGCAGTCTCTTTTATATTGGGAAGACGAAACACAGACTGCGTTCAGGTGCAATTCCACTCTGTCTGCAGGAATAATCCTGACCTTCACCTTGATTCTCATTTCAATAACACACACAATTTTAACCCTCACGTTTCGGTCCTGGGATGCTGTAATGTTTTGGTGAATCATAACCCAAGCTCCAGTTCAACCGCACTTTACACTTTGGTACTACACAGCCTGTCGGAGTCAATATACAATTGGATAACTTCACCGCGTGACCCACTATGACTATTCTCCAGTTTTCAGTATTCCCCCTTCCTGGTCTCCCTATGACCATGTCTTGTTTGTATCTTGTTAATTCTATTTCCCCCATTCAACCTGAGTTTAAACACATTTTGCATTTAATTCTCTTTTACCACAGTTTAAACCACCTTTGTTTTGTGTATTAGGTATTCAAATCTTTTGTATCCGGTCACACTCCTCCACCATTGTCCATGGAATATGAAAACAAATTCCAAACATTTTCAATTCTGAATAAGTGTAACACTGGACTTGAAAGATTTACTCTGTTTCTGATCTCTACTGTTAGTACCAGACCTGCTAAATTTCTCCATAAATGAATAAACATCGAATTTATTTTCAATAAAACAATGAACTGTGTGTTATGGAATCTCAACGAAAAATAGAAATTGCTGCAGAAACAAGAAGCTTTGATGAATGATTGCTGGACTCGAAAGATTAACTCTGCTTTCACTCTGTACATATTGCCAGATCTGTTTAGATTCTCCAGCAATGTCACTTCCTGAAATGCTTCCAAAACCATGTGTCAAAGCTGCTCAATCACCACGCCAAAGTAGGAGCACCATGCATTGGGAAGTGAAAGATAACACAATGTGTTTAAATTCAATGGTTCTGGCACTACATAAGCCGTGTATCACTGACACTACATAGCTCTTTATCATAGTCATGGAGAGAAACAGAGGGAAACACGTTTACTTTAAACACAGATGATGGCACTACTGGAGGGAACAGGTTTAGATAGACTCATTAAAGGTTTTTACAGAATCCATGTATCAATTGTTATGATTGAACGTCAGAAATCTATAAGATAGAAACGGCAGTAATCCATGTGGTCCATCGATTTTGCCTTCCAGTTCAAGATAATGATGTCTGATTCTCTGTCTTCACACCATAAACCTGTTCTGTCTTAATTTAGTTCATGTCTAGTAATCTTTATATTCAGTGCCTTGTCTTCCACAGCCTTATGTGGTATGGAATTCCAAGGTTCACCAGTTGCTGAGTGCAGACATTTAGTCCCTGTCAGAGTCTCACCCTGTCAGAGTTCAATATGTTTCACTAAAATCTCCGCTCATTTTCCTAAACTCCATGGAATAAAGGCCCAGTCGATCCAAACTCTGCTTCCACAACAAGCTGGTCATCGCAGAGATCCGTCTGGTCACCTGAGTTGAGAGAAACATTGAAGTGTGTTTCTGTACTCCAGGATGGAGTAAGGTTGGACACACCAGCACTACCTTAAGTTGGTTACCAGAGTAACCCACTGCAAGAAGCATCTTCAAGTAAGTCCGAAGTAAAATAGTCCGTTATGATTTTGCTTTCATAAATGCGTTAGTATTCTCCCCAATTTTGTTTTGATTTTCTTTTCATAGATTTCTTATAATAGATAATCTATTATTATCCGTATTATAGATTTCAACAGATTCACTCCTGCAAATGACAAGTAAACTCGTCTTTATTCATCATTCTCAATTTTCTTTCTTTCTTTTATCATCTGTGTTTTGTTTACACAGAATGGTTTCCTAAGTTCGCACAATACATTTGAAAATAACGCAATGATCGCCATTACAATCAGCATGTATATTGCTTCTTCCTCCGATATCATAGTACGAAATACATCGTGTCTGTCAGACTTTTCAATGCTCAATCCTCAGCTGTGTTTCGAAATCCTATCTCGTTTTTAATATTGGTGATTTTAGTCTTTAATCGTGGAAGTCCCATAGTTATTTTATTCTCGGGATTTCCTGGATTTTCCTCCATGAAGGCAGACTTAAAGTGAATGTTTAGTTTGCTTGCATTTTCTCTGTTCTCAACAAAAAAAAATTATCCTGTCTGCACATTCATTTCCACAATTGATTTCATTTTCCTTTCAAATATCAATAGAAACTTTTCGGCACTTTTTGTTCTGTTTCTTGTTAGTTTGCATTCATGTTCCCTTTTCAGTTTTCTTCCAAGTGTCTTAGTCCTCCTTTGCGCTATCCACAATTTCTGAATCCACTGGCCGACCACAATATCTGCATTTCCTGCGCCACTTCCTTTGTTCTAATACAATTTCCTACTTGTACTCCTAACCATCGTTCATTCACTTTACCCGTTTATATTTGCACCTTGGAGTTACATATGGGTATGATATGCATCACAAAGTTTCTTTCATAAGAGCCATTGCTTGTCATCCATTAAATCTTATCTTTTCAAATCTTGCTTTTCCAATTGTTAGCACACGGGCACACCGCTGACTTAGTTTAAACCAACAATACAGAAAATATTTATCAGTAATCAGTGAAAATGTGAGAGGGAAAGAATTATTTAAAGTAGCTTAAATATGTATTTCTTCATGTATAACAGGGGATAATTAGCTAGCAACTATTTGCCACTCCTTCCTCGAGCCTATCTTTCTTTCCTTTCTGTAATGCTGTTCAAATAAAACACCGTGATTAAGATTTCCAAAAGAAATCTAAGCTAAGTATTTGTCTAATCTTGCTCTATCTTGCTCTGTAGATCTTCTTCTCCTTAGGGATTTGTGTTAAGAGGGCATTTGTATATGAAGGTATATTGAATAAAGCTATGCTTCGAAAAGTCCTTTCCCGCTAGTAACTTGGTACGTCTCCCTTACCTGTTCACGCTTTCTTTGTTTTATACGCTAAAGCATTGGATTGTGTCATTGGATTTCGATGTTGTCAATATACTAAATTGAATTTTGATTGATGTGTGGGAGTTTTTGGATGTATAATTCAAACTGATTGGCCGAATTCGAATTTGTTTTTGTCTTCAAGCAACTAGCGACTCTCGCTGCTAGACAAGATTTTACATTGTATCATGTTCAGAAAACTTGGTATTGTCAGGTAGTTCAGCTAGGCTTTAACTGTTTAAATGTATTGTACCCATTATACCTTCATAAAACAATTCACTGAAGGCAACTTGCCTCGCACGATTACAAGAAAAATAGAATGTTGTCTCTCAAAATTACAGCTAGGTCTTTTTTTTTTCCAGGGTGTTCTGTTCCTTCTCCGTCGATTCATTTGTCAGGAATGTCAGGATTGTCTTCTCTGTCGAGTCCTCTGTGCAGAATATCTTCTCCGTCACTGGTACCATTGTTATGTAGATTATGCTTTCTCTCATACATCGATGAGGCTGTGAGAGCCAGCGATTATCTCTTGGGAGCTGAGAGACTTTAGCTCTAACATATGACATCTTGCTCTGTGGCCTTTGTTCAACTGCCCCTTCTTTTATACCCTTTAAATCAGTATTTCTCACAATAGAATGGTTCTCAAGTTGTCAAAATTACCAGATTTATATTTAATAATTTTGGGCATCTCAGTGCCCGGTGCACTTTGTCTACATGGAAAAGCCTTTTATCTTCATAAAAGAAAAACATCTGCTGCTTGGCCTGCTAACTGCATGGCCTTTTGATACAAGTTATTCATTTCGGGCACTCTGTGAGCCGGCAGACGTTCAAGATGCAAGTCACAGACATCAATCTTAAGTGTACGATCACGGGGAAAAAACAGCTGATCTGGGGAGCACATAATAAGTTTCTCCTTAGCATTTTACAATTTTACAACCACAGAATTCTAACTTTTCTGCTTCCATATCTACAATTACTTTATCAAATTTGGCAAAACCTCCCCTCTTTGACAATAAAATGAACCATCATCATGAAAAGATCTTCATTTCTTAAAATTCTAACTCGATTATATGACTGGATTCACAGCTCATTAGAGTGAAATTATATATTTTATGATAATTCTATTTATGTATATGATTCATCACTACAGTTTCTTTACTCCGTAGAAAATTTTCTTTTAAACTTGCAATAAAGCATCTCTGATGATACTTCCGTGACCCACAACATGCACAATCCATGAATTAAATGCTTGTAACATGACACTATAACAAAAAAACTCTGGTGTTCCTGTCCTTAAGTCTTTTCAGAAAAGTTGAATGATTGTAATCAGCATTTTCAATAATCTCTGATGCATTGTTTGGAATGTAAAAATCAATATGTTGTGAGACCATTTGCAAACTCAGTAATTCCTTTCAAATGGTTGTTTTTGTTTTAAATAACTGATTGGCCTTTCAATTCCACAATCATCCCCCGTAATAATACCTTCCATCACCTACATCACATGAGCCAATGGCGATTTTGAAGGGATTCAAATAATTTGGCGTGACTGAAACTGATGCGATAGTTAACACTTTTTTTTTATTATCAAGTGCCTCCTAGCATTGTGCTTTTCATCGAAATTTTTATTCTTTAACAAATCCGTCAACGGTGCCAAAACAATACTAAATTTTGGTTTAAAAACACCTGTATAATTCGCTCAATCCTAAATAAAGTAGCATTTCCTTGTCGAAGATTCTCATGGAAATTTCTTGATGGCCTTCTATCCGAATCTCTGTTGTGCCCTCAGAATGTCACTTCCACCTACGCAAATATATGTTTTGCAAAGTGTATGATGTACTTTGACTCCGTAGGCTCTCAAACACCGCTGGCTAATGCTACATGTGATCTTATCACGAATGCCTGAAGATCACAAAAAGATCTATTTCGAGTAAAAATTAGCTAATTCTGCAACAATTTAGTTTATAAGCCTTTGAAAAGTGACTGGTGCATCTTTCATTCCAAAGCCTATTACTTTGAATTGATATAGGGTATTTTGGATGATAAAAGCAGACATTTCTTTGCATCTCCAAGACAAATGTAATTCCCAGTAACGGTGAAGTTAGTCCAACTCAGTGAGAGAACAGGCTCTTCTGACTTTTTCTATACACCGCTCCAGCCTTGGAATTGGGCATGAGTCAAATTTATTTGCAGCATTGACTTTCGGATAATCTGACAGAATCGTTGACTGTAATCATGTTTTGGAACCAAAACGATTGGCTAACTCCACTCACTTTGCCCAGTCACTACGATGTCTTCGTGCAGCATCACTTCTCCTTGTTTCAAAATCTGTGCTGCTTCGAGTAACGTAAGTCTGCAGGGGTGTTGCTTTATCGGAGAAGCTTTTCCTGCGTCAACCTCATGTAGTATGGCATTAGTGCTCCCCAATGCATTGTTATGTAAGATCTCACAACATTGAAAATGTCTTTCAATGCAGTTCTCTGTTCGTCGGACAGATAGCTCACTAACCTATCCCATTCCTTCAGAAATTTGTTATTATTCAATTTATTCTAAGGTGCAATAAATTTCAAATCATCTGGATTTGATTCCACTCTCTGAATAGCAGGAATCAATTCTGATTTCTCTGATTCTTTTTTCCTATCATAGTATTGTTTCGGCATGCTCGCATATCATACCTGATTTTTTTTTCCTTATCTGGCATTTTCAGAAAACAATTCATTGATTTCACTTCCTTTCAATCTGATAGTGAACAGTGCAAAATTCTTAAAAGACATTTCTTACCACTGGGAGCAGCACCAATTTACACCCCCATGAACAAACATACATTTTTAAAAGATTTCTTCTGTGCTTCTTTGCATCATTGGGTGCTGTGTCATCTTCAAGTGCAGTCTATGTAATTTACCTACTCTATTTAATGTTTATCTCACGTCAGATACATAATCAGTGACTTCACTCTTATTGGACACATTAACATTGCAACTGTTAATGCCCTCTTCCTTTGTGTCCGAATAGTAATTGAAATGAAATAATATGAGTAGATGCATTTGGAACATCTCTCACAGAAAATCTTATTAATGCGAAACCTTTATCCCCATCCTGTGGGAAATCTGGAAAATAAGTGCTCAGCATTGTCTTTCAGGCATGATGACAACTTTCTAATGCTCCCTGGTATTCAGCATGCTATGTACGTGATGTAAAGTATTTGATTCCAAAACTATTCGTGACCTTCTTAATAAATTTGGCAGTAAGATTGAACGCTTGGTTCTGACTGAATCACCCTGTGGAATCCATAACGGGGAAATAAAGCAAAAAAAATTCCTCCACAACATTTTTTGCTTTGACATTCCATAATGATATTGCTTCCAGAAAACCAATAGGCATTTCCATTATCTTGAGTGAACAATAGTTCCCAATTTGGTTTCAGGGAATGTACCGACACAACAAATTGTAACCCGTGCTCATAGGTTCTTGAAATGTGTGAATTAGCAACAACAACACTGTTTTATCACTTCCTGTGACTTTCCTACCATCTGATATGTATAACAGGTACGACAAAACTCATCCACATCTTGAAATAACGCAGGCCAATAAAAATGCTTCGTTTTTTATCCTGAATCTTCAGAATCCTGGATGATCTCCTTTACGTAACTGATGTGCTACTGTTATGACGTTGAATGCTGGCACTATACTTTTAAGAGAGAGGGAAAGCTGTTCTGCACTGACAGCTCATAAGAACAGTTTGAGAGTATACTGGAAATTGAAAATACATAACATTGGCAGTGAAATTGATCCCTGAGGTGTTTGCTATTTTGACAACAATTCAATTTTTACCAGTCAGGTGAAATTATGCAACAGGAAAGTCAAAGCTTTTAGAATTTATTGTTCAGCCAACAATGAGCTAATGACATGATCCGATGTTGGGGATGTAAAAATGGAGATAATATTTAAAATCAGACAGAGCAAATGCCATCAGAGAGAGACCCACGGCATTCAAACACTGTGTGTCAAAGATATCCTCAGTAAAATAAAGAAGATAACCGATGGAGACCGTCAGCCGAAAGAAGAAAGACACCAAAGACAACAGGCGCTTTATGTTTTGAAATTAAGTTGATGTAATTTTAATAAATGTCTTATTGGAGAAGCACATTGTTACAGAGTTGGAGGCATATAATAAACTGTTAGGAGAAAGTAGTCTTAGATTAATGAAAGTTGTTTTTTAATATGTTCAATCTTATGGATAAACAAAAATAAATTGATATTATTTTCTTTAAATAGCAGAATTTGGAATTTCCCTGCCACTCATATTTTACAGATTATGAGGCGGGTGTGAGTATTTCTGGGTGTTTGCTTTATGAAAGAGAAGCGTTTACTGCCAGGTCGTGAAAGTTTGGGATCAACTGGGATTTGGACAGTTTAAGACAGGTCCACTCTGAGATTTGAACAGACTTGAACAGATGGGGGAGATGAAAGATCTCAGCAGATTTAAACATTGCCGCTTAGTGTCCTAGATCTTTAAATAAACCATAGGTGAGATGATTCGTTTAATTTTGATCACTTGGGATCTGTTAAATTAAAAGTGAGAGAAGTGAGTCTTAACATTACGAAGGAGGTTATGGGGTTTGAAGATTTTTCCCAAATTCACCAAGAAACTTTAGGAAGTCAGAAAAAAGATATACTTTTAGAATTAGTAAATCGGTGAGAATTGGGTTTAATCAGGAAAAAAAGGAAAACCGAAATTGTAACGGAGTTTTTCAAGCACTTATGTGAATCAGAAAAATAGACAAGTGCAACAAAGTTAGAAAGTCTTATATTGCAAGTGAGTCAAATGGAGCCAAATGGAGTTAGAAGATAACGAAAGAGAGCGAGTTAAAGTGAAAGAGAAGAAAGACAGAGAGGCAAAGGAAAGAGAGAGAGAGGAGTTTAGCTCAACAAAGCCAGAGAGAAGAAAGAGAAAGAATGAGAATTCGAACTTCAAAAGTTGCAATTTCGACAGGAACGTCAAGTTGACAGAATTCTGATGAAGAGACGAGGAAGTGGTGTTAAAATATTGTCTTGATGTGGACGCTGTGGCAGAGTCCCTTATTTCATTTGAATAATTGACGAAGAAGATGGAATGATCAGAGAACCTGTAGCAATTCTATGTTGGTGGGCAGAGACACTGAGAGATTTTCAGCTCTGTCAGATGAGGGGTCAGAAGATTATGAGGATGACAAAGAGACGAGTTTCAGTCGTTATGAGTTTATACCAGGAGAGAATAGACAGCGATCAGAAACATAAAGAAGGAAACAGGTCAGATGGTTGAGTTCGAAAGAATTAAACTTAATAATTTTGCGAGTTGGTGCGGGCCTCAAAAATTGATAAGAATTATTAGGCTTAGAGAGAGGGTATTCTGGTGGAGCAATTTAAAAACTCACTTTCCGAGTTGGTAAGAATTCATGTGGATCAACAGAACGTTCAAGAATGTCGAAGACCAGGAGAGATAAAACCTGTGAGGGATAGAAATTGGGAGCAGGGGTGATCCTACACCACAAAACAAAGTGTAGACCACACTGGGAATAATTTACCACAGGTGAAAAAAGAACCCCAAAAGGTTGAAAAAGAGTTCAAAGACCTCAGGTATTTCCATTATGATAAGGTTGATACAGTGCTGGCTGGTGAAGGACGGCACTGTCGGGTAATATGTTGTAAAAGCAGCTAAGCAAGTGGCATTACTGAAAGTAGGAAAGGAAATCCCAGGAAAAGTCAGAGAGCTGGAGTAGAGTGCGCAGCCTTGGTAGTGACGGAATATTGAGTTTTGCACCATCTCTAAAATAGACTTCATCTCTGTGGGTACTCAGGAAGAACAAGATAGAATGGAAAAAAGTTGGAATTTCGGGAGATGCGGGATCTAATCAGCCTTTAATAGTAAGAGATGAATATCTTAGTACTCTTTCTGACATGTTATCCGAGAGAGTGGAAATTTGTGGATGATATGGTCAAATCATTAGCATTGCCTTTGTGAGATCAGGTTTGAGAACCAAACCAAGACTGGGAAGTGACACTGGGAGTGATTAAATGAATGTCAGATCCAGGGATGCAGTTCGTTCTTGGAAACGTTTTAGCAGGATCCAAGGTGGGAATGATGTCCCTTGTTATTGGGAAGTGAAAGAAGACCAGGCAACTGAGGACGAAAAAAGAAAAGTAGACTGGAACCTTTCAAGGCTGTGTTGCAACAAGATCCCACTCTCCTTTGTCACTGCAAGATGCAAAAGTCTAAAAAGAAAGTTGAACGAATTGAGGTTTAGTTCGTGAACACGCTGTTTGGCATTACGGTGCAGGAAAAAAAAAACTGAAACAAGCAGTCGCTCAGGCAGAAATATTTAGTACTGAAAGATGATTGGGCATACAGAAGAAAGGCTATAAAGTTATTTTATCTCTCTCTCTCTATATATATATAACACGCCTAATGAAACAAAGAATCAGAATGTACACCTGACAATAATTACCTTAAAGATAAAATCCAATGATGAAAACGGACACCATGACAGGTTATTCCAGAGGAGAAATTTACACAAGGGAACCAGGCTGTGCAGCCACTAGCATAACAGACAGGACAAATTATGGGTAGCAAATGAATTACAAGTTGGAGGTCACCTAAGTGAAGAGAAGACTCGGGCCAATGTACAAAAGTAAATCTATTGGCCTAGATTGTACAAGGATGTGGTTAATTCATTATGTACGTGTCATACGTGCCAAATGTAAGGCAGAGGCATTATTAAAACGAACATTTTTTGTTGCCAATTCCCACATTCGATGAACCTTTCACACGGGTTACGATTGCTTGTTTGAGTCCCCTTCATTAAATTGGAAGTGGGAACCAATACTTGCAAACCATAATAGATGGGTCTAACAGATTTCCGGTGGAAACTTCATGACAAGTTATTAAGGCAACAAGTGTGTTCGAGGTGTTAGTAGCTTTCAGTACGTGGTATGGATGACCCAGAGAGGTACAGTCAGACCATGTTTCAAATTTGTACTTCTCAGCTGTTTAACGATGTCATAGACAGCTGAAGCATACAGCACTTTAAGTCAAGTGGGCGCCATGCTGAATCTCACGGAGCTTTGGAAAGGTGACATCTGACACTGAAGGCCATTTTAAACGTGCACTGCATGAGGACCTTATGATTGGGATAAAGGTATCCCATGTTTACTTTTTCTCATGTCAGATGCCCAAATGAATGTACTCAGTTTACTACATTTGAGGTAATCTTCGGATATGAAGTGAGAGGGCACTTGACATTAATTAAAGATAAATTGACAGGACCAGATCGGATATGTCCCTGTTGGATTATGCAACTGAGGTTAGGGAGAGATTAAATTTAGTAGATGAGCTAGCTGAACTGCACCTAAAAAGAGCACAGCAGAGAATGGATTACAAGGCAGATAAAAACACTGAAATTCGCTCTTTTCCCCGTGGGGATTATGCATTAGTATTGTTAAAAGTGGTACGAGATCCCATCAAGGACAGGATTCGTAGTCCCTATCAAACTGAGGAATAGTTAATGCAGGGAAACAATCTGGCAAAGATGTGGGTGAGAAAGAAACTGCGTCAGGTATGCCACTTGAACATTTTGAAACTTTACTATAAACATGAGAGAGAACTGGAGAAAAAGTTGCTAGTTCCAGCTCCGCAGAGTGATAAATTAAATCCAGATGTCGGGGAGTTTGATGTCACTCAAAATAGTTAAACAAAGAGTTAGTTGTTTCTGAATGGAATACTTTATTGAATGATCTGTCTCAGGAGCAAAGAACCCAAGTGAAAGTTTTCTTGCAGTAGTATGAAGACATTTGTAGGAATAAAATGGCAATAACTAATACTACTGTACATGGGTGGAATTGTTGTTCCAATAATACAGCACACTTACAAACATTATCCTTTCAATACCACACAGGAGTAAGTGGATGCGATGCTCAATGAAGATATCAAACCAAGTCAGAGTTAATGCTGTTAGATGATCATATTAATTACGAAATCTGATGGGAATCAACGATTTTGTGCATACAATTCGAATGTCAACGCCGTAACAGAGTCTGACTCATGTCCTTTACCAGTCGTAGACTCTGTGTATAAAGTTGGACAACCAATTGGGCTTACTGTGTAGTTATTGCCACGTACCTTTACCATAAAAAGCTAAATTGGTTTCTGCGTTTGTTACCACAAATGGTCTATAGAAATTCAAAGTGATGCCGTTTTGAATGCAGAACGCATCAGTCACACGGCAAAGACTCATGAACAAAATTGTGGCTGGATTAACAAATTGTGCAATTTATCTGGACGGTGTAATGATCTTTAGTGCGTCTGAGCTCTTTGAACAATTAAGACAAACACAACTGTTAATAAATTTAATGTAAACTGAATTTGCGAAAGCAGAGGTGATGTCCTTGAAGCATAACATTCCTCAAATGAACACAAAAACCAATGAGCATCTTTGGAAGAGGCCCTTCAATTTTTGGAATGAAGCGGACTCTACCAGAATTTTGTTCCCAACGTCAGCAGTCTGGTGGAACCTCAAACAGATTTACGAAAGAAGAACACAAAATTTCGGGATATAAAACAATCCGAAGATGCATTTGAGAACTTAAATGCAGTATTTGCCAACATACCAGTTTTAATTACACACAAAAGTATTTGAAACACTTCAAAGTTGCAATCAATGTTTGCGATATAGAAGTTGGAACTGTACTGCTACAGCAAGGTGATGATGGAATTCAACAGCCAATTGGTTAATTGTGAGGGAGACTCAACACCCAATTTAGTAAATAATCTACCTTACAATAAAAAGGATTATTGAGTTTGGTACTGACGATTCTACATATTAATAATTATGTGATGAACAATCTGTCAGAGACAGTTCTGTACATAGACCATAAACCTCTTATATTCTTGGGAAAATTTAAAGACAAAAGTATAAGACTATTTCGGTGAAGTTTCAGGTTACAGATTTTAATTCACAAATTGTACGTCGGTTGTAAAAATGTGATAGTAGGTGCAGGTGCATTATTGTGGATTTAAAGGAAAAATATAGATAACATTGAAAAGATTGCAATGACATATAGAAACATACATGTGATTAATTAATATGAACTCTGATTAATGAACTCTGTATTTCATTGTAATGAGATGAAGAGTTAGAGAATAAAAATGAAGGCAGCTTTCATTATAATGGTCATTTTATTTCTTAATTGGGAATGTATTATGAATTTGGACATGTATACTTTCCCTCAGAGAGACAGTGAATGCTGTTTTCCTCTTACAGCATACAAGAGCAGTGTCAGCATGCACTGGAAAATTTAAAAATATGTAGCTATAAGTTGTGGAAAAGATTGCTGAGTCAGGTGCTGTTTTGACAATGCTTCTAATTTAACCAATCAGTTCAAATTATGGTCCAGATACGAAAAAAAAAACAATTGAGAGTGAACTTATTGCTTTCAAACATCGAACCAATGAGTCAATCTGAAGTTGGGGTTATAAGAAAGGCAGCATTTTGAGAATAAGATGCAACAGATGCCAGCGACAGAGATATACGACATTGGAACAGCTCAATCAAATGTACTTTTCATGTGAAACATATTCGCAATGAAAGGAAAAAAACCAACCCAAGGAGGCATTCAGCCAGAAGGAGAGACACTGAAGATGACAGTGGCTGTGTGGTTTTGAAATAAAGTTGATGTAATTAAAATAATTGTTTATTGTAAAAGTATATGATAATGTCAGAAGCAGGTAATAAGCAATTAAGAGAAGGGGGGCATTAGAGTTGTGAATACTTGTTGCTTCATGTTCCCTTTTCGAAAGAAATAATGAAATAGCATTTTTGTACATACTGGGAGTTCTCTGTCACTTATATTTTAACAGATTACGGTGCGAGGTGAGGTTTTCGGAGTGTTTCATTTATTTAAAAGAAGTGTTCATCGCTGTGTTGAAACAGATACCAATGAAACCTCCTGTCTTGAGTCTAACATCAACACAATCTGGTGAACTTTGCTCATTTCTCATCTGCACTAATCTGCTAAGATCTCCATTTCCTTTGGAAGACTTTATCCTTGACAACATACTACTCTGGAATGCACTATGATTACTTTCCAATTAGACTTTATGATATGGTTCCTTAATTGTTTTTATTATTTGGGTTGTAACTCTGTTCATCTTTCAGAACCAAACACTTCTGCGTGATCCTCTATCTGCTTTTCCTTTACCATATCATCTCAGCAGAATATCAGCTAACTAGACCTCAACTGCTTCATTTTTATCTTTTGATCGCTGTTCATGTTTTAATTTATTTTTGTGAGATCTTGTCGCCAAACAGACTGAAAAATATCGAGTGTTTTATTTTTGTAACTCCTCAGTTCCCTGGTTTACTTTTTAGTATTCCACAACAGTGGGCATCACTCCCACCTTGCCTCGTAATCTGCTGTATCAGTTCCACTATAAACTGGCTACCTGGAATAGCCACGTTTTCCATCAATCGCACGATCACCCACTCAATGTAGATTTAACTTATATTAAGCAGGGGAACACTACTTCCCTCTCTCCATGTTTTTTAACAGATTGCCACTCTCTCAGGCAATGTTTCAGAAGGAGTGCTAATACTTTACATTTCTTACTATTAGAGACTAAATAGCTTCCATATCTCTCAAGATTTTAACCTATTTTCCTACAGCCCCTGTTCTTCCTGAGTAAATCTTAAGTACGCAGGTGAAGTCTTTGAAAATATCAGGGGCTATTTACTGTCTAATCCTTGACTAGCTCCTTGCCTTCTCTTGGGATTACCTTGGCCGCCTTAACTAATATGACTGTTTTCGACACTTTTAATATATTGGTTGCTTCCTTTGTCTTTCTTAAACCACTACCACTGTGACTTTGTGTGTGCCACCGTATTGCAGTAAAAACATGAGATCTTCCAACTCTTTACCATCCTGTCTGCTTTTATTTTTGTCAAATGTAGCCAACTCTTCCCAGAGTGCTATGATTTTGCTTTTCTTTGAAAGATCTCTTTGCCGCCCAATTTTTATTCCTCGTGGGATGAAATTGCTGTCAGACGTTAGATTTCGATTTCAGCACGAATGCCTATTCGCTCACAATCTCTGCAGCTCTTCTTGCCGTTTTAACTTCCTGTTCCTTAGTATGAGTTCTTATCACTTCGGCAAGTAGGCTTCTCAACCCTTCTAGCAGAAGAATACCTCTCAAAGAAATATATATCTTTTTTTCCAACTCTATTGCTCTCATCCATCCACCAAAGTTGCTCTGTTTTATTTTTTCAAATTTGATATATGGTGGCACAGTGGTTAGCACTGCTGTCACACAGCGCCAGAGACCCGAGTTCAATTCCCGCCCTCAGGCAACTCTGTCTGCAGTTTGCACGTTCTCCCCGTGTCTGCGTGAGTTTCCTTCTGGTGCTCCAGTTTCCTCCCACTGTCCAAAAATGTGCATATTAGACGAATTGGCCATGCTGATTTGCCCGCTGTGTTAGGTGAAGTGGTAAATGTAGATGAATGGGTCTGGGTGGGTTGCGTCTCTGCAGATTGGTGTGGACTTGTTGGGCGGAAGGGACTGTTTCCACACTGTAAGACATCTAAAAAAAGTCTGACGTTGCTCCTTTCTTATCTTTCTGAACCGTTGTCTATATGCTTCTGATAAAATTCGTAGTCACTAAAAGATCGTTTTTTTACTTCTTCATATTCTCCCGTCACCTCCTCTGACAGCGCTGCAAACATCCACATGTTCTCTGGCCAGCTCAGATGAGGTGACATCCTCAAGCAAAGAGGATGTCACCTAGACAGGGGACGAAACGTTTGCAAGACAAAGTGCCAGCTCGGCGATCAGAATCACAACAACGAGCACCAGAGCTACAAATCTTCTCCCAAACTTTGAAGGTTCATCATTTCCACCAGAACATTTTTCCTCTCTTTATCTTCTAACTACAAACACATCATTTGCAATTTATTTTTCCAAACTCCACGACAGTTAACATTTTCTCTGATGTACATAATGCTTTTCAAATGTTGTTACATTTTCAGCTTTTCTGTTATCCCCAGATAAACCCAATTTTCGGCTATTTGCTAATTCTAAAAGTGTCACCGTTTTCTGACGTTTTAACCTGTCTTGTCAAAATTGCGAAGCATCTACGACGTCCAAAACCACTTCGGCAATGTTTAGAGGAATTTCCTCACATTTGATTTAACCAACAACAAGTGTCTGAACTTAAACAGGTCTTCTAATGTTCACATAAGTTTGACTTAGAAACATCTCATACTTGTCCGAAAATCTAGTTAAAACTGCTGGGACCTTTGCTTCCCTAAAAATGTTCAAATCTGTTCAAATCCTGAAACTGAGCCACCATTCTCCCATAAAGCGGAGTTTGATCCCACCCCACTTCAGGGAACTGAAACACCCACAGAGAAACACCTCATGCTCTAATCGGTACAAAGAATGTGAAAAGGTGCGTAACCCACTTCTCAGCAATTTATATACTTTAAATATAATAAACTCAACAAGTAACACTTTATGTAACTCCAAAGTGAACAAATTAAATTAACTGACATCAATCCGAAAGAATCTCTTCTAACTATTAACTATTTTTGAATTTAAAAAGTCGAATGCTACCCTAATCTTATAAATACAAGTCCCACTCATATAAAGGATATACGATTTAGTCCCTCGAGATTACAGCAAGATTATATGCCTTCTGGAGTTCAAAGTTTGGTAGAAGATTTGTAGCTCGGGTGCTCGTTGTTGTGGGTCTGTTCGGCGAGCTGGGAATTTGTCTTGCAAACGTTTCGTCCCCTGTCTAGGTGACATCCTCAGTGCTTGGGAGCCTCCTGTGAAGCGCTTCTGTGATGTTTCCTCCGGCATTTATAGTGGCCTGTCTCTGCCGCTTCCGGTTGTCAGTTCGAGCTGTCCGCTGTAGTGGCCGGTATATTGGGTCAAGGTCGATGTGTTTGTTGATAGAGTCTGTGGATGAGAGCCATGGCACTCATCCACAGACTCTATCAACAAACACATCGACCTTGACCCAATATACCGGCCACTACAGCGGACAGCTCGAACTGACAACCGGAAGCGGCAGAGACAGGCCACTATAAATGCCGGAGGAAACATCACAGAAGCGCTTCACAGGAGGCTCCCAAGCACTGAGGATGTCACCTATTCAGGGGACGAAACGTTTGCAAGACAAATTCCCAGCTCGCCGAACAGAACCACAACAGCCTTCTGGAATGTCCTGTGCCTTCTCCATTCATTCAAAATTAAGGTATGCGTCCTCCATAGTTTATTCTATCAGGAATGCCTTCTCAATCATTTGTCCCGTTGTTATTTAGGTGCTTTCTCGAATGCATAGTTGGGGATGTGAAAGCCAGTGATTCTCTTCAGAGAGCTGAGGGCCGTTTGTTCTAGTGGAAGGCAGTTTTCTCTGCAGCCATTGTCCAACTGCGCCATTTTATTGCCCGTGATGGTGGATCAACATTTCTTACAATACACTTGCTCCTATGTTGTCAAAATCGTCAGATTGAAATTTCGTAGTTCCCTCGTATCTGAGTACCTGTCTCAAATTGATTGTTTAAATTCGAAAGCCCGCTTTCCTCAATTAAAGACAAATTGACTCTTGGCCTGCTAACTGTACGGCATTTCGAAACAAATGTTTCAGTTCGGGTTCTCTGTGTACAGGCAAACCTTCAAGCTGCTACTCACAAATATTCATCTCAAATCTCTGAGCACAGAAAACCCCAGCAACCTTTAAAGAGAGAAGACAATTACCTTCTCACCCCCAGCATTTTACAATTTTATGAGAACCAAGTTCTAACTTCCTGCCTCCAAATCTGCAATTATTCTATACAAGCTCACCACACACAGAAACAGAAAGTGGACGAGCAGATCATGAAGCTCCTACTCAAGTATGAACATGTCCTGCAGCCATCTAGACGATAATATCGGGACGCCAGGAGGACATTCAGACGAACGAGTTTGTAACCAGGAACACAACGGTTTCAGTCGTTCACTGAGGCCTCTTCCACAGCAATCGGAGGAGACTTTTAATGCCATGTGTCCGTAACACAGGAATTGGAAGGGAATGTAGAATAACCTAGAATACTAATATTCACTGGGTAATATATAATATTGAGTAACCTCTTGGGATTTAAGAGTAAACAACTGGACATTTACAAAGTTAAACCACAAGCCATCAGAGCCAACATCGTTTATGAAGCTCGTGATCGTTACAGATGTGACAAGCAAGGTGAATAATGGCTGTCATGGAGATGTAATATATGTGTTCCTTCAGAAGGCATTATTAGGTTAATGCAGACTATTTAAGATTAATCCATAATACAATAGCACTTTTTGTCAGCAGTAATCTATTTGCTTCGATAGAGAATTGATGAACAAATCATGTACAGAGAAATAGAATAAATGTATCATTTGGTCCTTGGCAAAAAATAACATATCGGGTGTCAAAAAGTTCGGTCCTCAGATCAGAAGTATTTGTATTCTATATTATTACCTGGTTCAGGGGATAGAAATTGCTAGGCGAATAATGTGGTAGAAAAGTAAGTTGTATGAAGATGTAAGAAATATACAAATGGACGTGGATAATTAAGGTGAATGATCCAATATTTGGCATATGAAATTTAAGGTGGCTAAATATGTTGTTATTTATTTTAGTTAGAATAACAGAAAGGTACCCTATTATCTAAATGGGGTGAAAAAGCAGTTTGCTTAGTGCAGAGTTATGTAGGTGTCCTCGTAAATGTCACATTAAACTAGCAGGCCAGTACAGCAAATAATTAAAAAGCCAAGTACAATTCAAACATTTATTTCTAAAACGATCACATGTACAAATAGAGATGTGTTGCTAAAACTATGCAAAGCATTATTGACACTGCAACTAGAGCACTGTTTTGGTGCCCTGACTTGAGGTGAGATGTAGTTGCTTTGCAGGAAGTTCAGAAGAGCTTCACGAGATTTGATACAGAGATGAGGAGCTAATTGCAAGAAGCCAGAATGGGAGTAGATCTCACTGAGGTCTGTAAGATGCTAATGGTGATGGCAAATGTCGATGTGGAGTCAATATTTCCACACCTGAAGCAGTTTCGAACAAGAGATCACAGTTTTCGGATAAGGTCAGCACTAATTTGTTACGCGAGGAGCAGAATTTACTTCACTGTCCAGAATGCTTTGAATGCAGGAGCATTGAGCAAATGAAGGGGATGGAATGCAGACAGGAAAGCGGAACAGAGGCCGAGATAACATCAGCCATGGTATTATTAAATGGTGGAGCACAGCCAAGGGGTGAACTGCCGACTGACTTTACTATTTTTATTCAGTCCTTCGAATGTGCTACACAAGAAGGGAGGAAGATTGATAATCAAACAGGAAGCAGACACTTGGGAGAAAACAGTCTGTTCCTTTACAATAATACTGAAGGGCTTACGTGTGTTACTGACCACACGATCAGCTGAGAGGGACAAATACAGGCTTTCAGGAGACAGGCACAGACCAGGCTTTAAAGATATGTGTCAAATACATGCTCCTGTCAAACACGGAGCACTACGTGGGACACACCAAGAAATTAACAACAGCTCGACACACTCTACTGTATTGTTTCGTACCTTACAATGTCGGCACTCGATACACATGGGAGCCAAAAATCCAAGGCTACGGAATGATACAGAGAGACAGAGAGGTTCACATTAAAGATAACAACAGACAATTAATTAACTGAGACCATGTTGTGGATGAATTGTGGAAAACAATGGGGGGAGCTTTGGATCTAAGTGGAGGAGTGTGACCTTGGAAGGTCAAAATTCCAAGAATGAGAATATTGAATAAAGACATTGTTCGACCAGCTCGAATGGTTCCTGACATCAAATTCTGAATATGCCTCACAGTACCAGCCCAGACATCATAAAGTGGGAGAACATGACAGACCAGGACGTAGGGCTGTGCAGACGATGCCAGTGTACTTTGTTCTTTGCTGTGCTGTGCAGGCTATGCTGGTAAATTAAACTATCTGCCTGAGAATATTAAAATAAAGGCATTGCCATAGCCAACAGCAACATAGATCAGTGCACACATGAATGACGAATGAATGTGATTTTCGTGTGAGTTTGGATGCAAGATCCGGAGTATAATTTAATCCTGCAGGTTTGAAGCTGGAGATGTCAGCAGCAGTTTATTGACATCATTAAGGCTTCATTTCATAGCTCAAGACTGATATAGCAGTTTGGATAATCCAGTGAAGTATATTCTGTAAGTTTTAATTGTTAATTATTGGAACGGTCATGTTCTGGTGTCAGGAATCAGCTCATGGGCAGGGGATACATATTGCTTTAATTCATCTGCTTCAGCCTCAGATATTAGTCAGGGATGGGAAGCAATCAGAGGATGAAAATGGATTATCTAACGAGAGCAGAGGAAGTGACCTTAATGCT
Organism: Chiloscyllium punctatum; assembly: GCF_047496795.1. Taxonomy (NCBI): domain Eukaryota; kingdom Metazoa; phylum Chordata; class Chondrichthyes; order Orectolobiformes; family Hemiscylliidae; genus Chiloscyllium; species Chiloscyllium punctatum. The sequence goes on from NC_092789.1 coordinate 44,610,608, forward strand.
GCCAATATATTAAAAATAAGGGCAGATTATTCACAGCTGAAACTAATTAGGTCAATTCAGAGACCCACGAGGGACACTGCCAGAAGCAAAGATGAAGAGAGTGGATGGACTTAAGCAGTTAGAAGCGGTTTCTAGAGTGAACATTTACATACATAGTCTCAAAAATAATAATGACACGGTCAAAGATATCAAAGTATTTGAAAAGAACAGTATACAGTCGTACGTGGTTTACAGATATAATAACTGGACAGTGAGACTTACCAGGGACACCAACAATAGCCATGATGGGATAATAAAAATATTGAACAATGAAAAGAACATTGTTGATACGGGATGAAACTGACATCCAACGAAAATATCTGGAGACATGCAAAACATAAAAGGATAAGCTCCTGTCCATTTTTGCAGTATTCCAGTCTATTGTTCTCAGATGCTCGTCTATCTTTTGGACATTCCAATCTGTTGCTCTCAGATTCTTTTTTCTCCTCCGCCTCTGTCTCGAGGGGTTGATCCCTGTCAGTGCTGCCGATGATGCTCCTGCTCATATTATGGGATAACACATTGAACGAAGGTCATTTATCATTGAAACTGGAAACCCTCCAGTGGGAACATTTGAATCCAAGGAGACAGTTATTAATCACAGTCAATAAACAAACATGTTCAGTTAACTTGTTCGTTCTATTACTTTTCATATCACAATAAAATAGAGCATTTACTCGGTTAGGCTGGATAGATGAGGGTTGCAAATGGATGGACCAACTAATATATCAATTTTTTTACTCCTTCTTCCGTGTACCTGAGAGTCATGCCAGAACACTGCGGAGGTTTTTTTTGTTCCGCCTTGTTTATAAAAATAGACAGGGAAAAGGAAACTGAACAGCGACATAAAATGTGGTCGGGAAGTTTCTACAGATCATAACCCAGGAAAACAATACGTATTGCTCATTGAAATGTGTAATGTTACTCCGATTGTACAGTGCCCTGTTATCAAACCCTTTAATAAACTTGAGACACAGTTCAGAGCTTTGAGACTGCTTGTCTGGAACAGGAGGAAGGCAATATCTCCCTTGTACCTCTTATCGATGGAAAGCAGGAGGCCATTCACCGCACATTTGACGATTACCTCTTGAAAAAAAGAAAGCCGAATTGTTTGTACATTTTGCAAAATGGAATCATTGAAAGCATAGAGAAGTGGATCCGCAACTTTATGAGGTGTCGCTGAGAGGGTACCTGGAGTACATTGTGTTGCTTGTGTTTCAGTAAATGGGAAGGGAGGAAATTCCATCATATATGGTTTAAAACATGCTCACAATCCACGGGCTGCTATGTCACGTAATGTCTGAGGCCTGTTACACAGGGCGAGGTGGAGGCCATTCAGCCTCCTGAGCCCTTAAGAGAGGGACAGGAGGAATCCGTTCAGACTCTTCAGTCTGTTACACAGTAGCAGAAATGGCGACTCACTCCTGATCAGTATGGTACAATGGGAAAGAAAATAAGTTGGCTTTGTTGCAAACAGAAGTGTATGAATCAATTACATCGGTCGGCCATTCAACACTAATCCTGCAATCAAAAACATCTGTGTATGACTCTTCATCCAATTTTACTGAGCTTCCCCTGTCCGCAGCTCTGGATATGATGCAGAACCAAATGCTGTAACTACAGTCAACACGACTAATCCAGAATGGATCACCAAAGCCTCTAGTCTTCTAACTTTCCACAGCAGCTTAGAACACAACCTCCAGAAAACAATCCCAGCATTCCCACTTAGCTCTCCAATCCAATAATTATGTCAATCGCCTCTCAGTTCCACATTGAAAGATTAGTCTCAATCATTAAGATTCAATCATTCACGTTACTGAAGACATGATGTGCAGATTATGGCACACACTGGCGTTCACTGAAAAGGCACAGAACAAATTTCAATGGCGTGACTCACAGATGCTGACAGCCCCATATCAAACAAGGAGCAACACACACCATACTGCGACGTGCACGAAGGGCAGTCTACGCTTTTCTCTTATTGTTTCTGAGATTCTTCACGATAGAATCCGATGGTCCATGGTGCGCAACACCAAAGGATAGAGAAATATACAATCCAGTTATTAACATTAAAACCTGAAAATCAGTGAATTGACAATAAGTTGCAGAAATATGGGTGTAGACAGAGGGGTCGGACTCGCTGGACGTATCAGAATTTGGAGATCCAATCAGAAGAATGAGAGTATGAAATAAAGACATTGCCAAATCATTGAAATTATAAGTTATATCACATTCTCAAACCATCTCATAGAACCATCCAAGGCACCTTAAGCCAGATTGGTTATCTGTTGTACATGGAGCTCTGTGGAGACCAGGCCCGTGTCCTGCGCTAAACAGCATGGTAAGATTCCAGAGTGTAACGCTGTGCTGACAAGAGTAGTGCATTTATAAACCAAACCGGACTAAATATCTGACCATCATGGGGAAGTGTGCAACATCACCGCGTTACATTGATTGATAAGACATGATCAAGTGTCTCTCCTGCACGGGATGTTATGTAGACGACACCAGTGCATTTATCCTTAAACCAGACGAGATTTCCCTCCACTATGTGGAGCTATGTGGAATACACCAAAGCATTGCTTGGTAACGCTGTGTTACACCAGTGTCCAGCTTGTGGAAAGTTGAAGCCCATGCTGTTCTTGGCAGGATGTGTTTCTACCAACCATTTACAGCTCCGTTTCTCCATTGGGTTACGATAAGGGGTTGTGTGGGTGTGAACAATCACTGCCAGAGTGAGATATCCGGGAAATCAGTTAAAATACCAAGAAATTGGAGGGATTTGGCTTCTCAATAGATAGGGGGAGACTGAGAGAGACTCTCATGGAAGGATGTGTTTCCAGTTTAATGAATAATGAAATGAAAATATGCTGATAGCATCGTGCAACACGGGCCATTATTTCCAGGAATAATGGTTGAATGGGATATTAGTGTGAGTCAAAATGATGGAGAGATTTGGGTGAACATTTGTTCAGCTGTTTTGTAACTTGGAGTGGGCTCAGCAGACTCGTCGCGTCACAGGGCTGAATCTGACAATATTTTGTCTCAGTGTCATTTTCATTGAATGTGACAGAAGAATAATTAGCACAAGGCCGAGCTTGTTTCCTTGTGTCTTCTTATCGAACTGACCTCATTAACTATTCCCTTCCAAAGGTGTCCCTCTCATTCAGAGCCAGCCCAATTCTCCCACCCATCATGATTGGGGCTACTCACCATCGCCCGGATGCCCACAGATATCCTGTGATCCCCGGGATTATAGCTATCTTTAAAAGGCAAATGGGCCCTACAGGAGCATGACAGATAAAGAGCAATTGCACCGCGATAAGTCTACAGGTGCACTGCTCCTGGTGTAAGGGAAATTACAGAAGATGAGAATTATTTTGCAGAAGGGGCACCTCGAACAGACCTACCAAGCATGGTCGCAGCTCACCATTCAGCTCAGTGCAGTGTCTGCTGTCTGAGAAAGTCTCCAGCAATACAGGACACGTATCCAGAAACTACTCCACTCTGCCAGGATAAGTGTCATCGTATTCTCACTGCTCCCTCGCACTCACTGCCTATCTGTGATAGCATCGACACACGAATAATGATCATGCTCCAAGACTCTCACTGCCGCATGCAGGACCTTCAGGGTCCCTCTCTCACCTCCAAAAATCCCACAAATTGACAATTGTATTAATTAAATACTGCCAGCTGAATCACTCCGGGCACCTTACCATTTCCCTCTCACCTTCACTAGCATCAGCAACAGGAACACCAACTCCCACCCTCACTCCCTACCTCCGTTTATCCAATTTCAGAACAAGCAGCCTGTAATACAACAGAAAGGGACAAGCCGGGTAATGGAGTGCCCGATATCCGTTCCCTCAGCCCCAGACCCCGGCCATTTGGGAAGGAATCTGGCACAAGCTGGAAAGACGGGTACCACTTGTGTGGAGATTCTGAAATATCCACTTCCCCCCAACCGAGTAATGAGCAATGTTTTGTGAAGTATAAGTCTCACTTTAAACTCACTGTCATTTCCATTTCCTGCTGGCAGAACACAGAAGCCGGATCCGTGATGCCATTTCCCTTTTCTGGCGAGCTGAAAAAATGGAATTTTCACGGTTAGGGTGGGCAGGATGGTGGGCTCACAACACATCGCCTTCAACACCTACCAAGACGCCAGCATAGTAGGTCCCTCCAACGTATTCTCCTGCGAACAGCTCAGGTTCTGAAACGAATCTGCGAAATTTACTGCTGTCCCCACTTGCCCTAACAACTTCAATAATATGGAAACATATGCACCCAGCACCTTCTGCTCCTGCAGTCCCTTCATAAATATGCAGCCTATTTTGTATTATCTTTCAATATTCTTCCGACTACAGTGCGTCACCTCATACTGTTCTGCTTTGATCCTCACCTGTCACAGACCTGTACACTTTCGCTGTCCTGGAATTCAACGCTATTATTGTAAGTTTACCTCACTGAACATCGCAAGTTACAGAAATTGCAATAAAATTCATCTCATCTCCTTTCACAATAGTTCACTTGGGGTTGCTGGGATATAATTGCAAGGGAACGACACTTTAACATATAAATTGTGTACCTGGAACACTGCCAAAAGGGAAATCTTTTCCACATTGCAGACATTTTTTCACATGAACGTTTTCCACTCTGACGGCCTCACTACATCAACAATCCTCTCCACGCCAACCGTGTGTGTGTGCGTGTGTATGTGTGTGTGGTGCCTGTACGTGTGTGCCACTGTCCTGTTGGAATTCCACATTATCCTCCACGCACTTGACAATGTTTCCAGGTGTTGTGTGTGCAAATATTGAATTTGTACTCGTCAGAATCGACACAGAAATACTGACACACTTACTAGTGTATGCAATTGCAATGTTGACACAATCCTCAAGGAGAAAATGAAATATTTACACACACCAGACACAGCGAGTGAAATATTAGCGAACTCACATGGAGCAAGAGAAATACTGACCGATTTTCCATGTCTGTATTCGTGCCAGAGTCTTAGCGTGTCGCTCTGATTGGGGTTCATCTGGCAGTCTCTGCGATGTTTAAAGTGAAGCAATATCCCTCTGACACGAGGTGCGAGAAAGAGTCACGCGACCCGAAATGTTTATTTTCATTTCTCCGCATAGGTGGTGCCAGACCTCCTGAGCTTTCTCTTGTTGTCACTCTCTGATGGCGTATACTGCACCCCACCCCCCCAACACACACACACGCGGTGTGGAGTGGACTGTGAGGACTGTCGTTGTACGAATCCCTTCGAGAGCAATATGCTCATGTTCAGAAAGTCCAAAACTAGACAGCCTTGGTTAATGATAGGAGGTAAAATTGTAAAAGTCATTTAACAGATAAGTTTATTCAGACAGCGGGTCTTGCATGTATCGAATGAGCTGTCAGAAGAAGTGGTGGAGGCTGGTGCAACACGATATTTAAAAGGAAACTGATGTGCATATGAATTAGTAGTGTTTAGACCGACATGGGCCAAATCCTGTGAAATGTGACTAGATTAGTTTAGGATTTCTGGTTGGCATAAAAGATTTGGAATTAAAGGTGGCTTTCCATGTTGCACACCTTTATGTCTCTACATAAGCATTTACCTTAAGCATTTCCAAAAAAAAACATTTCATATTATTATGTATCCCTTGTCTTGAAATTCCCCACCCATGGGAAAAGGCACATGCAAAGATCCATGCCGTGACTGATATTACCGCCCTCTCCACTTCCCCTTTCCGTTTCAACAGACCCCATGACCCTCTCCAGTACACCTACAAATTCGGACCTGGCTTTTCAAAAAGGGCCTGAGTATGGGTTGCCTTGTGTGGCAGTAAGGGGGCGGGGAGGTTTGTAGACGACAATAGGGATGAGAGGCTATAAATAATCAGCTGCTTTGTATCACTTAACGGTTTTGGGCAGAGGGTAGATACACGTTAAAGTCGGAAATAGTGAGTGGCATTTGGGGCCAGAAAATATATTCGATCATCGTCACCGGTGCTCAGTACTAATATTTATTAGAGATCCTTCTGAGCGCAGAGTGAGATGGCCGGATTTAGTTTACCGAATGTTGCAGAATACAGTTAATATCTATTTAGGTTGAAAATCATACCCAAGCAATTAATGATGTTCATAGATTATCTTGGTGTAGAGCATGTGCAACATCCTACAATTGACGCAAATCCCTTGCACCTGTTTAATAATGAAACATGTCACCTGTGTAGTTAAGTAAAATCAACCAGATTTTGAAAAATCCAAACTGTGCTTACAGATTTCCTTAAAATGTGACACAAGATCTTGTGTAATGTGTAGCGCTCCTGCCTCTGAGCTAGAGATGTGGAAGTTGTGATGGTGACCATACCTCTGGGCTCAATGTCACGGAGGTCGCTCACAGTATGATAGAACAGGTTGCTGAACTAAAACACAGAAGTACTACTTTGTAGCTTTATGGGCTATTGGCATGTGGTGTCAGTGTCCTACCTCTGGGCCTAAAGGCCTAGTTTCAAATCTCAAAGAGGCCTTTCATAACATGTCTGAACATGTTAATTTAACATGTTTTAGAGTTGTGAGTTGATGGAGAAGGCAGAGGTGTCAGTATTCACTTGGAGAATTTAGGTCCGGAATGATTAAAAGCACAGCCATTCGTGTTTCTTGGCGTCAAATTGAAGCTTCGAGAGGGGCATGAATAGGATGAGCAGTCGATATATTTTCCCCAAGGGTTGGGGAGCCCAAAACTAGATTGCCGAGTTTTCAGATGAGAAAGGACTGATTTCAAAAGTACCTTCTCACGCAGAACGTGGTGCGTGATTTGATTGAGCTGCCAGAGGAAGGGTTGAAGGCTGGTGCAGTGATAACTTTTAAATAGGGCATCTGGATAGTTTGCTGAATAGGAATGGTTCAGACTATATGGAACAAATGCTGGAAAATGGGATTAGATTAATTTACAATGTCTGGTTGCATGGAATATTTGGCCCGAAAGGCCTGTTTCCATGCTGGATAAGAACAAGGACTGCAGATACTGGGAACCAGATTCCAGATTAGAGTGGTGCTGGAAAAGCAGAGCAGTTCAGGCAGCATCCGAGGAGCAGGAAAATCGACGTTTCGGGCAAAAGCCTTTCATTGGGCATAGAGCCAGAGTGCCTGCAGGGTGGAGACATATCTCTCCACCCTGCAGGGACTCTGACTCATTCCTGATGAAGGGCTTTCCCCCAAAACGTCGATTTTCCTATTTCCATGCTGTACAGCCGTAAGCTTCATTGATTTAATTGATTAAGGCCTCTGTGTAATCTTCTCTGTTCACTACATAACCAATCTTGGTATCAGATGCAAACCAAATAACGGAGCCTTCTAAAATCTCATCTATATCATTTATTGAATGACAAACACAAATGGATCCAGCACAGATCCCAGTGGAAACCCGCTGATAAAAAGCCTCCAGTCCGAAACACAGCCCTCCTTGGCAATATTATCTGAAGCCAGTAGACATGCACTCGCATGCCCACACACACACATGCACACTCGCGTGCATACACGCACACGTTCATGCAAGGAGAAGGCAGATTAGTATGAAAAAGGTGGGACCCACGATTGAATATCAGAGTGGTGTCGATGGGCCAAATCGCATAATACTGCTCAAATTTCATACTTCCTATGGCATGTATAAATTTGTGTGTGCATGCTTTTGTGTTTCTATGTCTATTTGTATTTCTATTTTTACGTTTATGTATATATTTTTATATGTCTATGTGCATGGGTGCATCTGTGAGTGATCTTTGAGTATGTTTGCATGTGCATGTCTGTGTGTGTGTGTGTGTGTGTCTGCATGTGTCTGAGAGTGTGTTTGTATGAGTGTGGTTGCATGCACATGTGTTTGTGTGCGTGTTTATTTGTGTGTCTGTGTGAGCTTAAATAAGACTGTGTGTTGGTATTTGGGTGTTTTTGTGTGCTTCTCAGTGTGTTCAGAAATGGAAATATCAATGCACATAACTGCAATTTTCAACCTGTTTGTCATTCATCTTTGCATCATCGTATAAATAACTTTGTTCAGCTCATAAACTTGTTATTTTAAAATATTAAGGGAATCTGTCCGACTTGTTGCTAAAACTGACTGTGATAAAGTCAGACCAAGATCATCGGCCATATTACCATTGTATGGGAAACGCCCAACTGCCTGGTCTATCTCCTACCCAAGATCTACAAGCTTGATAACCCCGGCTGAGGCATCGTCTTGGCCTACCCCTGCCCCACCAAACTCATTTGCACATACCTCGATTCTGTTCTATACCCCCAGGCTAGGATCTCTCCACATACTTTCGGGACACCAAACACGAACACGATCTCCTTCACGACTTTTCTTTCCCTGGCTCCCAAAGCCTCATCTTCACCATGGACATTCAGTCTCCACAGACAACAATTCGCCATGACCAGGGACTCCAAGCCCTTCGTATCTTCCTCTCCCTCCGTCCCCACCTGTACCTTTACACTGACACGCTCATGCGTTTGGCTGAAATGGTCCTCACTCTTAATAATTTCTCCTTTGCATCCTCCAGCTTTCTCCAGACGAAGCTGGTAGCTATGGGCACCCGCTTAGCTCTCGGTAACGCTTGTATCTTTGTGGGTTATGTGGAACAATCCACCTGCCGTAGTTAACCTGGCACCAATCCCCACGTCTTCCTCTGATACTGTGATGACTGCATCAGCGCCACCTCGTCCTCCCAGAGGAGTTTGGGAGTTCATCAACTTCAAAACACATTCGATCTAAAATTTACCTGGATCATCTCAGGCACTTCCCTCCCCTTCCTGGACATCCATCTCCATTGACATTGACCGACATAACACTGACGTTTTGTCCAAACCCACCATCTACAACTTCCTGGACTACAACTCCTCGCATCCTGCCTCCTGTAAAGATGCCATCCCTTATTCGCAATTACACCACCTTATTCATCTTATCACACAACGACCAGTCCCATCACAGAACACACCAAATGGTCTCTTTCTTTCGAGTGGGCAATTTCCCCTCCCACGTGATTGATGATTACCTCCAATACGTCTCATCCACTCCTGCATCTCCGCCGTTGAAAACCATTCCTCCAACCGAAACAAGGACAGAAAACCCCACTCCTCATCCTCCACACTAACAACCCAACCTCCTCCGTACATTTCACGCCATCTTCCGCCATTTCCGCCAAGTAAAAACAGACCCCACCACTAGACATGCATTACCCGAAACACTCCTATACATGTTTCATAATTACTGTTCTCCCGCAAATCCTACGTCATGCCCTGTCCTCAACCAAGCACCCTCCTCGCCCAGTACCTTCAACTGCTACCCCATGAATTGCAAAACCTGCGGACACACCGCCCCCTCACCTCCGTCCAAGGCACCAAATGAGTCTTGCTCGTCGATCAAACTTTCGTCTGCACTTCCACACATGCCATTTATGAATATGTTGCTCCCGATTTGCTCTCTTTTGCAGAAGGGAGGCAGGACACCTATTCGCAGAGTACTTCAGCAAACATCTCCGGGACACGCTTAACAATCAACTCCGTCGAACCCTTCAGGTCTCCTCCCACTCCGCCAAGGACATGCAGGTCATGGACCTCTTCCATTGTCACTCCTTAACCACCCGATTTCTGGAGGACGAACACCTTGAATTCTGCCTCGGGACCCTCCAACCACATTACATTAATGTAAATTCCACCAATTCCCCTCACATCACGTTACCCCAGACGCAAACGTCGAACTCGGCAGCGACTTCATGACCTGCCCTACCTGTCCATTTTCCTTCCCATCTCTCCGCTCAACCATCTCTTTGACCTATCAACTTTACCTCCACCTCCATCTAACTATCACACTCTCAGCTACGCTACCACCAGCTCCACTCCCCTTCCATTTGTTTCAACACTCTCTCGGCTCACGTCCTCATTCCTGATGAAGGGCTTTTGCCTGAAACTTCGACTGTCGTGCTCCACGGCTGCTACAATCTGAAGGTTGAGACTGGGACAGACGTTTAAGAGAGTAATTTAAAAAAGGCAAGGCAGTCAAGAGCAAAGCAGTCAATGAGGGAAAACTAAGCAATTAAATTTCAAATGTAACAGGCCGAACCTGTAAGGCAGATGAACTCAGCGCATGGATAGGAACCTGGAGCTGTGATATTACAGGCATTACGAAAATACAGGTGAGGGATGCCAGGCCAGGCAGCTTGCAGCTTGATGACCCAAAATGATAGAAGTGGAGGCGAGAGAAGAGGGGGAGTGTGTAGTTTTTGATCATTGAAAACATCACAGCAGTACTGAGAGAGGATATTCATGGGGATCGTCCAGTGAAATGATATTAGTGGAACTGAGAAATATAATAGATAATCCCTTTGACATGACTGTACGACAGTCGGACGTTGCGGCAGATTTGACAGGAGACCAGATAACTGTAAGAATGATAAGTTTGTAATGGGAGGGGATTTTAACATTCCAAACCCAGATGCGGACTGACATAGTGCTCAGAGCTTGCATGGGAGGAATTTGTTCAGTATATTCAAGAATCATGTCTCAGTCAAAATGTAAACGGCCCGACTGGAGAAAGGCGTAAAACCTGACCACCCCTTGTCAAACAAGGTAGCTAAAGGTACAAAGGTGTTCGGAAGGGATAATTTTGGATAAGTGACCACATATCTATTCGTTTGAAAGCAGTTATGCAAAACGATAGGCCTGGTCCCCAATTTAAATATCAAAACTGCCCTGGCCCCAATACCGAAGTTATTCGTCAAAAGCTTTCAATGTTTGATTTGAGGAAACTATTTTCAGGAAAAGAGGCATCAGGCAAACTGGAAGCTTTCAAAAGGGAGGTAAAATGAGAGTTCAGGGTCACCATATTCCTGTTCCTCTGATGGACAATGATGACACAATTAAGAAACAACAGATGACTGAGCATATGGAGGCTCTGGTCAAGAAAATGAAGCCAGCTGGATTACATAAATCCCTTGAAGAAAATTGCGTGTTTCACTTAAGAGAGAAATCAGGAGTTTTAACAGTGGGCCTGAGAAAGCCTTGGCCAATTATGCTCAGGAAAATGCAAAGACATTCTACAAATATATTAACAACACACGATTAGCCAAAGGCAGAATATAACCCCTTAAAGATCAACGGAGCCATCAATATGTGGAACAACAGGAGATGGATGAGATCCTAAAGGAAGTTTTCACGTCCGAGAATACAGTGGAGAAAGACTGGGGAATTCAGAGAAATAAACAGTGATATCAACAGAAGAGTTTGCGTTACAGAACAGGAGGTGCTGGAGGTTTCTGTTTCAAAGAAAAGCATAAAACGTCAACAAATCCCTGGGAAATTATCAAGTTACATTGGCGGAAATTAGTAATGAAATTGTGGGGCCACTTAACGAGCTATTTCTCGCACTGATAGCCACGGGTGATGATTGGCAAGCCTGGAGAATGCCGAATTGGGAATTTGAGAAAGGCAGCACGGGTAAATCAGGGACCTCAAGAACAATTAGCTTAACGTCAGTGGTGCAGATGTAGTTGGATGCGCTTCTGTGGGATCGGAGTTACATGCATTTGGAGAGGCAGGGATTGACGAGATATAGCCATCACAGCTTTGTGCACACAACGTGATGCCTCACAAACGTTACGGAGAGTGCTGAAGAGGTGACGAAAATGTAGATGAAGGCAGAGCAGCGCAATTTGTCCATACTGACTTTAGAAAGTCCTTGGACAGGGTTTAGCAAGCTATGCAGGTTAGCAAGTTTATATCACCTGGGATCAGGGAGAGCAAGCCAATTGGATGCAAAAATTGGCTTTACAATAGGAGACAGCACGTGGTGGCTGACAATTATTTTTCAGACTGCAGCTCTGCGACAAGCTGCACCATATACATGAACGATTTGATTCAGACATAGAACGCATTGGTAGTAAGTCTGTGGATATCAAAATTAGTGTTATGGTGGACAGTGAATACAGTGATTAAAGGGTATCTTGATCATCTGGGCCAGTAGCCCAAGCAATGGAAATGGAGTTTAATTCTGACTTTGGAGTTTGTTAAGACAAACCAGGGAAAACTAACATAGTTAGTGGTCGGGCCCTGGGCAGTGTTATCGAGCGGCGAGGAATCAAAGGGTACAGTTGCATTTTCCCTAGGAAGTGGCATGACAGGTTGACAGGGTGGTGAAAACAGCACTTGGCACACTTGCTCTCATGGGTAGTGCATTGAGTGCATGAGTTAACACCTTATGAGCCGGATGTACCAGACATTGTTGCGTCGCCATTTGGAGCACGGCATAGAATTCTGATCACCTGCTATGGGAAGTATTTTCTGAAACTGCAAAAGGAACAATGATTGACACGTTTGTTATCGATATTGGAGGATGCGACTGACAAAGACAGACTGGGTAAACTGGAAAGCAAAACGTGAGAATAAGAAAGCTATGGCAGTGAACCTAAGGAGAATCCATAGAGATTCTACAGATACAAATACATCAAAGCAACTGGAGAGATAACATCGCTCCTGAAATATCAACAAGGCCATCTATGTTTGTAACCTGAAGAAATGGGCGAGATTCTAAATGAATATTTCATGCCACAACGTGCTGTGGGTAAAGACAAGGAAACAAAGGGAAATAAAGAGTGATGGTTTGAAAAGGGATTCCCATGACTGAAGAGCTGATTCTGGACGTCTTATAAACAAAGGTACAGAAGACCTTACTTCCTGAACCATTACATCTCAGCACTCTGTGGCAAAGTAGCGACAGGGACCTGAGAAGTGATTTTTGTATTACTATCCTTCATATTTCCATTGAGCATGTAGGTGTGCCCTTATAAAGGCTTTTAAAACCATGAAGGCTATGTTTGACGTGAATAACCAGGTCTCCAATCCAGCATATGGGAGTCAATAGCTAGATGGCACAAATATGTGGTGCATGAGGCAAAAAAACTTAGACAGTATCGAAGGAGAACACTTTTCCACACAATGATATAACACGTACAATGTGCTGCTGGCGAAGTGGTAGAGAAAACTACACTTGTAACATGTAAAATACGTGTGGCCCTACACATGGAGCAGAGTAGGACTGAAGGGATGCGGGTCAAACATAGACAAATACGCCCTGTTCTGGAAATGTGATCAGCATGATGAGTTGGAGCGAAATGATTGCTTCCGTGCAGGATGACTGTCTACCGAAATTGGAGGAGGAGATTACCTAGATAAGGCAAGTTGTCGATAGTGAAGCAAGTGACAACAGAAGGGACACTAGTATGGATTGTGTATCGTGTCAAATATGTGGAGGGACCATAGTTAAGGGAGGAGATTACAAGGACAGCAACTGTTACAGGAGTTATAAATTATTGAAGATCACTGATCCACGAGACATGCCATAGATGGAGGGTTGGAGAGGGAACACAGAAAGGATATATCCCAGGCAGCATTACCACCCTCTCATGGGAGGCCTGCCTTCACCTGTGTTGTAGTGATGCTCACTTACACATCCCAGGTCTGGATTCTTAACTGTCAAGTCCCTGTGCTGTCTTATCACAACACAATTTAAAGTAGGGTTGGTGATTGAGCCTGGTGTTTGTCTGTAGTGTGCTTCCCCCTCCAGCACTGCATTTTCGTCATGTCTTTTCAGCCGATGGTTGGAGCCCTCTGATTGTTCTCAGCTCTGTGCAGTGTGAATAATCTTAACTCAGTGCAAGTTTTATTGAAGGCTGCAGAACCCTCTACCCTTTGTCTCCCTGGCTGACCAACCATCTTCAATGCAGTGATGGACGACACACCGAGAAGTCTACTGTGTCAAGAACTTCGTGCGCACCTACTGGGGACAGAGAAATATGCAGAATGGGAAATCAGACTGATGCAGTCAGTGTTACACATGGAGAATGGCACTGAGTACCGCAAAAGTAGGGAAAATGCCAGTTTACATCCCTGGCCTGTGCTGCCTTGCCTCTCTGGAGTGGAGAATTCTGTTGGCTTGGGAGCTAGTGTCGCTACAAGAAAGAGTGAAACACTGATGGAGGCAGCAATTAGACACACACTGCGAGGGATACCACATGAAGAGATACAGAGTGATATCAAAAGATTTCACGATGATTTCAGAATCAATCAGTTGTGTAGGATGAGCGGGTTTCTATTCATGGTACAGTGGGATCAATGTCCATTGATGAGCAATCTCTGAGCAGGCAAAATGATGGCTGAGTGCTCTTGCCGCTGGAGCATTTATGCAAGACCTCAAATAAAGTTGAGGGAACACAGGTTGAATCCCAATATCAGAAATGGTAGAACTTGACATCAAAATTTAACCAATCGTAAACACTTCGGAAAAAATTGATGATGTTTACCAAAAAAAAGCCATCTGATGCACACTTGCCCTTTTCTGAAGGACATCTGACATTCTCTCTTGGTCTGCAAGACATGCCCACTGTTACGTGTTTGCCTCTCAATTCCCTGTGAAATGATCGAGCTAGCTATTCAATTCAAGGGCAGCGCGGGCTGGACAATAAGGACTTGTCAGCCAGAGGCACCAACATGGCATGCGTGACTTAAAAATATTCCATTAGGATGGCCCCCTGGAACTGTGCAGAGACCAGTATCATGGCCAATTATGTCGGTCAGTTTATGGATAGGTCTTCAATTCGAGAGCGTGGATTTAGGGAGAATGTTTAGATGCAAACAGTTTTCCACATCCAAGGAGAAAATTAGAACCTTTGGAATAAAATCGGGATTTAGTTAAAGACAAGCAGAAAGGAATAGGAATGAACGGAGTTTATCTCAAACTGTAGATCAGTGAATAGGTCTGTGAGAGGTAAATGTGGGAGATAGTATTTTTTAATGGACTAAGTGTCTGCAGAAAGGAAGATAGATTTGTGACAGAGAAATAAATAAGACTTAGACATCAAAGAGCCATGTTTACAGGCCAAACAATATGTAGACAGAAATAATCAATGGCACACAAAATTGCAGCGTCTTTGGTATAATGTGAAAGCTGGTAACACTGACAATAACGGTTAACAAATGCATACAGAGAGAAACAAACTGGTCCCGAATCATGAAGTACAATCAGGATCATTTGTAGAATCAGGCTATCACATGTAAGCAAAACAAGAGCAGCACAGCTTTAGGCGATCTAAGGGCATTTTATACCTCATCACTCCATTAAACAGGATTTCATTGAAATTTGTAAAGAAAGCATTGTGATAATTTTGAGCAACCTCAATATTCTGCAGCAATCACACTGGCAATCGTGGTATTGGAAGAAGTGTTTGGAGAATGTTTTGTCAGTGTTTCTTTTAATAATGCACTGCGCATATAACTACATTAGATCGACCATTTTATGATGAAGCTGAATGGCAGAGATCTCTGGGAAATTTGATAAAGTGCAGTTTAAAAGAATATAAAGTTTTGAAAGACAGAACGGGCAAGCTGCAGCTAGAAACAAAAGTAACCAATTACATGAGTTTGAGAGGAGAACTGGCCAGGGTAAACAGGCTAAACGGCCTGAAATATAGGTCTGTAAACGAACAATGGAAAACATTTAAAGGAACACTGAAAAAAAACTCAACAAAAGGACATTTATTTGGAACAGACAAAACCTCAGCAAGAAGTTCTCACCGGTCGCCAACTGAGGACAAGAATAATCATATTAGAATATAAGACTTAGCAGATCACCAAAAAGTACTTAACGTTCTGAAGTGAGAGATTGTGTTAGGTTAAGTTCTAAAGGGATCGCAAATTGTGTCCGAGCAGGAAGCCGAATCATTATTAGGGTTTAATGAAGCAATTGGAAAAAGGGAGCGTTAAAGGTGCAGGAGCAGGGAGATTGCGACAAAGAGTGGCCAGAACCTGAATGGTGTTACAAAGCCTTGACGAATTGTTGCAGCTGGAGGTAGTGAGAGTCACATGTATTTTTATTTATTTGTTCATTCATGGGTGAGGATATCAGTGATTTTATCAGCATTCTGGTTGGGCAGGGTACAAAGAGATATAGGTCTTTCGAAAATAGGTGGCAGGTTTAAATAGAAGATCTCAAAAGGAAACGGTTTGAAGGGTCGAATGGCCTGTTCCTGTGCTGTAATTTTCTTTGTTCTATATCAATTTCACTGGCTGTACCTGGATCCCGTCTCATTTTACATTGATCTGAACTGATTAGCCAGTCTACCATACGAAACGTGGAACAGGGAACGCAGAACAGTACAGCACCAGGCGATTCAGGCCTCGATGTTGTTTCGAACTTTCCTCGTGCTCTCAGATCTACATACACTTCATTTTACTATCATCCATCCGCCAATTCAAGTGTCTATTATATGTAACTAATGGATCTGACTCAACTAACATGCAATTCACCAAACCACCACTCTGTGTAAAGAACCGACCTCTCTAATCTCCCCTTGTACATTCTACAGTCATCTTAAAATTGCACCCCTCCCCCCTTTTGGTAGCCGTTTCTGACATGGTAAATAAAGGTTTGCTGACTATTCACTCTATCTATACCGCTCATGATCTTGTTCACCTCTATCAAGTCACCCCTCATTCTTCTTCACTCCAATAAGAAAAGCCTTAGCTCCCTAATATTTGCACATATGAAATACCCTCTCGGCCAGGCAGCATCATTGTAAATCTCATCTGTACCCTCTCTAAAGCTTCCACATGCTTCCTGTAATGAAGGGGCCAGAACTGAACGCAATATTCCACGTTTGGTCTCACCAGTCCTCGAAAGAGAACTACAGTAAAGCCTCAGCGCTCTTACACTCAATCCGCCAGCTAAAGAAAGCCAACATAACATGCACCTTCGAAACAATCCTATTAACCTGGCTGGCAACTTTGAGGGATCTATGGAAATGGACACCAAATCCCTCTCTTCTTCCACACAACCAAGAATCTTCCCTTTATCAAAATCAACCTTGCAATATAAATCACTTCACACGTTACCAGATTGAACTTCATCTGCCCCTTCTCAAGTTAGTTTGGCATCCTGTCAATTCTCCTTTGTCACCTACAATAACCCTCCAAACTATCCACCACTCCACCAACGTTTGTATCATCATAAAACTTATTAGCCCACTCTTTCATATCCACATCCAAATCATTTATAGAAATCACAAAGATCAGAGGTCCTAGAACCGATCACGACAGAAAACTACTGGCCAGCGAGCTCCAGGCTTCGTGCTTTCCATCTACTAGCCCTCTCTGTTTTCTATTCGTCAGCCAATTCTATATCTAGACAGCCATATTTTCCTGACTTTCATGCCTCCGTACTTTTTAATGAGTAATATGTTTTGTTTCATCCTAATAGAGTTCTACATACAGCCATGGACATTGATAAGACAAGCTTAAGGGTATAGAGAGCACTGCAGTGCTTTAAAGAGATACTGAAAGATAGAATCTACTGGAGAAGATTAGAGATTAGGATGTTTGCATTTGGAGAAGCTGACCAAGATAATGAGCTTTCTGTAGAACTGGAGAGTATACAAACAGAGGAAAAATCTAAGGGATATTTTAGAGATCACTAAGGGAATCTGGGCCAGGATGAGGAAGCCTGGGAACACTTGTGCTGTCGCAGTGAGGACCAGTGCATCAGAGGTGAAAGCTGGTCCTTCAAAAGATGGTGGCAATTAAACCTAGAATGTTGCTGTTTCTTGCTCAGCACTATATCTATGCCTTGTCTTCTGGGTCTGAATACAGAAGTCCACTAATTCCGTGCTGTTTAATCCGAGTGATCGGACCGGCTGCAGGATTTACAGACGTGTCCCGATCTCACTACCCATCCCTCGCTGGCTGGTATGGACTGGTGAGTATTGTAGGTATAGAGAGGGTGGTATGAAGTGGAGAACGTTAAAATGATAGGGGGAATGGGAGCAGAACCAAATTATTACAGATATCGGGAAGGTGGTATGGACTGGAGAATATTACAGGAATAGGAAGTGTGGTATGACTGGAGAATGTCACAGTGATATTGAGTGTGGCATGGACTGGAGATTGTTGTGGAGTGAAATGATTTTATGCACTGGAAAATATTTCAGAGAGACTGAAGTTCGTGCATGAAGGAAGACAAAGGTAGCGCGGCTCGTTCTGAGGAGTGGAAGTTACAGTCATCGAAAGAGCTGTGGAATATCAGAGTCGCTTATGATATTAGAATGGGCTACAATGAGAAGAGTCAAAACTCTGACGCTGGGAAAGCACAGCAGGTCAGGCAGCATCCGAAGAGCAGGAGAAACGACTTTTCGGACAAAGCCCAACATAAGGAATGAAGCAGTGCGCTGAGGTGGCAATGACAAAGAAAGGGAGGGCGTGGGGTGGTAAATGAATGTGGGTTAATGAAGATTGGTCGGAGAGGAGGGTGGATAAGATAGGTGGAAAGGAAGATGGACACGTCGGACAGGTAGGACAGGTCTTGAGGACTGTGCAGTTTTGTAAGTTTGGAACTGGGATATCGTGGGTGGGGGTATTGAAATGACGAAATTCATGAAATCTACATTGATGTCATGGGGTTGGAGGGTCCCGAAGCAAAAGATGAGGCGTCGGTCCTCCAGCTGACGGGTGGTTAGGTAGTGGCGATGGAGGAGGTCCAGGATGTCCTTGGCGGAGTGGCAGGGAGTGTTGAAGTGAGCGGAGCTCTGCATCGATATAAGTAGGATATAATGGCCACAAAATGTCTCATTGATGGGGAGGTAGACAGGAAATGAAGGAGTTACACAGGTTAGAGGCTCTCAATGTCTGAATAGTTTAAACACAATGGGAGTGTTATAGGGACTGGAGGAGATGACACAGATAGGGATGTATTTAGAGTCTGAAACATGTTAAGTAATAAGGAGGATGCAATGGTGAGTCAAGGCTTCTGCAAGTTGGAGGACATGGGATTGAAGCAGGTTTCAAAGATAGCGATACCTGCAGAGTCCAGAGGGGATGATCCAGACAAGGATAGAGCTATTGATAGGGCTATTGATAGAGATAGTGTGTTTACTAGTAGCGGGCAGCATTTACGGAGATAAGCAGGCATGTAGAGGATACAGGTGATGACAGAACTGAGTGGGGTTTAACCAATTGGATGGTGTACCCAGGCAGGTGAGCGTTAAGAGACTGCAACCTCTCACCATCATATGAGCCTGGAAGCCGTCATAAATTTGGTGATGTTTGAAATCACTGAAGGTATTTAGACAGAGCGAGAAAGGAGTCACGTCTGGTGGAGCCTCCACAGTTTAGGAGGATTGTGCAGACTTGATAAAATGTAAGGAGGGTTGGCTTGAGAGTTAGTTGTTACAGAGATAGCAAGCATTGTAGGAACTTGCAGTCCTTGGGAAGGTTGTGGCGTTCAGAGGGCGTTCCGAAGATAGTTTTTTTTTGTGGGCTATGCATAACCTTCCGAAGACAGGGTGTTCACCGACACCGGGAACAATATAGGGACTGGACGACACAGAGATTATAATGGTTGCAGGATAACCTAGGAGTTAGGACCATTGTGGATGGTGTAGGAATTCACAGAAATGAGGTGGAGTTTAAGAGTGTGTGAAGATTTCTGAAAAAAGGAGCTGTGTGGCATTCCAAGTAATTAGTGGTTTGCAGTCCTGTCCAGATTTGGGCAAGGTTCACAATTAAGGACGGACAGAGCAACAGGAAGTGGTTACAAAAACAGAGATTGATATCGAATTGGACACTTGGTTCAATTGCCCGCTGAGGGTCATCAGCATTACCGTTAATCTTATGAAAATGAGCGGTTTCTCAGAGGAATAGATATGGTGGATACTGAAAGGATGAATCCTTCCTCTTATGGGAGAGACAAGCAAGGAGAGTCAATTTGACAAAAAAGACTTCCCATATGCAATAGAGAAAAGGGGCAGTTCTTTTGTTTTTCAGTCACCCAAACCTTCTTCAAGTTTGTTTTTTTACAACACTCATGAATGGTACAGGATAACAAAAAACAAGATCATTTGTACTGCAGGAAATAGCAAAGGAAGGCCAGTGTGCAAGGGCTGTTGAGGTTGGAGAGAATGAAGATGTTCAACAGCAGAAGAGGTTTACAGTAACGGTGTCCTGTCGGGACTGCAGAACGGAACAGGGTCACTTAATGAGAAGTAGACAACACAATTAATCAGAGGTAGACATGGCAATAGGGCAGACACAACTGGAAGATCCCAAGAGCTCTCTCTGTCATTTGCTCAGTGAGCTGCTCTTTCTCGATGTGGGGCCAAGCCCCAAATACAAACACCATGTTTTTTCCCTGCTCCTGGTATTCAGGGCCCAGTGCACTAACCTCTAAACCACTTAATACGATACCATAGGATAGTCATTTATACATTTACAGACTGTCCGTAAACACGCCATCCCTGTTTTATTCACTTGATGACTCACTCTTCACAGCAAAAACAGTCAGGACTCAGATTCCCTTCTTCTCCAATCCTCTGAATGACAGTAGACAGAAATAGAGAGAATTCATAGAACCTCGCTGTCTGAGTAAGTCTTAATGTGAAAGGTTTCATTCTCTCCACTTGGAAACCAATTCCCGCATCTCACAAATCTGCCACTTGAAAGTAACGAAGAAGTGAAGAATATGCCATTCAAAGTCTTTGATGGCATGAGCTCTGGTCAGTCATGCAGATCTGGAGGTCACATGAGAAGAGCCAGGTCAGTGTCAGGTACATAGACAGAATGGGCAAGAGATTCACATCTGAACTTAGATATACCAGCCTGGAAATCTCAAGATGTGGTCACCCATTCGAGTGAAAAATTCCAGAATGAGAACTTTAAGATCTCAGATTTGTGGATGTACAGACACACACTGTTGTGTTGTTGAAACCCGTGGTCGAATGAGAAACATCAATGATTCAAATTGTAACATCCTTTATTTTCCACAACCCATTTTTGGCTACATCCTTCAGGTTGTATGAATCACGCTACATTGAACCTCTTACAGGATCCATATTCCTTCCCACATTTGTACCATCCTCAAGGTCCTGCAGCACCTCATAACTCCATAATATGGCCTGGAATCCCCAACAATTCCTTACTCTGTAATATTCCCCAGAAGAGCGTTGAATGGTGGTAGAGGTTAAAGAGACAACGTAGGATATCGGGACGGCAGGGCTTTGCTGTCATTAGGGTGGTTGCATGGCAATAGTATGCTGTAATAATTGTTAGGTTTCATGGCAATACAGAACTCTCCTGTGGAAGCGTGGGTGAAAGGGGAGAGTGACGTTTGCAGAAATAGGGAGTTACAGCTGGAAAACATTACAGACGTGAGTAGTTGCATCGAGACACTGGAGGAGCTTGCTTTAATAGATTGTCTGAGAGCGACGGGAAGATGTTACAAGATAAGTCGGATTTTAGAAACTGCACCGGGAGGGTCACAGGCATTTGAGTTGGTTGTAAAGATCGCAGTGTTGCAGGGACCTGAGAGGATGACACAGATAGTGAGAATTGTAGGATCTACACAAATTGACATTGTTATTGAGATTGCAAGAGGTTACATCGATTGCCACGTTGTAGGAGATGTAGGAGATAGGGAGGTTTGGATGGGTTGAAGCAAATGACAGAGAGAGGGAGTTTTTTTTAGGACTGAAGCAGGATATATTTAGTGCGGGTTGTGTGGTTTTAGATAGTTGAAGGAGAGTTTTTAGTTGTGGAGGAGATCACATAGATAGGGACTGTTCATGACTATGGTAGATTTTTCATTGATAATGTGATCTGATGTGTCTGGAGAAGATTACATAGAAAATGAAACCTGTGGGGATCGAAGGCAAATACACAGGCATGATCAATCCTTTGGGCAGAAGGGTCTTCCCGGGATTGGGACTGCAAATGGGAGTTTACATGGAGCGGCAAGGTTGTGTTTACTGGAGAAGTTTCCACTTGTAAAGACAATGTTCGGGATTGAAGAAGTTGACAGATGTAGCAAGTGATCTATGAATTAGAGGAGGTGACAAACAGAATATTATAGGAACTGGAGTAGATAGCAGCCAGAGAGTGTGCTGTGGAGTTGAGAAGAGGTTATCAAGAAACTGTATAAATGAGGGGAAATTACAGTGAAGTAGCGCTATCGAGGTGGACAGCGAAAATGACAGTCAAAGGGGTTTTCTACAATCCCAAAGAGTTTACACAAATATATGAATGATTCTCGGAGTTGCAGGCAGCCATTGTGATGGGGTGTGCTGTAAAGAATGCCAAAGTAACTTTCTTTCTTCATTTCTCTATTCTAATCATAAGGATTGTAGGGAGGTACTCTGTACCGAAGATGACGCCGTATATTGGTGACATTTTTGCTCTGTACCTTATCTTTTAACTGAGGAATCAGTGCCTCAGGAACTTTGCAAATCAGATGACGCTATCGGGGGCGAGTTAAAATCTTTTCACTCCACTCATTTCAGTACACCTAACAAGAAAGCTAAGTCATTCATTCATTCGAAAGTTACAGGGATAGGGCAAACCCTCAGGGCAGAATGAAGTGACATGTGGAAGTTTGTAAGGACTGGAGAAGTTTACAATAGTAAACAGTGTGTAACTCACTGTTTACAGACTTAAGCAGAGTGGTAGGTAACAGGCAAGGTTCAAGAGATAAGGCTGGTTGACTGTAGGTGGTACAGTAACATAGCAAATGACACAGAACATAGCAAAGACTGGAGAAGTTTCACAAAATTCACAAGGCTATCGGTACAGGAGGAAGATACAGTTAGGGTATGGTATAGGAACGGGAGCATGTTACATCGATAAATGTATATGAGGGACTGGAGAAAGTTACAGTAATAGGGAGGGCGGTAAAGACTCACGTCGATTACAAAGACAGGGACAGTTGTAGAGACGAAATTACGTTCGCAATATCAAGGTTTCAAATTCTTCAGACTCGCCAATGTTACAGAGAGATGGGCTGGAAGATGTCACAGATATCAATAGGATTTTACGTATTGAGGGACGGTTTTACAGACTGCAGAAGGTTGCAGATTTAAGATGTCTATCAGTTATCGGAGGAGTCATCAAAGACACAGAAATCGCAGAGACTGGGCATATTTAAAGATCAAGGGAAGAGTCAAATGGCTTCATAATGTTCCACAAAGGGAGGATTGTCATGCAAGACTGTAGGGACTGGAGGTGTTTCTAAAGATTATGAGGTATATCGGTCTGGGAGAAGTTCAGAGGGAGTCAGATGCTGCAGGACAGAGTGGAGGAGTGCTTCAGGGACTGGAGAAGGTTAGAGAGGTAGCGTATGCCATAGAGTCTGGAGGAAGGTGCAAAGTTAGAGAGATTGGTAAATGTTGGAGGGTGTTACAGATATAGTTTGGGCTGCAGACATTGAACATGATGACAGATATAAGGATTAGTTGTTACTTTGGACATAATTCTGTCAGTTTCAAGGACACTGTGGAAAAAGATAAGGATTGTGCAGAAGCTAAGTTTCTAAATTTGAGGAAGATCACTTAAATTGCATGTCATTATCACTGGCCATTACCATGATCATTACACTAGATCTGACAAACAAGAACTTGAAGGAACTATCTTCAGTTGAGTCGAAAATCGGAAATTTGGAGTATTTTAAAGTGATAGTGAGAATTCGGGGCAAGTCTGTGCCGTGAAGAGTGAATGACAAAGGCAGCAAATCCACCTAATACTGATCAAGCAATATCTTGAGTTTGATAATGAAAATAACATACAATAATAACAGGAGAATATCTTCAATAGTATAAAGACTGCAAGGGGGTCCTTAACAATGAAGGAGCAAACAATAAACAATTCTTCTCATCTGTATTCACACAGGAGAAAGATACTGAGATGATGAGGTACGATAACATGTGAAGTTTAAAAATGCGATGGCATTAAATGTTTCTGCAGGCATAAGGATATATAAGTCCCCAGTGCACCATGAAATGTGTCCCAAGCAGCAACTGGAGGTAAAGGGCCCTGTTGGATATATTTAATAATTTGCTGGTCATAGGTGAACTGCAGAATGACTGAAGAAGAGCTAATCTAGTTCCTTTGTTCCTTTGTTCACCAAGGCAGCAGGGATGACCACGTAATTACAGTCCATGCAGTATGACGTCAGTGAGAGGGAAATGATTGGAAACAATTATGACGGACAGAAAGAATTAAAATTCAAAAAGGGAGGAATCAATTAACGATAGTCAGCATGGTTTTCATAGAGTGTGATCCTGTCTGATGAATTCAGTCGCCTATTTTTGAAATGGTGATGAACAATATTGAATACGGCAGTGCAGATGATAGAGTTTACATTAAAGACTTTGACAAGGGCTCACCAGGAAGGCTGGTCCGAAAAAGATCCAAAATTGGTGGAGGGTTGTTTTTGTGATTGGAAGCCTTTCGCCCAGAATGTACCAGAGCGAGCTGGGCAGGAACAATTGTTCTTGAAGATCTACATTAATGACTTGGATGTGAAAGCAGATGATATAACTTGTAGGTTTGCAGATAAAATGGAAGGTGAGGATTTTGTCCACACTGAGGGGAATGGGCTCAGATTACAGTCAGATGTCGATCAGATGATAAAGGGAGAATAGTGGCAGGCGTAGTTTACTTCGGATCAGTGTGAGGTTATACCTTGGAAGATCTAATCAGCGAAGAACATACTTAATGAATTTAAGAAAGAAGAGAACTTGATGTACAAGTCCATAAATTTCTGAAGATGCCTGCACAAGCTGACAAGGTGGGGGAGAAATCAGAATTGGGAGTGGAAGGGGGCTCTATTTCATGGTGGCGAGGGATGCTGCAGCTACTTGAGAGGGTTTAACTTAGTATTGCAATGGTGGAGGACTTTAAACAGTCGTAAGGCCTGAAAGAAGGTTAACTTTGATACACAAGTTAAATAGAGCAATTTAAATAAACAAGACAGTAAAGAACACAGCTGGCAATGAGGAAAAACTGAATCAATAACCTGTATTTATTTCAAAGGAAGAGGCCTGACATCTAAGGCAGATAACTCAGATCATGAATGGGAACATGGGATTTGGATATTCTAGGTATTACAGAAACACAGTGAGGGAAGGGCAGGACTGGCAGGTGAATGCTCGAAGTCACAGATGCAATAGGAATGGCTGATCAGAAGGCAAGAGAGGAGCAATGTTGGTGAATTTGACTGGGGAATCATCACAGAAACTGAATATTCATGCAGGATCGCCCAGTTAATCTGTAATAATGAATTTGAGAAATATGAATGCTTCGACACATTGATGGAATTGTACTGCAGGTTGCCAATAGTCAGTGGGAGATTGAAAAGCAAATACATCAGGAGATTTCAGATATCTGTAATAATGATAGGGTTAGAATGGTTGAGGATTTTGACTTTCCATTTTACCTGGGACTAATATGCAATTAATTGAGAGCAGTCTGTTGAATGTATTCAAGGAAAGTTTCTCAATCAATGTGTAAATGGCACATCTGGAGAAAGGGGCAAAACCTGACCTCCCCTTGCGAAAAAAGGTAGAGAGAGGCACTAAAGTATTCGTGGAGGAAAACTTTGGCAAAGTGAGCACAATTCTCTTAGTTTGAAAATAATTATGGAAAAGGTCAGGCCTAGTCGACAAGTCATGTTATAAACTGTGGCAAGGACAATTTTGATAGCATTGGGCAGGAACTTTGTAAAGTCGATTGGTGAGTTTTCCAGGTAAAAGCAAGTCTAGCAAGTCGGAATACTTTAGAAGTGAGTTAGAATAAGCGTTCATGTCCATCATGTTCCTGTTGTGTGCAGGACAATGCTGATAGAAAATTTGGGATAGAAATATTTGGATGACTCTTGAGACTCTGGTAAAGATAGAGAAGGTAGATGTCAAGTGTAGCCAACTATATCAAGTGAACCCTTGAACAGCATATGGGCATAAGAATGCATCTTGAAGGGAAAACAGGAACGCAAAACGTGAAATGAAAATTGCTTTAGCAGAGAAAGTTAAGGAGAATCGCAAGTGATTGTACAAGCGTTTTAAGGGCACAAGAGTAAAAGGGAGAAAATAGGGGGCCTAACCATCAATGAGGTCATCGATAAGTGGATCCACAAGGGTTTTGTAAGATCCTAAGCAAATATTTCATTTCAGAACTTCCTGTGGAAAAAAAAATCAGAACGCACTGAATGGAACAGCGATAATGGCGACAATTACTGGAATATTGTGTGCAACCTTGATCTGCTTGTGGCAGTTGAAAGCTTTGAGAAAATATTTACCAGGATGTTTCCTGGTTGGAGTGTTTGATCGTCACGGAGAAATTGAATACGCTGGGGTTGTTCTCCCTGGAACATCAAGGGTTCAGTGATGACCTCATAGACTTTTATAAAATCATGGAGGACATGGAAAACTTAAGTAGAAAAGGTTTTTTTCCCACAATATGTTTGCTTCCAAAATGAGAGGGCATATGTTTCAGATGTTCGGGCGAAGAAAAGGGTTCTTGCAAAAACGATTTAACGTGCAGAGTCGTGCATGTATGGAATGAGCAGTGACAGGGAGTGTCAGAGACTGTTATAATTGTACCATTCAAAAGGCATCTGAATGGGTGTGTGAATAGGAAGGATGTAAAGGCAGATTTGCCAAATGCTGAAAAATGGGACTATATTTATCACTGTTATCTGGTCAGCATGGACGAGTTGGCTCGGAAGGTTTTTTTTAGTACTGTACATCTCCAAGACATTATGTCTAAAAAACAGATCACATTCCAGAAGAGGCGTTGCTCTTGGTGTTAAAACACAAAATGTAGATATGTACACAGAAAATGATCAAGTGTATCTCAGGACATAGCGAGAATTTCAGCAGGAAACTGCGGGGACCCTCACAGAGATATTTTGAATATTGAGAACCATATGTGATGTGCTGGAATGCGGGAGGCTGGCGCAATGTGCATCAAAAGAAATGGATTTTAATGTATTGGGTGAAAAAGGCTGAAAATATGCACATGGAGTTCAATGCAAATGTTAGAGACAATCTGGGTAAATCTGAGGTAATTTATTTTCGTACAACAAACAGGGATAGAGCTTATATTATTAATGGTAGGGTCTTTCGTAGTGTTACAGAACATGTGAGAGCAGGATTCGGGTGCATACGTCTTTCAAGCTTGCAGCACATACAGACAAGGTGGATAGAAAATATATGTGACACGCTAGCCTCCATTGGGGGATTTCAAATGGGGACCCACATTTTTAAGGTTGAGGAGAGAGATTTATTTTTTAAAAAGACACAAAGTGCAAATTGTTTCGCAGAGGATTGCTTATGTGTGGATCAGGGCACAATGAAGGCAGAGCTGCGGATGTTCTGACTTCAGCAAGGCCTTTGATGAGGTTTGCACGGCACAGTTGTCAGTCAGCTTAGATCACATTCGGCCAGGTAGAGCTGGCCAAATAGACACACAATTAAATTGACGTTGGAGACAGAAGGTGTTGAGAGACAGGATTGTTGTTATGATTGCATTCCTGCGGCCAGCAGTGTGCCGAAATTATCGATGCTGTGACCATTGTTGGACATCATCTAAAGAAACACGTTTGGTGACCATGTAGCAGCCACGATTAGTTAAACGGTGAATGCCAAAGTTAGTGGCATAGTTCCAGTGAGTACAATTATTGAAGGGACTCTTGATCAACTTGGACATTGGGTCAAGAAATTAAAGATGGAGTTTAATTCTGGTGTTAGATTTGTTAAGACAAACCAGGGAGGTCGAACACAGTTAATTGTACGTCCTGGGTAGTGTCGTCAAACAGAGATAGATCAAGGGGTGTGGTTGCATTGCCACTTGGAAGTGGAATCACATGTGTACAGGGTAGTGAAAGCAGCATTTTGCACGATTGCCCTCATAGGTCAGAGCAGAGACTGCATGAGTTGGAGATATTTGTAACATTGTCCTCAATATTTCATTAAACAGAGGAGGCTACGGGGTGACCTTCGAGAGATTTATGAAGCCATGCCGTTGTGGGGTAAGTAAGGTGATTTGCTAAGGGTAGGCGAACCCAAAACTAGGGATATAATATGAGGTGAGACAGCAAAGATTTAAAATGGAAGCTGAGGGGCAAATTTCTCTCCAGAGGATGAAGCTTAAATAGAATGAACTGCCAGAGGGAATGGGGAGAAACAAGTACAATTGCAGCATGCAAAAGGCATGAGTGCAGGAACATGGAGAGGAACAGGTTTGAAGGGGTATATGTCAAAAGGACGCAAATGCGCCTCGTTCTGCTTCTTTGTAGAGGGCTTGAATTCTGGAATCGCAATATCATGCTCCAACTACACAAAAAGCTGGTGCGGCCACATTTAGAATATTGTATACATTTCTGGTCGTCCCATTACAGAAATGATGTGCAAGCATTGGAAAAGGTGCAGAGGAGATTTACCAGGGTGTTGCCTGGGCTGGAGGGAAGGTCTTATGATGAAAGACTGAGAGACTTGTGTCTGTTCTCATCGAAAAGAAGAAGGGTTAGTGGGGATTTGGTAGAGACAAACGAGATGATCAGAGGATTAGATCGGTTCGACACAGAAAGATTTTTTCCTAGGATGATGACGTCAGCTTGTACCAGAGAACACAATTACAAATTAAGGGGTGATAGATTTATGACAGACGTCAGAGGCAAGTTCTTTATGCAGAGAGCCGTAAGGACGTGGAATGCCCTACCTGCTAAAGTAGTTAACTCAGCCACTATAGGGAGATTTAAGCAACCCATAGATAAGTACATGGACGATTTTGGGATAGTGTAAGGCGACGACCTAAGAATAGTTTACACCGGTGCAACATCGTGGGGTGAAGGGCCTGTTCTGCGCTGTATCACTCTATGTTCTATGTTCGAAAGCTTGTTAGCGTGGATGACTTGGGCCGAATGGTCTGGTTCCATGCTACATTCTCTATGTCTCCAGTTATCAGAGGAGCAGCCTACTGTGATTAGGCATGTTGCAGAAACTGAAGAAGTTTCAGCGAGTGTCGTCTAGGTTGGAGTATGTTTCAAATAGGTGGAGGGATTGTCGAGACGGAATTAGGTTACAGGAACAGGAACTGTTATCGGTATTAGAATGTTTGAGGACACCTATTCACAAGACATGCCATAAATACGGTGATGGAGAGGGAACACAGTATAGGAAGGCCCCAGGCAGTTTATCAAACTATTGTGGAAGTTCTACTTTGAGCTCTTTTGTACTAATCCTCACTATTACTGCACAGGCCTGGATTGATAACTGCGAAGTCCCTCTGTTGTCTTCTTATAATAAGACTTCAAGTACGGTTGGTGATTGAGCCTGGTATTTTTTCAACTGTGCACCCCCTCCAGCACGGTTTTTAAGTCAAGTCTGTTAGTCATTGTTTGGAGCCCTCATATTGCTCTGTGGTCTGTGAAATTTAAGTGATCTCACCTCGCTGCAGGACTTATTGAAATGTCTAGATCTTCCTACAGTTGGAAGAGAATTGATTCAGTAGCTTACTGACTACCGCACAAGTCTAGGGCCGTAGGGCCTGTTCTGCACTGTATTGTTCTATGTTCTATGTTCTATGTTCTTTGTTCTACCTACGGGAGACAGTAAAATAGACAAAATCTGAAATTAAACTGATGACGTGAACGTTACACATGGAGAATGACACTTCGTCGCACAGTGACCTGGAGAGTCCATGTCTCCATCCCTGACCTGTGCAGCCTCGTCTCTGCATTGCAGTGTTCTGTTGGCTCAGGATCTGGAGTAGCTGTAACAGCGAGATGCGCTGCCAGTGGCAGCATTTAGATCAACATAGTGATGAACATCAAATGGAGGGTGACTGAGTGATATCAGAACAGTGCAGGAAAATTTCAGAATTAAATAATTGTGCGGGTTGAAGGGGTTTTGATTCAGGGTGCACTGGGATGTGCAGATTGCGAGCAGGCAAAATGGTGGCCGAGTCGTATTATCACCATACAATTTACACAAATACTCAGTTGATTCGAATCCCACTATTACAAGTGGTTTATAGTGAATTAAATACTTCGAAAAGAAAATGTAATTAAAAATCTGCAAATGAGTATTAAACAACTGCTGGTGATAAAAAAAATCCATCTTACGCAATCTTGCCCTTTATGCAAGGCCATCTGCCATCCTCACCAGCTCTGGGCATCACGGTGTATCTCCACAACCACAGCAATGTGGTTGCCTCTGATCCGACTACTGAAATGGCTCAGCAAGCCACTCCATTCAAGTGCAGCTCGAAGTCGGCAAGAAATGCTGACCAGCCAGAGACACCCAAATCCCACGAATAAATAAAAAATATTTCCATTGGCTTGACACCACTCGAACAGTGCAGAGACCAGTGTACTGGTCAATCGTGTCATTAGGTTTGTGGACAGTGCTTTTAATTGACAGAGAGATTGCAGGGACAGTGTTCATCTGAAAGGAGATTTCCAAATCTAAAGAGAAAAGGTGATGCTTTGGAACAGCATGGGGATGTGAGTGAAGACAAACAAGAAATTCTGGTCAAAAGCAATATTTCATCTTTTTTTTGAATGGAAAAACATCTGTAATGAGATAGATTGAATTGTGACATTGAGATAAATGAGATTTAATCACCAGAGAGACGTGCTTACACGGTTAACAAATAATGGAACATTAATATCCAAAGGTACTCTCAGGCAGAATAAAAAAGCATGATGGGAAACGCTGAAAGTAATAGATATCAAAGCCATTACAGAAACAGTATTTTCACACAGACTATGCAGTCAAATCAATGTCAATGCAGATTCTGGGAAATTCACGTAAAAAGCACAAGTAACAGAACAGATCTAGGAGTACGAACAGCAGTTTATTGATCATCACTGAATTGAAGAGGAATTACTTAGAATTCGTAACAAAGCCATTGTGATAATTTTATGAGACTTCAATCGTCACATTATCTTGGATACTCAACTTGGCAAGACTGATATTCGAAAAGGATTTCAGAGAACGGTTTTGTCAGTATCTCTTTGAATACAACATTACGCAATTGGTTCTGGACGTAACTACCTCAGGTCGTCCTTTCGGTGATGAAGCTGAGTGAGTAAGCCGTGGCACATCGGGAGATCCTCCGGGAAATTGTGATAAAATGAAATTCAAATCAGTTACGATGTTTAAAATGACTAGAGGAAGGACAAGCTAAATTGGAAACTGAAACAAAACCCACTGCTTGAGTTTGAGAGGAGAACTGGTCAAGGTAAACAGGATAAGCATACATAAATAGTTTCCTCTAAGTGAACTGTGGAATACATGTGAAGAACCAAAACATTAGCAAAAAGACATCCTATTGAAACAGTAAGGATCACTCAGGACAGAAAGGATCAGGTTAAAACCAGAGAGATTCAGAACGCTTCTGAAAAGAAAACGATCAATTTTAAAGAACACTTCTGTTTTATTAACAGACAATGGGCTACCAAAATATGGAAGTAGTGGTAAAGGTGATGCAATGTGTCTCCGAGCAGGAGGAGTGCAGTCCCAAGTCGACACATTGTCAAACTTTAAGGAGATGAGAGGAACAGGGAGGGTTCACTGTGCTGGAAGTGGTGAGTCGATATGTGGAGTGGCAAGGGCCTCAATGGTGTTTTTAGCAAGTACGAATTGCTGCAGCTTGAGGTATTTGCAGAGGAAACATGTTCACATCCATTCTTAGAGTAAGGGTTAAAGTGGATGGGCGATCAAACTTTGCTCACTGGAACTTGCCCAGAGGCCGCTCAGTATCACCAATATTGCCGTGAGTTGGGCGTTACAGTTTGGCCAAACCAGGAAAAAATACCGAATGACCTTCAATAATGGATATCAGAGAAAGAGTTGAGTATTTTTCCAGATAATCAACAATGCGTTGATAGTAGTCTCAACAATGTCTTGCACAGCTCCAACATGACAAACCAACACTTATTCTCAATTATCTGACCATTGAAGGCAAGTGTGCCAAATGTCTTTGCCACCTCCCTGTCTACCTGTGAAGCCACTGTTGACAAATTATATGCCTGCAGCCCAAGCCTCTGTGTCTGACAACAGTAGTCAGAGTCCTAGCACTGAAGATTGAATTCCTGCCATGTTCTTTTTCGGTCCGAACGCAGCACCTTCAACTAATCTCAATAAACGTCTCTCTGCTATTCCCAAGACCACCTGCCCAACCGATTTTAGACTTTAAAATAATCTCTTTCAGTATCCAAAATTCTACCAATTTAGTATTACCCACAAACTTACTGATCCTGTCTCCAATATACTCACCCAACTCATTCCTATAAATAACAAACAACATTGTTCCAGCACTCATCCTTGTGGCACACCACTGGTCACGAGCCTCTGGTCAGAACAATAAACGTCTCCCACCACTCTCTGTTTCCTATCGTCAAGTCAATGTTGTATCCGGTTGGCGAGATTTCCCTGGATGCAGTGTGATCGACGGTACAAATATAACTAGGTAAAAACAATGACTGCAGATGCTGGAAACCCGAAACGTCGATTTCGAAGCTCCTTGGATGCTGCCTGAACTGCTGTGCTCTTCCAGCACCTCTAATCCAGATACAAATAAAACTGACAGAGATTGAGCAATTTCTTCCCTAGCTTCCCACAATGTCCTGGGACACACCTGATGTGGAAGTTCATTGCAAACCGTCCAGCACCTCATGTTATCTAATACAAACTCTTTTTAAAGACTTCAGTATTTTTTTTCTCGAGGTTCCCGAACTTCCATGTCTTTCTCCACAACAAATACTGACATGAAACGATTTTGTTTACGATCTCATCCATTTCCATTAGTTCCACACACACACGATCTGGTTGATATTTAACGGGCCGTATTCTCTCCGTACTGGCTCTTCAGTCTTTGATGTACCTTATCCAAAGACTTCTGAAAAGTGAAATCAACCATTTCATCCCACCTCCACTCCCCTCTCCCAAATTTATTTAATATACAATTTATAACCACAGCAAATAATCAAGTCTAACATATTCATCCAGATATTTCTCTTCTAGAAAATGAGTGTTCATTTTTTTCAATGGTCCAGTTATAGCTGAATGTATTACACTGAATATTACATTGCAGCACTTTCACAGCTTACAGCCAGACCTTGGAGACAATGACCCAAATAGGGACGTCGATTGAGAACTAATAAAGTTAATACTATCGATAAGTTACCGAGCATACAGAGTCAGCAAGTTTTATTCACCGGCCATTCTTAACGAGAGTCAATCTCGGGGGCTGGAAGTGGTTACAGCAATTAAGGGGACGTGTATACATCAATGGATGGCTTTAGTGGCTGCAGAAGCTTACAGAATTATGAAAGAGAGTACTGACAGTAGGCAGTTAGTGATAGTGACTATTTTAGTGATAGAACATTGTCACAGACTGTATTGCAGAGATTTGACGAGATTACACACATATGAGGATTTCAAGTGGCTTCACAATGTTACACAAAGGAATGGTTGGCACGGAAGTGTCTCGGAACTGGAAGGTTTTAAACAGACAGATATGTTTGCTGAGATAATGCAAGATTAGAGTGAGTGAGGTGGTGTAGGACAGGATGGAGGAATGCTATGACGACTTGAGAAGTTTACAGTGATATCATGTGCAGTAGAGGCTGAAGAAAGATGCACAGATGGGGAGGTTGTTGAGGTCTGAAGGATGTTACAGTGACAGGGTGAATTGTAGTAACTGAAGAAGATGACAGAGGAAAATAATTTTGTTTTTTTACAGTGCACAGACCATACCTCTTGGCTTAAACGTCACGATGAAAAGAGGTAAGGATAATGCAGAAGTTAAGTGTCGAAATTTTTGGATGACCGCATAGAATTAGTTTATCAATGACAGGGTTAGACTGAAAGGAACTACACGAAGGTGAGACAACTTTTAGAACATTAGCTATTTTAAAGTGATCGAGTGACAATTCAGGGTCAGTGTAAATTTCAAAGGTGGCATTTCTAGCGAATACTGATCAAGTGATATAGTGAAGTTGAGAAAGGAAATAAAGTGCAATTAAAACAGGCGAAGGCCTTCTAACGCCCAGAGTTTGAGGGGCTGCAAATGGAAGGCAAACAATGTAAATATCTTAAATATCATTTAAGATGCGTCTGGATAGATGCATGATTAGGTGGGGAGCAGAGGAATACAGATTCAAAGGAATAGGGCGGCAAGTTTAGACAGTAGATCTGGTTTAGCTCAGGCTTGGAAGGCCGAAGGGACTGTTCCTGGGCTGTCTTTGTTCTTTTTTCTAATATTCACGAAATATCTTTGGCAGATAATGTTATGGAGTCTCAAACGGAAATGGGGTTCATGTCGCAATGCAGGTGACAACAAATACACTACTCTCCCTATGTCTCTCTCTTTCTGTCTCTCTCAATCTCTCTGTCTCTCTCTGTCCGTCTCTCTCTCTCTCTCTCTCTCTCACACACACACACACACACACACATACACACACACAGACGCAGACCCTCTCTCAGGCACGCACATATACTATCACATGCACTCAAACCAACGCATACACCTTCTCACTGGCTTATACTCCGTCACTCTCACGCACACACTCTACTGAGCACTCACAAACTCTAACACACACTTTCACTCGCACTCACGCGCACATCCACACCCTTCCCCCACAAGCATTGTCTCTCTTTTCACGCCCCCACCGCACCCCGTCACGTGCATACACACA
Organism: Chiloscyllium punctatum; assembly: GCF_047496795.1. Lineage (NCBI taxonomy): Eukaryota > Metazoa > Chordata > Chondrichthyes > Orectolobiformes > Hemiscylliidae > Chiloscyllium > Chiloscyllium punctatum. The sequence continues at coordinate 44,645,205 of NC_092789.1, forward strand.
GAATCAAGTCTATTTCGTGAATTTTCATTCACGAAATAGCAATTGCAGGTTGATTTTATTTCATTCAATACGTCTTCAATCTGCAGGCAGTCAATGCACGCAGTCAGTACATGTAACACTTCACAAATTCCTACTTTGGAAGTAGAACCAATCTGGCTCAAGATTGGGGCACAACCCTCTAACCTCAAAAGTTAAATGCAATGTTTGAGGTGAGATGTCACTTCTTTTTATGAATACTTACGTTATCTTGAGAATGAGACTGGAAAACATTTGTGGGATTAACGTATTTATGAATCAAAACCAGCTCGCCATCCAAAAAGTTGAAAGAATTATTGGTTTGTTCAATATATATCTTCAGTTGCATGACACTGATACTGTTAGTTATAAATTCCGTGTCTTACGATCTTGCTCCATAGCTGTCTTATGAAACAGCATCGCTCCAAAAGCTAGTACTTCCAAATAAACCTGTGGGCATATAACCTTGTATTTTGTGATTTTTTAAGGTAATAAATACAGAGTTAGACCATTCCGTCGAAAAGAGTTGGACCTTTCCGAAACCAAAGCGCCAATCTGTGCATGGAGCCAGAGAAAACAGTTGATTTCTTAAAAAAATACGTCTTATCTGCATTCTCAAATGAGACAGATGCTGTCGTAGAGGAATTCAGTGGTGATGCTTAGGTTCTCGAAAATGTAAAGATCAAAAAGAGGAGACATTATATGTTTTCAAAGGCAGGAAGATGAAGAAGTCCCCAGTTCACAATGTAATGTATCACAGTCTTCAATGGGAGGTAAGTGATGAGGGGCCCTGGCAGATACATTTACCACTTTGCTGGCCACAGGAGAAGTGCCGAAAGACTGAAGGTGAGATAATGCTGATCCTTTCATCAAGGAAAGCAGCAGGAAGCGGCCAGGTAATTACAGAGCAGATACTCTGAAATCGGTTGGGCATATACTCTGAAATAGGTGGGAGGGAAATAATTGGAAACAATTCCTAAGTACACCATAAATTAAATCTTGGAAATGCAGAGATTGAATGGGGATAATCAGCACTGATTACTGTGGAGTACTGAGGGACCTTGGTGTGAAAGTCCTTAGATCCCTGACGGAGTCAGCACAGGTCGATACATTGAGGAAAACACCTCAACTGCGGGTGGGAGTGAGGCCAATATCCTGAGGGGGAGAAGTGTTGGAGCTGCTCCGGAGGATTTAAGCTAGACTAACAAGGGTGTAAGATCCTAAACAGTCCTAAGTCCAGAAAGGAAACTGGGGCTGATACAGAAGTTGGAAACAACAGTTTGAATCGACTTCGCAGGAGCAACACAGCAAACAATGAGGAAAAACTGATGTACTACCTGTAATTATTTTATTGCAACGGGCCTGACAAGTTGGGCAGATTGGAACATGGGAGTGGAATATTACTGGCATTCCAGTAACGTCGTTAAGGAAGGGAGTGAACTGACTGCTCATTGTTCCATGGTGCACATGCTACAGGAAGGATAGCAGTGGAGGCAAATGAAGAATGGTGGTAGTTTTGAACAGGGAAATATTACAGAAGTACGTGAAGAGGATATTCCTGTGGGATCATCCTTTGAGGCTATCATGGAGGAAGGAGCAATAAAATTTGGTCATCACGTTGACACGACTGTCCTCCTGATTATCACTAGGAGACTGATCAACAACTAATGTCAGGAGATCTCAGATATCAGCAAGAATAACAGAGTTGTAATGATGTGGTTTTATAACCTTTCCAAATCTTGAATACGACTACCACAGCGTTAAATGATTGGGTTGGAGAAATTTGTTAAGTATGTTCCAGAAAACTCCCAACCCGATTGGAGAAAGGGGCAAAACCTTACCTCCCCTTTGAAATCAAGGGAAGGAAATGGACTGAGGTGGTCCTGAGGGAGCAATTTGACAAAGTGACGACAATTCTGAGTTTGAAAATAGCTATGGAAAAGGATAGGATTGGTCATCAAAGCCGAGTCATACAATGACGAAAGATCAATTTAGTAGCATGAGACAGGAACGTTAAAACGTTGATTTTGAAGGCTATCTGCATGAGAAGGGAAGAGTAGCATGTGGGAATATTTTTAAAACTGAGACAAAATGGGCATTCAGGGCCAACATGCTCCTATTACTGTGCAGGGCAATGTTGCCGAAATTCAGAAACACTGATTGTCTATATATGCTCTGGCCAAAAAGGGGGACACATGTCAGCTGGATCAATTGAATCCTTTGAGGAACATAAGGGCTGTAGGAATACTCTGCCTGAAAATCAGGAATTGAAAAAAGGGACATGAGTTAGATTTGGCAGAGGAGATTAAGGAAAATCCAAAGGCATTCTACAAGTATGTTAAGGGCAGAAGAGTAACCAGGGAGAATAAAGGATCCTTTAATGATCAATGAGGCCATCGATGTATGTAACTACCGTTGAGATCTGAAAGAATGTTTTTCAGAAAGTACTCAGAGGAAAATTGGGGAAATAAAGAGTGACACGTTCAGCCACTATTGGAATACTATGTGCACGTCTGGTCTCCCTGCTTTAGGAAATATGTTATGAAACTTCAACGGACTCATAAAATATTTAGAAGTATGTTGCCCGGGTGGAGAATTTGAGCATTATGGCGAGGCTGAATTGGCACGGGATATTTTCCATGGAGGATCGGAAGCTGAGGGGTGACCTTATAAAACCATGAGGGGCATAGATAGGGCGAACAGACAAAGGCTTTTTTTCGTTGTTGGGAGTGCAAACTTAGGTGACATAGGTGTAAGTTGAGAGCGGAAGAGATTAAAAGGCACAACCTTGTCACACAGAGGATGTAATGAGCGGACAGAGGAAGTAGCGGAGACTGATACAATTATAACGTTTCAGGGCTATCCGGTTGGTTATGTCATTATTGGCCAAATGCTGGTCCATGGGACTAGATGTCTCGAGGTTAGCTGTGCAGTATGGATGGGCTAGCTAAGTCTGTTTCTCTGCCATCTATTGCCATGACTCCACCACTCCGTCTTGAAACGCATCCACATTACCGAAGAGGAGATGCTGGAGGTTTATTTTTTTTTAATAAACAATAGTTAGATAAATCCCCAGAAATTGATTATGTGTACCACAGCACATTGTAGGTAGCTGCGGAAAAATAAATGCAGACTCCCTAGCAGAGCTGTTTCTGACACTGAGAACCACGTCTGATGTCCTGAAAGACTGGAGGGTGGGATAATGGAGTGTGAAGAAGGTTTTCTCAGATTACAAAGGGATCATGATGATATGGGTGACATGGATGAAAACTGTAGATCGAGTTCAAACTAATGTATGTGAGGTGAGGCATTTTGGTTCAACAAACAAGGGGAGAGCTCATACAATTAATAGGAGAGTCTGATGCAGTGTTACAGAACAGGGGATTCTTGGGTTCATTTCCATAACTCTTTGATGTTTGCATCACGTACAGACATGGTGTTTAAGAAGTCACTTGGCAATCCTGCCTTTGTTGCTCAGTCCCTTAAGTATATGAATTTGGAAGTCGTGTTCCGACTGTCGAGGAGAATATTCAGGCATCTTCCGTAATAGCCCGTCTAGTTCTGCTCACCCAGTTTCAGGAAAAATACGATTATACCTGGATGTTTCCGGGATGGAAGATCTGTTTTACACTGCAAGGCTGCATAGACTGAAACTTTTATCACTGCAACCTGAAGGCTGATTGGCGATCTGATAGAAGGTTATAAAATAATGTGTGCTCGTGATAGCGTTAATAGTAGTTGTCTTTTCCGAGTAACAGCGGCGTTTTGAGACTAAGATTAGAGGACAGAGATTTTAAAAAAAAGACGAGGGACAAATTGTTCGAGGGTGTGCTCTGTGTGATGAATGAACTTATGGAATGAGGGGTGGATGTGGTCACAATTACAACATTCAAAAGCATGTGTATAAGAACATGAATAGGAAAGATTTGGAGGAAAATGGGCCAGGAGCTAATCAGTGGGACGGATTAATTATAGATTATCGTTGGCTACAACTGAACGGTTAGTTCCAGTGCTGTATGATTCTGTGCCAATGAATATGATGTTGAGTCTATGAGGAATAGCCATGGATCTGAAGAGCAGTTAGCTTGAAGTCAGGATAGGTAATTTGTTGGAGACCATCCTGACAGATGGGATTTCTGTGTATTTGTAACGGCGAAGGCTGATTACAGGTAGTCAGTATGGCTTTGTTCATGGGAAATCATGTCTCACAAAGTTAAACTGAATTTTTTGAAAAGGTGACAAGGAAAGTGGATGAAGGCAGAACAATAGACGCCGTTTCTGAATTCAGCAATACCTTAGACAGGATTTAGCATGGTACTTTGTTTAGTCATGGACGATCACATTGTATTAGAAAGAGCGAGCCAACTGGATTCAAAATTTGCTTAACAGTAGATAACATAAAATGTGCGATGGAGTAGTGTTAATTAGACTGCAAGGATGTAACTAGCAGCGTACCATAACTATCAGTGCTGGGTCCACTGCTGTGCATCATTTACAAAAAGCGATTTTCTGAAAATAAAGGAGTAATTGCTCGTACGTTTGTGAATTCCAAGATTAGTGATTCAGTAGAGAGTGAATACAGATATTAAAGAGGGTCTTGATCCTTGGCCGTTCTGTGTTCGACATCACTGCACAGAGCCCGAACCTTACATGTGTTAATCCACCCTAGTTTCTCATAACAAAATCCAATACTTGAATGAAACTCCATTTTTCATTTCTTGGCCCACTGGTCCAGTTTCCTCGAACGTGGCATCACAGGTGGACAGCGTGGTGAAAGAAGAATTTGGCTCATTGCTCTCCTTGTTCAGAGCACTAAGTCTATGGATTGGAGATATTTGTGACATTGCCTTCAATATATCCCTTGGAAAACTGAAGCTACGAGATGACGTTATAAAATGTTGGTGAAAACATGCAAGTCTTAAATAGGAGAAATAGCCAAGGGTAAAAAAGTTTACAAAATTATGATGGGCATAGATAGGGCAAATAGACATTATCTTGTCCCTGGAGTCGGGGAGACCAGAATTAGAGGGCATAGGTTTAGGGTTAGAGGGGCAAGATATTAAAGAGACCGAAGAGGCATTTATTTCACACAGCTGGTGTTACGGGTATGGAAAGAGCTGCCAGAGGAAGTGGTGGAGGCTCGTACAATTGCAAAATTTAAGAGATATTTGGATGGGTATATGAATATGAAGGGTTTGGGCTGGCTGTTGGCAGGTGGGACTAGATTTTGTTGGGATATCCAGTCGGCATTGACGGGTTGGACTGAAGGGTCTGTTTCCATGCTGTACATCCCTATGACCCTAATACAGGAGGTGGAAGACCTGCAAAACGGTGCACTGAGAACAAGCCAGCTCCCAATGTCATGCAAAACCGAGGAATTCATTATTAATTTTCGGCAGTGTGTTACTCATACCAACCCCCCATACCCCTCATTCCCCCGCCCCCCCTCCCCAAGACACTCACACACATTACTAGCATAGTGGTGGAACGACTAGAATGTGTTATGTTCCTGGGAGTGGTCATTCACAATAAGCGTTTTTGGACTCTTCATAAAAAAGCACTTTTTGCAAAGACACAACAATGTTTCTCCTTCCTCAGGCAGCTGAGGTAATTTGGCGTGACGGCCAATATAGGTTCCATCGAGAGCATTCTGCCTGGATATACCACTACCTGGTCTGGCAACTGTCACATTCAAGATTGGAGACGGTCACAAAGCTTGTTGAACACTGCCCAGATCATCAAAATAACCAATCTCCCATCTATGGAATTCATCGACCAGGTCCCCTGTCAAGGAAAGGCCGCCAGCATTGTTGTTCAACCACATCGACTATCTGTGAGAAAGTACAGACGCCTGAACACGAGCAGCAAAACAATTTCAACTTTACTGTTATTTGAATACTGAATGGACTCACCGACTCTTAACATTCTCCTGTACCAGTGATTTTGCTTTTGCCGCTATTTACCTATTAGTTACTTATCTATGCTGCTTAACTCTAGGATCTGCCTGTGGTTCTTGAAAGACAAAGCTTTTCACTGTGCCTCAGTAAAATTCAGTTCAATTCAATTCAATTCAGGATCTGGAGTAGCTGTCAGACTGACAGGCGAAAGAAGCAACAAGTAGACCAACATGGTGAGGTATATCAAATGTTGAGATAATGCGTGCTATCACAAGAGTGCAGGAAGATTTCAAGATTCAACAATTGCATGGAAGAACGAGTTTTGACTCATGTTGCACGAGGAAGAGCAACCTGTGAACACGCAAAGTTATGGCCTCGTGATAATACCTAAATGTCATCTCATGTTCACGGGGCCTCAGTTCAAATCCCAACATAACAAAACGTTGAATTTGAATTCCCTGCTCCTGAAAATACTTAATTAACAATCTACAAATTAGCTGTAAATCTTTGCTGATGTTACACATTATCGATCTGACGCATTTGTGTCTTTAGTGAATAATATCTGCCATCCTCACCTTATGGAGACATCATAGTGTTTCTCCACATCTACAGCAATGTGGTTACCATTCAACTACCCTCTGAAATGGCCCAGCAAGCCACACAGTTTAGGGGCACCTCGGGGTGGGCAAGAGATGCAGGCCAGCCAGACCCACCCACAGGCCACGAATGAAAAATACAAACGACATTGCATTGGGTGACAAAAGAACCATGCTGGGACCAGTGGCATGGCCAATCATGTCGTTAGATTGATGGACAGGGTTTTAAACTGACAGTGAGGTCACAGGAACAGGATTCAGTTGACATCAGCTTTCCAAATCCAAGAAAATATGTGACAATTCCGTACCGCACGGGGATATGACTGAGGACAGGCAGAAGGCAACAAGAACAGACAGAGACTAACTAAAAGTTCACATCAGTTGAGAGGTTTGTGTGAGGAAAACGTGGCAGAAAAGTCAATTATAATATTCTTTCTTATAATGGACAAAGTAACTGTAATAAGGTAGATAAATTGAGACATAGAGTTAAATGAGCGTTAGCTGCCAGAGAGACATGGTTACAGGACGAGTAAAAGATGGAACATAAATGTTCAATGTGACACAAACTTGCTGGTTCTTACGCAGAATTGGAAAGCATAATGGGCAACCGTACAGGAATGGATAACACAGGCATTACAGAGAAAGCATTTGGCCTCTGATTATACAGTAGAATCAGTCTGAATGCAAATTGTCGGTACTCAGTGTCAAAAAGAGTTGGGGGAGATAGTTTTAGGCCATCTGACAGCATTGCATTGCTCATCATTGGATTAAACAATAATTCATTGGAATTTTTAACAAAGACACTTTGATAGTTTTGGGAGACATAACTTTCTTGTAAGCTTGGGCAAGCACACTGGCAAATATTGGAAGTGACTTTTGGAGAATGTTTCTGTCAGTATATATTTGGAAAAACATTTCTACAACTGTCTCGGGATGTAGCTGTCTCAGATTGATCATTGCGTGATAAGGCTGAGTGGATGGGTGATCTCAATTGGACAGATCCTCTGGGAGTTTTTTATTAAATGAAATTTAAATGAATTATAAAGTTTTAACCTGAATCACAGAATGGACACGCTACCAACAGACTCAAGATATGAGTTTGAAAAGAGAAGTGACGAAGGTAAACAGGGTATACAGTAAACGGTGTAAACTCCCAACAAAAGGGAATTCTATTGAAACAGGCAAAAACTCAGTAAAAATTCCCAGCTGTTCCTCACTCAGTACAAAGTGTATTGTATGACATTAAGAGGCTTCGAAGATCACTAAAAAATTCTAAAAATTCTGAAGCGAGAGGATGTTCTGAAAGTAAGTATTAAAGGGATTTGAACGAAAATCCTAGCAGGAGGGCAGTGGGAAGGGGAATCATTGTCAGTGAAAACTGAGATGATAGGAACAGAGACGTTGAAGGTGATGGAGGCAGTTTGAGTTTTACAGAAAGTGGCCAGGACCTGAAATGTGTTACAAAGCAGGTCGAAATTGCTGCAGCTAGAGGTGTTTGCAAATGAAGGGAAGGAAATATATCTTTTTAGTTATTCATTCATTGGGATGCAGGGTGTCACGGGTTGAAACAGCATACATTGCCGAATGCTAATTGCCCAGAGGGCAGGTCAGATTCAGCCATATTGTTGTGGGTCTGGAATCACATTTGAGCCAAACCATGTAAGAATGTCAGCTGCCCTTCCTGAAAGGACGTAAGTGAACTAGATGAATTAATCCTGCTAATCCAAACAGTTTTAATTTGGCCGCACCAACGTCTTGGACAGCCACAAATGTGCTCCAGATAATGAAGGCAAACGGTGTTAACACCTGCGTCACTACCTTGTCTTCCTGTGACACCACTTTCCATGAACTGTGTACCTACAGCCCTAGTTCTCAGTTTGACTTCTCTACGTGGGGCTCTAATATTAAGTGTACAAGTCCCACGCCATTTTGTCTTATCAATATGCAACATCTGGCACTCCATCTGCAGCTCCTCAGTCCGTTAACCCAGCAGAACTTATAATACGGTTGTATCACAGGTAACCTTCTTCATTATCCAATATACCAGCAATGTTAGTGTCACCCACAACCTACTTATCATGAAACAAGTATTCTCATCTAAATCATTTATCCAAATGACATCGACAAATGACACCTACTAAAACGTCTTCCGTCACACTCTGTCTCCAAACATCAAGCCAATTTTGTATCCACTTGAATAGCTCTAACTGTATCCCAAACACTTTTACAGTAATCTGTTCCTATTCCCTGGTAGTTTGTCAAATTACTTATGAAGGAAATGTAGACATGGTTGCCGGCTCTGCATTCATTTACCTCTTGGCCACCTCCTCGAAGAGTCAATCACGTTTGTGAGACACAATTTACCTCTCACAAAGCCATACTGTCAATCTATAAACAACCCTTGCCTTCAAAGTTTGTGAGAGGATTTGTAGCTCGGGTGCTCGTTGTTGTGGTTGTGTTCGCCGAGTTGGAAATCTGTGATGCAGACGTTTCTTCCCCTGTCTAGGTTACATCCTTAGTGCTTGGGAGCCTCCTGTGAAGCGCTTCTGTGATGTTTCCTCCTGCATTTGTCCTACATAAGACAAACAGGAAGTCAGCTAACGATCCGTATCCATGAACACCAACTATCCACGAAACGTCACGACCAGCTGTCCTTAGTAGCCACGCACACAGATGACAAGCAACATGAGTTCGATTGGGACAACACTACTACTATAGGACAAGCCAAACAGAGAACAGCCAGGGAGTTCCTAGAAGCATGGTACTCATCCACAAATTATATCAACAAACACCTAGACTTGGACCCACTATGCAGGCCACTGCAGCGGACAGCTGGAACTGATAACTGGAAGCGGCAGAGACAAACCACGATCAATGCCGGAGGAAACAACACAGAAGCGCTTCACAGGAGGCTGTCAAGCACTGAGGATGTCACCTAGGAAGGGGACGAAAGTCTGCAACACAAATTTCCAGCTCGGCGAACAGAACCACAACAGCCCTTGCCTTTTCCAATGCATGGAGCTAGTTTCTCTCAGAATATCCTCTAACAACTTCCTCTCTCACTGGCCTCACTGGTCTGTAGTTTCCTGGCTTTTCCAAGCAACCCTTATGTGATGGAACAATATGAGCCGCCCAACAGTTTTCTGGTACCATACCGTTTCTATTGATCATATAAATGCCTTTTTTAGGAGACCTGCAATATCTTCCCTAGCTTCGCACAATGTCCCGGGATAGAATTAATGAGCTCCCAATGATTGATCTAACTTTGTTCATTTTAAGATTCCATAACTTTTTCTTCGCTATTGTGGATTATTTCCAAAACATCACGATATATTTCCCAAAGCTCCAGGGTTTCCATGCCTTTCTCCACTGTAAATATTCAAGGGAATGTTTTGCTTAATAACTCGTCCAACTCCTTTGGTTTGTCACAAAGACAACGTCATTGATCTTCATCGTATCTTTTTCTTTCCCGAGTTACTCTTTAACTCTTACTGAACATGTTTAAAGGCTCCTGAAAATTCAAGTAAACCATATCCTCTTTACCAACACTCCTCAGCCATACTCTTATCTATTTTTCCAATGATATTCGTACAAACAAATAAAATCTAACAGGCTCAAAATCAAATTCTCTTCTATGAAACGTCTCTTCCCTTGATTCTAAGGATGCAATTAGTATTTAATGCCATAAAATTTACAATACGTTGCAGCACATTCCTGAATGACTTTCAAGCTAACACCGTTGGTTTCAGACTGACTCCACAAAAGGTTTTGACATACTTGTGTATCACTCTGAGAAAAGTAACTTTCAGTGAATAAAGAAGGCAAATCACATGCTGGCATTTATTACAAGGGGAATGGAGCCTAACAATAGGGAGGTCTTGCTAAAACTTTGCAAGGTACGAATCCGACCACAGAAACAATATTATGAACAGTCTGAGTGCCCTAAGAAAAGATAATTTTGCATTGGGTGGAAACCAGAGAAGGTTCAATGTGCTGATCCCATCAATGGAGGAATTTTATAATGACAACAGGCGGAGTATATTTTGTTTGAACCAATTGGAATTTCGAAGAATGTGAGAGAAATTGAATAATCATTCAATATTCTGAGGGGCTTGGACAGGGTAGATGCTGCCAATTTAGAAAATAGAAGAATACAGGACAGCAATAGGCCCTGCGGCCTACCATGCATTTGTCGACTCATCCTATCTGCCTACAAGTGGTCGTTATCCCTCTAATCTCTGCATGTTTATGCTTCTGTCTAATGCCAAGTTAAAAACTTTGCTCATACCTCCACTCTCAATTTAAAACCACTTGATTCGCACACCTCATTTAAACTTTCCCCATCTCCCCTTAATTATATGCATTGTTATGTTTAACATTTCGGTGGGGTCAATGTGATTTCGATCATAAACATTATCCTTGCCTCTCCTTATTTATCCTTCTGTACCTAGTTTCCCCTCAGTCTTTGACACTCTAGAAAAAACAATCGAAGATTTTATTCTATGTCGCCTTACAGCTAACATACTCTTAACTCACATAAAACAGGCAATCTGGAATCTGCTTTTTCACGCATTAAAAATACTCCACCTTCTGAGAATCGATTCGCGATGAGAACTACTTACAGTACTGCAATTGCGGTCAAACAAAAGTTTCATACAAATACAACACGATGTGCAAACAACTACACTCTATCCTGTGACCAACAAGGGCAAGCATGGTATGTACTTTCTTTTCTAACTTACAGGGTTGTATGGACACTTTCAGGCAGCTGTGGGCGTGCCCCAACTTCCCTCTGAATATCGTTGACCCTCATCTCTGTTTCCTCTTACATTTAATATCACAAATTGCATCATAGCACACTTATCTGGATTAAACTTAATTTCTCATCTCTCCACGCACCTTTCCATTTGTTCTGTATTTTGCTGCAGCCTTTGCTATCCTTCTTCATTAGCCACTAACTATCACGTCGTCTCTAAAACATATCTTTGACACTCACTTTGATTTTGCTTGTGTGCGAATCTGTATTCAGGGTGCATAAAATCCAACCAAGATCTCCCACATTCAACGTGGAGATGAAGAGGAATTTATTCACTCACATCACGGTGAATGCATGAATTCCTGATTTCAGAATGCTGTCGAGGCTGGGTAATTCAGCATATTTGCAGCAGAAATGGTCGGATTTTAATTCATTTGGGATAAAATGGTTACGTGGAAAGGGAGGGAAAGTAGAATTGGGGATTACCATATCCAAAATGATCTCATTAAATGGCCGAAATACTCAAACTCCCAAATGGCCTGATACCACTGTGACATCCCATGGTCTTCTATTAATCAGTTTCAAACTCAATAAAATATTATATAGTGACATGGTTCTCTGTTCACAAACCTTCTTCAGTTAGAGATCATAAGATATTTTTCATTGTATAGTATTTGAATTCGAATAAACGATTCTCTTGATGATTATTCGAGATGCTACAACTGAAAACTATCTCATTTACAATCCAGGATTCCATCAAATACAGCCCTTATAATCATTAGTTATCTAGTCGGGATGGACACTAATGTCACACACAGTTACTGTACTGTCCGTGCGACAAGTACTTTCAATTTGCTGTCTGTAACCGTATTTACATGAGCATAATTATTTGGTGTCTACATGGTCACTCCTGAAACTGTTACTGCAGATTACGTCTTCTCAGTTTCACCAAAATCAACGCTAAATTTAACCTCATTATGTAAATATCATTTTCTATAAAATTCCCATATTTAATTGGCTGTCTCACTAATTCATACACTGCATCGCTTCTTCACAACATAACTTGACCTTGTTTGCCTTCACGCTCATTCTGCCTAAATCAAGACAAACTTTGAAAACTTCCCGCCCATAGTCATTATGCAGGCACACCTCCGTCGTGACAGTTCGATCAAATGTGTTCACTTCACTTAATGCAGTCATTCCATATGCCTTGTTTCAAATGCGGGGATTGTTTCAGAGTTAATGGGGGTTAAAAAGATGGATGGTGGTTTCAGAGATAGGGAGGCGTTCAGTTTCAGGACGATCGAAAAGAGTGAAAGATGCTCGCAGGTGCTGGTAAATGTCCGTGGGAGAAAGTGTTGTAGCATTGGTGGAAGTTATAGAGATGGAGGGGACTGAATTAGATTTCAGGCATATGAATGGGTGTGCAACTCACAGATCATAAGAGACTACATTGAGCAGGATGTGGGGACATTCAGGGGAATTAAGGTTGCAGAACATTTAATTCCTGTTGTGGAGCCCGCAGAGTATTACAGGGAGAAAGAAGATAACATGTACAGGACAATATTGTCGCGACAGTGACTGTGGAATTGACTGCTGAATGTTTCAGGGCGGTGGGGTTGCAGTGGACTGAAGAATGTTTTATGGATAGGGAGTGGTCATGGACTGGAAAATAGTACAGGGACGCGCAGCATGGTATGGACTCGAGGATGTTAGAGGGAAAGGGAAATTGGCAACACCTGGAGAGAGGGTGGTATGGATTGGAGAATATTACAGGGACAGGAAACGTGATATGTACTGGACAACATTCCCGACATGGGAATTGTATCATGTCGTGGAGAATGTTACAGTGACATTCAGGATTGTACGAACTGGACAATATTAAAGGGACAGGAAGGGTAACATGGACTGCAGAATATTAGAGAGAGAAAGGATTTTATGCAGTGGATGATATTTCATAGAGAGTGGGTCTTGTGCATGCTGGAAGATGTGACAGGGTTAGCTTGGTTTCTTGTGACTGAAAGGGGGTTGCAATCGCAGAGAGGGTTGTCAGAGATGAGAGTCCCTTCGGATATTAGGATGGGCTACAGTAAGAGGAGATATTTACAGAGAGAAGGAGGATGTAATGGCCTCAAATTCGTCACACCGATAGGGAAACATATAACAACTGAAGGAGTTTCAACAGATTGGGATGAATTTAGAGACTGAAACATGCTAATATGCTGCGAGAGACAGAGAAGGTATCCGCAGTTTGGTGGATAAAGGGTTGAAGTAGATTACACCGATGGCGATCACTCTATGGTCTGGAAGGGAGTTTGCAGTGGATTGGGGCATTCACACAGTATAGAGTGAGTACGAGCGGCAAGAAAAGTTTACAGAAATAGCGATGGTATTAGAGGTTGCAGGAAATTATAAAAATGAGTATAATCGTCTCAATTGTGGGATGTCCACTGCCATGTGAGTTTCACGGACTAGAGTAGCTCACTATAACATGAGTCTGAATGAAGTTAAAGAAGTGGGAGTATTCCAGAGACTGGAAATCAATGGAGACAGTCAGAGAGATCGAGAATGTTGGAAGGTCTGGTGCAGCTTACGCCGATCTGAGGGTTGTAGCATTTGATAAAATATAATAAGCGTTGACGGACAGAAGGTTGCTACTGAGATATCGAAAGCTTTTGGAGTTTTCAGACATTGCAAGGGTTGTGGTGTCGAGAGTAAATTTCGCAGATAGGGATGGCTGTTAGAGCTGCAGGCACTTCCAGAGACAGTTAGTTAACTGAGCCAGGGAGAACTGTAGAGATTGGTGGATACAGAGATGGCGATGGCTGGAGGAGAAAACAGAAAGAGGAGAAACAAACTGGAAGGTGGAGGATTTTGCAGAGATGAGGCGACCTCCAGGAGTGTGTGATATTTACAGACATATGGAGGTGTGCAGCACTCCCAGTAATCAGTGGTTTGGAGCAGTGTCCAGACTCTTGCAGGTTTCAGAATTAAGAAGGAATCGAGCAACAGAAAGTTATTGCAGAAAGCTAGAGGAATATCAACTTGGGCACTTGTGTTCTGTGCCCGCTGAGGGTCATCAGAATAAGAGTTGACCTCATTGGTACGGATTCACAAGGGAATGTTTAGGGTGGATCCTGGAAGGATGTGACCTTCTTCTCTTGGGAGACACAAACAAGGAGACTCAGTTTGACAAAGAGACTTCCTGTATAATATGGAGAAGGGAACAGTGTTTTATTTTCATTGACGCAAACCTATTTCAAGTTTGTTTCTACACAGCTCTTTGGCATTTGACAGGACAATAAAGAACAACGTCATTGCGTACTACAGGAGTTTGCAGACGAAAGCCAGGCTGTAAGAGCTGAAATTGGTTAAAAAGAGGTGAAGCGTTCAGCAGCAGAAGGGACTGGAGAACGGAAAAGGTTCGCTTCATGAGAGGTAGATAACTATATGGCACAAGGCTAGAGACAACAGGAAGTTTCCAAAATCTCTATATGTCATTTACTCAGTGAACTGCTCTCTCCCTATCTAGTGACAGACCCCACATAAAAAACAGCATGAGGTTTTCCAGCTCCTGATGCTCAGAGGCCAGTGCAGTAACATTGAGCCAGTATCGGTATTTACAGTGTTACAGGCTAGCCACAAACAATCCGTCTCTGTTACAGTCACATGACGACTAACTCGACACAGCAAAGAATATCAGCACTCAGATTCCCTGGTTATAAAATCCTCTGAATGATTGTCTACAGAAAAGGACAGAATCCACAAAACCCCATTGCATAATTCCGGCTTAATGAAAAAGCTGACGTTCTCTGCACTTGACCAGCGATTACTGCATATCACAGAACTGCCACTTAAAAATAATGAAAACAATAAAGAATATTCCAATTGAAGGCTTTGATAAGTTGAGCTTTGGTCGTTTATGCAGATCTCGAGGTCACATGAGGAGCAACAGATCAGTACCAGACACATAGACAGAATGAGTAAATAGATTGCCATCTGATATCACATCTCCCCGCCTGGGAATTTGAAGCTGTGCTCATCCATTCCAGTAAAGATTCCCAGGACCAGCTCAGCAAGGAACCAAATTTGTGTATTTACAGAAACAAAATATTTTACCGTTGAATCCCACAAACAAATCAGATCAAGATTGTACCTTCCTTCAGATTTCACAACCCATTCTCGGTCCCATCCTGCTATTCCGTGAATCCCGCTACCTCTTATCTCCTGCAGGATTCACCTTCCTTCTTAACTTTCTACCATCCTTCGGTTCTACAGTCCGCCCAATCTCCGTAACATGGTCCGGCCTCTACAACTCTTCCTTCCTCTGAAATGTTCCCGAGACGACCACTGAAGGATGGTGATGGTTACACAGACGGGAAGGGATATCAGGACGTGAGGATGTTGCATGCATTAGGAGCATTGTAGCAGCAAAGGAGATTTCGTGAATTGTGAGAGTTGTTGATGATGAAGGAGGTTACTGCAGGAGGGAGGATTGAAAGGGAGGGTGACGATTACACATATAGTGTTGTGAGAGCAGGAGGTTATGGAGATGAGCGTATGGCTGTGGAGTCTGGGAGAGCTTACGTTGACATGGTGGGTGATTCCAATGGGAGGATGTTACATAGACAGTGAGTCTTTTTTTAGGAACTGAAACGTGAGAGTAACAGGGATTAGAGTCGGTTACACAGACTGGAAAAGTTTGAGGGATCTGAGCGAATTCGCGAGATAGTATGGCCTAAACAGATTGATATTTTTTATTGAGACTGGAACACGTTACACTGATTGGGCACGTTGTCGGAGGTGACGGAGTTTATGGAGATTGGGAGGTTTGGATGGGTTAGAGCAATTTACAGAGAAAGGGAGGATTTTAGCAGAGTAGCAGGCTACAGATGTTGTGAGTTGTTTGAGTTGAGAAGTTTAAGGGAGTTTGAAGGGAGATTATATTGACAGGAACGCGGAGGAGACTGGGACATGTTGCATGGATAAGGCAATTTCAATGGTCTTGAGTAAATAACACAGATAATGAAAAATGCCTGTATTGAAGACAAATACACGGGCAAGGCCAATTGTTTCGGTAGAAGTATCTTCCAGGGAGATGGATTGTTAATGGTTATTTACGTGGAGAGAGAACTTTGTATTAATGGAAAAGTTTGCACTGATATTGACAGTGTTCTTGAATGGAGACACTGACAGAGGAAACGATTGTTCTGTGGACAAGAATAGGTTACAAACAGAAAATTATCGGAACTAAAGGAGATTACTCCTCGGCCTTTTGGCTAAGATCAAGTGTCTGTTCTTATCAGGACAAGTGTCGAGTTGCGAGTCATCAGAGCTCGTGAAGAGATCATCGTTGGATCGTGATTGGACGTTGGAGGATCGTTTGGTTGTGCTGACCTGCTCTTGGTGGATCTTCATGCTGGCTTCGGCCTAACGCAAATTCAGGGACCAGCCAACCTCAGAGCTATGGCCTCGACAGCTGCCCGCA
The DNA here is from genome assembly GCF_047496795.1 of Chiloscyllium punctatum. Lineage (NCBI taxonomy): Eukaryota > Metazoa > Chordata > Chondrichthyes > Orectolobiformes > Hemiscylliidae > Chiloscyllium > Chiloscyllium punctatum. The sequence goes on from NC_092789.1 coordinate 44,661,957, forward strand.
GTCCTGGGCAGGGGGTTCGGAACACAGTCAGGGTGACTGTGAAGAAGATTGAGGATCGTACACCGCTTGATCGCACCCTGTTTATTAAGAAGGTACTGTTGGGATGCTGTGGGTTCGCTGCAGTGGACGTGTACTGCCTGCAGGATTTTTCTGGGGCAGGCTACTTTGATGTGACCTTCAGAAGCGTGAAGCCGTGCAAACAGCTCCTGAAGGTCTTCAAGGAGAAGTAAGGGGAGCCGCTGTTTTCCATCTTGTCAGCGACCCCATTGTGCGTGTTTCCTGCACAGAGGAATCGAGTTGTTACAATCCATATGTACAACCCTTACGTTCAAGCGGCTGATGTCCAGACCTTCCTGGGAAGGTATGTCCAAGTTGAGGGAGAAGCCACTGATGTGATCGACCCCTTTGGCATCTGGACCAGTAAGCGGCAGGTCAGGGTAACTCTGAGGGCCGATGATAGTGGGAACATCCTCCACCCACTCTCGAGTTTCGCAATTGGAGGGAGCAGAGGCTTCCTGACATATGCAGGGCAGCCGAAAGTGTGATGAACCTGCGGGAAGTCGGTACACGTGGCGGCGGATTGCAAAGTGACCATCTGCAGGAACTGCAAACAGGAGGGTCACTTGACTAAGGACTGCCAGGAAGAAAAGAGCTGCAACCTGTGCGGAGAGGCGGGCCACATGTATAAGACCTGCCCAAGATGGGGGGGGGGGGGGCACTTACGCACAGATGGCTGGAGATGGCAATGTGAGCCGTAGACCCCCAAAGACCAGTAAGGTCCACCCGGACAGCAGGGAAACGGAGTCTGGTGACACCCAGAAAGAAGAACAGGCTGGAGTGGAGGAGGCGGCAGCCAATGGAAAGTCACAGCAGCTGATCCTTGATCTAGCCGGGCAGATGGAAGAAATGGAGGAGGAGGAGGTATTCAAGCAGGCAGAGGAGTGGATACCTGTTAAAAACAGGAAGAGGAAATCTAGAAAAAGCCCCCAAAGCCTCCCAGCAAAAGGGGAAAAGACAGCTGCACGAGGGAGGGACGGACAGCTCTTCGGAGGGGGAAGATGGACGCAAAGAAGGCCATCACCACCAGAAGAAGAGACAGAGCGCCGTCGGTAAAGAGGAGGGCATTTCCTCCCACCAGGAAACAACGGACCCCCCGAAGTCCACCCTCCACCCAGTGAGAACCAGGAGGTACCCACTGCCCCACAACCACAGGCAACCGAGAGCTGTGATCCTCTGACAGTCCCATTGTCAGACACAGAACTGGACAGTGAGGACCCTTGCCTTGGCTCAATGACACCAGAGCGGGTAAATGACCCCAGTGAGGAGCTGGACAGCTACCTCAGCCCAGCGAAGGTCCAGCGGTTCGTGCTTACCATGGGGATGTAGACAAGCTACCCCAGAGACAGGACAGTCAAATGGACAATGGTAACCCCATAAACTGGGGGTTATAGAAGTTGCATTTACTTTCATATAACAGGGCACCCACTCAGTAGGTGGGTTCCGCTGAAGCCACAGCCAAATACCAAGAGACTGGATAGTTAATAAAGGTAACTGTTAATAGGATAACTGTGAATTCGATTAATTCAATTTGTTCTTTGTAATGCTAAGACATGCAATGTATATAACTATGAACAACATGGAAATTTGTACAAGTACCAGAGATTTATTTACATGAATAAAGTATATTTTGAAATAAAAAAAAAAGGAGATTACAGCCATAACGAGGTCTGGAGAGTTGGGAAGAGGTTATCAAGATAGTCAGTGCAGTGATGGGGGAAATTTCAATGATCGTTACGTATGCCTAGAGTTAATGGATTTCTTGCTATGGAGGGCTACTGAGTAAGTGACAGTCAAAGGAATGTCTATGTAACCCAGATCAGTTTATACAGGTGTTGCAGGCAATATCTGCGATGGGGGCAGTGGTGCAGATCGCCAAAGTAACTGATTTTGCTTCAACTCTCTGTTCTGTAAGCAAGGATTTTACCAGGGTACTCTGTACCTAAGATGGCACTGTGTGTTGGTGACATTGTTGCACTGTACCTACTCTTGTAACTGAAGATTCAGTGATTAGTTACCTTTGCGAATCAGATGGCGTTCAAAGTGGGTAAGTCAAAAGCTTTTCACTCCACTCATTTGAGTACATGTCACAATACAGCTTACCCATTCAAAACTTGCAATCACAGGGAGAATCAAGCGCAGGAAGAATTGATAGTCATATGGAGCTTTGTAAGGATTGCAGAAGCTTACGCCGGCAAGTAGCGTATAACAGACTGTTTTCAGAGTTCAGGAGAATAGTAGGAACAGGCAGATTTCAAGAGATAAGGATGTTTGTTTTGAGGAAGATACGATAATATAGAGCATTGTAATGATTGAACAATTTCACAAAGTTCAGAAGGGTTATAGAAACAGATGCATAAAACAGTCGGTGTGCGGTATAGGAACAGGAGGAGGATAGAGTAAGGGTATGGCGTAAGAACGAGAGCAGGTTATATTGATAGTCTGTATCAGAGGGACTGGAGAAGGTTACAGCAACAGGCAGGGTGTTGGAGCCTCCAGTCAATTGCAGAGATCGGGACGGATGTCAAGACAGGATGATGTTAGCAATACTGAGGTTTGCAGAGTTAGCAAGGTATCTTCACTCAGGCCAAGGTTACCGGCAGAGAGAGTTGTAGGGACAGGAAGAGATGACCTGAATCAAAAGGATGTTGCATTTTCACGGATGTTTTAGTGACTGCAGGAGGTTACAGAGTCCCGAAGGCTGCAGTGATGGAAGGAGATCACAGTGACAGAGAAAACTGCAGAGATTGGGCGAGACTACAGATGTAGAGTAGTGTCAATTGGCTTCATAATGTTACACAAAGAGGGGGATTAGCAGGAAAGGCTGCAGGGACTGGAGAGGATTATCGGGATAAGGTGGTTTATGGCGATAGTGTAAGTTTGAGGGAGTGAGGTGCTGTTACAGAGAAAGACTGGGCTGTCAATCCTGGACAAGACGACAGAGATAAGGATTTCATCAGTTTTTTTTAACGATAGTGTCTACAATTCTGTAAGGTTCGAAGTCATTGTAGAAATAGATAAGGACAATTCAGAAGTAAATTGTTTGAACTTGGGGATAGGGTTATCACGATCTCTCAACATTACCACTATCATTAGACAGGATCTGACAAACAGAGACTGGGAGTAACTATTTCCAGTTGAGTCATCAATCAGAAAGTGGGAGTTTCTTATACCAATACAGTGAGAATCGAGGGCCACTCTGTTCCGTGAAGAACGAATACTGTGAAGCAAAATTGACAGTTTGGAAAGAAAATACATAGCAATAAAACAGGTGAAGCCCTTCGCAAGTACAGAGAGTGCAAGATGCTTCTTAAGAAGGACGAACAAACAATGACCATGACATATCCTTCGCAAATACTGTTACGTAAAAGCCGCAAGATAGTTTATGAATATAATTACTGTAAAAGGATTCGCAGCTGAACAGTGGAGGCTGTTAAAAGCCAAAGGGACAATCTGTGCATGGAGTCAGAGAAGTGAGTGAGGTCTTAAATTAATACTTCTCATCTTATGTCAGCAAGGTGGCTCAGTGGTTAGCACTGCTGCTTCACAGCACCAGCGTCCCAGGTTTGATTCGACCCTGTGTGGAGTTTGCACATTCTCCCCGTGTAAGTTTGGATTTCTCTGGGTGCTCCAGTTTCCTCCCACAGTCCAAAGATGTGCAAGTCAAGCGAAGTGACCATGCTAGATTGCCCATAATATTAGGTGTATTAGTCTGACTTAAATGGATCTGGGTGGGTTACTCTTCGGAGGGTCGGTGTGGACTGGTTGGGCCGAAGGGCCTGTTTTACACTGCAGGGAAACTAATCTAATCTGTATGAAAACAAGGGAATGGAATTGGACCCGTGCATTTCAGTTTGGGTTGCGAGTTTATAGAATATGTTAAGATCAATATGAAGGAGGTATTACATGTTTTCGCAGGCATAAAGGTGGAAAAAACCCCAGTGCTCAATGCAATGTATCCCAGGCTGTTTTGGGGTGTAAGGGCGAGATTACTGGCTTCCTGGTCGATGTTTTGAACACTTTGCTGGCCACAGGTGTAGTGCGGAAAAACTGGAGGACAGCTAATGTTGTTCCTTCATTCAAGAAGCGCAGCAGGGTTCGGCCAGGCAATTACAGAGCAGGTACTCTGACACTAGTGGGATATAAATGATTGGAAAATAGTCTGTGGAACGCAATGACTCAACAATTGGAAAAGCAGGAATCAATTTGATAAAAGCAATATTTTGGAGGGGTTATCTGATGAATTAATTTGAGGCGTTTTAAAAATGGTGTCTAAAAATAATGAGGAGGGCAGAGCAGATGATATGGTTTACGTGGGATCAGTGAGGCCTTTGAGAAGGTCCCACGCGGCAGTCCAAAAGGGAAGAGCAAATGGGATCAAAGGCACATTGTCAAATTTGATCTTTTTTTGTGGAGTGTTGGTTTTGTAATTGGAAGGTTTTGACCAGCTGGTGTAATACAGCGATCTGTCCAGAAACCATTGCTGCTTATTATATGCACTAACGATTTGGATGTGATAAAATAAGCTGTCAGTAATAGGTTAATTCAGGACATGAAAGATGGAGGTGTTGTCAATAGTGAGGCTGATGGTTTCAAGGCACAGTTTGACATCGATCAGATGGTAAAATGAGCAGAGTAATGGCAGATGGAGTTTATTTCTGATCAGTGTGAGGCAATACCCTGTGGAAGGTGTGATAAATCAACTAAATACGTAATGAACAGTGGTTTCTTGTATAGTATTGAGGAACACAGGGACCTTGGTGCACACGTCCATGTATCCATTAAGTTATAAATACAAGTAGACAGGTTGGTGCAGGCACCCAAACTGGTATCGGGAGAGAGACCCACATCCTGGTGTAGAGAATCACGACAGCTAGTCGAGAGGACTTACATTAGTCTGACAATGCTGTGGGACCCCGAGCAGTCGGAGGGCCAGAAAGAAGTTTGCACCGCCTGTTACCGAAGTTAAAGGGAACACTTTCAATAGACAAAACAGCCAAGAACACAACAGTCAATTAGAGAAATCAAATGAATTGAACGGAATTTTTTTCAATGTAAGGGGCTTGACAGCTTAGGCAGATGAACTCAGGACATGAATGGGAATATTGGATTGGGATATTACCGGTATCACAGAAACATAGCTAAGGGAGGGACAGGACTGCTAGTTCATTGTGCAAGGGTACATCTGCTAAAGGAAAGTTGAATAGGCGGAAGAGAGGCGAAGTGTTGGTGGGTTTGAATGAGGGACCGTCACAGCAGTACGGGCAGATGATATTCCTGTGGGATCGTCCATTGACGCTATGTTAATAGTATGGAGAAATAAGAATACGTCATCACTTTGATACGACTGTACTACTCATCCATAATAGTCAGTGGGAAACTCATGAACAAATATGTCAGGAGATCTCAAACATCAATCATAATTAAGGTTGTAGTGTCAGGGTTTTTAAGCGTTCCAAATCGAGACTGGGACTGCCACAGTGTTAAGCATTTGGAAGGGCAGAGTTTGTTAAGTGTGTTCTCGAAAACTCTCAATCACAATATCAGTGTCTGGCTGGAGAAAACGGTAAAACCTGATGTCGATTTGTGTAACAGCTGTTTGTGGGAGAATCATTTTGGCAAAGTGACCACAATTCATTTAGTTTAAAAATAACTATGGAAAAAGTCAGCCCTGATCCACAGTTTCAATTTATTGTGGTAGCTTTGCTTGGGAACAGTACAGACATAACATTGGAAACAAGGACATGCACATCACAGAGTGAAAAACAAACCTAGACAGCCAATTGTATACAGGTCACAAATAACAAATCTTGCTTGAGGCCAGATAAATATTAAACAAGATCGACAAAGTTTAAATTTGAAGGACTATTCCTCAATCTATTAACAGCATTGAAAAAGCTGTTATTGAACTTGTGGGAGTGTGTATGCACATTTAGAACACCTCACCATAGACACTGCTTGGGTAGAGTCGTGTTATCTATTTAAGTATGTGACAGGTAGACTCACGATCAGTGTCCCCAAAAGTCTGCACTGATCCTTGAATGTGCATCCAACACAGACCTATTATTCGACCCGCTTAATTCACATCTCCCCTGAGGAGTTCTCTGTAGCTACAACATCCCTGAAACCTATGAGCAATTTAATGTGGCCAATTCACCTAACTTGGACATCTTTAGAATGTGAAATAAAACCAGAACACCCTAAGGAATCCCGCACAGACAAAAAAGAGAATGTGAAAATTCCACACAGAAAGTCGCCCCCAAGTTTGAATCGAAACATATTTGCTGGTGCAACGAGGAGGCAGTGTTAACCACTGAGCCACCACTAAGCCCTTTCCGACTGCGTCCACCATGTTCTATTTTTAAATTTCTTATCTGGACTAAGAAAGTCCCAAATTGTCGCCAAATTACCAGTATTCATCCCCCTGAGGATGGTGCTGCGTCATGGCATAATTCGTCTGAGAATTGAGCAACTCTCCATGTTAAGCAATGGTATAGACACAGACCCCTGTCTTGATGGTTGACCATTCCTCACACTATGATGACATAATGGCTTCTCACTCTGTTTCCATCATGCTTCTCACACTCGAAACTATCTGTCTTCTTCCTTTCGCATTGTATGGAGAAGAGAAACTTCAACAAAAAGTAAAATTGTTTTTGAAACTCAGCATGTCTGGTGCATTTGTGAAGCGAAGGCAGGGTGAACGCTTCGTTTCATTGTTCATTCTCCAGTTCTGCGAATGAGTTCTGAAGAACAGTCAGTGCACTCGTGAGTTAACTCTGCTTTGTTTATACACACTGTGGGCTGAATTACTGCAGCAACTTTTTCTTTCAACATACCATCCTTCAAAGAACGAAGTGCATTGAACATTCCAGCGCAAATCAAGCCCTTTGGCCTTCGATGATGCGCCGACTTGTGGAACCAATCTTAAGCCCATATATCCTGCACTATGCCATTTTAATCCATTTGTGTATCTAATGACTATTAAAATGACCTGAAATTTGACGAGTCGACTACTGTTGTAGGCAGGGCGTTCCACGCCTCTACAACTCTCTGAGTAAGAAAACTCATCTGACATCTGCCCTATTTCTATCACTGGTCAGTTTTAAGCTCTGTCTCCTCGTGCTACCCATCACCATCAGTAGAAGAAAAGGCTTCCGATGTCCACTGGATGTAACCCTCTGATTATCTTAAATGTCATAATTAATTCACCACTGAGCCTTCTTCTGTCTAATAAAAAAAGCCGCAAACCTCTCAGCCTTGCCTCACAAGATGTTCCCTCCATACCAGTCAACATTCCAGTAAATCTTCTCTGAACACTTTGCAAAGCTTCCACATCCTTCGTAAAATGTGGTCCCAGAACTGCATGCTGCACGCCAAGTGATACGGCACCATAGCTCTGTACAGCTGCAGCATGACTTCGCAGCTCCGAAATTCAATCCCTTCACCAATAAATGCTTACAAGTCGTCTGCCTTAATAACAACCGGACCAACCTGACAACTTTAAGGGATCTACTTACATGGACACCAAGATGTCACTGCTCATCTACACTGCTAAGAATTTTACCATTCGTCCAGAACTCTTTATTCTTGTTGCTCCTTCCAAGATGATTCGCCTCACACTTTTCCATACGAACCTTCATTTGACAGCTCTCAGCTCACCTCTTTGGTTTACAACGTCCCATGGTAATATGCAATAATTTTCTGCATTGTCCACAGTTCCACCAGTTTTTGTGCCATTCCTAAATTTAATAATCTATCCTTCTAATCCTTTCACTAGATTATTTATAAAAATGACAAACAGCAGTGGACCAAAAGCAGATCCTTGCCCCACACCTTGCATAACAATTCTTTGTTTTGTTTATAGAGAATCGCGTACCTGGATTCATAATTTCCATTGTTAGTGGTGCCCATTCCATACTCTAACATTCCCCAGAAATAGAAGATGCTCCTGTTTCTCTTATAATATTGGACTAATCTTTTTAATCTGGACCCATCTGGCGAATCTACCTTTCAGATACCTATACAATCTCCTGATGTGTTTTATGCACAATGTGAAAACAATTTTATTGATAAGTTATGACCCTCCTCTGGGGCATTTTGCAATTGAACCAGGATCAACTGGTGCAGTGGCAGATTGCTACCACTACAGAAAAAATCCTGGTACGGTCTGGTTATAGACTGTCTCAGACATGGTTTTGAGGACTCCCAGACAGCTACATCTGATCTGAAGGCCCAGCTCGTAAATCCTGCATTCAGGCCGGAATAACTGAGAATGGTGATTACAACCACAACATGGAACCAAAATAAACTTGAAAGGTTGATTTGTTTCAATTTTTACGTCAATCAGGTCAACAGACTGGCAGAATTTCCTCACCTACAGATGGCCCAAACAACTCAACTCTGAACTAGGAGGATTAATCAAACATCTTTGTAGTCTCTGTTCATAGGTGAGGATGTGTCCATGAAATAAAGTGACTCTGTTTTCAGCTCCATGACCTGTCATTAGTATTGGTAGATATAAGAAGTCACCGTTTATGAACCAGTGATTGATCCAGAGAAAAGGGCAATATTGTCAAGGAAACGGAAGACAAGAAAGTTCTGGAATGCTTTGGAGAGAATGTTTCATTCAGTTAAGAAAGGAATGATCATCCCAACCTTTTCACAACATATTTTAAAAAAATATTTGGTTGCATCGAAGTGGAAATGCATCTGGTAAAATCTCAAAGAAGTGCAAGGCAAGGTGAAAGATGACACTCCTCAGAAATCAGTGTTTCCGTACGTGATGGAAAACGATGTGGACTCCCCTGGTGTGTGCCCTGGTTCCGTGGATGTGCGCCGAACTAGATCTTCAAGCTAAGCATCAACTTGCACCTCTAACTCATAGTTACAGTTGCAACATTGATAGGACATGTTGACAGGTACATGAATAAGAAAAGTTTACAGATATATTATAAGGATCAGATGACACTAGTTCATTTTGAGATTAGAGTTGACAGTGGCTGGTTGTGCCAAAGGGACTGTTTTCATGTTGTTAACTCAATGGCTCGATGAGACATAGGTCCAAATTGACCTTGGCGAACAAGTTTCTAAACTGAACTATCCGCATTTGCTTGTGTTTGGCTCATAACCATGCAAGCCTTTCATTTTAGTGATCAAGTCCAAATTATTTTCATATTTTCTTACTGTATGTGCATCTACCCATTCCTCTGAATGGTTAATCCACACAGGAATCAGAAAATAAGCTATCCCTCATATCCCTTTTAAATCTTTTCTCTCTTGCCTTCAACCTTTGTGCCATAGTTTTGAGTTCCCATTTGCTCGGTAGAAGACATTTCCTAATCACCTTATCTCTGCCTCCGATGACATTATAAGCTTCTATAAAGTCATTCCTGCACCTCCTGTGCTCCAGGAAGCATATCCAATGGGGGAATGATGCGCTGACAGATTACTATGATCGATTCCAAGTTGAATCTTTAGAATCTAGCATTGGGGGACCATTCAGAGAAAATGAGCAGTGGAAACGTTTCTGCAATGGTTCGGGTTTGTACGAGTCTGATGTAAGTATCAAGAGCGCTCTAGTTTACTCTAAGTTTCGGACGTCAGCCGGCAGACATGGTCTGAAGGGGGAATTATGTTCAGTCAAGCACTTTCTGAACTGCGAACGAAGTGACCCCTATGTTATATTGAAGTGGAAGAGGAGAATGTAACAGATTACTTAGAATCCGGTTCCAAGAGAGGAGGCAAGTGTTATTATTACTACTGATAATAAAATGAATCAAGTGCAACAAATCACAGTTATTGCACATCGTTGCAGACAGACTCGTCACTTATCAAAGGATTTTGATTGCTTTTTTCGCAACCTTCATTCAACTATGATTGTTTCTTCATCTTGTAAACTGTTAAGCGAAAGAGGCAGTTATTATTCACATCTTTATTGTTCCCCTAACAAGAAAATAAATTTGAAAACTTAACAGCGATGATAAACGAAATCCTGGAATCACGCATGTCAAGGAACTGACATCCCAATTCCACCTGCTTACGGGGACTTATTTAGAACAACCATGGGGTTATTTTAAATAAGTCGTGCCCAATACTGAATATAAATCGGCAATATCAAATACTTGAATCATGATCTAAACATTGTGGATGCAAAAATGAATTTACCAGTGTTCAAAACCCGTTGCACTTCGTCAATGACGAAACTCCAATTCATTCCTTCCACCAGTGAACTATCTGACTTCTTGACTGTTTCGAAATTTACAACATTTGAACACATGGAATACAACGAGAATCCAGTAAGTGAAAGCCACACAATAACACTGCACAGGTAATTTAGGTGGTTTGATTTGCCTGAATGACATCACAAACTGGATATTTGTAAAAGGTTGAATAGTGTATCAACATTTGAAATTGTCAGAAACCGAAAAAATGAAAAAAAAAGCTTTTCAGTATTCTGCCTTCCTGCTTTTCTTCCCAAGTGCACCACCTCAAATTTAACTTCTTTGAACACCATTTGCCGCCTCTCAGCCAAATCCTACAGTATATCCAAGTTCCTCTGCAACCTGTAACCTTCTTCCAAACTGTCCACTACTCCAAAACCTTGAGTGCCATCTGCAAATGTACTGATCTATCCACCTCTGCCTGCGTCTAAATCATTTATAAAAGTGACAAACAGCAGTGGTCCTAACAGATCCTGTGGCACACCACTCGTAACTGGACTCCAGATTGAATATTTCCATCAACCACCAATCGCTGCCTTCTTTCAGAAAGCCAGTTTCTAATCCAAACAGCTGAATCACCCTCAATTCCACACCTCTGCATTTCGTCCATCAGCCTACCATGTGGAACATTATCAAATGTTTTACTGAAGTCCCTGTATACCACATCAATTGCCATACCCTCATCTACATGCTTGGACACCTTCTCAAAATACTAAATGCGATTTCTGAGACACGATCTGCCATTGACAAAGCAATGCTGACTATCTGAAATCAAATTGTTGCTTGCTGGATAATTATGAATCTTGTCTCTTATAATCCTTTCCAAAACCTTTCCTGCAACAGAAGTACGGCTCACTGGACTATAATTACCTGGATCATCTCTGCTGCCCTTCTTGCACAAGGGGACAGCATTTGCAAACCTCCAGTCTTCGGGTACTAAACCTGTAGACAATGACGACTCAAATATCAAAGCCAAAGGATCTGCTATCTCCTCCGTAGCTTCCCAGAAAATCATCGGATAAATCCCATCCAGACCAAGGGGCTTGTCTACTTTGACTCATTCTAAAATTGGTAACACCTGTGCACAACTAACTGCGATCCTTTCTCGGCAAATAACTCGTACCTCATTCTTCTCCTCCATGAAAGTCTCCTTTTCCTGACTGAACACTGATGAGAAATGTTCATTTCGCACCTCTCCAATCTCTGCTGGATCCACAATCAACTTCTCACTTCTATCTTTGACTGGCCCTAATCCTACCCTACTCATCCTTTTATCCCTCACTTACCTGTAGAAAGCATTCGCGTTCTGATTTATTGTAGTTACTAAAGACTGTTCGTGTCCTCTCTTTGCTATTCTTAACTCTCTCTTCAAAGCTTTCCGAGCTAATCTGTAACTCACCATCGCCTCTGTACTATCTTGGCATCATCAACACATAAGCCTCCTTCTTCTTCTTAACATGAGATGCAATTTATGCCTTAAACTATGGTTCTTTTTCCTTATCACTTCCCCCCTGCCTGACAGGGGCATACCTATCAAGGGCACGCAATATCTGTTCCTTACACCAACTCCACATTTCGATTGTCTGCATCCCCTGCATTTTGATACCCCATTCTACGCATCATAATTCTTGTCTAATCCCATTATAATTGTCCTTGCGCCATCGATAACTCTTGGCCTATGGCATGTACCTTTCCATAGCTAAACTAAACGTAAATTAATCATGGTCACTCTCTCCAAAGTTCTCACCTATAACTAAATCAAACACCTGGCCAGGTTCATTACCAAGCAGAAGATCCAGTTTGGCCTGCCCTCTTGTCGGCCTTTCGACATACTGTGTCAGGAAACCCTTCTGTACACATTAGACAAAACCTGATCCATCCGATGTACTAGAGCGAAAACATTTCCAGTCAATGTTGGGGAGTTTAAAGTCCCCCATAATAATCAACCTGTTCCTTTCACTCCTACTCAAAATAATTTTGCTAATCCTCTCTTCCACCTCCTTTGAACTCTGCGGAGGCCTATGAAAAACTCCAAACAGTGTGACCACTCCTCTCCTGCTTCTAATCTCAGCCCACACTACCTCAGTACTGTGTCCGAATCAAAAATTCTCTCAGCCACCTTTATACTATCTTTGATTAACAAGGTCCAGGCCAGCCCCTCTTTTAGCACTTTGCCTGTTTTTAATGAAAGAACGAAGCCCTGGAACCTGCAACATCCATTCCTCACCCTGCTCTATCCATGTCCCCAAAATGGCCACAACATCGAAGTCCCAGGTATCTAGCAATGCTGCAAGCTTACCTGCCTTATTTTGGATACTTCTGGCGTTGAAGTAGACACACTTCAAACCAGTTTACTGTCAGCCAGCACATTCCTGTCACCCTGAAATCCTGTCCCTGTCCTTCCTATTCTCATCCTTCAGTACACTGCAACTACATCCCTGGTTCCCATCCCCCTGCTGAATAAGTTAAACCCACCCGAAGAGCACCAGCGAATTTCCCATCCAGGATATTAGTCCCCCTCTGGTTCAAGTGAAGACCGTCCTATTTGTACAAGTCTCACAATGAGCCCCAAATAGCCAAATACCTGAAACCCTCCCTCCTGCACCATCTTTGCAGCCACGTGTTCAGCTGCTTATTCTTTGTCAAAAGTTGAACGAAAATGTGAAAACAAGTCATAACTAACTCCCAGCTTTTGAAATATGTTTATTTCTGAGGTTACTTTGGACAGATGCCATCATACTAAGGTAACAATCTAACTTGGAACCAACTGTAAATAAAAGTAAAAGTATTCCATCAAAAACAGGATGCCGATTCTCAACACATGACTTTATGTCATTGATTTCACTAGTGGTCCTTTGATGAGTGAATCCACAGAGTTAGAGTTTCCTCTCACGGATACTTGCTAAGAGTTTTGTATTCGCTGTTCTGTACCTGAGTATCATCATTTATAGTTTCATATCTATTTGTTTAATCACACACGTGCCGTCGCTGCATATGAATAACAGAATGCATCTGGCTTGCCAGTGCTAAGCTCTTCCTTTGTTTACTCACTCAGTTGCTTAATTAACAGTGTTCTCATATCACAATATTCCAGCACAGGCATAGATAGTTCATTTCAGATACTCATTGGGTAGTTCCAGCAACTTAATTTTAAAAATCATTTTAATGCTATTGTTTGTTTTTTTCACAATCGCTTCATATCAGAGTTCATTAGCTTTCACCTGCTCGTTCAAAGGTCTTCCTTAGTTATTCCCAAATATCCTCTTTCTTCAAAAGAAGATTTTGTCTGCTTGTTAGCAGGTCTACTGATGACACTGTTACCATGCACAGACTATTTCTTGGCTTTTCTTCTTTTACTGAGATATTAATGATGATGTTGATTTAGCATGAATAAAAAAATGCCTTGTCGTACAAACAATATTTATAATTAATATTGAATATATAATATCAGGCATTCCGTAGTAATAAATATGATACTTACCACCTTCCAGTCTTTGCGCAGCTCTCACTCTTAGTTAACTTTCCAATATGCTCATTCAATTGCTGTGAGTTCGGGAAAAAAGGAGTACACCAAAGCTTCTGCATGTAAAGAGAATTTTTTTTTACTGAACAGCGTTTGGAAGTATTTAACTCTGTGATTCGACTAAACCATGGTTTCTGTATGATAGTAGATGTTTCTGAGCAATAGACAGTCTCAACCCAACGGCCTTATTGTTGGTATTGTTGGTTTTAAAATAAGTGTCATTTGGCTGGAAAGAGAGTTAGAGTTTGGATAAGTGAGGGTATTTAGTGAAGCACTGAAAGAGGTGTTTATTCGTTATTCTAACTTTCTCACCTGTCAATATTTGTTTCTCACTTCGGAGCAAAGTTAGAATTTGAATGCTGATAAATTATACCTCTTAACCTAGAATGGACAAATACTGAAATTCTAACGAATGAGGAATATAAAACAATTCGACCGAGTAGAACATCCATCCTATGGAATATAGTAGATATGCTTAATATTGAAGTGTTTGGTAAAACCGGAAGATCGACCCCACAAACAGAAGAATGATTGAACCTTTTAGTTGGTGAACAAATACATGAGTTAGGAGAAGGAGTGGATCTTTCAGACGTTCCAAACTCTTCAAACATCCAATAATGTTATGATTGATCTGACTGTAACATTAAATCCATATTTTCCCTCTGAATACGGCATGTTTGTTTCAGGAAACATCTAAATTTAAAAACTTGGGGGTTATAAATGGATCCTGTCTAAAGTGTACCATAATAGAATCCTCTCATTCCAAATACTGGTTTAGAAAACGTATGTGGCCTACATCTAATGGCTTTGAACACTCCCCAAATCATATGAGCAGAACTACACAATGGACTCCAGATCTAGTCTCAGCAGTATCACAAATAACTGAATCACAACTTCACGAATTCACATCTTGACAAATTAATATATACCCTCTGCTTTCATTAGCTGTCTTCTTTAACCACAGCAGAAACAATTGTGAATCATGGAGAACACTCAGGCAGCGCTGCATTTCACAGCTCTCAGCATTTAGATAGATTGCTTCGTTTTCATTATCCAAGATACATATGTTCACGTTTTCCTGAACTGCATTCTTTATGCTCGAAATTTGTTCGCTTTCTTCATCAAATTATAATTTCTTGTAACCAGAACAGAAAATTCTGGAAAAGACAGCACGCATGATGAAAATCAGAGTTAATATTTCCGTTCTGGTGACACTCCTTCAGAACTCTGAGTAACTCGGAACATGCATGTTTTTAAGAAGTATGTATTGTGTGGGAACGGGGTTTACAATTTTAAAAATTGTGCGGATCGAGCCAAAAGAGAGAGAGGACAGTTGAACAGAATGGGCAATGAACTGGCTACTTGAGTGAATAGATTTTAATGGCGACTGTTATTGTTGATGTTGGGTTTCTGTCAATGAGTTGAGTGTATTGTCAGATAGAATCATCACAAGGCTGGGTGTGCAGGCTTGACAGCAGTGACATAGCTGAGTTCAAGCACTAAAGCTATTGGACTCGACATTGAATGCTGAAGGCTGCAGTGCAGCTAAATGAAGAATGAGGTACATGTATGCATCGCACATTTTCAAATGCTTGAATCACGCCTATCCCCTTTTATGAAAGAATCGCTGTTTTCGTTGAAAGAAAAAGGTTTTTCCCTTTTATGAAAAAGCTCGCAAAGTGAGAGTAGGACCGCCGATTGTATTCCCTGGAAAATGGCACTCTTCCTGTCTGTCCTCCATTCAGGATCCTGCGTGTGCCACAATCCCAACCTCCGAAAACTCGGCCGAACATACCATGATCACCACCACTACCTTTCAGCTTTCTACTGTGCTTATTGCCTTACCGGTTCTGCTGAGCGAAACCCACTAAACGTAAATTATTTGACCTTATTTGGTCTGTGTTTTTATCATATCATTCCGATTTTTACCTTTTATTAGCGTTATTTTCTGTGTTATTTCGTATGATTTAATAATTTGTTTGAAGTCTTGAAACAATCTTATTTTTCTCATGTAAATTAATGATAACTAGATTGGGTTGGGGTACCTGATCAGCATGGACGGATTGGACGAAGGGTCTGAGTCTCTATGACTCTATGACCCTAACTGCTTCTTCATTCTGTGCTATTTTAGCAGACGAAAGGTTTCACAGGAACGCTCAACTTTCAGATAGCGTGGTTAACCTGTATCGTTTTTGCAGCTGAAGCTGAGCATCACTGGAGCACTGCAACTAAACTGTCAAAGACGTATCGGCCAGTGTACAGTATGGTGTCTTGAAGTGGCAGGTAATTGCAAGCTTAGGACAGAACACAGGTATACTGCGAAGTGGTCACCTGGTCTACCATCGTTATCCCACTTCAGAGGAAAGTAAAATATGAGCAGTGAAAACAGGTCGACAAGATTATATGAAGTGCAGGTAACGTACAGCTTCACGTGGAAGGCATGTTTGCGCTCTTAAATACTGAGGATGGAACAGCTAAATGAATAGCTGCCCACGTTGGGCGACTGCTGGAGAAGGTGGTGTGGGGCTGTGGGAGTGAAGAAACAATGAAGTCCGATGGTCAGGAGGGACCTGTGTTCTCGGATGATCCGGCTTGAAGGACACAACAGAGAGTTCAATAACTTTAAGGCTTGAACTGTATAATGTTCCATCACTCAACCCCACACAGCAGGCTTTGTGATCACATAGTTTGGTATTACACAGAGCTAATTCAAAAATTGCATAACGCCAGGTTACATTCTAGCAGTTTAATTGGGTATTTGGAAGCATGAGTTGCCGTGGTCTACTCACTCATCGGATAGCTGTGGAAGAGGTTCATAAGACACAAAATATATAGTAAAATATTGCACTGTTATGTAACTGACAAGAGAAACTGAGCAAGCCCTGATTGCTCTTACTTTTTCCATCTTTTGGAATTGGCTGCAGGATTCACGATGGCTGCAACTTGCAAGCCTGAAATTCTGCAGCCAACCTGCAACACATTCTAAAAGATGAAAGACTCAATAGCAATCGAGCTTTGTTCAACACATTGTATCAGTTTCATGAGGAAACACAGTCCTTGTTACAATCTCTGTGTCCCATGACCCAGGTCCACAGATACACAATGAATGAGCAGTGCTCCCCAAGCTAGTACTTCCAAATAAACCCTCTGGACTGCAATCTGGTGTTGTGCGGCTTCTCTTTTTCAGTCTGACTGTCTCTCTCTCTTTCTCTCTGTCTCAACCCACCTCCCCCACGCATGTGAACACACAATTTTACAGACCCATGCTTCCACACCCTAATACAGGTCTTTTATAATAATGACAAATAACACTGACACCAAAACAAATCCTTAAGTTCACCATATGTAACTGAACTCCATGACGAATATCTCACATCATTAACTACGCTCTTTCATCTTTCAGCTTGTAAATTTGTGATCCAAACTGCCAAATTAGATTACTTACAGTGTGGAAGCAGGCCCTTCGGCCCAACAAGTCCACACCGCCCCGCCGAAGCGCAACCACCCATACCCCTACATCTACCCCTTACCTAACACTACGGGCAATTTAACATGGCCAATTCACCTGACCTGCACATCTTTGGACTGTGGGAGGAAACCGGAGCACCGGGAGGAAACCCACGCAGACACGGGGAGAACGTGCAAACTCCACACAGTCAGTCACCTGAGGCGGGAATTGAACCCGGCTCTCTGGCACTGTGAGGCAGCAGTGCTAACCACTGTGCCACTGTGCCACCGTGCCGCACATAATCACCCTCAATCTCATGCCTTCGGATTTTTTCCAAAAGCCTACCATGGGAAACCTTATCAAACGGCTTCCTGAAATCCACTGACACGACATCAATTAGGGAAAATTCAGGATGTAAACACATGGCAAAGAAAATGGTGTGGGAAAGCCGGGTTCCATTTCTTGGTGTATTGACATCAGTTTTGGAAACGTGGGGATCTGCACACATGGGACATTCTCCACATTAACAGATCTGTAAATGTTTTCTCGCGAGAAGAACAAAGAGTGTGTTCACTAGGACTTTAAACTTGTGAGTCCGCGAGGGTGTTAGGGAAAGGAAAAGCGATAGGAAATATTACAAAAACTAAAATGTACACAGCAGTTTATCATGCATGGAAGAGGTTTTAAGATCAAACCAGACGATGAAAGTGTGAAAAGGAAGAACAGCTCAGGAGATATTAGAGAAGATGTGAATGATGTAAAAAATATACAGACACTTTATCTGAATGTTGAAAGCATAAGTAAGAAAGCTGAAGAATGAATGGCACAAATCAGACCTGATGAACATAATTTAGATTAGATTACTTATAGTGTGTAAACAGGCCCTTCGGCCCAAAAACTCACACCGTCCTGCCACGTCACATTCCCCCTTCAGCGAAAGCTACAGTCAATTCATCTAACCTCCATATTTTTGGACTGTGGGAGGAAACCGGAGCACACCTCTACACAGAAAATGTACAAACCCTAAACAGACAACTGATGCGGGAATTAAAACGGGGTCTCTAGCACTGGTAGGCAGCAGTGCTAACCACTGTACCACCGTGCCATTACGGAGGCTTGGGTACAGAATGATCATGATTGTGACTTAATGGATGTAGGCTTGCTCGCTGAGTTGGGAGGTTCCTTTTCCAGTCGCCATACTAGGTACAATCTTCAGTGTGCGTCCGAATGAATCACTGGTTGTGTAGCCCGGTTTCTATTTTCATGTTTGGATTTCTTGGGTTACAGATGTCATTTCCTGTTCTTTTTAGCAGTGGGTGGTAAATGGGATCCAAGTCAATGAGTTTCTTGACAGAGTTCTTGTTGCAATGCCACGCTTCTAGGAGTTCTCGTGCGTGTCTCTGTTTGGCTTCTCCGAGGATGAATGTGTTGTTCTGCTCGAAGTGGTGTCGTTCCTCATCTGTAATAGCGGATACGAGTGAGAGGGGGTCATGTCGTTTTGTAGCTAGTTGATATTCATGCATCCTGGTGGCTAGTTTTCTGCCGTCTTGTGCAATGTAGTGTTTGCTACATTTCTGTCTCTGACTCAGTGAATGTTTCCAGACTAAGGGACTCGCCACTAAGGACTGATGTGAAAACGCTTTTAATTGCACATCGGGTGAACGGCTTAAAGGCTGTCCTGATGTCGTCTGTGGAAGGTCAATTAGCATGTTCAAGACAGATCAGTTTTTTTAAAAGTTATAAGTGAAATGGGGATATTAGGGAAAAAGAAAAGCTTCGGAATAAATTATCTATTCGAACGGTAGAGCAGACTGGTTCAACAAATTCTGACTTCCGTTCATATATTGTATATGCCTCAGATATCATAGACATTTTTTTCCATGATATCAAAAACTGAAATATACAAACAATATTCTTGCCCATAAAAATACGTTCAATCTCCATGAGCTCAAAAAACTGTCTTAAGAGGTATTTCATAAACAATGTATTGCCTGTTTGAGTGGACGCAACAAATCCGAATGAACGACCGAGATTCGAGTCCGCTCACCGTTTCTTAGTTTAGATACACCTTATTTCTGATGGCATTCAAAATTAAATATTACCACACAGTGTCTGCCTATTTATATGAAGTGACGATGTGGGCTGTGTTTTCTTTTCATGATATTAATTTGTGTACTTAAATAGTTTCTCCCCTTTTACTGTATGGAATGTATTATTCGTGCTGTTTCGTCAGTGGCCAAAATTCTTAGCAGTGACATCGTTTGCCTCTGCTCCAGCCACCTTCACAGCATTCATCAGCGTTCAGACAGCGAAATACAAATGGCATTCAGAAAAATCTTCTCGGCACTCTCTTCAGTGGAAGGCCTAATTTCAATTTTCACTTGACAAAATTGCACACAATGCTTCAGTTTTGAACTGATCAAATGTTTGTGCGATAGCAGCAGACAATTGCGACACTTGCATTCAATGTCATACATTAAAAATGACATATTTTACATGCCATAATGATCAACTTATTCAACAGCCTTTATGCATTCAGAGACCTACATATTGACAGACCACTGTCACTCCGTTCTGCTGTACCTTTCATTGTTCTTTCGTTGAAAATGTATTCCCTTGCCTTCATACAAAGAACAAAAGAGCAGTGCAGCACAGAAAGAGGCCTAGCGCCCTTCCAGACCTGTGTCAAACACCATGTCCTAACTGAACTAAAACAAGATCTCTCCTTGCTCAGTATGTATCCCTCTATTGCCTCCCTATTCGTACAACCACACAGATGCCTCGTAAATGTCGCCAAAATGCCTGCTCGCACGACATCTTCCAAGCTGTCTCTTTCACATTATGTCTCCTTAAATTATGTGAAATGTCAAAACTGGGAAAAATTCTCTCGTTGTCTATCTTATCCATGCCATAATTTGTACAAATAGCTTTGGGATTGGCCATAATCCTGCTTACTAATGACACTTCATGTTGCATTTCAGCCTTCTTAATTCTGCATTTAATTTCCTTACTAAGGTCTTTATTGTCCTCAAGGGCTTCATCAATTTGTATGACCTCGGACGTAAAGTATGCTTCTTTTTTTCCATCTAATTATGTTTAGTATTTCCCTTGGGTCCTGAATACAGCCAATCCTATTATTCAGTATTGCAGGCACATGCATATGTTGCACTTTAATCAACTGATCTTTAAAAGCCACCCACATACTAGTTCCAATTGAAAACTCAAATATCTGTTCCCAATCTACACCCCCGAGCTCCTTTTTAGTTTGAATGTTATTTTCCCTTGCTCAGTTATGAACACTTTGAATTTTCTCGCGTTACTGACTCTTTCTGGGTTGTATTCCATTTCCCACAGATTTTCTTATTTGGACAATCGATTGATATCCTCCTGCAGTTTTCTCGTTTTCTCCATCCACTTTGCTCTTTAAACCATTTTCTTCTTACCTACTAATGTCTTCATTATAACATCTATATTAGAATATCCCAAAAAAGACAATGCACCCAGCAGCACGCTCCAGAACTCTCCACTTGTGCAGGTCCAACTGGAGACATGTTCTTGACTGATGGTAACCATAACCTTCAGGTATGTCTGTGATTTGTGACATAATGCATTATGGGGAATTCTTAACAATAAAAATGAAAACATGAATGAGGCTGCAAAGTTATTATTTGTGGTCTGCTGTTGTCGCCGAAATATTTATTTCGCTTATTTAATATAGTTTCAGTTCAATAATGACCATCCAGTATATTCATTTTCAGAAGCAATCAATGGTCAAATTGGTGAACAGAAGAAGGCGATGTTTATAAACACCATTGCAACATGTGTCGATTGTTTAACTTGGTTGCTTTATTTTCCTTTGCAAGCCCAGGCTGCGATATGAACACATCTTTCTGCATTTGGATAGAGACGGATGAATCCAGTGAGGAATAATGAACGAAACTGTACTTTCCTCACTCATCAGCTAGTATTTCCACATCGGAAGTTTCAAGAAGTAGACTGTGCAACATAAATTTGAATAAAAGGTCATATTATCTTATTTCATGACTGTCGTAAAGGTTTTGATTTTCCAGTTAGATCTTTAAATGGTCATTCAAGTGCGAGAAGAAGCATGATTCATTACTCAATATCTGTTTCATCAGTCTTAGTAATCTATTGAAAACATTTAATCAGCTACAATCATTTAAAATTGAACCTGTGTTTGTGTAATTTCACGCCTTCACTTTTGAATGTCTGATTTCCCACTGTCGTTCTGGTGAATCAACTGCGTATTCAAATTGACATGGATTGCCACATACCGGCTCCTGACTTTCCTGCTTTCAAAAGTTAATGTCAGGCCTGCTCTATCATCGTCTCTGCCTTGCAGGTTCAACCACACTTCACTCTATGTATGTCTCTCGGCCACCTGCAGATGAAATTGAGCTTGAAATAAGGTGATGCTTTTTGGATGTTAGACTGTGGAAGGGCAACATCAACTAAATGCTTCAATATGAAACTGGATGAAGAAATGGAAAAGGCTTCTTTTTGGGTCTGCGATTCTTTCAGCAGCAGGGAGAGTTCAATGAATAAAAAGCTGTTTTCATTGATTATTCCCTGCATTGGAGAAATGGCAGTTTGTTTGCAGAAACAGTCAATGGATATTTCAGCTTGTGAGGACATACATGGATGAAGACCCTAATTGCAGAACCTGTTAAAATCAATTCCCTGAGATAATGAAGTGCTTCAGCATTACGTGGCTAGCGATAAAAATTCGAAGCAGATCGTTTGAATTGAAATTAAACAATATGCCATTAAATTTTAACCGCTCAAGTGGAGATGTGGAAGCCTTTTTCAGAACTTTTCAGTGTTTAAAACCGAAGATAGGCTTGTTTTATCCAGAAAGCAGGAATTTATGAAGTACCAAATGAGACTTCAAATGTTGTGCTGTGTAAAAATAACATAAGCTAGATCTGAAAGTTGAACATAAATCCTCCAGCACCAGAGACACATATTATTTATTTGGCGGTATTTGTGAGGAATAGAGCATGCATGTCAGAGAGTGAGTACGACGATGAGGGAACACGTGAGAGTTTGTGGATGAGTTTATTTTAAGTGAGAGATTGCACTTCAATGTGTGTGAGAGGTACGTGTACAATTGTGTCATTCAGTGAGATGATGAGTAGTATACTTCAAACCTGCATCTGGGCGAGTGTGTGTGTATGAATGTTTGTCTCTGGGTGTGTGTGTGTGTGTAAGCATGTGCGATTGACTGTAAGTGTGTGAATACATGGCAGAATATTTGTGGATGTGGACGTATGCGCATGTGACAGACTGAGTGTCTGCCGTTATCGACATATTTCTATGGCTATGTGTGTGAAGAGCATATCCAAATGAATGCTAATATCTTAAATGCCACAGGATTCTGACTAAGAATGAGTCCCATCAATTCTGACGATTCACAATATAATTTCCTGGCCATGATTGGAAGCGAAGCAATTATCATTCGAATTATTGACTGCTCCGTTATCTTAAATTTTCAGTGCTGTAAAAGCCACCTTCCAAGGACCATAACGATAAATAATTTCTCACCGTTTTGAACAGAAGCATTCTGTTTACTTTTTTCCATTCTTGCTACTAACACAACTTACCGTTCGTCGTGTTATATTCCAATTTCAATTCTTAAAAGTTATTCATGAGGCGTAGACATAAAATCAGTGGTACAATGAATGTAGCAGTCTCAGTTACATTCAGTACCTTCTTATTCCCATGTTATAATACTTCGTAAGAAAATTGCCCTGCCTCATGGACAATAACTCATTGATACTGGAAATGTAGATTTGATTGGAATTGTGATTTTTAATAGATCACTAAGTTATTTTTCAAATATCAGCTGAACATGGGCATGTCTTTACTATATATTCCACCTGGCAAATACTTGTCCACTCAATGAAACCGTCCACACCTATTTTCTGTTGTTTTGGTAGTACTCAACGTTATCTCACACAACGTGCCCTCGTCATTAATGCTCCCTTTGTCTAAATCACTAATATTGATTCTACAGTGCAGCGGTTTCATGAGTGACTGTTCTGGAATCCCCACTAATGCCAACACAGTAACATGTGAACGACAGTTTTTACCGTCCACTATCCAATGTTCTATTGAATGGTTGGGTAAGAAAACAGTTGGATAAATTTGACAACACCCCTCAGCTCAAGTTTAAAACAAGATTGTTGCAAGAAATAAAATAGGTAGTTGCGATGAATCCAAATGCTAACCAGTGAGCAGGGCATTTGTTGTGCAAATGCTAGAGAATGGCATTGCCAATGACCCGAAATACATCTTTCTTGGCAATTAAGGTGCAAACTATTCTAGAGGTTACTAATTGGTTGGGATGTATCCTGCTTGAATAGCAAATGATATAACAAGGAAATTTCCTCCATTCTTATGTAGATGCCACTGTTGTCGTTTAAAAAAGGCATTGTTTCGCACAAGTCAGGTTTTGGAGTATTCACTACCATTCGCAGAAAACTTCGCTGGCTAATTTATTTTGTGAACTTCATTATAATGAGTTGTGATATGGAGTGAATTGAATTGAATTAGTGCTGGCAGGATCTCTGAAGCAGTCATTATATTATGACATGGAACATTTATGACATTTCAGAATGGCCGGTTAGTTTTTCTTACATTTAATGAAAATTGGTTTGTTTTCAAGGCATTGAACCCAGACTACACTGATCTGAGTACATTAACTGAACAATTGTAAATAGTGTTAGTGATGATGTAACCTGAAATTGTCACAGGAGGATTTATGGGTGTATAAGTAGACGATAACTTCCACTGCCTCAGCCATGGACAACTCCTCTAGGTGGCCAAAGATTTTCGAGGTATAACAGAACATGGGACAAACTGCAATTCTGTTAATGAAAGAAATTTACTATCCGGTTTTGGCAGCCATTGGTGTGCCTGGTGAGTTGCATCATTTTCTATTCTTATCGTATGAAAACTGTTTGTTCTTCCATCTCATTCGAAATGTAGAATAATAGAAGATATTTATACGAATGCAGAAATGCTAGTTCCAAAAATGTTGACAGCATCTGTGAAGACAGAAGCAGCGGGAATATTTCAGGACTCGTGATTCTTTGCAGCAAATCTTTATTTTATTTCAACTGTTATCAGTTATTTGTATTATTTGGCCATGTCTTACATGAAGTTTACTCGTAATTTACTTACACTGTATGGCACTCCACTCGACATTTTAGCAGAACAATTTGAGCAAATTATTTTTTATTCAGTTCCTCTTGAAGGGTCAGCTTTCAAACAGGTCATGATTCATTATAGGTAGGGTTCCCAGTCAATCGCTTTCACAAATCAAATCCCAACAGGGTATTTTGTGTTGTCGCGTATAGAGGGAACATTCCATGCACAGTTGTATCCATCACAATCTTAAGGAGAAAAATGCAATATTACCATCTGTTTCATTTCTTTACAGCGAACCTGCTGACTATTGTGGTACTTTTCCAAGGAAACTGCGCTCTTTCCAAATGTATCTCTGTCGACATGATGGCCATGGCAACAGCAGGTCTACTGGTCATGCTCAATAATGTATTGATGTACTATAATTTCAGTTACCATTTTCCAATCTCATTCCTCTCGCAGACCTCGGTTTGTAAATTCATTATATACATGACAGGAGTTAGTCTTGACTGTTCCGTTTGGTTCACTGTTTCCTTTACTTTCGACCGATATGTGGTGATCTGCTGCCGAAAGTTTAAGACGAGGTACTGCACTGAAAGAACGGCAGTCGTGGTTGTTACAATTCTTATTCTCCTCATCTTTTTGAAAGACGTCCCAATTTTGCTTGCATTTGATCCTGAGATAACAATTAATAAAATACAGTGGGGATGCCGGGCAAAGGCATCTTTCTTCTCCTCAGATTTTGGTGAATCTTTTGTCTGGTTTCACAGCGCTTCCCTTATTTGGTTCCCTTTCATTTTGATTTCCACATTTAACTCTTTAACCATCAGAAAAATTGTGTTGAGCAATCGAGCGAGAAGAAGAATTCAAAGTCATAGCAGTGAAAATCAGAGCGATGCCGAGATGCAGAACCGAAAGAAATCCATCAGCTTGCTCTTCGCTATTTCAAGCAGTTTCATTTTGTTATGGTTGACACATGCCGTGACATTAGTAATGACCAAACTGACAAACACAACTTATTACCGAGGTGATCGCACAGACCCAGGATACATCGCAACTGAAGTTGCAGCTCTCCTGAGATATTTTAGCTCCTCGCTGAACCCGTGGATTTATGCAGCGACCCAAAAGTTATTCAGGGATCAAGTGAAAAATACATTATTTTTGCCCTGTACGCTATTTATCAGATTCACCAGAAAATGAGGACAAAAAAAAACACAAAAACATTGCAATCAACTTTCTCGAATTAAAGCTTAAATTTCAAGGCATTTCCATTGTTGAAGTGACTTCTTTACAGTGTGGTGTCAATCAGAACGCGATTTTGTGAATCTTTCTTGCAATATACAGAGGAACTTTGTTCCTGAATTAATTTTAGGCATGAGGCCCGATGCGATGTGGGCAATTAAAACCTGCAGAGAAAGATAAGTTTCAGGCAACAGCAAAACAAATACCTTGAGTTAGAAATGACGTTGTCCTGCCAGCGTTTGCAGAACTGGGATTCAAATGAATTATATTAGCAGAAATAGTATATGAAGCAACAACCGAAAAAAGCACAGCGTGGTGCTGAACGCAGATTATAGGGTCGACAAGGAGTAATGAGTTGGCGATGGTGAGCAGTGCGGGAAATGTGAGCAAGAGATCTCGGAGTGTGGATTAAAGATTTCAATGGAAATGTGTATCATGTTGTCCACATTCTTGATAAAAATCGAGGAAGTTCCATTACACATCTCTGAGGAAACAAATGTCTCCAGAGGAGAGTATGGGGCATTGGTGCTTTCGATGAACGAATACCAAAATCAGTCTTTGATTGAAAGATACCATTTCATTGGCGCATTTCAGGTTATTTGACTGGGGTTATCGCTGGTATGGAGGCATTGTCTTGATAGCAAAATCTAAACAGATGCAGACATTCATCTCTGGAGTTTCCGTAATGTGAGATTACTTCAAAGTAAGAGAATGTATTCAAAAGTTATTTCACAGTGTAAATGTTCAAAGTATTTTCCAGTTCGTTGGAAAGTCAAAGACATTCGGAAGAATGGAGTGATAATTTAAGACTGAGCTGATGAGGGATTTCTTCTCTCAGATTTGAGCATTTGATTTAATTTGATTTGAGCTATTGTCCCATGTATCTAAGTGCAGTAAAAGCTTTGCTTGCGAACAGTGCAGGCAGATCTTTGAAAACAAGGACACTGAGATCATAGATGAGAAAATAACTTCGGCAGAGGAAGACATGCAGGTTGTACTACACAGAAAATGCGTGAGGCAAGGTAAAGTTGAACAAGATCAACGTGAAGTGAAGTTAGAAAGTTTATTCCTCAATGTAATAACGGCAGTGAAGGAACCTATCTTGAATATGCCAGTGTGTGTATTCAAATTTGAATCTACTCAGCATAGAGAGCTGGGGGAGGGAGGAGTTCATTGAATATTATTTATGGTGAGATTCATGGATTTCCGATCAGCAGTGAAATCTTGCTTAATGGGGGAAAATAGGCAAGTGGCCATGAGGGATGTTAGTCAATTGAATGTAAAGGCTAGTTCGAAAAATTGAGCAATCTTCCCTCATTCGTATATCTTCAGGTCTTATGATCTTCTAAATTACTAATTTCTGCGGTTATGAGTTAGAACCTCATAAGAGAACATGCCGAAAAGGCTCTTAATGGGTTGCGCTTTGGCGGGTCCATGCGGACTTATTGTGCCAAAGAGCCCATTTCACACTGTAAGTAATCTAGTCTAATCTAATCTAACATAACTTTGCAAAATATCTTGTTGATCCAATTTGAGCGGTTGGTCATCATATCGGATCCAATAACAGTTGTGCATCCATTTGTATGAGTGATATTATCCTGACTTGTGATAGATCTTCTTCAAGAGTGTCCATTGATGTTCTACCCACGTCCAACGTTTCTGTCCACATCCGTCCTGCCTGTATCTTATTCAAGAATGCCTCTTTTCAAATGCGAGTAATAATAGAACTTGCTTCTCAATCCTTTTTTGTCTAAGTTCACTCAATTTCACTTGTCAGTGTCGGTTGGGGATTCGTTCTACTCCCTCGTCGTCCATGGTTGAGGATCGTGTCAGACATCTTAAACATCCCAAATACTTGTTGTGAGGCGGGCATCATCCGTACTTGCTCTAAATCAAATGGCAGGCATTAAGTGAAGTGCAAATTGCGCTATGTGTTGGTCCGAAGGGCCTGTTTCCACAATGTACGGGTTCTAATCTAATCATAATTGCTCTTGCAGAAACGTCACGGTATCCATTTGATTTATTGCTATGATGCGTGCTTCCATCACAGCTACCCAGTTGAACTGTACTTCTCTTGCTTTCTAAACCAGCACCCATGTTGTTTTTTTACCTTGCTCTGCTCACACCGCTTACTCTTCCATATTTGTTAAGAGCAGTTCCAGGCTTTTATTTAAAACGTGCATCTCTAAGGAATTAACGATAAACGTTCCTGGATTAACACCTGATACAATTGTGTTTGATATCTCACTCTTGTTTCCATGGAACCTTTGGTGTCAAAATGACCACTGTGCCAAATGCATCTTTATGGAGTACAACCTGAATAACATCCAATACACATCGAGTTGAAATTGCCACGCAATTCTACAGCTTTCAAATGGACGAGATATCAGCATACTTCACATTATTTTACAGTATCTCCACCTTGATCAGCAACACAATTTTATTAACCAGTCTCTCTTTATATTTTAATTCTGTCGGGGTTGGAAGACGGAGGAGACGATATGACATGCTCGTGGTAGGGACAAAAGCACACATACTTTCATATTATTGACGCCCACATATCAGGATAATATGCCACATACTGCTACAGTGCATCGGGATGCCCTTTCAGAAACGCGGATGTCGACTACTGTACATTCATAATACCACACTCATAATACTTTTACTCAGATACACTGAGAGCCATGCATTCAAAAACTTCTGCTCTTACTCCATTTTTTGACTGCTGGGTTGCATGCCAAATTCCATGCATTGTAATATTGCCCCATAATCCACAAAACGGCTTATATCCCGTTTGAGAATCAAATGTACTTCTTCATTCGTTCTTTCCAGCAACTATTCTCCGATCCCTTAGACTAACAACACACTTCACAGTCTTTGCGGCGTTAGAGTCAGTGAATCATGTAGTCTCACAGCACGGAAAGAGTTCCTTTGGCCCAAGCTGCTCCATGTGGATCAAAACATCCTTCTACCCAATCTCCCAGAATTTGGTCTATATCCTTTTAATCCCTTTCTATCCATGTATTTTCACAAATTACTTTTAAAATGCTCTCAATGTTCACATCGATCACTTCTACTGTGAGCTCAGTCCATGTGCGTACCACTCTCTGTGGAAAAAAAAACATTTGACCGCAGGTTCCCTTTTATTCCCACCACTCTAAACTTAAACTCATGCTCTCCAGTTCCCAATTCTACAATCTTCAAAAAAGACTTGAATGCATTCACCCTATTCTTTATGAAGTTCAGCCTCGTCCTCAGTCTGCAATGTTCTAAAAAAAACTCCTGGCTTGTCCAACATTCCCTCCAACACAGACCATTGAGTCCACACAACAACCTTGTAAACCTCTTCTTCTCCCTTCGCAGGTTATTAGCATCCTTGCTGGAACAAGATGTTCATAACTGAACACAATATTGCATCTGCAATCTCACCAGCATCCGAAATAACTGTAAGATAACATCCCAACTTGTACGCTTAATGTCCTGATTGATGAATGCCAGGGTGCCAAAATCTTCTTCACTGACGTGTTTCCCTGTGATTCCAATCGCAGAGCCCTTTTCCCTCTGATGTCTGTTCCTGACAGGAATCCTAGTATTGAATGGATCTGACAGTAAACTGACATGAGTCATGATTTGGATTTTGAAAGTGGAACTGTGACTATTGTATATATTAATTAGATGAATTTACATGACATGTGGAATAAGTGGATTTTGATCATCTTGTGGGTCTGGCATAGTCACTGACGCCCTTCCCCCATAAATCACATGAAAGTTTGTCACACGACAAAAGTCCTCATGGCTTTGAAGTTATGCAGTTAACCTGGATAAAGATATGGTTGGTGGAGAGTATAGCAGATCACTGTGGGCGGCACGGTGGCACAGTGGTTAGCACTGCTGCCTCACAGTGCGAGAGATTCGGGCTCAATTCCCGCCTCAGGCAACTGACTGCGTACAGTTTGTACATTCTCCCCATGTCTGTGTCGGTTTCCTCCCACAGTCCAAAGGTGTGCAAGTCAGGTGAATTGGCCATGCTAAATTGCCCGTAGTGTTAGGTAAGGGGTAGATGTAGGGGGTATGGGCCGGTTGCGTTTCGGCAGGGAGGTGTGCACTTGTTGGGCCGAAAGGCCTGTTTCCGCACTGTAAGTAATCTAATATTTTGCATGACGAGCTTCGATTAGAAGGTCGCGGATAAAGCTGCTATCATTTACAATCGACTTCAATAACTTAAATAAGTTCAACAAATGTAATGTCTCCAGGTTCACTGACAAGAACGCATTGGGCGGGACATAAATCTAAGGAGAAGACCCAAGAGTCTGCATACAGATATGGGCATGTTGATGAACTGGGCAATCAATTTGCAGATGGAATATATGGTACAGAAATGTAAGTCACATTAGTCGTAAAAGTAGGTAGAAAGAATTTTGCTGTTTTCACTTCTAACAAATCACAAATTCTTGGCGCATCTGTTTGAAGGATTAGCACCGTAAGAGGAGTGAATTTTTGTTCCCAGCAGCGATTTACAAACTATCTCAGTGAAAGTCTATGATCCCCGTTCACTGCGCAATCCACATTACAGATGCATTGGCATTGTTTCCCTGTGTGAGGGCAGTTTTCTGACTGGATATTATGACATTACAACATGAATATACTAACTGAAACAAGATTTGCTACATCCTATCATATCATATGCTCAGCTGTCAGTATTATATGAATTATGCTCATAATACTGGGAGATGAAACATAATGTGATTCGGAGTTGTTGGAACAAAAGAAACACCGCAGATTTTTTTATTCATAGATGATGAGAAATCATTGAGCATTAAAACCCGAGCATTTGAGTGTCCTTGTGCAAAGATCAGCAAGTTAAGATGACGGCGCTGCCAATGAGGAGGACAGATAATATTTTGTCTATTATTGCAAGGAGACTGTGTTAAGAACGTGAGGGAGTCTCGCAGGAGAAATGCACTGCATCAAATTTTCCAATTCTCTGAAATGATTTATGTCATATGGAGTTTTCCAGACAAGTACAAACCAATCGTCACACAAAGGCACAGGCACACACCAACTCGACCTCAGATAATCAAGTTCTCACTTAAGTGCACGCAGATGATCTCACATAAAAGGTCTTACATACACAAACATCCACACATGCACTCACACACCATCACTCACGCATAAACTTTCACACAAGATGCAAGGGAACTTTAAACATCATATCGATTCAGTGATTGTTATGGAATTTTTAAACATGTGATATTACTTCACAAAAATGGCATTAAGAGTCATCTGAAATATCATTCTAACCCTGAATTAGGAATGGTAATTTCCCCCAGTGATGTCTGTCCATTTCTGCTATTTTCCTACTTTCCTCCTAAAATGTATGCGTGTGACCTCTCAACAAAAAAAATGTCATAACTATTTCCCTATTGTCAAGACAAAATAAAGAAACTGGTCCTGAATCTCGATTGATTTTTAAGAGACGATCTTAGCTGCTTTGCGCTTTCATGCTGTTTCACAAGTGGAAGCATTTTTTTCTCCACATTCACCATTTTCAGTATCTGACATAATTGAGAAAAAAAATTCGTCAGTTCATTCTTCATCCTTCTCTCGTTCAGCAAGTTTGGCTTCTGTTTAAAAACTTCGATAATTGTTTTTTTTTGGCTGCAGAGTCTTCAATTCCAACGGATTCTGACTCCTTTAAAATCCTGGTCGGAGAAAGGACATGCAGTACATTTTGACAAGGTGTAAAGCTCTGAAAATAAGCTAAGGCTTTCGGCATAGATAAGATCACTAGTGCATGTTCATTGAGCCCGTATTGCCTTGTATCTGATCATTACGGGCTTACTACCATTCGAGAGGACTTAACTGATTTTCTACCTTGAAAATATTCCACATGTTGATTTCAGATTTATCTATTCGACTATGCCGAGTGTTTTAAATGAACAATACAGATGATGCCACCCCAAACGTCCTGACAGAGTGGTAACCACGAGCACGTCTATCTGAAATGACCGTTCCAAAACCAGAATGAGTGAAATCTCGAGCAATCACTGCCGACTTGATTGCAACGTGTTCATCAGGAATGCTGTTCTCACCATTTCTCCTGTAAACTTAACTGATCGTTTTCCTTTATCTGACCAAAAATATCTGTCCTGATAAAATGTCTCACTGCTCCCCAGACCTGTCTGAAAATAAGACATCACACATTGGGCAAGTCCAACCACAGTTTAATTACTTAATATCCACCAACACCTCCCAGCTGAGCACGCAGTCTTGTCCTTAAGCTGGTACCTCACAGAACTAATCGCTTCCCTACCTCATATACATTGGCATCATGTACTGCTCAAGCAGGTGTCCACCTAAAGCATGTGTCCATTTGAAAAACATCGCCACTCACTGATATAGCGATTCAGACCAAAGTCTCATTCATGAACCCATAAATCTACTGACAGACCAGACTCTCAACCAGCTACATTGGGACACCACATTCCAGGGGAAAACGGTGCGTATAATATCTTATTCTGTCCGCCTTTTATTTCAAACTTCACGCGTGCACTGAAACCTAAGATCATGCAGCCAGAATTGGAGGGCTTGGCAGAAGAAGCGTTCTGAGGAAGGTACACTGTACCCGAGACATTAGCTCACATTTATCTCGATACAAGCAGTCAGACCTGCTGATCTATTTCAGCAGTTTCTCTATTTGTTTTTTGAAAGAATTGTCGATCTGTGTCGTCACAGAGATCTTGTTCAAAACTGCCAAAGCTGACAGCAACAACACTGCCTGTGATTTTCGGTGCTAGTGTCAGGGTTCCAACTGATATACTGTTGGGCAACTTATCATTTGCTGTGCAGACAACATGAGAATGATGGAAGAAAAATAGGTGCACTGGATTTTTGTACGGTTATGGCCGAACAGCAAAGAATCCTGAAGGAAACTCTCCCTTTGTAAACCAGGCTGTTCATCACGTCGTTTTTAAATCTTGCTCTTCTCATGTCAAAAAAAGTTTTATACTATACTTGAAAACTTGAAAAGTGGATGACTAGCCTGTGATTTCCAGGTGCAAGCTATTTGATCTGGTCACGTCAATTAGCTGCTTGTACTGGTGATATGGATGAGTTATGGAAGTAAGTAATTGTGTATTGTACATCGGCGTTTACATGATTGAAGGATCGAAAGTGATAGTTATTGGAAGATCTGAGTGATTTTGAGAAATTGGAGAGTGAAATGTCATGCTGTATGTGCAGTATCTCTGTGTAGGTACGTCTAGTTAGCCTTGAAAACTGGTCATTGTGACAGATGTCTGTGGTCTGTAGAAGTCAAAGAGTCAGCCGCACTATAAGTGTAAATGGACATTGCAGCTTCTCATAGGAACACGTTGCATTTAAGCGTCATTGAGTAATCGAGTATTCATTCGTTCTCTTAGTGTAGCATTCATGTCAGGCAGATGAGATTTCAATTCTCAATCTAGCAGAACATCAATCAGGTAGTTTGTCGTTTGCATTTCAGTGTAGTCCTCTCAGCAAAAACAATTTTGCAAATCCGATATTGACGTGTGCAATGTTTCCAAGGTAGAACTGCAATTACACCTTATGCATTGACATTAAGTCCATAATGGGCATTTCTGGAAAATATAGGCTCACTGTTCCTTCACGGACAATCTAATCTATTACTAGAGATTTGGCTTCTTTGCAGGTTGTTCAAATTTTCATTGTACTCACTCTTTCCAAGGTGGATTCTGAAGTTATCAACATTTCTTTGCAACTGACGACACGACAGATGATAAAAAGCAGATATCATCGAAGACTGGAAACGGCAGCTAATCTGCCCTACTAAGTGAAAACTAAAAAGTGACCTGGCAGACATTTTCTTGCTTCTAAAACGTGTTAATTGTTCAATTAGATATTGCAAGATTTCGTGACATGTCAAAATCTACAGAAATAGACGTTCTTCCTATTTTCTCGATAATGTGTCTAATATTCCTATGCAGTATATTTTATCCATGAATTGCTCATCCAATTAACGTACATAGGCAAAAGTGAGGATTGCAGATTAGAGTCAAGTGTGTGGAGATGGAAAAACACAACAGGTCAGGTCGCATCCCAGGAGCAGAAAAAATGACGTTTCGGGCAAACGGCCTTCAGACCTTCATGCGACTGAGAAACTCGGAAATGTAGAGATAAATGAGATGGGGCAAGTTAGCTGAGAGTGCAATCGGTGGACGGAGGTGGGAGTACAGGTGATAGGTCAGAGGTAATGGTGGAGTGGATAGTTGCGAAGGAAGATGGACAGATGGGAGAGCTCATGAGGGCGGTGCTGAGCTGGAAGGTTGTAACTGAGATAAGGTGGGGGAGGGAAAATGAGGAAACTGGTGAAATCCACGTTGATACCATGGGGTTGGAAGGTCCCGTGATGGAAGATGAGGCTTACTCCCTCCAGACTTCGCGTGGTAAGGGAGTCGCGATGCCTTTGGTGAAGTGGGAAGGGGAGTTGAAGTGTTCGGCCACGGGGCAGTGGGTTAGTAGATGTAGATTTCCACAAGATGCTCTCTGAACCATTCTGCGAGTAGGCATCCTATCTCCTCAATGTATAGCAGACTGCATGGGAAGCAACTGACACAGTATATAATAGGCGTGCATGTGCAGGTGAAGCTTTGATGGATATGACAGGCAACTTCTGGGCCTTGGACGGACGGAGTGGATCGGTGTGGGCGCAGGCTGTGCGATTCCTGCAGTGGCGAGGAAAGTGCTGGGTGGGGAGCGTGGCATAGTCCTGATATCGTAGTCGTTAGGGAATTGTCTTTCCAGAAAGTGGATGGGGTAGGGAGGGAAATGTGTCTCTGGTGGAGCGGTCCATTCGTAGGTGGCTGAAATGGCAGAGGATGATGCGCTGATATACGGATGTTGGTCGGGTGATGACATAGGATCAATCCTATTTTAAGAAATATTATTATGCCATCCCGAGTTTCGAAAAAAGGAGCAGTTGGGCAAATACCACAAAACTAATTGCCATTCGACAGAACAAACAGCCCTCAGCTCACGAAAGAAAAGTTGGCTCTCACCGTCATCAATGACAAAGACATAAGAATCGACGGGGAAAACCGGATTCCTGACAGATTGACAGAGGTGACAAAGAACGTTCCAGAGGACACGTAACCTGATGGTAATTTTGAGACAATAAATGTTGATCTTTTTTGGTATATGAGTGGGATCTGTTTTTTTTTACTGGAGCAGCATACCATTTCAAATTCTTTTTTTGAGGACTACTTAGCAGTTCGATGCTTTGTTTATATTTTAGTTAATTCTATCACTGATGCAGTTAGATAACTAAATTGTTGTTCCTTTATTATCAGTTGAGAGTAACGGATTTATTTTATGTAATCACTTGCAATTAAAATATTCAATTTTTACTAAACCTTTTACAGATTCTCTTTGAGTGTTTTTGCGTTACTTGTCAGAGGAAGAGGTGTCAATCCCTAATTGATGATAAAACCTTCCTCGAGAAATATTTCGTTCTCTCAAAAAACTGAATCGCTTGAAAGAAACACAGCGGATGTTAGGTGACATAGTTTGAAATGACAATATTATTTGGCCTGCCAACAATATTAATAGCCTGTGAATCCAATCTAAAGCCCATCTTACTTACATTAGTCCATTTTCATTGCTTTACTTTTGAAATGACCATTTCAATGCACCAAATATTGGCGGGTGTACTACTGTTGCAGGGCTTTCCACGCCCCTACTGCACTGATTGACGAAACTCCCTCAGACATCTGTCCGACATCTACCATTGTTCAATTTAAATCTATTTCACCTCGTGCTTGCCATCAATATCCGATGAAATAAAGAAGGCTCTCACTGTCCTCCCGACCTAATCCTCTGATTATTCAATGTTTCTCATTGTAGTCACCTCTGAACTTTCTTCTCTCGATCGAAAACAGTTTTAAATCCCTCAGCCTTTCCTCTTAAGAGCTTACTTACTGGTGAGACAACGCTTTCCAAAGATATCACATCCTTTCTATAATGCAGTGAACAGAACATTATTCAATTCTCCACTGCGGCTGCACCAGGATTTTGTGCAATTGCAAGTTCACCTCATAGCTCTGAAACTCAATCTCTCTATCAATGAAAGCTCACATACTGTATGGCTTCATATCAACCCTTTGAAACTGGGTGGCAAGTTACAGGGATATATATATATATATATATATATATGAACATATCTATGTTTATACATGGACATCGAGATCCTTCTGCTCATCTACACGCTCAAGAATTTCACCATTCACCCAGTAATCTGCATTTGTGTTGCTCCTTCAAACGTGAAGACTCTCATACATTTCCGCATTAAATTCCAGTGCCACCTCTCAGCCCAGCTCTGCAGCTGATCTCTGCCCTCTGCAACCTATCCACAGCTGCAGAAATATTAGTGTCATTTACAAATTTACGGACACATGCTCCTACGCCATAATACAGACATTTTAACAAATGATGCACAACAGTGTCCCCAGAACAGATCCTTGCGGTACACCACTAGTCACCGAACACCAGGGTGAAAATTTCGCATCAGTCACCAACCTCTGTCTTCTTTCAGCTATCCAACTTCTGATCCAAACAGCAAATGAATCTCAATCTCATGTCTCCATATTTAAGGTAACAGCCTACCATGGAGAAACTTATCAAACGCCTTACTTTATTAGCACATACACATCTTCACTCTCATAGACCTGTTTGGTCATCTTATCAAAGAATTGAAAAAGATCTTTTAGGCAGCACCTACCCTTCACAAAATCGTATCTTCTATCCATAATCAAGTAGCCCTTATATATTCTCAGCCTTTCCAACACATTACCTACAACCAGAGAAAAGCACACTGGACTCCAATTACGAAGTGGGTCTCTAATTCCCTTCTTTAACAACGGGGCAACATATGCTATCATCGAATCGTGTTGCACTTTTCCAAAAGACAATAACGACCGAAAGATCAAAGCCACGTGCTCTGCAGTCTCCTCTGCAGGGAATCCTTGGATGGAGTCCATTCAGCCCAGTGGACTTTTTCATTTCACACTTGGCAGAATTTCTAAGACCTCCTCTTTGTTCAGTTCAAACATGACTAATCTAGTTGCCCATATCTCAGTATTGTCCACAATGACATTGTCATTTTCCAGTGTGAATACTGAAGAAAGATATTCAATTATCACTTCTCCCCTCTTCTGGACTTCATGCAACTCTTCCCACTAGTATCCTTGATTGGCCCTAATCTTAATCCAGTCATTCTTTTTTTTAATTCCTGACAGACTGACATAAAGATTAAGGGTTTTTCTTGATCCAACCTGCCAACGATTTCTAACGTACTGCGCAGGCTCTTCTTAGGTCACTCTTGAGGTGTTTCCTGGCTAATGCCTTACTCTCAAGCGCCTGAACTGAGCCTACATGTCTGGTTCTTACATTTTCCTTGTCCATGCTTTGACAAGTGATTCATTTCTTTAGTGTACCACGGCTCCTTCGTTCGACAATACATTCTTGCCTGACAGTTGAATTCTTATCAAGGTCACGACATAGCTGCACTAAAATAAGATCACCAGTTCAATTTTGAGCGCCGTCTGCAGTATCCTTCCCCATCCGATGCATCCAAAATTTTGCCGAATCGCATCATAATTGCCTTTCCCCAGCTATGCCTTTTCATTGCTAAAGTAAACATAACCGACTTGTGATCATTACCAACAAAGTCCTCACCTACATTCAAAACAAACAGCTGGCCGTGTTCATTAGCCAGTACCAAATCCAAAGTGGCAACCCCCATTTTTGGCGTGTCCGCATACTCCGTCAGGAAGCCCTACTGCACGCATTGGACAAAATAGACCCGTCGAAAGTGCTGGAACTAGAGTATTTCCAGTCAATATTGGGAAGGTTAAAGCCCCCATAACAACTACCCAGTTACTCTAGCTCCTATTCCGAACCAACTTTGCTCACCTTTCCTCTACTTTGCTGGAACCATTTAGAGGCCTGAGGAAACCCGCAAAAGTGTGACCTCCCCTTTCTTGTTTATAGCCTCAGCCCATAATACCTCAGTTGTCGAGTCCTCAATGTCCTTTTCGCCTCCGTACTTCTGACCTTGACTAAAAATGTCATACCTCACCATCATTAGCCATATTTCTCGTTCTTATTGAAACATCCACACCCCAAAACTTTCAGCAACGATGCCCTGTCCCTGCTCTATCCATGTCTCCAAAATGACCACAACATCGAAATCCCACGTGCCTACCCGTGCTGCAAATTCACCCACCTTCTTCCGTTTGCTCCTGCCTTTGGAGTAGACACTCTTCAAACTACCTTTCTGCTTCCCTGTGCACTCTTGTGACTCTGAAAATATACCTCACTACTCTGAAACTCTTGGACATGGAGCTTCAATTTGGGTTCCCATCTGTTGGCTCAATTAGTTTGAATGATCCAGAAGAATTACCTCGTTCCCCCCAATTCTCAGGATATTAGTAAATTCTTAAAGTTGATTTTTAGATCATCCTGTTTTTAAAAGTCGCAACTATCCCAGAATGAGCCGCAATTATCCCCTCCCTCCTGCACTATCTCTTTGCCATGTGTTTATCGCCTCTCTCACTATTCCATGCACCGTTAGCAAATGGACGGGTAACAAAACAGAAGTAACAACTCTGATTGTTCTTGCTCTGATCTTCTACACTAGCTCTCTGAATATCTGTTTTAAACATTCATCCCTTTTGCTACCCATGTCGTTGGTGCCTATTTGGTCCACGTCATGGGTCTGCTTTCCCTCCCGCTTAAGGATCCCAAAATCAAATCCGAGACATCACGAACCCTGGCCCCCGGGAGCCAACACACCAACAAGTAGTCTCTCTCGTTCTCACAGATCCTCGTATCTGTCCCCTAAATATGGAATTACCATTGATTAAAGCTCTGCTCCTCAACCCTTTCCCTTCTGAGCGACATGGATAGAGTCTGTGCCAGACATCTGGATCACATGGCTTACACCTGTTAAGACGTCATCCCAAACAGTATCCAAAACTGTATACTTATTATTGAGAGCAACAGTCACATGAGTGCTCTGCACTGCCTGCGTGTTACCTTTCTATCCCCTGAATATTACCCAACTATCTTTTTCTTTTACTTGACTTGTGACTACCTCTCTTTAAATTCTCTCAATTACTCCTTGAGCATCTCTATTGATCCCAAGTACATTCAGACCCAGTTCCATTTCTCTAATGCTGATTTTAAAGAGCTGGAATTGAATGCATTTCCCGCAGACGAAGTCAGCCGAGACACGAGTGCTGAATCTTCCCTCCCACATTCTGCAGGAAAAAATATTCAACTGCCTTATCCTCCATTCCACCTCTTCTAAATACGCGGAGAGACTATTGAAAAATAAAACAAAAGTGAAAGCAAGCAGTTTATTCAAAATTTTGTAGCGTTATGGAGCCATAGCGTCAGGGCGTCGTACAATTTTACACCATGGAGACAGGGCCTTCTGTTCAAACTGCTCCTAGCTGACAAAAGTGTCCCTTCTCAGTAACCCCATTTCCCTGCACATGGCTCATATGTTTCTAAACCGCTCCGACTGATGTACTTATACAAATGTCTTTTAAACCTTCATAATGAAGGTACCTCAAACCCTTCCACGTGCTGCTCAGACCATATGCGTCCCACCACCTGTATAAAAAGTTACTGCAAGCATTTCCTTTTATTCTGATCTTCCTGCCCTTAATACTGTCTTGTTCTCCCTTCCCTAATCCTGGCAAAGAAGACTGACTTCATTAATCTACCCATGCCTCTGACAGAATCATGGAGGCATCGAGATGTATAGCACAGGAATAGATCATTCGACCAATTCGTTGTGCCGACCAGATATCCTAACCTAATCTAGTCCCATTTGCCAGGAGTTGGCCGATATCCCTATAAACTCCTCCTAATCATATACCAATCCAGTTGCCTTTTAAATGCTTGCAATCACACCAGCATTCACCACTTCTTCTAGCAGCTTACTCCTTCATGATGTGATATATGTGTAGAAGATCCCACCTGAGCATCTGACAGTGTCAAGAAAAAATGTCCTTGCTTATCCAACGTCTCGCTCTAAGTCCGAACCTTAAGTTTGGCAAAACCCTTGTAAATTTCTTTTGTACTCGTTCCGCTTTAGTAGCATCCTTACTAAAAAACAACTTTCCAAGTGCGGCCTTACCAACCTCCAGCCCAAAAGCGACATAACTTTCCAGCTACGATACTCATTACCCTGACTGAAGAGGGCCATTGTGCCAAAAGTTCATTCACTTCTCTGTCTACCTGTAGTTCCACTTTGAGAGAACAGTGCACCTAAACTCTGTGGCCACTATATACCGCGAAACTCTTTAAGGCCATACTATTCACCATGCAATTCTGCGCATCATTTGACTTTCGAAAATGCAAGAACTCACAGCTATTTGTATTAAATTCCAATTGCCATTTCTCAGCCCAAGTCTCCATTTTGTTCCTGTCCTGCTGCAACATCTGCTAACATTCCTCATTGTACAAGGTGCAGTCTATTTTGATGTCAACTGCAAACTTTCTAATCCTGCCTCGAACATTCTCAGCTGATTGTTGATATAGGTAACAAACCGCAATGGGCTTACCCTGACACCTCAGGCACTCTACCAGTCACAGGCCTCCAATCCAACTGGCATTCTTCCAGTATTACACTCTGTTTCATGCCATTAAGTCAGTTCTGTATCCAATTTGGCTACTCCGCCTAACTTCCATAGCATCTAACCTTCCACTGCAGTAAACCATATGGAACGTTATGAAATACCTGACTGAAATCCATATGGTCAACTCTACTGAGCTGCCCTTATCAACACATCTTATCACTTGATCAAAGAACGCTAAAAACTTTGTTAGGCATGACCTCACACGCATAAAGCCCTACTGAGTACTCATAATCAATAATTTTCTTTACAAATGCACGTGCATATTATTGCTCAGATTCTTTTCTAGTGGCTTGCCTGCCAGAAATGTTAAGCTTACGGGTCTATATTTCCCAGAATTGATTTTTTTAGCCTTTATTTTAAATAAGGGCACAACAGACTTCTGGAATCTCATCTTTGACTAAAGGTGTTGCAAAAATATCATGCAGTGACCCCGGGTGTTTTTTTTTCTTTCGCTTCTTTCAGTGAGTTTTCTACATGGCTACAATTCCATCATATCAGGCAACATATCGAATACCTTTTCTGTAACCACTCTAAAGTACATACTCACACAGTCAGGCTGACCCTCTCTCATAG
This sequence comes from Chiloscyllium punctatum, assembly GCF_047496795.1. Classification (NCBI taxonomy): domain Eukaryota; kingdom Metazoa; phylum Chordata; class Chondrichthyes; order Orectolobiformes; family Hemiscylliidae; genus Chiloscyllium; species Chiloscyllium punctatum. Next base: position 44,702,898 of record NC_092789.1, read on the forward strand.
ACACGCTGTGTTTCACGCACAGACACATGTATCCCCATATTCACCCCCATGCACACACCCTTTCCCAGGCTAATCCCCCATCGCATCCGTCTACGCACATTAACATGCTTTCACAGACGAAAACACAAATGCTCTCTCGACACTCTCACGCACACGTACTAACTCAGATGAGCACTCTGGACACAAATACTCATTCAGATGTATTCTCTCTCTGTTGCTCTCTCCACTTCCTGCATGCGCAAAGACAAATTTCCTTGGGTAACTTTTCATTTGCAGAATTATGATATATTATATTTGCAGATACATTCTGTATTGTTCAAAAAATGCACAATCTTTAGGCAATGGGGGCAGTCAATACATGTGATCATTTGTAAATTCCACTTTGGAATTAGAGTCAGTCCGACTGAACATTGGGATACAGGCAGAGTCCGACCTCGTACCTTTAATGCATTGACTGAACTGAGATGTCTGTATTTGTTCTATAACCTTAAGTTATCGAGGAGGTGGCTTACAAGGAGTTTTGAGTTTACATATTTATAAACTGAAACCTGCAACCCATTCTAACAGATGAAAGACCTAACAAGAGTCCAGCTGTGCTCAAGGTATCATTTTAGTTGCGTGGCACTGTCTTCTTTTGAATACATTTTGAATAAACTCTATGTCTTCTGACTTTACACTCTGCAACGGCTAGTGATTCCAAATTACCTGTTGGACAATCATCTGATTTTGTCTGATTTTAACTTGGTCCACTGTATTCCAAAACCAGTTCTTCCACATCATGCCTTTCAGTGAAGGCAAGCATGCAACACGACTTCTTCTGTTCATTTGCTGAAATATTGATACACTTAGGTGGAAATTAAATGATCACTTTTCACACTTATAAAAACTTGCACGATTTTCAGGAAATCTGTTAATATTTCATTTAGTTTTGACTCGCGCATTAGCGATAAATTCAACATTCAATCAAAGAAAAATGTTCAATGTGACCTATGAACCTTTCGATGTCTGCAAGTGAGATTTTGGATATAAGGTCCTTTCTCCAGTGCATATTGGTGCTCCGAGCGTTCGTCATGAAACCTTCATTTTCAAAGTTTGCGCGCATGTCTGTTAAATAAATGCAGACATCTTCACAGAGTTATTTTCAGAATGTATTTTCTGGTATTGATATTCCTGCTTTCCTAGGTATCACTGTTAATTCTTTACATTCACATAATTTCCATTGTGATCCCATTCTCGTTATCAAATGTTCCTAACATAAAAGGCAAGATGACGTATAAATCTTCCAATGTTGCAACTGCAATTTTTAACTTATAAGTTTACAGACTTCAAAGGCACATAGTCAAGATTTAAGTTGTGCTGGAAAAGCAGAGCAAGTCAGGCAGCATCCGTTCGCCCAGTAGACGATCTGAGGGTTACAGTGAGAGAGAGAGAGACTCAGAGAGATTCTTGTCGAGAGAGGATGATAACCTCTTCAAGGTAAGCATTCTTGGAAGTTGATTCGCAGTAAGGTTAAAATCAACAAAGTGAAAATGACTTCAGAAGGCGCCTCAGATGACGAAAGCAATGCTTCTCAATGAGTCGATAGTTTTAGGAGGAACGCTAATGAAGAGACGTAATTGGTCACAAACTATAATGCGTTTACCTCTCGACAAGTGCTTAAAGAGGTACTGAGTGCCTCCAGCAATGTTTGAATTTTTTCAGGTAACTGTCATCTGTTTTATTTCATCAGGCTATCTGGCGATTTCCTTTTAGTTTCTAGTTAACTGACATCAAACGGAATTCTTAATCATGTGATGCAATGTCGTTATTGGATTGTTGTGCTGTTTAATTCAATGGTCACACCATTCAAAATGTTAATCATTTCCATTTTCACAGATTCTGACTTTCTCCAGCATTTATAACATTGCCCAGTCCGCCACTGTTCAAATCACGAATGGTACGGCATTAATGGAATATATGGAATTTTTAAAAAATCTCCAAGAATCCAGAAATAAGATGTGACATTGATGGATTTCGTATGGACCGCTTCCTCCACACGGTATAAGTGGTAATAAAATCGTCTTATCAATTATTTTGTTAATGAGCTCTTTCTCAGAATATACATACAGCTTCTGCTGTGCTGGTCCAGTGACCGAACGAATTGCAAAGTACTGCGTGTAGACCGTATTGTTAGCAAGAACTAAGTAAAACTTGATTGATGGTCTCAAACAAAAGCCTTCGATCTCAGGTCTATTGTGGAATCGACATGGATGCTTGAAACTACCATCTTTAAGTTATATTTGGTCTCTGAATGAAGAATTTTGTCTATTAACTGGAGTAAGTTGTCTTTACTCAACAAAGAATCATGAAAAAGAAAATCATACAATATACACATCAAACATGTTCTGTGAAATCCAAGGTAAACGAATATCATTTAATTTTTTGTCGTCATGTGTCCCTGAAAAGTCTATTTTTCATGAGCAATGCAGGCAGGTCTTTTTAGCAAGGAGATGTAGATAACAGGGTGCTTATATAGAGCGAGGCAGACAGGTCAGACCATACTGGTGATGTGAGAATAAAGTTCATCATTAACAGGTGAACACTATCTAATCAAAATGAAGCATGTTTCATGTTTCGAGACACAAAGAGGTTTATGATGGATGTTTTCAGAGGTGAAATTAAACTTTTGTTGGGTGGAACCATGTGCTGAGCTGCATCCATTTTGATAGACTTCTGTGGAATATATCTCCGAAAAAATCCATGGAGATTTTGCATTTTATTTTTCAGCTCTGCTCTGAACTTTCTTTGGATCACTATATAAATGCAAGTGTAGAGTAAACAACTAAAAATCTTCAAGATGTCTCCCACTTCAGCAGCGATAATTTCAGGATTTGCGAACTCAAGTCTTATTTTTGGTAACGCATAACCAGATGGTATTTGTCAACCACAGCAAAAGTTAACTTAATGATATTGAAATCAATAAAATGATGGACTTTATATGTTTCTCCATTTCTGAGTCATTTTGATTCCCCACTTGGAATTCTGGGGTCCAGTGCGGTTTCTATTCGCCAAAACAATACATTGGACAGTTCATGATTAACAAAAGAAAGTCATCGTAAAGGGAATCCAAATGATCCAGGTGATGTGAAACCAGACTATTCCTACAACTGCTGAAGACGAAAAGAAAGCTGCACTGGCCTGGCAATCCTACTGGACATTATTAATTATTTGTTCAGTTTCATACACAAACAAAACTGGTATTGTCTTCAATAAAATCACAACCACGATGGCTATTCCAAGCATGAGTGCAGTTCCTTGTGCAGATACCTTGATTGGATATTTTGGCAGCATATCGCAACAAGTCGGTCAACTGTGAAGAAGACAATGCACGAAACAGACAAATCGGGTGATACAGTAGTCATATACAGAATGACTCTACAAGCAAGAGTAAAGGAGAGAAATGACAAAGGAAAGTGGTCACTGAAGATATGATGTTGTACAACATTGTTAATCAGGATCAGTAGATCTGTTGTTGCAAGACCAACATGTAAAAAGTGAGACACTTGGAAAGGCCCCATTTCCTTCGTGAAAGAATCCAAACAGCAGCCAAGTTCGCTAGGAGACAGAAAGACAGCTGTCAATAATATGCAGATATTTGATTCAAATAAAATATAATAATGAGTGTCAGTTTCAAGTGATAAAAAAAATATGATTTGTATTTATTCAACTGATACTGGGATTAAGTTAAGGATAACATGGTATGCCAAAAATATACAGCATCAAGCGAAAGCAGAAATTAGTCCACAAGTTTGATAGGATACATATAGTGCAGCAGGTTACTCAGTCCTTCGAATCTATACTGATTCTGCAAGCGCATCTCTCCGTGACCTATGTGCATGCTTATACTTACATTGCCTATCGCACCCAGATGGCACATCTTTGCAATGAGAGAAGCAAACTAGACCAAGCAGAATAACCCACGAATACATCAGAGAACATGCGAACTCCACACAAACAGCCGCTCATGATTTAATTGAACGCAGGATTGTTGTGCTTTGAGGCTTTAGTAGTAACCTCGGATCCAGTGAGCTGTTGGTTAACTTGATTTTAAGAATTAGTTATCACGACAAGTTAACAGCTAAGAATCTTATCATGAATGAAAGTAGAAATAAACCACGATAATGATAACAGGACTGAACATAGAGAGGTTATAACGACTCATACAATGCTCTTGTGATGCAGCGGCAGTTCCTTGAAACCTGGACTGAGAAACCCTGGAGCAAGTCCCTCCAGTTCTATAGCTGGGTAAAACATAACATAGCAGGTTGATGCGGAAAATGAGGTTAATATAAATCGACTCACCAGGAAGAGCAACAGAAATAAGTATCGGTTAATATATCTCTTTCACCAGCCGAATTGAGGGCTTCCCCAATCAGAAAAGATTTACAAGGATGTTGCCAGGGTTGGAGGATCTGAGCTGCAGGGAGAGGCTGAACAGGCTGGGGCTGTTTTTCCTGGAGCATCGGAGGCTGAGGGGTGACCTTATAGAGGATTACAAAATCATGAGGGGCATAAAGGGGCATAAATAGGCAAAGTCTATTTCCCTGGGGTCTGGGAGTCCAGAACTAGAGGGCATTTGTTTTGGGTGATAGTGGAAAGATATAAAAGAGGCCTAAGCGGCAACTATTTCACGCAGATGGTGGTACATGTATGAAATGAGCTGCCAGAGGATGTGGTTTAGGCTGGTAGAATTGCAACATTTAAGAGGAATTTTAATGGGTATATGAATAGAAAGTGTTTGGAGGGATATGGGCCAGGTGCTGGCAGGTGGGACGAGATTGGGTTGGGATATCTGCTCGGCATGGACGGGTTGAACCGAAGGGTCTGTTTCCATGCTGTACATCTCTGTGACTTTATGACTCTATGTGGCAGCGAAAGATCTCCATAGGTCTGAAATATCCTGATTATCCAAGAACGAGGTTATTGGGGGAATCTATATTTATACATTAATAAAAACATCCATGCTATTGCACAATTACGTCAATGATACTAGTCTCAATTATGTAACAAACACGATCATGTAAAAATGTGTTTATCTGAAGCAACAGACCGAAAGAAACAAATCATGCAACAGGAAAAAAAATCTCTAATACATTTACCAAAGTGACAATAGCAGGTTTAATCATGTGAATTAGCCTGTGACTGTCTCAGCGAACGGCTGGGTACCCAAATCATTCTAATACTTTTTCAGTACCAAAGATTTGCTTCAGTCTGAACTCCTCTGAAATAACTACGATCTTCCTTTTTTTGCACCTTGAGAATCTCCCATTTTACTCACAAAACCATCGGTGGCTGTCATTCCGTGGAATTCAAAAACTAATCTTACTCCTGCGATCGCTAGGACAAGCTGGACTCAGGGTTACCCGTGTGCTGAATTTCAGTAAGCTGTCCTTCGTGATATATCACCTTCGAACGTGAAACTGTATCGCTATGTAACTTTACTAATTCTTTTGTTTGATATAATCAGCTCACGAAAATGGACGAATAACCGACTGTGTCAGTTACAGGGTGGCTCACCGTCCCTGAAATGCTCTCAGAGAATAAACGGTACAATCAATCTTAATAGATTAATGAGTCTAGCAAAACATATTTGTGACGATGCTGCTCCGTTAATATGGTTACGCTGTCCTTGCTGCTATTTCCCCCTGAGATGTCGCAAAAGATGTCTGCAACGTTTCGCTTTGATGGGTTTTTGGGTCAACTTGATTATAGCTAACAGACACGCTCTCAAGCAAAAAACAATATCATGTGTTAAAAAAAGGACCACAAAAGTGGGTGGCCAGTTCTCCCAGCTAAGCTTTTCTCTCGTCTGTTTTATTTCGTGCAGTCTTGCTGATAAGACCTTCAGAATTTTTAAAGATGGTTGAACTTCATTTTAAAATAAAGAAGGAAGAGTGAGAGGCAAATAAAAAAGGAGAGGGCAGCAGAAATGAAACAGTTTGAATTATGACGAAAAGGAAAAGAAAAAGAACAAGAGGCAGAAGGGAGAGAACGAGAGAGATAGAGGAAAGGAAGACAGAGACGAAGTTTGAACTTCGGATATTAGCACCAAGAGAGAAAAGTCTGGTTAAAAGAATGAAGGTGAAGGATGAACATAAATTTGGTGAGGAAGAGAGTGAGTTTAAGCAGGCGCATGGTACAGAAAGACCTGTTGAGAATTTATTTAAAGATATTCAAAAATTGCGTAATTTTTATGAGAACTTCAACTTCTTTTCATAGATGGCTAAAAGAATTTGGTGAGAAGTTACCATGTCGGTATTGCTGATCAAACCACAACTTGTCGATAGAGTCAGAGAGGAATTCCAATTTCTAGCAGAGTAGATATATGGGGCGTATAAGGAGACGGAGAAAACCATCTTAAGTGAATATGAGTTTGTGCCAGAAGCCGAAAGGAAGAATTTCACGAATCTATGAAGAGATCCGGGTCAAAGCTAATTGTCGAGCAAAAGGATCAAACAAGTGAATTTTAATAGGCGGTTAAGGACATTAATTGAGAGCAAACCTAGGACGCTCTTACAGGGACGATTATTTCGTAAACATTCAAAAATTCTGAAGTAATTAGAACTCTTATTGTGGAAGAGCAGAGAGAGAAAATTGCAAGATTAGCAGCTGAAGTGGCTGATGTTTAAGAGTTGGTCTAAAAATCAAAGTTTGGCTTTCAACATCAATTTCAGTCCATACAAGAAATTGAGAATAAGACAAATCCTCACATAAATAGGAAAATGTAGTTCTCATTGAAAATCATAAGAATGACTTATGACAGGGTAAAACGAAACATGTGAATGGAAACAAATGTGAAAAGTTTGCGATGTTTACACTACAATAAAATAGGCCACAAGGAATTACAATGTTGCTGTGTTAGGTGAAGCAATGTAAAGCTAAATTTAGGAATAAAGCATAAGGCAGTGAATTTTGTTGGAGTGTTGATGGAAAGCACTGTAGAGGTTATAAAGCTTCACCAGAATGTACAGCTTGGACGGGGATTGGTTAAGAAGTACGTGGCAGATATTCTCACATCAGATGCCTACAATATTAATGTGTATTTGCATAGTCGAAGAGCAGCAGGAAAAGTTTTTACAAGATTAATAAATAGAGCATCCTCTCAATGTGTGACACTGAAAGATGAGGAGATATGAACCTCTGAAGGATTAATGCCAGAAAAGGTGCCAGGAACACGAATTCATGCTGAAACAAGAAGAGCGCACAAATGTAAAATAGGTGAGAGTGCCCTTCGAATTGTGTAGAAGTCGTGTTAAGAGTACTGAATAAATGTTCAGCTCCATAAGACAATTTGAATTTGCGATTCATATGGCCGGTTCACAGGGAAGAATGCAGCCTGCTGTGCTGGGAAAGCCAGTGGAAACTCAGGCAACTAAAATCATGCAGGACACAGATCAGTGTACTTTTTCCGAGTGTGTGGTAACGAGGTCATAAAGTCGCCAGTTGAAAGCGGAGACATTCAAGAGTTAAGATAACAAGATTGAAGTGGAATTAGGAGAGACCCTGTTTGAACACATGATCCACATAAATGAGGAGTATAGAGGTAATACCGTAGATATTTTTAGCACAGATATATGAGTAAAAAGATTCAGGTTGGAAGCTACTTTGGAAGATTTCTAAAAGGTTCAGAGGTGATTTACTGGAATGTTACCTGGTTGGCATGGAGGGAAGTGCTTCTGACGACAAGCTAAGAACTTGAGCCTGTTTTCATTACAGAAAAGAGGGTTGAGAATTGACTTAAATGAGAAACTTAAGCTAATCAGAGAGACAGATCGGGTGGACACTGAGAGCATTTTACTTCGGATGGTGATGGCTACCACGAGGGAAGTCAATTTTAAATTGAGGGGAGATGCATATAGGACAGATGTCAGAGGAAGTTTATTTACACGGAGAGGAGTAGCGGTGTGGAATGTCCTGCCGGCAACAGTGGTGGACTGCCCAACCTTAAGGTGATTGAAATGGTCATTTGATAAAGATCTGGCTGAAAATGGAATAGTAGAGAATAGATCGAGTTCCAATTGTTTCCACAGGTCGGCAAAATAACGAGGGCCGAAGGCCGTATCCTACTTTGTAATGTTCCATGTTCCATGTTATATGATTGCATTAAGCAACATTCAGGAAAAAAAATCCGAATGTATCCGCAAATGTTGCTATTTATTAACAATGTCATTTTTTTAGGAAAGTGAGATTATCACGTATTCAGTCAGCTGAGAAATAGATAGATGGTCATTTCATGTTGAGAGTGGTTTCTTTGGAAACATTGTTTGATTCACTACAAAGTGGTTCCACGACCTTCAGCTCCACAAGTCCACAGCGACCCAACGAAGAGTGTCCATCCCAAACCCAGTCCCCGTTACACTACAATTACCACTCAATAATGCACCTAACTTACGCATCCGTAAGCAGTACTGAACAATTTACCATGGACACTTCAACGAGTGTGCACACCATTTGGATTGTGGGAGGAAACCGGAGCAGTCAGAGGAAACGTACGTGGAATCGGGGAGAATGTGCAAACTCCACTGAGACAGTCGCCCGAGAGTGGGATTGAATCAGGATCACTGGCGTTGTGAAGCAGCAGTACTAACCACTGAGCCATCGTACCACCCCAATCGTTATAGAAGAGAGGTGTATGAATGCCACATGGGCTATTGGAAGTGACTTATTCAGATGTGAGAAAACTGCCAACAAAAATACAAAAAGTTTCTTTGCTGCCCTGGACTACACAATAATGCAATTGAATTTTGCCAGACATGTCATTTTTGCCAGTTAATTAGAAAACTACAGGCAGTAATATACCCCCCACCTTTAATACCTTTTGCTGTATTTAAGGAACCTTTCACATGCGTCTTAATTTATAGTGTAGGACTCCTATTAAAACCACAATTGAGAACCACTATTTACTAACAGTAATGGATTACTTCCAGTATATTTGCAATGGCTGGTCCACTGCGCAATATGATGTCTAACCGGATTGTAAAAGAGTTATTCAAATTTTTCACCAAATCTGTTGTGCCCACAGATACAATCACAGTTGAAAATGTGCTGCAGGAGAAGGGCTCATGCCCGAAACGTCGTTTGTCCTGCTCCTTGGATGCTGCCTGACCTGCTGCGCTTTTCCAGCAACACATTTTCAACTCTGATCTCCAGCATCTGCAGTCCTCACATTCTCCATTGATACAATCATATCAAGGGTCAGACATTACATATAAAAATATTTTTAAAAACACTGACAGCTTCTGAATACAACAACTCAAATCTCTTGTGTAGAATCCAGATTCGCAAGGATCACTAGAAATGTGGCATCAGAAGTTATGACCATTTTGAGGGATTACAATCAAAACTATCCAGAAGATTGCAATGAGGGAATTGGGTTTGTACTTTTTGCGTTTAGGAATGCACCAAGTCAATTGACCAAACTGCTATTGGGGATTAGCAGTTAGTATTGAATGCAGCAATAGATTATCTCTGAAAAGCAAGTTTAGTAGATCACAGGGGACCGAAAATTGAATGAGATGACCTATTTTATCAGAAGTCCGGACAGAAAGAAATCTCATGGAGTGTGTCATATGAAAATGCTCAATATTTATTTTGACAGGTGAGGAAGACAAAGGAGACTCTGTTAATGATTACGTCACAGAGGGAAGAACCAAATTCAGAGATTTCTGAATTGGACATTCCTCAAATGTAATTGGACAATGAATAAGTTGTCAAAAATTATGATAAATTATTGAGCTTGCATTTATAGAAAAATCGAGGGACTTGAACAAGGTATTACAGTCACATGGGAAAAATTTTGAAATAAGTTGTGATACATTATCTTAATCCTGCATGATCAATGTAAAGGAAATGCTTTTCTGATTAAGCATCATCCTAATCGGCATAACTCTCTTCAATTGGCACGGGTTCGAAAGGAGATTGAAAGCATTTGCTAAGACGACACAATCAAAATGTGTTCCAAAAATAAGAGTTCACCCATAGTAATGGTGACAAAACCACAAAGTACCCAATTCTTGTAATTGAACGATTGCAAATTCAATGTAGTTACAAGGACTGATGCATATATAATTCCCATTTTGTAGACTGTGTTGAAAATCTGGGACAAAAAAAAAACAACCTTATATTTCTAATCAGAGGATACTGGCCATTTCTTGCGTCCAAACGAATGAAGGAAATTTCGGTTTTTCTAATGCCAAACTGACTGTTTCAATTGAAAGTCATGCCATTTGGTACGAAAAATCTGGCAGTTCCATTTCAGAGATGAACCAATCCGATCATTGCCTTATTACCTACCTTTGCCGTATGTATAGATGAGCTGCTGATTTTTAGAAACACACGGATCAAACATTTGCAAAATTTATGAGAATTGTTCGACCGAATTCGGGAGGCACGATCAACTTGGCAAAAAGTGAATTTGCTGCGTTCTTGTAAGAAAACGAGGAGGACATTGATTGACATATTGACTGTTTCTTCTGGAACTTGAAGTCCATCTTCAGAAATATTAGGCAATTGAGAAGGAGCTTTGAGCTTGGTGTTGGCCACACAGCACTACAATATTTATACTACCAGCCATGCATCTGATACAATCATATATATTGACCATAACCAATTGAATGTTGTGGAGAAGTATAACCAAAAAAAAACAGACTACTCAGATGAAGCTTGTGGTTCCAGACATTCAATTGAAAAATGTGCTTGTGACAGGACGAGAAAACGTGATTGCCAATGCATTGTCAAGACTTCAACGAGAAACGGAGGCATTCGGTGACAGGATTGAGACGGAGAGTAGCAGAATGTATTAGTGTATGTTTGCATGCTTATAGTCGATGGAATGTATATTTGTGTTGCAGTGTACTTACAATTTAAGACTGAGTGGTTTCAAAATGAAGTTGTCTTTGGACATTTGTGGGTCATTCTTTTCAACGAGTTAGGTCGTGTGAGGATGCTGCTTCTGTACAAGGTTACGCTGTCTTGGACATTTATTTCAGAAGAGTCTTAATAACAGTGATACCGAACAGTCTGTTTTGGATGGACTTCAGAGCATACTGACTGTAACTAACAGATATTGCCTCAAGCAATAGTATCACATGGTTTAAAAATGGCTCTTGTACAATAAAAGGCGACTTATGTAGTTTGCCGCATGATTTCATTCAAAGAAACATCTTACTGAGTGCGTTGCCGCTAATGTTTTCACTTTATAAGGGACATATTTTCACATAAAGCAAATATCATCAACTTCATCTTTCAGGAAATTAGCCAGCATCACCAATTTCGTTCAGCATCTGTAGTATTCCTCAAGAAAGAATTGGTAATCACCCTTTTCTCTTTACCGTACCCTTTTATTGAGGAAGACAACATCTTACGATAGCGTCCATGAAATGCAAGACTGAAATGTTTCTGAGCAAACCACACATCTACAAACGTTATCACAACATTTTATTCTTGCATGACAGGATAGTTCATACAATTGACACTGTGTTTGTGATTGTTTACCAATACTAATGGTCCAAACCATTTCAGTCAGACATTCTATTTCCATTGCTGCTAGTACTTGCATCCCTTCTGCAACTTTCTGGCTGGTTGGCCTCTGTTACTCATAATAAAACAGCTTATCTTTGCAAATGATGTCATGTAAACTGAATATGCTGATCACTCTTGCCTTCTACACCATACTCTTCAATGTACCCTGAAACACCGTTTCAACTCCACGCCCATTTCTGTTCACAAAAAAAGCCTCTCCACACTCCAGATGCCTTTACCCGTTTCCAACAGTCTCTTTTCACCTGGCGCACTTCCTTTGATCTTCTTAGCTGCACTCGACCTGTTCTTGGAGAACTGTCGACACGACATTGATATCCTCAGTTTTCTTCCTTCCCTTCCGCAACACAAAATACCTCAATGAAAAGACACGACTCCTTGTTTTCAGATTCAAGTCTGACTTTACAAAGAAACCTGATGCCAAGTCTGGTTCTACTGAGTACTGACCTCTATATTGCAGATGCTAAGCGCCAGCTCGCATCTCCTCCTTCTATCTTCCATAGCCGATGATCCTCCCATGGAACATCAGACCATAGTGTGCACAATTGTCACTAACCATGTTTCATCTGGTGATCTCCCATCAAATGCCTCCATGCTCACTATCTATCAACCATGCAAAGCCCACTTCAGCCTTCTTCCCAAAATCCACAAACAGAATCACAAGGTGGCAAGTGTTATTTCTACCTGGTCAAGCTTCAAGGAACTCATGTGCTCCGTTCTCGAATCACCTTTTCTCACCATATCCAGCCAGATCCCACTGCCATCCAATAATCCTCAGTCACGTTACCCCAGTTTCAGAACTTCAGTTCCTGGTGAAAGGGTTGCCACGATATGATATTGAAAAGCCTTTACAACCACAGTTGTGTTCGCTATATATGCTCGAAGCTGTTTGCTGTCAAGACAACTTTCTATTTCAACAGTTTCTCTTTCTCTGCTGTGATGATGTGAACTTTGTTGACGGGGGTGTCTCTGAAACATGCGTCTCATTAATCAGTCAAGGATTGCCCAGCGCTGCAGATCACATGGTGCTCAGTTTAATCTGCATTGTCGCTAACATTTCAGCACGATTTCATTCTCTTCCTTCTCACTACAATTCTACTAGCATTTACATCCAAAAGATGATTATCTGCCATTTCTCGCAGCTACAGCGGGATTGCACGAACAGAAATCTATTCCTCTCCCTACAGTTGTCGGTATTCTCCAACGGCCTCTCATTTTTCGTTACCCTGTTCCTCTCTTTCCTCACTCACGACACATCTGTACAGGATCGTACACATGCCCTTCAATTCCACAAGGTGTAACCCCTGCCTGTTTATTTTCTCATTCTTCAACATCCAAGACTCCAGATATACCTAGCTTAATCTGTAACTCATTTAGTCATTATGTTCGCTGTTCACCATTTGGCCTGCTGTCCTTGGGGAAAGGAAACACCCACTGGTTAACTGCTTTCAAAATACCGATGTTCTGCCAAAATAAAGAGTTTATGCTTCCTGGTGGTTGCTACTTCAAAACACCTCCATCTTAACTGGATAACATCTTTGCATCAGCCTTCCTTAAGTGCTCCAGCAAAGCTCAACTCAAGTTCAAAGGATTGCAGTTCATTTTCCACTTGGGAACGATGCAGCCTTCTGGGCTTAATATCGAGTTCAATAATTTTAGGGATTGTGTAGCAATCCCGAATTAGCTGCCAACCGTACACACCAAGCGTTATCATCACATCGGCAACTCGAAGACACTAGATTTTGTCACCTAATCATCGCACCTATCAGCAACTGTTCATTTCCCCCCGGACTGACCTTTCATCACTTATTTGTCTGTCCAACTGTTTTCTCTCCTTATCTGTCTGTCCACTCATCGTTGCTGTTGTCTCCTCCACTCTATCTTCTGGACAAAACATTCATTTCCTATATTTCATTAGTGCTGAAGAAGCGTTACTGAACCCGAAAATTTTACTCCGATTTCACTTCAGGAATGCTGCCAGAACAAGGAGATTGTCCAGACATTTATGGTTTTTGTTCAGTTTTGCGGTTTCCACATTAATTTTGTTTCTTTTTCTTCTGATATAAAGGCACCCCGACTTATAATGTGCATCAACCCTTCTCAGCCTCACTGCTGCTCAGCCGTGGTTCACAACTACTTATTATTTTCCGATTCTATGCATGAAATAACGAAGTTATTTTACAATTTTACGTTGATCATTCATTTCCTATTCAATGAAAATGTCCAACCATAAAGTAATCTTGGTCTTTTTTTGCTGATTTAATAACTCGGAATTCATCCATTGCTTGCTTTCAGTTTCCTCAACTTTGCAAGTTTGCTGTGTCATGAAAGAGCCCCAGCCTATGAAGCCTATCCCTGTAAGTAAAACCCTCATAAGCGTGCAACACCCTTTGCTAAACTTTTCTGGAGCCTTTCAAATGACAAATTCCTTCCGACAGGAGCGAGAACAGACATGAACACCATACTCTAAAAAGTGATCTGACCAATGTCCTGCTCAGCTCTAGCGTGACAACTCGAATGTGAAAACAGTGGAGAGAGACATGTTGCCGAGCCAGCGCCACAATCATCCCGTGAAGGAAAACACAATACACTATAAATAATCTTGATGTTCTGGGACAACAAACTCCAGATAAAGGAAGCACTTGATCTTTATTTTCACTTGAGCAGTTAGGCTTTCAGAACAACCATATACTTTTAGCGCACATTACCAGTCCAGAAATCGATTTCTATCCCCGGTCTTCATTCACATATATCTCTTTTTTTTTAGATCTCCAGTCACCCAGTGATGTTCCCAACGTTTTAACCGCAAATTCCGCAGTTAGTCTAAACATATGAGACTGAGGCAGTCCTCATCTCACTTGCTCAGTTCGAACACCCACAACACGTGTAAAGTGTAAAGTCTGATGCACTTTTCCTGGGTGTAATTGGACTTGGATCAACAATTCAAACTTACTGCATCCCCTGCTTCGGACTTAGAGTGATTGTTTATATGCTCTTATCGAGAAATCCGAGAGGTCTATAACAAGTTCTTATTACTTATTTCGATAGATAAAAATAACTTTCATATCCTGTTGTTCTGCCAGAAATTTCCAAACAACTTCTTTTTAAGGAGAACACCCACTCCTGTGCTTTCTTACAAGCATCGATCCAAAGTGATGATCTTCAGTTTCCAATAGTCTGCACAGTCTCTGGTAGATGACGAATGTGATAACTGCATTTACTTTCGCAATTTGGAATGCACTCTTCCTTACAACAATAATCTCCCAATACTTGGCCTTGAAGTACGTGTCATTGCGCATTTTTTCCAGGACAATATTTGGTTGCTTTTCTCCACCAAAGCCAAACAAGATCAGTTCTCAGGTTCACAACTCCTTCGGTCCCAACATGTCCTGTTGGTCTACCCTTTGCTTATTCCTTTCCTTGGGATTTGGAAATCTACCTGATTGCTGCCAGTTATAATTATGTCACTTGTAGCAATCATTCATCACAATCCCCCTCGTCGGTGTTCTATTTATTAATCACTTCTTTCTTTCGTTTAATCTGTTTTACCAAGTAAACACTAACTTCCATTTTAGTCTCCACTTGTCTTTTTGGATCTATGATATTAAGTAATGTTTTGTAGGTTTTGTGGATTGTCATTTCTTTCTGGATTATTATTACAATCATTCTAGGCTCTCTGAATTTGTTTGTTCATTCTTTGTGATTTGTGTTTGTTTTCGTTTTGTAAATATCATCGTCGAAAGTCAACTTGGTCCCGTATATAAATGAGATTTATTTTTCTCTTTAGATTCGCTTCTACATTTTCTCATCTACATTTAACTTGGATTTCCAGCTTTCTTGTCATTTCTTTTTATTTCCTCAACTGACATATTCAGCAATTCTTTCTATTTTTGTCTGTCATTAATTTATCGCAGTTTTGAACAATGTCCGATAAATCGTTCTTATTTATACCTTAGTGTTTCTATATGGTTTTCTCTGAAGGGCACTTCCTCTTGCAGACTTTAAAGACGCCACACGCCAACCTCTGCCGGGCAGAATTCCAGGCAAACTATGCTTTCTGCGGTTTGCACTTCCACCTGATTTGCTGCGATATTGCTTCGCAATTCCCTCCCTTTGAAAATTCTTTGCAGCTGAGTTTATATGTGATCTTTTCCTCGATTATTAATATTGTAATCTATAAGTTTATTTATTGTTTTATTTTCTTAATGAATTGCCCTTTGGTATTATACAGCAACATTTTGACGCCTTCTCCTTAACTGTGTCAACACCTTGGACCTTTGTGGGTCTCGTTGTATCTCTCAACACTGCATTTGCTTCATAATCCTGACCAAGGTTCCTTCTTGAGCTTCTGTAATGTGTTCTGAGAGGGTATTTGTCATCTGGGCTCCACTATGTGCTATGGCTTGGATGTATAAAATTCATCATTGTAACGAGCCATTTTTCCGTGAAGCAATATGAATTCATTTGCATTGGAGAACTTTGGAGAAAAATATATTATTAATATTAGTCTTGATTCAATTGGATTCTAAACGAGGATTGAGCAGAAGAGCAGTATTGAACTGTTTGGACGGTTGAGACACCAGCATAAGTTAAGAGCATAGTGTCTGACGTGATCAGCTCCACTCAACTGCCCTGTAATTTCTGAGACCTTTGCTTAACAGAACAGTATCCCGGCCAGCCTTGCAGAACTTGAAAGACACAGATACTCCACCATCTCCAGAGAAATAAATTTCAAAACTCTGAGAAAGATAAATTACATTCAAAGAAGTCTTAATGAAATGTTGACGCGGAGACAGTCAGCAGATATCTATCAGCCTGTCTCCCTTAATGTTTTACAACATGGTAAACTTAAAGCGTTCAATGACACAGTCCTAGCAGGAGTGGTTTTGAACTGGACGTTTGGAATCATGTCCAATCCTTCTCAACACCAGTTAAATCAAAACCTGGAAATTTATTAATAATAAAATTCGATTGCTGAAGTAAACTTAAGCAATAACACAATCTAATTGGTCTATGCTATCAAAGAAAAAGCCCTTGTTTGCATCCTCACTCCATCCAAAACTTGGTAACCGAGCAACCCAATGAAGTGATAAATAAAATGAAGTAATACAGATGGTCAGATTTCTTCTTTGGGATTCAAGATGTTCTGTTCGACACGCATAGATGCATTTTTCGAAAGTTTTGTTTCTGAATTGTGTCATACAAGTTGAGCTATATTGTTCACTTAGATAAAGGCAGTCTGACTTATAAATAAGCATTCATTCTTTAAGCTTCCAAGAGCTACCAAGGGGATGTCAGACCAGTGTTTTGAATGCTTCGTGGCATAACACCGAAAACCTGATTACTTCTCATAAAATACAGTCTGACACCAAATTCATACACTGACTCTTCACTGTCAGAATGATCACCAACTCCACAAGGTCCCAAATGTCATTGAACATCTCCAGTCTTCTTGTTATCAAGGTATTTTAAAGACAGGCTGGAAAGAATTCCTAGATAATGACATTGCTAATAGACAACTTCTGCCACCTGTTTAGACATAACGCTCTTTCTTGATGCGGAAACATCTGGTGACCAGTTTGCTCAGAAATAAAACGTGATTCAACTAGTGGGACTGGACTCACGAACAAAAAAAAAGCGTGAAGACCTATTTTTCTTTTCATAATTCGCACTTCCCAGATTTCAAATATCATATTTCCCTCGAGCTCCCAGATCACAGTTCCAAACAACAAAGGGTAAAGTAAAAACCAAGATAAATTAGGACGGGGGTCCTTTCGGATTGAATACAGGAATACTACCAGAAGACGGATAGACAGCAAATGTTGTTCACTTGTTCAAGAAGTGGAGTAGAAACTACTCTGGTAATTACTGACCGCTGAGCCATACTTCGGTTGTGGGTAAAGTGTTGGAAACGATCATGTGAGACAGGATTTTTAATCATCTAGAAATGAATAAGCTTATTAGGGATAATCAACAACGTTATGTGAAGGAGAGGACGTGCCTCACACACCTTAGTAAGTCCTTTGAAAAGGTGACACACAGGTGGACGAGGGAAAAACGTTTGAGCTGGTGCTCTGTGGATTTCAGGAAGGCCTTGATAAGGTTCCTACGGAGGCATGGGATTGATGCTGATTTTGAAGTTTGCATTCGAAAGTGAACAGCTGAAAGAACACAGAAGGTTGTGGTGGACTGGAAACGTTCGTCATGGATTTCACTTATTAGTGGTGTGCCGCAACGTTCTGTTTTAGGTCCACCGCTGTTTGTTATTTAACAAATGACCTGGATGTGGGTGTAGATGGATGGCTTATAAAAATGCAGATAACACTGAAGTCAGTAGAGTTGTGAATATTGCCGAAGGATATAGTAGATTACAGTTGGACATAGCTATGTTGTAGAGCTGGGCTGAGAGGGGTCAAGTGGAGTTTAATGTGGACAATTGTGAGGTGATTCACTTTGGAAGGACGAACAGTTATGCATTGCATGAGACTAATGCTAAAATTATTTGTAGTCTAGTTGAGAAGAGAGATATCAGGACCAATGTACATACATCCCTGAAAGTTGTCACCCAGGTTGATAGAGTTGTTAAGAAAGCATGTATTGTATTAAATATAACTAGTACAGGGTTTGAGTTTCATAACCATGAGGTTTTGTTGCAGTGCACAGTACTCTGGTGCGGCCGCACCTGGAATACTGCGTGCAGTTCTGGGCACCACATTGTAGAAAGAATGTGGAAGCGTTGAAAAGGTTTCAGAGATGATTTGCTAGAATGTTGCCTGACGAGGAGGAAAAGCTGAGAGAGTTGATGATCGTTTCTGTGGAAAGAATAACGTTGAGAGGGAGCTTAATTGCAACATAAAAGGTTATCAGAGGTTGAATAGGGTGGACATTGACATCCTTTTTCCTCAGATGGTGATTGCTCTCAAGAGGGGACATAGCATTAAATTGAGAGGAGATAGATCTTGGATTGATGTCAGGGGTAGCTCCTTTATACGCACAGTAGTGGGGGCATGGAATGGACTTCCTGCAATAGCAGTAAACTCGCCAAATGTTAAGGGCATTTAATTGGTCATTTGATAGACATCTAGAAGATGAAGGAGTATTATAGGTTAGATGGGCTTCGGATTGTTTCACAGGTCGCCCGGCATCGAGGTCAGAAGGGAATGCACTGTGTTTTAATGTTGCATGCGCAATGTTCTATGTGTTTTATAAAAACTCACAAACAGATTAATTCTTCAGCTGTCCATCTATTCCAGTTTTCCCAACGTCTTGCTGGGGATTTCCACGAGAATGAAGACATGCCCAATCGGATCAAGCCTCCCTTCCAACAAAGTGAAATTATTCCAAGCAGGAGCAGAGTGAAACTTCATGGCCGAAACAGCTTTATAAACTTCCATGAAAATAAATGTGGGTGTGAAATTTGGCTAAGGAATCGCCACATCATTGGAGAAAGGACAATATTGAAATCCATGTTTTGTATAATATCGTTAGAAAACATGCTCTGACTATATAATTATGAGAAGCAACCAACGCAGAAAGTGCTTAACAGAATTTGGAAAATTTGAATCTATGTTCTGAAAAACCTATTTCCAAACGCAGATATCCAGTGAGGTTTGACATTTCCACGTCAATCGCTGCATGTGGGATTTGGAACATCAAATGTCGACTGCAAATAAAGTCGTGTTCAACGAGTCAAGATGGTCAGTTAGTGAAATTTATCAATTGAGCACATGGTAACTGGTAGGTACAACGAAGAAAGGAAACAGAAACAATGTATATTAGCAGAACGCTTTGAAAATGTGTAATACATGATGAGGACATGCGGCTCAAGCGAAAAAAATGGTGTAAGCCCAATCAAACTAGGGAAGCATTTTGGGAATGGAACAAACAAATGATTTAAGAGTGAGTTTAAGGAATTCGGAAAGTTGGAAGTGAAGACAGGTTCATAAAATAAGTTTTAAAATGCTGACCTTGAAATGATGCAATAAAGAATGGAACAGCATTTGCAAGCACATGGCACAGCTTTCTTCGATACAACTTTAGACTTTGTTAAAGGAGGAATGTAAAAAGAAGTTGTTTAGAGCATATTTTGCAGGACAATGCTAAAACTGATTAGGTTGACCTGTAATCATATTATAAAATTTACGACTCATAACAAACTGTGATGTAGAAATCAAAGTTAATGGTATTTTTACCTGACAATCTAAGCAGAGATTGATATCCTTAGCTTTGGAGGTTTCTTTCACTGCAGAAGCATGTAAAACTACTGGGCACATATACAAATGTTCAGGACTTCTCGTTTAAACAGAATACAGGAAGAACTATTTAATTCGATAACCGAGAGTCATGAAAAAAATTACCTCAGACATTGGAGGCATCTTATTTGAATAGATAAATGTCTAATTTAAAGAAAATTCGAACGTACATCAGGGATAGTCTTTTGCAGTGGGTGGGAATATAAACCTCCACATGCACTCCACATTCACTGCATATTTGGCCTTTCCCCTTATCTTAATGTCACAATGAAACTAGGATACGTTACGTTTGGTCTCCTCTTCCAAATCAATTACATATATCATTTACAGTTATGAGTCCAACAGCGAACCCTGAGGCAATGTGCCTACCACTAATCGCCAAGAAGTGAGACACCTATTTATATTAAATCTTTGATATCTAACTTTTAAACAGTTATCGCCCAATGCCAGTACACTCCATGCAACTTAATCCATCTTTTCTTATGGATGAGTGTTTTCTGAAGCTTGTCATTGAATGCGTTCTGGAAATCCACGTGTAAATCGTTCAACTGTTTCCCTTCATCCGTCGTGCTTGTTACATCCTGAAAGCAGTATTGTATGGTTAAAATATCTGAGAAGAACTGCCCCTGGTATTTAGCCGAAATATGGAAAAATAGCCAATTATGTCGTGTCTGAATGAAGGAGGACAAGATATGTAGCTAGTTCCATTTACATCATTCACCCTTTTCTATATCGTTCCAAATGTCAGTTGATCAGTAATGCAATGCAAGCAGACGAGCTTCTTGTGTTCTGCCAGTGCTACGTGACTCCAGAAATATGCACAATCTTCTGCTTGTCAAAATAACTAAACTCATTTATGCAGTGAAAACTGGTTTCTAAGCATGAAGGTACCGTTTTATTAAAATAGAGATTCAAGTCATATTAAAGAAAACGAAAGTTAGGGCCAAGGCATAACGATACAGCGAGTCATGCCCAGCCCAAGGAAGAGCGTTTTGGTCGTTGTGGACGAATCTCCTCAGCCCTCCGGTATCATGCAGGTAATCATGGGAAAGTATGTTCTAAATGTGCACTCCCATGGAAAATGAAAATGTATTGCAGCAGATAAAGAGAGATTTATTGATTTGGTGTATGAAATAAGTGTGTTGTCCGATGAGGGCAGGCTTCGTTCAGAAATGATTATAAAAGTAATGCCACGGATGCAACATCAAAGACCATCACTTCATCATAAGGAAATAATTCAGGATGTCCGCTGACTTCTGTACAATGGTCATGACCGGAACTAGCTCAACAAATTTGGAAACTTCTAGCAAAATGAGGATAACTTTTCCCACCCGAAATTTGGAGTCGATTGTAAATCAGTAATAATTCTGTGAAACCCTCTTGAATTCAATACTGCATACATTGCTTGTGTCTGGCTATGAAATATTTGGAATATGCATGGTTTCGTTCCTAAAATCCTCTTCATCAGGAAACATGCACAAGTACATTTTTTCAATGTTGTCCTGTGTCAGGTTCTCAGTAAAATATCTGAAAGACACTAGTGGAAACTTGACTCTGTGAATTGGACTTCTGGAAATAATTCATCATTCTTGTCTTCCAGAACCATTTTTAACTATAAAATGTCATGAGCGTACAATAGAAGATTGTTTTCAAGCAACTGCAGAAAGTAGATCATTACTGACAATATCAGAATGTGACTACAAATATGAATACAAACTAGTTTATTCTACAGAAGAACATCGCAATGAACAAAATTATATTCCCAATTATGCATTTATTGACAGCCATCCCCTGTGCCTTTGAAATTCTGCAGGAATTGTTGTCGTTAATTGTTGTCAGATTTATACCTGTAACATCAAATCATTCAGTGTAGTAGATGTTAGGTGCGAGTTTACTTTCGTTTGGAATTGACAGTTATCATGTTATTTCATTGTTGCATCCTCTGTGATATAATGCTCATTAACATAATGTGATCCAGAACTGATTTTTTGGTCAATATTCACAGGTCAGTCTCAATATTGGTAGTCTTATTATGCCAAATACCGAAAACAATATTCTGAGTTTCCTTAGCTAGAATTCGATGTCTGTATATTGATTACATTCAACAATTTTCTTTTTCAGCTAGATAGCTGTGGATATCTACGATATTAATACTAATACTTTGTTTGCTAACTTACGTGGGAATGGGGAGAAAAACTTGTTTTGAATCAAAATATCGATAGAAAAGCAGACTAAATGTGTTTGGTTACATGAAATTCCTTTTACTTCAGAACTGAAATTAATAGGTTTAATTTGCCAGTGGAGGAATTGGGTTCATTATGGTGAGTAGAATCAGTGAAGATTACAGTTCGAATCAGAATACTTCCTCAGTTCGAAAGACAAGGGGTTTGTTCAAATATAAATGGGTTGGGGGATTTGGGAGAATATTCGGCATCAAAGACAAAATGTTGGGCACCTTTCTTATCAACCAAAAGTCCCACATCAATGTTTATTAGTAATACAATTTTTGAACCATGGCAGATGTTAAAGATATGATAAGTAATAGTGATGATGGTTACGTTTTAAGAGATAGTTAGCAAATCAGAGACGGCGAGATTCGAGCATCTAGTTGCGCCACCCGGTAGTCGGGTAGTTATAGAGTTGATTGTCGAGTCTCCTGCTGATTGCAATCATTCACATAGATGCCTAAAATGTCAGGGAGTGTTACAACAGTACTTGCATTTGTCCTGTCCCGGCGAAAATTCAAATGTCCTGACTCTGACGAAAATTTCATGAATAATCATTGACTATCTTAGATATATTTGAATTAAACACAAGGCTGATAAGACACTTTCAGAAATATGAGTAATATTATATTTTAGCGAAAGACGCTAATTGCTGCACTAGAGGTTCCTCTGCAACACGCATATTGGTTCTGTTGAATCTCTTATGTTAATTCAACAGTCGAAATCACTGGGTGACATGAAATCAGATACAATGCCATGAGACGTTGGAGCAACAGTTAGACAATTCAGCCCATCGAGTTTGCTCCACCATTCAGTCATGACTGAATGACTGATAAATTTCTCAACCCCACATTCCTGCTTTCTCCAGATAAACCTTGATTTCCCTCGAAAATCAAGAACCTATCTTTCTATGTCTTAAATATACTCAATGAAACGTTCTCTATTTCCTTCTGTAGCAGTGAATTCTATCGGTTCAACACTGTCTGATTCGAGAGG
Organism: Chiloscyllium punctatum; assembly: GCF_047496795.1. Classification (NCBI taxonomy): domain Eukaryota; kingdom Metazoa; phylum Chordata; class Chondrichthyes; order Orectolobiformes; family Hemiscylliidae; genus Chiloscyllium; species Chiloscyllium punctatum. The sequence continues at coordinate 44,725,948 of NC_092789.1, forward strand.
TTTCTCCTTATCTCTGCAGAAAACCTTAGCCCTTCATTCGAAGGCTATCCCCTCAGATCTTAATCTCTCTTATCAATGGAAACCTCTTCTGATCGTCCACTCTGTCCAGGCAATTCAGTATTCTGTAAGTTTCAATCCGATTCTGCCTCATCCTTCTCAACTCGATAGAGTATACTCCAAGAGTCCTCAAACATTCCTCATTAGTTAAGGTTTCTAATGCTGGTATCATGCTCCTGAACATCCTCTGAACACACTCCTGGGCCTGTACATCGTTCCTGAGGTATGAAGTCAAAACGTGTTCAAAAAGCTCCAGTGTGTCTTTACCAGAGCTTTATAGTACCTCAGAAGTGCATCTTTGCCTTTACATTCAAGTCCTCTCAAAATAAAAGGTGTTATTGCGTTTGCCATCTGAATAATTGATTAAAACTGCAAGCTTACCTGAAGAGAATCCTGGACTCGAATTCCCAAGTCTCTTTGCACTTCAGATTTCTGAATTTTCTTCACATTTAGAAAATAGTCCTTGCCTCTGCTTCCTCCCAAAGTGCATGGGCTCACAGTTTTCCAAGTCTTACACCACAGCTCACATCTTTACCCGTTCTTGTAACATGTCCAAATCATTCTGTATCCTCCCCACCTCCTCAATACTACCAGTCCCTCCATCTTTCTTTATATCATCTGCACACTTAGCCAGAATGCCCTCTGTTCCTTCTTCGAAATCATAATGTTTAAAGTGAAAAGGTATGGTCCTAACACCAACTGTTGCAGTACAACATGAATCACTGGCTGCCGTCGTGAGAAAGGTCATTTTATACTCATTGTCTGCTTTCGGCCAGACAGCCAAACTTTGCTCCATGCTATTACATTGTCTCTGACACCATGGACAGTTAGTAGCCTTCTGTTGTGGCAGCTTGCTGAACTCCGAGCAGATAATCGGCATGGTCTCTCTTTGGACTAATATGCCTGTTTAATCCTGCATGAAATCCAACAGATTTGTCAGGTATGATCCCCCCATTGATGGAACTATGCCGAATTTGTCCTATTTTGCCATGCACGTTCACGTATTCTGAAATCTTATCTTGCACAGTAGAATCCGGAATCGTATCCAAGATCGAGAAAAGATTAATTGACTGTCTTTTTGCGTTTTGCCTTATTCCCTTTCTAAACAGGGGTGTACTCTTACGATAGTGGAGTCCTTGACGACTCTCTAGAGATGGCTTAAAGGTCACCACGAAAGACCACAGTATCTCTTCAGTAGCACTGTGCGAGCTCTCGACTGTAGAGTATCTGGCCCATTTCATTTATCCACTTTCAGGGCCATTCTATTGTTCTAGTAGCTTCTGGTTGATGATGGCCACTTTACTCATCTCTGCACACCCACTCTGACATACTACCTACCTGTAATATAGCATAGAATAATTTTTCAGTTATCTTTGCTCGGGAAGATGCAAAGCTCGGCTTGGGAAAGCAATGCAGAACAGGTGACGGAGGTGAAAGTGGTCGACCACCTTGGGTCAAGTGTCCATCGTTCTATTAATTTTAAAATAGTTGTGGAGAAGAACAAAACTGTTTCACAGGGTCTAGGTCTAAACTGGGGCAAGGCCAATTTTCATGGAATTAGACAGAAACTTGCAGATGTTAATTGGAACAGTGTGTTTGCAGTCAAGGGGAACTGTGACAGGTGGGAGACGTTTAAAAGAGAGCTCGCTCGACTTAAATTTCGGTACTTTCCAGGGAGCGTTAAAAGCAAATTTGACAGTAATACAGATCCCTGGATGAGAAGGGCAATTGAGGCTCTGATCAGAAAATTATACAAGATTATTGGCTCAGGTACTGGCAGCTAGATGCAGAAAATCCCTGGATATCAGGGATGCAGGATATTGATGAAGAAACAAATTAAGAGGTGGCACTAGACAGCCTTGGTTGAGAAGATTAGGGTGTGTTGAAAGAGGTTCTTAAATATATCAAATGAAGTATGTCTCTATGGATTTCAGTGAGGCCTTAGTAAAGGCTTCATTTAGGATGCTGCTCTTGAAGGTCAGATTGCTCGGAATCCAGGAAAACCTGGGAAACAAGACGTACGATTGGTTTGGTGTGGAAGCAGACAGTAATTTTAGAAGGACGCTCATTGGAGTCCTGTAACCCCAAGCCTTCAAGTGTTGGTCCTCTGTTCATTCTTGTTTATTAATCATGTCAATGATTTGAATGATAACGTACAAGAACAAATGAGTAAATTTGCAGATTACATTAAGCTAGGAGGTATCGGGAATATTGAGAAAGGTTAACAGAAAATGGAACAGGAAAGTGATCAAACGGGGAAGTTGGTCGAGAAATGCCAAATTCAGCTTAACACAGCTGAGTGTGGGGTATTGAATATTGGAAAAACAAGTTAAGGTCGGAGTTTCACGATGGATGTTCGGGCCTTTAGGCGTGCAGTAGAGCAGAGGGAACTTAGAGTTCAGATTCACAGTTCTATGAAAGTGGAGACATAGCGAAAAGGAAAGTGAAGAAGGCTTTTGACATGCTGGATTTCGCTTGACAGGGTATTGCGTACTGAAGGTGGGAAGCATCTTTTCAACTGTACAGGGTGTTGGTGAGAACTCACTTAGCGTATGTGTTCCGTTTTTGTCACCTTGCATTAGAATTGATGATAATTAAAGTGGAAAGAGTACAGCAGAAATTTACAGCTATCAGTTTGGACAAGCTCGGACTTCGGTCTTTAACGTGAAGGAGGCTGTGGCGGGGGGGGGGGGGATGTTAATTAGTAGTATAAGATCATGAGAGGCATAGAGAGTGTGAGTACACATGTCTTTTTCTCAGGGTTGGCGAATAAATGATTAAAGGGCATCAGGTGAGAGGAGAAAGAATCAAAGCGAACATGATGAGGGGCTATTGTTGACAGAGAGTGGTAACACATATGGAATAAGCTGCCAGCGCACGTGGTTTAGGCGGGTAAGTTAGCAACGTTCAAAAAGCGGGAGCTTGGTACTGGAAATGCACTGCAGTTCAGGTAACATTGAGGAACAAGAGAATCATTGGTTCGGCAATACCATTTTATCATGAATGAGGCTTGCGATTCGAGGGAGTGGATAAAAAGGGAACTGGGTGTGGCTGGGGAAATTTAGCTGAGAGTGTAATAGTTAGATAGAGGTGTGCTTAATGGCGTTAGGTCAGAGAAGAGGTGGAGCAGATAGGTGGGAAGGAGGATTGACTAGGTGAGACAGATATGAGATCAGTGCGAAGTTGGAACGTTAAAACCTGAATAACATGGGGGAGGGGAAATGAGGAAACTGGTGAAGACCACATTGCTGTGGTATGGTTGGAGGATCCAAAAGCCGAAGATGAGGTGCTCTTACAACAGGCGTCAGCTGGTTACAGTGTGGTTTTTGAGGAAACCCTGGAGTTGCATAACATTGGCGGACTCGGAGGAGGCGTGTAAGATTTCAGCTACCAGATGGTAGGATTCATTGGTGTGGGTATCCCTCAGATGTTATGGAAGCGCGCTGCAGTAGTCTTCCTTCCTCTGCAATGTCGAGGAGACCACACGAGGAATAATACATACAGTCAATGACATATGTGGAAGTGCAGATAAAACTTTGATAGTAGTGGAGGGGCCTGGGACGGAGGTGTGGTGGGGGGGGGGGGGGGGGTTGTAATTCCTGTGGTGGCAGGGTAAGCTGCTGGGAGGAGAGGGTGTAATGGTAGGGGACGTGGACCTGACAAGAGAGTTACGGAGGGAAAAGTCTTGATGGAAATTGCACTTGGTGTGGAGGGAAAACTTTATCTGCTGTGGGGTTCATTTGTCGGTGGCAGAAATGGCAAGGAATGATGTGATGCACCGTTTAAAATTCTCTTAGACAAATTCATGGATAGGAAATATTCAGAAGGATATAGGTCTCCTGCAGGGAAATGAGTTATCGACATTGGATATTTTGGTTGGCATGGATCCGTTTGAGCCAAAGGCTCTATCTCCATTCTGTCATACTCTGTACGTCCTGGATGTAAATTGCAGTAACATGAAATGAACGTAACTGAGTTTTGAACAGCTTCCAATATTTTATTGAGATACTTGTGTTTCGGCATACGACTGCCGGCCATGAGTGAAATATAAATATTGGCTGAAGTGCTCAGGAAGTATTTCAGTGTCAAAGACTGTTTGCATAATTCGTTTATATAAGTTATCTGCTACTCTCTCAAGTCATGTTCAAAGCTCCATGGAAATAAGGGAGCTAATATTCTGTAGAACTTCTCATTAGTGTCATTGTCAATTAATATTCCTGCCTTAACATCAAATCGCAGTTTACCTGCTGTTTGTGAGAAATTAGATACACTAAATTAGTGTATTTTTATTGCATTAAATCAGTCGCAAATTATCAAAAGAGTGTTTTACAAATTGTTGTTGAATCCTGCCGTGCAATCCTTTCATTACTTGAATTTGAAATACAGTTTAAAATGGATGAATACTTGGTCTGCAAAAGAAGAACGTTTGCAATTGTATACGTTTGCAGTTTACAGAAACAGACATTTTTAAATCAAATTCAACTTCGAGTGTTTTTATTTTGCAATTGTCTAGTGCAGTAACATAATCAACACATAAATGAGTCTGCACTACATCAACATTAATTCAACTCTTATGGACCTGCCCTTTCCAAATCTCTGAAAACTCCTGAATAGCAACTGCTCCTTTGGGTTCTGCAGGCTGATAAGCTGAGAGAAAAAAGTACAGGTGAGAAGGAACCATTGGGTAAATTTGTGATTGAGTTGAAAGCAGAACAGGTTAAATGTCAAAACGGCGTGTAACACAATGCAGATCAAAATTTGCTTGCTATTGTCAATGTTTTTCAGTCAGAACATAGACACCAGCCTCGCTTTAAAAATAGGACCGCTGTCATCTGCTTGTGTTTTGCTGCAATAACCTTTTCGATAATCAATTTTCCTAATGGGAGAATAACATATCTAAAATGTTATTTCAGTGCTCCCCAATTTACTTCCCCTTTATACTCATAAAATCGCGCATTACATGCGGGGAGTGTTAGGAAAACAGATGCTGGAGATTCGAGGTGAGAGTGTGGTGCTGGACAATTATTTCATGTCAGGCCGCAGTCTGATGACGGGCTTATGCCTGAAATGTCGATTCTCCTGCCCCTCGGATGGTGCCTAAACTGATGTGCTGTAACAGCATCACACTCTCGCATAACTACGAAATGCATTCAATGCAGATAAAATGTCATCAACTACTTAAGTTTACTCTTCTACGTTCGAGTACATGTGTTACCAAACGTATCCATTTGGTTGAGAGCAGATTGATTTACTTGGAACTTTTCAAATTAATTTTGTTGCCTTGTCAATTTTCAAACTTCATTGTTGTGTCTGTATGCATTGCATCAAATAGCAGTTTGCTTTAAACTAATTCAATTGATAATGAAACAAAAATATTTCTGGTTTTATGAGACAGCATCTGACATTTAAAATGTTTAGTTTTGTGATGATGTGTATTCTAAGCGAAATTTTCCATTTAATGCTGTCTTTGATAAAACCATCATGTTTCTAATATTTTCATTATATTATCTTTAAATATTATACTTCATATAATTTAGAATATACAGCATAGAACATAACAACAAAATACAGTATAGTACAGGCTTTCTGGACATCGATGTTGTGCCGAACGTTTATACTATTCTCAGATCAACCTAACCAAGGGAACCTTCATTTTATTATTATCCATTTGGTGAACTAAGATTCCCTTAAATGATCCCCATGTATCTGACTCGAACATCACTGATGGCAAAAATGACAGCTGCAGATGCTGTAGATTAGAGGCGGGAGTGTGGTGCTGACAAAACCACAGCAGGTCGAGCAGCATCCGAAGAGCAGGAAAATCGATGTTTCAAGCAAAAGCCCTGCTGACAGTGCATTCACGCATCTAAAGCTCTCTGTGCTAAGAATCTACCAATGACATTTACCAACAAGTTGCTGCAATCACTTTCAGATAATGGACGTCGTGATAGGCGAAAGCAAGAACTGCAGGTGCTGGAGATCAGAGTCAAGATTAGAGTGGTGCTGGAAAAGCACAGCAGGTCAGGCAGCATTTGAGGAACAGGAAAATCGCCGTTTCGGATAAGAGAACTTCATCATTACTGATGAAGGGCTCCTGCCTGAAACGTCGATTTTCCTGCTCCTCGGGTGCTGCCTGACCTACTGTGCTGTTCCAGCACCTCTCTAATCTTGACTCTGGACCTTGTGATAGCCATTTCCACCCTGGGAAAATTTCTTTGTTTCGTCACTCCATTCATGTCTCTCATCATCTTGCACAGCTCTTTCAATTTATATCTCATCATTGTTCACTCCAATGAGAAAAACGCTAGTTTCCTCAGTCATCCTTCATAAGCACTGCCCTTCCGTTAAGGCAGCATCCTGGTAAAACTTCTCTGTACTATCTCGAAAGCATTCACGTCCTTCCTGTAATGAACCGACCAGAACGGAAGACAATATTCCAAGTGTGGTCTAATCAGGGCTTTATAGAATTACAGTATTACCTCACTTCTTCTCAAGCCAAGGCACACTGGTAATGAAAGAGAACACAGCATAGGCCCACATACCAACATCCCAATTTGAGTGGCAAGTCTGAAGATCTGTGCAAGTCGACCCCAAGATCCTCTGTTCCTCTGTACTACCAAGAATCCTGCCTTTAACCCTGTAATCTGCAATCAAATTGGACGTTAGAAAATGAATCACTTCACACTTTTCCAGGTTGAACTCCATCTGCCACTTCTTAACCCAGCACTGTATGTTTGTCAATGTTTCATTGTACCTTTTAACAGCCCTCCACGCTCTCTGCAATTCCACGAACATTCCCGCCATTTGCAAACATGCTCACTCACCCAACCACTTCCTCATTCAAGGCATTTTTCAACATCACAAAGAGTAGAGATCCAAGAGCAGATTCCCGTTCTACAAGTCTGGACACTTCTCTCCAGGTTGAACACTTTCCATTCACTGCCATCCTCTGTATTCTCCGGACCAGCCAATCCTGTATCTATGTAGCCAAATTTCCCTATCCCCATGAATCCCTTCTTGCTACATGATCCTACCATGTGCTACCTTGGGGCAGCACGGTGGCTCAGGAGTTAGTACTACTGCCTCACAGCACCAGGGACCCAGGTTCAATTCCAACCTGGGGCAACTGTCTGTGTGGAGTTTGCGCATTCCCCCCGAGTCTGCGTGGGCTTCCTCCAGGTGCTTCAGTTTCCTCCCACAATCTGAAGATGCAGGTCAGGTGAATTGGGCATGGTAAATTGACAAAACAGTGTTTGTAGCGTTAGTCAGAGGGAACTGGGTCTGTGTGGGTTACTTTTTAGAGGGTCGGTATGGACTAGTTGGGCCGAAGGGCCTCCTTCCACACTGTAGGTAATCTAATCTAATCTAAAGCCTAATTAAACGCCTTGCTAAAATTCACGTACACCACATCCGGTGCTCTACTGTCATCAACGTTTCTGTCACAAATGCTAAAGGGAGTATTTTAATACCCAATTCATTTTAATCACTCTTTTACAGATAAATCCAATAGTTAATCTCTGTAAAAGAATGATGTGACCTATGCAGATGTGTATTGGATAAACATTCACATCATTTCAATTTTGTTTTGCAGAATGTACTTTTTGAAAATGGGAGGACGAGGTCCTTAGGTTCACTGGACATATTTGCCATTCATATCCGTTCCTTTGTAAAACCATTCTGTTTCTCAGATGATTCTGTCAGATAAAGAAGAGGACGACAAATATACACTTGTTCATTTTTTAACGTTGCACGTTGCTCATAACGTTATAACTTTACAGAGTTAGAAAGTGCCTTGGTTGATGAAAATGAACAGAATGGAAAGTTTTAGGTGAAAAACCGCTGAAGAAAAGGAATTTGGTCTCAAAGTATTTGTTGGTTATCTCTCCACTGGTGGGACAAGAATTCCTGTGTTCGTGTAGAACTCCTTGCGTTTATTATCAGAAATTAATGACAAGTTAATCTTATGAGAATTTCTGATGATGTATTTTTTTGGATTGCTGTTAATTTATCTCGAACAGACGACTTAAATAACACTGTACCAAAAACATTTAGTTCATGCATTGTTATGAGATTTACTTTAGAACGGATGCAGAGTTCGTGCAGTTACGTTTCCAGACAATTTTGAAGATGGCTTACTGGACTCGAAATAGAAATTACCTAATATCTTCACAGATGTTGAGTGTCTCCATCATTTTATATTTTAATATTTTTTGTGAAAAAGCACTGTACAAAATTATGACGTGTAAAGGACTGGAATTTTTTAATGTGTGGGATACACAATTTGTCAGAAATGCCACGGAGCATTGACCGACTGAAAGTGGAATGCTTCCTCCATAGGACATCTGTAGTTTGAAAATAATAATACAAAAAATGATGAACTCTGTCCCAGATTATGCATGCAGCTATCAATATGTGATCCAATGTCGAATAGATTTACCAAAAGATCTGGACGAACTGAATCGTTGCCTTGTACTCAATTAAAATTGATTGATGTTTTCAAACAGACATAATCGAATTTAGTGGCTGAAATAGATGCACTTGATTTTCATAAGGACGCTTAATTCCATCATCATCACGTTATCCTTATTATCTGAATGCAAGACTGTGCAGCATTTACGAGAGAATGCTATCTTTACACAGCACATAATCAATAAAACAAAATCAAAGATGCCGTGAGAAATCCAAGATATGAGAACATAGAAATGACTCTTGTTTCATTAAACAGTGTTAGGAAAAATACAGGAAAATAAACGTTATTTGGCACAATCATTTGCTGGACTCAATTCATTTACGAAATTCTGTAGAATATATCTCCGACTTAACATCCATGGATATTTTACAATAATTTTAAGCTCTGCTCTGAATTGATTCTGGGTCGCTGCATAAATACAAGGGTTTAGAAAGCAACTAAAATATCTCAACATTTCTACCGTTTCCATGGCGATAAATGCAGGGTTTGTGAACTTGCCGCGGTAATAAGTCGTCCCTGTTAGTCTGGTATTACACAAAGCCACAGCAAATGTCAACCAGGACAAGAGAAAACTTACTGTTATAGCGAATAACAAAATGATGGACTTTCTGCGGCTTACTATTTCTGAATCAGTTTTGTTCCCACTCTTGGAACTCTGAAGTCCAATGCGGGTTCTGTTAGCCATGACAATACGCTTGACAATTAATGAATTACACAAGAGAATTAGAGTAAATGGAATCCAAACAACACAGGCGCTGTAAAGCCATACATAACCTATACCAGCAGAAGACGAAAAAAAGGCGTTTCTTGACCGACAGCCCCAATGCACATTGTTAATAATTTGCTCAGGTTCATAAGCAAACAGAACAGGTATTTCCTTCAATATAATCACAACCGTGATTGTTGTTACCAGCGTGATTGCAGTTCTTTTGGTACAGTAGGAAGTTTGAAACCTCTGGCAGCAGATCACTACAAATCTGTCAAATGTGAAGGAGACAACGCACCAAACAGACAAATCAGGAATGGCTGCAGCCAGATATATAATGAAACTGCAAAGACGAGTATGGGACAGGAATGACCAAGGGAAGCGATAACTGATGATGTAATAGAGTATGACATTGTTCATTAGGATCAATATATCAGTTGTTGCCATGGCCAACATGTAAACAGTGACACACTTGGACAGGCCACATTTCCTTTGTGAAATAATCCAAATTGTGGCCCAGTTCGCTGTGAAGCAGATAAAAAAGAGTTAATAATACACGAATGTCTGATTCTCAACAGTATTAATGTTAGAGCCCGATTTGTGAAAATATCTGTAAGTTACATGCAAATTACTTGATTTGTAAAAAAACGACAACTGGCACTGAGTTCTGCAAGTACAGATAACGACGTTTTCAAACCTACACGGAATCATGAAAGAACCTTGCGCTCAAACGAACAACATGAGGTGAAAGCAAAGAACACAACGCAAAGAACATAGAATTATAGAATCCCCATATCATCAAGGGCGGCTATTTCGCCCATTGAGTCGACGTCAACCTCCAAAGAATCTCTTGCCCAGATCCACATCCTTGCTCTATCTCAGTAACCCAGCATTTGCTATACCAAAAGCATCTTGGGCAATTTAACATAGCCAATTCTCCAAACCCGCATATCTTTGTATGTGCAGATGGATGACCCCCAAACAGACAGGGAACAACATGCAATCGTGGCACAGACAGTCGCCCGATGCTCGATTCGAAATCGGTTTCGCCGCATTATGAGGCAGTTGTCTTATACATTGAAATACAACTGATACACAAACTCTTGCAAATTAGTTTTGCTGAAAGATTCACATGAAATAAATTGGTTACATAGCACAATTTGTGAAAAACCAAGGGACGTGATGCCAGAGATGAAGGCAGGGAGCTTACAATGGATGACGAGGACTTACAGTGGTAGTGATTAATCCCATGACCAAGAAATACCCACCTCCTCATGCAGTGTGAAAATGTTTTTTAACAGGTTGATTCAGGAAAATACGGTAAACAAAATTGTCTCACCAGGAAGAGCAACAGATGCAAGTATTGGGTAGTAAATCTCTTTCACTCGCAGAATTGCAGGCTTCCCCATTTTGCATGACATCGAATGACTTCTGGAGAGCTAACATGCTCTGCCGAACCAATGCAGAGTCAATGGAAGGGTAGTTTATATATACATGCATCAAACCTCTAGGGCATCACATAATCACAACACTCATATTAATCTCAAGTCAGTTCATACATATATTCAATTTTGGCTGAAAGAGTATATTTAATTAAACAAGAAATTCAAAGACGGATAATCTAATTAATACCGACTGAAATGACAATGGGAGTATTTTTTCATATGCGTATTGGCCCATATTGTCTCTGGATAACATGTTAGGACGCATATTCTACTGAGTGTTCCTGATATATATATATAATCTGGTTGAGTTCAAAGTCCTCTGAGATGCACATTATCTTCCATTTCGTAAGTCTTGAAAATCGCCTACTCCACCGACAGAAATATTTGTGGTCGTTGTTTCTCAGAGCTCTTGAACTTCTCGCATCCCTTCCCTCTTGGCCCAGCTGGTCTTGGATTTATTAGTTAGTTAATTTGCAGCTAGTGGTTGAATGGTTTCTTGACACAGTATTAGACAGGGCTACAAGCGGTAAGAACTCATTGGATTTGGTACTGGGTAATGAACCTGACCAGGTGTTAGTTTGGATTTAGGTGAGCACTCTTGCAATGGTGACCACAATTCATTTATGTTTACTTTAGCAATCGAAAGGGATAGGTGTCTTCCGCAGGGTAGCAGTTGCTGCTGGGAAAAGAAAATATGATAAATAGGATTGGGAAGGAAACTGCAAGGGATGGGAATCATTGAAATTGAAAGAATAATTCAGTAACAGCTACTGAATATTCTTGACAAGGATGTATCTGTCATGCAGGGAGGAAGAGGTCGAGGGAGGAGGCCGTGGCTTACTCAAGAAGTTGAATGTCTTGTCAAGAGGAAGAAGAAAGCTTATGTCAGAATGAGACTTGTCGGTCCAATTCGGGGGCTTGATAGTTTCATGCTAGCCAGGAAAAAACTAAGGACTAAGATAAGCAGGGCTCGGAGTGGACGTGAGAAGTCATCGACAGACAGGATCAAGGAAAATCCTAAATCTTTCTACATGATTGTCAGGAATAAGTGAATGGCCAGAAAATGATTCGGGCCACTCAAGGACAGTGGTAGGAAATTGTGCGTGGAGTCCGAGGAGATAACAGAACCGCTAAATGAATACTTTTTCGTCAATATTCATAATGGAAAAAGACAATGCTGTCGCGGAGAATAATGAAAAAAGCCTATAAGACTAGGTGGGACTGAGCGTCACAATTTGGAGTGGTTCACAGTTCTGAAAAGTGTAAAAATAAAAGAAGTGCCCTGGACCTGATATAATGTATACTAAAATTCTCTGAGAAACGAGGGAGGGGATAGCCGAAACTTTATTTCGATAAACCTTATTTCTTCATTGTAAACAGCAAAACTGCGAGAAGTCTGGAGGACAGCAAATGCTGTTCGCTTGTTGAAGAAACAGAGTAGAGACAAACCTGTTAATTGCAGATCAGTGAGCCTTACTTCGGTTTTCTGCAGTGTTGCAAACATGTTATAAGAATCAGGATTTGTAATCATCTCTAAAGGAATAAATTGATTTTGGATCGTCAACATAGTTTTGGGAAAGGTTGGTCGTGCCTCAGCAACCGTATTGATGTCTTTGAGATGGTGGCCAAACAGTTGATAAGAGTTAAGTTATTGATGTGGCGTAAACTGATTTCAGTAAGGCGTTTGTCAAAGTTTCCCACGGCAGGCTATTGCACAAAATACGGAGGAATGGGATTGCGTGTGATTTGGCAACTTGGATCTGAATTTGGCTGGGTGAAAGAAGATAGATGTCGGTGGTTGATGGTAAATGTGCACAGTGGAGATCAGTTTTCCTGATATACCAAAATTATTTGTTTTTGGGCCACGGCGTTTGTCATTTTTATAAATGACCGAGATGAGGGCGTAGAAGCATGGGTTAGTAAATTTAAAAATGGTACCAAAGTCGGAGGAATTGTGAATGGTGCTGAAAGACGTTGCAGGTGACAGTGGGGCATAGATAAACTGTCGAACTGGTCTGAGAGTTGGAAAATGGAGTTTAGTACGGAAATGTGTGAGGTGATTCACTTCGGAAGGAGTAAAACCAAATAAGAGTACTAAGACAATTTTATGATTCTTTGTAGTGTAAATGCGTAGAAAGATCTCAGCGTCAATGTACATACATGCATAAAACGTTCAATCCAGGTTGACAAGGTTGTTATGAATGCACACGGTGTGTTAGGTTTTACTGGTAGAGCGATTGAGTTTAGGAACCATGAGGTCATGCTGCAGCTGTACAAAATTCTTTTGCAGCTGCACTTGGAGTATTTCGTACAGGTCTGGACTCCACATTATTAGAAGGATGTGGAAATTCTGGAAAAGGTCCAAAAGAGATTTACTGGGATGTTGCCTGGTGTGGGGGAAAAGCCTAATGAGGAAAGGCTGTGGTACTTGAGGCTGTTTTCTGCAGTGGAAAGTAGGGTGAGAGTTCACTTAACTGAGACAAAAAAGATAATCACAGGTTAAAATAGGGTGGACACAGAAAGCTTTTTCCCTCAGATGGTAATGGCTAGCACGAGGGGACACGATTTTAAGTCGAGGGTTGATAGATAGAGGAGAGATGTCAGAGCTAATTTCTTTACTCAGAGAATTATAATGGCATGGGGCACGTTTCCTGCATTAGTAGTGGACTCGCTGTGTTCCAATATCAGCCATAATCTTGACTGATTTATGTAACATTCCAGACTATATTTGATGGTTGTTGATTGATTGTTCTAGCTTATTAAAGTGATGATGTAACACAATCTGATTTTTCACTGATACTTCTGCATTTTGAATATACTCTCCCTATAATGCATTATATTCCACAAAAACACCCAGGACTGCATGAAGTGAATTTTTGCAAGACTTCCTGCCCTACCTCTGTTGTCAGCTCCAACCTGTTTACTTGTATAAGACTCCATTAAAAATTACATTGAAGTTCATGTGATTTCATTCACAGAAATATACCACTGATGGGATTTCCGTTGGTGCATTAATTGCTAACAGGTGTATTTTTTTTACACAGCCAACACGACCCATCTCATCTGCAAGAAAGTTCGCTGGTTGCACGAATTTAGACCTCATCTGCTTTATTCCTCATGATTTCATACATACACATACTTTCCTTCACTATACATTTTATTGCAGAAGAGAACATTTTGGAATCACATCGTGAAAATAAAAAAAAACTGAATCCCACGTCACTCAGTATTACCACAACATTTCCTCATACCATAATAGAAGAATTCGAAACGATGCATGGAGTTTGTGTTTGTATACAAAATCTATTGATTCAATACGCATGCAAACTGCCATTCTTCAACCATTATTTCATGATGGATCATTTCTTTATCTTCCTGGCTGGTTCATCTCTATTATTCATATTGGCATAGTGCATATGTTTTTCAGAAAAGTAATGCAAATTCAATAAGTTTACAGTTAAACACTTTCATGGCATAGTTTTCAATCAACCATGATGCACTGGTTCAACTCCGTGCTCATTTCTTTGAACAAGAATCATCTCCACGTTCCACAGACACGATCAAGCACTTCCATCACTCTTCATCCACCTAAACCCTAAGTCTGGATTTTAACCTGCACTCGACCTATTCATTGGGAAATGTTGACATGACGTTGGTCAACTGAATTCCTCTTCCTTCCCTTCCATATTACAATATATCTCCCTGTTACATGACTGCACTGTGCCATCAGATTCAACTCTCACCCTGTAATTAAGCCTGCTGACAAGTTTGGAGTTTATGTTGGCTGTCTTTGTGACCTCTGTATTGCAGAGGCTGACCGATAAGTCTCAGATGTCTCCTCTTGGATCCCCATGGGCAACAATAACAGTGTACGATATCAGGAGATTTTCTCCACAATTGTCACAAAGATTATTTTCTCCGGTGACCTCTCCTCTATTGCCTCCAAGTTCATCGTCTGCCAACTGTTCATAGCTGCTGCGACCTCCATCCCACAATCCACGAACAAAGCAATTAGGGCAGACCTATTGTTTCTGCAAGCTCTTTCCGCATACAAATCATCCATTCCTACCTGTCTCGACATGATCGCCTCTTAACCAGTCCAGTCTCACTTACATCCACCACTGCGCTGTCATTTTAGGGCAGTTAGTACGTTCAGATCGCGAACTACATTGTCTCTTCCTTACCATGAAAGTGCATTCTCTTTGCACGTCCATCCAAAAAAAATGATGATGTCAGAGCTCTTCACTTCTTCCTGGGAAAAAGGGTCTGAAATGCCCCCATTGTCTAACTCCCTCCTGCCGTTTCCCAAGCTGGCACTTAACTTGACAGTCGTCTTCTTTCTGCATTTTACGGAACAAAAATAGTTCGACCTTGCTGTTACCTTCAACTGCTCCATCTCTGACTCCTCCAGTCCTTTCCCCAAATCACTGTTTTCATTTCTGGGAAGAGGCTGGCCAGCAAAGATCATTGCAAACGCACCAACACCCATAGTTTTCTTAACCATATGTTTTGTAAATGTCAAAACGTGTGGTGCTGGAAAAAACATAACTACTCAGGCAGCATCCGAGTTGCAGTGAATCGATGTTTCACGCATAGATCGTCATCAAGAATGTGGTGTAGCGAGGTAGGGGGCGTTAAGAAGCCTGAGAAATAAATGGGAGGTGGTGAGCTGGGGAGAAGTTAGCTGAGCGCGAGAGAGATGAATTTTGAGGGTGATGGTGATAGATCGAAGTGGAGGATGGAATTACGAGGTGAGATGGGAGATGGACAGTTTAACACGATGGTGCAAATTTGGATGATTCGATGTGGCCTAAGATTGGGGCGAGGGGAAATGAGGAAACTGGTGAAATCGACATTTATCCTCTGTGGTTGGAGGGTCCCACGGCAGAAGATGAGGCATACTTCCTTCAGGCATCGTGTGGATATCATTTGGCAGCGGTGGATGGCCAGGCCATTCATGTCTTTGGCGCAGTGGGAAAGGCAGTTGAAGTGTCAGAGCACAGGGTGATGAGTTTTCTTAGAGCGTGCGTCCCAGAGATGTTCACTGAACCGTTCCGCAAGTTGACGTTTTGTCTAACCACTTTAGTGGAGACCACACTGAGACCAAGAGCAGAGTAGATGACATATGTTGAGGGGCAGGAAAATTTCTATCGAATGTCGTTGCTTTTCTGAGGTCTTGAAAGGGGATTAGAAGCGAGGTCTTGAAGCACATTTTACACCTCCTGCGGTGGCAAGGGCTGGTGCCGATAGTGAGGGGTGGGTTGGTGTGGGGCGTGATCGTTACAATGGAATAGTGGATGATACGGACTCTGTGGAACACACATAGGTGTCGGTAGGTAACTGTATCTCTGATGGAGGGTTCTGTTTGTCGGTGGCCTAAAAGGCGAGGAAGTTGCTTTTTCTCCGGAGGTTGTTGTGGTGGAAGGTATGGATAAGGGATGTGCTGACCTTTTTGCAATTGGACGATTGCTGTTCGAGGGAAGAGTTGCGGGTTGTGGTGCAGATGCGCTGGAGGGCATTGTTGACCATGTGGGAGGTAAAATTCTATTCTTTGAAAATGAAACCCATGTTGGATATGCTGGAGTGAGTCAGTCCCACTGTTTTCAGATGCGGCAGTGGTGGAGGAATTAACCAGAAGGGTCCTCATTTTCTCCCTCTTTGGTGTCAGAACTTCATTCCACTCTGCCAGTTCATCTGTCCCTGCCACATCTGAAAGGGAGAAATGGCAAAGATATAACAGGGACCGAAGGGGCAACTTTTTCACGCAGAGGGTGGTACGGGTATGGAATAAGCTGCCAGAGGAAGTGGTGGAGGCCAGTACAATTGCAACATCTAAAAGGCATCTGAATGGTTATATGAATAGGAAGGGTTTTGAGGGATAAGGACCTGGTGCTGGCAGGTAGGGATCGATTGGGTTGGGATGTCTGGCCAGCATGGACAAGTTGAACGAAATGGTCAGTTTCCGTGCTGCTCATCTCTATGACTCGATGACTGCATAAAAGGTATCCAGATGGCTATATGAATAGGAAGGGTTCAGAGGGATATAGGCCAAGTGTTGGCAAATGGGACTAGATCAGGTTAGGACATCTGGTCGTCATCGACAAGTTGGACTTAAGGGTCGGTTTCCGTGCTGTACTTCTGAATGACTCCAAGAGTATATTTCTCTTTTTTGTTGAGCTTTCTTCAGATTCGTTCTGTCATCACGGATGATATTGCATGGACACATCTTCCCGTGAATAATCTTTGCAGCTTCTGTTACATGTATATTTTCAGGTATTTTTAAAGTTGTCGGATACAAGGTGAGGTCCTTACTTTTGAGTAATCGGCTTAATAATACCAGTTTGTCAGACACCGTAAAGTTATGGTGTCTTCTTATTTACTGCTACAACATCATTACTCTGTGCTATCCACTTTTCATCTCTCAAAGCTCCCATTGTTTGGCAATTTTGAGCAAAACTTATTTCATCTGTTCTGCAATCTCATCTTTTACATGTGGTCCGCAGTCAGTTTGTGGCATTTTCCTGAGGGTGTAAAGATGCAATAGAATCAAATTAATTGCATGCTGACCGAAGCGAGAAATATAATTTTCAATCAAATTTCACAATTTAAGTAAATGAGAACTGATAGAAACAATGAAGAAAGCAAAGGGCATTAAAATGGGTCTGAATCGATTGTTTTGACTTTGCTGCATAGTTGATGAATAACTGCAGCTAAAGGAAAATACTGTGATAAACACAATGAAAATATGAAGGTATTATGCAAATGGCCCAACCACCTCTTTGAATAGTGAGTTTATGGTCGCCAGGATGACAGAGGAATGAAAAAAGGATCAGAGAAAAGAAATCACAATAGAGAGCTTCAAAGGATATAATACTGAATGGAAGAATTTCTCTTGTAGCAATTTGAATCATATTGGACAGCTCCATTCTGGCGGTCATTAACTTTATTTCAGAAGGAATGTAAGCAGAGGAATATTTTCGAATATGTTTACCAAGGTGAATCGGAAATTAGCAAAGTTGATTAACAAGCGTAAAAATCACACAACAGCAGGTTATAGTCCAACAGGTATATTTGGAAGCACCAGCATTCGGAGCGCTGCTCCATCATCAGGTTATTGTTTTTGAAGTAGCAGGGTTCTGAAAGCTATTATTTCCAAATGAATCAGTTGGACTCTAACCTGCTGTTTTGCGATTTGTAATTTTGTACACCCCAGCCCTACACAGGCGTCTCCAAATCTTGATTCATAAAGTTAGAATGAGCTGTCTTTATCATTACCATTTACATTTAAAGAAATGTGAGTTTGTCGCATATATAGGTGTTTTCAGGAACTTGATAGTGTAGGTTTGAGAGAATGTTTTCATCGGAGAGTAGCGAAGAACGAAAGTGGACAAATTTAAATTACCAGGCCTTCAATTTAAAGCAGACAAGACGGAATTATTTTATTTGAGAATAGTGAACAATTGGAATTGACTATTTCAAAAAATATGGGGACAGTGCTGAGCTGGAAATTGAGAAATTGGGTGAGGTGGGGGAAGGGGAAATGAGGAACCTGTTGAAGTCCACATTGATGCCCTGGGGTTGAAGTGTTCCGAGGCAGAAGATGAGGCGTTCTTCGTCCAGGCGTCTGGTGGTGAGGGAGAGGCGGTGAAGGAGGCCCAGGACCTCCATGTCCTCGGCACCTCTCACCCACACAATGTGCAGCCTTCCAATCCCTTTTCTCCAATCCCAACCTCACCATCAAGCCAGCGGATAAAGGGGGCGCAGTGGTAGTCTGGCGCATTGACCTCTACCCCGCTGAAGCCAAAGGTCAAATCGAGGACACCTCTTCCTACTGCCCCCTCGACCATGACTCCACTCCCATCACCAAACCATCATCTCCCAGACCAATAAGAACCTCATCACCTCAGGAGATCTCCCACCCAAAGCTTCCAACCTCATTGTCCGGGAACCCCGCACATGCCCGTTTCTACCTCCTTCCCAAGATCCACAAGCCTGACCACCCTGGCCCACCCATTGTCTCAGAATGCTCTTGCCCCACTGAACTCATCTCTACCTACCTCGACACTGTCCTATCCCCCCTAGTCCAGGAACTCCCCACATACGTTCGAGACACCACCCACGCCCTTCACCTCCAAGACTTCCGTTTCCCCAGCCCTCAACGCCTCATGTTACCATGGATATTCAATCCATCTTCACCTCCATCCCCCATGGCCAGGGCTTCCAAGACCTCCGTTTTTGCCTCTCCAGACGTCGCCAACAGTACACTTCCACTGACACTCTCATTCGTTTGGTAGAACTGGTCCTCACCCTTAAAAATTTCTCCTTTGAATCCTCCCACTTCCTCCAGACCAGATGTGTAGCCACGGGCACACGTAGGGCCCCAGCTATTCCTGTCTCATTGTTGGCTACGTAGAACAGTTGATCTTCCGTAATTACACCAGGACCACTCCCCACCACTTCCTCCGCTACATTGATGACTGCATTGGCGCCATCTCGTGCTCCCGTGAGGAGGTTGAGCAATTCATCAACTTCACCAACATATTCCACCCTGATCTTAAATTTACCTGGACCATCTCAGACACCTCCCTCCCCTTCCTGGACCTGCCCATCTCCATTAATGACGACCGACTTGACACTGACATTTTTAACCCACCGACTCCCACAGCTACCTGCATTGCACCTCTTCCCATCCGAATTCTTGCAAAAATTCCATCCCGTATTCCCAATTCCTCCGGCTCCACCGGATCTGCTCCCAGGAGGACCCGTTCCACCACAGAACAAACCAGATGGCCTTCGTCTTTTGAGACCGCAATTTCCCTTCCCACGTGGTAAAAGATGCCCTCCAACGCATCTCGTCTACATCCCGCACCTCCGCCCTCAGACCCCACCCTTCCAACTGTAACAAGGACAGAACGCCCCTACTGCTCACCTTCCACCCTCCCAACCTTCGCGTAAACCAAATCATCCGATGCGGTATACTCTATATTGGGGAGACTGGGCGCCTCTTAGCAGAGCGTTTTAGGGAACATCTCTGGGACACCCACACCAATGAACCACACCGCCACCTGGCCCAACACTTCAACCCCCCCATCCACTCTGCCGAGGACATGGAATTGTCCTGGGCCTGCTTCACCGCCGCTCCATCACCACCAGACGCCTGGAGGAAGAACGCCTCATCTTCCGCCTCGGAACACTTCAAACCCAGGGCATCAATGTGGACTTCAACAGCTTCCTCATTTCCCCTTCCTCCACCTCACCTTAGTTCTAAACTTCCAGCTCAGCACTGTCCCCATGACTTGGCCGGACTTGTCCTAACTGCCTATTTCCTTTTCCACCTATCTACTCCAGCCTGTCCTCCCTGATCTATCTCCTTCATCCCCTCCCCCACTCACCCATTTTACGCTATGCTACTCTCTCCCCATCCCCACCCTCCTCCAGCTTATCTCTCCACGCTTCAGGCTCACTGCCTTTATTACTGATGAATGGATTTTGCCAGAAACGTCAATTTCGAAGCTCCTTGTATCCTGCCTGAACTGCTGTGCTCTTCCAGCACCGCTAATCCAGAATCTGGTTTCCAGCATCTGCAGTCATTGTTTTTACTTCAAAAAATAATTCCGTCGTTTTTTTTGAAGAACCAAAGCATTACGTTTTCGAGAATTTTCAAGGAATCAATGCAATGAATGTTGATGTGAGCAGCAAAGCTTTCACGAAAGATTCACAAAGACTTTGCCAAGATTGAAAGCAATGAGCTTAACAAAGAGGCTGAGTAAATTGGGAATATTTTCTTTTGAAACTCGGAGGCTGAGGAATGACCTTATCGAAGTACATGAAATTGTGATAGGCATAGATAGATGGAATATCCAAGATCAATTTCCAAAGTTTGTAGAGACAAAGCATAGCTTTAAGGAGGAAGGGGAAAGATTTAAAAGGGACCCAAGTTACAACGATTTCACACAGACAGTAGTCTACATATGGAATGAGCTGCCATAGGAAGTTGGGGAGGATTATGCCGTTACTACACTTAAAATGTATCTCGATCATACATAAATATGAATGGTTTAAAGCCAAAGGTGCCAAATGCTGAAAAATAGGACTGGATTAATTTTTGCTATCTGGTTAACATGGACGAGTAGGACCAAAGAGGCAATAACCATGCTCTGTACCCAAAGGACCCCTTGTGTATGTTAGACTGAGTGTTCTTATTGGAAATCTACCGACAGGGAGTGATTTTGTAGATCATGTTCAGGAACAGCTCATTCCTTCCAACTTTGCTGAGGAATGGTAGACAGGATGGCGACTTTACACCAGTCACATCCGCCTCCGATGCAAATATTGAACAGCTTTAAAATAGCTTAAAATCTCACACGTTTAACTGTCTGAGCTGATTGATGTGACCGGTATGGTGAGACAGAAAAGGACAGACAACATGAGAGAATACTGAAGAAAAAATGGACAGAGAAACGAGGAGAGTGCAACAATGAAATAAAGGAATTTACAGTGAAATAAAGTGAAATCTATCGGGAAACAGAACAGAAAGAAACAGTGTTTTTGATCTGTACCTCAGTCGTCTTGTTTTCGTCCTGCGCTCACCCATTGGGAAGTTAGGCACATCAGCTGAAACAACACAGTTGTATACTGTCGGGATTAGCATTGCCTGGAAAGTATCAATGTTTATAACAGGCTCATGAAATAAGAGGAGATGCAGGGAATGTGAAATCCTGTTGACTCCCACCAAACACGCTCCCTCAACTGACGAATTTGTCGTCTCTCCAAGTTGAACCCCACTCAGAGGAAGCTCTGAAGGAATCAACGCAGACCAAACAGATTGTCATCTGTCGACTTAGACGTTCATCATTGAGATGGCTTGTATAGAGACGGAGGGTATCTCACACGCACCAATCACGTTTTATGAGATTGATTTTCCACCTGTCATGTAGGGTAAATAGCAAGAGGGAAACATCACTTGACCTCAGTTCCATCAATCTCCCAATCACCGATGCAGCGGTAACGATTATGGTAAATTCCAGAAAATATTTTTGGACATCTGTGGTCACACTGAGCACATAGTTAATTCAGGGCGTGACAGCATCCTTGGTTGGGTCCCCATTTCTAACTCATGTCTAATTTCGTAGGGAAGGTGGTGGTTTGATGCAATTCTGGAATATTGCAGTCCATTTTCGGGCCGGTATGCAAAGAACGCTCTTTGGAAGGGGGTGTTCTGGACGTTCACGTATCGAAAGTGAAGGAATTTTCATATATTTAGCAGTCAGGATTGTGTGTGAGTTTGAAGACACAATGAGGTTTTGTTCCTGTTACTTTGGCTGCATATAATTTTTATTGGTTTCCGGAAGGTTTTTTTTTCTGTCGTCAGGTCTAAGCCATTTTTCTTGTCATTTCATTATATTCGTTAGCCACTTTCTCTGTGAAATTATTGTTTGTCTGATATGAGTCTAATGTTCCTATTATCATAACGAAACAAACTCATTACTGACAAGATCACCAAGAATGAACGCCCTTCATTTGCTGCTGCCATTTGTAAAATATTATTGCACACCTGAATTGTCAGCAAAGACTTGCTCTGAACAGTTTGTGAATTTTCTATCGTGGAAATTCCAAAAAAAGAGGCGGCATTAGCGGTCTACGTTGTGGAAATTCTCCTTGCGTATGGTTGGAAAGGATGGTGCAGAGGAGGGATTTCATCATCAAACAGAAATGATACCGAAGTTAGGAACACCAGTAGCTGAAATCTGAGGATTGGCCGTTGGTCCATGTACTCCCAGTCTTCTGGATGAACGTCCATCAAAAGAGGAAGAAGTTCGCTGACATTTTCCACTCCAACAGGGTCGGCACCACTATCTGTATTCTGAAACCCCCCCAACTGTCTCTATTTCTGCGACCTCCACACACTAAGGTCTATATCTTGCCAATGTCGTGAGTGAATGAATCATCTTCTTCAATTATTTTCAATCCTTGATAACCTCTCCTATCTCCTTACCATGCACGGCATCTTGACTGTCTACATCTGCGCACAGCAGGCCTGATCACCTTTCGCCAGCAGCGCCATCACAAAAGCTGTGTGAGCCTCTTTTGTCTCCATTAATATGTCTTTATGGAATCATTGAATCCCTACAGTGTGGAAACAGCACCTTCAGGCCACCAAGCCCACACTGATGGTCCGTAGAGCAAACCATCCAGGCCATTTATTTTGACTAATGTACGTCACCTACACGTCCCTGAACACTGTGGGCAATTTAGCTTGGTCAATCCACCTAACTAGCACATCTTTGGACTGTGGGACGAAACCGGAGCATCCGGAGGAAACCCACGCAGACAAAGGCAGATGGTACAAACTCCACACAGATAATCGCCCAAGGCTGGAATCGAATCCGTGTCCCTGGCGCCTTGAGGCAGGAGGACGAACAACTGAGACAATGTTGCCGCCTATGTCTTGATATTTTGCGCACTCAAAGTCGAAAAGAACATGCACACTGAAGGGTGAAATTGCCAGGAAAGACGGTGTACTATGAAATTTTGAATGAAGAAAGGGATAGAACCAGTTCGGCTTATGGTCAACAACAAATGCTGGTAAATTGCATGTGGGTATCCCGCAATGAGAATATGGAGGTGATTGCCGAGTGATGTTCTTGCTGGGTTGTTAATCCAGAGATCCAGGTAATTCTCTGTGGCTCTGGATTCTAATCCAAGTATGGCAGACAGTGGGATTCAACAAAAATATAGTCATAAATCTGATGATCACCATAACTCCAACATCGATTGTTGTGGTAAACCCATCTGGTTCACGAATGTCATTTAGAAAAAGGAATTATCTCTTTCTTCGGACCCTCAGCGATCTGGTTGACATTAATCTGTCCTGTGGACAATTAGGTATGAGCAATAAATGCTGATCTAGCGAGCAATGCCCTCATCCTGTTAATTCAATTTTTTTTTAAAAAATGCTATTGCATTTTTACAAGATGAGAATGTTTCTTTATTGTTCGGAAAGGCCATTGTCTTGCAATTGTGTGCCACGAATGTTGCTTCCTGCTTTTCTGTCCAACCCTCAAAATTGTCCAGATATTGCTACACTTTGACGTGGATTGTTGCAACATTTGAACAGTTGTGAAAAATGCTGAATTGTCTGGCCATGGATGAGGAGTGTTGCTGAAATGATCCAGCTAAACTGGATGTATTCTATCAGAATCCTGGAATGCCTTGTACAGAGTAGAGAGTCTTTCGAGAACGATGAGGTGGACTAAATGTTGCAGCACTCTTTGTCTCTCCTCTGTTTGCTTCGTCATTGAATTTTTATGAGTCCAGTTCAGTTTCTGGTTTATGCTAATCCCAAGATGCTGTTAAATTGAGATTGTGATGTTAATGCCGTTGAATGTCAGGGGGCGATGCCCAGTTCTCCATGTTTACATTTGGTAGTTGTCTGGTATTTTTGGCACAAGCACTTGTCCGGCCAGGCCTGGATGTTCTCCAAATCGTGCTTCAGTATCTGAGCAGATTTTGATGAACATTGTGAAATCATACGGTAAAATCCTCACTGCAGCCTTTACGTTTGGAAGAAGGTCATTGATGAAGTAGTTGAGAATGGTTGTGCCAGGACGCTCCTCTGTCGAACTCTGAAGAAATACCTTCGGGCTGAAATGACATGAACACAACTTGACATCTTCCTTTAGATATGATATGAAACTGTAGAGAAACTTCTTAGATTGTCGTTCACTGCTGGTTCTGGGGTGTTACATTCAATCAACTCTGAAGATGATAGCAAGAACTCAGCTCTAAACTCAGCTCGTCTGCTTTATTTTTGGATCAAGGAGGTAATGAGGTTAGCAGATGGTGGAAACATTGCCAGCATCAATTATCGAGTCATTGTGAATTACGTTCTACTTTGTATCATTGTTGATCTTTTTTCTTCACTTTGTCAATGATCAAGAGAAGACTTATTCGAATGAAATTGGTCAGACTGGCTTAATTTTGTTTTACGTGTACATGATATAACTGGGAAAATTTTCACGCTGACGGGTAGATTTTGGTCTTCTGGCTTTGTTGTAATAATCCTTTTTAGTGCTTGGCAAGTTCTGGAACATACTGCTGCATTTGTCGTTGTTGGAATATGACAGGATGAAGTGCTTCTGCATGACACATTGATTCCAGTGATTGCCTGGTATCACGTGGAATGATCGAATTAACTGGACACACTCAGTACTTCGGGACGAGTCTCTGATGATTTATCCACACAGTATTTCGGGCTGAAGTTGCTTTTCAAATAGCTCAACATAATGTGTTGCACCGATGGATTGTTTTCCCCGATCAGTTACGATAAGGCCCCTCCTATAGTGAACAATTCGATTTGAATCAGCCTTGCACGCACAATGAGAAATGTAGCAACTGCAGAGCTTACGTTGTGGAATCATCCAAATCTGTGTATGATTTGACTTTCATGCTTTTTCGTGTGTGCAAGTCGTTCTGTGTTTCAGCTTCACCAGGAGGCACCTCATATTCCTATATTGCCTGCTACTGTTCTTGGCGTAGCCTTTTTTGATTAGATTAGTTTATATTACTTACAGTGTGGAAACAGGCGCATCGGCACAACAAGTCCACACCGACCCGCCAAAGCGCAACCCACCCAGACCCATTCCGCTAAAACTACAGGAAATTTAACATGGGCAATTCATCTAACGTGGACATTTTTGGAGTATGGGAGGAAACCGGAGCATCCAAAGGAAACCCACGCAGACACAGGAAGAATGTGCAACTCCACACAGTCAGTCGCTCGAGGTGAGAATTGAACCTGGTTCTTTGGCGTTGTGAGGCAGCAGTGCTGATAACTGTGCCACCGAGCCTTTTGCACCCTGCATTGAATATGTGTTAACCACCTGGTTTGACATTAATGCTAAAGAATGGAATCCAATGAGTTGGCAGATTCTGTGCAGGTCTTGCAACAGTACGTTTGCTGCTTTTGACGGCACAATATGCCTCCAGAATATCTCGATGTGAGTTTCCCGATCTGTTTGAAGTCTATCCCATTTAATATAGCGTTCTTTTTGTTGTTAATTCTGTCACCTATTTCCGGATCACTGTGTTTGCTCATCTACGTTGATGATGGTAAATGATGTTACCTACCGAAAATTAGATCTCTGTCCTTTGCACCCGCCACGATGTTTCGAAGTACAGAAGGAGTGATCCGATCCATGTGGGAGGTAGTAATTAGCAAAAGGTTTTCTGAACATTTTTAACTTGAAACCTTGAGTTTTCATGGGGCTCAGGATCAATGTGGACCATTTGATGGACAACTGCCTCTTGACTGTACATTACTGAGCTGTCAAATCTGCAGGTCCTGCCCAGATGGTGAAACAAACCCTACACGGAGGAGGTTGTAGCATTGTTTGGGAAATTGGCTGCAAAGAAGCTTTCCTTGAGCGTGACTAAATCTGATAGTTGTTTGATGATTTTGTGCTTAAATACACCAAGTGAGATTTATGGTTTTAGACACGAGGTCCCCTTGTATTTGAAAGGGCAAGAGGAGTGAAACATTGGTCACCGGGGACTCCATAGTTTAAAGGACAGATAGGAGACTCTGTGGGAACGCGAGAGACACGCTTCTGGTGTGTTACCTCTCCGGTTCCAGGTTTCACGATGACTTCGATTATATCTTCTGGTCCTGAGGGGGAGACTTACCAGCCCACGTTGTGGTCCATATCAGCAATGACGATATGTGTAAATAAAGATATCGGAACTGAAGGCAGAAATTCAGGGGGCGAGCGTGGAATCTTGGAGTGAGAACCAGCAGCGTTGGTATCTTTGGTTTCTTAACGTGCCATGTGCTGGCAAGGCGACAAAGTGAGAGAGAGAGAGCAATTTAACACGTGGCTACAGGTATGATACAGGAGGGAGGGATGCATATAATTAGATCATTGGGTCCCATTCTGGGGTAGGTGGAAGATCTTTAGACATGATGGTCTCACCTCAATCATAGGACTACTAATACTCTGCGGGTGGGAGATTGGCGAATACTCTTTGGGAGGATTTTAACCAACTCGGAGGGTGGGAATCTGAATTGTAGCACCAGTGTACAGAACATTACGATTCCTGAGACCATGAGTAATGTTTAAATTTTACAGGGAGATAGCAGCATGAAGAAAGTGCTGTGTCATGTTCCAATTCACCGCCAAGAGCTTCGAATTAAGCTTGGTAAACTTTCATCATGGGTTGCTACATTGGACTTCGATGTCGTGGCCATTTTGCAGACATGGACGCAACAGGGACAGGAATGGTTGTTTCTCATCTGTTGACGTATAAATGAAAAGGCTATTTATCTCTGCACCAAGCTTCACCGTTTTGGAGCCCGGCCTGATTTAAACCACTCTGAAAAAAAAATAAACAGTATCGTTCAGAAAAGCTTTCAGTAAAAAATAAGCTCTGTGACAACAATACTGGAAAATATTTCAAAAGAAAGATGCTGTTACTGAGTAATTAATATCACCACGTTATTATTTTTGTTCTTCAGTTGAAGTATTTAGTGAAACAAAAGTGCTCATAATGCATGTACTGCATGCAGGCATACCGATCATTGAAAGCCTGACATAACAAAAGTACGTGCTGAAGGAAATATATCAGATTCCTGGAACTAAATTAGATGCCTTCCCAGACTTTATCCGGCACGCTAGAAGGGTAAACTGTAGTGGTCAATTATCTTTCCTCTGTACTGAACGCATTTCCGAGTTTTAAGAGGGGATCAGACAAGGCAAATCGTAGCATCGAAAGTCTATTGCGGATCTTTTGCTGTACCAGGAATAAATTGAGTATCCTATTACGGTAATTATGTAAACACAAGCAGGTGACAACTAGCTTTTCATGTCCAAGACCAACTATGGACTGTGACTGAAAAGTATTTGTCACGGCAAGCAACTACTTATGTGCATTGAGTTACATACATTTTGTCATCTAAACTGTCCTGCTTTCAAATCTCTCTCAAATTTACCTTATGGTTCCTTCTTTGTCCTTTAATTTACCTACCTGTTTAACTGCCTCGGAAGCAGCTGGTGTTAAGGAAAGATCAGATACTTTGAGAAGGCCTGTGCTTCTGAGCAGGTTCAATGTTAGTGTATAATTCTATTCATGTTTTCATTATTTTATGAGAAGACACCATGTTCAAATAAATGTTTGGAAAATTAAACCTGGTTTCACTGAATATGAAAAATAATTGGATAAACAATTATCTGGATGAAAAAGCAGATAACATGTGGCTGGGTGAATCCAGCTAATAGACTAACATGCCAAATTCAACACAGACAATCATTAGACTGAAGACCAAACTCCAACGAAGTAATTAGCCTCAACCCCCCAAAGTGTAATGTCATCCACTTTGAGAAACAGTCATGGCAATTTCGTTTTTAATTCAAAGATAACTGCGTAATTGAATTTATTTGAGGCAGGTTTGCAGAACTCTTTGCAATAAAAACATGTTGCACTTTACCAAGATTGAGAGAAGTGCAATACGTCATTATTGTCATGGAATTCTTGACACAGAACAATATACATTTCTTCTGATCATCACTTCATTGGGGGCGTTTTCAAAGGTAAAATTAAATGTCCTCGGCAATACCCGTGGGCAGCAAATTTGCAGTGGTTTCCCATAAAGTTTTAACTGTGCATAATGCATTTGCTGTTTCCTGAAAAGCTCTGAGAATGTCGCTGTGGCCTACTGTTAAACAATGACGACTGCGCTATGGAAGCCACTGCTCGATTTGAAAACGTAACGCTTAACAGAGAAAACTCTGTTCAACATTTTAGACATCTACAAAAATGATCCCAAACAGCCTCTGCCACAACAGGTAACTCTCTCACTACCTGACGACCCACTAATGCCCGAATAGAATGCCCAAATGTCCTAATCACTGATA
Source organism: Chiloscyllium punctatum (assembly GCF_047496795.1). NCBI lineage: Eukaryota > Metazoa > Chordata > Chondrichthyes > Orectolobiformes > Hemiscylliidae > Chiloscyllium > Chiloscyllium punctatum. The sequence goes on from NC_092789.1 coordinate 44,754,535, forward strand.
TGGAAACAGTGTCTTAAAACATAAATATCCCCAACATTGATTACCACGCCTTCAGGGCGGTAGCTGTTCCAGAAATGGTATTAATGAAGTATTTTGTTGCAAATACAACATTAACCATTTCAATCGAGACTAAATATGCTCCAGATGTGAGGCTTCACTGCCTGAAATCTTCTCGAATCCCGTCGATATTTGTTTGTAAATTATAAAACTTTATCTAATTCCCTTCTCTTCATCTCTGCAGAAATATGATCATTCAAAAAGCAGTCTTCAATGACACCATACACCATACTGTACCCTCTCCCCTTCTAATGAGACCAGTAAAAAAGTAAGAATAATTTTATGTCGTAACGTGAACATAGTTTGCATAACTAGCCATATTTCGGCATAATGTAAGTTTATCGTTTAAACACCCAAAAGTTGCCAAACTAGAAATTCAAGATAATTGCAGATATCCTCGTGAAACAACTTGTCCAAACAAACCAATATGAAATCATCGATTCTATCCAAAAAATGACAGAGAATTGCTGGTCTGTGTTTGCTTTTCACCTTCGCCACCGATCTGTGTGTGTTTCCTCCAACTGTTCCGGTTTCTTCCCACAATCCAAAGATATGCAGTTATGGTGAATCGGACAAATTAAATTGCCCATACTCTTCAGGGATGTGTATATTAAGTGAATTAGTCACTGGTAAATATCGAGTTACAAGATAGGGAACGGGGTCTGGAGGGGTTCTTCTATGAAGGGTCGGCATGGAGATGCTTTGACAAATGGTTTGTTTCCACACTGCAGGGATCATATGACTTGTATGATTCTATGCATTTGTCACTACGAGGCCGCATACATTTGAGACTGACCTGTGAACATGTATCGAAAGATAAAGTTCTGAAATGTATTGTAAGAATGAGTGCAACATTACAAATAATAGTTCCCGAAATGGCATAAGAGTCAAGGCCATGTTAAGATACACATCTAAATTCAACTTTACTGAGTGGTTTTACATTCCAAATATATGTCTGACGACAAGTAAAAGCACAAGCCTGCCTCATTTGGAATGAACACACACTGATTCTGAATCAACCGTAATGAAGAAATAAGATTTTCAACTGAGCACTGTCCTCTTTTACACCAAACGTTTTACCGAGTATTAAAGATGTTTGTTATAAAGTAAGTTTGGATAAATTGGGATGTTTGCTGCTGGACCGTAACACAGAAAGATGTTACTTCAAAGTGGTTTATAATACCATGATGGATAGAGATAGTATGAATATTCGGTGTCTTTTCCATGATATGAGGCTTTCAAAACTCGAGAGCTTATATGTAATGTGAGATGAGAGAGGGATTTAAGAAAGACATGCAAGACTATTTTGCCCTGAGGCAGTTTCGCGCGTGGATTTCACTTGCTGAAGAAGTGGTTGATGCGGCAAAAGCTGCAGCTTTTACAAGAAACTTAGATAAGTACGAAATGCTCAAGTGTTTGGATGGACTGAGGGAAGAAACTGGCCGCTGGGAATAGTGCAGCTTGGGATGATGTTCGGCCAAACTAGTTTGACTGAAGGGGCTGTTTCCGTTCTGTATGATTCTGTGACATTACATCTGTGTATGTAGTAACATGCTGGCTTTGTTGGAAATTATTGGGCCTCTTACCTGCATGAAATTAATCTTCATTTGCATTTTCTTGACATTTCTGTGCGAAAACTGGCATTGGACAATCACATTCATCCATTCTTTCCAGATGTCCAATTCACAGTCCCCAAAATTTGAATTGACAGATAGTCAACTTTCCACTCTTATCTTTATGAAATTAAACTGAGAAGGTAGCTCCTGACAATGTGATACAATTTCAAATATGGTTTACTTCTGTTTTCGTATCAACATCTTAATTCTTACATCAAGTTTGGTTACCTTCCTTTATTTTCTTTTAACTGATGAAGTTTTTTTTAACCAATTATATCATCACCTTGGTGACATGCATTCCGAATATTTCAAAACAAGGGTCAAGAAACGTATGCCATATTTGAAAGAGAAGTCACAGAGTTAGTACTGCGTTTGGGTCAGCTCTGGGATTCAGTCTGAAACGTCATAAAACATTCAGCTGCACGTGTACAATGTGGGGTTTTAACAGCTGCTGAGCACTGCGCAAATGTCAGTGGACATCTTGGATGTTTACCTTTTAAAGAAGGAAATTGATTCAATGAAGCAGCTAACACCTATCTCACACTCTCATGATCACCAATCCAAGCATGGGAAAGGCTGAGTGGATTCGTCTCTCACAACAAACTCTACCTTGCTCCCGCTAGGAATGACATTCTCTGGAAGATTTATTTTCACCTGATTCTCTTTGACCTCCATTGCACGTGCATCCGTATTTGTTTCAGTCAGTCAAATTCACCCTCATAGTGCCATAGAAATGTACTGCATGGTAACAAACCCTTCGGTCCAAACAGTCCCTGCCGACCAGATTTCCTAATCCAAGTTTCTCCTACCTGCCAACACCGAGCCCATATCCCTCCAAACTTTTCCTATTTATATACCATCCAGATGCCTTTTAAATGTTGCAATTGTACCAGCCTCCCCAATTCCTCTGACAGCTAATTCCCTACACGAACCTCCCTTTGCGTTAAAAAGTTGCCCCTTAGATCTCTTTCACATATTCCCCCTCTACCTTAAACCTATGTCCACTAGTTCCAGACTCCCCCAAGCTAGGGAAAAAGACTTTGTCTATTTATTCTATGCATGCCCCTCATAATTATGTAAACTTCTTTAAGGTCGCCCCTCAGCCGACGACGCTCCAGGGAAAACAGCCCCAGCCTGTCCAGATTTTCCCTGTATCTCAATTCCTCCAAACCTGGCAACACCCTTGTAAATCTTTTCTGAACTCTTTCATGTTTCACAACATCTTTCCAATAGGAGGGAGACCAGAATTGCAATATTCGAACTGAAGACTAACCAATGTCCTGTACAGCCACAACATGACCTCCCAAATACTGTACTCAATACTCTGACCAATAAAGGAAAGCATGTCAATTGCATCTTCATTATCCTATCTACTTGCGACTTCACTTTCAAGGAGCTATGAACCTGCACTCCTTGGTTTCTTTGTCCAACAACACTCCTCAGGAGCTTACCATTAAGTGTATAACTCCAGCTAAGATTTGCTTTCCCAAAACGCAGAGATCACATTTTCTGCATTAAACTCCAAATGCCACTTCTCAGCCCATTGGCCCTTCATGCCAAATGATATATTCTCACTTCTTATATGCGGTTCACCCAGCCATATTTTTTCCACATGGAATTCAGCAAAACAAAGGACAAATTCCTGGACGGTACTGTGTTTAGCAAGGTTGGCTCAATTGAAATACAGGGGAGTAGAAAGTTGTTTACATGTTTGCTTGAAGGTCGGTGCAGGTGACTGCGGTGGAGAGTTGTATTTTCGGATTGGAGGCCTGCGAACATAATGTGCCGCACGAAATCACTAATACATCCATTGATTATTTGACATTTGTATAACTGATTTGGATCTGAATATAAAAATATGCTGAGTAGGTTTTCGATGACGCCAAAATAGGCATTGTTTTAGACAATAAAGACATCAATCTCAGAGAACAATGGGGCGTTTCTCAGATGGGCGAAAATGGCAAAGAGCACCAGATGGACTTTAATTTAGATGAATGTGATGTTTCATTTTTTAAAGCAAATATCTTGAATCTACAAATGAAATGAAACTGTTTGAGTTACTATTGAAAGCAATAGGAACACAATGAATATCCTTTGAAGAAAAGCTAGAAAGAGAGAGCTTTTGATCTATAACATTTTGAAACTGAAACGTAAAGGTCGAACAAATATGAAACGATTTATAATGTATTGCCTGAATCAAAGAAAATTCATGTGGAAGAGCAGAGAGATGAACTTGCAAAATTAGCATTGAATTCTCTGATGATTATGACTTAGTTCATAAATCACTGATTGGCCTCCGACATCAAAATCAATCTGCGATTTGTCGAAATTGGTGCAAAGAGAAATTCTTGGGAGGGTATGGAAAAGAAGATGTCTTTCAAAGTAGTAAGAATAATTGACCACAGATAAGAGGTTAAACGTCTGAGGCAGAAACCAAGTGAAATATTTTGGATGAATTATCTGCCACATATTAGGACACATTAAGTCGCAGAGTTGGTGTTTACATAAAGCGCTGGGAAGATGGATGTGGAAATCAGTACAAACCAGTGAGTTCGCGAAAATGATGAAGGAAAGTACAGTACTAGCTAGAAAGCTGAAAAAAGGAATATACAGACTGTTCAAGCTTTTATGCAGATGGAAGTGTCATATCTCATTTCTGAAGTTATTGGCATGCCAAACGATTATGCATATGTACCAGTAGGAGCAGGTCATGTAAATAAGATTTTAAGAGATGCATGAGCAAGTCAATGTTTGATGGGTGAGAAATTAGGACACATGCAATTCAGAAGAGTTGTTGCCGGAAAAGATGGTAACTTGCGGAATTCGTGGTTTGAAGAACAGTGCTCTATCATGTAAATGAGATTGTCGACACCGGTGAAAAATGGCGAATTAATGGTTCGAGTAGTGCAGAGATTCTCCATTCGAGAAACCGGCTTATCCTTGGTAATGATATAACTGGATCACAAGTGGGAAAGATGCGTATTCTGCTTGAAACATCCGTCGAAAATCAGGCAACTGGTGCATTTCACAAATATATCCTCCGCCTTTTCTTGATTTTGTTCTATAAAGGTCACAAGGCCTAAGTGGAAACGGGAGTAGAAATCAAAGAGTAAAAATAAATTTTTGCAAGGTGTGTGAATGTTTGCAGTTCAGGTTGAGGTTTAGGGTGTTGGTTTGCTCGCTGAGCTGTAGGTTTCATATCCAGACGTTTCATTACCTGGCTAGGCAACATCATCAGTGGCGACCTCCAAGTGAAGAGAAGCTGTTGTCTCCTGCTTTCTATTTAAAGCTTTCGCCTGGATGGGGTTCCTCGGGTTTGTGGTGATACCATTTTCTGTTTGTGGTGATGTCATTACAAACTTGCGTATACAGAAAACCGACAAACACTGACCAAATACTCAACTACTCCAGCAACTATCCCAATACACACAAACGAAGCTGTATCAGAGCACTAATCCAACGAGCCACCACACACTGCAGCACAGACGAACTTCGATAAACAGAGGAGAAACACCTATACGACGTATTCAAGAAGAACGGATACTCAAAAAACACAGTGCGCAGATTCCTCAAGAACAAACTACGACAAGCAGACCAAACACAGCCAGAAACCCTAACCACTTTACAATACATAAAAGAAGTTTCAGAAATGACAGCCAGACTACTGAGACCCCTCGGAATCCAAGTGGCACACAAACCCACCAACACTCTCAAACAAAAACAAACAAACTTAAAAGACCCAGTACAACCCATGGAAAAAACCAACGTCATCTACAAAATTCCATGCCAGGACTGCCACAAGCAGAACGTAGGACAAACAGGAAGAAAGGTAGACACCAGGATACATGCACACCAGCTAGCCACAAAAAGGCAAAACCCTCTCGCCCTCGTAGTCCTGCCCACTGATGAAAAAAAAAACACTATTTCGACTGGGACAATACATGTATCGTGGGACAGGCTAAGCAAAGACATGCCAGAGAATTCCTAGAGACCTGGCACGCCAACCACAACGCCATAACCAAACACATAGACCTAGATACCATCTGTCAACCCCTCAGAAAATGAACAGGGAATGACATCACCACAAACCCCAGGAACCCCATCAAGGAGAAAGATATAAATGGAAAGCAGGAGACAACAGCTTTGCTTCACTTGGAAGTCACCACTGATGATGTTACCGAGCCAGCTAATGAAATGTCTGGATATCAAACCTACACCTCAGTGAGCAAACCTACACCCTAAAGTAAAGATAAATAATTTGAGGTTTAGTTATCAGAAACGATGGATCATCAAATACTTGTGTAGAAAATAAGAACAGTTAAAACAAAAAGTCTATATTACTGCTTCAGAGACAATTTCTAAAGTACAAAGGAAACATGAAAAATCTAAAACCGTTGTATCAGAAAGCAAAAATGGAAGAAGAATCCGAGTGTACCCTCGAATTTTGCAACTTAAAAATGAAGAATTGATCGGATAATTTGAGACCATCACCAGTTCAAGTGGACGCAAACTTGGTAGACGTTCGTCAAACCGTATTACTGGTGGGTTGTAAAAAAGGCGTTCGTGCGGGTCCCTGGCTCTCTCAGAAAGAAAACAGGAAAATAAATCGTTTGGATTACTTCTGAATTGTATGCTACACTCACATCCAGTAGAATGCTAAAATCATTTCAATTAGACATATCTCCACAGTTATTCTGTCAAAACTAGTCACACTTATGCTAAGAAGTGTTGAACATCTGTTTTAATTTCGCTACTTTAGCACAAGACATTCAATTCGCACATTGATAAAATTGACTTCGATGCTATCTTTGATCATGTGGGAAACCATCCCAAAATGGTGCAATCTTCAAATGCGTCGTCATCCACCTGAAATAAATGACAAAACAGAGCAAGATGCCATTAAGATATTTAAAAAAGCCAATGACGTTCAGGGAAGGTTGAAATGGAACATAAAGAACAAGATGACAAATATATTGCAAAGTGTCGATTAAACTGAAGATGCGACTTTGCTGGCGAAACATGCGAGTCTGAGGAAGTTGGAGAGGTCTGTGGGGAGAGAGACAACGTGAAACAACAAAAATCAGTGAGTTGTTAATACATTGCGCGGCAACAACTCTGCAGTTGCTTTCATCTTGCACAAGAACGAGATCATTAGATCGTTTTATAAAACGTCAGCAACAGGGAAGAATTGGAAAGACCGTATTCATTGGAGAACTGTTGTTTCGATGTTGAAGGCACGTACTGATCTTTTAAGAGATAGTAAATGATGTTCTGAGCTGAAATCGTAGTAACACCTGCGTCATATGACTAGATGGCAGTCTCAGAGTGAACTGGAAAACTGAATACATGCAACATTTCACTGTAAAATGGATAGCTGAATTGGTTGCTGTTTTGAGAACAAGTCGAACTTAACCAATCAATTTAAATTATACCGCAGGATGCGAAAGCCACAGCCTGTTTCGACTTATTGTTTTGCCAACATTGAAATAAAGAGAGCACCCAATGTTGGGGATTTCAAAATGAAGGCTTTTTGAAAATTGGAGACAGAGCACCTGACATCATCACTAATGCAAAACATTATGAATCACTTCCTATAAAAGGTGACTCCTCAAATGAAACATATTGGCATGAAAAAAGAAAGAAACGACCCAGGGAGATCTGCAGCAGGAAGAAAGACACCAATGACCACAACTACTTCAGTGTTTTTGAAATGAAGTTAATGGAATTTGAATAAGTGTCGTATTGGATGAGCATATTGTTATACCGTTCGAGGCAGGGAATAAGAAGTTAAGAGAAAGGGGGTATTAGAATTGTGAATAGTTGTGCTTAATGTTCACACTTAGAGAGTAAATTAAATTTGTTTTCTTTAAATAGTGGAATTTGGCAGTTTCCTGCAACTTATATTTTCACAGATTACAAGATGTGGTGAGCTTTTCTGAGTTTTCTTTGCGTGAATTACCAGAGCAGTCCACTACCGTGTCGAAACAGTGCAGATCAGCAAAATTAGGAATATGTTGTGAGAGCACTCAGAATAGAAAAAACATGGGAATTGTTCTTTCTATAGACAGAAACCTTTTTCAGCACAAAGCGGGTGAAGGCGAGGAGAGAAAACAATCCCTGCATGTGGAATGCACAACATATGAGATGGAGATCTTAAGAAATCCAAGGGTCCAAAATTGTGGCTCAGAGAACTTCAACGTAAATCTGGAAATGGTGAACAATATACATGTACAGCACAGCAGCAGTATCAAGTATACAACATTTGTTGAACGATTACAGACGAACAGTTTGATTCGCAGCAATGCTCAACTGAAGGAAGTGATTCACATACAGTTTGAAATATCAAACAAACTGCTTCAAAGCACAAATCTGTCATGAAATTGTAAACAATTTGCGGGGCATGTGGACTGTGTCTGTTTCTACAACATGCTATCTGATAGCCACGTTTCAGGACATAAATTTCCAATAAGGAGCATGACGTTTTCCACCATTGGAAGAATTTCGGTTTGATAGAGGAAGAGTAAAATAACACACGAATAGAAGAGAGGATTGGAAATCTCTATCCAACAATAATCTTGGAAAAATCTAAGTTGACACCATAATAGCAATTGCTAAAGCACCTCAACAGGTTTGTTGCAATCTGTTGGAAGCAAGTAGCGTCCGTGTTTCGAGTCGTTCATTAGGACCATTTTGGTGAAGGCAACCTGAAATGAAAACTTGATGATTGCTTTCTTCCCACAGTTGCTGCCAGACCTGGGTTTTTCCAGCATTTTCTGTTTGTGTTCCAGCATCCGCAGGTCTTTGTTTTCTTTTAGAATCTCAATGAACTGACCTTTAGAGGAGAAAGTATGAGGTGCGTGGTGCGCCATCAACTTAGAGATCTGAAAAGATTTATCACAGAATTTATGGGAAAATTTTATTCTGATTGCACTCAGATGGACTATGCGCAATTGTAATTAATGTGAAGCGGGCAGACAGAATAAAACATGAAATAAAACAGAGTTGTGCCATCACGAATACAGATGTAGCTTTAAATTTCATTTAGGAAATTGAAAAATGACAGTAAATGGATATTTGACGCCATTCTTTATCTCCTCTCTGAACTTTCTCTGAGTTAGTATGTAAATGCACGTGTTGGTGCATGAACTCAAGAGCCGGAGCATGAATCCAATCTGTTGGGCAACATACACGGGATCACTCAGGTTTTTGTTTGTATAATTAAAGTTTCGAACTGACCAGTTTAACGAATGTACAACATATGTTACCCACAACAGCATGAAATTGGAAGACAAAGCGAAGAGTAAAATTATGGATTTCCTTCGATTCTTCATTTCAGGGTCAAGGTCATTTTCCTTTTTCTCATGACCACGGAGGCCCTTCCGGAGTCGATTGGCTGTTATAATGTTTCTGACAGTCAGAGCATTGAACACCAAAATGCACAGTATTGGAATCAGAGGCGTTAGGAGACTGTCAATCCATTCATACACTGCCCAAAACATTGAAGTGAAATAGTCAGGTGTCTGCTTGCAAAACCATGGCACATTGTCAATGATTATTGAAGGAACAAAAACAAAGTACCACGTAATGGACCTGCAACAACTAACAATGCTCACAGTTGCAATCACCAAGTTTGCTGTTTTCTTGGTGCAGTATTTTGGTTTCAACTTGTGGCAACAGATGGCCACAAAGCGATCAAAAGTAAAAGCAACTGTGAACCAAACAGAACAATCGAGGGCTGCAAGAGACAAGACGACTCTTAGCGAGCACACAGGAGTAACGAATAGAAAAGTTATTGGGAAGTGAATATTGTTGATTCGGTTCAATAAAACATTAAAAACGACGAGCAGTAGATCCGCTGTTGACATTGCCACTAGGTACTGAGTGATGCATATTGAGAGTCCACAGTTCCCTCGTTTCAAAACGACAATTGCCATTAGGTTAACTGTAGAAAATGGAATTAAAGATCAGCAGATTAGTGGCAGAATGTATTGTCCCAATGGTCGTCCCATCGCAAAAGTGTTTTTTAAAATTTATTTTGAAGTGCACAACAATGTAATAGTTTTCAGTTACTTATCGCCTGCATCCAGAACAACACAATCTTTCATATAATATTGACACACAATAGATTCAAGGGATAGGAATCTGGATGGGCTATAACAGCCAGAAATAAATCGAACAATTCAAGGGAAAAGAACGCATATGCAAGGAACTGGAACATTTTATATGTTAGATGTAATCACACCATATTCCCTGAACCAGGTTTCTTATTTTTATTCTTAAGAGAAGGCATTTAATTAAACGAAGGTTTTTAAGTGTACAGTGCGCAGACTCTACCATGATAATTGAAAGCTTGACATCACAAGAACACTGATTGGAAGTTTCTGAAGAATTGGATCGGGTGCTGTCAACGCAGTCAGACACCTTCCCAAACTAATATAGTTCAATTAGGAAGAATCAGCTTAGGTTTTGAATATCTTTCATTCACAATGAAAGCTCTGCATTAGCAGATTTAGCATCATTGCTCTTTTGGTATGTAAAATCTCCTGCTGGTATAGCAGAGCTCCTATAATTTATTTCAGTGCTATTGGACAAGGCAAATGTTTCGCATTGAAATTATATTAAGGGAGTTTTACTGTACCGGCAGGAGATTTTAGATACCAAAAGTGCAATGCTGCACAACACAATCAGACAATGGCGGACAACCTTGAAGCGAATTGAGTATTGGCTGTGACTGAAAAGCATTTATCTTTTCAAGTGTCCTCTGATCGATAATACATAGCGTCCATTCTGCTTCCACCCCTGCCATAAATTGATCCGATCGTTCCTTCCTAGCGCTTTCGTTTCCCTTCCAGTTTAAATTTCTGCAGAATTCTTCGCGGCTGTTGCCGTCAGGGAACGATCAAAGGTGTGGATAGGGTGTATTCATAAAGCTAATTCAATGTTCATGGAAAATAGAGACGTCAATGCTTTACTTATTTTACTGCATTAGACGATGGCGAAAATACAATTTTCAAAAGAGAATTTGATTTTCAGGTACTCGGTTTTGTAAAGTGTGACGCATGTTCCTTTTCTGCAGACCACATGTTCATCAATTCTGAACTTTATTTCAATTAATGTAATGATGTAATTGCACAGCTATAGACGACAGTGTTCCAGAAAGCTGTTCAAAAATCTATTTTATGGTATTGCGAATGTTTTCATGCAGCAAAAAAAATGCACAAAATTCGAAGCTCTAATTTGAGACAAATCGAAATGTTATCCTGTTCTATAACATTCATTCAGAAACACAAATGAACATTGAACATATAACACAGAACAAGACAGCGCAGGACAGGCCTGTCAGCCCTCGATGTTGCACTGACCTCACAACTAATCTAAGCACATCTACCTACACCATGCAATTATCATCCATATCGTTATCCAAGGACTGTTTAAAATCCCCTACGGCGGCTGAGTTAACTACATTGGCAGACATGGAATTCCACTCCCTTACTCCTCCTGGAGTATAGAACCTGCCACTGACATCTGTCGACAATGCATCAACCCACAATTTGCAGCTATGCCCCCTCGTAAAAGCCGATGTCATCATCCAAGGGAAAAACATACTCTCACTGTTCACCCTATCTAATCCTCTGATCAACTTGTATGGCTCTATGAAATCCGCTCCATGCCTTCTTCTCGACAATGAGAACAGACCCAATTCCCTGAGCCTTTCCTCATAAGACTTTCCCTCCAGACCAGGCAACATCCTGGTAAATCTCTTCTGCACCTTTCCCAATGCTTCCACATCCTCCCTGTAACGGGGAGACCAGAACTGTACACAAAATTCCGATTGAGGTCTCACTAACATTTTGTACAGTTGCAGAATGACATCATGGCTACGGAACTCAATACTTCTACCAATAAACTAGACACACTGTGTGACTTCTCAACTGCACTACCAACCTGGGCTCTAAATGGATCTGTGTACATGGACACCAAGGTCCCTCTGGACATTCACACTGCCAATAATCTTTCCATTGACCCAGTATTCTGCCTTGCTGTTATTCTGCCCAAAGTGAATCACCGCACATTTATCTGCAATGAACTCCATTTGCTACCTTCTCAGCCCAATTCTGCAGTTTATCCAAGTGCCCCTGCAACCTGCAATAATCTGGCACACTATCCATCACTCCATCGACTTTAGTGTCATCTGAAAACTTTCGAACCCATCCATTTGCCCCCAAGTTATTTATACAAAGGACAAACAGCGGTGGTCCGAAAACAAATCTTTGTGGCCCACAACTAGTAACCGTACTCCAGTCTGAATATTTTCTATCAACCACCACACGTTCCTTTTTTACAGAAAGCCAGTTTTTAATCCAAAATACTAACCCACCCTCAATCTCAATCCTCAATCTCAATTTTCTCCAAACGCCTACCATGTGGAACTTTATCAAAGTCTTTACTTCAGTCCATGTACATCACGTCAACTGCCCTACCCTCATCCAATCAAATGGTTGCTTACAAGATGATTAAAAATCCTATCTCTTATAATATCTTTTCAAAATTTTCCGACAACAGATGTAAGTTTTACTGAAAATAATTACCTGGGTTATCTCGATTGTTGTTCTTGAACAAGGGGACGATATTTGTAATCCTTCAGTCCTCTGAACTAAACCTGTAGACAATATCGACTCAAACATCAAGGCCAAAGTTTCCGCTATTTTTTTCCCTCTTTTCCTAGAGAATCCTCAATAAATACCATCTTGGACTTATCTACTTTCACACCTTTGAGAATTGATAATACCTCCACCATCTTACAAACCTCAATCCTTTCTCCTGCAGTAGTCGCCACTCAGTCTCCTCCTTTGCGATATACTCCTTTTCATGTATGAAAACAGATGAGAAATGCTCATTTATCACCTGTCCGCTCTCCACAGTGTCCACACACAACTCCTCACTTCTGTATTTGACTGGCCCTGTTCCTACCCTGGTCATCCTTTTATTCCTCACATACCATCAGAAATCTTTCGGGTTCTACTTTATTCGAGCTGAGAAGGACTGCTCATGTCCCCTCCGTGCTCTTCTTAATAATCTCATTAAATCCTTTCACGCTAAGTTGTATATCTCCATTGCCTCTCCTGAGCCATCTTCTCTCACGGTCACACAATCCTCCCTCGTCTGATACACAAAATATACAATTTCTTCAGTAAACTAAGGTTCCCTTACCTTATCAATTCCTTCCTGTCTGTCAGGGACATATCTATCAAGGGCACGCAATATCTGTACCTTATACCAGCTCCACAATTCGATTGTCCCCGTCCCCTGCACATCGTTACCCCATTCTGTGCCTCCAATGTCTTGCCTAATCGCATTGTAATTGACCTTCCCCCATCTGTATCTCATGCCCTGTGGCCTAACTTATCCTTTTTCATCGGTAAACTAAATATAACCGAAGTATCGCCACTCTGTCCAAAGTGCTCAACTGCCACTGACTCAAACAACTGGCCTGTTTCATTACTTAGTACCAGATCAAGCCTGGCCTCTCGTCTTGTTGGCCCTTCGAAATACTGTGTGAGGAAACAATCCTGGACAGTTTGGACAATAACTGATCCATCGGACCGACTAGAGTCATAGCATTTCCATGTAATGTTGGGTAATGTGAAGTCTCACATCATGAGAAACTTTTCGTTTCAATCTCATCCAAAATCACTTTGCCAATCCTCTACTCGTCATCTCTGGAACTTAGCAGAGGCCAATAAAAAATCTCCCAGCATTATGCCCTCGCTTCTCCTGTGTCTAAACTCAGACCATAACACCTCCGTAGACGAGTCCTCGTCAAAAATTCTGTCAGCCACTGTTGCAGTGTCCTTGACCAACAAAGCCAAGCGTCCTCCTTTTTTTAACAACTTCGATGATCGACTTGAAATGTCTAAATCCTTGGACCCGTGACATCCATTCCTGACAGCGCTCTGTCCATGTCTCCGAAGAGGCCAAAACATCAACATCCCAGTTACCGATCCAGGTTGCAAGTTTCCGGATGCTCCTGGCGTTGAATTACACACACTTCAAACCATATTACTGTCTGCCAGCACACTCGTGTGATCGGTAAATCCTGCTCCCATCATCCTATGCACTGGAACTACACACAGGTTCCCATCCCCCGGCTGAGCTACTTCAAACCCACGCGAATAGCAGAAGCAAATTTCCACCTCGGATATATTTACCCCCCTTTTTCAAGTAAATACTGTCCTGTTTGCAGAGGTTCCACCTTCCCCAGAATGAGAGTCAATTATCCAAACACATGAAACCCTCCCTCTGAAGCCATGTTTTCAGCTGGCATCTCTCCGTCATCCTCACCTCGCCATCAAGTGACACGGGGAATAAACCAGATATAACAGCTCTCTTTATTCTAGCTGTCAGTGTCCACCATAGCTCCCTGAAATCCCATCTTACACCATATCCCTCTTTCCTCCTATGTCGTTGGTACCTATGTAGACCAGAACCTGGGGCTGGTCACCCTCTCGCTTCAGGACACCAAGACACGTTCTCAGATATCACTGATCCTGGCACTGCTGTGCAAGATTCACTCAATATTCTTTAAACATTTTCCAGGTGACGCACAAAATCCTACAGGAAATTAAACTTTTAATTTTGCAAAATTAAAGCTGTGGGAGCCAGCAAAATGTCTTCCCTGACTCCTCACAGTTTCTTTGTTCTCCTCCAGTTTAAGATATTTGTTGATCCCACGCTTATCCAATAATATTAGCATAGCCAATCACGTTGACTTGTTTTGTCTTTCTAAGGTAATCATCGCCTGCCACACTGGTTCCTTCCGTCACACTTAATCTATCACATGAAAACACCATCACATTTAGCATTAGCTCATGTCCCAGTGATTTATCTAATCAATCACAATGCCCCACAATTATCTGTTGCTGAAGCTCTGCAACATGATACTGGGCATACATTACAACACTAAGTGAACTATATTACTGCCATAATAACTTCCATAGCACCTGGGAGGCAACACAACGACCGTGAGCTTCTTTCATTCCCGACAAACCTTCTATCTGACCATCTAACTATTGATTCCCAAATGACTAACACTCTCCTCCTTTCCCCCCTTTCCTTCTGTGCAACAGGGAAGTCACCTGCACCCAAATACGTTCCCCTGGTAACCCGTCCCCTCAACATTATCCAAAAAGAGTACACTTGTTGTTCAGGGGAATGATCACAGAGGTTCCCTGCACTAATTAATATTCCCCTTCTCACAGTCACCCAGCTTTCTTGGTGTCGAGGATTAACTATTTCCATGTAACTCTTGGGTATCACAGACTCTGCCTCCCGAATGATCCCAAGTTCAACCATCTGCTGCTCCAGTTCCTGAACGTGGTCTTGGTATAGCAAGAGTGGGGTGCACTTCCTGCAGCTGCACTTGACTGGGTTACTACTATCGTCCCTCTCCTCAACATCATGCAGGAGGAACGTTCCTCTCCCTGCACTACCTTCCCTGAAATGTCCTTATCAGAAAGTAAAACAAGAGAAGCTTACCTAATGTGTCCCTGCTGTTCAAGGCAAGAGGAGGTGGATGGGTGGGTGGCCCGACAAGTGTAGGGTCCGGGTTTAGAAAACACTCACTTATTTCGCTGAAGGTTTAAAATCTGCCCCCTTTCCCAGAAACTTCTGCTCTCCGATATCAGATATAAAGATATAAATTAGTGACGCACCTTTCCCTGCAGGCCCCTGGTCCAAGCACCCGCTTTTCCTGCTGCTGAAAAAAGAAATGGCAGTGGACACCAATGAGAACGTCCATGCCTACCGGCTTCCTTACTGCCATACAGCCTTGATTATCACTTGAAAGAATACAAGATATTTGAACCATTCATGCAAATTGTATTTGATGCAGCAATGCATCGTGGCTCTTCAGTGATCCATTTTAAACACAAGTTTGCAGACAGACTTGAACACTGCAACCTGACTTAAACGTTGAAGCTAGTAATAACTTATTCGGAGTTAAACTATTTTCTGGAAATGTTAAGATTGTTGAAAAAATGTTGTATTAAACCCTAATGTTAATTGAAATAACACAATCTTGGCACTCGGAATATGAATCACTATCAAGCATGGGGACTGTTTTGCGGTGCTGCTATCTACTGATAGTACTAGGACACTGAATTCAACTGTCTGTCTCGTAGGAATGATTCATATAAAATGCGATCCTGTGAAAATGCCTACTTACTATCAACTTTTTAGTTTACTCATGGTTTACACGTCACTAGTAAACAATGAAACAAATTAATTCAAAGGCGACAATTTCCAAGAAATTATACATGCCAGGAAACAAAGTGCAGCTTACTTTATAGTCGTCCTTCAAATGGTTATGCAAAACAATTTATTTGAAAGGAAATTTCTGCTTTTTTTAATTTGGTAAAAAGGATAACATGCGGCATTTGAGAATACAAAAAATGCAACATTAATTGCAATGAAGACTTAAGCAACAAAAACGTCTCACTGATTAATATTAAATCTCTATTGGAAACATTTCAAATGCTATTAAGAAAACTTGCAAAACCGAATTTTTGACGTAATAACAAAAAAACAAATGCACATAGTTTTCAATACACGGCAGGCTTCATGGATGAAACACGTGTAAACTTGTTTGTAAGATGCCCCACAGATCCAAAGCCTTACCAGTGATACCAATAGCTGCGAGCACTGGGTAGTAAAATCTTTCTATCTGAAAGATAATTGGAAACTCCATTATCTGTATGAAATATCTGCTTTCATGTGACTCGGTGATTCCAATTGATGAACTAACAATGCAGATTCAACACAGCCAATATTATTATAGTTGTGTAACCTCTAGTGGTGTAATTATCCTCTTTCCCTAATGAATAATATCTATATTTGAGAAATTGTGAGGGAACCCTGTCTTAAATGTCAAAATCCGGATATAATCCAATCGAGTTTGAGAAACTTTGCGTCACGTTTTGAATTTTAATAAGGAGGGAGTAAGGGTGGAAGTACAGCCGTAAATATGAGTAACATTTTAGACATCTCTGCTAATGACTTTGATCAGCCTGTGACTAGACAGTCAACTCTCCATCTTCCTGTTTATCACAGAATGTCCAAATCCGACGGCTGAAACTCATACTCGCTGATGTGTCGACAATCCCTAAAACCAAAGCATGCCCCCCACTGGTTATTTAAATGTTACAACTGATACAAGTGTTCCCACTGCTGCGTTTTGTTTTATTTCAGTCGAGTTCTAATGTCCCCAAATTCGAGACCTTGCTGCATAATATGCTTTTGAATCACGGAAATATTTGGTCGAAATATGTTAAAAATTGAACAAATTCTTTGCATTTATATCTCAAGGAATTTTTCGATTTGATCCTCTATCTTTGCTGACAACCTGCACTGTACCAAACCCCCTCCATCTACTGCAACTGGAAAACTACCTAGTTCATTCCAAAAATTGAGAGTAATTTGAGATCACCAAAGGAGTTTAGTCTGCATTACTAGGTATATTTGGGTCTGAAAGGAAATTTTCGCCCCATGTCATGAGAAGCTTTCGGCATGATATCAGTAAGCAAAAAATGGGCAGTTTTCTTATTGAAGCAATTTGTCCAAAGTAGCAACAAATCCAAGGAAATTACGGAATATTGCTTTCTGTATTTGTCATTATGAAACTAACAACATTTGAAACTGGTCTATGAATATTTATCAAAAGAATTAGTTTTGCGTTACATTGTAACAGTGCGAGCTACATCTTGGAGGGTGTGACATTGAAATAACACGAAGTTGTCCACGTCGACTTCAAACTAATCCATACACCTGGAATTCACTTCATTGAGTGACTTGAAGTTTCAAACACATATCTGACCACAATTAAATACGTAGTCCTGTATCTTTTTAATCTACATAGGTTATATATTAATCAATCGATAATCATGAATCACAACTGTGAACTTTTCACTGTCTTCTCTCACAATAGCCAAATCATATTTGTCTCAGTGTACACATGCTGGCTGTAAAAAAAACTTATATCTATATCGATTTGAAAACGATCTTTCATTTCACTTTCTTGACAAGTTACAGAAAAAAATGCTTCTGGAGGACCATATTGATCCATTATTTCCAGATGTCCAATGGAGAAATCGAAAACTCAAAGTTCAACGTTAAAATGACTGGCACCCTAATTTTCCAGAAATGGTATGAGAACCTGGTTCTTGACAACAGTACAGAATGCTAAAGTTCTGTATAAATTTTAACATGTTAATTGTTACATTAGTACGTTTACATTTATACATTTTCAAAAAACTGATACGGTGTTTAAGTAACTCCAGGATGATACAACGACATGATGATATCATTACCTTGATGATATCTCAACAATTCCAAAAACAGCCACAAGAATGCATGCAATAGTGATATCAAGAGGATTTTGAAGTAAACTTACTGATTTGGGGTCAGCTCTCGGATTGACGAAGAAACGTTATGTGCGTGAGTTTATGATAGCTGCTGGGTATTGTGGAACCGTCAGTGAGAATCCCAAAGTCTGGAAAGGCTTTATGAGATTGCGCTGTAGTTTCGGAGGTCGCGGCCTTTAACTCCGCCCCTCCGACTCGGCGCTCGATTTCCAGGATGTCTGGGTCGTGCTTCTGCAGTGCGGCCGAGAGTGATTCCCATCAATTTCGGGATTCATCGATAAAAGCGTCGATCTTCGCGTCCAGTTTGGAGATCATCTCCACAAGGCTTGTGACTGGAGGTGAGTCCCCCGGAGCGGCTGAGGACGCCTCTGCTGCAGCTGAAGAGGGAGAGGGTGGGGGAGGGCGTCCTGCCTGCTGAGAGCTGCGGGCTGCCTTCCCTTTGGTCATTTTTACTAAGTATTAGACTGTTTACATGTAATACTAAGCAACTATTTCAATTTAACAGCTATTATGAATGATTTGGTGAGTGTGGTGGGGGTGGGTGACCCACTTTACCCAAGTCTTGGGAAGAGCACGATAGACTCAGTCTTGCTAGGTCGCCGCCATCTTGGATCCCCCGGGAACTAGTTTTAAATGAAAAATTTGAGGGGCTGGGATGCAGTCTTGACCAAGTCAAGATTGATGAATTTGATGTGCTACAAACTTTGGAAAATATAAAGGTTGATTCTGTCCACTGGGCCAGACCAGATTTATCCTAGGTAGCTCTGGAAACCAAGAAAGGGGGTGCTAAACCGCTGGAGGGAATATTTGCCTCCGAAATCCCCATGGGAGTCGTTCCAAATGATTTGAAGGAGGCGAATGTTGTTCCTCGGAGAAAGGAATAGAGAAATCCCTGGCAATCACAAACCAGGCTTTCCTCTGTGATCAGCAAAGTTTAGGAAAGAGTTCTGAGCGATAGGATTTAGAAATATTTGGAGAAAGTGAGGACTGCAGATGCTGGAGATTAGAGCTGAAAATGTGTTGTTGGCAAAGCGCAGCAGATCAGGCAGCATCCACAATGCCCCGCAGTAGCGCAACCCACCCATATCCCTACACTTACCCCTTACCTAACACAACGGGCAAATTAGCATGGTCCATTCACCAGACCTGCACATCTTTGGACTGTGGGAGGAACCCGGAGCACCCGGAGGAAACCCACGCAGACACAGGGAGAACGTGCAAACTCCAGACAGTCAGTTGCCTGAGGCGGAAATTGAACCCGGGTCTCTAGCGCTGTGGGTGGGCGGCATGGTGGCACAGTGGCACAATGGTAAGCGCTGCTGCCTCACAGAGCCAGAGATCCTGGTTCAATTCCCGACTCAGGCGACTGACGGTGCGGAGTTTGCACATTCTTCCTGTGTCTACGTGGGTTTCCTCCGGGTGCTCCGATTTCCTCCCACATTCCAAAGATGTGCAGGTCAGGTGAATTGGCCATGCTAAATTGCCCGTAGTGTTAGGTAAGGGGTAGATGTAGGGGTATGGGTGGATTGTGCTTCGGCGGGGCGGTGTGGACTTGTTGGGCCGAAGGGCCAATTTCCACACTGTAAGTAATCTAATCTCAAAGAAGCAGCAGAATCGATGGTTCGGGCATGAGCCCTTTGTCAATCGTTATAAATGCAGATTCTTGGATGCTGCCTGACCTGCTTCGCTTTTCCAGCAACACATTTTCAGTTTATAAATATTTGGCAAAGCATCGGGTGATTAAAGGCTGTCAGCATGGTTTCGTGAGGGGAAGGTAATGCCTTATAAATTTTATTGAGTTCTTCGTGGAGGTGTCAAGACAGGTCGACGAAGGGCGAGCAGTGGATGTAGTGCATAAGACTTTCAGCAAGGCATTTGATATGGTTCCCCATTGTAGGATCATTCATAAATCAGCACGTATGGTATACAGGGAAATTTGTCGGTCTGGATTCAGATTTCGCTGGTTGACAGAATTCTGCCTGGAGGTCAGTGTTGAGTGGAATCACGCAGTGCTCTGTTCTTGGGTCTATGCTCTTAGTAATTTTTTAAAATGACTTGGATGAGGAAGTTGATGGGTGGGTTAGTAAATTTGCAGATCACATAAAGGTTGGAGGTATCGTCGAAAGAATAGAGGGCTACTGCAGGCTGCAGTGCGACATTGACAGGATGCAGAGCTGGGCTGAGAAATGGCAAGTGATGCATTTTGGAAGGTCGATATCGATTCTGAATATAGGATTAAAGACAGGATTCTTGGCAGTGTGGAGGAACAGAGGCATCTGGGTTTGCAAGTGCATTGATCCCTCAAAGTTTCCACCAAAGTGGATAGGGTTGTTCAGAAAGCAGGTGGTGTTTTGGCTTTCATTAACAGTGGGATCGAGTTTAAGAGCCGTGAGGGATGCTACAGCTCACCAAGTCCCTGGTGAGACCACACTTGAAGTATTGTGTCCAGTTCTGGTCGCCCTACTATCAGAAAGATACAAAGGCTTTGGAGAGGCTGCAAAAAAGGTTTACCAGGATGCTGCCTGGAGTGGAGGGCTTCCACTATGAAGAATGGTTGAGTCAACTCCGACTTTTCTCTCTGGAGAAGCGGAGGAAGAGAGGAGACCTGATCGATAATGAGTGGAATACATAGAGTCAATAGCCAGAGACATTTCTCCAGGGCAGTATTGACTAGCACGAGGAGTCATAGTTTGAAAATATTAGGAGGAAGTTATAAAGGAGACGTCAGAGGTACGTTCATTACGCAGAGAGGGCTGAATGCATGGAATACGTTGCCAGCTATGGTGTTGGAAGCAGATTCATTGGGGACATTTCAGCGACTGCTAGACATACACATAGATAGCAGTGAGTTGAGGCCTGCATAGGTTAAGTTACTATTTTATAAATTAGGACTAAACCTCGGCACAATATCGTGGGTGAAAGGGCCTGTTCTGTGTTGTACCTTTCTATGTTCTATGTTCGAAAGAAAACCTAAACTTACACAATCCACGCGGGTACTATATTTTTAGAGGAGAAGTTCTACAGCACTGCAACAAACTTGCGACAGAAATGTTGACAAGGGAAAAATGTGATGTGTAGAAGCAGCAATTTTGTTTTGCGGACAGAGTGGTTGAGTTCGATGAAGACGTCAGCCAATCTACAATTCGTTTCCAGAAGACAGAATGCACTAAATTTCGAGCAGTGAATAAAAAAGACTATACTGAGCTAAGTGGTGGTAAATAGCTGCGTCAACGGGCAGGTGTGTTTGGGGACAGAATCACTGGGTTTGCAGGGGAAGGTGCCATGACTTTGTGGGTGTTGGTGTCAGGGGTGGATGAGGAATTGGTCCAGATCTTCCAGAGGGAATAGTACTTGTTGAAAGCTGACAACAGAGAATAAAATATGAGTCTCGTGATTGCATCCCTCTGCAGGTGGAGCAAGTGATTTCGTATGATCCTGAAATAATATACATTTTTTCCGGAAACTTTTGGTATCTGTCTTTATGTTAGTGGTGGTTATATTTTAATGTTTCGATCTTACTTTTCTTTCTAGCTCTTTTTCTTGGAAGCATTGGAAAAACTCACACTTTAAAAATGTGAGAGCCGAACATAAATCATCGGAGAAAAGCAAATTGTGAAGCATTAAACCATTCTAAGATTTCTTCGGATTCAGTGCATTGAAAGCTTCATCAAATTTCAATTCCGTAGAATATTAGCATTGTCTGAGATGCTTCATTTTCTTTCTGGAACCAGAACATTGAAAACAGGATTCTGCATTTATAACGATAGGAAAAACTCTTGCAAGTGTCTTCCTATTTGTAGTATAGGTTAATACTCATACAATAGCGTTTATTTCGATTGGAAGTCAGGCGGGAATTTTGCTCTTGCTTCTACACCTGAAACTAAGACGGCATTTATGAATATAACTCCAAAAGTATCAGTCCGAGATTAGACAACTGAACGACATAATGAAAACGAATACTTCACTGTTTACAGCGCAGTATTAATAGGGTTACCAAAACAAATATATCAACAGATTTCTCTCAGACACGTTTTTCACAGTTGCTGCAGTCGTGCAAAAAGAATCAAAGATAATATCTGTACTTAGAACTAATCAAACTTAACGCCAACAATAAAATATTAATGTCACGAGTATGGCATTGCAAATCATTCTTTGATATTTCATGAATCTCATGCTTACCTCTCACTCCTTCTAGTTTACTTGTGAGTCCTCCCTGTTTAAAACGAGCCTTTGTCTTTACTCTATAATATGATCGTAATTTGAAACCAACGTTTAGCCTCGAGATATTTGGAGTTTATATTGCATATAGACATTAGATTTATAAGTAATTTGGCAGCCGGGTTTGATCTGAGGGCTCATGTAGCCTCCATCTGAACTGTACAATTCTATGCAGTTTATCATTTTGTATTCTTTTATTTCTGAACATATGTTGGGATTGATTGATTGGAGAGTGTGGAGACTACTTTGCTTTGTATGTCCTCACGCGCTGTATCTGCGTTCAGACAATTTTATTTCTCGGCAGATTAAAGGTAAGTTTCCTTCCAAACAAACACTGGGCTGTAGCAAACCCGTGCTGTGTCTGCCACACTGTGTTTCTTTATTAACTCATGAACCAGCAAAAGAACCCGCGAGTCGACTCTGAATAACAAGGAAAAGTATTGATTGAACAGAACTAATATCTCACAACACAATGCACTATAAACTAATGATTGACTTTTCAAACCTGTCTTTGACATAACTTAACTCCAGATGAGGCCCGGTGTCTCAGTGCTTAGCCCTGTTGCCACACAGTTCCATGGAACAAGTTTTGATACCCGTCTCGGACGACCGTCTGCGTGGGGTTTGTATACTCTCTCCATTTCTGCATGAGTCTTCTCTGGGTGCTATGTTTTCATCCCAAAGTCCAACGATATGCTAATTAAGTGACTTGGCCTTGCTGAATGGCCATAGTGTCCGGGGGGGGGGGGGGGGGTGGGGGGGTGGGGGGGGGGCGATTAGCTTAAGTGCATTAGTGATGGAAAATGTGGACTTATCGGGTAACGAAGTAGTTTTGGGTAGGATGCGCTTCAGTGTGGACCTGTAAGGCAGAATGGGCGGTTTCCACATTGCTAGAATTCTGTGATCACATACCACCACATTAGAACTTGGCTTTGCTCCATGTCGTGTTTTCGTTTGGTGTTCTCCAGAAGAATTCAGGTGCCATTTCTTCTGGATGGTTGTTCTCAAAAGGCCGCCGAGAGAGAGGCTTGCCCTCAATTCTAATACTCAAAGGTATTAGCGCCCATGTGGGCGGGTTTTCAACGTTCCCCAATGGATCAATCAGGCCAGATCACCTTGATTAATCGGACCCAAAAAGGCATTGACATGTTGATGGCAGGGCAGTCCTTAGGTGTCCATCACTGCAGGTGATGGAAGCACAGAGCATGCTCCAAAGAAGAGTGTGATGTGCCCCTGCTACACACCTCGATGTTTCCCTTCGCCCTGACTATGACATTGCACCAAGATTCGTGTATGTATGATAGATTTGCAATTACTAGTATGATTGCTAACTTGCTGTTGGAAGATGAAGCCTGTCTGGATGATGCAGCATGTGTAATAGCACTGTTAACTTTGTCAAAGCTCGACATAGGTACCCAAACATCTTTCGTATTTGTCCATTTTTCATCAAATAGGTCATAAACTGCATAATTTTGAGACTCCCCTCCCGCCAAAGTTCCTTCTTTCGATCCTGTTGTGATGGATCACAACATGAAAGGGAGTGACTGCTGCATCATCCAGATTCCAGCGAAGCACAACATATACTGGAGCAATTTCACTGATGTAGATGGCATATAAGAACACGATACGTACCTAAGATTAAGCAAATATAATAAAGGGTAAACTTTGCTATCGAAGTACACCTGGCTCACGTTCCTTCAAGTCCTTAACTTGACGGGTGAATTTAGATGAGTGGTCTTGATATTCTCAGTGCGATGCTGCACTGCCTATTTGTGGATTAGGACTGTTTGAGATCGAGGCCATACAGATATTTGTCTCCCTTCAGAATGTGTGAGGTTTGCTCTGGAGATGAGACGAAGGTGTTTGTTCCATCATGAGGACAAACAGAATCATTGTATCCTTGCTTTTCTTATTCAGCAGCACTGTCTTTCTAATCATCCAATTTAGGATGTGGTTTATGCTCTCCATGATTCCAGTGAATTGTGTTCAGAATACAATGTGGAAGTTCTGATTGATACCAAGCATAGTTGTCTCAATTTGCATGACTCAACCTTTGAAGTAGGTTAACGGATCTGACCTGATACTGCGGGGTAGACCCCATCCAATAAACACCTGTTCTGTTATGATATGTACTGTTGCTTTGGCTATATTGACATTACAAGGAAAACGTTGACCAATTTTGTGAAACTACCTATGACGATCAGAATTCAGATATTTCCATTGTCACTCCGTGGCAGGGGATCTGTGTCGTGAATTTAAAGCATTGTCCGGGGTCCTTCCACTTCTTTGTTCTCCCTTTCACGTGTAATTGTATTGATTGTTTTCGGTAGACACAAGACAGTTCCCTTTATTATGAGCTGCATCTCTGTCCAACTCGGCAACTAACACAATGATTTTAATCGTTCTGTCGTGATCTCTCTTCCCTGGTGCGTGCTTATCATGGTATTGATATATAATTGGGTTCCTGTCTTGAGTCGAGACGACATACAATCATGATTTTAGAAATAACCTGTCGCTTACATGTAGGGAAGCTTCCGCCTAGCATAGGCATCTGAGTAAACTCTTCCCATAATTTGCTTTTAGGGAATCATTGCGTTGTCGTTCTTGCCTCATGTCCTCTATGTTTGACAGATGGAGACTGACAGCAATGGCCTGCTCACCGATGGGTGACAAGCGGAAAACTCCTACATCAGCCCCTCCTTTGGCGCATTTATCTGCTCTGCCTTTACATTATAGAGCTCACCTGTGGTTAGTTCCAACTTTGATTTTGTTATTTAACCTCCTGTGAGGCCTGCAATTGTTCAGGGTGGGGTCTGGTGGTCGTGGTTTCCCATCAGCAGAAACAAAACCTCGAGCTTCCCAAAGTGGTAAGCATTCAGTGAGGCTGTTGGATACAGACATGCTGCCCGAACATATATCTGTGTGTGAATGTTACAGATCATGGTTGCTGACGGCATCGGCTGATCGATCGGATCAAACTAGGCATTGGCATCCATGTTGATCGTAGGGTGGTCTTTCAATATCCATTACTGCAGGTGCTGGGTTCACGTGGCCTCTTCCAAATAAGGACGTGAGGCGCCCCTCTGACGAGTACACACCTCGATGGTTCTGATCGAGCTGACTCATTTCAAACGCAAATTCGGATTTATGTTTTAGATATTCAACTGCCATGATGATTGCAAACTTTCAGTTGTTCGCTGCAGCCAGTCTGGATTATGTGGCTTGTTTAATAGTACAGTCATTTTGCTTGTGTCTCGCCTTAGTTTCCCCGCATGCTTTAGTCATTGCGTATTTTTAATGAAATCTATCATAAACATTATATTTGAAACAGTCCATCCCAATACACATAGAAGGTCCGATTACTCTGAATGTAATTTGTGCCGATATGTGTTGGGAATTAATGATTAAATAATTTGGAAAGTGGTCTGATCTGTAACTTTGTGTTCAACATCAGCCGAATATCTTGTTGCGGGAGGTATTTCAGAGTATAAACAATTCCTAGCATAAATACTCACATTCTCCGATACTCATATGCAGATTTTAAAAATCATTCGAACTTCGAACCGAGTAGATGGTGAATGATTATATTCTAATCCCAGCAGCCATTCAAAACAAAAACATTTATAAAAGTCAGGAGATGGTGTCGTTCGAGAAGGAAGACACGATTTTTATGAATGCTTTGAGGTATCACGGGAGATGGGTTGCTTTAGTTTCTCTCAACAGTGCGGGGACAATTTAAAAAATACATAGCTAGAAAATTAGAATCTCCTAATTTCAGACGACTTACTTCAAACTCGTCACACCTCGTGTGCTGTGGGAATAAAAAGGAATGTTGTAAGATGAGTGAAAAGAAAAATTGTACAGAAATGGAGAAAAGGTTTGTGATGGTAATGAAATAAAATGATTAAGAAGCATATGTAGTTGACAGAGTTTAACACTTTGCAACTCTAGCTTGCACTTTGCTTCGCTAAAATCGTCATTGATCAATTTGTCACCACAAACTACACTTCCAACCAATTTACCAAACGTTCACTACTTATGTTCATTGTCGAATGAAGGATTAGAAATTTCGAATGGCTAGTTGGGGATTACTCTGCGAAATTAACTTTTGGTATTCTCATTAAGGCATGACTGTTTGGCTGAAACCGAATGATTCTCGTCCGGCTCATATAACAGTTCCAAAAATGATAAGGTCATGGATGATCTGTCTGTGGTGCCAATTCCTCTTCCTGCCTGCCCCGATGTCCTTCGACTCTATAACTAAAGGGCTGATGCCACTCTCTTAAAATAAATTGGAGCGCGAGATCATTGTGTTTATGATACAATAATTTTAAGTGCCGTATCACAGTCATACCATAAACCATTATCTTCATCTTGCATGGCCAAGTCACATTTATTATGTTACGACAGGGGGAAAAAACCCCTCTGCTAATTTAAACCAGACACACAGAGAAACCCATCTTGCACCATAATCTGTTATATTTCGAGAGGCAAATAACCATCCAAGATTTCACTGTTTAAAGTAAAAAAATTAGAACTTGTATTCTTTTAGTCCAACAGCGACCATTAAAACCACAACCTGTTTCCAACTAATTACTGTTAACATTTTTTTTAGATTAGATTACATTACAGTGTGGAAACAGGCCCTTCGGCCCAACCAGTCCACACCGACCCGCGGAAATTCAACCCAACCATACCTTTATATTTACCCCTTACCTAACACTACAGGCAATTTAGCATGACCAATTCACCTGACCTGCATATCTTTGGACTGTGGGAGGAAACGGGAGCACCCGGAGGAAACCCACGCAGACACGGGGAGAACGTGCAAACTCCACACAATCTATCGCATGAGGCGAGAGTTGAACCCGGGTTTCTGGCGCTGTGAGGCATCAGTGCTAACTACTGTGCCACTTTTCTTTAAGTGCCACTCCATAATACTTGTCCTCTAAAAATAATTCGACTATGATTGTCAAAAAGTAATTTAAAATTTCAAAATCCACCCTGCTGTCCATTCTTATTGATATAATTTCATCTGTAGATTTTTCTCAGCATTTTCTGCTGTCGTCTTTTCTTCGGTCGCCTGCTGCACAATTTTAATTATGGACAGATATCTTTCAGAGAACTATTCGGCTGACAGTCTGCTTTGTTGGTGCTGTTTGCAATTCTTCCTGACTGTTAAGAACCTACGACTTTATATCCAAAAGCATCGGTTCATTTCATTGTTTTGATGTTATCAAACAAATAAACTCAACTTCGATTGGATTTTCTTGCCTGCAGCACAATTTAAACTGATTGGCTGAAGTTCACGTTGTTTTTGTTCCAGGGCAACGCATCTTCAGTTACTCGTTTCAAACAAGTCTGACATTTTTTTACCTATTCTTTAGCACAGTCTTTGCTTTGAGTCAGCCCTTACTATCTTTCCGCTGTCTTAAAGGTACTGTCCACACCAACACCTTCATAACAATTATAACGCAACAATCCCTGTTCGATATGGAACTGAATGATCCGTTTTTACTTTAGCTTGTTTAGTAATGCGTATTCTAGTATAGAAGTACAGCACTGCAGTGAAAATTGTATACCGTTGCCATATATGGCGCCATCTGAGGTTCCAAGGCATCGAGGATTATAAAACAAAGCTTTAACACAAAGGACGTAAAAAAAAGCGTTGAAGTAGATAAGTATGAGTAGATAGAATGTTGGAAAAATAAAGAAATCGACAATAGTTCACGACAATTATTTTTCATCATTTCGACGAGGATAACAAAGAAATAAGTTAAAGCTTCAGCAGACTTTGATGAGTCCTGCGCTTATCGCGCTTTGCTCTCTGTTGTCGATGCCACCACCATATATTCCGTCACTGCTGCAGTAACGTCCGCCACTCCAACCACCCCTGTTACCAGGACAACATGCTTGGTCAGGATCCACTCGCATGTGAAGCTGAGACACCGCCAGAAACTGGAAAGAGAACAGCTCAACTTGCTGCCGAGAGACCAGGTCGGGTACAATAATGAATCACCGAGAGAGCAGGCTGAGAGCCGCCGCGAGAACCTGACATGTGCTGCAATTAAGCTAGATTGAGATTGGAGGAGGCCGGCTGGAGTATTCTACTCCGCCGTGACAACACAAGATTATCAACTTTTTGCATATAAAAGTTGTCCTGCTTTTGTCATGTTATATAGTTAGTACCACTGATCCCAATTTAGTGGAGGGGCGATATAATAGCAACATATGCTTGCTGTCATCAAACTACGCTAAGTATTTCCTATATTGATAACCATGGACTGAATTACTTGAATTCCAGCAACGAGTTATCTCATTCATTTTGCTGGTTCGAACATCCCATCCAATTCTCCAACTCCAAACCACTGCCAACAAAAATTGGAAAAAATGGAATGTGGCAGTCTATTGCTGTCAATGAAGTGCAGAATGCCACAGCTTAACTGATTCGAATGTTCAGGAGCAGGAAAAGACCGTTTATTTCCCCTAAAACCTGCAGGGAGTCGTGTAAAAATTAACATGATGATTAAAAAAGATTCAGTGCATTCGAGGCAAATCCTCACTTCACCTAATGGACACTGCAAAGCTTTCTGCTTCTGCTGACCTAAAACTGCCAATCTAGTGCTGTGAAATGTGAATGGCCATGTACATGAAATTACTGGATTAGTTTTAAAATACGCATTTTTAGTGCTTTTGTTTGTTATGTCAAATTGTAAGGCGTAACTAATTTAATGTGTTACGGTGGAATAATACTCATTCAGGACAAAAACAGTAAAACATCTCAAAAGCTGGAAACGTTTTTTTTTGTTGCTTTCTTTTCAGGATTGGAGTCTGTACGAACGAATGTTGAATCATCTGACACGTAATGTCGACCACAACACACAATGCTTGACGGAGACATACAAAATGAAATCTGGATCTGTTCTGCCAGCGATATGTAGACACAAGAAAGTCAAAACAGAATGTTAAGTGGAACTATGTTCTTTCTATCTTACATCTTTTGCATAAGCAGCAATCTTGACGTGCACGTGTTCATTTTCACGAATTTAAAAACCTAATCATCTCAAATGGCGATGCTGTCATTTACAAAAAAAAAAGTGATTTTGTCATTTTCATGTCAAGAGACGTCGTAAACGCAGAGATGCCGAAATGTCGACTTACCCAATGGCAGCGGAGTGCCCAATTCTCCCAGTTCAGGTTTTATTTTCTACTCTGGTTCAGTTGTGACACTGAGAGGGCGTGGTTTTAGCTGTATCCGAAACTGTTGCAGTCGAAAAAGATTCCTGGATTCAGCAGATATTTCCTGTTGACGTTTCTCTGTGAAATGTTTCCTACCTGTAAGAACCTGCGTTTGAATTTACACATTGCTAAGGATTGTGTTCATGGAATGTATGGGAACTGGAAATGTCATGTTGGCTCAATTACGTTTCCAATATTTACTTTGTTTTAACTTTACACGTGTAGTGTCTCGGGTTTATCTACTCACCAAATATATCAGTTCACTCACCTTCCGAGTGCGCATTTTGACCGCTCCCACTCA
Organism: Chiloscyllium punctatum; assembly: GCF_047496795.1. Classification (NCBI taxonomy): domain Eukaryota; kingdom Metazoa; phylum Chordata; class Chondrichthyes; order Orectolobiformes; family Hemiscylliidae; genus Chiloscyllium; species Chiloscyllium punctatum. The sequence continues at coordinate 44,784,384 of NC_092789.1, forward strand.
GCTCTTTGCTCTCACCTCTCATGCAAATGGAGGCCTGACACTTTAAGTGGTAAACTTTCCTTCCCGGCAGGCCACTAGTCCTCTTTATCTCCGTTTCTCTCCGTCGCTCCTTTGAAAATATCAGATTAATCCCTCCCCAACAGTATCCTCAAAAGCAACCCCGAGGACATTGTTTCTAGTCCAGCCCAGGTGTAGACTGTGCAGTATGTAATCGTCCCACCTGCCCCAGAAACAGGCTCAATGTCGCAAAAGTCAGAATCAGTTCTCCTGCACAATTGCTCAAGCTATGCATTGACACTGCTTATTCTTTCATTTCTACTCTGACGAGCAAGTGGCACTGATAACAATCCTGTTATTAGTAACTCTGAGGTCGTCCTTATTAACTTGGCTTGGAACTCTCTGACTTCTGCTTGTCGGGCCTCAATCCATTTTTAACTACATCATTGGTGTCTACATGCACCACGATAATTGGCTGTTCAGCCTCCCCCTTCAGAATGCCGTGCGGCCGATCTGAGTGCACCTGGGAGGCAACATACCTTTCGGGAGTCTTGTTTTCGACCACAGAACCGTACTCCCTAAAAGACATGGGTTCACTCAAAGCTCGAAGGCCACTGACGCTCGAGCTTAGTCTCACATAAGTGGGAAAATTTACCTTCCCGTCATGTTTTGGTCTCCTCTCTCCTTCTCACTATTTTTACCACACACACGCACTCTCTCACTCTCTGTCCTCCCCAAAAATGATGGTAAATCCCCTAAAACCCCGTCTGATCCTTGCCTCTTCAACCTCAAGTAATATTGTTCTTCCTGTGGACAAAATGTCCCACATCACTTGTTATCCGAGATTCTTTCAAACTACAATCCCTTTCTTACCTCACAGGGATAAAACTGGCCTGCACTTTCAGTAGGTGCTTCTGAAAGAAACTCCTCATTTTTGCGATGCATTTCCATGAGAGTATTGCTTCTCAATCTGGGTGCCTCAGTTCTTGCCGAAAAGCAATCTATTTCCCAAGCCCCCATTTAAAAAAAAACTTTCTCATATTCTCTGCTCCTATCGCTCTCCATGTGGAGAGTAAATGTAATGGAGTTGTGATCACGATCACGAACATGCTCTCCCATGCAGCAAAGATGGACGGCTTTGAGGTATGTAGGGAAGAGGTGTTGGAAATTCTGGAAAGTGTGAAAATAGATAAGTCCCCAGGGCCTGTTGGCATTTATCCTAGGATTCTCTGGGAAGCAAGGGAGGAGATTGCAGAGCCATTGGCCTTGATTTTTATGTCCTTGTTGTCTACAGGAATAGTGCCAGAAGACTGGAGGAAAGCAAATGTGGTTCCCTTGTTCAAGAAGTGGAGTAGGGATAACCCTAGTAATTATAGGCCAGTGAGCTTCACTTCTGTTGTTTGCAAAGTATTAGAAAGAATTGTTAGGGATAGGATTTATGAACATCTGGATATGAATAATGTGATCAAGGATAGTCAGCATGGTTTTGTGAAGGGCAGATCGTGCCTCGCAAACCTTATTGAATTCTTTGATAAGGTGACTAAGGAGGTGTACGAGGGTAAAGCGGTAGATGTTGTGTATATGGATTTTAGTAAGGCGTTTGATAATTTTCCCCATGGTAGGCTACTGCAAATAATACGGAGGAATGGCATTGAGAGTGAGTTGGATGTTTGGATTAGGAATTGGCTGGCTGCAAGAAGACAGAGGGTAGTAATTGATGGTAAAGGTTTCTCTTGGAGTGCAGTTACTGGCGGTGTTCCGCAAGGATCTGTTTTGTGATCATTGTTGTTTGTCATTGTTATAAATGACCTGGAGGAGGGAGTAGAAGGTTGGGTGAGCAAGTTTGCGGATGATACGAAAGTCGGTGTAGTTGTTTACAGTGTGGAAGGATGTGTCAGGTTACAGCGGGATATATATAAGCTGCAGGGCTGGGCAGAAAGGTGGCAAATGGAGTTCAATGTGGGTAAGTGTGAGGTGATTCACTTTGATATGAGTACCAAAAAGATGGGGTACTGGGCTAATGGTCGGATACTTGGTAGTGTGGATGAGCAGAGGGATCTTGGTATCCATGTCCACAGATCTCTGAAAGTTGTCACCCAGGTAAATAGTGCGGTGAAGAAGGCATATGCCATACTGGCTTTTATTGGTCGAGAAATTGAGTTCCAGGGTCCTGAGGTCATGTTACAGTTGTATAAGACTCTGGTGCGGCGGGACCTGGAATATTGTGTGCAGTTTTGGTCGCCATACTATAAGAAGGTTGTGGACATACTGGAACAGGTGCAGAAGAAGTTTACTAGATGTTGCCTGGTATGGTAGGAAGATCGTATGAGGAAAGGCTGAGGCACTTGGGGCTGTTTTCATTGGAGAAAAGAAGGTTTAGGGGTGACTTGATAGAGGTGTACAAGATGATTAGGGGTTTACATAGGGTTGAACATGTGAACCTTTTTCCACGTATGGAGTCAGCTATTCTGAGGGGGCATAGATGTAAATTAATGGGTGGTAGGTAGAGGACAGATGTTAGGGGTAGATTCTTTACTCAGCGAGTCGTGAGTTCATGGAATGCCCTACCAGTAGCGGTGGTGGACTCTCCCTCTTTATGGGGATTTAAACGGGCATTGGATAGGCATATGGAGGATCGTGGGCTAGTGTAGGTTAGGCGGGCTTGGATCGGCTCAACATTGAGTGCCAAAGGGCCTGGACTGCGATGTATTTTTCTATGTTCTATGTTTCTATGACACCCGTCGCGTACTTAATTTCTTACATCCAGCGATCAGAACATGTAACTGCGCCTGCCTCCATTTTGTTTGCTCTAAATTACACAGAGTGACTGAATAAATGAAAAATAAAAGAAAATGCTGGGAACGTGAGTCTCACTGTTTTGGGGTTGCTTTCTTTGGAGAAAAGAGGGTTAGGGATGACTTGAAAGAGGTGTACAAGATGATATGGGGTTTATATAGTGTTGACCGTGTGAACTTTTTTCTACATATGGAGTCAGCTATTACAAGAGGGCATAGCAATAAATTAAGGGGTGGTAGGTATAGGACAGATGTTCGGGGTAGGTTCTTTATAGCCCAAAGGGCCTGTACTGCGCTGTATTCTTCTATGTTCTATGTTCTATGTTCTAAAACATTTACTTCAGACGTCGGGGCTTCGATTTGCCGAGAGGTGCAAGAGACGAGCAAAGGACTGCTGGGAAGTTTTTAAGTGGGTGAGATCTGAACATGAAGAACGGGTTGCAGCTGAACTGGAGGGGCGCTAATGCCCTGGGTGGGAGATTTCCTCGTGTGATTCGGGAGTTTTTTAAGTTAGTTTGAAACCGGGGTGGGAATCAGAGCCACATGTCTGAGAGTGTGTCAGTCGTAGAAGGGGCTGTGACAGGAATTATTGAATCTATTGGGAAGGTTTCTCACGGGATGAAATGAAGGGATCGGGTAAAGTTCGTCTGCTTTAATGCAAGGAGTATCCAAAATAAGAGTGACGAAATTACAGCATTGATCAGTATTTGGGCCTACGATGTTATGGCCATAACGGAGACGTGGTTTATACGGGAGCAGGAATGGTTGCTTGATGTCCAACTATTTAGAACGATTAAAAAGAGCAGTGGGGATGGAAGAACTGACGGGGGTGTATCATTGCTCATGAGAGAATGCATCACAGGTACAGAAACGAAGGTTGTTGAGGAAGGTTTGTTAACTGAGTCAGTATGGGTGGAAGTTAGGAATAGCAAGAGAAAAGCCACCGCATTGGGGGGTTTCTACAGACCACCTAATTGCAGTAGAGAGATTGAAGAACTCATAGGCGGGCAGGTTCTGGAATATTGCGGAAGTAGCAGGGTTGTTGTTTTGGGTGATCTCAACTTTCCCAATATCGACTGGAACCTCGTAAGTGCAGATGGTTTGGACGGGGCCGTTTTTGTCAGGTGTGTTCAGGAGTGTTTCCTTACTCAGTATGTGGACAGACCGACGAGGGAAGAGGCCATTTATGATTTGGTGCTCGGCAACGCGACAGAACAGGTGTCAGATCTCGCGGCGGAAGACCACTTTGGTGATAGTGATCAAACGGCCTCACATTTAGCATAAACTAGTGAAATGAGGTATTACCGAGGGAAGATATTTAATTGACGAAAAGGAAATTATGACGCTATCAGACAGGAGTTGGGAGGTACAGACTGGGATCAATTGTTCCACAGAAAGGACACAGCAGACATGTGGAGACAATTTAAGGAGCAATTGTTGCGAGTGATGCACAAATTTGTTCACCTGAGACAGGTGAGAAGGGGTAAGATTAAGGAACTTGGATGACGAGAACAGAGGAACTTCTCGTCTAAAGGAAGAAGTCAGCTTACGGAGGTGGAGGAAGCACAGCTTTAGAGGACGACAGGTTTGGCAGAAAGGAACTCAGAAATGAACTGAGGAGAGCCAGGAGGTGGCAAGTAAAAGGATTCACAAGAAGGATTAGGGAGGACCCAAAGGCGTTTTACTCAGAGGGAGGAATAAGAGAAAGATCAGGGAGAAGGTACTACCGATCAGGGATAGAGTAGGGAATTTGAGCTTGGAGTGTGAGCAGTTAGGGGAAACCCTAAGTGAGTGCTTTGCTTCGGTTTTCACGAAGGAAAGGGAGTTTGTTGTATATGAAAACTTTGAGGGGCTGGGACACTGTCTCAGTTAGGTCAAGATTGATTAAAGTGAGGTGCTGCAAACTTTGTAAAATATTAAGGTTGGTTATGTCCTCAGGGCCAGACCTTATTTATCCTAGGCAGCTCTGGGAACCAAAAAAGGACGGTACTAATCCGCTGGCCGGAATATTTGCCTCCTCAATCTCCATGGGAATCGTTCCAGATGATTCGAAGCAGGCGAGTGTTGTTCCTCGAAGAAGTGAATAGAGAAATCCCTGGCAATTACAGACCAGGCTTAGCTCTGTGGTCAGCAAAGTTTTGGAAAAATTCTGAGGATAGGATTTATAAATATTTGGCAAAGCATACTGTGATTAAATGCTGTCAGCAAGGTCTTGTGAGGGGCAGGTCAAACCTCACCAATCTGATTGAGTTATTTGAGGAGGTGTCAAGACGGGTCTATGAAGGTCGAAAAGTGGATGTAGTGTATATGAGTTTCAACAAGGCAATTGATATGATTCCACATGGTTGGCTCATTCATAAATTCCACACGTATGGTATGGAGGGAAATTTGCCTGCATGTATTCAGATTTCGCTGAATTACAGAAGGCAGGCAGAGGCTGAAGATGGAAAGTATTCTGCCTGGAGGTCAGTGTTGAGTCGGATTTCGCAGGTTTCTGTTCTTGGGTCTCTGCTCTTTGTAGTTTTAATAAATGACTTGGATGAGGAGGTTGATGGGTGGTTTAGTAAATTTGCAGATCACATAAAGGTTGGAGGTATCGTCGATAGTATAGAGGGCTACTGCAGGCTGCAGCGCGACATTGACACGATGCAGAGCTGTGCTGAGAAATGGCAAGTGATGCATTTTGGAAGGTCGAAACTCGAATTCTGAATATAGGATTAATGACAAGAATCTTGGCAGTGTGGAGGAACAGCCGCTTCTGAGTTTGCAAGTGCATTGATCGCTCAAAGTTTCCTCCAAAGTGGACAGGGTTGTTCAGAAAGCATGTGGTGTTTTGGCTTTCATTAACAGGGGGATCAAGTTGAAGAGCCGTGAGGGATGCTACAGCTCTTCAAGTCCCCGGTGAGACCACACTTGGAATATTGTGTCCAGTTCTGGTCGCCCTACTATCGGAAAGATTCAAAGGCTATGGAGAGGCTGCAAAGAAGGTTTACCAGGATGCCGCTGGAGTGGAGGGCTTGCACTGTGAAGAAAGGTTGAATAACCTCGGTCTTTTCTCTCTGGAGAGACGGAGGAAGAGAGGAGACTGTTCGATAATGAGTGGAATAGATCGAGTCAATAGCCAGAGACATTTCTCCAGGGCAGGATTGACTGGTACGAGGAGTCATAGTTTCAAGATATGAGGAGGAAGGTATTAAGGAGACGTTCGAGGTACGTTCTTTACACAGAGAGGGCTGAATGCATGGAATACGTTGCCAGATGTGGTGTTGGAAGCAGAGTCACTGGGGACATTTCAGCGACTGCTAGACATGCACATGGATAGCAGTGAGTTGAGGGCTGCATAGGTTAAGTTACTATATTTTAAATTCGGACGAAACTTCGGCACGATGTCGTGGGCGAAAGCGCCAATTCTGTGTTGTACCTTTCAATGTTCTATGTTCTAAAAAAAGCCTGAACTTATACAATCCATGCGGGTACTATATTTTCAGAGAAGGAGCTCTAAAGCCATGCAACAAACTTGCGACAGAAATGTTGACAAGGGAGCAATGTTATGTGTTGAAGCAGCAAGCGACGGGAAACTCAGCGATTTTATTTTGAGGGCAGAATGGTTGAGTTCTTCGAAGACGTCAGCCAGACTACACTTCGTTTCCACAAGACAGAATGCACTAAATTTCGAGCAGTGAATAAAGAAGACTATACTGAGTTCAGTGCTGGTATAGAGGTGCTTCAACCGGCAGGTGTGTTTGGGCACAGTCTCACTGGGTTTGCAGGGGAAAGTGCCATGACTTTGTGGGAGGTGGTGTCAGGAGTGGATGAGGAATTGGTCCAGATCTCCCAGATGGAATAGTACTTGTTGAAGGCTGACAAGAGAGAAGGAAATATGAGTCTCGTGATTTCATCCCTCTGCAGGTGGACTAAGTGATTTCTAATTATCCTGAAATAATATACATTTTTTTCCAGAAACCTTTGGTATCTGTCTTTATGTTTCGTGCTGGATACATTTTAACGTTTCGATCTGACCTTTCTATCTAGGTATTTTTCTTGGAAGCACTATAAAAACTCCCACGTTAAAAGCATAAGAACCTTACAAATGTCATCGTATAAAAGCAAATTGTGAAGCATTAAACCATTCTAAGATTTCTTCGGCTCCAGTGCATTAAAAGCTCCATCAAATTGCAATTCCGTAGAGTATTAGCATTGTCTGAGATGCTTATTTTTTTTCTGGAACGAGAACATTGAAAACCGGATTCTGCATTTATAACGATTGGAATACTTCTTCCAAGTGTCTTCCTATTTGTAGTATAGGTCAATATTCATACAATAGCATTTATTTCGATTGGAAGTCCATCTGGAATTTTGCTCTTGCTTCTAAACGTGAAACTAACACGGCATTTATGAATATAAATCCAAAAGTATCAGTCCGAGATTAGACAACTGAACAACATAATGAAAACGAATACTTCCCTGTTTACAGCGCAGTATTAATAGGGTTACCAAAACAAATGTATCAACTGATTCCTCTCAGACACGTTTTTCACAATTGCTTCAGTCGTGCAAAAAGAATCAAAGAAGATATCTGTACTTTGAACTAATCAAACGTAACGCCAATAATAAAATATTAATGTCACGAGTATGGCATTGCAAATCATTCTTTGATATTTCATGAATCTCATGCTTAACTCTCACTCCTTCGATTTTACTTGTGAGTCCTCCCTGTTTAAAACGAGCCATTGTCTTTACTTTATAATATGATCGTAATTTGAAACCAACGTTTAGCATCGAGATATTTGGAGCTAACATTGGATATAGATATTAGCTTGATCAGTAATTTGGCAGCCGGATTTGATCTGAGTGCTCACGTGCCCTCCCTCTGAACTGTACAATTCTATGCAGTTTATCATTGTGTATTCTTTTATTTCTGAACATATGGTGGGATTGATTGATGGGAGAGTGTGGAGATTACTTTGCTTTGTATGTCCTCACGCGCTGTATCAGCGTTCAGATAATTTTATTTCTCGACAGACTAAAGGTAAGTTTCCTTCCAAACAAACATTTGGCTGTAACAAACCCGTGCTGTGTCTGCCACACTGTGTTTCTTTATTAACTCATGAACCAATGAAAGAACCCGCGAGTCTCCTCTGAATAACAATGAAACGTATTTATTGAACAGAACTAATATCTCACTAGAAAATGCACTATAAACTAATGATTGACTTTTCAAACCTGTCTTTGACGTAACTTAACTCCAGATGAGGCCCGGTGTCTCAGTACTTATCCCTCTTGCCACACGGTGCCATGGAACCAGTCTTGATACCCGTCTCGGCAGACCATCTCTCATCTCCATAAACCTGTTGGTCTATAATCTGGCGTTCTGTGACTTCAGACCTTGACCCCGCGTAACCCATGCTTAATTCACTCTTAACATGCTTCAGTCAATCCCTGGACACGAGAGGGCAATTTAACTTTGCCAAGCAACCTAACCTAACGGGTGGTTGTACACTCTCTCCATTTCTGAATGAGTCTTCTCTGGGTGCGACGTTTTCTTCCCAAAGTCCAATGATATGCTGATTAAGTGAATTGGCCTTGCTAAATTGCAGATAGTGTCCAGGGGTGGTTCGATTAATTGCATTAGTGATGGAAAATGTAGACTTATCGGGTAAGGAAGTAGTTTTGGTTGGGATGCGCTTCAGAGTGTCCAGTGTTGACCTGTTAGACGGAATGGGCGGTTTCCACATTGCTAGGATTCTGTGATCACATACCACCACATTAGAACTTGGCTGTGCTCCATGTCGTGTTTTCGTTTGGTGTTGTCCCGAAGAATTCAGGTGCCATTTCTTCTGGATGGTTGTTCTCAATTGGCCGCCTGGAGTGTGGCTTGCCTACAATTCTAATACTCAAAGGTATTAGCGCCCATGTGGGCGGGTTTTCAACGTTCCCCAATGGATTAATCAGGCTTGATCACCTTGATTAATCGGACCCAAAAAGGCATTGACATGTTGATGGCACTGCGGTCCTTAGGTGTCCATTACTGCAGGTGATGGAAGCACGGAGCATGCTCCAAAGAAGAGTGTGATGTGCCCCTGCTACACACCTCGATGTTTCCCTTCGCCCTGACTATGACATTGCTCCAAGATTCGAGTATGTATGATAGATTTGCAACTACCACATTAATTGCTAACTCGCTGTTGAAGGTGCAGCCTGTCTAGATGATGCAGAATGTGCAATAGCACTGTTAATTTTGTCAAAGCTCGAAATATGTACCAAGAAAACTTTCATTTCTGTCCATTTTTTTCATCAAATCCTTCAAAAACTGCATAATGTTGAGACTCCCCTCCCGCCAAAGTTCCTTCTTTCGATCCTGTTGTGAATGATCCCAACATGAAAGACAGTGACTGCTGCATCATCCCGATTCCAGCGAAGCACAACATATACTGGAGCAACTAAACTGATGAAGATGGCATATAAGAACACGATACTTACCTAAGATTAAGCAAATCTAATAAAAGGGTAAACTTTGCTATTGAAGTACACCAGGCTCACGTTCCTTCAAGACCTTAACTTGACGGGTGAATTTAGATGAGTGGTCTTGATATTCTCAGTGTGATGCTGCACTGCCTATTTGTGGATTAGGACAGTGAATTCCGTTTCTGTGAGATTGAGGCCATCGAGATATTTGTCTCCCTTCAGGGAACGTCCTGTCATCAGAATGTGCGAGGTTTGCTCTGGAGATGAGACGAAGGTGTTGTGTTCCATCATGAGGACAAACGGAATCATTGTATCCTTGCTTTTCTTATTCTGCAGCACTGTCTTCCCAATCATCCATTTCAGGGTGTGGGTTATGCTCTCCATTATTCCACTTAATTGTGTTCAGAATACAATGTGGAAGTTCTGATTGATACCAAGCATAGTTGTCACAATTTGCATGACTCAGCATTTGAAATAGGTTCACCGATCTGACCTGATACTGCGGGGTACACCCCATCCGATAAATACCTGTTCTGTTATTATACGTACTGTAGCTTTGACTGTATTGACATAACAAGGAAAACGTTGACCAATTTTGTGAAACTACCTATGACGATCGGAATTCAGATATTTCCAGGGGATCTGTGGGGTACATTTAAAGCATTGTCCGGGGTCCTTCCACTTCTTTGTTCTCCTTTTCGCGTATTGATTGTTTTCGGTAGACACAAGACAGTTCCCTTTATTATGTGCTGCATCTCTGTCCAACTCGGCAACTAACCCAATGATTTTAATCGTTCTGTCGTGATCTCTCTTCCCTGGTGTGTGTGCTTATCAAGATATTGATATATAATTTGGCTCCTGTCTTGCGTCGAGATGACATACAATCATGATTTTAGAAATAACCTGTCACCTATATGTCGAGAAGGTTCCGCCTAGCATAGGCATCTGGGTAAACTCTTCCCATAATTTGTTTTTAAGGAATGATTGCGGTGTCGTGCTTGCCTAATGTCCTCTATGTTTGACTGATGGAGACTGACAGCAATGGCCTGCTCACCTATGGGTGACAATCGGAAAACACCTACATCAGCCCCTCTTTTGGCGCATTTATCTGCTCTGCGTTTACATTATAGGGATCACCTATGGTTAGTTCCAACTTTGATTTTGCTATATTTAACCTCCTGGGAGGCCTGCACTTGGACAGGGAGGGGTCTGGTGGTTGTGTTTACACTTTATTTATAGATTCAATGTCCATACCTTTTCACCATTTATATACAAATTTTCTTTTCACTCATCTTACAACATTCCTTTGTTTATTTTCCCACAGCACACGAGGTGTGACGAGCCAGCTCGAAGTACGTCGTCTGAAATTAGGACATTCTAATGTTCTAGCTATGTATTTTTGAAATTATCCCCACACTAAAGCAACCCATCTCCCGCGATACCTCAAGGCATTCAGAAAAATCGTGTCTTCCTTCTCATCTTGTTCCATAATCTGTTAAATTTCGAGAGGCAAATAACCATCCAAGATTTCACTATTTAAATTAAAAATTAAAACCTGCATTCTTTAAGTCCATCAGCGACCATTAAAACCACAACCTATTTCCAAATTCTTACTCTTAACCTTTCCTTTAAGTGCCACTCCATAATACTGGTCCGCTAAAAATAATTCGATCATGATTTACAAAAAGTATTTAAAGTTTCAAAATCCACCCTGCTGTCCGTTCTTCTTGATAGATTTTCCTCTGTAGATTTTTCTCAGCATTTTCTGCTGTGGTATTTTCTTCGGTCGCCTGCTGCACCATTTTAATTATGGACAGATATCTTTCAGAGAACTATTCGGCTGACAGTCTGTTTTGTTGGTGCTGTTTGCCATTCTTCCTGACTGTGAAGAACGTTCGGCTTTATCGCCGAAAGCATCGGTTCATTTCATTGTTTTGATGTTATCAAACAAATAAACTCAATTTACATTGGATTTTAATATCTGGGGCACAATTTAAACTGATTGGCTGAATTTCACGTTGGTTTTATTCCAGGGCAATGCAACTCCAGTTACTCGTTTCAAACACGTCTGACATTTTTTAACCTTTCTTTTGCACAGTCTTTGCGTTGAGTCAGTCCTTACTAACTTTCCTCTGTCTTAAAGGTACAATCTAAACCGACACCTTCATAACAATTATAACGTAACAATCCCTGTTCGATATGGACCTGAATGATGCATTTTTACTTTAGCTTGTTTAGTAATGCGTATTCTAGTGTAGAAGTACAGCACTGCAGTGAAAATTGTATACCGTCGCCATACGTGGCGCCATCTGAGGTGCTAAGGTATGTAGGATTATAAAAAAAAGCTTTGACACAAAGGACGTAAAAAATGGCATTGAAAAGCTAAGTATGAATAGACAGAATGTTAGAAAAATAAAGAAATCGATAATAGTACATGTCAATTATATTTCATCATTTCCACGAGGATAACAAAAAAAAGTTGAAACTTCAGCAGACTTTGATGAGTCCTGCGCTTATCGCGCTCTGCTCTCTGTTGTCGACTCCACCACCATATTAGAGGACAAAGTGAGGACTGCAGATGCTGGAGATCAGAGCTGAAAATGTGTTGCTGGAAAAGCGCAGCAGGTCAGTCAGCATCCAAGGAACAGGAGAATCGATGATTCAGGCATAAGCCCTTCTTCAGGAATGAGGAAAGTGTGTCCAGCAGGCATGGATAAAAGGTAGGGAGGAGGGATGGGGGAGGGGTGTTGGAAATGCGAGAGATAGAAGGAGGTCAAGGTGAGGGTGATAGGCTGGTGTGGGGTGGGGGTGGAGAGGTCAGGAAGAAGATTGCAGGTTAGGAAGTTGGTGCTGAGTTCGAGGGATTTGACTGAGACAAGGTGGGGGGAGGGTAAATGAGGAAACTAGAGAAATCTGAGTTCATCCCTTGTGGTTGGAGAGTTCCTAGGCGGAAGATGAGGCGCTCTTCCGACAACCATCGTGTTGCTATGGTCTGGCGATGGAGGAGTCCAAGGACCTGCATGTCCTTGGTGGAGTGGGAGGGGGAGTTGAAGTGTTGAGCTGCAGGGTGGTTGGGTTGGTTGGTCCGGGTGTCCCAGAGGTGTTCCCTGAAACGTTCCGCAAGTAGGCGGCCTGTCTCCCCAATATAGAGGAGGCCACATCGGGTGCAGCGGATGCAATAGATGTGGTGTGTGTTGGTGCAGGTGAATTTGTGGCGGATATGGAAGTATCCCTTGGTGCTTTGGAGGGAAGTAAGGGGGGAATCGTGGGCGCAGGTTTTGCACTTCTTGCGGTTGCAGGGGAAGGTGCCGGGAGTGGAGGTTGGGTTGGTGGGGGGTGTGGAGCTGACAAGGGAGTCACGGAGGGAGTGGTCTTTTCGGAACGCTGATAGGGGAGGGAAGGGAAATAAATCCCGAGTGGTGGGGTCCGTTTGGAGTTGGCGGAAATGACGGTGGATGATATGCTGTACATGGAGGTTGGTGGGGTGGTCGGTGAGGACCAGTGGGGTTCTGTCCTGATGGCGGTTGGAGGGTCGGGGCTCAAGGGCGGAGGAGCGGGAAGTGGAAGAGATGTGGTGGAAGGCATCGTCGACCACGTCTGGGGGGAAATTGCGGTCCTTGAAGAAGGAGACCATCTGGGTTGTACGGTTTTGGAACTGGTCCTCCTGTGCGCTGATGCGGTAGAGACGAAGGAATTGGGAATATGGGATGGCATTTTTACAGGGGGCAGGGTGGGAGGAAGTGTAGTCTAGGTCGCTGTGGGAGTCAGTCTGTTTATAAGAAATGTCCATGTTGAATCGGTCGCCAGAGATACAAATGGAAAGGTCTCTGAAGGGGAGGGAGGAGTCCAGGTAAATTTGAGGTCAGGGTGGAAGGTGTTGGTAAAGTGGATGAACTGTTCAAGCTCCTCGTCCGCACGCCCAACCCCGCCCCCACTCCCAGCTCCAGCCCCACATCAGGTCCGAGCTCCTAGCCCTGCTGTGTTTTCACCATCCCTCGAGAACTACCACTCTCTGAGGATGTAAGATCAGTCCTCAGCAGAGGCCTCACTTTCATGCCCCATGCTCTCGGATTAATGAGTTCAACACGCGGCGTGTCATTGTACAATTCTTCCGTCCCATTTGCCTCCACACCTATGTCTACAACCAAGACTCTCGCCCACCCTCTGACGACCCCTTCTCCCACCTCCAACACACCCCATCCACCTGCACACCCTGTGCTGTCTTCTTACCCGCCCTCGATCTCTTCATATTCAACTGCTGCCGCGACATTAACAATCTCAACTTCTCCACCCCTCTCACCCACGTCAACCTCTCACCATCGGAACATGCAGCCCTCCACTCCCTCCATTCCAACCCAACCTCACTATCAAACCAGCAGACAAGGGAGGCGCGGTTGTACTTTGGCGCACCGACCTTTACACCACTGAGGCTAAACGCCAGCTCACAGACACCTCCTTCTACTGCCCCCTAGACCATGACCCTATCTCCCACCACCAAACCATCATCTCCCAGTCCATCCATAACCACATCACCTCAGGGGATCTCCCATCCACATAGTCCCACCTCATAGTCCCGCAACCCCGCACCGCCCATTTCTACCTCCTGCCCAAAATCCACAAACCTGACAGCACCGGCCGACCCATTTTCTCAGCCTGCTCCTGCCCCAACGAACTCATATCTGCATACCTCGACACGGTCCTGTCCCCCTTAGTCGAAGAACTCCCCACCTACATTCGGGACACAACCCACGCCCTCCACGTCCTCCATGATTTTCGCTTCCCCGGTCCCCAACTCCATATCTTCACCATGGACATCCAGTCCCTGTACACCTCCATCCCCCATCATGAAGGATTCAATGCCCTCCGCTTCTTACTTTTTCGCTGTACCAACTGTACCCTTCCACTGACACCCTCCTTCGACTGACTGAACTGGTCCTCACCCTGAACAACTTCTCTTTCTAATCCTCCCACTTCCTCCAAACCAAAGGAGTAGTCATGGGCACCCGCATGGGCCCGAGCTATGCCTGCCTCTTCATATGATATGTAGAACAGTCCATCTTCCGCAGATACACTGGCACCACACCGCACCTTTTCCTCCGCTACATCGATGACTGTATCGGCATTGCTTCGTGCTCCCACGAGGAGGTTGAACAGTTCATCCACTTCACCAACACCTCCCACCCCGAGCTCAAATTCACCTGGACCGTCTCAGACGCCTCCCTCCCCTTCCTAGACCTTTCCATTTCTATCTCTGGCGACCAAATCAACACGGACATTTATTATAAAAGCTACCTAGACGACACCTCATCCTACCCTGCCCCCTGTAAAAACGCCATCCCATATTCCCAATTCCTTCGTCTCCGCCGCATCTGCTCCCTGGAGGACCAGTTCCAAAACCGTACAACCCAGATGTCCTCCTTCTTCATGTACCGCAAACTCCGCCCAGACGTGGTCGACGATGCCCTCCACCGCATCTCTTCCACTTCCCGCTCCTCCGCCCTTGAGCCCCGCCCCTCCAACCGTCATCAGGACAGAACCCCACTGGTCCTCACCTACCACCCCACCACCCTCCATGTACAGCGTATCATCCACCGTCATTTCCCCCACCTCAAAACTGACCCGACATCCAGGGATATATTTCACTTCCCTCCCCTATCAGCAAACCAAAAAGACCACTCCCTCCGTAACTCCCTCGTCAGGTCCACACCCCCCACTAACCCAACATCCACTCCCGACAACTTCCCTTGCAACCGCAAGAAATGCAAAACTTGCGCCCACACCACCCCCCTTACTTCCCTCCAAGGCCCCAAGGGATACTTCCATATCTGCCACAAATTTACCTGCACCAACACACACCACATCTATTGCATCCGCTGCACCCGATGTGGCCTCCTCTATATTGGGGAGACAGGCCGCCTACTTGCGGAACGTTTCAGAGAACACCTCTAGGACACCCGGACCAACCAATCCAACCACCCTGTAGCTCAACACTTCAACTCCCCCTCCCACTCCACCAAGGACATGCAGGTCCTTGGACTCCTCCATCGCCAGATCATAGCAACACGACGGTTGTAGGAAGAGCACCTGACCTTCCACCTAGGAACCCTCCAACCACAAGGGATGAACTCAAATTTTTCCAGTTTCCTCATTTCACCTCCCCCACCTTGTCTCAATTAAATCCCTCGAACTCAGCACCAACTTTCTAACCTGCAATCTTCTTCCTGACCTCTCTATCCCCACCCCACTCCGGCCAATCACCCTCACCTTGACCTCCTTCCACCTATCGCATTTCCAACACCCTCCCTCAAGTCCCTCCTCCACACCTTTTATCGATGCCTGCTGCACACACTTTCCACATTCCTGAAGAAGGGCTTATGCCCGAAACGTCGATTCTCCTGTTCCTTGGACGCTGCCTGACCTGCTGCGCTTTTCCCGCAACACATTTTCAGACACCACCATATATTCCATGACTGCTGCTGAAACGTCTGCCTCTCCAATCACCCCCGTTACCAGGACAATATGCCTGGGCAGGATCCACTCGCATGTGAAGCTGAGACACCGCCAGAAACTGAAAAGAGAACAGCTCAACTTGCTGCCGAGAGACCAGGTCTGCTACAACAATGAATCACCGAGAGGCCAGGCTGAGAGCCGCCGCGAGAACCTGACATGTGCTGCAATTAAGCTAGATTGAGATTGGAGTAGGCTGGCTGGAGAATTCTACTCCACCATTACAACACTAGATTATCAACTTTTTTCATACAAATTTTGCCTTCCTTCTGTCATGTTATGACGTTTGTAGAAATGATCCCAATTTGATGGAGGGACGATTACTAATAACAGAAAAATATGTTTGCTGTCATCACACTACGCTAAGTATTTCCTATATTGATAACCATGGACTGAATGACTTGAATTCCAGCAACTAGTTATCTGATCAATTTTGTTGCTTCGAACATCCCACCGACTTATCCAACTCCAAACCACTGCCAACAAAAATTGGAAAAAATGGAATGCGGCAGTCTATTGCTGTCGATGAAGTGCTGATGCCACAGCTTAACTGATTCGAATGCTGAGGAATACGAAATGACCGTTTATTTCCCCTAAAACCTGCAGGGAGACCTTTAAAATTTAACATGATGATTAAAAAAGATTCAGTGCATTCGAGGCAAATCCTCGCTTCACCAAATGGACACTGCGAAGCTTTCTGCTTCTGCTGACCTCAAACAGCCACTGTAGTGCTGTGAAATGTGAATAGCCACGTACATGAAATTACGGGATTAGTTTAAAAATACATATTTTTACTGCTTTTGTTTGTTATGTAAAATTGTAAGACGTAACGAATTTAAGGTGTTACGGTGGAATAATACTTATTTAGGACAAAAGCAGCAAAATACCTCAAAAGCTGGAAACGTCTTTTTGTTGCTTTCTTTTCAGGAAGGGAGTATGTACGAACGAACGTTGCATCATCCGACATGTAATGTCGACCACAACACGCAATGCTTGACGGATGCATATGAAATGAAATCTGGACCTGTTCTGCCAACGATATGAAAATACCAGAAAGTCAAAACAGAATGTTAACTGGAACTATGTTCCTTTCATCTTACATCTTTTGCATAAGCAGCAAACTTGATGTACACGTGTTCAGTTTTACGAATTTAAAAACCTAATTATCTCAAATGACAATGCCGTCATTTACAAAAAAAAAGTGACTTTGTCATTTTCATTTCAAGAGATGTCGTAAAAGCAGAGGTTCTGAAATGTCTACATTTCCAATGGCAGGGGAGTGCCCAATTCTCGCAGTTCAGGTGTTTTTCTTTGCTCCGGTGGTTTCGTTGTGACACTGAGAAGCTGTGGCTTTAGCTGTATCCGAAGCTGTTGCAGTCGAAAAGATTCCAGGATTCACCAGATATTTCCTGGCTGACGTTTCTCTGTGAAATATCTCCTCCCTGAAAGAATCTGCGTTTGAATTTTCACATTGACAAGGAATGGGTTCATGGAATGTTATCGGAACTGGAATTGCCGTGTTGGCTCAGTGACGTTTCCAATAGTTACGTCATTTTAACTTTCACTTTCAGTTGCTTGAGTTTCGACTGCAGTGTTTAAATAAACTCTGTTTTGCTTAAAGCCGGGTTGTTTGACCAGCTGCATGTCACCTGGGATATCTAGTGCCTTTCTGCCTTTAAAATTATAAGAAGTTAGGATATCTGCTTTCTTCTTAAAATATTTTCATGTGATATCACCTGATCCATAACAGATTGGGACTAGTCGCGATTAATTCGATAATTCCACTTTCGGATTTGTGTTCTTGGACTTAAAGACGGCGAGTGGAATGTTTTAATGCTTTTAATTCCGGGTGTTGAGTTCAGTTGATTTAAACAGCACTTGGTGCAGTAATAGGTTATTGAGTCACTTAGACTTTTCTGGGTTACAAGAAGTGACTTTGGGGCTTTACAAAAAATGGTCAAGGCAAACCTGTTGGAAATTGCAGAATGGTATTTGCGGTAGGCTGACAGGAGAGAGGGAGGTATGAGTCTAGGTGTTGCATACCGCTGGAAGTAGTGGAAATTGTGGATTTTAATACTGGGAAAATAAATCAGTCAGTATTGTTCCAGAGATGGTCGGATGCATTTCTTCGTTGATCAGTGACTGGATGAGAGTTTTCCCAATTAGTTCTATTCAAGAAAATACGTGAGTTCTCTCTAATAAATGAGCACTGGATTCATTTGTTAACTGAAACGATCATTCAGAGTACAGAGTGAAAGCATGAGATAAAATTGTAGATGGAGGCGAAGGAAGGAGGAGACAAAACTGGAGAAATCAAGGTAGACAGTGAATACAGAAGGAGAGATATTATATATTTGGTGAGAGGAGGGGAGAGAGGGCATTGAGAAATGTGATGGAGAACGGGAACGATCGGAATTAGAGAGGAACAGTATCGAGAGTGAGAAGGTGAGAAAAATTAAGAGAAGGTGAATATGAGAGACAGAGAGACAGCCGTGCAAAGGAAAGGAGAACAGAAGGTCGACTATGATCTGTTATCTAAAACAGGCCAAGAACATCCCAAACTTCTGTGAAACAGAAGTATTTACAAAGCACTTTCACTGCTCGTGGCAAACAATTTGTACGTGGAAAGCTCACTCAAATATCTGAACTGTAATAAGTGGAAGAGCTGTGCTCATTTTGCTACTGACAGGGTAACTACTGGTTCCAAGGTAACAGTGAGAGCTCTGTGACTGCATCACGAGGCATGGGCCATCCGTAAGAAAAAGGAGATTGTGTGGGTGTCTAAATTTTTCTCACATGGTGAGCTGATATTTTCGCAGCAATGCAGAAATATTCTGATTTCGGTCGGTGAAATAAACAAATTGGACTGTTCCATTCATCTGATCACCGTTGGAGCCCAATCCGCAGAGGCCCTGTGGGACAATACATTATAGAATCATCGATAATGGGCTCGCCCGTGGAGGACAGTGTAAGGTGGGGTAAACAATGCTCTTCAATCTTGCCACCTTGATGCGGCTGGAAGCGTTTGTTTCCAACAAAAGATATCATATTTTTATTTTACCGGGTACATCTCTGAGTGAAGAGTCTGCTAAAATAATGATTGGTCCGGGGATGTTCTTTCCGCTTATCTAATCTGTACTGACATGTAAGTGGGACATGATTGAACTGTGTCGTCGTACCATCAGCAAATCGTAGTTCCACGATTTGTAAAAATAAATGCTTTTCAGACGGAAACCTATCAATCAGAGTGTCAAGTGTTTTGAAAACATAATTTACACGATCATTGTCAATAGAGTAGCAAAAACGACTGCTACCACTGATATATGCCTGGACATCTTGCATCTCCCTCGAACATGTAAAATTTGGGGAATGATCTCCATCAATTCTACAACACGGTTACAAAAGTATGGGTGTGTGTCGTTGTGGTGTGTGTATGAGAGAATGACTGTGGGCGTGTATGGCTGTGTGTGGATGGATGTGTGTCAGATTATGTGGGTGTATGCGGGTGTGTGAGTGCGTTTGTGGGTTTGAATGCGTGAGTGTGGGTGGGTGTGGGTTTAGTAGATTTATGAGAATGGATGTGTGTTGTATGTGTGGGGTGTGTGTGGAGGGTGTGAGTGAAGGTGTATGGGTGGATGCATGTCAGTTTGAGTGGGTGTGTGTGGGTGTGCACATGGGTGTTTTATGTTGTATGGGTCTTTTGTGTTGTATGTGTTTTTAGAGTCTATGGGGGTGTATTACGTGTGGGTGTGTGTGCGTAAATGGCTGTGGATGAGTGGATATGGATGTGTGTGGTTGTGTGGGTGAGTGGGTTTGTGTTTTTGAGTATAGAGGATGCATGCGTGTGAGTGTGCAGTCGTGTATCTGTGGGTGGGTGTTTGTGAATGTGTGCATGCGCTTGTGGGTGTTTGCGTGTGTGGATGGGTGTGCATGCACTTGTCGGTGTGAGTGCATCTGGGTGGGTGGGTGTGTCTGTGTATGGGTGGGTGGGTGTGTCTGTGTATACGTTGGAGTGCGAGTGTGTGGGTGGGTGTGGGCGTGTGTGTGAGTGTCGGTGAGACCCTTTGGGGTGTGTTTGTCTCTGCATGTGCAAGTGGGTGGGTGTGAGCATTGTGTCTGTTTGCATGTGGGCGTGTTTGGAAGTGTGTGAGAGTGTGTGTGGCTATATGAGAGTGTGGATGAGTGATTATGTGTCTGTGGGTGCGTGAGTGTGTTTTTCTGAATGTGTTTATGAGTGTTAGTGTGTAGGTGTATGTGAGCGTGTGTGAGTGAATATGATTGTGTATGTGGGTACGGATGCAGGCTTGTGGGAGTGTGTGTGTTGAAGCATGACTATGTGTTTGTATGTGTGGGTGGGTGTGGATGTGGGTGTCTGTGTGGTTGTGTGTGTGGATTTGTGTCTGTGTATATCTGTGTATGCGTATGTGTGTGTGTGTGTGGTGTTTGTGGGTGTGCACCTATGCGTGTGGGTGTGTGTGTGTGTGTGTTTGTTTATCTGTGTGTGTCTGCCTGTTTGCTCATATCCAATCCTTCCCCACGTCTGAGCATTCACACACACACTTATGCACACTGTTACTCTCCCTCGCTCACACACGTACACACAACTACAAAGACCCCCATCCCACACACTCACGCAATCGCATTTTTCACACACACACTCATACCCACACTCACACTTGCACATGCCCTCCACGCACACTCACACACACATTTACATGCTCTCTCCCACATGCACACTCACGAAAACTTAGACAGCCTCTCTTCACTCATTTGAACATACACTGACACACTCACGAAAACTTACAAAGACCCTCCTCCTATTCAGTCACTCACTCTTACTCACATACTCATGCACAGTAACCCCTGCCCCCACACACACTTGCACATATCCTTCACACACCCTAACATACACAACGTCACACCTCTATTCATGCTCTGTCTCACACACACACTCACACACACTTACACAGATGTGTCCTCCTACACACACACTCATACAGACTCTTTACCTACAGACTGACACTCGCACACAGTCACATAATCTTGCACAAAATCTCTTGCCACACACACTCTCATACACTCAGGTATACACAAACACACAATCCCATTCACTCACTCTTACACAGACTCTCCAAACACAGACATACACTCACTCTGACAAACCTGTACAGGCCCTCTCCACACACTCACAAAGATTCCCACACACTGAGAGTTTCCTCCTCCACTCACGCACACACATTTACACAAAAGTTGTCCATCATACAATCTCGCACTCACTCACACACACTGAGAGAGACTCTCTACCCACGCATTCACATGTACTTACAGAGACCATTCTCCCACATACTCATACTCACACACAAACACGCAGAACCTATACCACACAGTGACACTCACAAGCGCATATACACACGCTCATGTACGCACTCAGACTTTCACAGCCCCTCGTCCCACACGCTCACTAACACTCACACACACTTGAACAGACCTCCAACTCAGACACACACACTTACATTGTCCTTCCTCCCACACACACTCAAACACCTACACACACTCCACTCCCCTGTACACATATTCACATGTACGCAGGCACACTTATGCATACCTTCTAACCAATACACGCACACAAATGCACTCACATAGACCAAACATTCACTTACATCAATCTTTAACTCACACGCTTACCCACAGCCACACATACTAGCACACACTTACACACACTCAGACACAATCACACAGTCACACACACTTACACGGATCCTCTATCTCACTCATACACACACACTTAAAGACACTCTCGCACGCATTGACACAAATACTCACACTCGCACAATTACTCAGACATTCCACATGCACGCACTCACTAACTCACACATTGCACACAATGCCTCCCACATTCACACTCTCTCTCACACGCACAGACTCATGCACATTCTTACAGAGAACCTACACACACCTTCACACACGTGTACATGTCCTTTTCCAAACACAGTGACACAATATTAGACAGACCTGCCTTCCTCACTTGTACCCACTCTCACGCCCACTTACACATACCCTCTCTCTGTCACACACACATACGCACACACATAAACTCACACACACTTTCACAGACCCTCTGCCTTGCAGACACACACTTTTGCAGGCTCTTCACCACATTCACACACACTTAAACTGTCAGACACTCGCTCACACATACACAGGCCTTCCTGCCACACTCTAACAAACATTTCCGGTCCCTCTCCCACACACAGTTACACACACTAACGCAGTCCCTCCCGCACACACAACACACACCCTCTCATACACACAGACACACACACACACCCACTAATATCAGCACACACACTTACACAGACACTGGTAACACTCAATCACACTCACACACACACTCTCATACGCTTGCACAGTACCACCCACACGCACTGACATATTCACACTTGCACATTCCCTCCACCCACACTCACACACATGCACTCACGCACCTGTACATGATCTGTCCTACACATGCACACGCACACAGTTAGACAGACCCTCTTCACTCACTCGCATCCCCCTCACACACACATACGCAGATCCTCCTCCCACAAACACTCACAGACAAACGTACGCAGTCTCCCACACAAACATTCACACCCAAACGCATATTTTCTCTAACCATCCACCTATACACTGACATTCAGAGACAGTCACATACACTTCCTACACACGCCCTCTCACACACTCATGCATACAAACACACACTGCCACACACTCACTCTTACACAGAGTCTCCAACCATACTCTGGCTCTCGCACTCATACATCTATACATGCCCGCTCCCATACACACACTCACAGAGATTCACACACACTTAGGCAGACTCTCATCATCAACTCACACACGTGCACACTCACATAAACTTACGTAGATCCTCCCCACACAAATTCACACACACTTATGTAGATGGTCTTCCATACACACACGCACCCACTCAACACACACATA
Organism: Chiloscyllium punctatum; assembly: GCF_047496795.1. NCBI lineage: Eukaryota > Metazoa > Chordata > Chondrichthyes > Orectolobiformes > Hemiscylliidae > Chiloscyllium > Chiloscyllium punctatum. Next base: position 44,807,135 of record NC_092789.1, read on the forward strand.
GACAGACCTTCCTCCAACACACACAGTCACACACACTCTCAGTCAGATACTCCTATAATGCACTCACATGTACTTACGTCGACCTTTCTCCAAAATACTCACACTCCCGCACACTGACACAAAACCTTTCCCACACACTGGCACACACGCACCCTCACACACTCACGTAGATTACACAGACCCTCATCCACACACTCACACACACGAGGCAAACCTGTTTTCATCCCTTGAATATGCACCCACACCCACTTACACAGAACCCCTCTCTCACTCACACACACACAGAAATCCTTGACATAAATGGAATATCCATTGCTGATCCCTGCACTAGCAAACACCTGGGGATTACCGTTAACCAGAAAGGAACTGGACCAGATACACCAATCCCGTGACTACAAGAGCAGATCAGAGGTAACTCCTGCCTATTGAATTCTCGACATTATAACACTTGGAGTGTTGCAAAGTCACACAATTACTCAGACATTCCGCATGAACGCACTGACTGACCCACACATTGCACACAACGCCTCCCACATACACACACTCTCTCACACACGCACAGACTCATGCACATTCTTACACAGAACCTACACGTCGACACGTCGACATTATAACACCGATCGGAGTGGAGTTGGAGAATACTCCTTGGCAAAAGGAAATCTAGATTTCTTTTCAGGATTTGCAATATTTACAACTTTTCAATTGTCTGAACCAATCTCTGGGCAATCCTGGGGTTGTGACCGACGCAAAAAAAAAATTCACATCCGCATTCGGCCTGTCATCTTGTCTGCACGTAAACATCATTATTTCTTATTTTGCCTCTCTTTTCTACTCTCTTTCTCTTTCTCTATCCATCTTGTCCTTTTCCAAGTGTCTCTGTCAATTGCATTCCTTTAGCCTCTCCCCCCCTTCCTTGCAGTTTGTCCTTCCAATCTCTTAAGAGCAATGGTGAAACGTGTTAGACCATAGAACAGAGAACATTACAGCGCAGTACAGGCCCTTAGGCCCTCGATGTTAGTGGACCTATGCACCTAGTCTGAAGTCCAGCTAACCTACACTATTACATTCGCGTTCATATGTCTATCCAAAGTACATGTAAATGCCCTTAAAGTTAGCGAGACGACTACTGGCTGAACGCCGGACGTTTCACGCACCTACTACTCTCTGAGTAAATTTTGGATTATATTCCATGGAATTCAGTCAACTGAGAGGGGATTACAACGAAACACAAGGGATTCCTAATGGGCTCAATGGGGTAAAAGTTTTGAAAGTGTCTTCCTATGTCGGTGAGTGCTGGACCGGAGGGCATCGTCTCCGGAAAGAAAAATACAAATTTCTGACTAAAGTAATGAGGAATGGCTTCTCTCAGAGGATTGTCATCATTTTGAACACCACACAGTGCTCTTGGGGGATGCAGTGCAGTGTCCTTATGTGTATTAAAAACTGAGAGGTTTCCTTCTTGATCAGTCGGGGGAAGAGAAAGATAGGTCGAGGGAAGGAAAGTGGATGCGCAGAAGTATTGGACCAGCGATATTCCTACTGCACGGAGGAACAGGATGGAGGGGGCTGCAAGGTCTAATGCTGTGGCTATTTATTATAGACTTTAGGTCTCCTAATCCTCTCCACTGTTTCTATGCCCCACTCACTCCTTTTCTTCCTCCCTCTGTTTCCTTGCCTTAATCAGCTGCCTGGATGGTTAAACATTTCTATTTTCAAGTCGTGGTTGAGTTGTTAAACATTCCCTTCTGATGCCCAACTGCCTTATCCTCCGACTCCAGTCATTCTGAACCACATCAGCGCGGCTGTCACTAACGCGACATTGCTGGATATAACCCAGCAGCTCACTGTCTTTCTGTGCAGCCGCCCAAATACATCATGAGCTGTTACCATCCAGGTTTTAATCACTAATCGCCTCAAGTGAAAAGTGGAGACTGCTTCCGGTGATCGATTGTGTTTCATCAGCACAAAGCAGTGACACATTTTTTTGACAGGAGATATTCATCATCTGGCATTTGCGTGATACAGATGTTAGTTGGCTTTACCTCCCACCACCCCCTCCCAGCAACTCACTGAAGGATAGTGATTCCTTCTGCTGCAATGCACTCTCCTGGCCGGATCAGGATACAGCTCAGTTGTTACAAGTGCCGAGACAGCTATGCACAAAACAGGAATCCTGCTGCTTTTAATATGGAGATTACTGTCGCAGTTATGTAGTTGACTTAGTGTTGTAATACGGCATCATATTGCACGGTTCCATAACAGATAATGGTAGTGTGCTGTCATAGGTTAACTGTAATGCCGGGAACCAATGTGGCAGACGATGTCTAGCTTTGAAAGGCAAAACAAGCAATCCTGGTTGGTTGTGCTAATTTTATCCAATAAGCGCAGTAACAACTGTTTAAACTGCCTAGGAACAAACAGCTCGTGAGTCATTAGGGAAGACATTTTTTCTGGCTGCCACAGCTTTGATTCTGCACGATTAAAGTTTAATTTCGTGAAAGATATTCTTGCTTTTTAAAAAAATACAACATTGACTGATTCTTCCACAAGAAATGTGGCATCGCAGATGGGACAGGGAAGAGACCCTTTCCGCTGAGAAGAGGTTTCAGTTCCAGGGCATTTCCCAGTTAAACCGAGCTCTCCTGAGACAGACAGAATAAACGTTTTGGCCAACCACAAAATGCATATACTGCGATTTGGTCTATATCAGTCAAGTAAGGGAGATTTTCGGAAAAGCAGATATCCAAAGTTAGCTGCTGATGGGTCACTCTGACGCAAAGAACCATAAGGTGGATGGTCAATTCAAGCTTGTGGAGACACAGAGGTTGTTCAGCAAAACTGTGCAGGGGGGCAAGCAAGTATAAAATAAAGAGATTGAGTCAAAATTCCAGGTGGCGTTTTTAAGTTTCTGTGTAAACCGCCTTATCTTTGAGAAAATAAAACACAGCAAAACAAAAAAGGTACCTAAATATAGGGGAGTGCACGGACGGGAACTGGTAAGGATATCTTAGTGTTAGTATAAGTGATTGTGGATGAAATTGAAAGCCAGCAGATTGGTAGTCGATGGATAAATGTAAAATAGGAGAGAATTGTCATCGTGTTAAACTGTTACTAGTCTGTTGAATATTTACGACAAGGCCTATAGTGTACTTTTAGAAATGACAAAAGTGTCTGTTTCTGCAACGCTGTGTGTGTGTGTGTGAGAGAGAGAGAGACAGAGAGAGACAGAGAGAGACAGAGAGAGACAGAGACAGAGCTGCAGCTTACAGAAATGCCTTATGTATGTCTACTTGCGTGAGGGAACGAGAGAGAGAATCTCTAGCTTGCAGAAATTCTTTGTCTGTCTGTGAGAGAGAGAGTTTAAGCATTGTCACCTGGTTTGTATGCATAATTGCTTTTTGATTGTCAACTGTTTGTGTATTTTCCAGGAGCTAGAAATCCGGGAATGTTTTTATTTAATTTTGCTCTGCAGTGATTTAGGAGTGTCTTCTTAGAAAGAGACTTTCAAGAAATCGTGAGTGATTTAACGCCTTTTGCTGATGCAAGTCCTAGAATAGTTGATGCAGCAAGAACGAGGATATTTTTTTAAAAATTAGTTAGTGGAAACTAAGGAAGTTTAGGGACTGATAGATTGGTAAGTGACGATTGCAAGTTGTAGAGTTAGGGAATACGTATAATAAATGATGAGGCGCTATCCGACTTCTGAGGCATATGGGAGTGCATTGTGAAACAGAGATAATTGGTACTCTGGACTGGTAGATATATCAGCACGAATAAACGGACTGCAATTGAAACACTGAGTCAGATATTTCCAGGAGCAAGAAACGATAGCGTTAATTTTTTTTAAGAAAAGGGAAAGAAGAACTCTGGATTCATTAAGTAAATGGCCGAAAGACGGTATCTTTGACATAAATATGTGCGATGAAATGGCAAGGCTAATGAAGAATTACAGACAGAAGGGTAAATCAAACAACAGAACATTGAAGTGGGCATAAGAGGTGCACCTGTTCAAGCTGTTTAGATTTGAAGGAGGGGAAGTTTTTTAGACACTAGTTAAAATTGATGGCGGTGTCAGAGAGCAGAATAAGCAGTTTCTGTGCACAAAGTTGGGGACCAGGACATCTCCACGTTCTCATATCAGAATAGGGGACAACATTTCTATATATCAAGTTGGAAGACTTGGAAACCAACCGCACCACACCCCACCCCACCACGCCTTTGGTTGGAGAGAATGTAACACACTGTCTTGCAATGAGGGGGACAGGAGAGATGGAGGGGAATTGAATTGACAAGAGGCTGACTCAAACTGAATGTCTTAAGAATAAAACGAGAGACAGAACAGGCGAGGAGGCAAGTCGAATCAAACGCTAATAACCTATAAAAAGAAAGTTTCCAGGTGAAATTTGGAAGCGTTGCAGGTTAAGAGAAGGAAGGGATTCGAAGCATACTTAAATCATTGCAGGGATGTTAGGCAGAAACAGCCGGAGAGTGATACAGGACGTAAAGCGGAGGAGGCAGCAATGTAGTCAGGAAAATGGGCCCGAACAGAACAAGTGGAAAAAGAATGACAAGAGATAGGAGTATGGTCTGAAGTGGAATATGATGAGGAATTACCATGTAGCAGCTTTTATAAGGGAACGAAGCCTCCACCGTGAAAGTTATTGCCATTCCTTGTGAAAAAGGTGGAGACAGCTGCAATACATTCCTTGGGGAACCCAGGATCTGGAAGGGCTGGTAAATGTGTTGCCCAGTTTACATGATGGAGTAAGAAAATTGATTAGACCTTTGAAGATGTAACCTCAAGCTTTGGGTGATTTGAGGGCACTGCTAATAAAGGTGGTGGGACTCTCGCAAATAAGAGAGATAATGGATCGAGCTCACTTTAAAAATGTTTTGGAAAATCCGTTGTTTGATTGTGCTGGATTTGAGCGATTCAGACAGAATATATAGTGGGCCATGTGAGATTGTCAACAGCAGAAGATTTATCCCAAAGGTTTGACACGGGATCGACTCGGAGACACTGAATACGCGGCAGCCTGTTTGGAAAACCGATTGAAAAAGTGGAGGTTTGAAACAGAACAAAATGTTGAATGTAGTCAACTTTTAACTACAATGTTCTGGACTGCTATTGTTGAGGCAATGCCCCGTCAAGTGAAGCTAATTTAGTGGAAATAGTTTGTCTAACGTCCATCACCCGGCAGGAATTCAGAGATAATGCAGACCATGCGGTTGAAAGACACCGGAAAGAGAAAAAGGAGCTCGCTGATCAGCAGGAGGAGAAGCAAATAAAGTTGACACTACTGCAGCTCGAGGGACTTAAAAAGAATGAAAGTCAGAAAAATCAAGACAATGTGGGCAGTGACAACTGGGTTTATCGGCTCTAATGTGATGAGTAATAGGCTCGTAATGGGATAACTCTCTAATGGCAGCTGGCAAGAGCTAGAAAGCCCCATGACGATAACAAACGTTTTTGGAGGGATCTTTTTCATAAGTATCATACCGACGATAAAATAAAGTTAACCACAGGCTCGATGGGACAGGGGTCTACGAGGAGAGGGACTAAGAGGTGGTGGGGGAGGCTGCACAAAGGGTCTGGTTAGAAGTCAGATTCAGAAAGGATCAGGAATAGTTTGTTGGTGATCTTATCATCCAGGTCATTTATGGAGAGATTGCGCCTATTGAACTTGGCCATCCCAACCCCAGAGTGGACCTTGGAGTCAGGAAATTCCGGCCTGTCCTGCCACAAATCCCTACAGGCCCGATGGGAACTGAAAATCCGTACAGAATGTGTTAGGCTTGCACAAAGAAGCAAGTGGGGAAGGGAAATATCCCATAATTACGCGGCAAACTGAAAAGGAGCCTTTTGTCCAAGTTAGTGCCGAAGGATCATTGACACCTATGATGATAAGCACTGGAGCTACGCACATTTGCGTCCAACAACAGTATTCCGCCCACCTTCCCACGTCAAGTAAATTTACTGTGACTGTAGGATTCTCGGGTATACTACAGTTGACCAGGTTTAAAGCTCCAGTAAGTTTCCAAATAGGTAGTAAAAGTGTCGTCTTGCCATTATTAGTCTCTAAGGGGACACTAAGAACTTTGCTGGGTAGGAATGCTTTATTGCGGTTAAAATTAAAATTGGAATGTACTCAAAATGAATTTAGTAACAACAGAGTGAATTTTCCGTTTACGTTGCAGGAAGCCAGGAATGGCCATACATGTTGGAAAGGTGACGTCAATGGTTATGTTTGGGCAACTTGGGAAAAATAGAGGAAAGATGTTTTCGCTTCAGTGATTTTGGTTGAGCCACCCAAGTCGGAGCTGCATTGCACAGTGATATTTGACGGGATTCAGAGTAAAATAGTAAAGAAGCAGCGGAAACGTGAGGTGGGTCACCCCGCAGCACTTACAGAGTGAAGCTATAGTGATAGGAGAGTAGGGATCAGCTTTGCAGATAAGACAAAATGTTCTTCTGAAGAAGTGGCACAGTTTCTGTCACTTTTCTCTGTGTAACACTGTTAATAAAAGAGGGACATCAGTTCAAGGACTTGGGACTCATAACGAAGCAGGTCGAAATGATTCGTGATTGGCAGATAATGACATCAGGAATTTAGATGTCTGGTGATAGTAGCTATGTTCGAGTTGCGGTTTGTATTGTTTTTCTGGAACCGCGGGAGGTTGTGATGGTTTCCCAATCGAGTACGCCAATAATAGCTGGAGGAAGTCGCAATCAATTTGCATATTCGTTGAATGCATTACCAGTTAGATTATTGTCAAAACATGGTCGGGATGTGGGGAGAGTGAAATAACCGAATCCAGTGGAAATAAACTTAAAACTGGAGCCACATTTACCGAGAAAATTGCAGTCTCCTTTGAAAAAAAAGGCAGAGGAGGGAATAGCAGCAACAATATTGGGACTGCTGGAAGCAGGAGTACTTAGGGAAACATGCCGCCCCTGTAATACTCTGTTGCTGCCTGTTTCAAAAACGGATACATCCAAATGGACACTGGTCCATGATTTGAGACCGGTTAATGCAATGGGTGTAAGATTGGCCAGCAGTGGTTGCAAACCCACATACTTCCAAGTCTTATATACCACCGGAAGCAGATTGGTTTTCAGTTACTGACTTGTGCTCAGCCGTCTCTAGATTTCTACAGGCAGAGAACTGCCAACATTTGTTCGCTTTTAAGTATGGGGGAAGGCAGTATACTTATAAACTAATGCAACATGGATTTAAGCATTCGCAGCATATATTCAATCAGGTGTTGAAGATGGCTGTGGAGGGTGTGCCATTGGAGAGTGCACTTATCCAGTATGTTGATGATTTGTTAGTTTGCTCTGAGAGTCAAGGCCAATGTGAGCGTGACACCATATCTCTTCTGGAAAGCTTGACAAGTGGTGGTCATACGCTGCCCAGGCAGAAGCTGCATTTCTGTAACCAGCAGGTTAAGCAATTGGGTAGGCTGATATCGAAGGCTCTTGCCCGAAACGTCGATTTCGCTGCTCGTTGGATGCTGCCTGAACTGCTGTGCTCGTCCAGCACCACTAATCCTGATATCGAAGGGAAGGAACTGGATAGCAACTGATCAGATTGTGGCAACAACTCGAGCTGTGAAGTGATATACGTTGGTGATCATTGACAGGTTTAGTGAATGGGTAGAAGCGACCCGTTGAAGGATTCAGGGGCATGCACTGTGGTAAATATTTTAACAACTGCAGTTATTTCGAGATTTAGTATACCATCTGAGATGCGTTCAAATAATAGGTCCGATTTAACAAGCAGGTGGCTAAGTTGGTGCTGCAGACTTTGCCGTCTTAGCAGAGGTTTGGCAGTGTTTATCATCCCCAGTCGCAGGTTATGTTGAAACGGATTAACGGTACTTCGAAGGGTAAGTTGAACCAAATTTATGTGGGCACCAATCTTAACTGGGTCGATTCACTGCTGCTGGATGAATTGAGCGACCAATACAGACTAATTGTTTGACACCGCATGAAATGCTTCCCGTTAGATCCATGCGAGTTCCCAAGTGGAGAGGTACGCATGACGGCCCTAGATTGAAGCAATAAGAACTTTTCCTTAAGCAGTACATGTAACAGTTAAGTGTGATTCGTGAATCTACCCAAACACCGGAAAAACTGAGAGACCTTGTGTCTGGTGACTATGAGGTGACCATTAAACCTGGAGTTCGGCTGTATGTGCTGGTTTTCCGGAGAGATTGGAATGAGCCATGAACACAGAGTCCCTTAATAACCAGGGCGTCGCCTACTGCCGTTGAAGTGGAGGGTCGGTCCATGTGCTATCATCTTAATCACAGTACCCAAGTGTTTGCAGAGGCACAGGTGGACTCTGTGGTTGAGGTAAATCAGGGAGGAGAAGGGGTTGTGATGATTGGACGGAGACGGCTGGGACCCGTTATTCCTTTGCGTGACCTGGGGCAGTCGGAGAGTGAGGTTTGTGCCTCTGAAGCCGTCGTTGATGCGGTTGGGAAAGGAAAATTTTATTCCTGTTTTGTGTGGCTGTGGTCGAATCGGGGGTGGTTGTTGGTATCTCTCTCCCCCAACCAGAACCTTTCTCTTCCTGTGCTGACCTGGGGACCATTAATTGCACGGATAGGGCGGATCTCGCTTGGTAGTGCCAATCCTTAGCACGGAGTGCCCAATAGGCACAGGGGTTGAAGCCCCCATCCGTCGTGTTTGTCTCCTGTAATAATCATCGGTATCAGTGGGGAAATGTTATGGTGGCCATGCTGGCTGGGCAGGACTGTTTCTTGTGGACTAAGTCGAAGCCATTGTACTTTGTCGTTCCTGAATCCTATAATTCTTCCACTTGTTCTCCATGGAGCCGCCAGCGTCAGTTTTAGCAGGTGATTAACCTGAATCACTCGCCACTGTACGTGCCGCCCTATTTTGTTTTCCGGTGCTTCCTCATCCAGGCGTCCACAATTTATTGTTACGCTGAGTCTGCGTGGCAGCATCTTTGAGAGTGTTGTGGTTATTTTACTCCTTGGACTACCAGTAAGAAAAACCTGTCGCTTTGCGTGGCTGAGTTTGAGTTGCAGGACAGTTTGAGCTTTTAGTGTTTTCGACGTGCAATGCCCCCTGTCATGCTCTTCCACGAGGTTGTTGTCTCGCCACCGGCTCAGTTTGATGCTTTGTCTGTGCCGAATTTGGTGTTGGAGTATGACTGTTTAAGTGTAATAAAGGAAATCAGTGTGGTAATGATGATAAGTTTGGAAAGGCAAAGCAAGCATGATTGGTTATGCTAATGTTATCCGATACGTACCGAAACAAGAACTGTATAAATCACAGACGACAAAAAAGCTTGTGCGCTGGCAGGAAGGACATTTTGCTGATTGCCACAACTTTAATTTTGCAAGAGTGAAGTTTAATTTCAGTGAAGGATTTAGAGGATTTGTAGCTCGAGTTGCAGATGAAGTCGTGTATTCTTTCGCCAAGTGGATGTTTTCTTGTAAATGTTTCATCGCCTCGCTCGGTGACACCATTAGTCCGTCTTGTGTAAACTGTCAGTTGTCTGTTTTACCTGATATTTATGTGTGTTAGTACTTCCGGTCGGGCATCTGAGTGGTCTCAATGCAGGGTCCAGCTTAATCTGTCTATTGAATGAGTTCAGCTTGGAATGCGAGTTTTCAAGGAATTTGCTGACATGTCTCCATCTTGCCTGAGCTCGGATGGTTACACCACCCGTATCTGGACTCGAGTCCTTCGTTGTCTCTGTGTTTGAAAATGAGGGAGTGTTGTTTGTATCTGGCATTCGTGAACTGATATTCTTCCACTCGTATGATAATTTTTATTCCTGTTTATACAATGTAGTGTTTAACATAGTCTTTGCAGGGCATCCTGCAGATAACGTTCGTCAAGTTGGATGTGAGTGTCAGTTCTTTAAATTTTGTGATGAGCTTGTTGAGAATATTCACTCCGGCCACTCAGGTTCCCAAGTGTCCATTATCGGATAGTTGTCTCTGATATGCGTTTGATGTGCTGTAAGGTCGCTATGCTATCTGGTCGCAGATTCCTTGGGCTTGTCCTTTTAATGCCAAGGCTCGTGCTTTGAGGGTCCCCGTTTCGATTAAATTCATTGAACAGGTGTTCTTGCTCTGCCTTCTGGAATTGTGTGTTGCTGAAGTCTGTCCTTGCAATTCAAAAAATGTCCCTATGCAAGTCCGACTGTGGGTACTTGGGTAGGAAATGTTACAGTTAATTATTTGCACAGTATGAGTGTTCTGCCTGTTCTCACTGATCTGGAGTTCTTGGGTAAGTGTGAATTCCTCTAATACATCCAGAACGGGACGTCTGCTGTAGTTATCCTCTTCTTTAATGAACTTTGTTCTGGTCAGGATCTTATGTTATTCATGTGTAGATTTGTATCAATCCAGATTTGTATGTAAAATGACAATCATGATATCAGCTACATAGTGGTTCCAGAATTTCGGTTGTATGATGGGGAAGGCCGTCCATTGAGAAAATGGTTAGAAGGATATTGCCAGCGTTGGTGTGTTGGATCTATTGGCAGAATATGAATCGGCTGATATAATTTTCCCTGTAATGTCGGAGGAAGTGTGGTGATCTTATACAGGTTTTTAAAATTATGAGGGGCGCAGTTAGGGTGAATAGCAATTGCCAGTACAGGGTAGTCCAAAACTAGCGGGCATAGGTTTAAAGGGATTTTTTAGAGGGATCTCTCTGCAACAGAGGTTGATGTGCCGATGGAATGAGCTGACAGAGGAGGTGATGGTGGCTGCTTAATTAATAACTTTTAAGAGGCATCCAGATAGATATATGTATACAAATGTTTTGGAGTGAATTGGAAAAATGTTTGCAAATGGGACTGGTTTAATTTAGGATATATACTTCGCGTGAATGGGTTGGACCAAGAGTCGGTTTCCATGCTGTTCACCCCTATAACTGCAAAGTACAGAATCAATATTGCTGACTCTGAGTAATGGAAGAAATCAATAACATCTTCAATAAGTCTATGTTCAGAATTTTACCAACGTCTCCAGCAAAAAAAAGATTCTCCAGCTCACATTGTTCAATACACGGCATTTTCGGAGCCCCTTGACGTCAGAATTATCGATTTTGGGTTAAGTTTTATTATCAAGCTTTATTCAGTCTCCACGTCCAGAACCGCACTCAACTCATCAGGATATACACGAGTAAAACAGAAAGACAGGTATCTGACCTCTTTTGAAACACATAGATTGTTGTCTTTCTTTGTCTCTCTCTCTCTCACTCTCTGTCTCTATCTATCTTTTGCAGACATACCTTCACTTTCTGCCTTATAACATGAGTCGAGAGGAGGCGGACGAGGAGATGAATCTTAACGTAGGTACATACGAGGTGTCATGGTTTGGTAAGGTAAATCACACCACGGCGTACACACTTAATGTAAGACTGATTGCTCATTCTTACTTCAAGTCAATGTGTACAAACTTCCACAAACATCGAGAGGGATTCACAACCAGAATCAGGAAGTCTCAAATAGCATCTGTAAAACAGTGTAATCACCTTCAAATCATTACTGTGAAAGTTAGCGCATATTGGATTTGGAAAGATGGGGAGAAGCACTTAGCACAGCCAGTGATGCTGATTATCTGAGAACGTGAGATCATGATGTTTCAATATCGTAAAATTTCGTTCGAAAACCAGAAAGTGAATCTACGCATAAAACAAGGAACGGGAATGACTGGGAGTGGAATAAAGGTGAACTTAATAGCATTATGATTTGCTGGATGACACTGCAGACGTCTGGTCTCGTGAGGCTATTACAGCTGAGAGGCACTAATTTAAAATGATACAGTGCTGGCCTCGCCAATTTCCTGCACTGGCACCAGGTTATGTTTTGTTTGCTTTTCAGTTGCCATCAATTACTCTGAATTTCTCATGTTCGTCACGTCGATCAGCCAGTACTGCATACGGTTGTACTCCCAATCATACGGCTGTACTCCATTCAGAACGATTATGCAGAATTTCAGAGGGACAGGTCGATTTCCAATCAATCGTTGAGCAGTTTGTAAACTTGATAAAAGTCGATGATGGAAAGAAGGGGATGAAATTATTCATTTTACTTTTCTTGGTGCAGTTGTGCAGCGGTCGTAAATTCTGGTGTGGCTTTGTTATTACTGCAGAATTTTTCCACAATCAAGTGGCATGTTCTGAATGTAGGTCAGATATCAAGACTTCAATGTTCAATAATGTTTCAGAGGCGAGTTATAGACAGAACGCAGAAGGGAAATTTCTATGTATTTATTCCCTAATCGGCAGTGGACGGATTGAAAAAAGCTAGGGCAACAAAAGCAGGAATTCATAGACAGCAGATTCTGAATATTAGATTTTTTTAAAGTTTAATTCAATTTCTACCATCTGGTCGTTGACATTTTGCTTATTTTTTTGAATAAGTAAGAATCTGTAGGTACTATGAATAATTGAAGATTAAGAATTAATAATCTTGTATTATACCAAGAGATCAAAATCCTCTTCTTCCCTATCAGCGAGCGGTTAATTCTTGCTTTTAAAATTTCACCTGTGGGATGTGGACATCAGTCATTTATCAGAGATCATAAAGATGGAGAGAGAGAGAGAGAGAGTGCGAGAGAGAGAGCGAGACAAAAAGGAACAAGTGCTTAGAGGAACAGAACATTATAGTACGTGAAGAGAACTGCAGAGAGACATAGTGTGTTCTGTTTAGTTGGTTGTATCTTCGGACGTGGTGCATATTAACATTTCATTGCAGATTGTTCTGTCCTGTTCCATTGTATGTATCCTTGGTCCTCTCAGTTGTGTCCAAAAGATGATAACAACTGAATAGTTGCTCAGTTGGCTTTCGAGAGAGGCCCAGAGAAGAGGGACGGAATGCTTTACAGTGGAAGTTTCAAGACGTCGGAATGGGATCAGAGCGTGTGATGTGGCCGAAGGACATTCCGCAAATTAGTTCAGACTGAAACCTCAGCACTACTGCCTTCATCACAATTTTATATCCGTCCATTCAAAGGTCATGGGAGGCGCTGACCAGTCCGGAATTTATCTCTCATTGCCCCCTTTGAGAAGGTGGAGGCTGGGAATTCCTTCCTGAACCGCTGCAGCCCGTCTTCTGCAAACCGACCCAAAGTAAACCGTCAGGGAGCGAATTCGATTTTGACTGAATGACTCTGACGGAATGAACAATATACTTCAAAGTCAGTAGTGAGTCGCTTTGAACGGAATTTTCAGTGAAGTCGAGTTTCCATTGATCAGTCACAGTTCTCCTTCCAGGTTTAAGTCAACTTAGGTTTGAATATGTTATCTATCATTCCTCTGGTCATGCTTCAGAGACGTATGAGATGTGCATTTAGTATTGACACGAAACTGTGATTCTGTGAAGCTTTCTAATTTGAAGCTGAGAGGTGCAACGGTTTTCCTGCCATTTCTGATCATTAACATCCACTCAAATCCCGCCTCACCCCCAACCACCGTAAGAATATGATGCATACAAGTCAACTTTAAAATCTGGAACATGACACAGGTTTTGAATACTGGAGTTCAAAGCTTCATTCACGATTGGAAAGCTGTGAGTTAGGGCTCAAATGGATAAGCATAATCAAGAACAGCTCAAATTACAGCGACTGCAGTTAGTTTTAGACACAGCCTAAGCTGAAAGTTTCCAGATCCCATCTTTGCTTTTCTGTGATTCTCTGAATGTCATGGCAGCATCAATAGAGAAACAGTAGGCATCTACTGAGCAACACAGTTTCTTCATTTTTATAATCTTCATTTCTGCAAACCCTCCAGTTCAATATCATTGTATGGTTACACTTGCAAAACAGCGATGAGACGGGTCTAAACATTAACTAAACCTCTTGAGATTGAGTCATGATCAGTGTTGCGAAGTTATTGTGCGTACAATTGGAAAATTGTGAAATGCTGAAATGCTTGATCCCTTTGAAAGATAATGTTTTTGTGTTGTAGTGCTTAGAGTTAAAATGGACGTTTACATGCTGATTTAAAATTTGCAGGAACACAGAGAGATGCAATTGAAATATTCTGTATGAAAAATCCAAGCTGCATCATTTATCAAGACAAATAGCTTCCTTTTGATAAAAAAAGCCAATAAATTTAAAACAGGCAATTATGTTACAAAAAAGTATAAAATTTAAATCTGATGGACTGACAATCTTCGACAAATCCGAATGTGATATTATCCATAGGTCATCAAGGTTATAAAAGATGAGCATATTTGAAAAATCGAGCGAGAGGGAACAGGCAGACGGCAAACGATAACAGTTCATTCAGAAAGCATCACTGTTTTACCATGGTAACAGGGCACCATGACAATAGAATCTACAGGGAAAACAATCCTGACAATTCGGTGAGTGAAAAGACCCAGGAAGCTCCACATTGCACGTAACACAGCTAAAATGTAGTGAGACTTCATTCTGTTGTTTTCATATATTACTGGATTTTGCATAAACGGGAACAGAGTACTATTTGAGTTTTGCATTATTCGGCAGTAGCTGAGTAGTTAGAGGACAACTGTTTGGTCTGTCAATAATTCAGTTAACTTGTCATTGTCAGAGTTATATAAATAATTTGTCACTTTCAGACTTTGAAGTAAGGTTCAGGGATATGTGCCACTTAAATAGCAGAAGTTTCTGCAATTATATCACTCCTTACTCTTGTTTATAACGGATTATCGGACGAGGTGCTTCGCTTTTGATGATTGGTTTGTAGTTCACGGAGAGTTCAAACCCCGCGTTATGGAAATTCTAAAGGCAGTGTTGCCCCTATCTTCGATGAGTAAATATTAAATAATTCAACTGCACCACATCAGTGGTGGAGTCGGGGTGTGTGTGTGGGGGGAGGTGCGAGGACAGGGGTAAAGTGATGGGAGCCAAACTGTCACTTACAATTATCATGTTATTAAGAGTATTTCAATGGTGGACATGGATTGTCACGGAAGGGTTTTGAAAGAGACAATTGGCTGTTTTATTCTCCAGTGCAAAGGAAACCGACGTAAAACATTTCAGAAGTTTAGTGGTTTGCTCATTCGTGGGAATTGACTGCAATACATAATCATATGAACAGTGACTGAATGCTGGATTCGTGGAATACGCATAAGATTCACAATCCAAGACCACCACGTTCATGCTGTGTAGACTCGCATTTAAATCTTATCACAAAAGTCTGATATCAAATATTTAAATATTGTTAAATATCAGCGCACTAAGAAATGTGAAAGGAGGAAATATTGATGTGTTCCTCTCGAATATTATTCCTCTTGAAAATTTATCTCGATCACAAACAACTTTGTTCCCAGCACAGATAACGGTCGAATATCACTTCTTACCCTTCTCCATTTTGAGAAACTCCCTTCCATTTCAAGTCTCTGACTCCTGTTGTCAAATGTTGTAGGCGTGTACTGTACGTTCAAGAGAGAGTGAATGATGTGTTGCACTGACAGACAATAAGCGGCGATCATATGTCGAGTTAGAGAGAGAGAGAACTGGAAAATATGTATCGCGTAATGTCCCACAGAGCGAGGAATCAAACCAAGATTTTGTGGATTTCGATGTGCCTCAAAATACGCTGAACAACAAATATTTCCTTGAAGAATGGGATAGGTTAGTGAATTACCTGTTCCAGGAGCAAAGACCATAGTTGAAATGTATGTTGCAGGGTGATGAGGACATGTGCAGGATTAAGATGCGGTGAACCAGTGCAATTGTGCATGAGTAAGAACGAGGGAATGCTGTGCTGTTAAAACAAACCATCTACAAGAATAATACTTTCAAAGCTACACAGGTCCAGAAGGAACGGGATGCGATGCTCAATGAGATAGCAATGAACAAAGAACAAAGGATCTTACACGACAGGAGCAGGCCTATTGGCCCTCCATGCCTGTGTCGATCCAGAACGTCTCATCGAAACCTGCTGCCTATTTACTCTGGATTTTTATCTCTTTGCTCCCTGCCCATTCATGTATTTGTCGATCTCCCTCAAACGTCTCACCTTGAACATGTGACCCCGAGGGAAAAAGTATTTTGCTATCCAACCTGCCAATATCTCTCATGAGTTTGTAAAAGTTAATCAGGTGGGCACTCAAAAGCAGTCATTCCAATGAAAATAATGTTAATCTACTCAAACTCTCTTTATAGCTAGCACTTTGAATACGTGGTATCATTCTGGAAAACCTCCTCATATCCACCCCAAATTATGCACATTCATCTGGTAATGTGGCGACCGGAACGATATACCTTATTCCACATGTGCCCGAATAGCTATATCAACCCGTGCCAACTGTTGTAACCTACAGCTGACTGATGAATGCAAGTATGCCACCTGCCTTCTTCACTACCTTATCGACCTACGTTGCCAGGTTCAAGATAAGTCTATCTGAACATCCAAGTATCTGTTTCCATCAATTTCCATCGGGCATTTCTATTTTCGGTAAATTTCACTCGGGAATTGGATCTTCCAAAATTCAACACCTCGCAATTGCCGGATTGCACTCCATCTGACATTTCTACGCCCAGCTTTTCATTTTATCTCTAATTTGTTTCATTCTCTTACATTACCTTTCACTGTCTGCTACTCCACCAATCGACATTTCGTCTGAAAATTTGCGAATCAGATCACACATACGTTCCTGTTGAATAGTTGTCTCCATCAGAAGCAACATTTTTTCCAGCATGGATACCGGTGTAATAACACGTCTTACACTTCCCCATTTTCAGAAACTCCCTTCCATTACTAGTCTCTGTCTCCCATTGTCAAACAATTTCTCCATCTATTTAGCTATTTCATCCTGGATCCAATGCGACATCACTTTCTCCATCAGCTACTATGCTGAACCGTATCAAACGCTTTGTTGAAGTCCAGGTATATGACATCTACAGCCCTTCCCTTATCAATCAACTTTCTCACTACCTCAAAGAATTCTATTAAAATGATAAACGTCCCTGTGCAATACCATGTCATTCAGCACTAAACCCTTTTACTTCCAAATGGGAACAGATACTATCCATGAACATATTCTCCAGAAGATGTCCTTCCATTGACGTCAATGTCTGTGATCCACAACTCCAGGATTTACCCTGCTATTTTCTGTAACAAGGGAAACAACACGACGAATCACCAGTCCTCTGGAACATCACTAGTGTTCTAAGATTTTGCAAAGATAACTGATAAATCAATAGCTATTTCCTCTTTCGCTTCCCTCAGTAATCTGGGTTACATCCCATCCGCAAGTGAGGACTCGTTCACCTTCATTGTTTTTAGAATACCTTACAGTTTATCCCTCCTCATGCCGGCTTCACCAGAGTAATCGAACGTCTTTCCCAAAACTCAGCATCCTTAATGTCCCTGTTTTGGTGAATACCAATGCAATGCGCTCATTCAGGATCCCATCCATTTTCTCTGACTCTGCGCCTGACATTCCTCCTTTATCATCAAACCACGTTAGGGCGAGTGTTGGACACCAGTTCTGTTACTTCACAAACCTGATGGGACTCGGTTAACATTTGTGGACTCTGTGAAGGTCTAGGCCATAACAATATCGGAATCCAAACTAATTTAAAGGTAGGAGGACAGTGTAGACAAAGTTGGGCATGCCACTTACATCACCAAATTGGAGTTACTGCGTGATTATTGGCAGGTACTTATAAGCGAAAGTAAAAGGCGTTTAACTGTTTGAAACCCCAAACAGGCGATATAAATTCAAATTGATGTCTTTTAGAATGAAGAACACACTGGCCACATTCGAAAGATTCATGAACCGGCTTGAAGCTGGATAAAAAAGAAACTGTGCAGTCAATTTGTATGATACAGTGATCTTTCGTGAATCATGCATACATCACGTGATACAGTTGGCAGAGCACTTTGAATCAATTAAAGAACCAAAAATGTCAATAAAAGTTAACAGAACTAATTTCCTAAGTCAGAGTTGACGATCTTGGGTCATAGAATAGGTGTTGGAAGGTCGACACCACGGAATGGAAAAACGAAGACAATTGAGAAATTTCCACGATCAGCCAATGAGAAAGAGTTGCTCACTTTCTTTGGAATTAGCAGATTCGACCATTCCCATTGAAAAGGAATTATTGTGTTTGTGACTGGCTTGACACCATTTTAAGATCTGTGTCGCAAACAATGTATCCGGGTCAGTTGTGCAAAAGTATGATAATTGTCTTCCATTCTTGGAATGATTTAAAGGCAAGTCTATGAGAATATTTTGTTGGAGTGTTATGATACCAGCTTTGAATTTACAAACTGTACATGTTGTTTGTCATAAAAATGTGATCTTAGGTGAATGTCATGTGTAAACAATTACAAGGAGATAAAGAATTTGGAAAGAAAAAGAAGCCATCTTTTCATTATGACTGTTCATTTGGGGAGGAGCTATGAAGTTGAAGGCGCATACCGCAGCTTTAAGAGAGGGTCAGTTCTGTTTGTCACTGAGCACTGACAAGCGTTTGTCGTATGAGGCACGAGCAGTCTAAGAAAGAACTGTGAAATTGAGAAAAAGTAACGTCTGGCTTCGAAACAGACGTCTCAGTTGGTTATGCCTTCAAAAACAATTCAAATTTAAACAATCAGCTTAAATTATGTCCCAGGTTACAAAAACCCAATTGATTTTGAAATTGCTCATTTGCCAATCACGAATCAATGACATGATCCCATGCTTGGGCCTTTAAAGTAGCAGGCATTTTGGAAGTCAGTCAGAATGGAAACGGCCATGGAGGCAGACCGCCATTCAAAAGAGTCTCGACCAAAGATACCTTTTCCATTGAAAACATCGTTGCAGTAAACAAAAGAAAATGATCGAAGGAGGTCATCAGGAGGAAGAAGGAGGACAGTGGCGATGACACACGCTGTGTGGTTTTCCAAGTCAGTTGATTTAACTTTAATGCATCTTTTTACTGGAACAGTATATTGTTACAGAGTTTCAGGCACATAACGAATATTGTAAAGTAAACACGCTTAGAGTTGGAGATAGCTATTGTTTCATATTCACTTTAGACTTCAATCATGAATTGTTGCTTCTCTTTCTTTGAGTACTGGAATTTGTGAGTTCTCTGTCACTCATAATTTAACATGTTAGGAGACGAGGTGAAATTTTCTGAATGTTTGGTTTAATAAGCCGAATGGGCCACTGCAGTGTTGTCACAAATCAATCACTCCATACCAGGAGTGTGAAGTTGCTTTCTTTCGAACACGGGAGATTGATAAGTAACCTGACGAGAATATATCAGTCCTGAGAGATTTAGACAGGTCGAGAATAACGAAAATTATTCTTGATGTCGATATAAACTGCCGGGTGTTGGGCAGCGGGGTTGAATATACGTAGGGGTTGTTTGAAAAGGACATGAACTTTCTTTTAGTGAAGTGGCGGCCCTCTGGAACTCACTGTCCGGTTGGCAGATACCAAGAAATAATTGAGGCAGTATTTCAAGCAAACATACCAAGGGTTATTGGCTTGCAAGATCATGACTCCCTTAGAGTATTGAAACTAGAAATGGACATGACTCCTCACAGAGGACATTTTGGCCCTGGAGGTAGTTCCGTGCAGTTTTACGTGCGTGATACCAGGATGTCAGTGTTTACGCTCTGAAGCGAGAGTAGAAAAATTATTACGTTTATTCTTTATAATTTAGAAGGTTATGCGGTGATCTAATCGATATCTTTACGATATCATCAATGAAAGTCAATTTCAATAAATATATAGAATTTTCACAGATTGAAGCTGAAGTCAGAAATGTGGTGGCGTAAAATACTGAAATTTCTTCAGGAACATAATTTGGATCGACTTCCACCCTGTTAACTACAGCGATTCCGGATAGCCATCTCCTCAAGAACAATTTGTGCCAGCCAATTAAACTAAATGCAGCGAGCGACGTCCATGTAGTATTCTAAGGACTTCTCTCAGTTCATTCAGGAGAGATTTTAGAAAGCAACTTACACGCTAAGAGTACGAGAAAATGAGATCTCTGTTCCTCAAATGGATGTCGATGCGAATTCAACTGTTGTACTTGAACGTGAAAAAGGCGTATTTTTCTATTGCAAGTGTATCAAGGATATGGACTCAAGGCAGTCTCCTGTAAAACGTTGCATCTCCTCCAACGAAAGTGACTGGAAGTCGGAGGACAATATAAAACTAATAATTGACAGCAGCGGTAAGACACAACTGGCGTTAGGTTGTAGGAGAATTTAAACAAAATGATAAAATGGGGATGTCAGTGTCAGATTCAATCGAACACTTACATGTGCGAGGTGATCATCTTTGAAATAAAGAGTAAGGTCTGCGACTACTGAATGAATACCAGGTCATACGGTCGTTCAAAGGAATAGAGGGAGTGTTGGCTGCTTCATCAAAATCTCTGAATGTCAGTTGTCAAGCTAATATTGTAGTCAATTAAGTACCTGGGACGCTTGTCTTAACTGTTTTGGTAAATGTTATAGTTTCAAGAGTGTGATGTTGGAGCTTTAAAAGACTTGGTAAGAACACAGGTGGATTATAATGTGCACTTCAGGTCTAAATACTATGGGAATGATGTGCTTGTCCTGTCGGAGGTTATCGAAGTTGAAATCAGAAACGAGCTGAGACAAACATGAGGGAACGAGTGTCTTCAGGAAATGCTGAAAATTTGCTTGGCAAATCGTAATTGGGAACACGAAAATAGGTGCGAAATTGAATAAGTACTTTGTGTCGGTCGTGCTAGAGGAAGTGACGAATAATATCCCACACATTCAAGAGATTTGGCTGCAGAGATGAGTGTGGTTGCCATCACCAAAGAGAAGATGCTAGCAAAACTGAAAAGTCTGAAATTGAATAAATCCCTGAACCAGGTGAGCTACATCCTCGAGTTCTGAAAGATATAGTTGAAGATATAATGGAGGCTTCAGTAGTGATCATGCAGGTGTCATTGCAGTTAGGGAGGGCTGGGGTATCGATATTGTAATACCCCTGTTGAAGAAGGGAGAAAACCAAAAATAATGATGATGATTAGTCTGAAATCAGCACTTTGGAAGATTTTGGAGTCCATTATGAAGATTTCTGAATGGAGCCATCGAGATGCACAGCATGAAAACAGACCCTAAGGTTCAACCTTTCCATGCCGATCAGATATCCCAACCCAATCTACTCCCATCTGCTAGCATCCGGCCTATATCCCTCCAAACCATTCCTATTCATATACCCATCCAAATTCTTCTTAAATTTTGCAATTGTACCAGCCTCCACCACATCCACTGGCAGTTCATAACATACACGTACCAACCTCTACGTGAAAAGGTTGACCCTTATATGTTTCCCCTCTTCAACCAAAACATATGCTCTCTAGTTCTGGACGCCCGTACCCCAGGGAAAAGACTTTGTCTGTTTCCTCTATCCATACCCCTCATATTTTTGTAAATCTCTGTAAGGTCACCCCTCAGCCTCCAACCCTGCAGGGAAAACAGCCCCTGACTATTTAGCCTCTCCCTGTAACTCAAATCCCCCAACCCTGCCACCATCCTCGTGAATCTTTTCTGAACCCTTTCAAGTTCACAACATCTTTCCGATAGAAGGAGAACAGACTTGCATGCAAAATTCCAACAGTAGCTTAACCAATGCTATGTTAAGTCGAAACATGACCTCCCAACTCGTGCACTCAATACTGTGTCCAATAAAGGAAAGAATACCAAACGCCTTCTTCACTATCCTATCTACCTGCGGCTCCACTTTCAAGGAGCTATGAACGTGCACTCCAAGGTCTCCTTGTTCAGCGTGGTATAATCGGGCAAAATCATAATTATTTCATCACGGGAAGGTCATGCTTGATAAATAGAACAAAGAACATAGAAGGTACAGCACAGTATATGCTCTTTGCCCCACGATGTTGTGACAACCATTATTCCTAATCTAAATTAAAATAACCTAACATGCGCTCCCTTCATTTCACTGTTGTCCATGTGCATGCCCAGTTGTCACAAAAAATTTTCCGGAGTGAATCTTCTTCCACCAATTCTGCTGGAAACGCATTCCATGTGCTCACAATTCCTGCAAAAAGAACCAACCTCTAAATTCTCCACATTACGTTCTTCCTCACACCTTAAAATTATGGAACCTCGTTGGAGTCAATCCTGCCCTGGGGAATAGTTTCTGGCTATCGTTTCTATCTATGTCTCTCAATACTTGTGCACCAAGATCTGGTCATCTCTCTTACTCCATCTGAGAAAGATCGGTTAACCTCCCCTCGTAAGGCAATCCCTCCTGTCCAGGCAGCATCTTGGTAAAGCTTCTTTGTACCCTCTCCAAAGCCTCCACATCATTCATATAATGGGCGGACCTAAACTGGACACAGTATTCCAAGTCTCACCAGGGTGCTGTCGTGGTGCAGCAAAACCTCGAAGATCTTAATCTCGACCCGTCTATTAATGAAATCCAAAACAACAAACCCTTTCTGAACAAACTTATCCAGTTGTGTGGCAACTTTGTGGGATCTATGCACTTGAACACCAAGGTCCCGCTATTCCTCCATACCGCCAAGAATGCTATCTTAATTCATATGTCAGCATGCAAGTTCGAATTTTTAAAATACGTCAGTTCACAATTACTCATGTGGAACTCCATTTACCATTTCGAGCTCAGCTCTGCATTCTGCCAATGTCGCGCTGCAGCCTGCAATATTTCTCAATCCCATGAATGGCAACTCCTGCCTTTGTGTCATTGGCATACTTATAAACACACCTGTCAACCTCCTCATCTCAGTAATTTATAAAAACTACAGAAAGCAGATGGTCAAGAACAGAGCACTGCGGAACGCCACTCACCACTGACCTCCAGGCTGAATACTTTCCATTTCTAATCACTCTCAGCCTTCTGCAAGCCAATGAATTCTGAATCCAAACAGCAAAATCTCCCTGCATCCTATACCTCCTGACATTATTCGTAAGTCTATCATGAGGACTCTGATCAAATGCCATGCTGAAATCTATGCACAGCATATCCGCTGCTCGACCATCACAAACCTTATCTCGTCAACTCCTCAATCAACTCAGCAATATTTGCGAGGCAAGACCTGCCCCTCACAAAGGCATGCTTTCTGCCTTTAATCACGTTATGCCTTTCCAAATACTCATAAATACCTTCCCTCAGAATTCATTCCAATAAACCTTGCTGACCACATACTTAAGGCTGAGAAGTCTTTAATGCCTAGGGATTTCACGACTCTCCTTCTTGAAAAGAGGAACTGCATTCACCTCCCTCCAATCCCCTGTTATGAGTCCCGAAGGACAAGAAATAAAGAAATTCGCTCGTGGCTCAGCAACTTCCTTTGCCGCTTCTCACACGACTTTGGATTAATCTGGGGACTTATCAATTTGAATGTTTGCCAAAATTTCCTGCATATAAACCTCCTCAATCTCGATCTGTTGAAGCCTGTTTCCCCACTCCTCAAAGTTCTTATACACTGAAACCTCCCTTTCCTGAGTGAAAACTGAAGGAAACAAGCCATTCAGGGTTCTTCCTTTCTGATCAGCCTCCATATAAAAGGTCCCTATACCATCCCTGATCGACCCTAACTGCTCCTGCACAATGAGGAAAGCGGAAAACAATACTCCAAGTGTGGGCTCAGCAATGGCATCTGCAACTATGACATAAGTCTGCAACTTTGATATGCAATGCCCTGAACGATGAAGACCAGTGTACCGAAAGCTTTCTTCACTGCCCTGTCTGCCTTTGACTCCACTTTCAGTGAATCATTAACCTGAACTGCAATGTATCTCTGTTCCACTCGACCTGTTCAGGCCCTACCATTCACCTTGAGATTTTTACCTTGATTTGACTTTACAAAATGCAAGTTCTCACACTTATCTGCATTAAACTCCATTTGCCATTTATCAACACTCTTCACCAGCTGGTCAAGGGCCTGGTGAAATTTCTGACAACGTTCCTCATTTTCCACGATATCAAATATTTTAGCATCATCAGCAAAATTGCAAGTCATGCCTTGTACATTTTGAAATAAAATCTGTGTTGCAGATAACAGAACAATAATGAGCCCAGCTCTGTCCCCCGAGGCACTCCACTATTCACAGGTCTCTAGTCGCATAAACATCTCCTCAATGTTACCCTCTGCTCCCGACCATGAAGCCAATTTTGCGTCCAATTTACTACCTCCCCCTGGATTCCATACGATCGAACCTTTCTGAGCAACCTATCACATGAAACCCTGACCAAAGGACTTTCTGATGTCTATAGAAAATACGTATACCTCCATGCCCTCACCAAGCTTCCTGATCACTCCTGCTCCTTATCAAACTCTGTCTTTCTAAACGCATGCATGTCTTATCTCCCAAGATCTTCTCACGTATGTCACTACCTCAGATGTTTGGCGAGCTGGTCTTCAGTTGTCTGATTTTCTTTGCAGCCTTTCTTGAATAAGCACCCAAACGTCACCGCGTTCCACACTTCGTGAACCTCACCCATTGCTAACGATGTTGCAAAAATACCAGCCAATGTCCTCGCAATTTCTCTATGTCCTCTGCAGTGTTCTTGGAGGTATCTGGTCAGGACCAGGAAATTTCTAGAAATACTGTAGTCTGAGAAACGCATCTATTTCTTTCAGGTGCAAGCAAGAAAAGGACAGCTTTATAATGATGTTTAACATAACAAATTAAATATTAACTTAATCATTAGAAGTGCCTTGAGAAGAATTTCAGATATTGTGGAAACATAAGAACTCTCAGGAGTTTGCGACACAGAAAATGAGTGTTTTAAAACTGATAAGTAAAACAAAAAGGGTCATATATGCACAGAAATATGCCGGGCTGCACGACGTTTCAGTGTTTAGCACTGTTCACTCACAGTGCTAGGGAAACGGGTTCGATTATAGCCCGAGGCGACTGTCTGTGTGCAGTTTGCACATTAACCGGTGGCTGCGTGGGTCTCCTCTGGGTGCCCTGGTTTCCTCCTATAATCCAAAGATGTGAAGATTAGGTGAATTGACCATGCAAAATTGCCACACAATTTTAAGGTATGTGTCGGTTTAGTGCACTAGACTGGGAAAAATGTGGAGTAATCGGGTAATGGATACTTTGGGCGGTCCGTGTGGACTTGTTGGGACGAAGACCTCTTATCATACTGTAGCGATTCCATGATTTTATCATAGAGCAAGTGAAAAACTGCACACATTTACAATCTGTATTTCAAAGTAATCAAAATAAAAGCACGGTCAAGTGTGGAAATTCGTTATCGGAATAGAAGAATTTATTGTGGAGAATAGGGAAGTGGCTGTGAAAATAAACAGTTACTTTGCATCGGTCTCCATGGAGGAAGATCCAGTAAAAACACCCAGAACGACTAAGTGATCATATAGGGCTTGTGGAACGAAAGGCATGAGTTCTTTTCGTATCAGTAACAATGTAATACTTGAAAATGTAGCTGGATTGAGCATTGTTAAGTCTGACAATCTATCACAATGTCAGAAATAAGTCTGCAATTGAAGTACTAATTACGTGCTTCATTTTCCTATATATACACAGAGGCATGACGCCACTGTAGATAACTGAAACTTTGTAAACGTGATCAAAGCATTTAAGATGAGTGGAAGGGATCCAACCATCTACAAAGAGAAGATGAGACAGTGGGGAGGACTGCAGTCCAATTGGCTTAACATCTGTAAGGACATTGTTGGAATCTATTATATTAGGATGTGTGACTGAATATTTTGAAATTAATAGTAACATTGGAAAAAAACTGATATGCATTTCTCATAGAGAAGTCATACTTGATACACTTCAGAATTATTTGAAGTTGTGTCTTGCAGCAAAAACATTGAGGAACAAGTGGAAGTGGAAAATGTAGATTTTCTGAGGTTTTCTTTCAATAAGAATTTGCGCATGAGTTTGTAAATAAAATTAATGTGAAGGTTACTTGGAGCAGTATATTTAATTGGAAAGTTAAATTTACGTTCGCCTTCAATTCAGGGAGTCACACTGCAGATGTAAAGACAACTTGAAGCAGTTTCACAGCATGTTAGTAAGACTGTACCTGAAGTAATGCGTACAGTTTTCGTGAGAAAGTTTATACTGACCACAGAGAATGTGCAAAGACATTCTCCAGATTCGTACTTCAGATGGCGAGGTGACCTGATGAGGAAACTCGGACTGTGTTCTCTCGAGTTTCAAAGAATGGGAGGTAGAGCACAGTGAAACGTGGAAAATACGCAGAGCACGTGTTAAGGTGGAAATGAGCAGAATGTCTCTCTGGCGGTCAAATCCACATTCAAGACAAATTATGGCAGGATAAGCGTAAATTCATTTAAAACTGAATAAGGAGGGAATTATTCCCTCAGATTGGACTGACTAACACAGGGGCATGGAAACCTTCTGTCAGGCAAGACTAGGGAGAATCCCCAGCTAATCTTAGAGTGTATCACGCCAACATAATTAAAAGGGAACAGGTAGGACACATTCGTGACTTGCATAGTGTCATCCTAACCAACTTAGTGGTAGGAGACAGAGGGTGTTGGTAGGAGGCTGTTTGTGCAACAGAAGGCCATATGGTGTACATCGGGATCAGTGTGGCGTCCCTGCTTACTTTTGATTTGAAAGTGCTACTGTTGCACTGGAGTTGACAAAGTGAAAAATCAGTCAACATCAGGTTATAGTCCAATAGGTTTATTCAGAGTCACGAGGTTTCAAAATACACTACCACCTGATAAAGACAGCAGCGCTTAAAAGCTTATGACTCCGAATAAACCTGTTGGACTGTAACCTGGTGTTGTGTGATTTTGAAACTTGTTATGTGTTTTATTTACAAATGATATAGAGGTGAAGGTGGAGGGAGGTGGGGAGAGTGTGAGAAGTAAGTTTACGGTTGTAACAAAGATTGCATAGGTGGTTGGCAGTGAGGAGGAAGGTCTTCTCTCCGGGAAGATACAGATGAAAAGGTCCGATGGGGTGATGAATGACAGATGAAATATTACAGTGATAAATAAGAGGTGATGCACTTGGGAAGAAGGAACCAAACAATGGAGTAGTCAATGAATGTCCGCACACTTGGAAGCTCTGGTGATGCTTCTCCACAGATCACTGAATCCGATAAACAGGTGAATACACAAGTTGAGAAAGTACCAGAGGACCGTTGTTATTGCCTTTATTCATCGAGGTATAGGTTAGAAGAGCTATGCAGAACTTGGATTAAGCCAAGATGGAAGGCCATGTACAGTTCTGGGACCCACATTACTGGAAGGATGTGATTGCACTGGAATGGGTGCAGAGGAGATTCACCGGGATGTTCCCCGGGATGGAGCATATCAGCTGTAGAGAGAGGTTGCATAAACTCGACTTGTTTACTTTGGAGCAGAGAAGGCTGACGATGATGTGATTCAGAAGGATAAGATTACTAGGAGTATAGACAGGGTGGATAGACATTTCCTTTTCATTTTATTCAAAGGGAGAGGGACAAAGGAGGGTTTGAGGATTGGTGAGGATTTTAGGATTGCTTTTCACACAGAGGGTGTTGTGATTGGAAATTCACTGCCTGATAGTGGAGTTGTCACGAGTAACCTCACAACTATTTAAAACTATATCGTCGTGCACATGAAATGTCATAACATTCCCAACGGTGGGCATTGTGTTGAAAATTGGGACTAACGTAGATTGTGCTGTATCTCGGACGGTACAGAAACTATGCTCTAGTGATTGGATGTTGTGGAAGGAAAATGATTGAGCAGTTTAAGACAGGAATTGGTGTGCTACTGAAGAATATAATAACAAGTGTTATAAGAATGAACTTGTAACAGCTTCTCAAAGTATGTCTATGGCAAAATTTTGGAGAGAAAATGTGCAGCTCCCTTCCAGTTTGACTCCAGACAGTGGAAAATAGAGAATAAGGAAATAGCAGTACTATGAATCAAAGATTTCAGTTCTGTCTTCACAGAAGAAAAGTAAACAAAGAAATAAATGTTCCAGTAATGCTATGAAACTGCAGTCTGGTGATGAAAAAGGGAATAGCATGAAATGAGCATTGAATGAATGAATAATTGTTTTAAACAAAGTATTGGGACTGAAATTAACGTGCATAGACAAATGCAACAGAGATTTATGAAATGGGAATCATATTTGAGAAAATGACTTTTAGCAAAATTGTAGAGAAGCAATGAACGCAATACGATTGGATTTTTGGAAAGATTATTGATAAAGCCCCAAGTCTCTTATGCAATTTCGAATCTTATACGACTCGGACTAATATATGGACATGGTATTCAAATGGCAGAGCTGACAGGAAACAATAAGTAGGAATAAAACAATATTTTTTGAGTGGAAGGATTGGAGTATATAGCACAGATCTAGCATTAGGCCACAGAAATTCCCAGTACAAGTCAAACATTTGTTTGATCAAATAAAATTAAACATTTCCCAGCCTGCTGACGGAACGAATGACGTCAAATTGTGAGTGGCTGAGTAGGATGTAAAAAGCACCATGGTGATTGAGGCAATGGAGTGAATGGGCAAATACGTGACACATAAACAGCAACGTTACGCAGTTTGGTTGAGATAATAGAACGACGGCCTACCAATTAAAAAGGGATTTGTTAGAAAATGTTGCACGATAAAGAGAATTATGTTTTTTTGTGTGTTTTCTTCTGCATAGACCTCTGAGGTCCATGTACGGCAGTGAGTTCCGAAGCCAGAAGTCAATACTGGGAAAGGCATTGGCACGCGGACCAGTGTACAGAGTCCCTCCAAATGGGTTGTTCTAAAATTAAAGAGTATCTGGGTCGCTTTGTACAGCAGTCACTGAAAGTAATATTTCAGGAACAGAAAGCAGTTAGGGAGATAAATAATGTGTTAAGCTCAGTTTCAAGGGGAAATGAGTACTGGAGTAAAGGTGTCTTACTGCAGCTTTACAGAGTCTTGGTGAGACCTCACATCAAACTTTGTTCATTATGGTATACAGTTATGGGTTCGTATCAAATAAATAACACAACTGACGTTGAGGGAGTATACAGAAAGATGTCGAGACTGATGTCTGAGATAACAGACTTGTTGTGGGAGCACAGTTTAGGTTGACTGATCCTGTATTCCATGGGGTTTAGGAAATTGAATGCTGATCTCAATGAAATATTCAAAAAAACTCTGACAGGTCGAGAAAGACTGGAAGTAGGGATGACAATTCAGAAAGTGAACGAGGTGAATGACCACGTGGATGATGACGTGAATTCCAGTTCTCCACAAGATTCTCCCCTGGTTTGAAATAAAGTTCCTTTGATATGTAGACTGTAATTCCCAGTTTCAAGTCTTGCAAAGCTGATTGCATTTCTATTTTACCTGAACACACTGAATTTTAGTTTTTTTTTATTCACAGGAGAGTGAAGCTGGGATGTGCCGTTCAGTTGGTCCCAGGAATTGCATCGTGCAACAGGGAACGGGAGCTCGCCTTGCATAAATAAGGTCCACGGTTCACTAACTAAGTTACAGCCAAATTGTATTTAATAAACACGTGTTATAGACAATAGCCAAGACGTGCAGGAGCAGGCCATTCTGCCCTTCGAGCCAGCAGCACATTTCATTATGATCATGGCTGATCATCCTCAATCAGTATCCTGTACCTGCCTTATCCCCATAATCTTTGATTCCACTAACCCTAGGAGCTATATCCAACTCTTTCTTGAAAGTATCCAGAGACTTGGCCTCCACAGCCTTCTGGGGCAGAGCATTCCATGCACCCACCACTCTCTGGGTGAAGAACATTCTCCTCAAATCTGTTCTAAGAGGCCTACCACTTATTGTTTTATAGGAGAATGCTAATAGATGAACAAATTCCAAGAACCGAAAGGATTAATGCATATTTCCTAATTGTAATCCGATTAAGGGAGATGTACACTGTGTGGGAAAAGTGCGTTAACGAGATATTCGGCCATGAATTAAAATGGGAGAGGTTCAATGTGTTGAATGATCACCTCCTTTCCCAACGTTTCTGTGCATTCTTGGGAAAGCTGAGTAAATGTTGTCACGATCTCGGAAATGTCAGGAAGGAGTTCTCTGCAGGTTTGACAGGACTATGCTTCCAATTCCCTTTCCTCATACCGAGGCAGGGGCTGGTTGTTCTGTCAGGTTTTATCCTTTAAGATCGCGGAGCAGTGTGATACAATTGAGAGCCTTGCATGGCCGTTCAGCGACCATTAAAGAGTTTATCACATGACGTGTGTCTGGAATCACTTTTACGTCAGACCAGGAAAGCACGAGAGATTTGATTTCTGAAATTACATTGGGGAAACAAATTGGTGTTCAGAATCTACATTGGCTTCAAGGTCAATGTTACTGACACCAAGTTTTAGATCGTGATATTTTGTTCATGTTTTCAACTTCCACCAGCTGCCAGAGAATTAGTATGTTCTGGATTGGTAATCCAATGACATTTCCACCACACATCTCCACATCAATACACAACGGAAACCAGACTGAGTAGGTTATTGCTGTGCTGTTTGACACCTCTGTTATAAAATAATATCCAACAATTGGACGATTATGATGAGATTGGGTGGGGAGTGGTGGTAATTGTTTACTTTCTAATTATTCTCTTCTTAGGCGACTGGGCATTGTTGAACAATTTTGCACATTGTCAGGTATCTGTCAGAGATGGAGCTGAAATGAAAAATCTTTCCCAGAGGCATGGCTTGCTGTGCAGCATATGTCTTCAGTGCTATTGCAAGAATTAGATCAGGTCCCATTTCCTTTGAAGTGTCTATTGTGTCAACATTTTCTTCATGGCGCGAGCAGCAAATGAATTTCTTTGAAGACTGTAAGCTGTGCTTCTGTGGACATCATGTCGAGAGTGACGTAGATCATCCACTCAACACTTCTGGTTGAGGATGGTGCAAGTAATACATCCTTGTCTTTGACGCTGATACACAGGGCTGTTACATTCTTCATGATGGGGCTATTTGTGGAGCACTCTCCTCCAGTGATTTGTTTAACTGCACGTCGCAATTTAGGACGGGATGTGACTGGACTGCATGGCTTTGATCTGATTTGTTCTTTCAAGTGCGGTTGTTTAAGAAGGTGTCGTCAAGTTTAGGTTCACATGGTTGTGAACCTGGTATGTTTACCCACACTCGTCACTGAACCGTCGATCATCTAAATGGTAATTATCGACTGAGGAATTATCCAGGAAAAAAAGAGTTACATATTGTGGTTTAGTGCAGTTCTGATTGTACCGCTGCTGTGGTCTACAACCCTACATGAATGTGCAGTTTCGAGCTGCAATGCCTGCAATGCAATTGTGCTGTCTCGCTCCCAAATCACATCAAGTCCCCTCGCTCATCAGCCCTGCACACGGGGATCTACTCTGGGTTCTGAATATGGTAACACTTCCATTTGAATATTCTCAATCTCCCTGGTGTCGCGCCTCAAATCTGACACATCCCTCAAAACCATTTTACTGATATTAATTCAACAGTTTTCGTCTCCGGTAGTTCATACTTTTGTTCTAGGTTTGAATGTGTTTCCCTGTGGTTCCCTCTCTGACGATGATTACGAGCTCCGTAGTGTCATTGATGCCAGCTTTATTTTGTTTAAGAATCAGTGAATTTATCCTTTTTATGATATCGTTCATTTCCCGGTATGTGGTGCTCCATGTTGGACACGAACTTTGAGCACCTTTGACACACGTATTTGAAACTTGTTCAAAACACCAGTGCTGATGAAATTAAGCAGGTCTGGCACGATCTGCGCAATGAAAGAACAGTTAATCTTTCAGGTAAGGTAACTCTTCTTCAAAGCTTCTAGGTGTTGTTTTTGTTTCATAATTCCAGTGTCCACACTTCTTGGTTTTGTTGAACATTTATCCTGCTCAATCTGGAGAAACTCAACAGATCTGATTTCATCTTCGATGACAGAAAAACAGAGTTATCCTTTCAAGTCCTGCCTGACTATTCTTCAGAACTGGAAAGGATGGGAAGATTTGTTTTTTAATTCCTTCACAGTAGTGGAGGAGTGGTGACAGGAAACAGGGTGTGTGGAGGTACATTTAAAATACAAACGGGCTTTTAATCGTGTGTGAACGAGAAACAGATATAAAATAGAAAAATTGAGGTTTGAACTAGGGCAATTAATTCTCTCCATTGAGTGCATGTAAACAAAACACGATCATAGGGATCCCAGGAGGGAGATTGCATGAAAAATGGAGGTCAGCCATAATGGGATCAGGCTGTGAAGTGATTGAAATGAATATTACATCCTAGCGGCTGGAACGTACCAACTGTAAAGTGAGGCGTTAGTCGAGCTTGGATTGTGCTTCACTGGAACATGGCAGCAGCCCAGGACCGACATATTAGCATGAGAGGAAAGTAGGTTATTGAAATAGGAAGCAGTGAGAAGGTCAGTGTTGTTCCTACAGACAGAGCGAAATATTCCTCAGAGTCGTGTTTTTTGGTCTTACAAATGTAAAGGAGACTACATCGTGAGCAACAGCAGGACACTGGATTGAAAGGGTGCAGGTCAAATGCTGCATCATGTGGAAGGTTGCTAAGAAATGGGGAATGAGTCAGCGATCTTTCGAAATACCTGGCGTTATTTCTTCTTCGAAGTAGACGACATTTATGCACATTGGGACCTCCGCTCCAACAGCTTCAGTCAAGCTTTTTTGACAGTTTTGTTAAGACTATTTAGTCACACACCTTCCCCACATCTATACAACAGGGTTCAGGTAACAATTTGTTTGTCACATGTGCTTCTGGCCAGGTTGAAACTATTTCGTTGGAGCCAACCACATATTTGCAAGTCTGTTGTTTGCAATAGCTTTGTGTCAGTTTGTTATGCGGTAGATTAACCATACAATCTTCAATGATCTCTATAACTTCCTTGTTTTTTATACTTTCTTTACATATTGAGAAACTCAAGGATTCACGACGCTTTCTTACTGAAATAAAAATCAGTTTGCCGAGCCAATGACGATTTTCTGCATTCTGTGTCCCTCTCTCCTTCAACTGGAATGTTTTATTTGCTAGTCCTCTGGGATCCAAGCTGACTCCAGTGATTCCTGAACGATTGCAGAATGATCACCAGCAACACCTCCACAAACTCCTCAGCTACCTCCTCAGACCAATGGGGTGCAGTCCATCAGGTTGCGTGATTTTTCCGCATTTAGAAATTTCAACATCCCCAGCAACTCCCCCTTAGTGATGGTCACTAACGCACCTCCGCCCACTGACTCTCTTGAAGTTCTGGCAAGCTGCGGATGACTTCCACATTGAATACTGATGCAAAGTGGCTGTTCAATGCCACTGCCATTTCATTGTTACCCAAAACTCTTCAGGCCTCATTTTCCAGGAATCTGACGTTTGCTCTTCTCTCTATATATCTTTTATATCTTAAACAAAACTCTTGCAATCGCCTGTAATGTTATTAACAAGCCTACTTATCGCGGTATATTACCTTCTCTACCCTATTGCTTTTATTAGTAATCCTCCACTGGTATTTAAAGTCTGCTTTTTCCTATGGACTCCCAATAACCTTTCCCACATTGTATGCTTTATCTTTTGATTTTATGCTGTCCTTGACATCCCTAATCACTCATGGCTGCATCATCCTCCCGAGTAAGTTTCTTCTTCTTTGGGATGAATTTCTGATGTTCATCTGAATCATCCCCAGAAACGCCTGCCATTGCTGCTCCATGGTCTTCCCTGCTCGCCTCCCCTTCCAATTATCTCTGGCCAGCTCCTCCCAGAAGGATTTGTAGTCAAATTACTCAATTCTAATCAGAGTATGTGAAGAATAGAGCAATGGATATAAACTGAAAGAAGGAGAACTGAGTAATGGGACACGAGATTGGTTGGAGGATTTATTATCCAGAAACAAAGAAAGCGTGAGAACATAGATGAAGAGATGTCAAAAACGTGAAAACGAGATGAATGGCAGAAGTAGATGCACTTCCGTATTTGTTTTCCCAATTCCTGTTTGCTATGGTCTTTGTGAAGTGTGGGTACAACAGAGTAATATGTTCAAATGCTGCATCTGATGCCAGAATTTTTGAATCCAATAATATGAAAGACACTTTCTGTTGACAGAACCCAGCAGGACAATATGTTTGTTTGCCGGTGGAAAGGCAGTTAACTAAAATAATTTGGGACACCAGAAGCACGAATTTACAACATAAATCCTGACAAGAACGAGACACGAGAGCTGGGAATCCCAGAAAGAGAGAAACGTTGAGAGGATGGGAAAACGACACCTCAGACGAGGATCAAATATTGTTTTATTGTTTTATAAATTTTATACAACCTATACATCACATTTCATTAACTGTGTCTTAGTTGTTTATTTTGAACAATCGTACCTTACTGCACGTCCAGTGATTAAATAGTGGATGTGAAATCATTCTTCCTCCATTTCAAATTGGCCTGTTTTGTTTTCATTTTCACTTGCTATTCCTTCTTCTAAATGCATTATCTTTGTTTCTTTGCATTTTATTTTATTCCATTTGTCAACAAAATATTGGTAACTGGGAGACTAACACTTTACTCCATTCCAGTTTCCATACCGACTGTCTCCTATTCCTTTCTGTTTCTTAACCAATGACACAGACATGCTGTCTCTGACCCTTTACTCCCAACACAAAACTGCAATTGTAAACATAACATTTACTTTCGGGCTAAGGCTAAATCTCTGGGAAAGAAGAGCCGAATATACTGTGCAATAAGATGTTTGCATGTTTAGAAACGAATTAATGAAGTGCATAGTGTTAAAGATAAAATGTTGCTTCATGAAAGTAGTGCGAGGAATGTCCAAAGTAATCTGTATTTCTTATGTTTAGGGCAGTCATCTCCAGAGACAGCTTTTAGACTGATATTTGTTGACGAGGAGGAATCTTAATTTTTGTAATGACTTCTCGATTTGCTCTTAATAGAGTGGTTACGTAAAACATTGTATCTACATATTATAGCAGTGTCACAAAGCATGTGAAGACAAAGCATCAACTTTCTCTGTTACATCTGACATTGTTGGTATAATCGGAGATAGTCGGTAAGACCAAGAGCAGGCGGTGTCAGTACACCTCCCAGACCAGCTCCTGTTGTTACAATAAATGTTTTGCAGTGATGGGGTTAAGTGGAGATTCTGTTCAGTGACTGTAACTGACATCAGTCTCCATGGAATCCAACTGAGTCACTGGAGGCTTTCCCTCTTCTACTAGTAAGGCACTTTTTAAATTATATCAGCGAGAGCATCATCCTCAACGCAATTGGAATTAACTGCTCCGGAGAGTGGGAGAGATCAAAATCTGAAAGCAATAGACTGGAATGTTCCAACATGGATCAGAATCTAAGAAAAACAGATTGTAAGGTTCCAACAATCGATCAGAATCTGAGAATATTAGACTGGAATGTTTCCGCATTGGATCAGAATCTGAGATCAATGCACTGGAATATTACAAAAATGTACAGGAGTTTATCTAGTTGTCTGTTCTTACTTTCTCTGGATTGGATATGGTTAACATGGCGGATACGATGTGTACTGAAAATTATTCAGGCAGGTTACTTTCCCATTCTCGCTATAATTGGTGTTCCTGGTAAGACTATCTCAGCTCATTTATTAATTCTGTAAATGATTTTGAACGCCATTGCAACTTCTGTTATGCATATTTAGCAAATATGTTAAGTATTGTTTTCGCTTTTAATCACACTCCATTCCCATTTCATGCATTTCGTTCTCTTCACTTACAAACATCTGAGGAGGAACAAAATATTAAGAAACAAGACTTCCCTATTTTGTCCTGAGTTGATCTATATCTCAACATTTTCTCTATCACCAAACCTCTCCATTTCCAACTCCTCAATATTTGTGCCTCAGTGCATTTTCTAAATAAACCATCACCGACACATTTTTGGTTGCAGTTCTCTTCTGGCCTGTCTTCCAGTTACATATATTTTGATCAACAACTGATTCCTGTCTCTACCTGGACCTACACCAGGTGCAAACTGTAAACTCGGTTTGATTCTCACCTTTTGTTGCCATATCTTTATATCACCACTTTCAGCACAGCCTGTAACCTAACACTAAGGAGAGCACAGTGCTCTCAGTGACCATGAAGTCACAGTTTCAGTGAAGTATTTTGATTTTCGACATTTCCGAGCAGGATTGAGTCTCATGTCAATCATCTTCCAAGTGCAGTGCTCCAATATTTTTATTTAGTGACGGAGGCCATCTCTGCCCCCACTGACGGGAACACATTAGTTCTGTCTCCACAGTGAAACATATAGAAAATCATTCAGAAATTTATCAGGTCAGAGCGACTGTTAAAATTGAGTTTCTATTGGACATTAAAATTAATAAAGAGATGTTACCCACAACAACTCATTGAACTGAAGATTCTTAAGTTGCTGCATCAGACCAGCCCCATCCCAGAGTATTCAGGGAGGTGCTAATTGAGCTCGTGGAAGAGTTATAGAATTGTTCAGCACACAAACAGATTCTTCATTGTAACCAATCCATGACTCCCACAATCCCAAATTAATCTAGTCCCACTTTAATGGAGATAATACAGAGGTCAGAGCCCGTTTCTGCACTGAAGGCCGTTAATCACGGGGTATCACACGGATCAGTACTTAGACCACAGCAATTTGCAAGGTCAGGACATGATTTGGATGAAGGTAACTAATAGCATAGATCTCATTTTACATTGATTAAATTGTGCGAGGTTGGAAAATGTCGTAGTCCGAAAGGAACTGCATATCCTTGATCAAATGTCACAAAATAATACATCCAGGAGTCTGAGAGTCGTAGCGTCTGACAGCACGCCAAGTCGTCCATGCCGACCAGTTATGAATCCAAAAGCATATCTGGTTACTTTGAGACAGAATGTGTTTTGCTGAATATAAAGTACAGCCACAGCTGTCAGGTAATGGTCAGAGACTTCCAAATGTAGCAACGTTCTGTTAAACAGATACCTGAGTTTTTGGCTGTTGTCTCGTCAACAATTCGAATTTCACCAATTCGTTTTAATCATGCACAGGATACCAGCAGCCGCTGGCAGTTGAACTCTATTGTTTTGACACATGCAACCAATCACGATATCAGAATTAAATGTGTCATGGAAGTAGATAAACCCGTAATTTTGAAAATTAGAGTAAGATTATCAGCCATCGAACAGCCGAGGTACTGTTGAAGAGTCGGGGCGCAAACTGGTCATCTAACTTCTTGATCTCAATTAAAGGGAAACAAAAAACTCCCTATGAAAGATACTTCTTCATATAAAACCTACTTGCAGCAAACAAAAGATAACCTAGGGAGATCCGCAGCTAGAAAATTGAAATTGTGACGGAGTTGTTCAAAAACTGAGGTGAATGAGATAATCAGACAAGTTTGCAAATGTTACAACTGGAGTTAGAATTCAAAAAAAGAGACGGAAAGGGAGAGAGGAAGAGAGACCGGAAAAAGAAAGAGAGAATTTGAATTTCTGAACTTGCAAATTATTCCAGAAAGTCAAGTTAACAGGATAGAGATGAAGGGAGACAGTAGTGATATGTGCAGATATGTTAACACTTTGCCACATATCGATGACAAAAATGTCCTTTTTTAAAATTTCATTTGAAGTATTGGCTGGGCAGATGGAGTTGACAGTTACTTGTGGGTAAGGTTAGTACAGACGAAGCTTGTAGGCAGAGCTCGTCAGGTATGCGCAGTGTTGTCAGATGAGGGATCAAGAGATTATGCAGATGTGGAACAGACTATTTTGCATACTTATGAATTGGTACCAGAAGCATACAGATAGCGGCTCCGAAACATAAAGATGGAACCAGGTCAGACTTAAGTTGATTTTCAAAGACTTAAACATATTAAGTTTGATAGATGGTCGTGGGCCTTTAAAAAAGACAAGTCGGATGAGGCTGTAAAAGAGATTATTCTGCTGATAGAGTTGAAAAGGTCTCTTCTAGATATGATAAGAATTCATGTGAATAAACAGAAAGTTCATGAACTGAGGAGAGTTGCAGAGATGGCAGGTAAAAATGCATTTGTGAAATTAAGTTTCTGGCAAGATTTTCCTCTTGTGCGAAATTGAGAGTTTGGGGATCTTACTCAATAAAACAAAGTGTACAGCACATTAATAATGTTTTACCAAAAGTTAAAATGGAGCCCAAAAGGGTTGAAAGGAGGTGCAAGCCCGCAAATATTTTCACTGCAAGTGAGTTGAGCTCATAAAATTACAGAGTCAGTGTTTAAGATGAGGACTGGCAAAAGATGGTTTTACTGCCATAATTTATGACATAGTGATTGAAGAAAGGCACTGTTGGAAAGGAAGGCTGGGCCAGTGGCATTTGGGCAAGTAGTAAAGAAAACCACAAGAAAAGTCGAAGAACTGCAGTAGAGTGCACAGCCTTGTCAGAGGTTGGATATGGCGTACGTGCATGATCTCAAGAAAGAATTCGTCTCTTTATGCAAAGTATCCTCAGAAGGAGGAGAGGGAGAAAGTCAACAAGTTATAGTTTTTCGAGATATGAGATTTGCTCAGTCACGAGTAGTCGAAAAGTGTGGCGCTCGAAAAGCAAAACAGATCAGACAGAATCCAAAGAGCAGGACAATCGACATATCAGGTATAAGCCCTTCATCAGCAATGTGTTGGGGGGACAAGTTTCGGAAAGATAAATAAAAGGGAAAGAACTTGTGCTGGCGCAAAAATCACTGGGAATGCAACAGGAAGATGAAAGTGGGAGTGATAGTGATATGTCTGAGGGGAGGCTGGAGTGGAATGGTGGGAAGAAAGATGGACAGTTCGGACATATCCAGAGGGCGGTGCTAAATTGGAGAATTGGAACTGGAAGCAAGTGAATCTGCCTGACTCCCTGATTTTCTGTGACTCTCTGTGATTATCTGTCACTCTCTGTGACATTCATAGAGCCATAGAGTCACAGAGATGTACAGCACGGAAACAGATCCTTTGGTTCATCTCGTCCGTCCGATCCAGATATCCCAATTCAATCTCGTGCGACCTACCAGCACCAGGCACGTATCCAGATGCCTTTTAAATGATGCAATTGTACTTGCCTCCACCACTTCCTCTGGTAGGTCATTCCATGCAGGTACCACGCTCTGAATGAAAAGGTTGCTTCCTAAACCTATGCCCTCTGGCTCAGAACTCATCCACCAGCAGGGAAAAGACTTTTTCTAATTACCTTATCCATGCCCCTCATGATTTTATCAACCTCTGTCAGGTCACATCACAGCCTCTGACACTCCAGGGAAAATAGCCCGATCCTATTCAACCTTTCCCCGATGCTCAAATCCTCCAACCCTGGCCGCATCATTGTAAATCGTTTCTGAGCTCTTTCAGGTGTCACAACATGTTTCCAGTAGGAAGGAGACAACAATTGCACGCAATATTCCAACAGTGGTGTAACCAACGCCCAGTGGTCTAACCAATCCAGCTACAACACTACCTCCCAACCCCTGCGCTAAATACTCTGATCAATAAAGGAAAGCATACCAAACACCATCTTCAAGATCCAATCTAACTGCGATTCCACTTTCAATGAACTATGAACCTGCACTTCAAAGTCTCTTTGTTCAGCAACCCTTCCTCGGACCTTAAGATAAAGTGTATAATTCCTGCTAAGATTTGCTTTTCCAAAATGCATCACATCACATTTTGTTACATTCAGCTCCATCTTCCACTTCTCAGTCATTGGCCCATCTGATAAAGATCCCGTTGTAATCTGAGGTAACCTTCTTTGCTGTCCACTAAATCTCCAATTTTATTGTCTTTAACAAACTTACAAATGATACCTCTTTTGCTCACATGCAAATCATTTATATAAATGTTGAAAAGTAGTGGGCCCAGCACCATTGCTTGTGGCACTACACTGGTCATAGGCTTCCAGTGAGAAAAACAACCCTCCAACACCACCCTCTGTCTTCTTCCTTTCGGCCAGTTTTGTATCAAATGGTGGGCCAGGGAAGATCTGAAAACTGGGGAAATCGATGTTGATCCTGTGTGGTTGGAGGGTACAAGATGTTCGACCACTTACTCGCTTCATCCTCGCCTCCAAATTATCAGCATCACCACACCCCCCACCCCCCACCTGAATCCACCGATCGCCTTCCGAGCTTTTGTAAAGAAGCGCTTATGCCTTAAATGTCGACACTCCTGCTCCTCGGATGCTGTCTGAACTGCTGTGCTTTTCCAGTGCCACACTGTATTCTCCAGAATCTGCAGTCCTCACTTTTTCTCACTATTATCACTATTTTTGACATGTTACCCAAGTCGGTGATAATTTATGGAAAAATGTATCGAAATTAAGGATTATCCAGTGTAAAGCAAGTTGGAGAGCCAAATCAAGACCGTAAGTGTGTCAGTTCCAGCAATACAGTTTGTTCTTGGGAACGATTTAATACGATCCAAGGTGTGTGTGACAACACTTGTGGTGGAGAAACCAAAGGAAGACTATCGAACACGGAAGTTGAAAGAAAAATCTCCTGGAATTTTTCGAGAATGTGTCGTAACAAGCTCCCACTCTCATATATTACAGCAAGAAGCAAAACCTAAAGAAAAAGACGAAAGACTTGATGTTCATATAGCTGACACCCTGTTTGATGTAACGGTCAAGGAAAGGAATCAAAATATATTTTCGAGCGTCATTAACTTTAAGATATTATCCTGAGATGAAAATAGAGACCACAGCAGGTTCGTGCAGATGGAAAATTGGAAATGCGCCAGATTATGACCCAGCAGCACATTGACAGTATCTGTGACGAGTAGCACATAAACTACCTGTAAGAGATCAGTTGAGATGCACGGAAGACTCAGGATAGGGTACAAAAGCATAGCTCCTGTCCTAGAATGCATAAGGATTTTTTTTTGCTGTATATGCCATATATGCCCAATAGTCAGTACGCCATAGGCAGTAATAAAACGAACAAAGTTATTGCTGACTACTGCATTTAAAGAACATTCTACGCAGGTTATGGTTAATTGTGTAGGTCCCCTTCTTAAATGAGAGTGCGAAGAAATATTTGCTGACCATAATGGAGTTTCTGCAAGATTTTCAGACGCCATTCCATTGCGGAGTGTTCAGGCGGAAAGGGTGGTGGAGGATTTGGTAGCTTTCTTTACTCAGTATTGCCTACCAAGAGATATTGAATCAGACCAAGAATTTCATTTTATCCCTCAGTTGTTAAAGGAAATCGATAGCTTCGGCATACAGCACGTTAAAAAAAGTGTTTACCATCCCGAATCTCAGGGATCCTTGGAAAGTTGGCATCAGACAGCGAAGAGCATGTGAAAAACATAGTGTCATGATTGCCCGAATGATTGTGGTAAAGGTGTCCCATTTATATTGTTTGCCATTAGAGATGCCCCAAATGAATCGACGCAGTTTAATCTCTTTAAGTTAATATTCGGACATGAAGTGAGAGGTCTTTTGAAATTAGTTAAAGAGAAATTGAGAGAACCGAAATCGGAGATCTCACACTTGGGTTATGTGTATGAGGTGAGGGAGAGAATACATAGACGAGGTGAGTTAGCTAAACAGGACCTGAAGAGGGCACAGCATAGAGTGAAACAGGTGACAAATAAAAACTCTGAAATTCAGATGTTTTCACGTGTGGATGACAGATTAGTATTCCAACAGAAGGAATGAATCCCTTCAAAACCAGGGAAAGTGTCATCTTCCAAACTGAGAAAACTTGAGTTTGGTAAACTATCGTGTAAAAATTCCAAATATTAAAAACAACGGTATTCGGGATTTCATGTGAATAAGTTGAAACCTTTCTAAAACAGTGACAAGTACACTGAGAAACAGGTGTTACTTGCCGCCCCTCAGAGTGAGGAATCAAATCCAGATGTCTTGCAGTTTGATGTGTCTCAAAATATTGAAATAACAGCGAAGTCTTTGAGGAGTGGCATCGGATATTGAGCTATCTGCTGCAGGAACAAAGAAGCCAGTTGCTCATTTGTTGCAGCAGTGTGAGTGCAAATGCAGAAACAAGATGGGAGGACTAACACTATTGTGCATGAAGTGGTAGTAGGGAATGCTGTTGCGATAAAATAAACACATCTACAGGCTGAATCCTCTCAAAGCCACAAAGGTCAAGAAGGAATTGGATGTGACTTCCAGCCAAGGCATCATCGAATCGAGCCAGAGCAAGTGGAGTTCGCTCTTTGTGTTCGTTGACAATCCTCATGTGACTCGACGATATTTTGTGGACTATCAGAAGGTCAACATTGTAACAAAATCGGACTGGGATCCAATACCAAGATTGGAGGACAGCAGACATAACGTTTGACAAGCCACACACATCACGAAGTTGGAGTTACTGTGTGGTTACAGGTAGGCACCTCTATGAAACAAAAACGTCCTGGCAAGATCACATGGAACCTATGGCAGAGCGCGTCGAGCGATTAAAAAAAAGCAAAACTGGAAATAAGCCTAAAGAAAACAGGATTCACGAAGACAGTGATGACGTCTTGGGACATTACATTAGGCAATAAGGGTTGATCCTATGGAAAACAAAGACGAAGGCCATTGAACATTTTCCACGACATTCTACGAAGAAATTGGTCCTTCAATCTTTGGGTCTGAGTGGATTCTATCTCAAGTTTGTTGCGAAATTCAGCAGTGCAGTGACACCACTGATGGATTCACGAAAGGAGAACACAAAGTATTGAAGGACAAAACAATGCCAAGAGGCATTTGAAGCACCATGAAACACTGCAGCATCTTGAGCGATCCCAAATTTTTGGAAACCCTTTAAATTCGCGACTGAAGCTAGCAATACAGGGATTGGAGAATTTTTTTGCAGAGATGCTGATGGAATTGAATGGCTAATTGGTTAGTTGTCAAAAACGAAACACATTGTACACTGGAAAAAAAATTTCATTATTGAATAAGAATTATTGAGTTTTGTACTGGCTTGACACCACTTTTGTGTGTAGGTGACATACAAATTGACAGAGACAGTTGTGTTCAATAACGTCAATTCACACAAATTTTTCGAACGAAGTTAAGACTAAAATGTAAGACTATTTCATTGTAGTCTTCGGTTACAGAATTTTAATTTCAAAAACGTACATGTTGTGCCTCGTAAATATGTGATAGCAAATGTGTTATTCCGGATTTAAAGGAAAATGTGTAGATGAATTTTGACTTCTTCCAATGTTGTGTATGTGTACAGAATTCATATGAAAGGTATAACTTTGATTAATGACCTTTGTATTTCATAGTAATGGAATGAAGAATTAAAGGAAAATATGAACCTTTCTGATGTATTTTTTTCTTAAGGGGTGAGGTGTTATGAAGTCGAAGAAATATCTGGTTATTTTAAGATGGAAATTGCATTGCTGAATTAAAAGTACCGGTACAGCTGCCAGCTGGTGGCACGGTGGCTAAGTGGTTAGCACTGCTGCCTCACCACACCAGGGCCCCAGCTTCCATTCCAGTCTTGGGCGACTGTCTGTGTGGAGTTTTCACATTCTCCCTGTATCTGCGTGGGTTTACTCCGGGTACTCCAATTTCTTCCCACGTTCCAAACATGTGCAGGTTAAGTGACTCGGCCATGCGAAATTTTCCGTAGGTGTTAGGTGCATTATTTGGGGTGGGTTACTCTTCGGAGGGTGGCGTGGACTTGTTGGGTCGAAGAACCTGTTTCCACACTGTAGGGAATCTAATCTGTTACAAATGTAACAAGTGGCTGTTAAATGGGTACCTGAGGTTTGGTTGTGATTTGAAAACAATTCATATATAAGAATAAAGGTTTACATTATGGCAAGGATATCGGAAGACAATGGAATTTGAATTTTATGGTTTTGACATCTGCAACCAAATTAGATTATGAGAATTTGTGCAGAATTATATTAAATAGGTATTTTGCAAGTAGAGGGTGAGCAACTGCCACTGAACAGCAGAGCAACTGCTGTAGAGCCGGAGAGCTAACTGGCTAATGAGCACTATCTTCGTCAAATAAAGCTTTTCATATAAAATCTACTTGTAGTTAAAAACAGAAAGAAAGTGATTCAGGGAGATCATCAGCTGAAACAGTGAACACAGTGGAGAAGACAGAGATTACGTCGCCTTGAGAGTAAATTTCTTTAATGTTTATATGTGGGTAATTGGAACAGCATAATTTTATGGAGTTGGAGTCAGACAGTAAGTAGTTTAAAAAAGGGAGGCTTGGATTTGTGAATAGTTGTCGATTAATATGCACTGTTAAAGGTAAGAAACGAAATTGTTATTTTTCTTGAAATACTAAAATGTAGGAATTCTCTGCCGCTCATGTTTCATCAGATTAAGAGACGAAGCGAGCTTTTGAGGATGTTTGATTTAATTTACAGAGGGGTTCGACCTCCGTGTCGTAAATGTCCATCCAAGCTAACCCCATTTCCTTGCAGGTTGGTCCATATCCTTTTAGTCCGTTCCTAACCCTATATTTGTCCAAATGTCTTTTACATGTAGGTAATGTACCTACTTCAACCAAATCAGCTTGCAGCTCAATCCTTATGAGTACCAGCCTCTGTGTAAAAAGTTGCCCCTCTGGTTCCCTTCTATTACTTCCCCTCTAACTTTGCGCAGATGCCCTATTGTCCTGGAATCTCCGATACTTGTGAAAATACTGTGAGCAATCACCCTCTCCGTGTCCCTGATGATGTTATGCACATCGATAAGGGCCCCCTCA
Source organism: Chiloscyllium punctatum (assembly GCF_047496795.1). Classification (NCBI taxonomy): domain Eukaryota; kingdom Metazoa; phylum Chordata; class Chondrichthyes; order Orectolobiformes; family Hemiscylliidae; genus Chiloscyllium; species Chiloscyllium punctatum. The sequence continues at coordinate 44,851,776 of NC_092789.1, forward strand.
TCCACCTCTGTTGTAAAGAAAATTCCGAGATTTTTCAACATCTCCCTTTAAGTCAGACCATTGAGAACTGGCAATATCTTTGCAAATTTCTTCTGCACTCTTTGCACTTTAATGAGATCTTTTCTGGAACACGTTGAAAAAAACTGAACACAATACCCCAAGTGCGGCCTCACCGAAGTCCTGTGTAACTGCAACATAATTTCCCAATTTCTATACTCAGTGCCCTGATTGATGAAGGCCAGTGTGTCAGTTTTCCTGCCCTGCCTAACTGTGACTCACTTTCAGAGAACCGTGAACATGAACTTCATGGTCTCTCTGTTTCTTTGCTTCAGGCCCGACCATTTATCGTGAAACTCCTACTTTGATGAAACTTTCCAAAATTCAAAGCCTCTTACCTATCGATATTAAATTCCATTTGCCATTTCTTGGCCCACATCCCCAGGTGATCAAAGCCCTGCGTCAATTTCTGATAACCCTCCTTACTATCAACGATGCCACCTATATTCGTGTCATCTGCAAAGCTACTAATCATGTCTTGTACTTTCTTAAGCAGTTCATTGATATAGATAACAAACAGCAATGTTCCCGCACCGACTCCTGAGGCACGCTCCTCGTCACAGGCCTCCAATTCGACAAACATCCTGCCACTATTACCTTCTACTGCTGAAGATCGAGCAATTTGTGTGTCCAATTTTCCATCGCACCTTGAATTCCATGCGATGAAATTCCAGACCATCCTGCCATGTGGAACCTTATCAAATGTCATACTGAAATCTACAGCGACTACGTCTACCGCCCTGCCCTCGACAAAACTCCAAGTCATTTCATCAAAGAACTCGAACAAATTTGTGAATAAAGCTTTCCCACCCTGTCCCATGCTGACTGCTGCTCATCAAACCCTGTTTAACTAATAAGAGCAGTAAGTGATATGTTGTCCTTCGTGGAAAAATGATTCAAGTACATAAGTAAAACCATCTTCCTGCAGCTGTGCAGCCTTGTTGAGAGAGTATTTGGGGCAGACTCTATAGATTTGATCTCCTTTGTAAGTAATGAGCTCCTGACCACAGACTCAGATGTTGTTACCGTGAGGAGAGAAGGAAGAAACTGAGTGTTTTTCCTGCAGATCTGCAAGAGAAGAAGAGATAGTTATGCTGAAACTTGAGGTTCCACAGCGATCACTTCTTTCCAAAAGAGACATTGATAGGGTGAGAAATGCAACACTTAAACCAGGATTGATTGAATTGATTTATTGTCTTGCACACCAAAGTACAAGGAAATATAAAACACTATTTGTGAGCAGTGGAGGCAGATCATAGTAAACGTGCACTGCACAAGATCAACATGAACAAGAACTGCATTATTTGATCTTAGAGAGTACATTCATTAGACTATTTCCGATTTCCTGACACGTTTAATGCCTTAATTAACATTCCCTACAGTAATGTGCAGTCGGTGTGTGACGATATACTGAATGTCATGTTGTTCACAGTCTCCAGTTAGGCATTCCGACCAGAGTCTGATTTCCACAGAGAACACCAGTCTGTCTTCTCAGAGATGGTGGATGCCTTCTTGAGACTTCACACAAAACATTTGGTTCCCTCCTTAATGCTAGAAAACCATGTTTATGTTCCACTTGTGAATTATGAACAATGAAGCCACCAGGAACAATGTGGATCAGTCTGTCTGTGCAGCCCCTGCATCACTTGTTTACCATGTCAGAACATCAATTAAGAGAAAGTGAAGACTTCAGATGCTGGAGACCAGAGCAGAGAGTGGTTCTGGAAATGGACAGCAGATCAGGCAGCATCCGAGAAGCAGGGAAATCGACGTTTCCGGCATAACCCTTTTCAGGATTCAGTATCAATCACTTCATTCTCTCCCTGTGTGATTGATTTGAGGGCTGAATATCCTCCTTCTCTTTCTGTGTAAGTGAATCAAGGGAAGGAGTAGATTCCTTTTCGTCAGATTGGACAGGGCCAGTGTCCTGATCGGCTTTCCCTGGTTCTTGTTTAACAGTTCGATGTGTCGACTAGTGTGACAATGCTTTCGCTTAAAGAGGTTATTTTGTCCCTGGTTTTTCTGGGTTTTGGTTTCTCAGTAATATTAGAAACGATTGGGGTCTCAACAGATTTGGAAGAATCACTGAGTGTCTTCTGGCTTCTACTCTCTGTTACTTTACTCATGATGATGTGTTTTGGTCCGTGGATTGGAGAGCTACTTGTGACAATCTGCGCCTGCATCTTCCTTTAATCTAAGGGGTGTGTTTATGGGATGATCTTATCCTGAAACAGTTAATTAGGAATAGTTCCTGGACACATTATTCTGTTCAGTTGTCCAATCGAGGTCATTTCTTACAAATTACTTTTATCTGCAGTGTTTAAATAAATTGTGTTTTGCTCAACATCGAGCAGTTAGAACAGTCACATTACATCTGGAGCAGACACCTTACATTTCCGATTAAGTATGAAAACTTTAGCGTCTAGGCTACTGCCTTCAAATAATTTCGACGGGTACTGGTGTGGCCCACAACACGAGAAGTCTTCTCTTCCTGCCTTAAAGGTTGGAGGCACTGAATGGGCAATCTCTTTTCTTCTCCAGCAGTGTCAATGGTCTGAATGACGTCTTCGTAGTCCTGTGAAACCAGCGCGAGGCGCTGAATGAACCCTTCAGTTTATTCTGGCAATATGCAGTGTTAGGCCATACTGTTACATGAATGCTACCGACACATTAACAGCACAAGCCTCAGTGCTGTCCGGGTCTTGCTTTGCCTGAATACAGACTAGTTCACGAGGGAAGGGGGCACACATTATTCTGAACATTTCGGAATTTTCAGTGAGAATCCCCATTTCTGATCTTATTGTGGGGAGGGTGGAGAATGGGAACAAGCGGATGTTGATAAGACAGTTGATGGTGTCTGTGCCGAGGAAAATAAGCTGAGGATCTCCCACAGAGATCTCCTGGGAGTGAGATGATTGACATTCACGAACCATAACCATCTTCCTTTGTGCTTTGATTGACTCCAGCCACTGGAGAGTTTACTCTGATTCCCATTACCTCCAGTTTTGTCAGCTCGTCGATATCAACCTCAGTAAACCAGTGCCTTGATAACAGTACCAGTCAATATTAACTGAACTTCTGTTTTCACCACTTTTGTTAATATCAATCAGACATGGTATCGGAATAGCAATTGTTTAAATCAAACAGAGGTTAGTGATTGTCAGGCATTCTCTTCCAGAGTGTAAGTTGAGCTAGTTGACAGATAGTATTTGAAGAAGATTTCGATGGATACTGATCTGTCATATAGTTGAGGGCTAAGAAGAATTTGACATGAAGGAGGATTTGAGACCGAGTGCGGATCTGCGACAATCTTAGTGAAGGGCAAGGCAGGCTTGCTGGGTGAACGGCCTGCCCCTGTTTCTGATGTTCTCACATTGTGTTATTGGAAATTTAGTTGGTGTTATTTTCCTGGAAGGTCTGTTATTGAATGTTGCAGTCAAGGAGACGATGTTGTGAACCTTCTCTGGATGAGCTTTTGGGGCTGTATTCACAGTGAGTCTGGGTCTATAACATATTCAATAAATGAAGCACAAGTTGCAGATAATGGGGGCTCTGTGAAGAGAGATATGTGGCCTCATTCAAACTGAACCTGGGTTTTCCAGTTACATTTTCCAAACTACCCCAAGCCGTGTCTGAGGGTCTTTAGGGTCTGAATGGTCTCCTCTGCTTCTGTGAACCAGGTTACAGGGGTAAATGGCCACCAACGGTTCCTTGTAGCAGCTCTAAGAGGCTGATTGGAACCTAGGAACATGGGACTGAGGAGCAGGAGTGGGTCTTTATACACTTTGAGCCTTCTCCTTCCGGCAGTAGGATTATGGCTGATCAGGATGTGAACTCAGTTAAACATTCCTGATTTTTTCCCATTATCCGTAACTCAAATCACTGTCAAATGTTTAACTAACTTAGCTTTAAATCAATGTGGACATGGAGACCCCACAAATGGGGTGAACATAATTCCTACTCAAAAGTTTCTTTCAGAATATCTGAGCATCCCTCTTATGGAATTAAAGAGTCATAAAGCATAGAAACATACAGGGTTGTTCAATCTGTTCACTTCGAACAGATAACCAAATCTGATCTTGTCCTATTTTCCAGCATTTGGCCAATATCCGTCCTATTTCAGACACTTTTTTTACATGTACTGTCGTACCCGCCTTCACCACTTCATCTGACAGCACTTCCCATAAACACACCTCACGCTGTGTGAAACTTTTGCCCTGACGGTCCCTTACAAATGATTCCCACTCGCCTTCAACATATGCCCTCTTGGTTTGGACTCCCATGTCCTGGGAAACACTCTGTTGCTATTCAGACAAGGCATGCACCTGATGATTTTATAAGTATCTGGACTGTCGCCCCTCAGCGTTTGACAATCCGAGGGAAACTCTCAACCTTTCCTGCTTCTCCATTTACGTCAGATCAACTAGTCTGAACATTGCTTTGAATCTTTTCTGCAGCTAACCGAACTGTTCACAGTATTCTCAACAACATACTGCAGAGATGCAACACATCACCTCAGCTGTTATGCTGATTGCCCTGACTGATTAAGGCAAACATGCCAAATTTATTCTGCACCACTCCATCTACCTGCGACTCGACTTTCAAGGTAGTTGTGCAGTTGGTGACCAAAGTCTCTTTCTTCTACAACACACCCCAGAACCTTACCATTAAGTGAATATTTCATGTCCTGATTTGCCTTCCCAAAATGGAAATCAGCATACTTATCTAAATGAATCTTCATCCGACAATCCTTGCCCCAATGGTCCATTTAATTGTGGAGTCGTTGAAGTGTAAGATAATTCGCCACATAACATTTTTAATGTCAACTGCAAACTTATGAACTATGCCTCTGTATTCACATCCAAATCTTTGTACAAATATTAGTGTAACTCATGACAAAATGAAATATTGAGAGATCGTGCAAAATGTTATTCTGATTCTGAAATATTCTGCTCATACAAGCTGTTCACAATGGGATTTTATCTTGTAACGTTGAATTTTGATTAATTCCCTCTGCTTTCGTCAGTGAGGAGATTCCAATGCATTCTGGTCAGGAATGCCCCACGAGTCTTAAAGATGATTCCGTTGTTTTTCGCTCGCCCACATTGCTGTTATTAGGAACAAGGAAGGATAGAGAGTGCAGTGGGCCGTCCCTTCTCAATCAGATTACATTATCTTCCTCTCTATTAAAACACGCCATAATGTTATCCTACACAGAAATGGAACAACAGAGATCTCTTTGAACATTGTCAGAACTTTTACTCCCTCACATTCCCTTCTCCATATAAGGACATCTTTGCTACTCTCATATACAGAACAAGTTACTGAGCAGAACATGTACCCGATTGATTTAAATCTTACCCCTCTCACATTATACCCATGCCCTCTAGTTTGTCACCTGCTGCACTTAGAAAAAGCTTTGATTATTCATCTTGATATTATTGACCTTGATACGATAAAGTTGGAGTGAGTTCAGACTAGATTAACCTGTTTTTGGGAATGGGTGGATTGAGTCATAAGGGGAGGATGGATATGCTGGGACTTTGTTTTCCTGGAAAGTATGAGAATGACGGGTGACGTCACTGAGCCCAAAGCACTGACCATCAGAGGTTGGAGGAGAGGGGTGGGTGACAGTGAATCCTTGGGTGAAGGAAAAGGTATGCATGTTGGAGCTACACAGCTGGAATTCAACATCATCTGAACAGATGTGAAGGTTCCAGACAATGTGAGAGAATGCAGTGATTTCCGGCCTGCTCAGTGGCTCAGTGGTTCTTAAAGCTGCCTCACAGCTCCAAGGACCCAGTTTCGGTTCCACCTTTGGCTGCCAATGTGGGATTTGCACATTCTCCATGCGTTGTTGTGGGCTTCCTCCAACAATCCACCAACGTGCAGGTTAGGTGCACCTTCCATATCCTTGTTCACAGACAATACTGATGTGAAATATTTAAATAATATCTCAGGCAAATCCTCCGTTTCCGCACAGAGAGCACTAAGAAGGATCAGCAGCTCAAGAGTGAGTGTGACAAGAAAGTAACATCTGACAACATTAGTTTGGAATATTCCAAGAATGCACAGGTCATTACACTGTGATGAATGGTGTCGTGCTCCATATTATGATCGATGGTCAGTAGCAGTTCGGATCAAATAAGCACTTTTTCATATTCAATATTTTTATTATCCAATCTGGCTATTGTTGATGTCCCTGGTAAGTAGCGCTGCTCAGTGCTTCACGTTATAATCAATGCTTGACAGTAATACTACGCTTTTCGTAGAATCTATTCTCCTTGTGGCAGTGATTGTTCCTATTGAGACTTTGAATTCATATATTCCACAGCTCCCAACGAACTGCATCAGGGAACTTGTGAATTCATTCTTTCCCTCTTTGAGGAGCCGCTGTCGGACTGGTATGGACAAAGTTAAAAAAAATAATCAAAACCAGGTTATCACCCAAAGTAAAGGCATTGCCAGTCACAATAACCATATAGATCAGTATGAACAGGACGAAAATCTGGTGTTGTATGTCTTTTTCCCCTCTTTTATTCTGACAGGGTCCCTTGTGGATCTCAACGTTGATCTATTCAGTTTCAGCTGTGAACAAAGAATCATGACGAAAATTGCTATTTAAGAACTGTGCACATGTAGGTTACCCATTTACAGTTCTGGTTTGCAAACTCAATTCCCTGCCTCGAACTCCACCCCATTCCTTGCCAACATCTGAGGCTGCAACTGATGAATCACAGATGCCTTGATCCTTTGGCCATGAGCTGGTTCTTGACACCATACCATGAGTATTTCCGCAGCTGATACATCCAAAATACACTTCACTGGCTATTCCCATTTGCTAATTGAACCTTGAACTATGAAGTACAGTCTTAATGAAGCCAATACTCTGCTGCTGACAGTCCCAGCTTCAAACATGCAGACGCAATTCTGTGTCAATACTCCATGCCTCGTACATTAATTCACAACAAAATCCCCATTCAGCCGTCATTCCTGTGCACACTGATCCATATTGTTACTGGGTCTGACAATACCTTTACTTCAATATTCTCAAGCACGAATTAATAACTGTCCATGTAATAATCCTCCGTCTCTCTCTTACCATGATCCAAACCCGTGCCAGTTGTTCATATGCGAGTTCTTTCTCAGACAATGATTTTCATATCTCTCTCTACTCCAGGCAGACACACGCAAGCACACATAAAACCCCTTGCCTTGAGATGATGCATGGATGGTCAGAGACATAAATTTGTGGCAGTCCCATGTACAGTCACTTGCAGCATGTGCTGCAAATATTTCCAGGCTTGGCAGATATCCAGTGCAAGTATAGCAGTAATATAGCAGACAAAGTGTTGCAGTCCTCCTCATGCTGGACAGATAGCTCAGCTTACAGAGCAATACGCTAGCATAGTCTGCATAGGTCTCCATGCTGGGATTTTGCCGGTCCTAGTTTACGGTATCTGGGTAGTTTCTGTGGGGGGAGATTCAGAAATGGATGTAATGAAACATTTCATCTCATCGAGCAATAAGTTTGTTCATAATCTATTTTTTCTGAATTGACCTACCAAGGTCTAACTCCTCAAGTTAGTCCGGTCCCCTGTCGTCTCTTTTCCCCCTTTATTCCACATCATATTTTCAGTTAATTATTTGTCTGTTTAATCTTTCATGTTAATCTCCTTCTGTATCTTTCCGTGGCCTTGATTTTTCTCTCCGAAGTGTGTCGAGTGCTAGCATTGTGATGGTCAGAAGCAATGAAAAGTTTGTCTATTGGGGTGTTGTTCACTTCCGGGTGTGTCTAATGTGGAGCTCCATGCTGGACGGGGTTTCCAGCAGCATTGTTTCACGTCTTTGAAACTCAGTCCGTGTCTGTCCAGAAAATGAATGTCTTTGTCACTCTCAGTTAATCGTGCAGTCAGTGACATGAAGAAGCCCCTCGAGTATTATTATAAAGGAGCAGGCATGAAACTGGTAGTTGAGGGGCTTCTGACTCACTCCTTTTATTGAAAGTTTAGTGGAGGTGCTGGGATGGTTTATGAGATATGGTGCTGTCAGCTGACTCAGACTCAGACCGAAGGGCTTTGTCTCCTTTCCATCGATAATACCTTAAATTATCTCCAGGCAGTGACGTGAAAGAAAGCCTGGGATTTGAATATTATGCATTCAGAACCTGCAGCTCCATTCTAACTAATTAAATTTTAAGAGCCATCTTAGATGTGTTCAATTCATGCGCATGAGTTGTACAACGATTTGATCTTTTCTTCATAAGATATGTGTCTAACGTCTTGCTTTTTTCTCTGCACCCAATGAAGGGAAAGAGCTCGGATATCTCCTGTTTTTCAAATCAACTCGTTGCACTGTAACCTGGTGTCGTGTGATTTTTAACCATGTCAACTCCAGTCCAACACCAGCAACTCCACGTCATGGCTTTGATTTATTAGCCAATCCTTTCTCCAAACAAATAATATTTTTCTAACTGCATGTGCCCTTACCTTGCATATTAATCTATAGTGAGGCACGTTATGCAATGACTTTTCGAAGTCCAGATATAGTACATCGAAAGGATCCCCTTTATCGAACTTGCTTGTCAGACATTATACAAAAATCCCCCGGACAGTGATTTGAAAGACATTCTGGGATTTTACCCATTTATCAATCAAAACCTGCAAGCCCAGTCTAACTGATTCAAGGTTTATGAGCGATCTTCGATGAGTTCAATTCATGTGCATGAGTAGTATGACGCTTTGATGTTTTCCTTTCAAATTCTGTTTTGAAGGTCTTCCTCTCTCTCTAACACCTAAGGAAGGAAAATTGCTCCGAAATATATTGTTCATAAATAAATCTGTTGGAGTACAAAATGGAACCGTGTAATTTTTGACGATGGTCAGACCAGTCCAACACCGGCAGCTCCACATCATGTTTTTCCTTTGTGGTTAGCCATTCTCTCTCCAAGTGAATCAGTTTTTTCTTAACCCCCATGTGTTCTTATGTTGCATATTAAACGATTGTGAGGTACCGGATGCAATGCCTCTGGCAATCCAGGTATACTACTTCTATAGGATCCCCAATGTCCACCTTCTCATCACATTAAACAAACTCTCAAGCAAATAATTCATGCACGTTTTATTCTTCACAAGACTGTGCTGGCTGTAATGAATTACAGTTTGACTTTCACAATCTCACGTTATTAATATTTTACGGACAGATTCTAACTGTTTGCATTCGATCCCAATAGCTTACCAGTCACACTTATTTCCCTAGCAAATATTGGTTATTTTAACTTCTTTCCTTTCTATAACGTCTACGTTTCCTTTCCTGGGTTCCTGTGTAACAGGCACAAGACTGTATAATATCTGCTCTGCTTGATCTGTAAAAAAGAAAGTCACTGAATGCACTTCTTTTGTTCCAGGTTTAAACATTCCATGGGCTGTATGTTCTCCTGGTGCATCTACATTGTTATTTCGATGGGCTGAATATCCTGCTGGTGTTCCTATATTATAGTCTCCATTGGCGTAATGTCCTCCTGGTGTTACTAGATTATTGTCTCATGGGCTAATCGTCCTGCTTCTGTTCCTGACCGAGCATCTCTGAATATCTGACTCTCGTTCTGCTGCTTCTGTATGAGATGTTTGGGAACTTATGGAATCTTCCTGATGCAGTGCATAATTTCTAGGGTCTGAAGTGTTTCCTCATATTCCTCCATAACAAGCTCAACGTAGAAAACAGTCGACTCTTATATCCCTGAAATTGGATTGAGGAATGATTGGTATTCTCCTGTTCCCATATAACAAATACGTGGCTGATTTACCTCATCCTTTTCACATAGAAACATCTCAAGCAGATCAATTTCCTTCCCCAGTTCTTGTGCAACAGACTCAATAGGTTGAATGGCCTCAACTCGTGCAGCAATTTCCAGTCATTTCATTGTATTTTTGCAAATAAGCATTGTGCATTATGAAGGCGGAATGGTGTCATCCTGCTGTTGTGTGACAGGATGCAGGTGCAACATGGTCTGCTGTGGCGAAAGTGAGGACTGCAGATGCTAGAGATTAGAATTAAATTAGAGTAGTGTTGGAAAAGCACAGCAGATCAGTCAGCATCCGAGGAGCAGGAAAATGGACGTTGTGGCAGGAGCACAGAGAACACAGCAACAGGAGAAGAAGATTCTTTGATCTTGTTGCAGCAGGTTAGAAGGAGGCTGTTTGTTTCTGGAACCTTATATACTGAGTCAGGAAGAATCCAAACAGACCCTCTTAAATATAACACAGGACCAATAACAGACCATGAGACAAGATAGAGCGGTGCTGGAAAAGCACTGCAAATCAGGCAGCATCTGAGGAGCAGAAAGTTCGCTTCCGCCCAAAAGTCGATTTACCTGCTCCTCAGATGCTACCTGACCTGCTATGCTTTTCCAACACCACTGTAATCCTGACTCGTGGTTTATTATTGGTCCTGTCTTATATTTACTTGGTCAAATTGGCCACTTCCTGACACTGCTAGTCAGGATCCAGAAATTAACCAGCCTCTGCCTGACCTGCTGTAACAAGTTTAAAGAATTAAAGAATTCCGGTGTTCCAGGTTCGAGAAGTGGAATTGAATCCTCCGTTTGCTGTGGAACAGCCTTCTGTTGCTGAATTGCAAAACAAGATCACCCGTCATTCTTGTAAACTTAGATAGGAATTGGTTCAACCTGCTCATCCCTCCCTCGTAAGTTATCGTGACGCTGTGCTTAAGTTGGTTAACGTGCCTGCTTAATAAAATGATAGATCGAGGGTTCAAACCCGAACAGTGCTTGCACCACACATGAAACATTCCGTTTTCAAATTTCTCACAATTGCCATGTTGCTGATCTGCCAAGTTGTTGATCCAAATTGATGCTCTGGATGGAGACACGTATTGGCTGCAGGTGATTGATGTGTTTTCATGAAACAGTGCTAATACTCCAATGCCTCGGTTTGAGACCTTAAGAGAATGTTACAGCTGAGGTGATGATGCACAGGTATTATCACTTCTCTGTGCAGCCAGAGATGTAGCAATGTCCTCAAGAACTAGATTCAAAGACTGCTCATGCTTTCAGTTCAGTGTGGTAGCGTGCCAGAATAGGCTAAGGTGCAGGATTTATGCTTCAGTGTGAAAGTATACGTGGGTTTGAATACATTGCGGCCCTCTGTAGTGATAACGAGTTATCTGGAATCATGTTGTGAATGGGTTCTGCTTAAAATGAACACATCAGATTGCAGTCTGTTCAGTTTAAAGTGATCTCCAATGCAACACAGCACAGAAACTTCAGTGGGCCAGTGGCCACACTGTATGGGTAACCAATATAGTGTTGTGGTTATCATATTCACCTCACATGAGAAAGGTCCTTGGGCAGAAACAAGGCTATGCTGATACTTCATTGTGCAGGCAAGCTCTGTTGCCCACACTGTGTAGATCAGTGGTTAGTACTGCTGCGTCGTAGCACCTGAGTCCCGCGTTGAAGTCCAGTCTCAGGTCACTGTTTGTGTGGAGTATGCACATTCTCCCCGTGCCTACAAGGGATTCTGCGAGGTAATCCAGTTTCCACCTACAGTCCCGAAATGTGAATGATATTTGGATTAGCCTTGCTAAATTACCCGTAGTGACCGGGGATGGGCAGGCTCTGTTCACAACAAATGAAAAATGAAGGTTTTCAGGGATTGGGTAGAGGGTGGGTGTGGTTGGGGTGGTCTTCGAAGAATCAGTTCGGAGTCGATGGGTCAAATGACCTGCTTCCACTCTGCAGGTCATCTATGAATATCATTTTAGTTGCATAAATCAGATGAGGGAACAGTCTCTGAGTTAATTCCAATATCCTATCTTCAGTGAGGAGATCAAATCTGCACACGCTACCCCTGATGTGGTCTCACTTAGATCCTGTCCAGTAGCAACAACACTTTGCCAGCCAGCTGTAAGGCTCCGACTCAGATTAGAACAATCACAGCTACCTGACGGAAGGCACAGCATTGATGAAAGATCTTTGTCCTTCTTCACTCCACCAGCATAATGAGAGATCTCGTGAAAATGTTTCAATGACGCTTGATAAGAACGGGTAAGATGTGGCGTGATAATATCAAAGTAGAGTTTTGCCTCGCCAAACTTATCGCCTGAATTTGCCATTACTCTTCCCTAGAGCCCACGTCATTCAAATTCCACTGAATCCAGTAAGGTGGAGTTTAGAAACAGCAAGGAGAAGCAAACATTGAAGAAGAGGGAGAGAGGAGAACAACAGACCAGTTAACTTGACATGCAGAAGAGGGAATGTGTTGTAATGTATTATGTCGAATTTGACATTGGTCATTTAGAAAGTAATAGCAAAATTTGAGAAAATGATTCTGTACTCATGAAAGTGATGTTATAATTTTGTGTGAAGGTATCTCTTGTAGACATAAAGAATGGAAACCCATTGAATGTGATATGCTTGGATATTCAGTAGAATTTGAAAGGGAATTCTCCCAGTCACACAGTAGAAATATTGAAGCAATGTGTATTGGGAGGAATATGTGCGAATAGGAAGGTAAACGTTACGTTTACCTTCATTTAAAGGGCACCAGATATCGATGATATAGTGTCATCCACACTGGGAGAGTTAGCTTGCTCTTTCTCCATGGATGCTGCCTGACCCGCTGTTATCTGCAGCATTTGCTGTGTTCAGTACAGATTACAGAATCTGCAGTTATTTACTCACACTAAACGTAAATATGTCCTGCATCGCTTACACACGGTGTTGGTGAGTCTCTACCTGGAGTACTGTGTACAGTTTTGGTGTCCTGTTCAAAGAAAGAACATACGGATCACATATACCGAATGGGCATTCTGCAGATAAATTCCTCAGGGAGCAAGATTATCTGATGAGGGATCTCGCCCTGCGTTCCTTCGAGAAGTAATTTTAATAAAACAGGGAGTGGCCGAATTAAAGAAGTACATGGAGAAATGTGAGCAGGCAAGATTAGGAAATCTCCCAAGCTCTTCCACAAGGACATCAATCAGGGAACGATATTACAACGGAATGATTAAAGCCCACTTGAATCCAAGGGGATAATCTGTGTGTGTATCTGAGAACATTGATGGATTGTTACAAGAGAGCTTCACTTCTGCTTTACTTGAGAGATTGAAGATACAGGGACAAAAATAGAGAAGATGGACTGTGAAGTTCTTGAGCAGATTGATATAAACTGGGAGCGCGGATTAATGGTTTTAGCTGGTATAAATTTCCACAAATGGTCCAGATGAGTTATATCCTGGGCTGCCGTTGGAGACAAGGGATGAAAGGCCCTGACCAAATTTTTTAATTAGAATCTGTTCATAGAAGAAATGCCAGAGAACTAAAGTGGTCCCACTTCGCGGGTAGGGTGGTGCAGATATACTAGGGAACTATAGAACTGTGCGTATTAGCTCATTGTTAGGGAAACTATTGCAGCAAATAGGAAAAGAGAAAGTTGATCTCCATTGTGAGTAGCAATGTTTGATCACGCATAGCCAGCATGGTTTTATTTGAGACAAGTCAACCCAGATGAATTTTATTGCATTTTGGCAAGGGGATCATGGATGTGGTTTCCTCCGTCATTTCCGTCACCTCCAGACAGACCCAGCCCCAGGGATATATTTCACTCTCCACCCCTATTCAGGAGAGACTATTGCCTCCGTGACTTCCTCGTCAGGTCCACACCCCGCACCAACCCAACCTCCACTCCCGGCACCTTCCCCTGCAACCGCAAGAGGTGCAAAACTTGCGCCCACACATCCCCCTCCCCTCCTACAAGGCCCCAATGGATCCTTCTATATCCGTCGCAAATTCACCTGCACCTCCACACATATCAGTTACTGTATTCGCTGCACCCAATATGATCTACTCTACATTGGGAAACAGGCCGCCCACTTGCAGAATGTTTCAGGGAACACCCCTGGGACGCCCACACCAACCAACCCAACTGCCACATGGCTGTCACTTTAACTACCCACCCCCCCGACTTCGACAATGACATGCAAGTCCTTGGCCTCCTCCATCGCCAGACCCTAGCCACACGACACCTGGAGAATTAGCGCCTCATCTTCCGCCTAGGAACCCTCCAACCACACGGGATGAATGTAGATTTCTCCAGCTTCCTCATTTCACCTCCCCCACATTATCTCAGTCCCATCCCTCGGATTCAGCACCGTGCTCTTGACCTGCAATCTTCTTCCCGACCTCTCGGCCCCCACCCCCTGTCTGTCCTGTCACCCTCACCTCCTTCCACCTATCCTATTCCCAGCGTACCTCCCCCAAATTCCCTCCCCCCTACCTTTTATCTCAGCCCACTTGGCACACCAGACTCATTCCTGAAGAAGGACCTATGCCCGGAACGTCGATTCTCCAGCTCCTCTAATGAATGACTGCACACGAGAAATCTCAGAGGGTGTATCTCCACACATCAATAAATGTGACAGGACAGTTTAACGGGTTCGCTATGCAGGCATTATGGACAATGGGCATAGCCTTTATTCATTGAGACATTGATTACGAGGGTTATACAGGAATTTGTTTAAGCCAAGATTGAATACCGTGTGCAGTTTTGGGAGCCACATGACAGGAAGGAAGTGATTGCACTGGACGGGGTGCAGAGGAGATTAACCGGTATGTTCCCTGCGGTGGAGGATATTAGCTATGGAGAGAGGATGGATAAGCTCGGTTATTTGTGAAGAAGCAGGGAAGGTTGAGGGGGAGGTATTTCAGAAGGAAAAGATTACGAGGAATATGTAAATGGTGGATTGGCAGGAGCTGTTCCTATTAGTCAAAGGGCCAAGTACAAGAATAGCTCGCTTTTAAACTGGAGGGTTTGAGGTTTAGAGATGATTCAAGAATTGTTCTTTTTTAACACAGAAGGTTTTGGGTTATGGAATGTTCTTCCTTATAGGGGAGTTGTCATGTGTAAACTCACAACCATTTCAAAATCCGTGGACGAGCACTTGAAGTGTCATAATATTCACGGCTACTGGTCTTGCGTAGGAAAATTAGACTAATGTAGATTGTGCTGTATTTCTGACGGTACAGAGACTGTGTATCTGTGTCTGTATGATTCTGGAAGGTTTACAATTGCGAATCTTGAAACAGAAATGGATGGGTTTCTGAAGTGTATTTTAACAAGAGGTATGAACTGTCGATGTAAATGGTAAGAGAAAACAAGTGAAGCTTCTTCACAGTCAGCAACCAGAGAATGGAAAATGGAGAAGAGGGAAATGGCAGATCTATGAAAGAAATACTTCAGTTCTTGTCTTCACAGAAGAAAACAAGCCAAAAAAACCCTCCCAGTAATACTGGAAAGCCCAAGCCTTTAGAGAAAAAAAGAAATAGAATGAAGTTTGGAAATACACAACTTGGCAGAAAATGCTGGAACTGTACGTAATGGGTTCAGACACAGTCAACATAGATTTGTGATATGTGAATCATCTTTGAGAAACTGACTGTCCAATACATTGCAGAGAAGCAATGGCTGCAGTGCATTTGAATTTTGAGAAAGATTTTTGATAAAGTCCCAATCCTCGTGCGCAAAATGAATTTTTGTTGGAATGGGCCTAATACATGAACATGGTTTTTGAATTGGACAGCTGACAGGAAACAGTATATAAGATTAAACCTTTTTTTTGGAGTGCAAGTATCGTGGGATATCACATGGATCGGTCCTTATGACCCAGCTGTTCCCACTAAATCTCAAATATTTGTCGAGATTAGAGTGGTGCTGGAAATGCACATCAGGTCGGGCAGCATCCAAGGAGCAGGAAAATCGATGTTTCGGGCAATATTGCATCAGCAGGAATACTTTTTATTTGGCCAGGGTGGTCAGGTTTGTGGTTCTTGGGAAGGAGGTAGACTCGGGCGGTGCAGTGATCCCGGTCTCTGAGGTTGAAAGGCGTGGATGGGAGATCTCCAGAGGTGAAGAGGTCCTCTATGGTCTGGGAGATGATGGCTTGGTGATGGGAGTGGGGTCATGTTCGAGGTGCGGTAGGAAGAGGTGTCCTCGAGTTTGCGTCTGTCTTCAGTGGTGTAGAGGTCAGTGCGCCAAACTACATCTGCACCAACTTTATCTGCGGTTTTGATGGTGCGGATGGGATTGAAGCAGAGGGAGTGGAGGGCTGTGCGATGTGAGGGTGACTGTTTGTAGTCGGGAGGGGGTAGACAGGTTCAGGCAGTTAATGTCTGGGCAGGAATTGGAAATGAAGAGATAGAGGGCAGGTAATAGGCCAGCACGGGGTATCCAGCTGGATGGAGTGTGTTTGTGGCGGGCAAATGGGACCTCAGAAGGTGAGTGGGAGTCCTGATTGTAAAAGTGAGCTCGGAGGGGGAGGAGGCAGAAGAAGTGTTCAACGCCACGGTGTGTATTAAATTCATTGATGTGTCGGCGCAGGGGCATAAAATAATGCTTTTGCTAAGGACGAATCGTTCGTCCACAATCAGGGGGAGGTCAAGGGGAATGGTGAAAACTCGGCAGGGCTGGGAGCTAAGAACTGGTGTATGTGTGGAGCAGGCAGTTGGGGCGGAGCAAATAAATGGAGTGGTTGTAGTGTTAGGCGGAATTGGGGTGGAGTTATGCTTAGGGGTGGTGTTCCCCTCAGGGTTCTGGGGGCGGGGATGGTGACAGAGTGATCTGTTGGCGGCGTTGGTGAGTGGCGTTGGTGTGGGCAGAATTCATGGCGACCACAGCAGTAGGAGGGGGACGGAAGTCACTGAGCGTGTGACATCAGCGATGATGTGAGGTGCGGAGCTGATGTCACGTGTACGGCATGAGAAATTGTGAGGGGTGGAAGTGGTTTGGAAGCGGCCATGATGGGGGCGAAAGTGACGTTATCATTCACCATGGGGATGGTCGCTGCAGCAGCCACATGTCTAATGGCATCCGAGCAGTTCTAGAGGCCGGGAGAATCTTCTGGAATGGTTGAGGGATGCTGCTCATAGGGGTGGATAAATCAAAGTTGGTTGTGCGTACCGTTTTTGACGTTTGAGATGTTGTTGAAATACTGTTTGATGAGAGTATGAATTCTCCTGACAATATGGTGCAGAAGGGATCCTTTGGAGTTCTGGGAGAGTGTGGTCCTCAACTGACGCAGGGCTGACTGTAGAGAGGTTTGGTGCCAGCCCATGTCTGCGGGTGTGGATAAAAAGGTCTTGAGGGAGAACTGTTGGTTTTGAATCTGTAGTCTGTACTGTTTAACCTGTTCGGTTCCGAACTCTGCTGGTTTAAACGCGGTCTGGAGTCTGTGTGGGATGGGTTGATTACGGAGGCAGGCACTGAGAAAGCAAATGTGACTGTGGTAGTGAGTCTATTTCAGGACGTGGTAGAAGAGCTTCAAGGCAAAGACGCTGACATGGGGGTTGCAGTGCAAGAGAGGGACTCAATGAGATTCTTGCAGAGAGAGGTGGAAAACGTTTTCAAGGCGGGCATCCTTGCAAGAGGATTCGCAGAATGGTTGAAATGAACTCGGTAAAACCAAGGACTGCAGATGCTGGAAACCAGTGTCGAGATTAGAGTGGTGCAGGAAAAGCACAGCAGGTCAGGCAGCATCCGAGGAACAGGAATATCGACGTTTCGGGCAGCAGCCCTTCATCAGCATTCCTGGGTGAATCATCCACTCAACACCATTGGCTAACGACCGTGCAGATACTACATCCTTGTCACTTACAGCAATGCATAGAACTGTTCTATTATTTATGATGGGGAAATTTGGAGAGCCCTGTCCTCCAGTAAGCTATTTGCTCGCCCATCTCTATTTCTGACTGGATGTGGCAGCACTGCAGAGCTTCGATCTGACCTGTTGGTGTTGAATTCATTTTACCCTCTCAATCTGATGATAGACGTTTTGTTTGGAACGCAATCAATCAAGTGTGGCAGCTTTAACAGGTAATAATAAGGTTGTGGTGCACTTTGTTCTGACTCTGGAATGTCCACCTACACTTGTCACTGAAAAATTGATCAGCTTCATGGTAATCGAAAACTCAGGGATTATCCCTTTCAAAAAGTGACAGATTGTGTTTGAATACAACTCTGCTTTTTCTGCTGCTGTGGTCTGCAGGACTACATCAATGTTAGGTATTCTCCTTTCAAAGAGAGAAGAGCTCGATTTTTAAAGAGAATGTTTAACTGAAAATGATTTGAGGGCAACAAACACTTGGTTACGAAAGAAGAGTTATAGACTCGTAGCGTTAGAAGTCATACAATATGCAAACAAACCCTTCGGCCCAACGTGTCAATCCTCACCAGGTTTCCTTAACTGAACTATTCCTATTTGTCTGCGTTTGGCAAATAACCTTTCGAAACCTTTCCCATTCATATTCCCATCCAACAGACTTTAAAATGTTGAAAATGTCTTTCCCCGTACCGTTTTCTCTGACAGCTCATTGCATATAGGTTCGCATAGCCTGTGCGAAATATTTACCCCTTAGATCTCTTTAAAATCTCTCCCCTCCCACCTTAAGCCTTTGCGCATTGGTTTTGCACACCTCTTCCCTTGGGAAAAGTGTTTGGCTATTTACCCTGTCCATGCTGCTCGTGATTTTATAAACCTCTATAAGATCTTCCACAACCTCCTATGCAATTGGGCAAATTGTCGCAGTTTATACAGGCTATCGTTTGATCTCAAAACCTCCAGTATAATTCACACCATTTTAAACAGTTTTGTACCCATTCCAGTTTATAACATCCTTCCTAAAACAGGGCGACAAGAATTGTACTCAGTTCTCCAAATGTTGCCTTCGCATTCTCTTGTTCAGCAAACACATGATGACCCACTCCTGTACTCAATTGCTCTGATCGATGAAGTTGAGTGGGCCTATTGCCTTCCACACCACCCTTTCTAATTGAGACTCCACTTTCAAGGAACTATGTAAAACTACCCTGCGTCTCTATGTTTAACAACACTCCTCGAGGCTCGACCATTAACTGTGTAACTCCTGCCCTGGTTTGTGTGACAAAATGCAACACCTCGCATTTATGGTGTCGTTAAAAACGTCCTGTCCATGCTTCATATATCCTCGTCCAAATAATTTATAAAAGTCATAAACAAAAGTGGACACAATATTGGTCCTTGTGGCATACTGCGGCTCACAACAAATGTCTCCCAGCATGTCAAACTGACATTCTGTTTAATTCAAAGGCTCTCTCTGATCCCCTGTGATCTAACCTTAGGAACCAGGCTACCATGTGAAACCATGTTGTACGTCAGTAAGTTCCACGTAGATAACGTATGCTGCTTTACCTTCATCAATCTTCTTGGTAACCTCTTCAAACATTTCACCGAAGTTGATGAAACAGAAATTCCCATTCACAAAACCATGTTACCCAAGATCAGTCCACGCCTTTCCAAATGCATGTAAATTCTGTCTATCAGAAACTCCTCCGAAAATTTACCCATTCATAACATCAAACTCACTAGTCAGCAGTTCTCTATTTTTTTCCTTGCAGGCATTCGTTTTTGGAAGAAGGTTACAACATTAACTGTCTTCCAGTCCTCCAATACCTCACTCGTGGCATACAATCACATCAAGTATACTCTGAGAGAACTACAGATGTTGCAAATCAGCAACAAAAACAGACTTTGCTGGAAAAGCTCAACAGGTCTGGAAGCATAAGTGCAGAGACATCAAATGCAACAATTTTGTATCCACAGATCCTTTCTCAGAACTCTGAAAATGAAACAAATACTTTACCAAGGTCTCCCGATATTTCTTCGCCAGCTTAATGCAATGATCTGG
This sequence comes from Chiloscyllium punctatum, assembly GCF_047496795.1. NCBI lineage: Eukaryota > Metazoa > Chordata > Chondrichthyes > Orectolobiformes > Hemiscylliidae > Chiloscyllium > Chiloscyllium punctatum. Next base: position 44,871,571 of record NC_092789.1, read on the forward strand.
GATGGACTTGAACAGATCCTGGGTATTTACCGACGGGGATAATTTTTAATACGTCCAGCACGTCCCCTTGTGTAATGTGGCCTCGTTTCAAAACATTCCGTGAGTTCTCTTGCTTTCATGTCTTTCTCCAGAGTAATTACTGACGTGATATGTTTCTCCAGGACCTCCCCAATTGAGCAGGAACATTCTGTAAGGCAGCTGAATGTTGGAGGTCAAGTCTTTGTGAGGAATGTGAACCCAGCACAGGCAGACACGTTTGGACTGTGTTGTTGAACTGTTAACCGTGATTCTGTGTTCTTTCACTTTTACAGGAAGGTCTGTAATGTTTCGTATTTTAACTTTGACTTCTTTATTCTTCTGCTTTGTACCAAGATTCTGTACCTTTGCAGGAGGGTGGGGTGTGTGTTCTTTGAGCCGAAGATTGCGTCACATGTTGCGACTTATAAGATTTTCACTGTCTTCAAGTGTGTACATCCTAATTCATCTCTTGAGAACCATACATAGTGATTTTGATGGCACCCTATTCTCTCCCTGGCTTCTCCTTTGCGTTAAAAATACTAGCATAATCTGTTTCCATTCTCCTTAACGCTATCAGTCAAAAATATTTCATGCACCCTTTTTGCACTCCTGATCTCTATCGTAAGTGTACTTCCACAACACATACGTTCAAGGCATTCCTTTGACCCGAGTTGCGTACACCTGGTATACACCTCCTTTTTAATTGGCCAGGGCCCCAATATTCCCTGTCATATCCTGTTCCCTATTTCTGCTGGCCCGGAACACGAACCAGCGCATGCACTACCCGAACTCTCATTATCTCACTTTTGAAAGATTCCGACTTGTTTGATGACCCTTTATCTGCGAACAGCATCCCAATATTCTTTTGAAAGTACCTGCCTAACAATATTAAAATGGGCCTTTCCCTAATTTAAAACATTAACATGTGGACTAGTCCTGTCCTTTCCCGTATCAATTTTCAAACTAATAGAATTACGGTCGCTGGTCCCAAAGTCTTCCAACTCTAACAGTTCAGTCCATTCCCCTTCTTTATTTTCCAGAGGAAATAAAGTTTAGGACGAGATCAGATCAGCCATGATCTTATTTAATGTCAAGGCATGCGTGATTAGCCATACGTCTGCATCGATCAGTGTGTTTATGTGTCCGAATACGTGTATCTTTGTCTCTCATTGTGAGTGTGCTTTAATGTATTAGCCTGTGCCTCTCATCATCTATATTTCTGAGCATTGGCATTTCTGTTCATTTGGCAGTGAAGCCATTGAAACGGGAATCACTATGTCCTTCCTCACTCTCTCACTCCATTTGGCTCTCGATCTTGTGTTTTAAATGACAAAATACCACCGTCTGCTGGCCGCCCCACACCACGACACAGCAGCATCTTTGTTTCGGAAGTACATCAAAGTCAGTGACTCTCACATTTGAAATGATTTGAGTTGGTTTCATTGTCACGTGCACGCTAATGAGTGCAGTAAAGAGTTGTTAATGTCTTCACTTATGACGCCATCTTCGGTACAAGAAATCTGGATACAAATTCTTAAATAGTTTGTCCAAAATGGAAAGACTAAAAATGAAAGTCAAGAAGAAGAATAAAAATGTGAACAAAGCAACAGTTTCGAATCGTAGTCTCTCACACTACAGTCTGTACCAGAACCGTGTCTCCAGACAGCACCTGCGCCCAGTCACCAGACCACACTGGGCGTAGTCACCAGAATGCACAGGCCCGAGTCTCCATATCACGATGGACCCATTCTCCAGGCTGCACCAGGCTTCGTTCTCCGAACCGCACCGAGCCCAGTCTCCAGTCCACACCAGACCCAGTCTTCAGACTACACCATTGCCAGTCTCCAGACTGCAACTGACCCATTTCACACAAGGACAATTCTTCATGTCGAACTCATCTCAGTCTCCAGAAAGCACTTCACCCGTCTCCAGGCCGCACTGGGCCCAGTTTCCAGACCACAACTGTCGCAGTCTCCAGACCACGCCGGCCCACGCCTTGGTCGATCAATTCATTACTGTGGTCTGCAAAGGTCTCCGTACTGGACACTAACCTCGTCTGAGTTTATACTTCACTGCACTTCTGTTGTCTATATAGCTCTCAGGGATGAACAGATTATCTTATCTGAGTTTACAGATCAATGCACTGACGTGGTTTGTTTGGAATCTGCAGAATGCCGGGTTGCACCGAGCAAAGTTTGATCTACATATTGCTCTGTGTGTAACAGATATTTCTTCTGGGTTGATGAATCTCTGTGGTGGAGTCAAAATATGATGTAAATAAACATTTCAGCTGATATGGCAATGCCTTTAGATATTACTCTTGTGATTGGACCCTCCGTCTCTCACTCCATTGATGGAGCAGTACAAACATGCACAGTACATCATGTTGATGAATGTCCACTGTCCTGACAGCAGCCATGGCCTCTTCATTCAGAAGCAGTCAGCCCATTCCTATCGTCTTCGGGTCTCTATCTAGAAGGAAAGGATGGTCTGGCGATTAGAGACCATGCCCATGCAAAATGGCTAAAAACACTTACCCTCTCACTAGTCCTCACTGCTACCCAACCACATCAAAATATCCCGTCAGTACTGAGCGCAATCGGGCCCCCGGGAATATCAGGGAGCAGACCATCAGGGAGATGGAGCAATACTTTTCATGTCTCAACGGGTTAGAATGATCCGTCCAGTAAACATGTGTCACTAACGTCTGTTGTGTTTTTCCTTTTAAGTCATATGCATCCTGGTATTCTTCCTGTAAAGTTACAGATTCACCGTTACCCACGTTATATTCCAGCCTCCAAAGTGTTGTATATTGTTTATTCAATTAAAGATTCACTACTCTTGCTTGATAACTTCAGTTGATGCTGATCTTAGTCAGAATAAGTTTGTTCCATTTCTCGAAAACGTATATATTGATTACAAATAACTGAGTCCCGATCACTAGTCAGTGTGTCACTGCAGTTATTAATTTGTGTTGAACAGATAAAGACTTATTTATCACTAACGTATCCGGATTCTAGTCTGAGTAAACAATTCTCCACGTATACCTGTGTAGCAGATTTGAAAGGCTGAATATGCCCTTCCAGTTTCAGTGTCACAGATATAAGAGATGAAACGATCTGATCCAATTGCTGAGTAACAGGCTCGAATGGCTGAATGACCTAATTCTGTTGCTGTTTAAAACTCTGAATGGGCTGAATAGCCTGCTATAGTGTGGATGTAATTGGGAATGATGACGAATATTTTGGAACCATCAGTGAACAGTCCACTTCTGACTTTGTGCTGACAGCCCACAGTGCCTCATGGATGCCCAGTTTCGATTTGCTCGGTCCTTTAGAAGTTTGTTCTACTTAGCAGATGATAATTCCACTTAACAGAGTGGGCAGTATCTTCAGTATGAGGCTGAGACTTTTCCTCCGCCAGGACTGTGTGCTGGGTGCACCTACAGATACTTTTAGGGACAGATCCATCTATGAGAAGAACTTTGATGAGATTGTTTCTCTCTTGTGCGTTCCTCTATCCTTTCCCACAGTCTAGATGCTGTATGTTAGAAGCCTCTCCATGCTCACTCTTTCGTGAAACTGTGGAGACAGTCTTGGTGATGGTCATTGAAGTCATGCAACCAGAGTGCAATTTGCGTCCTTATCACCGACAGCATTTCCTCGCTTTGCTTTCAAATTCAAAGGGAATTGAGTTATCTGTGAGGGGTGGTGTGGATGGCAGTAGACATCCATCATCAGGCGATTTCCTTGACCAGCGTTGAACTTTACCATGAAATTTCCCGGGTTATGGAATGAATGTTGGGGGATTGCGAGTGTAATTACTCTCCTGACCGCATCCCACGGTTTCTCCATCACTGGTGAGACAGGATATACCCAGGATGGGTGATGGGTTTTCATGAAATTTTGCCCATCCGTTCTCGTTCTGTGAATATGACGGCATCACACTGTTTCCTGACCGGAAGTGTGGCGCCGCAAAAGCATAGCAGGTCAGAAAGAATCCAATGAGCAAGATAATTAATGATTCCGGCAGAAGGCCTTCATTTACAATAAGTCTTGTGGGGCAAGGGTTGGCTGAGAGATAAATGGAAGGCTTTGGGGCTGGGGGGTAAGTTATCTGAGAATGCAATAGGGAGTTCAAAAAGGAGGAGGATGTGATCGGATCGAGAGGAGTGTGGAGTGGATAGATGGGAAAGGTGATGAACAGGTCAAGAAGGCTGTGCTCAGTTCGAGGCTTTGGAACGGCAAAACGTGCAGGAGGGTAACTTAGTAAAACGGTAAAATCCACTTTAAACCCCTGTGTTTGCAGGGTGTCATGGTGGAAGATGATGTGTTCATCCTACAGGCAGCAGGGGATTTGGGCTTGGCAATGGAGGAGGCCCATAACCTTTGTCTTTGGCAGAGTCGGAGGTTGAGTTGAAGTGCTCAGCCAGCGGATGGTGCGTTTCATTGGGAGCGAAGTCCCAGAAATGTTCCATGTCATGCTCCACACGTTGGCGGCCAGTCTTTCCGCTGGAGAAGAGACCACATCGGGTGCAACAGGTACAGTCATGACATTTGTGGAAGTACAAGCAAATTTCTGTCAGATGTGGAAGGATCCTATGGGGCCTTGGATGGAGGTGAGGGGATAGGTGAGGGTGAAGGTTTGAGCACGGAGGGGAGGGAAGTGGAGGTGTGCTGGAGGGCATCGTCGACCACGTCGGTGTAGAAAGTGTGGTATTTGAAAAAGGAAGCCATCGGGAATTTTCTGAAATGGAATTGGTCATTCTGGGAACAGATGCAGCAGAGTCAGAAGAATTGGGAATAAGGGATTGCGTTTTTCAACAGGGAGGATAGGAGGAGGTGTAGTCCAAATAGACTGTGGGAGTCCGTTGGTTTGCAGCAGAATACCTGACATTCCCCTCAGTATTCTATCCCTGACACTATTTGTGAACGGCCGGTCGTCATTGAATTGACCAAATGATAAGGTCCTGAGGGAAGGGATCCGTTAATGGGAGAAGGAGACATTGTTCCATAGTCGCCGCAGGAAGTTAAAGGAGTGAAACTGTTTTCGCTGCGTTTACATTTCTTCACGACAGAGGATAGACCAGAATTTAAAGAAAAAGACTGTAATTTCATACATACATTACTTTCAAAGAAGTGAGAGAGAATCCTTCAGGATGGCAATGTTTTCACGTTCCGTATTAAAAACTGAAAATAAATTACCTGTATCTTTTCCCGAGTGGTCGTGTGTGTGCGAATGTTCTTCACACCATCTGTTCTTATGCATGTGCCCCTGTGTGTTTGGGGACGGAAGGTTTCTTGTGATTTTCCATATGTTATTTAAGCTCCAATTATTTTTATAAATCTGTGAATGCAGTGACACATTTGAAAACCACACACAGCCTTCAGTTCAACTGGTCACTTTGCCACCAGGCTGATGGATAATGTGTTTATCTTTTTTCCTCACAGTTAACGTAGTGACGATCTACGTCCTGCTTTATAAAGATTGTGGATTGACTCCCTGTGTCAGACGGTACCTGGGGGCAATGGCAGCGGCGGATCTAATGGTCATTATTTTCGACGTGATATTGCGACACATTCCCATTGTTTATATGGAACAGTTTTATTTCCTGCGGGAAATCTCTGTGTGTAATATCCACGCTGTCCTGCTTTACGCAGCTACTGACTGTTCTGTCTGGTTCACTGTCACTTTCACCTTTGATCGATTTGTGGCTATTTCTTGCCAGAAGTTAAAACGTGAATATTGTAGTGAAAAAACGGCGGCTGTGGTTCTGGGAACAGTGACTCTGTTAAGCTGTTTAAAAAACATTTTCTGGTATTTTATGCTCTCAGCTCGGTATGGGCAGATGAACTACCCGTCGTTTTGTTATGCAGCAGATGGTGTTGCAACCTCCCGTGTCTGGACGTCAGTCGAGTTTCTCCATCACATTCTAACCCCAGCTCTCCCATTTCCCCTGATTCTTCTGTTCAATGTTTTCACGGTCAGACACATTTTAGTGACCAGCAGGGCCCGTAGGAGACTCCGCGCTCACACGAATGGGGACGCTCAGTCTGACGCAGAAATGAGAATCAGGAAAAAGTCCATCATTTTACTGTTTGTGATCTCGGCTAATTTCATCCTGCTATGGTCAACGATAATGCTGTATTCAATATGGAAACGGATGGATAATATTGGGTATAAGTCTGTGTATCTCCCTTTCTTTGTGCAAGAATTGGGCTTCATGCTGCAGCTCCTCAGCTGCTGCACAAACACCGTGATTTATGCCGTGACCCAGACTAAGTTCAGACAGCAGCTGAAGAATGTGATGAAATATCCCTTTACCCAAATTCATCAATCAATCATATACATTAATTCATCAATCCGTCCTCAATTTTATCATTTCAGTTCAATGTTTCAGGGATGAAGCCGATTGTCCCTGTGGTAACAGACTGAGGGTAACACTGGTTTATCCATCCTTATATCACGGTTGTGGAGGTAGGTGTAGGTTGTTCAAAGACCCAATTCAATATTTCTCACTGCACAGCGACCAGTAGGAAAATGCAACACCCCACCGACTGTATCGACCACTTCAATTTGTCAACAAGAAAAATGTTCATTAAAAAGTGCAGAGCAGCAGAGGAAACGATATTGCTGTTTGTCTTTGTGTTGAACAAACTGAGTTGGAGAGAGACAGACTCAGCCTCAAGTCCCAGTCCTCAGGGATTAGGCGGAGACCGGGGCCTGAGCTCAGGGGTTAGTTTCTACTGGCACTTCCTTGCTTTAACTACTGAATCCCGCCCATTCCGAAGTGGCTTTCAGCAGAATTCATGTCTACTCTTTTACCCCATCTCCACTGAAGCACATCTGTCTCTCTATCTACATCCTTCGTGCGCTCCACTCCCCGCTCACCCCCTCTCTGGCCCTCTGTTCCCATTTCCTCTCCCTTCTTGTTCATCTCATTTCTCTCCCTCTCGTTCCGCACACTCTTGCTTTCTTTCCTTCATTCCCTTTCACTGGGTGTCTTCACCGATCCCTTTACCTTTATTTCACACACCCCACGGTTTCTCCACCCACCTCTAGTCTTATCTCTCCCCCTTCCTTTCTCTTTCACTCTCCTGTTGCCTCTGTCTACCTCCAGCCGTTCTGTCCATATCCCAGAGAGAGAGAAAGGGAAGGAGGTAAAGAGGGGAGAGGGAAGAGATAGAAAGGGAGACATCGTGGGAGGACAGTAGAGAGAAAGGGAGTGAGTGGGTGGATAGAGAGAGGATGAGAATAGAGTGAAAGACAGAAGGGAAAAGAGATAAAGATAGATGGGAAATTGGGAGAGATAGAGAAAGAGAGGGAGGGAGTGCGCTAGAGCGAGGAGGCCAGTAGGGTAGAGAGAGTTTCAAAGATGAGAGAGAAGGGTAGTGCGAGGGGATTCGAGACAAAGAGCGAAGGAGAGGGAGAAAGAAGGGAAGGGGTAACGAAAGTGTGGGAGAGGAGGGAGAGAGTGTAGGAGAGGAGAAGAGGGAGAGAGTGCAAGCGAGGTGGACAGGGACGGAGATAGGGAGTGGAAGAGAATGAGTGGAGGTAATAAAGAGGGAGAGATAGCGGGGGAATGGAATGAGAGAGAATGTGTGGAAGAGAGGCAGTGGGGAAGAGGGAAGGAGAGAGAGATGAAGTGGTGTAGGGTTAAAGAGAGAGCATGTGGTAAAGAAAGGTATTTGGAGCAGGTAGAGAGAGTTGGGATTATAGAGCGAGTGAGAATGGAAGAAAGAGTGTGAGTGGGGTAGAGAGAGAGGGAGTGTGGGTTGTGTACAGAGTTAAAGTGTGGGGGAGTTAGAGAGAGAGAATGAGAGGGGTACAGGGAGTGAGGGGGAGAGCGAGAGTGGGAGGGGGAGATCAACAGTCGGAGGGGATATAGCGAGAGAGTGAGAGAGGAGTAGAATGAGAGAGTTGTGGGGGAACAGAGAGGGAGGGAGGGGGTAAGAGAGAGAGTGGAAGGGAGAAGAGCAAGTGTTCGAGGGGAAGACAGGGAGTGCGCTCGAGGAACTGCTTGGGTTGAGAGGGAATGAGTGGGAGTGGAAGAGTGAAAGAGAGAGGGAGGGTGTGGAGGGTAGAGAGTGAGATAATGTTAGTTGGTTGAAAGAGAATGGGAGCGTGTTATTGAGAGAGTGCAAGTGTGTCAGAGATAGTGGGAGGATAAGAGACAGAGTGGGATATAGCAGAGAGAGAGGTAGAGGCAGGAGTGTAGAGGGAGAATCTCAGTGAGAGGGCGCAGAGAGAGAAACAGTGTGTGGTGAGACAGTGAAGAGGGGTAGAGGGAGAGCGGGAGAGGAAGAGGGAATGGGTTGGAGAGAGGAAAAGTGAGTTGGGGGTAGAAAGATAGAGGTAGAGACAGAGTGAGTGGGAGTATGGCAGTCAAAATTTGGAAGGGGTATGGAGAGATTGGGAGTGGGTCGAATGATAGAATGTGGTAGGTAGAGATTGGACGTTATAGACAATGAGTGGGAGGATGTGAGAGAGAGTGCAAGGCGGATAGAGAGAGTGAAAGTAGGAGGAGCATAGAAAAATAGAAGAATGCAAGGGGGTAGAGAGAGATTTTGGGAAGGGTGTGGAGAGAGACTGGGAGAGAGGTAGAAGGAGAGAGAGACAGTTCTGTGCCAGTGAGAAACAGTGTGGGAGGGAGTGTGGTAGAGAGAGTGTGCAAGGATATAGAGAATGAATGGGATTGGGAGAGAGAGCAAGAGTGACGTAGATACAGAGGGAGCAGGGGACAGACTGTACGAGGGGATAGAGAAAGTGGAGGGGATTGAAAGAGAGTGGGAGGAGGTTGATTGAGGGAGGGGCTGACAGAGAGATGGTGGGAGGGTTTAGAGAGGGAGGAGGGGAGAGAGGGTTTAGAGAGGGAGGAGGGGAGAGAGAGTTGGCGTTGGGTAGAGTGAGATGTAGAGGGAGGGATTGGAGACAGAGTGGGGGGAGAAGAGAGAACGAGGAAGTTTGTTGGAGTGGGTAGAGAGACAGTTGGGGAAGAGAGATAGATAATCGACGGGGAGGGAAACGAGAGAAATTGTGATGGAGATAGTGGAAATGTCAAAATATGGGAGAGGGTAGGCAGAGAGAGGGATGATGGGAAGAGGAGCAATGCAGGAGAGAGGTCGTGGAAGAGGGTAGAGAGAGAGGGTGGAGATGGGAGAGAGAGAATGGGAGTTGGGTATGGAGAATGGAGGGTAAAGAGAGAGTGGGAGTGGGCAAGAAAGAAATGGGGAGTGGAGAGAGAGTATCAGGGATTAGAAAGAGAGTGTGGGAGGGCTGAGAGGAAGAGGGCGTGGGACAAAGAGAGAGTGAGAGTGGGTCGACAGACAGGGATAAGGAAGGGCTAGAGAGACAGAGATAGGGTAGAGAGAGTTTGAATGGGAGGGTGAAGGAAAAAAGAGGCAGAGGAGGGGAACAGAGAATGGGAGGGCGTTAGAGAGACACGATGTTGGAGGGGAGTGAGAGAGAAAGGGTGCGAGCTTGGTTGACAGAGAGAGAGTGTGAGAGAGATGCAGAGATAGATTTCGGGGCTCGAGAGAGAGAGGCAAAGTAGGAGGGAATGAGGAAGTCAGAGATTGGAAGGGGTAGAGAGAGTGGGAGTGGGGTAGCGAGAGAGACTGGAGTAGATGGAGCAGAGGTGGCTGGAGAGAGTGAGTGAGAGGGGTTGATAAAGAGAGTTGAAGTTGAAGAGGATCAGAGAGAGAGGGGAGGCAGGGAGAGAAAGCAACAGGTTAGAGAGAGTGAGGGATGGATGTAGAGAGAGTGGGAGAGGAATAAAGAGAGAGTGGGAGAGAGGTAGAAAGAGACAGTGGGAGGGAGAGAGTGAGACAGAGTGGGAGGGAGGGTGGCAGAGAGAGAGTGCAAAGGGTAGAGTTAGAGAGTGGGATTGGAGTAGAGAGGGAGAGTGGGATAGATAGAAAGGGGCGGTGAAGAGACTGTATGGGGGTAGTGAGAGAGGCAGTGTGATAGAGGGGTGGAGAGAGTGATTGGGAGAGGTTTGAGAGATAGAGTATTAGAGATGGTAGAGAGAGTCGGATGGGTTTAGAAACAGAGAGAGTGGTGAGAGAGGAAGAGAGTGGGAGGCAGTCGAGATATAGAGAGAAAGAGTGGGAGCGGGAGAGAGAGGGATGTTGTTAGAGAGAATGCAGTGGGAGTCAACAGAGACAGCCAGAATTGGGGGTAGAAAGAGAACGAAGGAGAGAGAGATGGAGTGGATATAGAGAGTATATGTGTGCGCGCGGGGGGGGGGGGGGGGGGGGAGATAAAGAGGTCGACGGAGGGGGAAGATTGCGAGACGGTGTGGGGTAGAGAGATAGAGTGGGACGAGGTTAGGGAGTGTGGGCGGATGTAGAGACATAGAATGAGAGTGGAGAGGAAAGGAAAAGGGAGCGGATAGAGACAGTGGCAGGAGCTAGAGAGAGAAATTGATTGGGACAGAGCGAGAGTGGGAGGGTGTTGCGAGACGGACGAAAGAAGGGTCTAAATAGTGGGACAGGATTCGGGGTTGAGGGATACACTGAGCTGGGGAAAAATAGAGGTGGGAGGTGTTTCGGGAGACAGTGTTGGAGGGAAGAAGAGAGAGAGAGCGAGATCGGTTGACAGAGGGAGTGGGAATGGAAGTGAGAGCGAGTGGTGGATCGACACAAAGAGAGAGAGTTCCTAAATGCGGTAGAGGGAGAGGTTGTTTTGGAAATAGAGAAAGAGAGGGAGTGGATGGAGAGATAAAGAGAGGGGGGTTCGAAGGAAAGACAGTGAGAGGGTGTGGAGTAGAGAAAGAGTTGTATGGGTAAGAAAGAGAGAGAGAGGGAGATAGATACTGGGAGGGGACTAGCGAGACGGAGTGAGGGGATAGAGAGACAGTGGGGTTAGTGCGAGTGTTAGGTGTAAAGAGGGTGAGTGTAAACACATCATACAGAGAGTATAAGATGGGGACATGGAGAGTTGTAGTTGATAGAAAGGGGATCGCATGAGAGAAGCATAGAGAGTAGGAGGTAGTACAGAGAGAGGGAGAGTGGTAAGAGGTTAGAGAGAGGGGTGAGTGGGTTTTATATATATATATATATAATATAGACAGATAGATAGACAGACAGAGAGAGTGCAGAGACACACTTGAAGAGAGACAATCGGATGGGAGGAGAAAGATTGTGGGAGGAGCAGTGATAGATAGTGGGAGGATTAGTGATAAAGTGAGGAATGGAGTAGTGAGAGAGGAGGTAGGCAGAGAGATTAGGAGGAGTAAGAACGAGAGAGGGAGTGAAAGAGAGAATGAGAAGGGGTAGAAACAAATCGAGAGAGAAGAGAGAATGAGATGGAGAAGAAAGAAAGAGAGAGGGATTTCGCTGGAGAGAGTGGGTGAATTGTGAGGGAGTGAGTGCGAGTGGACAAGAGAAAGAGAGGGAGGGATTGGAGTGGAGATAGGTAGTGGTATGGGGTAGGAAGAGACTGGGAGTGAGACAGAGTGGGAGGTTGGAGAGTGGAGAGGGGTCGAGGGAGAGAGTGGAAGGGGACAGAGATTGGGATAGAAGAAGATAGACTTCAGGGTTAGAGAGAGAGAGATTGGGATGGCATATAACAAACAGTGGAAGGTGCTGGAGTGAGAGGAAGGTGATAGAGAGAGAGTGGGAGTCGGGTAGTGAGGGAAGGTGTGATTTTCAGTAATGGGAAGGTGGAGAAAATAAGTGGGACGGGGTTGTGAGAGTGAGACTGGGAGGGGTTTAGAGACAGAGTGTGAGGGGGTAGACAGAGAAAATATGCGAGGGAGGGAGAGAGACAGAGCGAGGAGATTAGAGAGAGAGTTTGGAAGAGTGTTGAAGAGAGAGTTCGGGAGGAGAGAGACAGGAAGACTAGGAGGGTAGTGTTGTAGAGAGGTAGAGTGTAAGAGGGTAGGGAGAAAGAGAGCAAGATTGTGGTAGAGATGGTGAAAGTGTTTGATAGAGTTGGGTGGGGAGAGACGCGCGAGGGGTAGTGAGAGAGAAAGGGAGTGGGATAGAGCCAGAGGGGAAGGGTGGAGAGAGTGAGTGAGGTAGTTTTAAGAGAGACAGTGGCAGGTGCTAGATAGAGAGAGTCGGAAGGGGTTGAGAGTCAGAGAGTGGAAGGGGTTGGACAGAGAAAGAATGCAAGGGAAAGTGTTTGTGTATGTATGTGTGTGTGTCTGTGTAAAGAGAGAGCGAGAGATTGGGAGAACGACAGATAGTGTGTGAGCAGTGTAAACAGAGCTTAAGAGAGCGGTAGAGAGTATGTGGAATAGAGAGTTAGAGATGGCGGTCGGGGGTAGAGAGAGAGAGAGACAGTGTGGTAGGGAGTGTGGCAGAGACGGAGACTGCAAGGGAGTAGAGAAAATGAGATTGATGTAGAGAGGGAAAGTTGTGCAAATAGAGAGTAAAATGGAGCGAGTGCGCGAGGGGTTAGATAGAGAGTGGGGTAGTGAGGGAGTGTATGGGGACAGTAAGTGGGATAAGTTTTTTGCGAGATTGGGAGGCTTCAGAGAGAGAGAGAAGGAGGGAATGAAAGAGAGAGATACAGGGAGGATGTAGAGAGAGAGGGAGGGGAGAGAAAATGGGAGGGGAGAAGACAGAAAGAGAGAGAGTGGGCGGGTTAGAGAGAGAGAGGGAGGTAGGAGAAAGAGAGGTACAGTAGGAAGGATTCGAGACAGACAGAGTGGGTGGGAGAAGAGAGAATGACAGCGAGATGGAGTCGGTAGAGACAGTGGGACGGGAACAGAAAGATAGTCGGGTGTAAATAGACAAAGTGAAAGAGGTGGAGAAAAATGGTGTGTGAAACAGATGGAGGGGATTAGGGAGACAGAAGGATGCGGGAGTGGGGTAAACTGAGAAAGGGGGATGGGTAGAGAAAGGGGAGTTGGGAGAGAGAGCAGCAAGAGATGAGATAGACTGGGACGGAGTAGAGAGAGAGGCTGCGTGCGGGCAAGAGAGAAAGGGGAGTGAATAGAGCGAATGTGGGAGGTGTTAGAAGGAGAGTCGGTAGGGAGATAGATTGAGGGAAGGATAAGAGAGAGAGATAAGATACGATGCAGAGAGAGACTGAGTGGGGGAAGCAGTCAAACAGAGAGATGGAAGGGAAGAAAGAGAGAGCGCGAGTCGGTTTCCATGACAGCGTTGTAGGGGTGAAGAGACAGCGTGTGAGCTCGGTAGACAGATAGAGAGTGGGATCGGAAGAGAGAGAGGGATGGAGAGAGATAGAGAGGAAGTAGGAGTGGGTTTGGGAGAGAGATCTTTTGTGGGGGAGAGAAAGAGAGAGAAGAAGTGCCGTACAGAGAAAGAGGGATGGTGAAGAAAGACAGGGAGATAGTGGGAAGGGGAGAGGGAGAAGGATATTTGGAGGGGTTAGAGAGAGAGGGAGGGTGGGTTCGAGGGAGAGAGCGGGGTTAGAGAGATTGAGAAATAGAGAGATATGGAGTGTAGTAGAGATAGACTATGGGTTAGAAAGGGAATGGGAAAGCTTTAGAGAGACAATGGGAGTGTGACAGAGAGAGTGGGAGTTTGAGAGAAACGGGAAAATGTGCAGACAGAGGAGTAGGAGGGGTGGAGAGAGAGAGAGATTGGGAGGGGTGAGGGCCAAACAGATTGGTAGCTTTAGAGATGGGGAGAGAGAGAGATTGGGAGACACTTCAAGATACAGTTCGGGGTAGAGAGACAGAGGCAGAGTGGGAGAGAGTGTGGAAATGTTGAAGAGTGGAACGGGGTAGAGAGAGTATCGGCGTGTGGTAGAGAAACTGAATGAGGTAGCAAGAGAGAGCGAGGCGATTGGAGATGGCAAGTGGGAGGGGTGTAGAGAGAGATTTGAGGGAGATTTGAGGGTGTTTTGAGGGAGAGAATGTAAGCGGGTCGATAGCGAGAGATTGCGAGGGGATAGAGAGATTGGGAGGGTGTGAGAGAAAGTGGGAGAGCGGTAGAGAGAGTTCGGGGTAGAGAGAGAGATAGAGAGTGGAACGGGTTAGAGTGATTGCAGGCATGGACAAGAGAGACGGAATGGTGTAGCAAGAGAGAGGGAGACGTTTAGAGCGCGGGTAGGAAGGGTGTTGTGAGAGAGAGTCAAAGGGCTTTCGACGGAAAGAACAGGCACGGTAGAAAGAGAGAGATTGCGAAGGGTTTGAGAGATTGGGAGGGTTGCAGAGAGAGAGTGGCCGAGCGCTAGAGATAGAGTTCAGGTAGAGAGAGATAGAGACAGTGTGGGAGGGAGTGTGGCTGAGAGAAAGATTCCAAGGGGAAGATAGAAAGTTTGGGATTGGGCTAAAGAGAGACTGTGTTTTAGGTACAGATCGGTTTTCTGGAGACAGTGAGTGGGAGGTGTTTGACAGGGAGAGTGAGAAGTGATAGAGAGCAAGGGTGGCAATGTGTGAGAGAGAGTTAATGGGAGGAGGTATTGAGAGAAATTTGGAGAGAGAGTGTGATGGGAAGAGGGAGTGAGGTGGGTGGAGAGAGATACAGAGGGAGGGTATGGCGACAGAAAAAAGTGGGAGCGAGAAGAGACAACCCTGGAGAGACAGTTGTAGTTGGTAGAGAACGAGAGTGGGAGCGGAGAAAGAGAGTTAGAGGGAGGGAAGTAGAGAGATAGGGAGGGAGGGGCTGGAGAGAGAGAGAGAGATGAGTATCGAAAGACAGAGAGTAGGAGAGCCTAGCGTGAGAGAGAGATTGGGCAGATAGAATGGATGGGAGTAGAAAGAATGGGAGGGAGTAGGTAGAAAACGAGACCAAGTGGGCTAGAGAGAAAGGTAAAGTGAGAGAGATGGTGGGAGGGGCAAGAGAAAGGGAGAGGAATGAGGGCTGAGAGGGAGGGTATGAGCAGTGTTGACAGAGAGAGACTGGGAGGTGAAGGGAGAGACATAGTTGGATGGGAGTAGAGAGATGGAGGTAGGGGATAGAGAGAGTGCGTGGATGATTGGGGGAAGACATGAAGAGGGAGAGTGTGGGAAGGGATGACAGAGCGGGAGGGGATGACAGAGAGGAACGGAGGTGCGAGATTTAGGGAGAATGATGGAGTAGACATTGAGACAGTTGGAATGGGAAGATACAAAAGTAGAGTGCGAGGGGAGGAGAGAGACAGCGGGAGGGGGAGAGAGAGAGCGGAATTAGGAAGGGAGAAAAGAGAGCACAAGGGTAGACAGTGAGAGACGGGGATGCAAAAGGAAAGAGAGGTAGTGGGATGGGAGTAGAGACAGAGGGAGGGAGACAATGCAGAGAGTGTGTGAATGGCAGTGGTAAGAAAGAAAGAGACATTATGGGTGGCAAAGACAGGGGGAAGGGCGAGAGAGAGAGAATCGGAGGCGAGAAGAGAGTGAAAGCGAGTAAGACAGACAATGGGAGGGGAAGTGACGTGGGGTAGAGAGAAAGGGAGGGAGTGGTGCCAAAGACAGAGATAGTGAGATGTGATAAAAAGGAATGTAGAAGGGCGTGATGGAGAGACTGTGGGAGAGAGACAGAGAGTGGCAGTGGGGTAAATAGTGAGAGTGCGACAAAGTAGAGAGTGTAGGGAATGTGTTAGACGGCCAGAGAGAATGGAGGGGAGAGAGAAAGAGTTGAAGAGTTAGGTAAAATTGAAGGAGCGAGAGAGACAGAGAGTGGGTTAGAGAGAGAGGGAGGGGGTAGTGAGTGGGAGACGGGAAGAGGAAATGTGTGAGAGGAAGAAAGAGCGAGTGGAAGGGGTTTAGAGAAATAGCGACAGTGGGAGGGTAAGACAGTGAGAACAGGTAAGGGGGCAGAGACAGAGTGGCGGGTTAGAGAGAGTGGAAGAGGGGTAGAGACAGAGTGGGGTTAGAGAAAGAGTTTGGGGGTGGAGAATGATAGGAGTTGGCGTCGAGAGAGAAAGTGGGAGGGAGTAGAGTTGAGAGAGGGTAGTGGCGAAGCGAGAGAGATACTAGGAGCTGGAAGAGAGACAGAATGGGTAGGGTTTCGAATGAGAGTGTGGGAGAGGGAGAGAGAATGTGGGAGTGGGGTAGAGAGAGAGTCGGGGACAGTAGAGAGTTAGGGTGTGGTAGATAGTGTGAGAGGCAGTAAGAAGGAGTAAAGGGACAGGGAATGGGAGAGGAAGAGATAGAAAGTGTGAGAGGTTTAGATCGAGAGAGGCAGTGGAGTGGAGGGTACAGAGTGGGAGAACGGTAAAGAGAGAGAGAGGGAGGGATGTGGACAGAAAGAATGGGATGGGGTGAGAGAGTGGGAGGGTTTAGGGAAAGAGACCGTGGAGGATAGGGGAGTGAGAGGACTCGAGGGAGTAAGAGAGACAGTGTGGGAGAATGGTAGCGAATGAGAAGGTGTGGAGTGGAGAGAGAGATAGACTTGAATGGAGTAGACAAGGAGTGGGAGAGGGGTTGATAGAGGAGGGGTTAGACAGAGACGATTGGAGGGGAAGGGTGAAAGTGAGTGCGAGCGGGAATACAGAGAGAGTTGGAGGGGAAGTCTGAGAGATTGGGGAAAGAGAGAAAAAGACATGAAGTGGGGGAGTGAGAGAGAGACAATAGGAGGGAGAGAAAGTGGGAGTGGATTAAAGGGAGAGAATGGGACGCGGTAGCGAAAGTGAGGAAATTTGTTAGAGGGAGAGTAAGAACGGGAGGGGGTTAGAGAGAGTGTTAGGGGTGTAAAATAACATAGAATCGGAGGGGTAAAGAGAGAAAGAATGGGAGGGTTAGAGAGAGGGAGACAGGGGTACTGAGTGGGAAGATTGGATAAGATTACTTACAGTGTGGAAACAGGCCTTTTGTCCCAACAACTCCACACCGCCCCGCCGAAGCGTAACCCACCCATACCCCTACATCTGCCCCTTACCTAACTCTATGGGCAATTTTAGCATGGCCAATTCACCTGACCTGCACATTTTTGAACTGTGGGAGAAAACCGGAGCACCCGGAGGAAACCCACGCAGACACGAGGAGAACGTGCAAACTCCACACAGTCAGTCGCCTGAGGCGGGAATTGAACCCGTGTCTCCCAGCGCTGTAAGGCAGCAGTGCTAACCACTGTGCCACCGTGCCGCCCACTGCGGGGTATCGAGACAGGGAGAGGGAGATAGAAAGATAGATTGGGAGGGCGTTAGAGGGACAGAGACAGTGGGAGGGGTAGAAAGAGAATGTGTGGTAGAGAGAGAGTGAGAGGGGCTGGAGAGTGAGAATGCGTGGTGGTCGAGAGAGAGAAAGTGCGACGGAGTGTAGTGGAGTGAAGTGGTGGGAGAAAGGGAGAAAGATTGTGGGAGCGAGTAGAGAGAGTAGGAGCGTTTGGAGAGAGAGAGGTGAGCGGAGAGAGAGTGTGTGGTTGGTACAGAGAGTTGAGTAGAGGGAGTTGGACTGGGTCGAAACAGAAGCAGTCAGAGCGTTAAATGGAGAGAGAATGGGAGGTTTTGAGAGAGTGGTAGGAGGTAGCGTGAGAGAGTTAGAGAGGGCTAGAGAGAGACGGGTTGTGGGGAAGAGAGAGGGAGGGAGAGAGACTGGGAAGGGGTTGAGAGAGGGGGTCCGCCACAGAGAGAGATACAGAGCGATAGGAGTGCGTGTATATATATGAGAGAGCTTGTAAAGAGTGAGAGATTGGGCGGGTGTAGAGAGAGGAGCGAGGGGGTAGAGAGTGGGACCGGGAGGGAAGTCGTACGATAGAGAGCGGGAGGGAAGAAGTGAGCGAGAGAGCTGGAGGGAATTGAGAGAGAGAGTGCGGAAGTATAAAGAGAGAGAGGGAGAGAGTCGAGAGATAGTGGGAGGAGGAAGAGAAAGAGAGAGGGGATGTGTTGTAGACAGAGTGAGTGGGAGACTGCAGAGAGAGGAAAATGGGAGAGGAAGAGAGAGAATGGGAGTTAGTGGAGAATGTGGGAGGGGAAAAGAGAGAAACAATGGGCGGGTATTAGAGAGAGAAGGAGGAAGGGGGTAGAGAGAGTGGCAAGGAGGGAAGTAAACTGAGAGATAGTGAGCGGGGAGAAGTGTGAAAGAGAGAGAGAGGTATGGGATGGAGAGAGAGATAGATGGAGGTGCGTAAAGAGACAGAGATTTTCAGAAGGGAAGTGAGAAAGATGGAGAGCTAAGGACCGGAAGGAAGTGAATGTGAGTGGTGTCGAGCGAGACGAAGGGAGTAGGGATAGTGTGGGGGAGAGAGAAAGAGAGTTGAAATGTGGCAGATAGAAAGAGTGGCAGAGTGCAGAAAGAGGGACAATTGGGACGGATGGGAAGCGAGTAGGAGGGAAGGAGAAGGGTATATAATGGGCGGGTAGCAGAGAAAGACCGGGGAAGAGAGAGAGGAAGGGAGGAAGTGGATAGAAAGCGTGGCAGAGGGAAGTGAGAGAGTGGGACTGAAGGATGTTGAGGGAATTAGAGGGAACGAGAAAGAGAGTGCGAACGGTGAAGACAGAGAGAGTGGTAGAGAAAGAGAAAGATATATAGTGGGCGGGTAGTAAAGAGAGGGAGGGGAAGAGAGAGGAAGTGTAGAGAGAGACAGTGGGGGAATAGACAGAGTGGTAGGGAGGGATGGAGCGAGAGTCTTGGAGGGAATGAGAGAGAGTGCAAATGGTGAAGACAGAGAGAGATAGTGGGATGCGAAGAGACAGAGTGTGAGAAGAAAGAAAGAGAGGGGTAGAGAAGGAGTGGAGTATGGAGATACAGTGGAAGCTGATGGAGAGTGTGGGGTGAGTGAGATTGGGAATGGGCGAAGGGAGTGGGGTAGAGAGAGAACGTGGCAGGCGTTAGAGAGAGCGAGGGAGTGGGTTAGAGTGAGAGAGAGCAGGAGGGGTTTAGAGAGAAAGAGTGGATAGGTGTAAATGGATAGAGAATGTGAAGGTATAGAGTTGGAGGGTTAAAGACAGAATGGGGTAGAGCGGGAGGGAGGGATGTAGTGAGTGGGAGAGGGGTAGAGCGAGTGTGGAGTAAACAGTAAGATAGTAGAATCTGGTAGAGAGACCGTGTGGGAGGAGGTGAGAGAGTGAGATTAGGGAGAGAGAGTTGGATTGTGCTAGAGTGTGTGATCCACAGTAGAGAGAGGGGGAATGGGGTAGAGAGTGCGTAGCAAGTGTGCGTAGAGAAAGAAGCAATATGAGGGAGTAAAGGGAGAGAAAATGGGAGCAGGTCGAGAGAGATTGGTGGTATAGAGCGGAAGCTTGGTAGAGGGTTAGGGAGCGAATGTGAGAGTAGTAGAGAGAGAGAAAGTGTAGCAGAGAAAGGGGGAAAGGGAGAGAGAGTGTGAAAGAAGTTGAACGAGAGAGTGTGTGGAGTTACAGAGTGTGAAAGTGGGAGGTGTGTACAAAGTGAGTGGTGTGGAGAGAGAGTGGGTTGTGGTAGACAGAGTGGAGGTGTTGCGAGGGAAAGAGTGGTATAGAGACCCAGAGTGGGGGCTTGGTAAGAGAGAGCGAGAGGGAGTGGGGTTGAAAGAGAGAGAGAGAGGGAGAGACACAGGCGGTATGGAGACTGAGAGGGTGGGAAGCGTAGTGAGAGAGTGTGAGGGTGAAGAGTGAAAGAAAGAGGAAATGCGGTAGGGAAAGCGAGTGGGAAGGTCGTACAAGGAGGGAGATGGAAGGGGATGAGAGAGAATGGGAGGGTGTAGAGACAGAGAGGGAAGTGAAGAGAGTATAGTCGGCAGATAGTAGTGAGGGGGCAGAGAGATGTAAGGATGTATAAAGAGAGTGGGATGGCAAGAGACAAAGAGAGACAGGGGAGGAGGGGAAGAGACAGGGAAGGGGTCGGGACAGGGAGACATAGGGAGTCAAGAGTGAGTGCGAGGCGAAGAGGGAAAGAGAGAGACAGTGTACTGGAGAGATAGAAAGTGAGAGTGTCGAGAGAGAGTGTGTGGGAGTGGGGGTGGTTAAATAGAGAGCGTGAAGGGGAGAGAGAGAGTGGGATGGTGTATAGAAAGGGAAGGAGTGGGGTGTAGAGTCAGGGACTAGGAGGGGTGTAAAGAGAGTAAAACAATGGGGGGATGGGGAGAGTTTGGTGGTAGAGAGAGTGGGGGGGGTTGAGAGATATTGGCAGGGTGTAGAGAGGGAGAGAGTGTAGGATAGAATGAGAGAATGGAGGGGGATAGTGATAGCGGGTGGGAGGGTGACAGAGGGAGAGAATAGGAGGGTACAGAGAGTGGGAGGGGCAGAGGGAGACAGACCGAGAATAAATGGGCCCATAGAAAGAGAGAGAGAGCGGGTAGAGAGGCGGGCAGAAGCGACTGTATCAATATTTGCAGGTCGTATGACGATATTTATTTTGTTCCCGGTGTGTGTGTCTGTGTTGACGGTGAGGTCCCATAGAGTGTCTGTGTTAAATTCTGGGTATTAGGGGTGTGTGTCGGTATTTACTGGGCTGTTCTGGGGAACGTGTCTGCATTTAGCAGGGTGTCACAGGGAGTGTATCAGTATTTACAGGGGGCTCAATGAAGTGTGTCAGTATTTAAGGGGTGGATCCTGGAGATTGTGGCAGTGTTCACAGAGGGGACCCGGGGAATGTGACAGCATTTGAACGGGGTCCACAGGGAAATTGTTGATATTTCCAATGGGTTTCTGATTAGTGTGTTGATATTTTCTGGGGTCCCAGTGAGTGTGTTAATGTTGCTTAGGAACCCTGCGGAGCACTTTGAAATTTACTGTTGGAACTGGGGAGTGTGCTGGTATTTACAAGACATTCTCAGGGTCTATGTTAACATTTACAGGGAGTTTTCTCTGTGTGTGTCACTATTGACGGGGGGTGGTGGGGAAGGGGTGTTTGTCGGTATTTACCAGGTTTTGAAACCCAGAGATTTAAATGAACTGAAGGCAAACACAGCTGATCAGTCCCATAAGTGCAGATAAATATCTGAATGGACTGGGCCAACCCTTCATTTGCAAATGGAGGATTCAATATCTGATCGAAACGCCAAAATTTCAAAGATTCAATGTCTGCTCCTCGTTCTCACAGTGGTTAGTAACCCGGTCTGCACCATGGGCATTTAGGATTCAATTCACTGGCAGGCAAGTCGAATGAGTTTATTGAAATAATGAAAACATGACACTGGAATTAGATTTTCAAATTGAAAATCATCCCGGTTATTGGAATTTGTCATGCCCATCAAGATTTTTCATCGGAAACAGACATGGCGAGTTTTTGTTTGAATTAGGGATTGCAGTCGGAAACAATCCCCTGAGAAGCAACTCCCAGCTCTGCAAATTCCAGTGACAAGCTTCATAAGTGTTTTCACACGGAAATGGGACTGAATCGACATTTCTGCAAATCCAATGAACTGGTCGCTTTAATCCAGGATCATTTGCTGGAACAAGATGGTTTTGAACCGAGTGATACCAGCCATTATCGAATCAAGTTTGCGAAATCTGGCAGAATTCACGCATAATCTGATAGATATTGAGTATCTTGTAAACAGTGACGAGGGCAAGACACAGTAACCTAGATTGTAACCTCTGCTTTTATTTTCTTTAGTTTGGGTAACTTTTGCATTATCCTGTCATTTCCCGACACTAATTTTGTTTTTTCACTTCTCCCATTTGTATTGAAGTAGTGAAGATGGAATTCAAGTCCCTTCCAGTAAAATTAAACGTATGGACATAATTCATCAAGCATGCAAGATATAAGAGTTACTTGAGTGCTGAGTGAATCTCAAACTTACATACATGACAGGAGAATTTGAACTACAAAATACACGCTAACAGAGAATATGATTCAGAGACAGAATGAATCTCGCGATCAGTACATGTCCAGCAACAGAATCCCACAGTTATATACATTCATGAATCTGACAGTGAGAGATGGGAGAAACTCTTGGTCAAATACAGAACCAGATGCTATTTAATGCAGAAGGAAGTCCATATTCACTGGCACTATCCGTGATCGACACAAACACGCAGGAACCGCTGGAATTATCAAACACAGGGCACTTTGCACAAATGTCAACCACCGACCATTTAATTAATCTCTGAACCACAACATTCCGATTGTAAAAATGGTCTTACATCGAAGGGAACGAATTATTGAACAATATTAAATATTGTGTTTTATCGACCTTGCATCCATCCCTGCCATTCCCAAATTGGCCTGGACAATGTCATTAAGTAATATGCGCATGCGCTCCGCCAATATGCAATCTTCATTGTTCAGGACTGTGAATATTTTTATTGGCCGTAATTCACATTTCTGACAAAGTTGGGTGAGTTTACATTTCTTTCAGTATTACAGACAGAAGGAATTTTGAACGTTATTTATGTCCATAAATCTTGCATTTTTTTGCCATAACTGTCAGTGTAAAGCACGGGAAAATGCTGTTGGCGGCCAATCTTTTCAGATCGAATGGATCGGTTGGAGAGACAGTTAGAAGCAATGAGGAATTTGCAACAGCAATGGTATGTGATGGATGGCAGTTATAGGAAGGGGTGAAGTGTCAGATGCAGTCACATAGATGGGGTAACTCCAGGAAAGTAAAGTGAGATAGGCAGCTAGTGAAGGAGCCTTGTGTGGTTATACCCATTTCCAGAAGGAATGCTGTTTTGGAAAATGTAGGGGGTGATGGATTCCAAGGGGAACGTCGCAGGAACAGCCAAGTTTCTGATATTGAGACAGGCTCGAATGCAGCGAGGGGTACGTGTGGCTCCATGAGATCAACCGTGTGAGGAGATTCTCTCGTCCGAGTTACGGACAGGTATTTCTGTGGCCAGCAGCGAAAAAGTAGAATGCTGCGTTGCTTCCCTGGTGCCATGATCAAGGATGTCTTAGAGATGGTGCAGAATTTTCTCACGGGGAATTGGGACCAGAAAGAGTTCATTGACCACATTGGAACCAACGACATAGGAAGTTTAAAGGTTGAGATTCTGGGTGCAGATTACATGGAAGTTTAAAAAAGGAGGTCCACGAGACATGTAATATCTGGATTACTCCGGGTGCTACGAGCTGTTCAGCACAGGAATAGGAGGATAGAGCAGATGGATGCATGTCTGAGGAGAATGATTCAAATTTTTGGATCATTGGAATCTCGTTTGGGGAAGAAGTGACCTGTACAAAAAGGACAGATTGCACCTAAATTGGAAGGGGACTAATACATTAGCAGGGAAATTTGCTGGAACTGCTCGGGAAGATTTAAGTTAGGAAGGTGAGGGCGTGGGAACCAGGGAGATAGTGACGAATGAGATCAATCTGAAACTGGTTCAATTTGGAACAGAAGCGAGTCAAACAGTCAGGTCAGGCAGGGACAACAAAGGATGAATAAATTAAAGGACATTTATTTCAATGCAAGGGTCCGAACAGGGAAGGCAGATGAACTCACGACATGGTTGGGACCATGGGGCTGGGATATCAGAGCAATTACAGAAACATGGCTCAGGGATGGGCATGACTTGCTGCTTAATGTTCCAGGATACAAGATGGATAGAAAGAGAGGGAAGAGAGGCAGGAGTGGTATTTTTGATAAGGGATAGCATTACAGCTGTGCTGAGGGAGGATATTCCCGGAAATACATCCAGGGAAGTTATTTTATGGAACGAGCCTAAGACTAAGCTATTACCATTAGTATATATTTGTGTCATATCCCTCTAACACATTCTTATTTATGCATCTATTTAAATGACTTCTTAATGTTGTTGCTGTAGCTGCAACTATCACTTTATCTGTTAGGGTATTCCACATACAAACCACAATCTTACGAAAAGATTTCCCTTCAGATCCCTTGGAAATATTCCCCGTCTCGCCTTAAAATTATGCCTTCTTGCTTTGAGCTTCCCATTCCTTGGCAAAAGACTTTTGATTTTCACCGACATCCTGGGCTCCAATTAAAATTTTCCCAGCCTACCCAGCCTCCCTGTATAACTCAACCACAGTCACACCACCATCTGCCCGCTTCCCCTTATCCCAGAAGAGTTTGGGCAGAATATCTTGGAAATCCTTTCTGGGCACTCTGTCGTTTCATAATAGCCTTAGACCAGTCGCTGTGATTTTTGGAATAAAGGAATCATATTTTTTTTTAAGTATTAAGTTAAAGTAAATGCCTTTGGCAGAATGGCGTAAACATGACCGAACCATATTTCTCCAGAAGCATCATTAAATGAGCATGGTTTTATTCATACTTCTGGATAAATCAATGACAACTCATGGATTGTTTGTCAGATTTGTGATTTTCAAAGCTGCCAAGAAACGATGATGATGTATTTACTGGGTGGACATGTCCTGTACAAGCGTATTTTAACATCAGCAAAATAATGTGGATTCAAAACCATTGAGCGGTCGTTAACATTATTCTGTTGTTTAGGAATTATGTGTGGTGATCAAATTGAGACGAATAAGGTATCATGAGGTTTGTACACAGAATAATGTAAAGTTCTGAATGTGCTGCATTCTAAGTTTCATTTGGCAGTCATCGTTAACTGGCAAAAATAAGTCAGTCAATACAGAAAATTGATTAGTTTACTCGAGAACGGTGAGGACTGCTTTGATAAAGTGGAGAATACATGATCGGTTACTGTTACCAGGTACTGAGGGACGCAGGCGAAAGTGAGGACTGCAGATGCTGGGGATCAAAGCTTAAAAATGTGTTGCCAGAAAAGCGCAGCAGGTCAGGCAGCATCAAAGGAGAAGGAGAATCCACGTTTCGGGCATAAGCCCTTCTTCAGGAATGATATACTCACTGAGACCCTTGTCAAGGGAGGAGGAGAGCTTCTTCTGAGGGATGCAGTGATGGATTGCCATGCGGATGGAGGCATGTGATGTGCAATTGATTGAATCTTTTTCCGACTTCCACATTCAATGTATTTTCTATTAAATTCCATAAATATGAATGAAGAAATTGCAACCATCTCTGCTCATTTTTGCATATTCTAATGACCCTCGATTTTTTCATGATGCCTCCGTGTCTGAAAATTTTGAAGACGAATGTCTCTGCGCAAGCTCATGAATCCAGCGTCTGCAATAATTTGCTGCTGTGCCGTTCCAAGCAGTGATTGTGATGCCTCTCCAGCAGATGGAACCGTGCTGCCCTTTGCTGCCACAATCATACCTGGCTGAAAAAAAATTGTCTCTGTCTCTGACGCAGATCGCAGTGAACTCTGGGAAATTTCCAGCCTTTCACCGAGCTTCTTACTTTATTTTAAGTGTTTGTTTTCGACCTGCTGAGACTTTCCGTTGGTTCCTCGCATCGATATTACGCGCTCTTCAATTCGGCAACTCAGAGATATATTTTGCAATAAAAATGGTACTCATGTCACTCTAACATGGCAGCCGCTATAGGCGAGGTGCATTTGGATTGACAAGTTGGGAACGAGTGGCAGAAGAGATGGCACTATCGGGACCCAGAACCTTAAGGGGAATCAGAGCAATGCCCTGTTACCAAGAGCACAAATAGTGCCTGTCGACAAACTCTTAGCAGTCAAGTAGAAACTCTTTGCTCCGTAATTCGACCTTTCTGGATCAGAATTGGAACCCTTTACTATCACTTGGTGTTTCCTTTTTCACCTCGTTCTGGTACTTTAAACCTTGATTTCCTGGTTGATCTCGAATTGATGAGCTCCTCTACATGACTCAGGCTTGACCTTTCAGTCTGTCTAGTCAGACAGCAGATCACACATCTCCCTACAGGCATATCTTTCCACCATAAGACTTAGAAGCAGAAGAAGGCCATTTACCCAATGACTCTTTTCAGTTAATAAATGAAATCCTAACTTATCTAACAATCTTTAGTATCACTGTCTTACGTTATTCCCATATTTCTTAAAACCTGTACTGATTAGAAATGCATATCTCAGTCTTGTATACACATAATCGTCAAGCGTTGACAGGCATTACAGTGAAGTATTACAGAGTCACACCCTCTGAAAGGCGAAAATGCTGAAAATGTCTGAGTTAAATGTTTGTGCTTGATTGCACTTCTGTTGCGGACAACTCACATTTCCTCTTGGACGACCAGTTTAGATTCGCTGGATGCTATTCAAAGACATGAAAATATCGAGTGTATGATTGTGATAGAAGGGATTCCAACTCCACCAGGACTGTGGTCTGGATACTCCTGGCGATTCTGTTATGGGGTTGCATCTGTGACAAGTGTATTGATATAGAAGCATTTCGACCAAGATGCATCACCGCTGTCGGTTCAGTCATCCATTACTGCAGTCTAGCTTTTGGGCCTTTCCTGTCTCGACCTGCTTAGTCAAAGTTTGGCCAGTTGAGAAATTCATGCTGATGGACATTGAAGAGTATGATGTGTGCCGTATTCACCCTCAGTGGAGTCTTCAATTTGTTTTCATGATCAATGAGACCTAATTTATCAAAGGGTGTACTGGGGAGAGCAAGAGATGTCAATCAGCACAATGTTTTCTTTAATCGATCTGACCTGCTGTCATTGAGATTTATGTGTTTCTGAAGCCAGTTTTGACGATTTCCAGAGTTACTCCTTTCCCACCTCTCCCACACTGCCACGAACAATCGTGTGCCTGTCCTGCCAATGGGATAGGAAATAATTAACGAAAGTGATGGTGGTCCCTGAGATATTTCCAATTAGGCCTGTTCTTGATCAGTCAAATTGGCAAAATGCAGTTGCAATCGGGAAGGGAATAATGGCTGACAAGCTGAAAGAATGTCATTTTTAAGGACGTGCGTTGTATCTACAAAAACTAGCCTACATACCCCTCGCCCTGCAATGCGCACATATGCATGTAACTCCTACTGCGTGGGGAAGCACACATGCAGGACCTCTATTTCCCCAAAACCAGGAGTGAAGGCCATGACAACAGACGACGGCAGCCGATCTAGCTTTAAGAAGTCTCGGATGTCTGGAGGAAAGCCTAGCATCGTCCTTTCCACTCCTTCACGGTGAGGTGTAACCTGATGACAATCTCACCATTCCCATTGAGAAGAACGAACAAGAGGCAGCGAGATGATCTCAAAATCGAAATTTGCCTCACTGAACATCCAGTTCGAATCTGCCACTAAGATCGCCTCAGCCCAGATTCCACATAATCAGTTTGAGTGAAGTTCAGAAACAGCAAGGAGAAACAAATGTTGGGGAGAGTTGCATATCGATTTCAAAACCGCAGTACACGTTTTGTGCATGTATAAACAGGCAGTTTGACTTGTGGGGATTGAAATTGTTCATGGACCTTAATAAGTCTCATTGAATTTGCTGGAAGAAAGCAGTTAATACCTCAATTCTGACGAATTTTCCTCCAAAGAGTTAGGTTTCAGATCTTCAGCACACGCAGTTCTTAGTTTTATTTTAAATGTACAATTGGTAATGAATGTCTTAGGAAAAATGTTAATTAACAGCTGCATAAGAAAACACTCATCCCTCACTCCGTTACGATGCACCTGACAAATGTCTTTCGAAGGGCACATCGAATAAAGGAGATGTGGCAATCGCTGATACCCATGTTGCATGTAATCATTTTAACGAGGAATGTATGAACATGCTCATGCATTGGACTCTCTCCGCAATGACATACCCAGGTTGAAGTGATAAGGAGCGCCCAACAAAGATCAATGTCTAAACACGTGACACGGGAGGCCTCTTGAAAACCTCTACAAAACAGTAGAAAATAACAGCAACATGAGGAACTGGGAATGCTGCCTTTAATGACAGAGAACGTGTGACGTGGGGACACTGCATGAACAAGGAGACATTATGTGGAAGTGGCAACTCCAGTCAAAATAACAGGGGAATGTGGAAGCGGGAATATTGTCTGAAAAGAGAGGGACAGGTGGAAGTGCAAATTTTGCTGATCGTACCAGTGGAGACTTGGAAGTGAGAATCGGGTTTAATAAAAACAGGGAACATTTGGAACTGGAATATCTCAAAAATAACAAAGAAATGTGTAAGTAGGAATGTTGTCCAAAATAATTGGAATATGTCGAAGTGGTGATACTGTTTAAACCAACAGCACAATGTGGCTATTGGAATGTCAACTCAAATGAAATAATCGTGAGGAAGTGGGAATTGTTTTGAAAATAACAGGAGGGTTCTTGAGGTGGGAATGCTGTCTGAACTTGATTAAATTATTCATTGATATATTTATTGTCACTCCTATCTCGCTCCTAAACATCGTGAAAAGTATTTTATACTGTGGCCACTCTCGAGTGCCATTTTGAAGCAAAAGAAAGATATGTCAAAACATAGAATATAATGTTCGAAAATGAATAAATGACATCAGAGAATTCATAGAATCTCTACCATGTAGGAACAGGCCAGAAGGCCCAAAACGTCCACACAGACCTTCTGAAGAGTATACCATCCAGAATCATTCTCCTATTACACTACATTTCCCCTGACTAATGCACTTCTCTAAACATCCCTGAATAATATGGGCAATTTAGCATGGTCAATTCACCTAAACTGCATATCTTTCGATTACAAAAACTCTCCAACTTTACTGCTCTTTCATGGACAATGCACCTCGGGGCCAGGCACGAGGGTTGCCCTGACACTGCAACTGGAACAAATATCACTCCTCTTCAGCGCCATCTTTCCATTGCCACTATGAGTCTTCGCTGGACCTCACCAACACAGACACCACTGATGCTGACGGGTGCAGAATCTGGCAAACTGCCATCAGGATGAGCATTTAGAAACCAACGGCTGGATCAGTCACATTCAACATGGGTTTATGAAGGGGAAATTATGCCTCACAAATCTGTTGATTTTGGGGAGAAATCAGGATGAGGATGTTGATTTGGGCAATCAGCCATGGTCATGATGAATTATGCAGCAGGCTCAAAAGGTCAAATACCTTCCTTCTGCTCTTCTCGTAGGTGCTTCTTCAAGATGGTTTCGGACTTCCATCGGTCATGTAGCCCTGGCTGAGGCCGCCAGGTGTCGTACGAAGCCCAAACACGCCTCGACCACAGCCTCAAGGAATCTGCGTTCAGACTGTTTCGACAATGCAGAAGCCACAGTCACCAGTCCGCGCTGCTGGGCCCATTTATCGCCACAGGGCTCATCACTGAAAGTCAAATAAAAGGAAATAGAAGATGGTAAAAAGATTACGGAGAAGAGAAAAGTAATGAAACGAAAATAAAAGCGGATTGAGCAGACGATCTGGTGCTCAGCAGCCCAAACGCAACACCATTTTATAGGAAACCAGGGACAATGACAGGAAATATGTGGAAGTAGGAATACTCCATTACATTGCACGACCATATGAACTGATATTTGAACACTCAGCAGTCTGCACTTGCCTGCCATCGACAGCAATATGATGTCCACTACATGGGAAAACTCATACCTGGATTCTCATAATTGTGCAGACTCTGTATTATCTACGTGATGCAATGTCTACAGTACTGCAATGTACATAGCGTGAGAAGTAGTGTCAACTGTTTTTCGTCAAGTTCTTATGGTCAAGCAAAATAAATCTTTGACACTTATTTATAAATCACCCAGTACCAATTCATTTATCTAACTCTAACAGTAAATAAACTAACTGAACTATTAACAAACTGAATAAACCTCTTCTAATTACAAAATAATACCTAATAAAAGATTCCTAAAGAAACCTGACAAGATTTGTTTGGCGTGCTGTTCCAATTGATACAGGTCCCACCTCTTTAAGAAATCTTAGTATTTAGTCTACCAAATTATAACCAAGTTACATGTCTTCCGCGGTGGTGTTTTGCCGTCTCTGTTGATTCTACATCAGCATTATTCTCTAGTTGTGTCGCTGTTCTCGTTGGTATTTCGATGGTGTTTCACCTCAGTCATAGAGAACATTTTCTGTCGGGAGCTGACGACCATTAGTTCTGGAAGATGGCAGCCAGCTCTGAGGCCTTTGTCCAACTGTCCCCTTCCTTTTATACAATTGGTGAGATATCAATAATTTTTAATATCGGATTTGTCCTGTGTTATCAGAACTCTGAGGCTTAAATTTATCGGATTCAGGAAACTAAGTTCCTGGTTCAAATTGATTGCCTAAATTCAAAAGCCTGTCGTCTTCGTAAAAAAAAACTGCTGATTGTCCTGCTGCCTGTACGGCCTTTTGATACACATTTCAATTCGGGTACTTTCTGTGTCCGTGCAAACTTTCAGGCTACTACTCACCGATATACATTCTAAATCTCTAACAACAGAAAATGCACATAATCTACAAAAGCGAACATGCAATGCTTTCATGCCAGCATTGTGCAAACTCGAAATTCTAACTTTCCGCCTCACAATCCACAAGTTACCTTTTCAGTTTCACAACATTTGGACCGCATTTAATTGCAGCAGAGTACAGTCCGAACATTGAACACACAAGCTTACAGAGAGATGCTGGATCATTTCAAGTCTTTACTGTGTGACAATGCAAACTTTGTTAAACTCTCAGACTGAATGCAGCCTTGTGGCCAGTGAAGTCCGTGTTAGTGCCGAATATTTAACAGAGAGATGAACTGTTCAAAATGGTCAGAGACTGCTTCCCGTCACATCACTGAAATGTAAGTATTTCTGTCAATTGTGCCATCCACCAGGCGTTTGGGCTGCTTTTCTCTTCGTGTTCTGAGTTTAGTCTGCAGCTGATTCTCACACATTGATTCTCCACAATAAAAGTCGAGTGACTGAGGGCTCATGTGGTGCAATGGAAGTGTTCTCACTTTGTTTCAGGAGATCCAGATTCATCTTCGAAATTTCTTCATCATACTTAGGAAGCACGAAACCAACCTTAAAATAAAGGCAGTGTTTTCATCAAAATTAAGATTGACGGCTCTTTCATAGTTATAGATTCATAGAGTCCTGCAGCACGGAGATAGGCCCTTACACCCAAAATGATCAATGCCGAATAAAAGGTCACCCATACTAACTACATTTCCCTGAACTTGGCCCATATCCTTCTAAACCTTTCCGATCCAATGTATTTGTGCAAATGCATTTTGAATGTTGCTATTGTTGCATTTTGAATGTTGATTTTTTGCAGCAGAGAGCGGTGGGAGCTGGGCAGAAGTTCAGGAGGAGCGCAAAGCCATTCGGGAAGGTAAGTGATATTTATGAGAGTGGATGTGTTCTAAACCCCAGGTCCTACAAGGTAGGGTCTCCCTCCCTCCCTCCTCCTCTAACCGAAATTAAGAGTCCAAAAAAAGAGGGTCTAAGGAAGTTTGGATCGAAGAGTGAGGCTTCAGCTCAGGAGTCTTTGACAAGGAGGTTGCGTGAAGTGATTACGCCACAGTTGAAGAGGGTGAAGACCTGACTGCACAGCTGGTTCAGTGCGCTACGTGCTTGATGTGGGAGGTCAACGACTCTGGTGTGTCTGGCTCGTATATTTGTGGAAAGTGTGTGCACATTCAGCTATTGACTGAGCATATTGCAGCGCTGATGAAAGAACTCGAGGACCTTAGGCTCATCCGAGAGAACGAGATCTTTCTGGACAAGAGCTTCAGCGAGGTTGTTACCAATCATGCCAGAAGAGAGCAGAAGAGAGCAGACGATGAGGAAGGCAGAGAGGAAACAGGTGCAAGAGACCCCGGGAGGAGTACCTGTCAGTATCAAGTTGAAGCTTTCGGAAGCAGTAGAGACTGATGACGCTGCCAGTTCGCAAGGCGGCCAGGTCTGTCAATCAAACGTTGGCGCAGAGGCAGAGCAGAAGAGTCGGATATCGCACAGAGCCGTGGTAATAGGGAACTCCATCGTGAGCGAAACTGACCGGTGTTTTTGTGTTAGCAGACGGGATTTAAGGATGGTGTGTTGCCTTCCTGGTGCCAGGGTGAAAGACATCGCGGGCAGAGTGCAGGAAATCCTCAAGGACGAGGGTGAAGAGCCAGAGGTGGTGGTACATGTCGGCACAAATGATGTCGGGAAGTAGAGGAGGAACATACTAGAGTGGGACTTCGGAGAACTAGGAAGAAGGCTGAAAAGCAGGACGTCCAAGATGGTTATCTCCGGTTTGCTTCCATTTCCTCGGGCAGGTGTGGCCAGAAACAGGGAGATCATGGTCTTGAACGTGTGGTTCGGGAACTGGTGCAGGAAGCAAAGATTTAAGTTCTTGGATCACTGGGGTTTATTTTGTGGCAAGCATAAATTCTACAAGAGAGACGGTTTGCACTTTCATAGGTGAGGGACCAGCATTCTGGCAGGCAGGTTTTTTTACTGCCAGACAGTGACATTTAAACAAAGTAGCGCGGGGAGGGGACAAACTGGATGTTTAAAAAGGAAATTGAGGGGAAAGTTAGAACAAGATAAGTCAAGAAAGACAACTTTATCAGTGAGGTAGAAAACTTGGAAAGCGAACATGCTGTAAGGTTGAGTGAAATAGGGGTTGATGGGAAGGGTGAAGGCAGTAACAAATTATAAATACGATACATGAATGCACGAAGCATTCGACGTAAGATGGATGAGTTTGAGGCTCTTTTGGAAATTGGCAGATACGATATTGTGGGGATAACGGAGACGTGGCTTCAAGTGGACAGGGCCTGGGAAATGAATATTCAAGGCTACACGTGCTATCGTAAGGAAAGGCTGATGGGCAGAGGGGCTGGGGTGGCCTTGTTGGTAAGGGAGGATATTCAGCCCCTTGCGCGGGGGTACCTAGACTCAGGGGATGGAGAGTCAGTGTGGATAGAGCTGCGAAATACTAAGGGTAAAAAAGATCCTCTTGGGAGTCATCTACAGGCACCCAAACAGTAGTCTGGATGTCGGATGTAAGTTGAATCAGGAGCTGAAATTGGTCGGTCGCAAAGATAATACTACAGTCGTTGTGGGGGATTTTAGCTTGCACGTAGAATGGGAGAATCAGGATGGTATTGGACCTCAAGAAAGAGACTTTCTGGAGTGCAACAGAGATGGATTCTTAGAGCAGCTTTTGCTGGATCCGACCAGGGAGAAGGCAATTCTGGATCTGGTATTGTGTAACGAACCAGAATTGGTCTGAAGGTTAATAAGTCTTCGGGGCCTGACGGTCTACATCCCAGGGTACTGAAGGAGGTGGCTCGGGAAATCGTGGATGCGTTGGTGATTATTTTCCAGAGTTCGATAGATTCTGGATCGGTTCCTGAGGATTGGAGGGTGGCTAATGTTATACCACTTTTTAAGAAAGGTGGGAGAGAGAAATCAGTAAATTATAGAACAGTTAGTTTGAATTCAGTGGTGGCAAAGATGCTGGAGTCTATCCTAAAGGTTGAAATTACGGAACATCTGGATAGTAGTAACAGGATAGGACAGAGTCAGCATGGATTTATGAAGGGGAAATCATGATTGACTAATCTTCTTGAATTTTTTGAGGATGTAACTCTGAAGATGGACGAGGGAGATCCAGTAGATGTAGTGTACCTGGACTTTCAGAAAGCTATTGATATAGACCCACACAGGAGGTTAGTGAGTAAACGTAGGGCGCATGGTATTGGGGGCAAAGTACTAGATTGGATTGAAAATTGGTTGGCTGAAAGGAAACAAAGGATGGTGATAAACAGCTCCATTTCAGAATGGCAGGCAATGACCACTGGGGTACCGCAGGGATCAGTGCTGGGACCGCAGCTTTTTGCAATATATGTTAATGATTTAGAGGATGGTATCACCAATAACATTAACAAATTTGCTGATGATACAAAGCTGGGTAGCAGGGTGAAATGCGATGAGGATGTTAAGAGATTACAGAGTGACCTGGATAAATTAGGTGAGTGGGAAGATGCATGGCAGATGCAGTTTAATGTGGATAAATATATGGTTATCCACTTTGGTGGCCTGAACAGGAAGGCTAATTACTACCTCAATAGAATAAATCTAGGTAAAGGGGCAGTACAGAGTGATCTGGGTCTTCTTGTACGCCAGTCAATGAAGCTGAAAATGTGTTGCTGGAAAAGCGCAGCAGGTCAGGCAGCATCCAAGGAACAGGAGAATCGTCGTTTCGAGCATCAGCCCTTCTTCAGGAATTCCTGACAGACTCTACAGAAAAGATGAAATCACCAGTTTTCCTGCACATCGTCTTGGCGCTTGTCAAGCACATTACTGTGGATGGAGAATCTAGAGTTTTTTTTTGTTTGTAAGTACAATTACGTCAAAACGAAGTTCATCACCATCAGCTCCACAATCGTGTGCTGTTTTGGAATTGAATTTTGACATCTATTTTGCTTTCTTTCAAGCAGCCAGAATCCCATTCCGGCCAGTTCTGAATGAAAAGTTAACATCTCATTTTGGAGACTTTTTGAAGAACTGTTCAATTCAATTGGCTAATTATCTGCCCTCAAAACTATGCAGCAAGAACTGTTCTAAGCAGTCTGGTTTCCAAGTTGAACAGGACATACGTTCAAATCCCTTTTGACCTGCCAGTCCTGATCTCTGCAAAATCCTTTAGTCGCGACAACACTTCAGGTTCCCCATACTATTCTAATTATGATAAACTTAGAGATAATTGTTTGGATTGTATTCAACTGCCTGAGCCCCGAGCTGTGGAATGCACTCCGTAGGAACACAGTTTATTGTCTAAAACAGTACTTAAAATGAAACACGATGCAAAACTCTCTGGTAATCTGCTTGCGTATATCCTTGTGTTTTTTTAATCTTTATGTATGAAAGAAAACTCTGTGCACAGAGTTGGTATACATATGCATTGATAAAGTCACACAGGAAGCATTATGCTCAGTTCTGGTCCACATGTCTCCTGACAAGACACTATTTGAAACACTGTGCTTAGGGCGGCCTCGATCGTCTTTGGTAAGACGACATGAGAAATCTGTGAATCCGACTTTCCTTATCCATCGGTTAGACAACTGAGAGAACTATGCATAGCGCTGGACTGCATGTGGCTCGACTAAGTCGCAGTAGGAGAACTGTGCTCGTTTCCGGTCTCTGTATACCTTCCTTAATCCCCCAAGGAGCTCTGTCCACCATTCGTCACCCCATAAACCTTTCGCTAAACTTCACTTTGTCCGCTTTTATAGCGATAGTTTCAACTCCGTTTGTAAGACCACACTGTACACATCTCTTCTTTACATCTCTCAGTTCGACGACGTTTGGAGGACAGAACACACCCTTCTCGCAGTGACCACAATTGGAGTATATTGATACTTTTACTCTTTACCTTCCTTAATGAGAAACTTATGAGAGCACTGGGCACTGTTCTCCTCTTTAAATCCCTTGGTAAGTCTACACTAGGAAGCTTGTGCAGAGTTTTGGTGTCGACCTGCTTCGATTGGACCACACCAGCAGCAATGGATTCAGTTCTGGTCGCTTGACTACTTGGTTAAATGACAGACTGGGCGTTAATTCTCCTGGCGACATCCTCACTGAACAGTTCCTTTTTGTCTTACCGACCCCATACCAACTTGTGCACTCAGAAAATGGAATTTGTAGGGAATCCCGTTGTCTTCCGCATGAAATTCGACAAAGTGACGCTTGTCTCGCAGAGAACTACTGCTGCAAGTGAAACCTGATGCGAAGCAAAAAAAAATCGAATGTGACGACCGTGTGAGGGGCCAGCTGATTTCTGTTGATCGACTGTGAGCCATTGTGTGGATCCAATGACACTTGACTTACTGTTTTCTGAATTGTATAAATAAAATTAGTTGCCTTGCCTGTTGTGTATGCTGCAGTTTTTTCCATCATTTGATGGGGGCGTTGGGAGTGGAGGTCGTAAAAAACAAGCAGATCTATTCCAACAGCACTATCCTCACAGAGTCATATCGTTCGGCCAAAACCATTTGTCACCATTCCGAGGAGGCCCTGTCATGTTGGAAGACTCGGTAAAGGAATCGTCATGCTGGTTTGCACCTACCACCCTCTTTCAGCTGACCGCCTTGTCTTCTACAACGTTAAACAACAGTAATAAAGTGTTGGAAAGCAGCCAGAAATCCTAAATCATTCTGGCTTTCGGACTTTAATCGCCTTCAGCTGAAAAGCATTGGCTTCTCCAATGCCTATTCAAATTGATTTAGGTTTGAGTGCCAACGTCTTTCCTGCAGTTCCTGGTGTGGGAAACCACAGAAAGGGAAATAATGTACTTGACTCCCAACTTTCATATCTTCCTTCCTCGAATACATTTATCCACATAATCATTGGTAGGAATAAAGGCGACTCAGTCCTTAGTAAAGATGCAATGTTGCCTTCACACTGGGGACACATTCTTGTTGTTCGGTTCAGTCCTTGAGCCAAATCGAGCAGAACCCGCACCGATCAGTAAGTTCCAATCTGGGCATTCATTTGGCGACAATGGGTTTTAAAACAATCACGATCTCTTAAATAACGCTGTCGCATATTCCTCATGCATAATCCTCTCAGCCCACTCCTGACAGACGT
Organism: Chiloscyllium punctatum; assembly: GCF_047496795.1. NCBI lineage: Eukaryota > Metazoa > Chordata > Chondrichthyes > Orectolobiformes > Hemiscylliidae > Chiloscyllium > Chiloscyllium punctatum. The sequence goes on from NC_092789.1 coordinate 44,907,705, forward strand.
GTGCAAATTCATCTTACCTGGACTTAGTGAAGAGATCACCAAGGAGATGTGGTGAATCTCCTCAGTTCATTATTAACATGGTACACATTGTTTTTTCAGAGCTTCCGTGGTGTTGTGAACAGATACTTTTGTATGTGGCTCCGAAACATTCACTCTGATTTCAAAGAATCCTGACACTGTGGAAACAGGCCGTTAGACCTAACGGACTCAATCAGAGCCTCCGAAAACCATCCCATCTCGAACCATTCCCCTACCCTGCAGCACTACTCTTTCCCCTTCGAATACACCTGAACTATACGTTCCTGAAAACTATGGGCAATTTAGCATGGCTACGTCTCCTTGCCTGCATACCATTGGACTGTGCGAGGAAACCAGAGAACTCGGAGAAAACACATGCAGACACTGCGAGTTGTCTGTTTGCATGTGCTGGAAGGCCTGCCGAGTTTCACAGGAGACTTTCCATTTTGTTAATCTCTGAGACAGGAGGCCCGGTTTCAAATTCTACTGATTGTAGCTGTATGTCCTAATATATTCAGCCGACGGAGGGTCATTGTACAATGAATAGAGCAATGGCAGTCCCTCCTCCCACAATTCCGCGCGTCTGTGATAGGGTTCTATTTTTCACCTTTTGTGTCTGTCCAGAAGATCAATGCGAATGTCCCTGGGGGTCAGGCGATGAGCCAGTCTCTCTTCCAAACGCTGAGAATAATGGGAATGGTACTCTGGATTCCTGCTCCTCCTTCCATCAAAGCCAGAAGCGAGAGGCTTCATTGAGGCTGCAGAAGAGAATGGAAAATGTTGTCACTCAACTGTGAAGCAATATCCTCAAAGATACATGCAGGTCTGCGTGTTTCACTTTGTGCTTTTCTGACCCCATTCACAATGCTCAGTCAAAGATGTTGGTCCCCAAAGAGAGCCATCAGTCACCCACTGACTAATTCCTAGTCTCTGAGGACAAGGAAGGATGTCCGTTGCCCATCGAGATCAGAAAAACACATTCCGTCCAAATCTATTGGTCAATGTGGCTGAGCCCAAACTCTGTGTGTTCAACTGGATCTCCCTGAATGTATGCATTTCAAAATTAGCTTCGAACACTCAACTTAGGTTGGGCTGTTAGATGAAGGAAGGAGTTACGGGAAGAAGTTGTTCCATCAGATGTCACTTGCAGAGTCTGGATGTCGGAGCTCGAACATGTTTCTCAAAAGCAAACTACACGAGGCAGTCTTCACCTTGGATTCAAGTTGAAATCGGATCCTTTTCTGATATTCCGTGTTTGTTTCGGTGGACACCTAATATTTACACACAGAATGACATCAGTGAAACAGATTATGCCATCATGACCGTATTTTCATCCCTTTTTTATTATATTTCCCGAGGTCTATCCTGAGGTTTCATGAGTTAATTCTCTCTCTGCTTGCCCATCTTTCAATGTCTCACGACATCTCTCCCTCTTTCTCCCTTATAGGTTCAACTGCTCCAGACGTTTAAATGTTTCTTTTAGTTTATTCAATCCAGGATTTGATATTTATCACCATATGCAACTGCAACTTCAGAAAGTAGCGCCTTTTTGAAATATTATGTTTCATGTGATGTAGACAAATTCCATCGTGCCGTTATAAAAGGAATTTCAAGACCTTGACCATGCAGGAACGGGCAAAATATTTCAAAGTCAGGATTGTGAGTGGCTTGGATTGGGGTCATGCAGGGTGTAATGTTAACATATATCTTCAGCCCTTGTCCTTCCAGGGGGAAGTGGTCATTGTTTTGGACATTGATGTCTGCGGATCTTTGGAGAAGTTGAGCAGTGCGTTTTGTAATTGGTAAACATTGGTGCTATTGTGCGATGAATATGAAGGTACGTCATGCCTGTGTACCGCAACATGAAATATAAACTCTTTTTTCTCTTCACAGATGGTGTCAGACCTGCAGAGTTCTCCAGCAAATTCACTTTTTGTTTGTCCCTCACTCTTCTGAACATTTCTTATTCACATAGCCATCCAGAAGTCTTTTAAATGTTACACGATTGTAAACCTGCACCACTTCCTCGGGCAGCTCATTCGAATCATTCACAATCTATGTGTAAAAGAGTTGCCCCGTTGGTCCTTTTTACATATTTCCCATCTAATGTTAAGCCTATGCCTTTTTGCTTGGACTCTCTATTCCAGAGAAAAAGATTTGTCTATTTACTCTCTTCTTGTCCCTCATGATTTTGTAGACCTCTTTAAGTTCAGCACTCAGCTCCTGACTCTGCAGAAGAAAAAAGCCCCTAATCAGCCTCTTCTTCTTTCTCAACCTCAAAACCTTCAACTCTGGCAGCATCCTTGTAATATTCTTCTGAACCCTTCCAAATTTTACAAGATCCTTCCTATTGCTCAGAGAACAGAATTGCACACAATATCCCAAAAGTGGTCTAATCAATATCCTGCACAGACACGACATGATCTCCAACACCTCTCGTGAAAGCCATGACCAAAGAAGGCAGGAATACCAAAAACAGCCTTCACTGAATTATCTATCTCCTACACCAATGACCTGCAAAAATGTTTACAAAGTGCGACTGCCCACGGCAACCAATTTGAACACGAAAAGCTGCCACACGCATCAGAATGTTCGTAAGTGGAAGAGCTGTGCTCGCTTTGCTGTTGACGCGGCAAAGCCAGCAGTAAAAACGCTGTTACTGCATCTATAGGCGTGGGCCAATCCGTACGAAATAAGATATTGTGTGGGCATCTGTCACTAATTATCACATATTCAATTGAATGTTTCACATTAATGCAGACTGCTTCTCAGTTCAAGCAGTAAAGAGTCGTCAATTCACATGACTGTTCCATTCACATGACCACGGTTTGAACCCAATCTGCACGAGCCTGTGGGACTATTCACTGGAGAATCATTTGAAATCTAGTAGAAAGGGTGTGCGTACTCGACTCATTTGATAGCTCCTCCCAGGAACTCAGTTCAAACGAGGGAAACGATTGCTAGTGATCCTTGCAGCCTTCATCTAGATGTTGTGCTTATTTTATCCTGGTACATCTGCAAGAACTCAATCTTCTGAAATATTGATTAGCACAGATGGTGTCCAATTAGCCTATTACACATGTACAGACATGAAGCAGGATCATGATTGATCTGTGCCTCCAGACCATCAGAAAATTGTGACACCTGAATTGGAAAAAAAATCGTTTTCAGGGGAAAAGCTATCGAACTGAGCATCAACCATTTTGATGAAAATAATGGCATTATCATTTTCCATACAGTAGCCAAAATGACTGCCCGCCACTGATCTATCCTTACTTTCCTCAAACATGTCTTGCAGCATAAAAACAGACCTTTCGCTCAAGCTGGTCCATGTTGTTAAACATGTCCACCTTATGCTAACCCGATTTCTCAGCACTTCGCTCATATCCTCCTAAGATTTTCGTATTCAAGTATTTTCCCAAACGCCTTTCAAATGTTTTTAATATACATGCCTCAACTACCTCGAAGTTACACCTAATTTCCATCACTGTGCAGGGTTCTATTCTCCGTGTCTCTAAGTTAGACCACAGTGGAAGTAATGTCCACTGCTCCAATAATAACAAACCTCTATTAGACCATACTAGGAGCACCGTAGGATTGTGCACAATTCTGATCTCCATTATGCTCAGTGTGATGCTGTTTTGATGCCACAATGTAGTGAACATTTTATGAATTGAGACTTCATTTGCTTTTCGCAGTTAATGAGCTGGAACATGAGTGTGAAGGAGGGATCTACAGAGAAGAAGACTGTCATGCAAATGAGATTGCGTGTAGTTGGAGATGTTCCTTCAATACCATCTGGTGCTTTATTATATGACATAAAAACTGGGAGAGTCCGATTGTGAGACTCATCTGACTTCCGACTAATGCTCACTGTCATTTGTAACAATCAGTTTCTGCTTTATTCTCAAAAGTTAACCATTCAATGACCATTGATGGCTATTTGAAGAATTGCATTCAGATCCCCAAAAGTGCAGACGTGGAATGTTGAATGGCCTGGTCAGACTGCATACTTTAAAGATGTTTCCATTTGTACGAGCGAACAAAATCCTAAAAGACACCCTGAGAGTAAAGAGAAGCCCGTTGGGAACCGAGACAAGAAGAAATTTCTTCAGTCAGAGATTGTTGAATCTATCGAATTCACTGCAACAGACGGTTCTTGAAGTCAGGTAGTTGAGAACTTTGAAGACTGAGATAGATAGATTTTGATTATCATGGGATTAAACATTATGGGGATAAGCGGAAAAATGAAAATGAAAAAGATATTGTCCAGGATTAAATGGCGGAGTAGACTCCATGCAGCAATTTCCGAAACCTATTGGATACATTCTGGAGAGATGGGACCTGTAAATAAGTGCGGGTGCACCTGAACTGGAGGGACAATAATACCCTCGGCGTGAGGTTTGCTGGAGTTCTTTGGGACGGTTCAAACTAGATAGGTAGGGGGCTTGGAACAGGTGGTGCGTTCGGTCGTGTAGTGCTAGACACATCCTGCAGAGGATTTCTGAGAAGGGGCTAACACTTGATGGAGCAAAAGTGCAGTTCTTGTGATGGGTGTCATTGTGGCTATTTTAATACAAGTATCAAGACTAAATGTGAGCAACCCAGAATGTAGATCAATACTTCGACCTGTCATGTTGTGGTCATTACAGAGACTTGGATATCAAAAGGCAGGAGTGGTATTGGATGTTCCTGGGTTTAGACGTTTGAAACCAGAATGGACGTTTTCTGTATAAGAGGTGGGGGAGTCGCATTGCTAATAAGCGATAATATCACAGCTGCAGAAAGGAAGATCGTGGAGGAGGGTTTGTCTCCAGAGTCAGTCTGGTTGGAAGTCAGAAACAGCAAAAGAGCAGTCATTTTATTGGGAGTTTTCTGCAGTCACCCCAATAGCAACAGAGGCACGGAGTAAGACAATGGGAGTCAGATTTTGGAAAGATGCAAAAGTAGCAGGATTGTTATCGTGCGTGACTTTAACATCCATAATATTGATTGGAATCTATTTATTTCAAACAGCTTGGATGGAGCAGTTTTTGTGGGGTGCGTTCAGAAAGCATTCCTGACTCAAATTGTGGATAGGTCAGTAAGATGGGAGGCCACACTGGACTTGGTGTCTGGCAATGAGACATACCAGGTCTTCAGGTCGCAAGTGGGAGTGCTCATCAGTGACAGTGATCACAACTCCCAGACGTTTACGTTTCTCGCGGACAATGCAGGAACAAACGGTTTGAGAAGGTATGTAATTGGGGGAGGGGGGAATCACAATTCTATCAGTCTGCAATTGAGGCTCCAAAATGGGAATAGATGAACCCAGGAAAATGCACGACAGAAACGTGAAGGTTGTGTCGGAAGCTCCAGCTAATACTGCTGGATATGTTTGTGCAATTGCGACAAGGATGGGATGTTAGGTTGAAAGAACCTTGTGTGACAAGGATGATGGAACGTCTTGTCATGAGGGAGAAGGAGGTTTACTTAAGGTTGAGTCAGCAATGATCAGATAGGGTTTCAGAAGTTTACAAAGACCTAAATAGTGGACTTAGGAGAGCTAGACGGGGCCAGAAAAAGCAATAGAGCCTAGTATTAAGGGGAACTGAAAGTCTCTACACTTATTTAATGGACAAGAGGATGGCCACTGTGAGTTCGGGCCGATGAGGGCTTGTGGAGGGAACTTGCGCCTGGACTCAGAGGAAGTAATTTATAAATACCTTGATTCAGTATTCACAACAGATGGCGCCCTTGACGTTTCTGGTGACAGCATGAAGTAGATTGATATAATCGAGCCGTTTGTGTTAGGAAGGAGGTTGTGCTGAATATTTTAAACAATGCAAGAATACGTAAATCCCTTTGGATAACAGAATGTACTCTAGATATTTCAGGAAGCCATGCAAAAATTTGCCTTTGGCCATGATCTTTGCTTCGTTACTGTGTACTGATTTAGTGCCACATCGTTGGAGTGTGGCAAATGTTGTTCCCTTTTTCAGGAAAGGATATTCGGATGTTTCTGAGAATTAAAGACTAGCTAATCTGACGTCGGGGATGGGCAAAATTTTGTAGAATTTTCTGAGAGACAGGATTTATGATTACTTAAAAAATCGTAGCTTTATTATACAAAGTCAGTATACCTTTGTGAGCAACAGGTTATTCCTCACAAACCTGATTGAATTCTTTGAGAATTTGACAACACATGTTAATAAAGATCGAGCAGTAGGCGTGGTGGAAATGGAATTTCACAAGGCGTTTGGTAAAGTTATCCATTTTAGGCTTATTCAGAAAATAAGGAGGATCAGGATAAAGAGAACCTGGATGCCCAGATATAGAATTGGCCGGCACACAGAAAATGGAGAATGATAGTAAACGGAAAGTTTACAGCCAGGATCTTGGTGACGAGTGGGGTTCCGCGGGGAAAGTTCTCGGACCTCTGCTCTTCGTGATTTTTATCAATGGCTTTAGTGAGGAATTGAAGGTGGGTTCATACGTTTACCAATGTCATGAAGTTTGGTGGTGTTGTGGATAGTATGCAGGGCCGTTGTCGATTGCAACGGGACATTGCAGGGATGGAGACATTGGCTGATAAGTAGGAGGTGAAGCTCAACCTGCAAAAGTGTGAAGTGATTCACTTTGGAGGGTCGAATGGTAACGCAACATACAGAATTCCTGGCAATGTGGAGGAACATAGGGAACCATGTCCATAGACCCACCAAAGTTGCCATCCAATTTGATAGTTTTGTTAAGGAGATGCACGATGTGTTCACGTTCATTAGCATGGAGGTTGTGTTTAACAGCTGCGCGGTTGTACTGCAGCTCTATAGACCCCTGGTAAGACCACTGTTGGGACATTGCATTCAGTTTGATCTCCTCATTTAAATAAAGATTGACAGAAAGTGCTGAGAGGTATTTCCAGGATACTGCCTGGACTGGAGAGCATATCTTCTGAAGGGAGGTTGAGGCAAGTAATGACTTTTCTCATTTGAGCGATGACGTTTGAGAAGTGAATTGATTTTCTTGCACAGTATGTTCAGAATCATAGATAGAATCGATAAACAGATTTTTGCCCAGAGCGTTAATGTTTATCACGAAGGGGGTAAGCTAAGCTCATTGGAGGAATAGTCAGAGAGGATGAGAGAGCTGATTTGTTTACCCAGGCAATGGTGGGTGTGTGGAATATACTGTCAACAGTGGTAATAAAATCAGATATGTTTTTAAGCGACTAGTCCATCGGCACGTTCGCTCAGTGGTTAGCGCTTCTGCTACACAGCAGCACTGACCCCTTTTCTGCGTGCTTGCTCTCCTGGTGCTCTGGTTTCATTTCAGAGCCACAAATATGTGCATGTTAGGTGAATTTGCCATGTTAAATTGCCATTCGTTGTCAGAGTTGTGTAGGCCAGGTATATTCGGCAGGGGAAATGTAGATTCATAGGTGTGGGGCAATCGGTTACGGTGAGATATTCTTGAGAGGACTAATGTGGTCCTATTGGCCAAATGATGTGTTTCCACACAGTGGGGATTTTAGCTCTATTAGTGCAATGAAAGGTATGCCGGTTTGCCTGATCTTAGAGTAAAATAAAAGGCTGGCACAACACGAGGACCAAATGCCTTTACTGTTTTGTACTGTTCTATGTTCTTTATTTTGGCTTGTAATCTCACAGAATCAAGAAGGTTCTTGGTACATGTAATCGAGGGTCGGATTACGAACAGGGAAAGATAAGATATATAAGAACAAACAATGTGCACAAGTTGACGTTGAAGTCAAATATATGCTGGTACAAAACCACGGAATTCGCGCCCTCGGGTCATTGTGGGTAAACTGCAACGTATGGATTACTGCGAATCAAGAAGGCAGTTCACCCCCATATCCTCACAGAGACAACTCGGGTTGGGCATTCAGTGTTTGCCCCCAACCAGAGATGTCCACATTATAGTCTGAGAACGAGGGTCAGGCAATGCAGGAAAGATGACAGAACCCACTTCTTCACTAAAACAGTTCTGGACGATTGGAACTCACACCCTTAAATGGTTAGCGATGCTAATTCAATTGTTATAATTAAATGTGAGATTGATCATTTTCATTGAGGCAGAGGAGCAAGGGATATGGTCCCAAGCCTTGCATATGGAGTTGTCTTACAAATTAGGCATGATCTTCCTGAGTAGCTGAACAGACTCAATGTGCCAAATCGCCTATTCCTGTCCCTACATACTTGTGAAAAATTGACTTCAATCCTCGACAGTTCACTCATTACCCGGGCCCCTAACTCTGCTCGCTTTATGATGTAAGCGTTAAGGAGATATTTCCAATTTTCCATTCCAGTTACTGACAGTCTGAGTTAGTGATCTACACTTTATTAGAACGTAAAGTGCAGCCAGTCGCCATTGTATCAACAATTGATACTACCAGAGTTAGCTATTAACCCATAAAGAGAGGATGATAGTTTCTTCTCTCATAACAACAACGAAGATGTGGGCGACACTGTTGTTCCTACTTGGAACCCTGGTACTTATGGAAGCCGCCACAATTGGTAAGTTTTACTTTTTGTTTTAGTTGCAGAGGTTTTTAGTCTCCGCTTTCGCAAACATGGGAAGCATGGCTTGGAACAGTAACTGATGTGTTCTTTCGATGTATGCTGCCATCTGTGTGTCTCATGAGTGTCCATTCCGTCAGCACATCCTGTTTTTGTCATCTTGGAAGAGAAAGAAATCCATTCAGTAAAATACTGAGTGGAATTCCCACTGGGTGCAGAAATTGTACACCTGATTTTTTGTCTTACTATACGTATTGTCGACCAGGTAGCTATTCCCTGTCATCTCAGTCGTCACATCCACATGCTGCATCTAAAAAACAGCCAGCTGTAGTATTGCAATGGAAATGTCGCAGCTGCAAACCGGGAAGTACTGATTTCAGACCGTACCTCCTCCAGATGCATGTAACCACATCGCTGAACAGTGTGATTCGAAAACAGCTCCCACAGGTACGTTCAAAAATACATTCATAGCTTTTCCATGAGGTTGGTATGTAACGGTCAGGACGTTTTGCTAAGACTGAACAAGACACTCGTCAAAGTACTGGTGGAATACTCTAAGTAACGGTGGGCATCTTATCTAAGGAGTGATCATAAGATCGGAAGACCAATGAAATTAGGCCATTTCGCCCAGCGAGTGTGCGTTGCCATTCAAACACGGCTGGTAGAGTTTTCAACCCCATTTTCACGCTTTCTTACTGTAACCTTTGATCACCTTCGCAACCAAGACTCCAACTATGTCAGCCTTATATGTACTCATTGACCTGGCTCCATGAACTTCTGTGGCAATATATCCCATAGATTCAACACTCCTTATCTTGAAATGTTTCTGTTTATCTCCATGCTAAGAGTTCTTCCCTACACTGGAAGGCTTACTCCTCGATTCCTCGTTTACTTTTCTGCCAGTTTAAACACCTTCCAAATTCCACTTTGTCCATGACATTCAATATTCTGAAAGTTTCAATCAGGTATAAGTGATGGTTCTGAACTCCATCGAGTTCAGTCCCAGAGTACGCAAATCTTCCTTAAATGTTCAGTCTTTCATTCCTCGAATGACTCTTGTGAACACCTTCCAGACCGCTGCAGAGCCAATATATCATTCTTGAGGAATGTGGTCAAAACCTGTGCACAACACTCCAACTGTGGAATGACCAGGCTTATAGTGCCTCAGATGTACATCCGTGCGTCTTTGTTCTCGTCTTTCGAGATGCTTGACAACATTCTATTTGCGTTTCTGATTGCCGACTCAACTTGCACGTTGACCTGAAGAGCATCATAGACCAGGACTCCAATTCCCTTTGAACTTCAGATTTCCGATTTTATTCCCCATTTAGAAAATATTCCATACTTCTACCCGCTCTCCTAATCTCTAAACATGTTTGAAGCCCCCATGTCTCCTCAAATTTACCAGCCCCTCTACTTTCATTGTCTCATCTGCAAACTTAGCCAAAATGCTCTTCGTTGTTTCATGTGGATCGCTAATATATGAAGTGAAAAGCTGTAGTCACAACACTGAGCTTTGTGGAAAACTACTGACCATGGGTTTCTTTTCTCTTTTTATCCCACTCTCTGCGTTCTGCCAGACAGTCAATCTTCTATACCTGCTAGTACCTGGCGTTTGACAACATCCGGCAGTTTCCTATTATGTTGTTTCCTTCGGCATCTTATCAAAACCCTTCTGGAAGTGGAGATAGACAACATCGATTGGCTCCCCTTGGTCTAACCCACTCCATGCCCCCTCAAAAAATTAAAAATCCCCTTAATAAAACAATACTGCGTTTGCCCTGCTTTACGATGCATTTCTAAGTATTCAGATTTCCCACCCTTCACAATAGATTCTAAAATCTGACCATTGACTGAAGTCAGGCTTTGCATTCTGTAATTTCTTGTCTTTGTCCCTTTTCCCTTCTGAAACAGGGGTTTAACATTAGTAAGTTTCCAGTATTCTAGGAGTCTCCCTGAATTTTGGAACACCACGGAGATCACTATTGAAGCGTCCACTGTCTCTTCACTTATCTGCTTGAGAACAGTGTGAGGTAGCCCATCTACATCAGGTATTTTGCACACTTCCAGATTTTCTTTTTTTTTCAGCACCTCCTCCTTGTTGCTGGCCAGCGGACTAATTTCTGCTGTCCACCCCCACCCCCCAATGATGTTAGTCGCCCTTTTCGCAGAAAAGGCTGATGCAAATTATTCATTCAGCTCCTCAAACATTTCTTTGTTTCCAGTCGGAGCAAAATTTGAGGCAATCCAGAGAAGATCACCGAACTAACATCAGCTATGGAGAGATTGAGTAGGATAGGACAATATTGGTGGGAGTTGAGAAGAATGAGATCTCAGCTTGCTGAAACATGAAAGATTCTTAGAAAAAATATTTAGTGGAGAACAGGAGATGTTGTTTACCGTTGTGCAAGAATTGTGGACCAGAGTGCATCAGCTCTGAATACAGTGTAGCCCATTTATGTCGGCATCGAAGAAGATTCTGTTCTTTTGAAGGGCATGAAAACGGTGAAATTCTTTAGCATAGAGTGCATTTTCATTCAGTACGTTTATGGGTGAGGTTGACAGATTTTTCAGTCAGGATGGCAATCGAGCAATTATCCGGGTAGTGTATGAAAGGGAAGTGGAGATGATCAGATCAGTCATGCCACCAGATGCACACAACGTTTTACATTCGAACAAACTTATGCAGACCTTCTTGCAGATACACACTCTTTTTCCGACACACATGTGCAGAGACACTAAGACACACACACTCCCCCTCTCTCCCATCCACACATACATGCACACAGACTCTCTCTCTCACGACCTCTCTCCCTCACATGCACACAGAAACACATAAAAGTCGATAGGGTGCCTTCTTTTCAATTACAACCTTTAATTATCTCGGGAATACAACTTGAAAGAAGTTCTGGGATTTTCATATTCAGTAATCTGAACCTTCAGCCCCATTCTAAAAGACAAAAGACTGAACAGCAATCTCTGTTTGTTTAATATATTGCATACGTGTATGACATATTGATATTTTGCTCTAAATGCTACTGTGTCCTGTAATCCAATCCACGAGATACGCCACAAAGGAAAGCGCTCTGCCGTTGCACTTCCAAATTAACCTGTTGGACTATAAACTAATGTCGTGTGATTGTATTTTAAAAAAGTCCACCGCAGGCAAACATCAGCACTGACATATCATCAAATCGAAGAGCAAGTTTGACTGGCTAAACGGCCGCCTTCTGCACATCCAATTTCTTGTCCAGTATCTGAAAATGGTTGCAGGTTGAAAAACGTCGTGGAATCTGAGTTTCTCCAAGTGGGAATTCTGTTTTCCACGCTTTATTAGTGAGCTGGCATTATTGATCATGACTCAAGACGTTCTGTTCTCTGAGGTCGAGTACCTACTCACAGACACCAATCTTATTTAATCCCGGTCTTGAAGCATCCTTCCTTACCGAGACCTGTTGAGTTCTGTGTCACATAATCATCATACAATTGTACAGTCCTATAAGTAGGATATTCCTACGGTCGTGTATGTCCTGATGCTGGAAAGTGCTGTCCATCTAGCTCCATTCGCCAGTATTATTTTGATGCCCCATCAAAATTCATTCCATTGAACTCCACATCCAGCTTTCTTTTGAAACCTGCCGTGGAATCAGCCTCTGCCACTTTCCGAAGCAACGCATTCCAAATCCCAGCACCTCTCTGGGTCAATAATTACAAAGTTATTGACTTTGGGATCGTTCCATTCTTATGCTCGCCAAAATTGGCGATGTATTTTCACTCCATGAAGGTAAGCTGCTTGAGTACCTCACAATTCCTCACCACAATGCCTCACAATGAGAACGCACTTCTCAGTTGTCAATAGACTGTACCAATATGAGCTTGGACGTGGAGAACTGCACACAGTTCTAGTCTGCACGAACAATTATTGGAACACAGTTCAAGCAATATGCACCCTTCCAAATCCAAGAATGTCTGGTTAGAACAGCAAGGGTGAAATCTGCAGTGTTTGTGGCATTGTGTATCTGAGTCAGGTGGCAGGTGGATGTCCTATCGCATCTGAATGTTAACATCAACGAATCGTTGTTTTTCTTTTTTATTCTCTCTCCTAGCGCCAATATTTTCATGTATTTTAGAAGGGAGTTACTGCAGCACCGTACCATGTGAGAAGGGTGTTTCAACGAGGGTTAAAGGAGTGTGCCCCATCTTACAAGTGTGTTGCGTACGTTTCTGTAATCGAAGAAGGAAAGAGCAACATGTAACACTGGAAAACATCTGTGGTTGTGATTGGAGAGTTCTGTCATCTCATCAATTCAGGCTTCATGTTATGATTTCAACTGAATGATCACTGCCCCACTGCTTTCTAAACTATGTGAATAAAACCGGGTGATATTGCAAACATTGATTTTCCATCTCTCACTTCACTTTCATATCAATGTCTTAACACAATGTCAGGAAGGAAGGGAGTGCTCAGAAAATGGGTATTATGCATTGATGATCTTTACATTGTCGTAGGTTAGCTGACATGTGGCCACAACTAGAGGATCGTTTGCAGTTCATGTCGCGACATCATAGGAAGGATGTAAACGCTTTGGAGAGGCAGGGAAAGAGGTTTTACAAGGATGTTACATGGATCAGAGACGACTGGTTACCAACAGCCTTTTTACAAAATTTGGATTGTTCCTGCTCTGGTTTTGGAGCTGAGAGGCGATTTGAAGGAAGTACATAAAACGATGAGGGGCTTGGATAGGTTAACTAACCGGACTCTTTTGCCCAGGTTGGAAATTTATTGGGCAATGGTTTAAGGTGGGGGGACATGTTAAAATGATAAGCATGTGACAGTTTTTGTTTAACAGAGAGAGTTGTAAATGTCTGGAAAGGATTGCCAAAGAAGGTGGTGGACTTGGATAGAATAGCAAAATTGTCAGGCATACAGATAGATGGAGGAACAGGCAATGTGTACAGCGTTATGGACCATGTGAAGGCAGATAGGATTGGTTTGGAATAGTACACTTGTCTTCACAGACAGATTGCAGAAGTGTTTGTTCCTGTGCGGTTCACTTCTCTGTTCAATGGAGCATTTTAGCTTCGGTGAGAGCCTGGATTTAAACGGGTTGTTTTCATTGGAGCAGACAATATTTTGAAGGCCTGTTTCATGTGAAGAGGTTCATGACGACCAAGAAAGAGTAAACCGAAAACAGCTGCTCTCCTCAGTCCAATGAGGGGACACAGTTGGGAATTGAAATTCATAAGATCTGGAACGGCTTTGAAGGTAATCTCCGAGCCGTTCTGAATCTCTGATCGAACAGACACCAAAAGCAGCCCGCAGACAATGTAATTGGCTCGTCGTTTCATCTATTACCTTTGGTGAAGGGGAGCGAGATGTTCCATTCATGTGGGCAGTTTGGCCATTTTCAATACATCACTCTCCCAGCTCCAGGATCGGAGGGGGATTTGGAGGCACACTGGGAAGTAGCAGGAGAGAAAGTTTGCGCTGCTTGCTGGCATACTACCAAGAGAACACCACTCGCGTCACTTCTTCAATCATGACAAAAGTAGATTTACAGTCTCATGTAGTGACAGCGTAAGTCGGTGTTAATAATATGGCTGTCAGTGTGGATGAACTTGTGAAGACAGAACAAGTTAGTGCTCATCACAATACCATATGTCTGGCCGCAAATGTATAGACACAGAAGATCAGCGGTAATAACAGTGTTATGCCTATGGAGTTACTGCTGGAACTGAAACAGGTCAGTGATAACCACAGTGATGGGAGTCTGGAATCACCTGTAGAAACAGAGTAGGTCACTGGGAAACATAGTATTGAGGATCTGTATACAATTGCACGGAAAGTCCATGTCAGCGGTAACGACAGCGCTGTGACTCTGGTTAATATGAATTTAAATGCTATGGGAATGGATCCACAAGCAGGTACAGAACAGGTCAATGATAACCAGAGTGTTGTGAGGATCGAGCCACATGCTGAGGGCCTGGAGGTATACAAGGAGACACTAAAGATGCGGCAGAATGAGGAGAGGGATTTGGAAAGAGGCTGACGTTCAGGACCTCAACAACATTAATCTCTGAAGAGCTGCCAGGGACACTAGTGTTGCAAGGAATAGAAAGATAGGGGAGATGAATACATGGAGAAGAAACTGATGCAAGGTGCTTAGCTTTTTTGGATCTTGGATCAATGGAAGCTATCCTGCTGCCAGGGTGAACTGCAAACGAGGCACTGATTGCTCCGAATGTGGAGAGCAACCAATATCCTCGCTGCAACTTTCGCTCTTACTACATGGGATGTCTTAAACTAGAGTAGCAGGGAAAGCAATTACAGCAGCAAGACAACAAGTGAAGAGATTGGCAGGAAGGCTGGTGCTAAGACCAATGAATCAGAAAGAAAGGACAAGCAGAGACGGGTGAATGAACACAACAGCACTCATGGTGTAGCGTGTGTTTGCATCAATACAAGGAGTATTACCGCTAAGACAAATGAGCGTAGAACTTGGATCATTAGCGACAGTGGCTGTGAATTTCTTCAAAAGAGAAAAAGATGCATGTGTTATTTTTACGAAGCTCAAATACTACGGGCCAGTGAATAATGTTTGGAAAGCAGGTAAGAACTCAAGTGGGAAACTAGAGACCAAGAAGGGGCCATGGAATGTCCTTGAGAATTCAATTTAAAGAGAGTCCCAGAGCATTCTATGCATATAATAAGATCAGAAGTATTTCTCGGGAGTAAGTATACACTCAAGAATACAGGATGGCACTTATGCTTGGAGGCAGAGGATGTTTTAATTCCAAAGTGAATACTTGGCATCACCATTCTCTCCGTAAAACAACATGGAGGATAGGGAGATTTGTGCGGAGCATGTCTATAGGCTAGAACATTAAACAACAAGAAGGTGGTGGTGTTGGATCCCTTGAAGAGTATTAATGCAGATAGCTTCCCAAGACCTGATGATAGCTACTCCAGTTTATTGAATGAGGGAAGTGAAGCGATTGCTCAAGCTTTGACGAAGAATGTGGTCCTCTCGAACCACTTAAGAGATCCCGGAGAATTGGTGAATAGGCTATGTTGTCCCCTATTCAAGAACAGAAGTAGTGATAATCCATGAAACTATCAACCAATAAGTCTCACATCAGTGGTGGGAAACTAATGGAGTGAACTCTTAGGAATAGGATTTACGCACGTATGGAAAAGCATGACCTAATTCGGTGCAGTCAACATAACTTTGTGCAGGGCAGGTCATATCTCACTAACTCAACTGATCTATCTGAGGAGGTCTCAAATGTGATTGATAAGGGTAAACAGAGGATTTGCTTACATGGACTTCAGTAAGGCTTTGAAATGAACCGACATGGTAGACTCATTCTGAAAATTAAGATTAATGGAATCCAGGGGGATTTGGCTGCTTGGATTGACAATTGGCTTGTCCATAGAAGGCAGAGAATAATGGTGGAATGGTGCCTTTCCGGCTGGAGGTCCGTGACTAATGGTTTTCTCCAAAGATCCGTTTTAGGACATCTACTATCTTCTGTTCTATGTAAATGAATTAGATTAAAATGTACATGAGTATGTGAATACGTTTGCAGATGATACAAAGATCGGATGATTTGTGGATAGTACAGAGTTTTTTTCAAAGGATACTGGGAATATATACCAGTTGCAGATATTGGCAGAGTAATGGCAGATACAGTTCAACCTGGATGAGTATGAGGTGTTGCAA
This sequence comes from Chiloscyllium punctatum, assembly GCF_047496795.1. NCBI lineage: Eukaryota > Metazoa > Chordata > Chondrichthyes > Orectolobiformes > Hemiscylliidae > Chiloscyllium > Chiloscyllium punctatum. Next base: position 44,923,963 of record NC_092789.1, read on the forward strand.
TTTGTGAGATCAAACCTGATCGAAAAGTATACAGTTAAAAGTAGTACGAAAAACAACATTGATGGAAAGAAGGAACTTGTGATTCAAGATAATAGCTCTCTGAAAGTGGCCATGCAAGTAGATAGGTGGTAAATTAGTCATATGGTGCGCTTGACTTGATTGGTCAGGGAATTGAGTTCAATGTTCAAGATGTCATGTTGCAGCGTTCTAAGACTTTGGTGAGACCACACTCAGAGTGTCAGGTTCAGTTGTGGTCGCCACATTACATGATTGATGTGGTTGCTTTGGACAGCGTGCAGATGAGATTTACCAAGATGCTGCCTGGATTAGAGAGTTTGATCGGTAAGGAGTGGTGAGCAAAATGTCAGATTGTTTTCTATTGAAAGAAGAGACTGAGAGGAGACTAGATAGATGTCTGTAAAATTATGAGATGAAAAGACGGGGTTGACAGACAGAATCATTTCCCCAGAATTAAAAGGTCTATGCGCGGAAGCATAAGGTGAGGGTGAACGTTCACAGGAGGTGATGGGCAGATTTGTAAAACAGAATGTGGTGGGATATTGGAATGCACTGGCAATGACTGCGGTGGAGGCAGTAACTATTGGCGTACTTAGGGGACGTTTAGATAAGCACATGAATATGTAAGGAATGGAGAGATATGAAGCAAGGACAAACATAAGGGATTAGTTCCGCTTGGAGTCATGTTTTGCACAACATTATGGGCTGATGGGCCCATCGGTGTGCCGTGCAGTTCTGTGTCTTGTATCAGTGTTAACAACAGTGCAGCGGATATTTATAGACACAGCAGATCAGTGCAACACTCAGTCGTGCTGGGCTGGAATCACATGTAATGACAAGCAGGTCAGGGGAAAATAAGATGAAATGGTTCTGGAGTTCGATGTAGAGACATAGTACGCCATTGGTACGCACAGCGCTTTGTGTCTAACGTCATAGAATCACACAGTTAAAAAACAGAACCTTTGCTCCAACTCGGCCATGCTGAAAATATATCCGAAATCTATCTAAACCCATTTGGCAGCATTTGCCCCATATCACTCTAATTCCTTCTGATTAAAATACGCAACCAGATGCCTTCTAAATTATATCATTGTTGCGGTCTTTTATACTTCATCTGGCAGTTCATTTCATGCATGCGCCATCCTCGAGGCGAAAGGAAGATGCCCCTCAGTTCTCGTTTCAATCGTTCCCCTCTCAGCCTGAAACAGAGGCTCTTTTCTTTTGGTCTCCTCTACCGTGGAGAAAAGACAAACACTTTGCACCCTACCCATGCCCATCATGATATTTTAAACTTTTATAAGGTCACCCATCACTTCAGAGAACAGGAAGAATCAGGATATAGCCAGAAAAGGGAACGAGGATATAAAAAGTAATTTCAGGGAGTTAGGCTGGAAGCTGAAAAGCAGGACGAACAGAATAGTATTTTCTAGATTACTACAGATGCCACGAGGTAGCGAGGCTGGAACAGCGAGCGGGAGAAGCTTAACACGTGGCTGCGCAGCTGGTGTAGGAGGGAGGGTTTCAGATATGTAGATAATTGGGATGCATTCTGGGGAAGGTGGGTCCTGTACAAGAAGGACGGGTTGCATCTGAACTGGAAGGGGACAAATGTTCTGAGTGGAAGGTTTGCTCGAGTAGTTCTAGAGGGTTTAATCTCGCATGGCAGGGGGGTGGGAACCTGAGCTATACAACAGTGGTGAGAGTTGATGCAGATGAGGCAATAGCAAGAGGTAGTTCAGCGAGTGGGAAGAATATTCGTGGAAGGAACCAAGGGATCAGTTCAATTGTGTTTGTTTTAACGCAAGGTGAATCAGAAATAAAACTGATGATCTTAGAGCATGGATCAGTAACTGGTGCTATGATGTTCTGGCCATAACAGAGACGTGGGTTTCTCAGGGGTATTTTGCTGGATGTTCCAGGGTTTAGAGCATTTAAAAAGAATGGGGAGGGTGGAAAAAGAGGAGACGGTGTAGCACTATTAATCAGAGAGTGCATCACAGCTATAGAAGGTTCCATTGTCGAGGAAGATCTGCGTACCGAGTCAGTATGGGCGGAAATTAGGAACAACAAGGGAGCAGTAACTTCGTTAGGGATTTACTAAAGGCCCCCCAATAGCAGCAGGGAGATTGACGAAAGCATAAGTCGGCTGATTTTGGAAAAGTGCAGACGATGTCGGGCTGTTGTAATGGTTGACTTTAACTTTCCCAATATTGATTGGAATTTCCTTCGAGCAGAAGATTTGAATGGAGATGTTTTCGTAAGGTGCGTTCAGGAGGGATTCCTAACACAATATGGTGACAGGCCGACGCGGGGAGAGGCCATTATAGACTTGGTGCTCGGAAACGAGTCATGGCAGTTATCAGATCTTGGTAGAAGGGAATTTTGGTGATAGTGACCACAACTGCCTCACATTCTACATAGTCATGGAGAAGGAGAGGATGATGCAAATTTGGAAGGATATTTAATTGGCGAAGATGAAACTATAATGGATTAGACATGATTAGGAAGCATGGACTGGGAGCAATTGTTGAATGGTAAAGGCACTATAGACATGTGGAGACTGTTTAAGGAACAGTTGTTGCAAGTGATGAATAAATATGTCAATCTGGGACAGACAAGAAGGAGTAAGATAAAGGAACCTTGGGTGACGAGAGCGGTGGAGCCTCTCGTCAAAAGGAAGAACGTAACTCACATAAGGTGGAGGAAGCTGGGTTCAAGCTCAGCTCTAGATTCTTCCAGATAGGCGAGGAAGGAGCTCAAAATGGTCTGAGGAGAGCCGGGAGGATGCACGAGAAAGGCTTGACAGAACGGAGTAGGGAGAATATAAAGGCATTTTACACTTATGTGAGGAATAAGAGAATGGTCATAGAAAGAGTAGGGACGATCAGGGATAGCATAGGGAACTTGTGTGTGATGTCTGAGGAGGGAGGGGAAGACTAAATCAGTTTTTTGCTACTGTCTTTACGAAAGAAGCGAACTTTGTCATGAATGAAACCTTTGAAGAGCAGGTGTGCATGATGGAATGTATCGAGATAGAGGAAGCTGATGTGCTGAAAACTTTGTCAAACTAGTCGCCAGTCCCGGACCAGATTTGTAGTCGGCAGCTTTGGGAAACGAGAAATGTGATTGCTTCGCCACTTGCGAAGATCTTTTCATCCTCGCTCTCCACTGGAGTCGTAGCTGAGGACTAAACAGAGCCAAATGTAATTCCTCTCTTCAAGAAAGGAAACAGGGAAATCCCCAGCAATTACAGACCAGTAAGTCTTACAGACCAGTAAGTCATCTGAAAGGTGTTAGAAAGTATTCTGAGGGATAGGATTTATGACCATCTGGAAGAGCTTGGCTTGACTGAATGCAGTGACCACGTCATGCCTCACAAACATTCCCGAGTTCTTCTTCTAGAAAGGCTGATGATGGTCGAGCTGTGGATTTGGTGGATATGGACTTCAGCAAGGCATTTAATAAAGTTCCCAATGGTAGGCTCATTCAGAAGGTCAGGAGGAATGGGATACAGGGTAACTAAGCTGTCTAGATACGGAATTTTCTGGCCAACAGAAGACAGCGAGTGGTAGTCGAAGAAAACTAATCTACCTGGAAGTCAGTGATGAGTGGTGTTCCACAGTGCTCTGTCCTTGGGCCTCTCCTGTTTGTAATTTCTATTAATGATGAGGCGATTGAAGGATGGGTCAGCAAGTTTGCAAAAGATACAAAGGTTGGAGGTGTCGTTGACAGTATAGAGGGCATGTTGTATGCTGCTGCGGGACATTGACAGGATGCAGAGATGGGCTGAGAGGTGGCGGATGGACTTCAACCTGGATAAATGCGAGATGATGCATTTTGGAAGTTCGAATTTGAAAGCTGAATACAGGATTAAGAATAGGATTCTTGGCAGTGTGGAGGAACAGAGCGTTCTTGGTGTGCAGGTACATAGATACCATAAAATAGGCACTCAAGTGGACAGGGTTGTTCAGAAAGCATATGGTGCTTTACCTTTCACTAACAGATGGATTGAGTTTAAGCGTTTTGAGATGTTGTTGTAGCTCTATAAAACTTTGGTTAGACCGCACTTGGAATACTGCGTCCAGTTCTGGTCGCCCTATTATAAGAAAGATGTGGATGCTTTGGAGAGGGTTCAGAGAAGGTATACCAGGATGCTGCCTGGACTGGAGGGCTTATCTTATGAAGAGAGTTTGACTGAGCTCAAACATTTTTCATTCGAGAAAAGGAGGAGAAATTGGGCCTAATTGAGGTATACAAGATAATGAGAGGCATAAATAGAGACTATGACCTCGGGCAGAAATGGCTAACACGAGGGGTTATAGTTTTCAGCTGATTGGAGGAAGGTATAGAGGGAGTGTTAGAGGCGGATTCTTTACACAGAGAGCTGTGAGAGCATGGAATGCTTTGCCAGCAGCAGTTGTGGATTCAAGGGCATTGGGGACAGTGAAGAGACTGCTGGACAGGCATATGGTCACAGAAATTTGAGGGCGCATACAGGAGGATCAATGGTCGGCACAACATCATGGCCTGAAGGGCCTGTACTGTGCTGTTCTATGTTCTGTGTACTAATCAACTTCTTTAAAATAATCCTCAACGACAAACCTGCCAAACGGGACGATATCCTTATAAATCTTTTGTGGTACCCTCAGAGCTGTGGGTCTGGAGTTACATAAAGACACAGATCAGACAAGTCGTAACTGCAGTTCTGTGGTCTAGAGTCACGTGTGGATTCACAGCATGTCAGTGGTAACCAGGGTGCTGTGGGTCTGATCAAATGTAGAGAGAGAGGAGGTCAATGGTAGCCACAGTGCTGTGGGTCTGGAGTCATGTATGGAGACAACTTAGGTCAGTGGGAATCACCATGTTCAGCGTCTGGAGTCACGTGCAGAAACAGAGTAGATGATTGCTAAGCATAGTTTTTCCCCACGTCTTACTTATTGAGACAGAGTTGGTTAATAGTGCACTCAATGCTATGACCCTGTCGTCACAGAGCAGGTCAATCATAACCACGGTGCTGTGAGTCTGAAGTCACCTGTACGGCCAGGGCAGGTGGGTACTGACAACATTGCTGTGGGGCTGATTCAAATTCAGGTCCTGTGCAGATGGGTGGTAACCAAAGCGCTATGTGTTGGGATTTATAAGTAGAGAAAGAGCAGGTCAGTGGAAACCACAGTGCGGTGTGGCTTGATTCGCATTTCGAGACAGAGCAGTTCAGAAATAACAAGAATGATGTGCTTCTGGTGTCACATGTAGAGCCAGAGTCGAACATTGGTAACCACAGTGCTCTGGGTTCAGAGACACAGAGACAAAGCAGATAGTGGTAACAACGATGCCGTAGGTCTGGAGTCACGTACAGAGCAGTTCAGTGGTAGTCACCGTGCAGTGGGTCGGGAGTCACATGAAGAGACAGGGATGATCAGTATATTTACAGTGCTGTTATTCGGGAGTCAGATTAGTTATAGAGCAGATTAATGATAAACAGAGCGTTAAACATCTGGAGTCACGTATAGATTGTTCAGATGATTTATAACCATAGTGCTTTTGGTTTGGAGTCAAATGCAGAGTGGAAACTTGTCTATGGACATCATTGTGCCGTTGTTCTGGAAGGCGATGTTGAGACAGAGTATATCAGTCGTACCCAAAATGACATGGATCTGGAGTCATAGTTCTTAGAAATGTAGAATTTAGAAACAGAACCTTTTGTCATATATGACAACCAGATATCTTAAATTTATCGAATCACATGTACCAATATTTGGTTCATATCCCTCCAAACATGTCTTCCTTAAAATCTCACTCAGATGTCTTTCAAATGTTGTAATTGTAGCCGTCACCATCACTTGCTCCGGCAATTAATTTCATGGTCGTACCACACTGTGAATGAAAAAAGAGTTGCCCATTTTAAGTCTGTCTCCCACACACGGAAAAATATCTCAAATATAGTTTTGGACTCCAATAACCTGGGGGAAAGACATGGACTATTCATCATACCCATGCCCATCATGTTTATAAAAGGTTCCGTAAAGTTCTCCCGAAGCCTCTAATATCGCATAATGTAAGGTGACATGACAAAATGTAAGACAAGGTAATATAATATAACATAATGTTACCTTCTTTATTTCTCCAATTTTGACCTCATTATCTGAGGAAGAGTATTTACGGAGTCAGTTCGTTCAAGGTGTAGCAAAGTGATTCCTGAGTTGGTGAGACTGTTCTATGATCGTTTTGGATTATATTCACTGTGGCTCAGACATATGGGGCAGACAGTGGGTATTCTCAGAAAATCATGTCATGACCTCATGGGATGGCTAGAGGGTTCATTGTCCTGAATTCAATAAATTCTACTAAGACGATGTTGGTTGAAAGCAGAAAATCATGTTCCCGATAATCACAGGACCTCAGAACCAAGTGGTGTCTAAGTCTAAGGCAAACAAGATAAACCATTTAGGACTGAGGCACGAGACCTTTCCTGACCAAGTGAGTGGGGAGACTGTGGAATTATCTGCCACTGGAAGCAGTCAATGTGAAAACATTGAATTTTTGGTTTGTAAGTAGTTAGATATGGTTTTTGCAGCTCAATTGGTCAACGTCTACAGGGATAAAGCAGGAACAGGGATTGTGTTGAACCATCAGCCAGGTCACATTGAATGGTGTAGCAGTCTCGAATGGTTGAATGGTTTATTCCTGCTCATAGTTTCTATGTTGCTCTGTGAAACGAATAATGCTGTGATTCATCCGTGAAAAGCTCAATAAATTCGTTCCAACCAGAGGGAATGGGAACCGACAATCAACGTGTTCCATGAACCTGGTAAATATTCGACAAGATGAAATAACATACTGGCAACATAATGTGAAAGTTTCAAAAACTAAAGAAAAATTGTCATAGCATGTGGACGGCTTTGACTGGGGTAAATCATTTAATGTCTGTGAACGGAGGAAGGAAAATTTTCTGTTTCCTCTAGTTAAGTAAGGGATTGACACGTTTAACATTGTCAGCAAGAGAGGTGGGAGTGAGATGAAAACAGTAGGGATGCACTTCTGAGGCTTTATAAGTCTCAAATCAGATTGGACCACATTTTGACAATTGCGAGGTTTTTTTTTGAAGATTACTAACAGTGTGGAAACAGGCACTTCGGCCCAACAAGTCCATAATGACGCGCAACCCACCCATTCCCCTAACACTACGGGCAATTGAGCATGTCCAATACATTTGACCTGCATATCTTTGGACTGTGGGGGAAACCGGAGCACCCGGAGAAAACCCACACAGACATAGGGAGCACATGAAAACTCCACACAGTTAGTCGCCTGAGTTAGGGAATTGAATCAGGGTCTCTGGCGCTGTGAGGCAACAGTGCTAACCAGTGTGCTACCGTGCCGCCCTCAAGGCCCCCTAATTTCAGGAAGAATGTCTTGAGGAGGTTCAGGACAATGATCTCAGGAATGACAGGATAAACATATGTGGAACGTATTCGGTCTGTAGGTCTGTATAGTGTTGAAGGATGGTCGAGCGATCGCATTGAAATGTAAAGAATACTGAACGGCTGAGATAGAGTGGATGTTGGGAGATGTTTTCATTTGCAGAAGAGACTAGAGCCCAAGTGCACAAGCTTAGAGAAAAGTGAAGACCGTGTATCGCGGAGATAATAAAACATTTCATTAGCCACAGCATTGTGAATCTGTGGAATTCATTGCAACAGAAGCCTGCGAACTCCGCGTCATTGAATATATTTAAGAAAGAAATTGATAGGTTCTTCATTGTAAATGGGATGAAGGCTTACTGGGAGAAGACGAGAGATTACTTTGAGAAACTTACTAGCCATGATTGAATGCCAGAGCAGACTCGTTGGTCTGATTTTCTGCTTATTTGTCTTATGGTCTTATGTTCCTTATCATCCCATTCTTCCAGAAAATTGGAAAAACTACAGACATCATTATATGAGAAGATATGGAGACAAATATAACACAACCTTAGTTAGCATAACTTCTGTCATGGTTAACATGTTAGATTCTACTTTAAATTAAGTAACTGAAAATCATTTAAACATTGACAATGTCATCCAAAACACTCAGCCCAAATTTAGAGTAGATTTAGTGGTATTGTCACATCTACTGTGATACAGTGAAAAGTGTGGTTTTCCGTGCCGTACAGGAAGGTCATACCGTCAAAGTACGATACAGGAACATAACTGAGTGCAGATTTCAATGTTACAGCTTCAGAGAAGCAGCAGAGGAAAATTAAGATGAGAGTTTTAGATGTCTGCTAAGAGGTCAGTTAGTAAAGTGTAAAACGTTGCTCTTGAATCTGATGCCAAGTGAATTAAAACATTTAAATCTTCTCCCCGTCTGAAGAGGATTCAAGGTAGTATATCCTGGGCAATAGAGTCAAAATATTTGGATATTTAGATTGGTAAGGCACTAAAGATTCATGGACTTAACAAGAAAAAAAAAACTATTGCTCAGATTGGGCCGTGCAAAGTCGATCCCTGCTGTGGTAATGCAGTCATGTGTGGCCCAAAATGGGTGATGACTGCAGACTTCATTCCCTGACGTGAGCCAGATGGACTTTATTTTAAAAAGACCCACAGTGAATTGGTTTACGCAGCTATTATTTCCGTATTGCTTAAAATTCAAATATGATGCTAATCAATCGAATAGTGGAGATTAATCAGTGGGCTAATGACCTGATTCTGTACCTACTCCATCTGCTCGAACTTGCTGCTTGCCTGAGAGTTGATCCGACTTTTGTACCCAAAGTCTCTGCCTGGACAGCTGGGAGAAGCAACGTTAACACTGTGCCACAAACTCCTGAAGGGAGTACGTATCAATGAATACTGGACACACACAAAACCGTGCCAGGAGTCGAGTACTGTTGCCATTGCCCGTGATTTCCCCTGTGCCATGAAGAAACTGGAAGAGGTACAATGATAATCGTTGCTGTACGCAACTATAGCATTTGAGAGGGTTAAAGAGCAACATATAATATTACAGCAAAGACACTTTGCACATTGTTCTTCCAAAACAAAATACGGTCTCCAGCACACCCCCTTTCCCACGTGACCGAGAGCCATTAATTTTCAGACGTTTCAAGTGGCTCATCCAAGTACACTTTCCGGTAGTGAATCTTCCCTTCTCAATTATCAACCCAGGCAGGGCATTGCAGCCTCACCACCGGTGGGTGAAAACATGTTTTTGAACTCCCCTCTGAACCCCGACCTTTCACTTTAAAATGGTGGCATCTTGCTTTTAAACTTTCGGATAAGGAGACCAGCTGTTTTCTCGTCTTGTCCATGCCGCTCATGTATCTTGCTCTTGCCCTCACTCGACCTTCTCTACTTCTCCACCACTCTGCATTGCAGAACCTTATCACGCTGGAGAATTTTCTCTACTGAGTCCACTCCCTGGTAAAATCATATCCTGCTCGTAACAAGTGGAAAAGAACAAGTCTAAATCCCAAGATTGCACCTGAAACTAGAGTGGATAGATTGGGGAGAGGGGAGTGTTGTACGTAGGCTTTTAACACTTTATTTCAGGGTACTTGAGTTCAACGTACTGAGCCTAACCATTGCACAGAGATGCGAATTCGCCTGTTCTCTGTTTGTGAACTGTCAATTCAACAAGTCAAGAGCTCGCTGAGAAGTGCACATGGTGCTGCTCCTTGCCGAGAATTTCAGAGATTATTCACTACAGAGTCTCTGAACCGCTGAATGTATCTCCTGTTTTTCATCAATCTCACTGGGATATTCCGGAAGTTTGTAGGTGCGAATGAAAGCTGTACTCTTGTTCCCCGGAACGTGTCATTTTGAGGAGGCGAGCACTGATAGTAGGAGGCTGAAAGGTAAGTAAATAGCCACAGGTGGATGCATCCATCAGTTACTGATGTGAAGGAATCTTGACAAAGTGAATACAGCATTCACCATTTCCAGCCAGGCCTGCTGCTGATTGCGGTCCTGCTGGACTTGGAGATTCACACTGCATCGCAAAGTGGAACTCCAGAGAAAAGTTAAGACATCCAGAAGAAGGGGTAAAAGACAAAGTGAGAAATAAACGTAGTGTGAGAAATGAGGGAGTAAGAGAGAAGGGTAATGGAGATTGAGAAAGGAAGAGGAGAGATGGGAAGCGACAAGAAATGCAACAAATAAATGTATTTCAGAAAAAAATGGAGATGGAGACAAGAATGTAGGACAAAGAGACAGACGGATAAGGTGTTAGAGAGAGAGTAATGAGGAAGGCGGAATGAAGGTAAGAGGGGTTAGAAAGCGAAATAGAGAAGGGGGAATAATGAAGAGCAGAGAGAAAAAAGAGATAGGCGTTCCAGTATAATGCACAAGAGATAAGGAATTGTGATTGAGAAAGAGAGTAAAGAGGTACGGAGAAAGAAGGTGAAGAGGCCTGTGACATTAAACAAACAGGTGGAGAGAAGAATGAGTGAAAGGGAGACCTACATGGAAACATCATTAAAAAAAAAGTTGATATTGAGAAATGAATTGAGAGTTTTTGAATAAAAACCTCAGAGAAAGGCCAAAACAGGTATTGAATGACGACGGCGAGGGAATAAAAATAGCTGCGGTCGAGATAGGAATTGAGACTTTGAGATGGATGAGGGGGAGAGTGAGAGATAAGAATTACATATGAAAGAGAGAGAGAACCTTAGTGTGATCTGTTTGCTGAGTGTACGTTCCTCTGCCATCGTCAGGATCCTTGCTTCTTACAGTCATGTCTAAATGCTTGGATAAAGTTAGCAGTTTCACAGTCAGTTCTCGAGACTGGAGCAAGACAGAGTCGGGAGGGCAGAAGGACGTCCAACCCACAGGTCCATCTGAAGCCACAGCACCATTGTATTCACTCACCCTTCATTACTTTTCATTTGCAGGATATTGGTCTGCGATATTGATCGTTCTGCCGTTTTTTTGCCAATCCCCAGTTGTACCCCTTGAGGAGAGTGGGGCTTAACTCCTTCTCAATCTGCCTCAGTCCGTGTACCGCAGACAGACCAGCAATAAAATGGCAGGGAGGCAGGTACGGGATTTTGTCTGAGTGAAAGTGAAGGAACAATCGATGTATTTCACTTACACTTCATCTGATTCATGCATGAGATTTGGAAGGCGTTCTCAGACAGCAGGTATTGCTCTCCGGAGTTGCCCCTGTGAGAAAGTGGCAGTGAGCGACTTTCTTGAAATAATGCAGTCCATGTGCTCAGGGTTGACCAGTAATTCCATCAGGGAAGGACTTCTACAATTTTGATCGAGCGGAAGTGAATGAATGGTGATATATTTCAAGTCATTATGGTGAGTGGCTTGGCGGGGAAATTGCAGGGGTTAGTGCTAAAATCCGTCTGCTGCCCTTGTGCCTCGCGATGGAAATGAACGTTGATATCGAAGGGGAAAACTAAGGAATTTTGGTATTTTTTGTACAGTGCTTCTTGTAGATGGTACACTCTGCTACTAAGCCTTGGTGGCCAAGAGAGCGGATGTGTGCAGATGCTTTGCGAATCAAGTGGGGTTTATTGTCATGGATCCTCAGGCGACTCTCTGTGTGAAGTTGGTACATTCTCCCCGTGTCTGCGTGGGTTTCCCCCGGGTGCTCCGGTTTCCTCCCACAGTCCAAAAATGTGCAGGTTAGGTGAATTGGCCATGTTAAATTGCCCGTGATGTTAGGTGAAGAGGTAATTGTAGAAGCATGGGTCTGGGTGGTATACGCTTCGGCAGGTCGGTGTGGACTTGTTGGGCCGAAAGACCTGTTTCTAAACTGTAAGTAATCTAATCTAATCTAATTTAATCTGATCTAATCTTTTTATTTTAATGCCGTAGAACTTTGAACATGAAACTGTGCAGTCCTTCCGGCCGTCAATGTTATGCCGTCCAGTGAAACCCATCTGAAGCCCATCTGAACTCCACCATTCCATTTTCGTCCATATGAAAACGCAATGACAATTTAAATGCCCTTAAATTTTCCGAGTCCACTGCCCTTTCAGGCAGTGCATTCCACACCCCTACTACTATCGGAGTAAGGAAACTAACTCGGACCATTTGTCCTATTTCTGTCAACCTTTAGTTTAATTTGGAAGGTTGAGGGAAGATCTAATAGAAATGAATTCCCAGCGTTCACACTTTCTAAGCCTTGCAACATCACGAACGTTGACACCTGGGAGGCAACAAACCAATCGTGTGTTACTCTCTTTTCCACACAACCTCCGATCGCTTCTCCTTACTGTGGACTCACCAATGACGAAAGCCCTGCTCCTCTTCCCCTTCCCCACTGAGCAGCAGGGATAGACACTGCACCAGCGACCTCTTCCCCATTATCTTCGCCTGGATAGTCTTTCCCCCAACAATATCTATAATGGTATAGTTGTTGCCGAGAATCACCACAGAGGATCCCTGCACTGCCTCATCTTTCCCTTCCTTAATCCAGACGTTAACCTATCTACCATCGTCGTGTTGCTGTAGAGTAACTAACTCCCTGTATCTCCTCACAATAACTGCCTCCGCCTTCTGAATGACCCGACGTTCATCCAGCTCCACCTGATGTTCCCTAACTTGTTTCTCGAGGCACTGGAGTTGGGTGAAATTCTCATGCCTGAAGTCAGTAATGAGAGTGAGGTGACTTACTTACCAAACGTGCAGGAATCCTTTGAACTATCCTTAACGTTTAAAAATAATCATTTTCTCCCATTTCAATGTACAGCATAAAACAAATTAAATATTTATTTTAAATTACATTGTATTCCAAAAGACCAAGACCAGTGCTCTCGGTTCAGCCAGCTAAAAAGAGTGATTCATATACTATGCAATTTTCTGAGTTTAGATTGACAAGCTTATTTCAGTTTAACAAAAGTAGATACTGGATTCCTCGGGATAAATAAAGTCATCTGCTCAGTGACTGTACATGGAATAAACAATCCTGTTAACGGAACCCAGGTGTTGATGGTGAATTAATGCCAACTCCACAATTAATGAATAAAGTCTCTCAGGGACTTGTCTTTTTGCTGCATAAAAGGATTCCTGGCTTAACTGCACAGAATAAACCTCCACCCACTGGCAGAAAATACGTCATGGATTTCAATTATTTCAATTTATTTGTTCATGAACTGTCCTCCGAAGCATTTTCATGGATTAATGGGAACTCGTACATCCAAATGATAATTCAGGATTTTGAGAGGATATACTACCCAATACTTGCTGCGGTCAGTGTCCCCCGTAAGTGCTAAGTGTCCTTATCAAATTTCTAATCCGTGTTGTACCCTTCACTTGTTGTCCTGAACTGCTTCCTGATGCACGTTTGCTCGTAGATGGATCGTTGATTCGTCCTTACTCACCTTGGTATATATGTTGAAGTGTAAAGCTATGTTAGAACAGACTACATTACACTGTCTACGTAGTCATTACCGGACACGAATTCGATTGATTCTCTGCTTCTTATCCTCGTAGCTATGGATCTAATTATCTACGAGCAAATATGGAAGGATCACCTGAAATCCTCAGCAGTAGTTGGCTATATTTGTTTGATAGACTGCGAATACTTGGATCAGAATTCTGCGTCGGTAGATTCAATGTATTTAATATCAGATGACAGCATATCAGTCAAACAGACACACGCACACACTCTCTCACAAACTCTCGCTCTTGCAAAACTGCACACACCCACTATCACTCACACAAAACCGTTCAGATGCTTTCCCAAATGCACAGAGAAATTCTCTCTCTCTTTTTCGGTCTCTCTATCACACACACACGCACACATGCACACACACGCAGACAGACGCTTGCTCGCACACAGACACACACACACACAATCAGTGGCAGCATACGAAGTGGAGGAGAGTTGAAGTTTTGAGCATCAGCCGTTCATTCCGAATGAGGGGGTGGCCCAAGGGGCCTGAGAGATAAATCGGTGATACTGGGGAAGGTAACTGAGAATGCCATTTTTAGATGGAGGTGGGCGATGATGGAGATTATTCGGAAAGGACGTTGGAGCAAAATGGTGGGAAGAGAAATGGAGAGTTAGGAGAGTTCAGTAGGGCTCTGGAAGGTTGGCTTTAGAATAGGGTGGTGAGTGGGATAGGTGGAAATGAAGAAACTTGTGAAATCTTCATCGATCCCGTGTAGTTGGAGGGTGCCATGGGCGGAGGTTGAGGTATTCTTCCGCCACACATCGGGTGCTGAGAGTCTGCCGGTGGAGGAGGTCCAGGACTTGCATGTTTTGACGGTTGGGAGGGGAAGTTAAAGTGTTTTGCAACAGGTAAATGGGATTATTTAGTCCCTGTTTCCCAGAGATTTTCTCAGAAACGTTCCGCAAGTATCCGTCCTGTCGCCCCAATGTCGAGTATGCCACACCAAAACCAACGGAGACAACAGATGCTGTGTGTGGTAACAAAGCTAAATCTCCGTGCAACTGCGAAAGGATCAGTTAGGACCATGGACGGCGGTGAGTTATAAGGTGCCGGCGCAAATTTTCTTCTTTCTGTGGTGTCAAGAAAAGGTGCCAGGTGTGGACGATGTGGTAATGGATGCTGTGGCCCTCACAATGGAGTCTCTGTGGTTACCATCTCTGTGGAATGCAAGTAGCGGTGGAAAGTGAAATGCATCCCAGCTGGCGGACATGGCTGAAGCTGTTTAGTTGAATGTGGAGATTGGTACGATGCAGCGGGGAGGAGCGGGGAGTTCTGTCCTTGATCCGATTGAAGAGGTGGGGTTCAAGGGCAGAGGTGAGCGAAATGGAGGAGATGAACTTGAGAGCATCATCCACCAGCGGGAGGGAATGTGCAGTCATTGAAAAAGTAGGACATCCGGGATTTTCATTGGTGGAATTAGTCCTCCTTGGGACAAGATGCGGTACATAAATTGGAAGGAATGGATAGCGTTTTTACAAATGCCAAGATGGGACGAGGTGTCGTCCAGGTAGCTGTGAGAGGCAGTGAACTTGTCGTCGATGTATGTTTAATGTCTGTCAACGGAAATGAAGATGGAGAGGTCCAGGAAGGGGAGAGAGGTGCCCAAGACGGTCCTGGTGAATTTGAAGTCAGGGTACAAGGTACTGGTGAAATTGATGAACTGTTCGTGCTGCTCGCAGGAGCATGAGCTGGCGCCTATCGAGTCATTGATGAAGCGGAGGAAATAGAGGAGATTGGTGTCAGCTTAGCTGCGGAAGATGGACTATTCCATGTACCAGAGAACGTTGCATGTACAGCTGGGGCCTATGCGGATGCCCATGGTTACTCCTTTTCCCGAGAGGAAGTGCGAGAATTGAAAGGAGATTTTTTTGAGGATGAGGTCCATTTCAAACAATCAGTCGAACGTTTCAGTGGAAGTATGAGATTTGGGTCACCGTTTGACGACGAAATGGTGGACTTGGAGGCTTTCGTCTTGAGAGAAGAATGTCTGAAGATGAAGTTTGCGAGCCAGACAAACGGAAGTCATGGAGACGGTGGCATCCCGAATATATGTGGGGACATCCTAGATCAAGACGGACAGAAGAATGCCAAGGTATGCTGGGTCATGTTCTTTGGGGAAGGAACTGGGAGAGACATTAGGTCAATTAGGTTTGTGAATTTTGGTCGGAGATAGAACCGGGCAGTTCGCCAATTTATGATTGTGCCCGCTTTGTCTGCTGGCTTGATTGGTAACCAGAGGCACCAGCATCATTCTCAGCCGTGCCTGTCTCTTCCTCATCTACGGGGAACAGTGTGTTTTCCGCAGCTGCACCGGCACCATTTCCAGCCATTTCCTCCGTATCAACGCCACATCATGCTCCCACCAGGAGTTTGAAAAGTTCATGAATTTTAATAATAATTTATTCCCTGACCACAAATTCAACTGGATCATCTCGCCCGCATCCCTCGCTTTCCTGTACCTCTCCTTCTTCGTTTCCATTGAGAGACTGAATACAAAGCAATTTCCCCCACCATTTATCGAAGTCTCCCTCCAGTACATCTCTTCCTCTTTTGCGCATCTGTCCTTGAAGTGCACCCATCCAATCACAACTAGCACCGAGCCCCCATGGTCCTCACCTTCTGTCCCAACAACCAGCAAATACAACGCGTCATCCTCGACCATTTCGACTACCTTCAAACAGACCACATCACCAGAAATATATTTCTCGCCCCACCCAGACTTGCACTCCACAACGGCCATTCACTCAAGGACTCCTTTGTTCGGTCCAAGACCCCCACCAACCGACCATCCTCTCCCAGCATCATGCCTTGCCACTGGACAAAGTACAAAACCTCCTCCTACACCTCCATACTCTCCACAGTCCAAGGCCCCGAAGGATCCTTCCACAACTGACAGAGATTTAATTTGACTTCCACACATATCATATACTGTTTACGTTGCTGTTGATGTGCTCTCCTACAACTGAAGCAGACAGAACGCTTACTTGCAGAACGGTTCAGAGATCATCTCTGAGACACATGCACTAAAAGCCCTATTGCCCTGTAGCCAAACACTTTAAATCCCACTCCCACTCCGCCGAGGCCAGGCACATCCTGGGCCTCCTCCACACCAAACATCGAGCCACCCAACACGTGGACGAATACTGCCGCATCGTCCACCTTTGGTCCCTGCAACCATACAGGATAAATGTATATTTCACGCGTTTCATTAATCGTCATCATCCCTCTTTCCAATTTATTCCAGAGCCAACATTCTGACTCGACACTAAACTCTGAACTGTCCAAACTGTCCATCTTCCTTCCTACCAATTCCGTTCAACCTCCTTTCTGACATATCACCATAATACCTCATAACCATCTATCTATCCCATCCCCGCTACCTTCCCCACAGTTCACCTCCTTCCATTGATCTCTCAGCCCATTGGGCTATTCCCTCATTGCTGATGAGTTTATGCTCAAAATTTCGACTCTCCTGCTCCTCGGATGCTTCCAGATCGGCGGTACTTTTCCAACACCACACGTTCCATCACTTTCTCCTGCAACTATGTATGCAATAATTAGCTACGTCAGAGTAGAGAATGCGAATTTGGAAGGGGCTCTTTGACAATTATGCCTTCTGAATGGGAAACACGGTCATGAATGTGCACCACTTATGGCTGAAGTGAACATTGAATATTGCAGTTTTTTTCCTCATCAATCGTTAAGTGTTACATCGTAGTTTCCTTTTCCACAGTGAATACAGTGACCATTGTGATCCTGTTCCGTGGGAAGTGTGGACTCTCCAGATGTGTCACTCTCTATCTGATGGCCATGGCAATCGCAGATTTATTGGTGATCATCCTTGATCTGATATTGAGACATATTCCAATTGTTTATCGAGAAGTCTTCACTTTCCTGGAGGATATACCTGTGTGCAACATTCATGCTGTCCTGCTTTATGCAGCATCCGATTGCTCTGTCTGGTTCACAGTCACATTCACCTTCGATCGTTTGGTAGCCATTCGTTGTCACAATTTCAAAACTAAATATTGTAATGAGAAAACAGCAGCGGTGGTTCTCGGAACAGTGACTGGACTGAGCTGTTTAAATAATATCAGCTGGTATTTTATGTATAAGAATAATTATGTTTTAGCTAATCATCCTATGTTTTGTGGGATAGAATTGAGAGATGACAACATAAAGTTATGGGCCATAATTGAAATTGTTCACTATATTCTCTCACCCTGTCTCCCATTCGTTCTGATTCTGCAGCTCAACATTTTCACCGTCAGACATATTGTAGTGAGCAGCAGAGCCCGCAGGAGACTCCGGACTCACAACAATGGGGAGTGTCCCAGAGACACAGAGATGGAGAGCCGAAGAAAATCAATTGTTCTTCTGCTTCTGATTTCAGGCAACTTCATCCTGCTGTGGGCAGTGTTTGCTGTGTATGCAATGCTTGAACGAATGGATAATCTGGGCTATTTGATTTATGTGCCTGTGTATATCCAAGAAGTAGGATTTATTCTACAGCTCCTGAGTTGCTGCACAAACACTGGAATCTATGTCGTGACACAGAATAGGTTCAGAGGACAATTCAAAAATTTGGTGATATATCCCTTCAGTCTGATCACTCATATCATCAAAAGGCAAAATTAGCACCTGCTTCTGGTTCCCATTGTATACCCTGACTCCCATCGATGATTTAAATTGATTGACACACGATATTCCAAATTTGGTCATACTGGAGCCTTAAACAGCATTAGCAGTATATCCACGGATTTTCATTCCAGCACGCTCAAAATGAATGTTGACATTTCATTTTTCTTCCTACGCTCCAAGTGAAATTGCAAACCAACCTGAAGAAAATCCCGAACCAGGACTCAAAGACTCCCAGCGCGTAAAAACTCCGACGTTCTTTTTAATTTAGAACATAGTCTATGCCCCTGTCTTTCCAATCAAATTGCATCTCATACTATTTTTCCACATTGTGTTCCATTTTAACATTGCAGGCGGCTGTCTTATTGGGAAAGTTTGGACAGTAATTTGTTAATTAAATGTTGATGGACACAATTAAACGTAGATATGGATAAAATATGTTGGTGTTTAGACAATCATTCGACAAAACGATTAATAATATTGTCTGAAGACACTATCTTTCCGACCAACTCGCCCTCCTATCGAAACCTTCCAAATTTAGTATATACTTTGCGCACGTAAACATCCTATGAACGTTCATAACCTCAAATTGTATGACTCGAGAAATTGAGGGTGGGGTTCAGAAAAAAGAAACAAGAAAGAAGCATGTGTAAGGTAAAGACAGTTTAGTCCCAGTGAACGAGTGAAGAGTATAAAGGAATGAGGAGTATACTGAGGATGGATATCAGGACGGCCAAAAGGAGACATGATTTAGCTTTGGCAAATAGAAGTAAGGATAATCGAAAGTGTTTTTACAAATATGTTAAAGACAAAAGGGTAACTAGGGAGAAAATAGGGTCCTACAAAGATCAGCAAGGTGGATTCTGTGTGGAACCACAGAAAATGCGGGAGTTACTAAACGAGTATTTTGCATCAGTGTTTACTGACGAAAAGGATATGGAAGATATAGATTGTCGGGACATAGATGGTGACACGGTGCAAAATGTTCAGACTACAGAGGAAGAAGTGCTGGATGTCTTGCAACGCGCAGAGGTGGATAGTTCCCCAGGACCTGATCAGGTGTACCAGAGAACTGTGTGGTAAGTTAGAAAAGAGATTGCTGGGCCTTTACTGAGATGTTTGTATCATCGAAAATCACAAGTGTGGTTCCGGAAGACTGGAGGTTTGCTAACGTAGTGCCACTGTTTAAGAAGGATGGTAAGGACAAGCCAGGGAAATGTGGAAAATTGAGCCTGACGCCGGTGGTGGGTAAGTCGTTGGATGGAATTCTAAGAGGAAGGATGTACATGTTTTTGGCAAGGTAAGGACTGCTTAGGAAGAGTCGACATGGCTTTGTGTGTGGGAAATCCTGTCTCACAAACGTGATTGAGTTCTTTTTTGTAGAAGTTACAAAGAGGAATGATGAGGGCAGAGAGGTATAACGTGATCTATATGGATTTCAGTAAAGCGTTCGACAAGGTTCCCCATGCGAGACTGGTTAACAAGGTTAGATCTGACGGACGACAGGAAGAAGTAGCCATTTGGATACAGAACTGGCTGAAAGGAAGAAGATAGTTGGTGGTGGTGGAGGGTAGTTTTTCAGGACTGGAGGCCTGCGAGCAGCGGAGTGCCACAAGGATCGACGCTGAGCCCTCTACTCTTTTGTCATTTACATATTTGATTTGGATGCGATCATAAGAGGTACTGTTAGTAAGTTTGCAGATGATACCAAAATCGGAGGAGTAGTGGACAGTTAAGATAGTTACCTCAGATTAGAACAGGTTCTTGACCAGATGGGCCAATGGGCAGAGAAGTGGCAGATGGAATTTAATTCAGGTAAATGCGAGGTGCTGCATTTTGGTATAGCAAATCTTCGCAGGACTTATAAACTTAATAGTAAGTTCCGGGGGAGTGTTGCTGAACAAAGAAATTTGGAGTGCAGGTTCATGGCTTCTTGAAAGTGGAGTCGCAGGTAGATAGGATAGTGAAGAAGGCGTTTGGTATGCTTTCGTTTATTGGTCAGAGCAGCGAATACAGGAGTTAGAATGTCATGTTGGGACTGTTTAGGACATTGGTTAGCCAGCTGTTGGAACATTGCGTGCAATTTTGGTTTCCTTACTCTCGGAATGATATTGTGAAACTTGGAAAGGCTCAGAAAAGATTTACGACGATTTTGACAGGGTTGGAGGATTTGAGCGAATGGGAGAAGCTGAACAGTCTGGGGCTGTTTTCCCTGGAGCGTCGACGCTGATGGGTGACCTTACAGAGGGTCACAAAATTATTTGGGTCATGGTTCGGATAAATAAGCAAATTATTTTCCGAGAGCGTTGGGTAGTCCAGAACAAGAGTGCATAGGTTCACTGTGAGAGGGAAAGATATAGAAGAGACCTAAGGGGCAGATGAAGTGGTGGAGCCTGGCAGAAGTGCAACATTTTGGATGTTTATATCAATAAGACGGCTTGGATGGATATGGGCCGATTGCTGGCAGGTTGCAGCTGGGACAAGATTGAGTCGGGACAGCTCGTCTGCATGGACGGGTTGGAGCGAAGGGTCTGTTTCCATGCTGTTCATCTCTATGACTCTCTGACTCTATGTTCCTATTCATAAATCATTGCTGCATCGGTTTGGCCAAAATTCATCGTTCATAGACAGATGTCTTCAGCTCATACCCCTTAAAACTTAGCGTGATAGAAAAATCATTCGTGCAGATTTGAAATGAGTAATTGATGCAGCGACTTCTGCCATTTGTGCCAGAGTGTTACAAACATTTTGCACTCATTACGCGTCGCAGCTCTTCTGAACATCACGCCCAGTCTCCCCATGAATCACAGATTATATCCTCAGTTCTAGAGCCCCCAATGTGTGGATATGCCACCTCTTTAAATGTTCCAGTTGTTGACTGATTTCGATCAGATTACACCTCAGCTTTCGAACTTCTCCACAAAGCAGGTCATATTTTCTATAATCTTCTGAATAATATCAGTCTTGAAGTCCAAGAAATAGTGTCGTTAATTTATGCGACATTCCTTCCCAAGGCTCTGGATGCTTCTCGCGTTCAAAAATTATCCAGGTGTGCCCTTGCATTGTTCAGTTTCACATGGGTATGCACTAGCTAATGGAATTAATGAATTGAACAGTTCATTGCATGTTGTTGACATACACAGAAGAGAACATCGTGCTTTGTCCAAGTTCAATATATGCATCCCAAGGTGTGCTGATCACATCTGACCGAAGTACTCCAAGTGGGAATTAATCCAAGTTATATTTGTGCAAAAGAAGGCGACTTCCAAGTTGCTGAGACAAATACAGCCACATTGTTAAAACATGTTAGGTATTACAGAAAAGTGACGATCGGCATTTCATGTCCGGCTGTCAAATGTCAAGGATACAATTTTAAGGGCATTGGCATCTGTTTTGGAACCAGGGGAGATTTATACTGATGGGAAAGTCTACATCTGAACCGATCTGGAGCCGGTGATCTCTCGGAAGTATAAATAGGGTGCTCATGCGTGCTTTGAAAAATGGACTTGGAGAAGGGTGAGGAAAAGGGAAAACGACAGGAAGTATGAATGTAAAAAAGAAGATAAGCAGCCGGTTAGCATGTATGCAGGAGAGTTCAACTACAATTCAGAGTATGAAAGAAGTAAAAAGGGATGGATAACTCAGGACATATTATGAGATATATTGGAAATCATGAGGATATGAATACTGCCATTAGGCATTTTACCTGAATTCGTAATAAGATCGATGAGTTAACAGCACAACTCATCACGAATGAAGATAATTTAGTATCCATTACGGAGACATGGTTACAGGATGGTCACGATGGAGAGTTGCATCTCCAGACGTTCAGCGTATTTGGAAGGACACACAAGAAGGTGAGGGAAGTGATTCAGCTCTGATATTCAAGAACTACATCATAATAAGTTGGAATCCATTTGTGTGGAAATTACAAAATTCAAAGACAAAAAAATAATCACTTTTAGGCGTAATCAAAAGAACACCAAATAATAACATCACATTGGGGTGGCATTAAATAAATAAATAATGCCTGTAACAAAAGCATGGCAATTATCGGGGGATTTTAATCTCAGAATGACTGTTCGAACCAGCGCAGTCCGGGCTACCTTTTGGACGGGTTTGTTGAGTGCATCTGTAATAGTGCACTTGAACATAATGCAATTGAACAGAAGATGGAGCGAACTATCCAGTGCCATGGAAACAGATTTTATAACAGTCTCGGCCGACCATCTGCATGGCGTTGGCACATTCTCCCCATTTCTGCATGGGTCTTGTCTGGGTGCTCCAGATTCGTCCAACAAGCCAAAGATATGCTGGTTAAGTGAATTGGTCTTGCTAAATTGCTCGTAGTGACCTGCGGTGTTTATCTGAAATGCATTAATCACGGGAAATGTACACTCATTGGTAGAAAAGTGGGTCTGGGTGGCATACGCTTCAGATGGTCAGTGTGGACCTCTCAGGCAGAATGACCTGTTTCCACACTGTAAGTATTTGATGATCACTTACCACCACATTAGAACTTGGCCTTGCTCCATTTCACCTTTTCATTTGGCATTGTCCTGAAGAATTCAGATGCCATTTCTTCTGTGTGTTTATTTATTATGGACCGCCTAGAGCATAGCCTGGTCTTATTTCTTATACTCAAAGATACTTGCGCCCATCTGAATGAATTTCCATCATTCGCCAACGGGTCAATCAGGCAAGATGACGCTGATTGATCCGGCCCAAAAAGACATTGTCATGTTGATGGCAGGGCGGTCCTTAGGTGTCCATGACTGCAGGTGCTGGTAGCATGTAGAGCACTCCAATTAAGAGTGTAATGCGCTGCTGTATCTATTACTCACCTCAACGTTTCCGTTCGCCCTCTCGATGACATTCCAACCTGATTCGGGTGTGTGTGGTGGGTTGGCAACTACCGGGTTCATTGCTAACTGGCTGTTGGTCGGTGCAGCCTGTCTGGATGATGCAGTATGCGTAATAGCACTGTTATTTTTGTTAATGCTCACCTTAGGTACCCAGAATTCTTTCTTATTTGTCCATTTTTCTTGAAATCCATCAAAAACGTCATGTTTTTGAGAGGCCCCTCCAGCGCAAGGCCCTCCTTTTGATCCTGTTGTGATGGATCACAACATGAAATGCAATGACTCCAGGACCATGCCGATTCAAGCTAAGCCCAACATACACGGGACCAAATAAACTGATGCAAATAGGATATGAGAAAACGACACTTTCCAGAGATTAATCAAATACAAAAAAGGTAAACTTTGCTATCGAAGTACGCATTGCTCACGTTCCTTCTCGTCCTCACTTGACAGGCGCATTTAGCTGAGTGGTCTTGATGTTCCCAGTGTGAGCCCACACTGCGTATTTGTGAACGAGGACAATGAATTCTGGTTCTGTAAGATCGAGGCCATACAGGTATTCGCGTCCCTTCAGGTGTCGGCCTGTCATGAGAATGTGCAAGGTTGGTTCTGGAGATCAGACGATGGTGTTGCATACCATCGTGAGGTCAAACAGAAGTATTGTATCCCAGCTTTTCTTATTCTGCTGCACCGTCTTCCTAATCATCCCTTTTCGGGTGTGTTTCATGCTTTCCACGATCCCACTAAATTGTTTAGTATACAATGTGGAATGTCTGCTTGATACCAAGCATAGTTATCACAATTTTGATGACTCAGCCCTTGAAATGGATTCATTGATCTGACTTGTTACTGCGAGGTAGACCCCATCCTGTAAATATCTGCTCTGTTTGATATATGCTGTTGCTTTGGTTGTATTTAAATAACAAGGAAAGCATCGACACATTTTGTGAAAGTACCTATGATGATCAGAATGCAGATATATCCATTGACACACGTTGGCGGTGGAACTGTGAAGTTAATGTAAAGTATTGTCCTGGGCCCTCCCATTTCTTCGTTCTCCCCTTCACGTGTAATTGTCTGTATTGTTTTAGGCGGAGACAAAACAGTTCCCTTCATTATGTGCTGCATCTCGATGCAACTCGGTCACCAACACACAGATTTTAATCGTTTTGTAGTGACCATTCTTCCCTGGTGCACGAGCCCATAATGATATTTCTGTATAATTTGGTCCTTGTCTTCAGTCGAGGCGACATGCAATCATGATGTTTGAAATAACCTGTCACCTACGTGTGGGGAACGTTTCCATCTGGCAGAGGCATCTGGGTAAACTCTTCCCATAATTTGTTTTTAAGGAATCATCACGGCGTTGTGCTTGTCTAATGTCCTCTATGTTTTTCTGACTTAGACTGACAGCATTGGCTGCTTCCATCTGGCTGTCCACCAGGAAACTCCTACATAAGCCCGTCTTTTGGTGCATTTGTCTGTTCTGCGTTTACATTATGGGATCCCCTGTGATTAGTTCCATCTTTGATTATGCTGTACTTAATCTCCTGTGAAGCCTGCAGTTGTTCACTGAGGGGGCTGATGATAGTTGTTTCACATCAGCGAAAACAAAACCTCGAGCTTCCCAAACTGGTAAGCATTCAGTGAAGCGTTTGCATACTTACATACTGTTTGAACATATATCTGCGTGTGAATGTAACAGAACACGGTGGGGGAAGATACAGTCTGATTGATTGGAACAAACGAGTCATTGGCATCCATGTTGATAGCAGGATGATCCTTCGATATCTATTTCTACAGATGCTCAGTGCACGTAGCCTCTTCTAAATAAGGGGGTAAGCGCCCCATTGACTGGTAAACACCTCGATGATTCTGATCGAGCTGACTGAGTTCAACCCCAAATTCAGATTCATATTTTCGGTCTTCAACTGTCATGCTGATTACAAACATCCTGTTGGTCGCTGCAGACAGCCTAGATTCTGTGGCATGTTTAATAGCACAGTCACTTTTTTGTGTGTTGCCTTAGTTTACACAATTCTTTCGTCGTTGTCTAATTTTAATTAAATCTATCATAAACGTTGTATTTTGAACAGCCCATTAGAACATACCTAGAAGGTCCGATGGGAACAAAGAAGAGAAAGCATTACTCTGAATGTAATTTGTGCCGATATGTTCTGGGAAATTATGATTGGACAATTTCGAAGGTGCCACTTGATAAAGAGTCGAGGAATAGGGAGAGAGAACAGTTACATGCGTGGTACAGGGATGGTGCAGGAGGGAGGGATTCCGGATTCTGGACAACTGGGGTTCTTTCTGGGGAAGGTGGGACCTCTATAAACAGGACGGTCTCCACCTGAACCTGAGAGGCACCAGCATCCTTGGGGGGAGGTTTTCTAGTGCTCTTTGGGAGCGTTTAAACTAATGCTGCAGGGGCACGGGAAACTGGACTGTAGCTTTAGGGTACAGGACCTTGTACGTAGGGAGGTTAGGAACAAGGCATCGATCTCGAAGGAGGGTGCCAGTAAACAGGATGGTGGCTAGAAGTGTGTATACTTCAATGTCAGAAGTACAAGAAATAAGGTAGGTGAACTTGCAGCGTGGGTTGGTACCTGGGACTTCGATGCTGTGGCCATTACAGAGACGTGGGTAAAACAGGGACAGGAATGACTATTGCAGTTTCCAGGGTTTAAATAATTTAGTAGGGTCAGAGGTGGGGGTAAAAGGGGGGGAGGTGTGGCATTGCTTGTCAAGGATAGTATTACAGTGGAGGAAAGGACGATGGAGGAAGACTTGCCATCTGAAGTAGTTTGGGCTGAGGTTAGAAATAGGAAAGGCGAGGTCACCCTATTAGGAGTTTTCTACAGGCCTCCTCATAGTCCGAGAGACGGAGAGGAAAGTATTGCAAGGATGATTCAGGAGAAGAGTGAAAGTAGTAGGGTGGTTGTTGTGGGGGATTTTAACTTCCCAGATATTGACTGGGAAAGCTATAGCTCGAGTTCGTTAGTTGGGTCGGTGTTTGTCCAATGTGTGCAGGAGTGTTTCCTGACACAATATGTAGACAGGCCAACAAGAGGAAAGGCCATCCTGGATTTGGTTCTAGGTAATGAACCAGACCAGGTGTTAGACCTGGAGGTAGGTGAGCACTTCGGGGACAGTGACCACAACTCGATGACTTTTACTCTCGTGATGGAGAGGGATAAGAGTGCACTGCAGGGCAGGAGTTATAGCTGGGCACAGGGAAATTATGATGCGGTGAGGCATGACTTAGGATGTGTGGATTGGAAAAATAGGCTTCAAGGGAAAGACACAATGATATATGGGGCTTGAACAAGGAGCAGCTATTGGGTGTCCTTGATAAGTATGTACCTGTCAGGCAGGGAGGAAAGGGTCTTGTGAGGGAGCCGTGGTTTAATAAGGAATTTGAATCCCTTGAAAAAGGGAAGAGGGCGGCCAATGTAAAGATGAGGTGTGAAGGTACAGTTGGGGCGATTGAGAGTTATAAGGTAGCCAGGAAGGATCTAAAGAGAGAGCTAAGAGCAGCGAGAAGGGGACATGAAAAGCGCTTGGTTGGTAGGATTAGGGAAAACCCGAATGCTTTCTATAGGTATGTCAGGAATAAAAGGATGATGAGGGAAGGTATCGGTCCAGTCAAAGATAGTAGTGGGAAGTTGTGCGTGGAGGCAGAGGAGATTGGAGAGACACTAAAGCAATACTTTTCGTCAGTATTCACTCAGGAACAGGACATTGCTGCAGATGTGAATATTGAGTCACAAGTGATTAGAATGGATGGCTTTCAGGTATGTAGGGAAGAGGTCCGGGGAATACTGGAAAGGGTGAAAATAGTTAAGTCCCCTGGGCCTGCTGGCATTTATCCTAGGATCCTCTGGAAGGATCATGTGTCAAATGTTGGAGACTGTTTAAATAGAAGGCAAGGCTGCATTTAAAAGTATCACATATTACGATGAAGCAGGAAGCAGATAAGAAATCAAAAACTGCTTACTTTTCTAACGGAGATAAACTCTTAGTGTTACACCCAGTGAGGGATGAGCCTTCGAAAGATAAGTGTAGTGGATCTTATCTGATCGAAAGGAGATTGAGTGTGGTGAACTATTTCATAATGATTCCAGACAGGAAGAAATCTCACAAAGTGTGTTATGTGAATATGCTGAAAATGCATTCTGACAGGGAAAGAAAACAACAGGAAATGTCTTCCTGGTCACAGCATACAGTGAAGAATCAAGTTCAAAATATTCAAAATTGGACATTCCTCAAATTACATTGGAAATTGGGGATATTGTCAACAATTGCAATTAATTATTGAGTTACCCTCAAAGCGAAAAACGACATGACCTAAAAGAATTATTGAGTTTGCATGAGATTAACCTGGGAAGTGTAATTATTTAATTATGTAATGTAATTATGTATGATGCACTAAAAGGTAACCCTGTTCCAATTAAACGGTATCCTTATAGACTTCAACTTCTGAAGTTGTCAAGGGTTCAAAAAAAGATTGAACGAATGCTCTAAGGTAACATATTCGTAGTGAGTTGCCATGACTGGAGCATACCCACAGTGATATTGTCAATACAAGATGGAACCAGCAGGTTATGTGTAGACTATCACCAAGTCAATTTTGTGGCGAAGGTCTGATTCTTACCCGACCCCCTGTTTGGAAGACTGCGTTGCGGATGTAGGGCAAACAACGTATAATTCCAAGTTGGAATAACTCGGATGAAGCTGCCATGTACGTTCACTGGAAAAAGGAAATTTTGCTTCATCATTCGTAACACCGAATCGATTATATAAATTTAAAATCATCTCACTTGAAATGAAAAAAGTTCGCACACCACATTTAAAAGAATCACCAATAAAATAATTTCTGAATTATCCAATTGTTTAGTATCGACGACCTGGTGATTTTAGTAACACATGGAAGAAACATTGACAGCATTTATTGGAACTTTTCGATCGACTTCGGGA
Organism: Chiloscyllium punctatum; assembly: GCF_047496795.1. Taxonomy (NCBI): domain Eukaryota; kingdom Metazoa; phylum Chordata; class Chondrichthyes; order Orectolobiformes; family Hemiscylliidae; genus Chiloscyllium; species Chiloscyllium punctatum. Next base: position 44,951,857 of record NC_092789.1, read on the forward strand.
GGCAGCCTTGGTGATAAGCTGATTAAGAATGAATTCGCCAAAGCGAAAAGGTAGATAGGATACAGTCAGGTGATGGAAAGGGACCAGGCAGACAGTGCAATGGTTGCATGGGGCCGTTCCACTAAATAGCAAGTGCACTGTTACGAGTAGTATCGGGAGGTCATGAAACAACAGCAGGAAGCGATGGGATAGAAGTCTCCAGTACAGACCCTGTACGTGTTGCTGAGATAGGAAGGTCGGAGAGTAGGAGAGCATCAGCCATTGGGGACGCCATAGTTAACGGGACAGATAGGAGACTCTGTAGGAATGAGAGAGATTCGCGGTTGATGTGTTGTCTTCCAGGTTCCAGCGTGAGTGATGTTTCGGATTGTATTTTCGGAATCATTAAGGGATAGAGAGAGCAGTCTTACGTCGGGGTTCATAGAGGCACAAAATACATAGGTAGGATAACGGATGGGGATGTAAGGTTGGGGTGCTATTTGTTGTTTGTTACCCTTGCCACGTGCTACAAAGACGAAGAATAGGTTGAAAAGACCAGTTGAACACGTGCCTACAGAGATGATGCAGGAGAGAGGGATTCAGATACCTGGATAATTGTGGTTTATTCTGTGGCAGGTGGAACCTCTACAAACGGGATTGTCTACACGTGAACCAGAGGCATACCAACAGCCTGTGGTGGTTGGAATTTCGCTCATGCACTTCGGGAGTGTTTAAACTGCTTTGGCGAGGGAATGAGAACTTGAATTGTAGCTCCAGTGTGCAGGAGGTTGAGAGTAGTAAGGTAATAAGTAAGGTATCAAGGTCGCAAACGTCCACCGGCAGGCAGGAAGTAAGTTACAAATGTGTCTGTGGTCAACGCAGGAGCATGCAGAATACGGTGGGTCAACATGCAGCATTGGTTGTTACTTTCGACTTCGATGCTGTGGCCAGTACAGAGACATGGATAGAGCAGGAACAGGAAAGGTTTTTGCAGGTTCGGATATTCAGATGTTTCAGTAAGAACAGGGAATATGGTAAAAGAGGGGGAGGGGTGACATTGTTAGTGAAGGAAATAATTATAGTGGCAGAAAGGATGTTTGATGAGGACTCGTCTATTGAGGTAGAATGGGCTGTCGTCCGATTTAATGAAGCGAGGTAACCGTTAGAAGGTTTCTATAAGCATTCAAAAAGTTCCATAGATGAAAAGGAAATAACTGCAACGATAATTCTGGTTAGGAGCGAAAGTAACAGCGCAGCTTTTATGGGGGACTTTAACTTTCCAACTAGTAACTGGAACTGCTGTTGGTCGAGTACTTTAGATGGGTCAGTAATCGTCCAATGCATAGGAGAATTTGTTGATACCATATGTTGATAGACCACCAAGCGGCTATGTAATATTGGATTTAGTTCTATGCAAAAAATTAGTCCAAGTCTTAGATTGAGTGGGAGGTGCACACTTTGGTAATAGTGACCAGAATTCGGTTGCACTTATTTTCGTGATGGAAAGGGATAGGTATATATCGCAGGGCAAGGGTTATAAGTAGATATAAAGACAACTGTGATGCGATTAGGCAAGATTTAAGATGCATAGGATGTACAAGGAAAATGCAGGGGTTGCGCACAATTGAAATGTGGAGCTTGTTCAAGAAACAGCGACTAGGTGCCCGAGATATGTGTATACCTATGAGGCCCGGAGGAAGTGGTCGAGTGAGGGAACCGTGGTTTACAAAGGAAATTGAATCTCTTGTCAAGAGGAGGATGGCAGATTATATAAAGTTGAGGCGGGAGGGTTCTGCTCGTTAGCTCGTGAGTTCCACATTCGGCAGGAAGGTCCGAAACAGGGAGAATAGAAGAGCCATGAGAGGGCATGATAAGTCTTTGGAAGGTAGATCAAGGAAAACTATAAAACTTTCTATAGGTGTGTCTGAAATTTAAAAAAAAACATGACTGGGGCACGATCAGGCAGTTGTGAGAAGTTGTAAGTGGAGTCCGAGGATATAAGGAAGACGGTAGATGAACACTTCTCGTTAGTATTTGCGCTGGAAAAAGATAATTTTGTTGAGTACAATGTTGAGATACAGTCTGTTAGGCTAGACGGGATTGAGGTTCATGAGGAAGGCATATTCGCAATTCTGGAACATGTGAAAATCGATAAGTCCCTGGGCCGAATGGCATTTATGCTCGGATTCTCTGGGAGCCAGGAGGAGATTACAGAGCCTTCCGCTCTGATGTTTATGGCGTCATCGTCTAATGCATAGTGCCAGACGGCTGGAGGATAGTAAATGTGGTTCCCTTGTTCATGAAGTGGAAGAGAGGCATCCTTGGCAATTAGGGACCATAATTCGGTTGTGGTCCTGGAGATGGAAGGAATTATAAGAGATAGGATTTGTAATCATCTGGAAAGGAGTAATTTAATTATGGATATTCAATACGGGTTTGGGAGGGTAGTTTGTGCCTCACAGAGCTTATTGAGTTTTTCGAGACGTTTATCAAGCAGTTAGACGATGGTAAAACGGTTGCCATGGTGAATATGGAGTTCAGTGAAGCGTTTGCAAATGTTACCCACGCCAGGCAATTGCACAAAATACAGAGGCATTGCATTGAGTGTGATTCAGCGATAGAAGACGATCGGTGGTTGTTGATTGAAAATGTTCATTCTGGAGTTCAGTTACTTGTGGTCTCCCTCATGGATCTGGTATGGGGCCACTGCCGTTTGTAATTGTCACAAATGACCTGGATGAATGTGTGTTGAAGGATAGGTGAGTTACTTTTCGGATGAAACTAAATACAGGGGAGTTGCAGATCGTGCTGAAGGATGTTGCAGGTTACAGATGTTATTAGATAAGCTACAGAGCTGGGCTGAGAGGTGGCCAATGAAGATTGATGCAGAAAGGTGTGAGGAGATTCACTTTGATAATATATTTCGTAGTATCGATGAGCAGAGAGATCTTGGTGTCTGTGTGCATATTTCTATGAAAGTTGCAACCCAGTTTGAGAGGGTTGTTAAGAAGGCACACGGTGGATCAGCCTTTATTCGTAGAGGGAATGAGTTCCCTCGCCATGAGATCATGTTGCAGCAATACCACACTCTGGTGCGGTCACCCTTGGAGCATTGCATACAGTTCTGGTCACTGCATTTTAGAAAGCATGTGGAAGCTTTGGAAAGTGTGCATTGGAAATTTACAAGGATGTTGACGAGTATGGACGAAACATCTAATCTGGAAAAGGTGGCGGGCTTTGGCTGTTTTCTTTTGAGAGAAGATAGTTGGATGTAACTTGACAGAGACAGAACAGATGATCAAATGATGGGATATTGGGGAGAGTGGGAGTGGTTTTCCTAGGTTGGAGATGGCTCACACGAGGGGACAACAATTACATTTAGAATTGATAGAGAGAGGACTGACGTCAGATGTCGGTTCTTCTCCAAGAGAATAGCAGTGGAACGCCCTGCCTGCAAACTTCGTAGAATCGCCATCATTAAGGGCATTTCAATTGTTGGGTAAACCGATGGATAGTCATGGAATTGGAGATTTTAACTAGAAGTCAGATTAGTTTCACAGGTCGGCGCAAAACCGAGGTCCGAAAGACCTGTGCTGTGCTATAGCAATCTACGTTCTATGCATGTTCTAAAGCTCACGTGATATTCGTGATCCTTGTTATCAAATACAGACCGATCCCACCATGTAATGTGAAAACAAAGGTTATTCGGTTTTTCTCATATTCTCGACGAAAAGAACAGAAATCTGATTCTTGTGATTGAGTGGGTTTTATTGGAAATTCGTATTGAATTGAGCAGCGCACTGCTCCACTCACTGAACTACTTAGAAAATGCACAACGTTTCAGTGCACGGCAGACTGTGTAAAGGCATTTGACATTCTGAAAGCTGTGTTAACGACTGCTCCAGTATTAGCCAAACTTAATCAGACAAAACCATTCAAGAGTGATATCGATGAGTGTGATGTGTGTATTGGTGCTGTGCTCTCACAGGAAGATTACGAGAAGATTGAAAGACCTGTCGATATTTCGCCAGGAAAGTGAACATTTACCATCAGAAGTATTCAACAATTGAGAAGGAGACCTTGAACTCGGTATTGACGTTATAGCATTGTGACATTTATTTTGCCGGGAATGTTCCTGTGACAATTATATCTAGCAATCAAAACTCATCAAAGGAGAAATTTTAGGAGAACCAAATGCAGATTATTTAAATGGACCTTATTATTGTAGCTGTTCAATTTGAAAATTATACGTGGTAAGAAGAGACAGCGCAATTTGCGACGCATTATCGAGACTTCGATGAAAATATGGAGTTTTTCAGTGGCAAGAGTAAACAGCAGAAATATCATGTATATGTACTGTAGTATATTAACAAAGTAAGACTAATGGGTTTAAAAGTGAATTCATCTTTGTGAACAGATTTTTTTAAGGGGGCTATTGTGGGTACGCTGTCACTTTAAAAGGTTATTTTCCCTCTTTTTTTCCAAGAGACGTCGTGATCGCTGATATCCCAAAATATACAGATTAACAATGGCATGGGAGTGGCCAATTCTCCGAGTCAATTTTTCTCTCTTCTTTACTTGTAAAAGTGAGAAATTGCTGTTATGGTGAATGGTTCCAAATTTCAGGAGGTGATTCCTGCATGACTTTTCAGTCGGAAATTTCGCCTGCCTGAAATAATCTGTGTTTGGATTTTCGTTTGGCAACGGGTGTGTTAACGTGATGTTACGTAAATTGGAAAAGCTCCTTCGTTCAGTTGGTTTTCTGGACAATTAACTTTCCAATAGTTAAGTTATTCTAAATTTCATTTTGCTTTGTGGGTGTTTCACAGTTAGTGTTTACATAATTTCTGTTGTGCCTAACAACGAGAGGATTCACCTGTTGCATTTTACCTGGAATGGCAACTTCACATCTGCATAAAACTAAGAAGTAAGTGTTTGGGTTACATTCTTAAAATATTGTGAGGGTATCCTGGCCTTGACCATGACATTTACTTTTAGTAGGGACTATGAGTTTCTTCCCATTCAGAGCTTACGCATCTACTTCAAAAGGGAGTATTCTTATGCTAAGCGTTTGTGGCTAGCAGAAGAGGCAAATCCTGAACAAAAAATCAATTTCGCATTTGGCTGCCAAAAATATTTTAAAAATGGGTTAATGTTTGATTATTCTTTCATTGGTGTGAAGTAACAAGCTTGGGCATCCTGATGATAATCTTTCAAGAATTGCTGAATTACAAATTCATATTGTTGCGTGTGGATTTACTGAACGGTTAAAGTCACATCATGATATTCAGCCGGACTCACCTTTATGACATTTTGTAAAGGTTGGAAAATTATTTAAAAGCTTCTTTCAACTGACCTATGAATTTTGTCTGTGTCCCTGCATAAATGCTCGCATTGGCGCATGAATTTAAGAATTGTAGCATATACGTGCTTTACTTCAGAATAAACTTGGGGTCATTGGCATTGGAACGGATAGAGTAGCTACCGCCTAAAATTTGCACAAGTCGACAATGTGCAGCGTACGTGAAACACAAAACAGAGTAAACTGCCCAAGATGGCAAAACGGTGGTCTTTCTCCTGCTCTCCATTTCTGTGTCGCATTTATTAATGTCATTGGTATGGCAGCCAAGTCTCTTTCGGGTTCGACTAACTAATATGTCTAACATTCTGCACAGCAAAATAAGGAGACATGGGGTTTAAATGTGAGCAAAACTGTCCAGCAATTTCCTAACAAGCGGTGAATGATGGATCGCTGTTACGTAGCTGTACCAGCCTACGTTATTAATGATATTTAAGGCCTCACATCGGAAGTGAAATGTAATGCTTTTCCAACAGCATAGCACAACGACTATTCCTATAACTATCGCTGCTACATTTTTTCTTTTCAGAAATTCTTTTTGTGCTCCTGGTGACAAATTGTTAGGATCTGATCAAAGTTGAAAGCGACAGTCAACCACACAGTGCAGTTTCGAGAAGCATAGATAAGTAGAATTATCAAGTGACGTCCCTGCGTGAGGTTTTGTGAACTAGCTAGAAAACAAATTGCCAGAAGTCGACATAAAAACACTGCAACGGTAATATCAAGGCAATCCATTGTAACCATGTGACAAAGAATCATCGAATGATGAAATGTACATGACTGTGAGCATACATGGCAACACTAAGTTAACTACATTACTGCCATAATAACGTCCATAACAGACAAACAGAAGTAATTGGCCACATTGGCCTGAATGACATTGGTATGAAGACCTGCCACAAAAATCTGGTAGTTCGGTCTAAAAAGAAGGAACTCTCGGGTAATAATGTCAGGACTACTTTCCATACTACGTGTAAATGAGGCTAGGACCTGAGGAGTGGTATACTGAATACGTGGTTAATTTGGTGGCATGTGTGTTTGGGGCAGGGCAAGCTTAATGAATGCAGATCATTGAGATATCTTCCAGAGAAGGTGGGACGTAGAATCATCGAATCACGACATGTACAGCATGCAAACAGATCTTTCCGTCCAATCCACCCATGCCACGCAGATATTCTAAATTAATTTAGTCCCATTTGCAAGCACTTGCTCCATAACCCATCCAATCTCTTTCGATTCAGGCATTCATCTAGATGTCTCTTAAATGTTGTTATTTCATCAGCCTCCACCATTTCCCCTGGAAGCTAATTCTATACACACAACAACCTTTGCGCAAAAAGGTTGACACGTAAGTCCCTTTCAAACAGAACTCAGAAAATAGAACAATACAGCTCAGTACAGGTCTTTCGGACCTCGATGTTGCACCGATCTGTGGAAACAATCCGAAGTCTCTTTGTCACACACTAGTCCATTTTCAAACACATGTTTATCCTTTGACCATTTGAAAGCCAATGACAATAATCTTACCATTAGCTCAGTACTCTATCTTCTTGTTACTCCTACCAAAGTGAATCACCTCATACATTTCCGCTTAATATTTCCCCTCTGACACTATTCCTGTGCCTTCTCTTTCTGGAGTCTCCCAAACCAGCGAAAGGGCTTTGCCTATTTCCAATAACCATACTCCGTTTGATTTTATCAAACTCTCTAAGGACTTCTCTCAGCCCCCAATACTTGGAGAAAAAACAAAAAACAGTACCAGCCCTTTTTTCTTCTACCTGTAGCTGAAGACCTCCAACCTGGTAGCATCCTTGTAAATTGTATCTGATCCCTTTCAGGTTTCACAATATCTTTCTGGTAGCAGGGAGATTTGGAGGGAGAATGTTGCAAGCAACATTTCAAAAGTGGCCGATCCATTGTCCTGTACAACCAAAACATGACCTTCCATTTCCTGTGCACAATGGTGTGAACAACAAATGAAAACGTACGAAATGCCTTCTGCAATATCCTATCGACCTGCGACTGCACTTTCAAGAAATTTAAAACATGCGCTCCAAATCCTCTTGGTCAGCAACGCTCCCCAGGACCTTAATGTTATGTTTATATGTCCTGCCCTGTTTTACCTTTCCAAAATGCAGCAGTTCACAACTATATAATTGAAACTACACCTTTACGAGAAGGACTGACTAAAGTAAACTGGATTGGCACGAAAATCCTGGGAGTGAAGTTTGATTGCTGCACTCGGGAGTGTTTAATTTAGAGTGCTAGTGAGGGATAGGTCAGAACAAGAGCAGCAGGTCAGAAAGCATGAAGACTGAATTAATGGTTCGAGAGCGTATCACAGCTGTTTTGAGGGAGATATCCTATGAATGATTTTGCTGAGAGTCAATGTCATCAAACTCCCAGTATTGTGGGAACATTGACCATAATTTCCTAAGATTTTACATTCTTGTGAAGAAGGACAACACTCGACATCGGCTGAAGTTGTTAAGTTAGGGGCAAGGTTAAGTACAATCGAATTAGGCAAGAATCGGATATTGTGGGTTGAGAATAGACTGTTTGAGTGTAAATCAACATCTGACTTCCTGGACTCCTTGACACATCAACGGCTTCGAGTGCTGGACTGACACGTTCCTGTGGAAACGATGGACAAGAATGGCCTGACTCTGGAACCTTTGATGACAGGTTTTCAAATTCATCATTTAAGGGAGCACTTACCCAATATGTGGGCAATTTAGAAAAACAGACAAGGTTTTGAAGAATATATCGAACCTAGGAAGGAAGAAAAACCGGGAGGTTTGAGGGCAAAATGAGTCCATGAAATATCCTTGGCCAACAAAGATAAGGGGAGTCCTAAGGCAAGTCATATACATGTAATGTTTAGGAGCAAGAGGCTAGCTGGGGAGAGAATAATCTCACTCATGAATAAGGTAATGGGATTATGTGCAGAACCACAATGAATGGGTGAGATCCTTAATGAGTACTTTGCATCAGTGTTCTCCAAAGAGGGGGACATGAGGAATATTGAGATTAGGAAAAGGTGTGTGAATACTCTCAAGCAGTTCAACGTAGTGAAGGATAGTTTGGGTTGCTGATGCTGGAAAGTCTGATCAAATGTGGTGGTGAAATATATGCAGCAGGTCAATCAGCATCAGTGACGCAGGAGAGTCGACGTTCTGGCAAGATCCTTCATCAGGCCTGGGAGGGGAAAGCAGGCTGAGAAATATATAGAGGAAATGGGATGGGATTTGGGGAAAGATAGGTAAATAGGCAGTAGGTGGAATGGCGGTAGGTGGATGCACATAGAAGGTGATGGAAGATAGACATGATTTGACCTGGTCAAGGGAGCGGTGTGGAGATTATCGAGGGGATTTGGTAGCATGGGAATTCTATGTGAGGTCATAAGGTTGAAGCTCCACAACTGGAAGCTGAAATGTTCTTCCAACAGTTTGCTTGTGCCCATTTTGTAACTGAAGAAGAGACCCAGTATGGACATGTCATTGAGGGAGTTGGAGGGAGAGTTGACAGAGCTATCCACCGGCTTGTAGTGTTGATTGGAGCATTCTGACTGCCGAGCTCAAGTCGTTCAATAACTTCACCAACACTGTTCACCCTGAATTCAAATTGACCTGAGCCATCTCTGACAAATCCATTCCTTTCCTGGAAATCTACTTCCACAATCCCGACAATCAACTTAGCACTGATATCAATTTCAAAGTCACTGACACCCACAGCTAACTCAACTGCACCTCCTCCAACCCTCCCTCTGAAATGATGCAATCCCATTAGCCCATTTCCTTCCGTCTCCTCTCTATTGGGTCCTTAGGTGACGATTCCACTCCAGGACATCCCAAGTGTCTTCATAATTCAAGGACTGTAAATTCACCTCCCTCATGATCTATGATGCCCTCAACCGCATCGACTTCATCTATAACAACCCTGCATACAAGTACCACCACCATCAACCTCCAAACACAACAAGGACAGGTTTCCATTGGTCCCTACGTTCAATTAGACTTTAGATTAGATTCCCTACAGGATGGAAACAAGCCCTTTTGCCCAGATTATCCACACCAGTCCTCCGAAGAGTAACCACCCAGCCACATTTCTCAACATTTACTCCTGCGTAAAGCACATAACACTTTGGACAATTTAGCATAGTCACCTGACCAGCACATATTTGGATTTTGGGAGGAAACCGGAGCACCCGGAAGATAATCACGCAGGTGGGGGGAGTGTGTGCAAACTCCACACGGATAGCCGCCCGAGGCGGGAATCGAACGTGAGTGCTTGGTGCTGTGAGGCAGCAGTGCTAACGACTGAGCCACCGTTCTGCCCCAAAAATTAATCTCCAAATCCCACACAACAATCTCCGCCATTTTTGCCACCTGCAGTGTGACTCCACCACGAAAGTAAATTTGCTTCCCCACCCCTATCTGCTCACCATTCCCTCATTCGGTCCATCAACTCACCAACCACTCCTCCACACCTGGCAGTTTTGCTTGTGGTCGCAGGAAGTGCACAACCTGCGATCACACCTCCCCTCTGACCTCTGTCCAAAGTCGCAAACCATCATTCCAAGTCCATCCAAAATTTATCTGCCTTTCCTTGAACTTCATTTACACCATACTTTACTCTCAATGTGGCCTCACCTGCATCGAACAGAGGAGTGCAAACTGGGGGATCAGTTCAGCAAACGTCATTGGTTTGGAAGCTTGAATCAACCCCAACTCCTGGTTGCCAGTCAGTTCTACTGCTTTTTCCACGCCTGCCATGACATGTTCAGACTTTGTATCCTCCATCGTCAAAACAAAGCAACATGCAAACTGGAAGCAGAAAACCTCATCTTCCATCTCGGGAGCTTACAACTTTATGGACTGTTGTGGTTGTGTTCGCCAAGCTGGGAATTTGTCTTGCAAACTGTTCGACCCCAGTCTAGGCGACATCCTCAGTGCTTGGGAGCCTCCTCTGAAGCGCTTCTGTGCTGTTTCCTCCGGCATTTATAGTGGCATGTCTCTGCCGCTTCCGGTTGTCAGTGGATGGGTGCCATGCATCTAGGAATTCCCTGTCTGCTCTCTGTTTGGCTTGCCCGATAATGGTAGTGTTGTCCCAGTCGAATTCATGTTGATTGTCGTCTGTGCATGTGGTACTAAGGATAGCTGGTTGTGTCGTTTCGTGGCTCGTTGGTGTTCGTGTATATGGATAGTTAACTGTCTTCCTGTTTGTCCGATGTAGTGTTTTGTGCAGTCCTTGCATGGAATTTTGTACACTACGTTAGTTTTGCTCATGTTGGGTATCGGGTCCTTTGTTCTGGTGAGTTGTTGTCTGACCGTGGCTGTTGGTTTGCGTGCTGTTATGAGTCCTAGTGGTCGCAGTAGTCTGGCTGTCAGTTCAGAAATGCTCCTAATGTATGGTAGTATTGCTAGTGCTTTGGGTTGCGGCATGTTCTCGTTCCGTTGTCTCTCCCTTAGGCATCTGTTGATGAAATTGCGAGGATATCCGTTTTTGCCGAATAATTTGGATAAGTGTTCCTCTTCCTCTTTTTGTAGTTCTGGTGTGCTGCAGTGTGTTGTGGCCCTTTTGAATAGTGTCCTAATGCAACTTCGTTTGTGTGTGTTGGGGTGGTTGCTTTCATACTTTAGGACGTGGTCTGTGTGTGTGGCTTTCCTGTAAACCTTTGTGGTGAATTCTCCGTTCGGTGTTCTCTGTGCCATCACGTCTTGGAATGGGAGTTGGTTGTCCTTTTCTTCCTCTCCAGGGAATCGGACTCCTGTGAGTGTGGCGTTGATGAGCTGGTTTGTGTTCTCTATTTCTGTGTTTTTAATTATTACAAAGGTGTAATCCACGTATCTGCCCCAGAGTTTGGGTTGAAGTTGTGGTAAGACTGTTGGATCTTCCCATTGCATTACTGCTTCTGCTATGAGTCCAGAGATCGGTGAGCCCATGGGTGTTCCGTTGATTTGTTCATATATTTGGTTATTGAATGTGAAGTGTGTTGTGAGGCATAAGCCCAGTAGTTTTAGTATGCCGTCTTTGTTGATAGGTTCAACGTCCTGTTGTCTGTTATGTCTCTCCAGCAGGTTAGCTATTGTTTCTTTGGCTAGTGTTTTGTCGATGGAGGTGAACAGTGCCGTTACATCGAATGAGACCATAGTTTCTTTTTTTGTCTATGTGTATATTTCTGATGATGTCCAAGAATTCCTGTGTCGATTGTATAGATTGTCTGGCTCCGCTGATCAGGTGTTTCATTTTCTGCTGTAGTTCTTTGGCTGGTTTGTGTGAGGGGGACCCTGGGAGTGATACTATTGGTCTGAGTGGGATGTCTGGTTTGTGCACTTTGGGTAGTCGATAGAATCTGGGGGTGTTGTTGCTTTCAGGTTTCATTCTTTGTAGGTCAGACCTGGTTATCTGTCCGTTTGTTTGAAGATTCCTCAGTGTGTTGTTTATCCTGTTGGTGAGCTGTGGGGTGGGGTCAAACTCTCTCTTGTAGTAGGTGTTGGTATCTGCAAGTAGTTGTTGTGCTTTTTGCATGTACTCTGCTTTGTCCAGGATGGCCGTCATTCTGCCTTTGTCTGCTGGTACTATAATTATGTTCTTATCGTTTCTTAGTGATTTTAGTGCTTCCCTCTCCTTGGTGTTGAGGTTATGTGTTTGTTTTTTTCTTGTTATGAGCGGTACGATACTTTGTCTCACAGTTTGTTGTGTCTCTTTTGTCAGTCCATTGTTCCTGAGTGTGCATTCTAATGCTGCTAGGAAGTCTGCTGTCTTGGCGTCCCTGTGGTTGTAGTTGAGTCCCTTGGCCAGTATGGTTCTTTCCGTGTCTGTGAGCTGTCTGTGGGAGAGGTTTCTAACCCAGGTATGTGTTGTGATGTCCTCTTCTTTGTGTGTTAGTTTGGCCATTTTTTCTTTTCGTGCCGTTTTTTTGCGGTGTGTGGTCCTGTTCTGTCCTATGGTGACGGCCTGTTCTATGCTCCTGGTCCATTCCTGATTGGTGGTTTTTGAAATTAACTATTTTTGGCGCGCAATGTCTTGTCTATATTTGTGTAGTCTGTTGTGAGCGTTTGTAATCATTACCTGGATCATCCTGAATCTGTTCTTCCTGGCGGTGTCCCTGGCTTTTGAATTGTTGACTGGTGGTCTGTATCTGACACATGGTGGAAGGATACGATTCTTTCGGCATTCATGCAGCACCCAAGCTACAAATCTTCTCCCAAACGTTGAACACCTACTGGCGAGGGACGCTAAGACAAGCCAGGAAATGGAATCCTGTGCCAGCCGCCTAAGCGCCACATATGAACAGCTCCGGTTCCTGCATGAATGCCGAAAGAATCGAATCCTTCCACCATGTGTCAGATACAGACCACCAGTCAACAATCCACAAGCCAGGGACACAGCCAGGCAGAACGCATTCAGGATGATCCAGGTAATGATTACAGACGCTCACAACAGACTACACAAAAACAGACAAGAAATTGCGCGCCAAAAAACGTTAATTTCAAATACCAACAATCAGGAATGTACCCGGACCATAGAACAGGCTATCAACAAATGACAGAACAGGACCACAAACCGCTAAAACCGGCACTAAAAGAAAAAATGGCCAAACTAACACACAAAGAAGAGGACACCACGACACACACCTGGGTTAAAAACCTCTCCCACAGTCAGCGCACAGACACGGAAAGAACAATACTGGCCAAGGGACTCAACTACAACCACAGGGACGCCAAGACAGCAGACTTCCTAGCAGCACTAGAATGCACACTCAGGAACAATGGACTGACAGAAGAGACACAACAAACTGTGAGACAAAGTATCGTACCGCTGATAACAAGAAAAAAACAAACACATAACCTCAACACCAAGGAGAGGGAAGCACTAAAATCACTAAGAAACGAGAAGAATATAATTATACTACCAGCAGACAAAGGCAGAATGACGGTCATCCTGGACAAAGCAGAGTAAATGCAAAAAGCACAACAACTAATTGCAAATACCAATACCTACCAAAAGAGGGAGTTTAACCCCACCCCGCAGCTCACCAACAGGATAAACAACACACTGAGGAATCTACAAAGAAACGGACAGATAACCAGGTCTGACCTACAAAGAATGAAACCTGAAAGCAACAACACCCCCAGATTCTATCGACTACCCAAAGTGCACAAACCAGACATCCCACTCAGACCCATCGTATCACTACCAGGGACACCATCACACAAACTGGCCAAAGAACTGCAGCAGAAACTGAAACACCTGATCAGTGGAGCCAGACAATCTATACAATCGACACAGGAATTCTTGGACATCATCAGAAATATACACATAGACAAAAAAAGAAACTATGGTCTAATTCGATGTAACGGCACTGTTCATCTCCATCGACAAAACCCTAGCCAAAGAAACAATATCGAACTTGCTGGAGAGACATAACAGACAACAGGACGTTGAACCTATCAACAAAGACGGCATACTTAAACTACTGGACTTGTGCCTCACAACACACTTCACATTCAATAACCAAATATATGAACAGATCAACGGAACACCCATGGGCTCACCGATCTCTGGACTCATAGCAGAAGCAGTAATGCAAAGGTTAGAACAAACAGTCTTACCACAACTTCAACCCAAACTCTGGGGGCAGATACGTGGATTACACCTTTGTAATAATTAAAAACACAGAAATAGAGAACACAAACCAGCTCATCAACGCCACACTCACAGGAGTCCGATTCACTAGAGAGGAAGAAAAGGACAACCAACTCCCATTCCAAGACGTGATGGCACAGAGAACACCGAACGGAGAATTCACCACAAAGGTTTACAGGAAAGCCACACACACAGACCACGTCCTAAAGTATGAAAGCAACCACCCCAACACACACAAACGAAGTTGCATTAGGACACTATTCAAAAGGGCCACAACACACTGCAGCACACCAGAACTACAAAAAGAGGAAGAGGAACACTTATCCAAATTATTCGGCAAAAACGGATATCCTCGCAATTTCATCAACAGATGCCTAAGGGAGAGACAACGGAACGATAACATGCCGCAACCCAAAGCACTAGCAATACTACCATACATCAGGAGCATTTCTGAACTCATAGCCAGTCTACTGCGACCACTAGGACTCATAACAGCACGCAAACCAACAGCCACGATCAGACAACAACTCACCAGAACAAAGGACCCGATACCCAACATGAGCAAAACTAATGTAGTGTACAAAATCCCATGCAAGGGCTGCGCAAAACACTACATAAGATAAACAGGAAGACAGATAACGATCCGTATACACGAACACCAACGAGCCACGAAACGACACGACCAGCTATCCTTAGTAGCCACACACACAGACGACAAGCAACATGACTTCGACTGGGACAGCACTATCGGGCAAGCCAAACAGAGAACATCCAGGGAATTCCTTGAGGCATGGCACTCATCCACAGACTCTATCAACAAACACATCGACTTGGACCCAATATACCGGGCCCTACAGCGGACAGCTCAAACTGACAACCGGAAGCGACAGAGACAGGCCACTATAAATGCCGGAGGAAACAGCACAGAAGCGCTTCACAGGAGGCTCCCAAGCACTGAAGATGTCACCTCGACAAGGGACGAAACGTTTGCAAGACAAATTCCCAGCTCGGCGAACAGAACCACAACAACGAGCACGCGAGCTACAAATCTTCTCCCAAACTTTGAACTTTATGGACTCAACATGGATGTCACCCAGCTTCCAAATCTCCCCACCTCGAACCTCATTACAGGCGCGGCCCTCTGTACACCCCGCTCACTTCACCTGACTTATCCTGGCCATATCCTTTCTCTCTAAGTTCCACCCTTCCCACTGACATCGATCGTGCATCCAAATATTGCCACACACCTCCCTTTCCCCCAGTCCAATATTTGTTTGTTTCTAAGGGCTGTTCCCCTTCCCACTCATGATGGAAATTTCTGGCCAAAACGTCGACTGCCCTGCTTCTCTTATACTGCTTGACCTGCTATGTTTTTCCACAACCGCATTCCATCGCATCCACCATAATGAAGGAATTAATTTTGGATATCTTGAAATGCATTACGACAAACAAATCCTCCAGTGCCAGCTGCGATCTTTCCCATGATGCTGTTCGAGGCAAAGCAGGAAAGCACCGCGGCCTTAACACATATATTTGTCCTTATGTAAGGTTCCAGAGGGCTGGAGAATGACTAATGATTTTCCTTCCTGTCAGAAATCAAACAGACATAATCTCGATAATTATTCTATCGTTGGTTATGTCAGTGCTGGAGGTGTTGGAGAGGAGACTGTTTGGCCGAGTAAATTCAAATTTGGAAGCAAATTGACTTCTAGCGATAGGTTGCATTGGTTTCTGCTGAAACGTTCAACTCTACAACTGTATTTGTTTTTTTTTTGAGGAGGACACAAGACGGTTGATGAGGGAAGGGCAATGGATGGTTTTCACGTGGACGTTTATAAGGCATTTGGTAACTTACGCTCGAGGGGCTGGAACAAAGTGAACATTCTCGTGGGATCCGTGCTGTGCTGGCGAGTTGAACTCGCTTGGTCCTGGAAAACAGAGAGGTGGGATGGAATGGTAGTTTTCAGAACCGGGCTATGTAACTACTGGCATTCCACTGGCATCATTAATGGGAGCTTTGTTGTGTCTGTTCCGTTTAAATTATCTGAAGGAAAATGTGGGTGGTCTGATTAGTAAGTTTGTGGATTATACAAAAATTACAGGTAGTGATGGGAAGTATGAAATGATACATCGGGATACATCGATATATAGAGAGGTTACAGATTCTGATAGAGAAAAGGCAGGTGGAGCTTAATCCGGAAAATGAAACTAGATGCATTTTGTCATGTCAAATTCAGGTGTTAATGAGAGAATAAATGCGTTAGCAGCATTGACACGGAGAAGGATTTCGGTGTAAACATCTCCAGATTCCTGACAGTGCTAAAACGGACAGAGAAGGTGGCCAAGAAGCTTGCGTTCACAAGCTGAGGTATGGAGTACAGGGCAAGAGTTCCACCTTTTGTGGTTGCAGGGGAAGGTTTCATGTCGCAGTGGGGGCTGGGGCCGATGGTGTCAGACAAGGATGATGAATGGGCCAGGGAGTCCGGGAGAGATTGGTATTTGCGCTAGATTGACAAGAGAGAGGGAGGTATGAGTCTGGTTGTTGCATCCCGCTGGAGGTAGCGGAAATTGTGGCTTTTAATACTGTAACAAATATCGGTCATTGTTGTTCGAGAGATGGACAGATGCATTTCTTTGTTGATCAGTGACTGGATGAGAGTTTTCCGAGTTAGTTCTATACAAAAAGGTATGCCAGATCTCTCTGGTAAATAAGCACTGAATTCATTCGTTAACTGAAATGATCATTGATATATTAATTTCTCATATCTTCTGTGGAAGCTTTCTGTGCACAACCTCACTCTTGCATGTCACATGTGAGCGCATGTGTGTGAACTGCAATGAAGGCAAATCAATAAAGCTTACTTCGGTTTAGACAATGCAAGAGCTTAGAAGTATTATAGAATACAAGAGCATGAAAACATTTCAAAAAAACGGCTTGCGATGCGTTCAAAATTCTGACATTTGTTTAGGTTGATTGCATAAAAGCCGTCAGTCAAATAGCAATTCAAAGGAATACTCGCCTCGTTTGAATGGCTGCATTAATTATGCGAACAGAGCGTTCAAAACAATGATTGAATTTACAACAATGGGAATACCGCTTGCAAGTAATGCGCCGGTGTTACGTTCATGTTTGCGACATCGGTCAATACTGGTGCAATTTCCTTTTCACTTGTTTTTTACATTTGTTGAAGTGTTCTTGATTCTACACTTTATTTGAAATGAAAATAAATCCAGAAAGAGAAGTCGGCGATTAAATAATTGAATGTGATAAAGTAAATAAACATTTGAGTGGACACAGCGCAGCATGCCTAGAGTCACTCGTGCACATATATCTACTGACTTCTCTCTGGAACGTTTTTCACAATTTTTGCTGTCGCACGAAAAAAATTAAAAGTACATCTGTACTTAGAGACAATCATTGTCAATTCGAACGAAAATTCTTAATGACTTAGCAAATGTATCTTTGATGTTTCCTGAATCTCATTCTTGCATCCCAGTCTTTGCAATTTGACTACTGCGTCCCCTGTCTCTTCAAATAGCTATTGTACTTTCTCTGTAACCTGATTTTCACGTGTAACCAGATATTGTTGCGAGAAGGATACGAAAATAGAACTGGTTACAAGGATTAGTTGGTTAGTTAATTCAGCACCCAGGTAGACATAAGAGTTTAGAAAACCTCCTGCCATTTTGCCAGAGCGGCCAGGAGAGAAAGAGTAGTGAAGCGAGCCCGGCCGAGAAGGGTGAGTTTTCCCGCATTAAAAGGAACTTACTACGGGTGTCGGGCCTCCATTTTGCCAGAGTGGTGAGGAGAGAAGCAGTGGTGAAGCGAGGACTGCCGGGAAGCGTAGGTTTTCCCGCATTAAAAGGGCGGACCTCGGGAGTCGGTCCTCCATTTTTCCAGAGCGGCGAGGCGAGAATGTATGGTGAAGCGAAGTTTGCCGGGAAGGGTGGGTTTTCCCGCATTAGAAGTGACCTATCTCGGGAGTCAGGTCTCCATTTTGCCAGAGCGGCGAGGACAGAAGCCGTGGTGAAACGACTGCTGCCGGGAAAGGAGTGTTTTCCCGCATTAAAAAGGACTTAATTCGGGAGTCGGGCCTTCATTTTGCCAGAGCGGCGAGGAGAGAAAGAGTGGTGAAGCGAGTGCTGCTGAGAAGTGTAAGATTTTCAGCTTTAGAAGAGACTTACCTCGTGAGTCGGGCCTCCATTTGCTGAGAGCTGCGAATGAGGAGCGAAGGGCATCAGGTAAGTCGTAAATTTGTGTGCTTGTGTCCCACTCATCCTCCTTCTCTAAACAAAGAAAAACAAGTCTCCATGCACCAGATTGGTACGGTAACAAGTTTATTTTTATTCCTTATTGTTCAACAGTCTCTTTGGGAATTTAGAATACAGGGAATGGAAGTGCGGGCAGTTGAATGTTCCTGCTGCAGAATGTGGGAGGTAAGGGTCACCAGGAGTGTCCCTGCTGACGACATCTGCGGGAAGTGCACCCAACTCCAGCTCCTCGAAAATCGGGTTAAAGAACTGGAGTGAGAGCTGGATGAACTTCGGATCATTCGGGAGGCAGAAGGGGTTATTGAGAGGAGTTACAGGGAAGTAGTCACTCCTCAGTTACAAGAAAAAGGCTGAAGGGTTACAGTCAGGGGACGGAAAGACAACCGGCAGGCAGTGCAGGGATTCCCCTCAAAAATAAAAATACCGTTTTGGATACTGTTCGGACGGACGACTTACCAGGAGAAAGCAGCGGGGCACAGGGCTCGGGCAATGCGTCTGTCCCCGCTGCTCAGAAGGGAAGGGTGAAGAAGAGCAGAGCATTAGTCATTGGGGACTCCATAGTGAGGGAGACAGACAGGAGGTTCTGTGGGGACGATAGAGACTCACGGTTGGTGAACCTCCCAGTTTGCAGGGTTCCTGATGTCTCTGATCGTGTGTTTAGGAAACTTTAAGGGGGAGGGGGAGCAGCCACATGTCGTAGTCCACATAGGTACGTGGCTCCAGGGATCGTGTAGGAGAGAGAGATTTGGATTTTTGGATAATTGGGGCTCTTTCTGTGGTAAGTTGTACCTCTCCAAGCAAGGTGGTCTTCACCTGAAACAGATGGGGTACAAATATGCTGGGTTGATATGCTAAGGCTATTGTGTTAGGTTTAAACTAATCAAACAGGTGGATTGGAACCAAAATTGTAGTTCAAGGATAGAAAAGGTTGAGAGTACAGATGTCCGAAATCAAGTTTCATGGACGCACGATGGCACCAGAAAGCAAGACGTTGGTTTGAAGTGTGACTACTTCAACGCCAGGAGCATCCGGAATAAGGTGGCTGAACTTGCAGCATGGGTCAGTACCAGGGACATCGAAGTTTTGGCCATTTCGGAGACATGGATAGAGCAGGTACAGGTATGGTTGTTGCAGGTTCCTGGATTTCGATGTTTAAGTAAGAGCAGAGAAGATGGTAAAAGAGGGGGAGGTGTGGCATTTTTGGTCAAGGACTGTATTACAGTTGCAGAAAGGATGATTGGGGACTCGTCAATTGAGGTAGTATGTGCTGAGGTTAGAACCAGGAAAAGTGAGGTCACCCTGTTGGGGGTTTTCTATAGACCTCTGAATAGTTCCAGAGGTGTAGAGGAAAGGACTGCAAAGATGATTCTCGATAGGAGTGAGAGAGACAAGGTAGTTGTCATGGGGCATTTCAACTTTCCAAATATTGACTGGGAACACGATAGTACAAGTAGGATAGATGGGTCAGTTTTTGTCCAGTGTGTGCAGGAGGGCTTCCTGACACAGTATGTAGACAGGCCAACAAGGGGAGTAGCGACATTAAATTTCGTACTGGGTAATGAGCCCGGCCAGGTATTAGACTTGGACGTACGTGAGCACTTTGGTGACAGTGATCACATTTCTGTTATGTTTACTTGAGTGATAGAAAGGGATATGTGAAAACCACTAGGCAAGAGTTATAGCTAGGGGGAAGGCAATTACGATGCGATTAGGCAAGATGTAGGAAGCATAGGATGGGGAATGAAACTGCAGGGGATGGACACATAGAAATGTGGAGCGTATTACAGGAAAAGCTCCTGAGTGTCCTAGATAATTATGTACCTGTCAGGCAGGGAAGAAGCTGCAGAGGGCGGAGCCGTGGTTTATGAAGGAATGGAATCTCTGGTCAAGAGGAAGAAGAAGTCTTACGTTGGGATGAGATGTAAAGGCCCAGTTAGGGCGCTTGAGCGTTACAAGGTAGCCAGGAAAGACCTAAAGAGATTATTCAGAAGAACCAGGAGGAGACATGAGAAGTTGTTGGCGGATAGGATCAGGATAAACCGTAAGGCTTTCTATAGGTATTTAAGGAATAAAAGAATGACGAGAGGAAGATTAGGGTCAACCAAGGATAGTCGTGGGAAGTTGTGTGTGGAGTCAGAGGAGCTGGGGAAGCACGAAATGAATATTTTTCGACTGTGTTCACTCCAGAAAGCGACAATGTTGTCGAGGAGAATACGGTGACACAGACTCCGAGACTGGGTGGGATTGAGGTTCACAAGGAAGAGATATTAGAAATCCTGCAGAGTGCAAAAATAGATAAGTCCCCTGGATGGGATTTATGCGAGGATCCTCTGGGAAGCGAGGGAGGACATTGCCGAGCATTCGTTATTGATATTTAAAACGTCATTGTCAACAAGAACAGTGCCAGAAGCCTGGAGGTTATCAAATGTGATTCCCCTAACCAAGAAGGGGAGTCGAGATATTCCTGGTAATTATAGACCAGTGAGCCTCACTTCAGTTGTAGGTAAAGTGTTGGAAAAGGTTATAAGAGATAGGATTTATAATCATCAAGAAAATAATAATTTGATTAGGTATAGTCAGCACAGTTTTGTGAAAGATAATGCCTCACAAACCTTATTGAGTTCTTTGAGAAGGCAACCAAACAGATAGATGAGAGTAAACCGATTGATTTGGTGTGTATGGATTTCAGCAAGGCATTCGATCAGGTTCACCACAGTAGGCTTTTGTACAAAATGCGGCGGAAACAATTGTGGGAAGTATAGCAGCTTGAATCAGTATTTGGATTGCTGAAAGAAGACAGAGCAGGGCGGTTGATGGGAAATGCTCATCCTAAAGTCCAGTTACGAGTGGTGAACCGCTAGTGTCGGTACTGGGTTCACTGCTCTTCGTCGTTTTTACAAATGAGGGCGTAAAAGGGTGGGTTAGTAAATTTGCAGACGACACTAAGGTCAGTGGAGTTGTGGATAGTGACGAAGGATGCTGTTGGTTACAGAGAGACATAGATTAGCTGCAGAGCTGGGCTGAGAGGTGGGAATTGGAGATTCATGCGGACAAGTGTGTGATGATTCACTTTGGTCAGAGTAACCAGAATGCAAAGTGCTGGGCTAATGGCAACTTTCTTCATGGTGTAGATGAGCAGAGAGATCTCGTCGTCCAGATACACAGATCCTTGAAAGTTGCTACCCAGTTTGACCTGATTGTTGAGAAGGCAAACAGTGTTTTAGCTTTTATTGATAGAGAGATCGAGTTCCAGAACCATGAGGTTATGTTACAACTCTACAAAACTCTGGTGCGGCTGCAGTTGGAGAATTGTGGACAGTTCTGGTCACCACATTACAAGAAAGATGTGGAAGCTTTGGAAAGGGCGCAGAGGAGATTTGCTAGGATGTTGCCTGGTATGGGGGGAAGGCCTTACGATGAAAGGCTGAGGGACTTGATGCTTCTTCGTTGGAGAGAAAAAGGTTGAGAGGTTACTTTATAGAGACATATAAGATGATCAGACAGTTAGATAGGGTGGACAGGGAGAGCCTTTTTCCAAGTATGGTGACGGCGACAACGATGGGGCATAGCTTTAAATTTAGGGGCGATATATATAGGACAGATGTTCGAGGTAGTTTCATTACTCAGCGAGTAGTAAGGGTACGCAATGCTTTGCCTGCAACGGTAGTACTTTCGCCAACTTTAAGTACATTTAAGTCATCATTGGACAAGCATATGGACGTATATGGAACAGTGCAGGTTAGATGGGCTTCAGATTGGTATGACAGGTCGGCGCAACATCGAGGGCTGAAGGGCCTGTACTGCGCTGTAATGTTCTATGTTCTATGTACTGTATCATTCTGCATTTCATTATTTGTTCTGTTTTACTTCTGAACAAGGGATGGGGCTGTTTGATGGAACAGTGGAACCGTGTCGAGATTCTATTATTTTGAATTTAATCAAGTCCTGTATCTGCTTTCAGGGAATCTCCTTTTTAGGTGAATACGCTGAATATTTTCTTAGTACCAAACACCGAGCTGTACTGACCCTAGAGGCTCAAACAGGCCAAAGAAGAATAAACTTTACTCTGATTTAAATTGGGCAGATATGCTTTGGGAAGTTTTTTTTAATTGTGTAAGGTGGGAAGGGATTTGCTTTATATCTTATTTGCGTTTGACTTTCATTGAGTATTTTGTGGTTGTTGTTTTAGAGGAGAAGAAGTTGTTAACATGAGCACCAAAACTCCCAGTTACCCATACCCAGATTTTAGCATTCATCCGAACATTCGATGGAGTAGTTGGTGCATACTTATATTGCAATTCCATCAGTCAATATAAAAGAGCAAATATTCATGGAAGACTGGAGAGGGAGTCATTGAAGAGGAAGGATTCATAAATCCCTTTAGGAAGAGTGGCTCATCGCGGGAGGTGGACTCCTTAATTCACCATTTCAATTCTATTTTCATTTAATCCCAACACTCCACTTAGAATTTCACGTAGGCATTGCCCCTACTGGGCTCTGCTTGATACCGGCTCCCTGGAGAGATAGCGATTTCACAATAATGTGGGACTGCTTCAAAAAATGCAACTCGAAGATTCCAATCAGCTCATTTCAGAAGACAGTTTTCGAGTGGGCTCGCAACAGCGGGTGGAATGCAGAACAAAAAAAAAGAAAGGCGGACTTGTTCTGGAATGGTTCAGAGTCCTCATGAAAAGATATGGATTTTGAATTCATTATTTTTTTCGGGGAAAGGAAGATAAATGTTTTACAAAATGTGGAGTTCAGGGAGTTGAACATGAAGTTAATTCAACTTCCACTTCCAGTCGATTAAATTATTGCTGATCTAATTGTCACCTCACAACCCAAACTGCATCCATCTCAAAAACTGTTCACTCCGTTACTTCTACACAGGTGGCAATGTGGAATAAAATCTTTTTTTCAATAACACGCTCGGTCACATTTGGCAAAGTTATGATTTGATATTGGTAAACTGTGTACTAGAGCATAACTACATGAGGTAAAACCAATGGCAGTTGTCCGGCTGACACACCATTTGCAAAATGTAATAAAATCCTGGATAATGTGGGTTTTTTTACAACTCAAATTTCCTGCCTGCGCCAATACCCTTTGACTGTGCGCTTGACGGTCTGCACTCTCTTTTCTTAAAATGAAACAAATTTCAGAGCGATAAAGCTTTGCTATGTTTGTGGTACACTTATTTTAAGAGCCATGTCACCTTTTTAACTTGGCTAATGTTTCAATTTTGCATGGCCATGTCATATTTATCGCTGCAAACTGACAGCTGTTCTAGTTACGGGTGAACTCGCTTTTTAGGATTTTATTTGCGACGTAAAGTTAAGTATTGAAGTGAAGGTGTAAAGTGAAAGTTGTATAATGTTGGCACACATGATTCCATCTCAGATACACGTTACCTCAGCACAAAATGTTTAAGGTACAAAGTACGAAAAGAAACATGAGTTACAAAGCTAAGTCTTCCTTCATAGAATATTAGAAAATTAAAGAAATTGGCAACTGTTTACATTAACGTTTCTCACAGATTAAACTAGGTCTGAAAAGAATATGTTAACCATTCAACTGATGATTCCTCCGCCCATCTCGCTCTGCTGTCTGCTTTCGACGCCACCACCATACACAGAATCGATGCTGTTGAAATTGCAGCCTCATCGATAAATCCCCGTGCCTCAAGTTACATAATTCGGCAGGATACACTCCTATGCCGAGCCAAAATAACGCCATGAAACGTCGAGAGAACAACTGCCATCCTGCCCAGAGATCGGGCTGACAGCTCCCGAGATATCAGCTCGGGGCACGTCACGAACCGTGGCGGGGCCAGACTGAGAGCCACCGAGAGACCAGGACTGGATCTGTCTGGAGGCGCCTGGAGACTGAACTGAGAGCAGCGGTAAAAACAAAATGATAAAAAATCAGAATAAACTCGGAGAAAATGAGAAGGAAACATGGAGAGTGGAGGAACTCCCGTCGGGGTGTCCAATTCCGTCACTTTTATACTAGGAATTACCTATTCCATACCAAATGAGACTCCTGCTTGTGTCACAATGTAAAGTGAGGAGAAGTAATCCCCACATTGATGGAGAGACGATCGTTGATAACAGCAAAATATGTTTGGTCTCATGACACGACCCTGATGAATTTCTGTTTTGATTTACTGGGACTGTGTTGCTTGACCTCCAGTAAGTACAACCGTCTGATTTATTTTTGAGCCGACCGAAACTCCAACCGTCTCCTCTAATTAAAACCTCTGGGAACAAATTTGGACAAATAAGCTGCTGCAGTCTGTTGCAGTCCCTGAAGTGCAAACGCCACAACTTATTTTACAAAGAATATCACGCAAGGCAAACGGTTCTGTGCTTTATTTTAATATCTCCAGGAACTAATCTTTTAACAATTTAATACGGGGAGAGAAAATTTTCAGTGCATTCGAAGAAGTAGATATTTCCTGTCATGATAACTAGAAAAAAATCTCCTTCTGCTGGCCAAATTTTGCCAACGCAAAACTGTGATATATGGATACTCACATACATTAAATTGATGGATTAGTTTTTTAAAAAAAACTTTACAGTTTACTCATTTCCTTAATTTTGTCATATTGTACGGAATGACTAATTTCAGGTGTCAGAGCTGATCAATGCAATATGAATCTTTTCTCCCATACTTCAGAGTTTCAATGCTTCCAGGATGTCACAACATAATTTTAACTGTAATTTTAACTACATTTGTTTTTTTTTCTCTCTGACGTTTAGGCAAAGAGGCAATCTTGGTTTGCTTGTGTACATTTATGTAACATTGCAAAACAAAGTTATCTTAAAGATTTTACGAGAGATTATGGATATCCTTCCCTCCAGATTTTACACACGGATCAATCAAATCCATTTCAAACAGAAATCATCTTCTTGTAAGCTTTTTGCATCTGACAGAAGAGGCGGTAACCTGAGAAACAAACTGTGTCATAGTTAGCCATCACAAATATATAATGAGGTGCTGTGGGTTTGTTTGTCGATCATTGCCTATGCATGTGCCAGAATTTATGAGCTGCAGATTCATAAGAATGTGTGTGGCTTTAGTGAAGTGTTGAAGTCACTTCAAGTATTTCAGCCGGTCTCACTGTATGTGACATGTCGTAATACTCTTGGTGAAGTATATGAAAGCATCTTTGAACTCATCTGTCAACTTTGTCGGTGTCATTGCATAAATATCCGTATCCGTGCATGAATGTAAGAATTGCAACATGTATCCGATTTAATGCAGAATAAAGTTTGGGTCATTGGGATTTGAACTGACCGAATAGCTGTCAACTGAAATTTGCACAAGTAGAAAATGTGCAGTATATGTCAGACAAAACACGACAAAAGTGCCTGAAATGGCAACGTCCAAAGCGATGGAGTTCCTCATGCTATTCATTTCTGTGTCGCATTTATTAATTTTATTGTTCTGTCATCGGCGTCTCCTGCGGTCTCCTGTGGCAAAAACTTAATGTGTCTGCCAGTCAGGACATGAAGCAGCAAAATAAGGAGCAACGGAAGACATGGGGTTTACGAGAGTCCAATACCAGAGGAAATAAGCCTTTGGTGAGACAGGACAGATTTGTAATCCAGAGCGTTCTGACAGTGTGAGAGAAAGCCATTCGGCCAATTATCGCTGCAATAAACATCAAAGAACATCCCATACTGACCATCCCCACACCCCACCCCTGTAAACCAACATGTACTGTAAGATCTTAAGACACCAAAGCAGCAGCAGAAATTAGGCCCATCGAGCCTGCTCTTCCATTTCATCCTGAACGAAAGTTTTTTTTTTCAACCCGTCTACTGCTTTTCCACACAACCTTTGATCACATTGGCAATCAAGAGCGTTTCTATTTTTGTTTTAAATATTCTCAATGACCTGTCCTCCATAGCCTTATGTGGGAATAAATCCCACAGATTCACCTCTCTCTGTGGTAGAGAAGTTGCTACTTATCTCCTTATCTCCTGACCTGTCTCACCAAAGGTTTATTTCCTCTGGTATTGGTCTCTCCTAAACTTGAAAGAAGGACATGGCAAATGTGATGATACTATGACTTTAAGTTTTGTAAATGAAAAATGATGCTGGATATGCTGTACCAAAGTCTGTAAAGTAAACAGCTTGTGAGTCCTTGTGTTTTTTTTAAATTTGGAACATTAGAAGTGGCCTGATCTAGGAGGTACAATGTGCCGCGGGCCTGTTTTTTTTTCAATTTGTTGCCTTCAGTCGCCTTTACTGGTATCTTTATACTGGATCTGGGAGATCTTATTCCTGTCTCTGTTAGACGTAAAGGCTGGGATTCTCTTTCAGCTACTAAAATGGCATGTCATAAAATTGACCTTGTTGAATCCGCCTTTGCCAAGTTTGTGTTTATGTGATGTTACTGTATTTCAATGGTTAATTAGTGGTCGTTAATATATTATTGTATTAACGATTTCAATAGAGATTCAGTAAAATCAGCTTTTTTCCTCAACTATTGTTACTTTTTTCTGCATTGTACTTACAGTGTATGGAAAAAGCTTTTTGTTTAATAACCAACAGTTTGCGCAATCGAATTTCATCTGTAAAAAAAAGTCTAACACCTAGCGTTAAAGTGAGTTAGATATTACATTCTAGACTGCCTTCGCAATATATGATTGGGTGTGTTTGTTTTGGCCCATAAAACGATTCCCTTTATCTATGCCTAAAGTGTCTTCCCTTTAATCTGAGGCTCTTCCCTCGATCCTCGGTTGTCCTACCAATGAAAACATCTTTCTGCTTTGTCCAGGCCATTCAGTGCTCTGTAAAATTCAAACGAATCCCCCAGCCATATTTCAATACCCCGTACATATAGTCGCAGCACCATGAAGCGATCATCTTATGTTAAACTTTTCATTCCTGGGATTATTCTCGTAAATCTTCTCTGAACCTGTTCCAGGGTGAATACATGTTTCCTGGCATATGTGGTTGAGACTTGCTCAAATACTCTAAATGTGGTATGACCATAACATGATGAAATCTCAGAATTTTATCGCTATTTTTACATTACGGTCCTCTCGAGATGAATGACAGCATTGTATATGCCTTCCTCACGACAATGTGTAAGTTTATTTTAAGAGAAACCTGGACTCGGACTTGCCATTTTCATTTAAAGTTACTTGCAGAACAAATTTTGAAATTGGTGGCTGGTGCACATATGGAATAAGTCTGTGGAGAAAGCAGTAGTAGCGATCAGAACTACAGCATGTTAAGAAATTGAGCATATACATGAATAGGAATTGCTGAGAGTGATCTGGACAAACACAGGTTAATGGAGCTCGTGTCTCTCAACACATCTGTTTGGCACTTTCCAGATGAACCAAAGGGTTTGTCTTAAATTCTGTATGATTTTATGACTATGAACAAATTCACATTAAGTCCCCAGGAGGATGCAAGTGATCTGCTGAAGACACAGACTGTCTCAATGTCATGCCTCAGGAAACAGTCGAATATTGGATTATAAATCCAATCAGAAAAGTCAACTGATCCACCAGAATAAACTTGAGTGAACTTTCTGCTGACAACATCAATGGTCTCTTTTAAAGTAAAAATATAAACACAATGGCATGTTTCACGAATATCTCTGAACATAAAACAGTAATCCAGTAATGCAATTGGTTATCACGGCAGAGAGATCTGGTAAAAGATTCAAATGGTAAAAGAAATCACATAATTCGCTTTTTAAATTACGTTTTGACCATCTCATTGAAAAGAATAATACAAATGCATTCGCGGCAATAAACAGAATGAATGTTACATTTACTGAAAAACTCCAACCAAAACGGCACCAACTTACATTTACTATATATTGGAAACTGACTTTCGTTAGGCGGGATCTACCAACCGAAGAATGTGTAATATATCCACTTTTGCAACCTTGAGGAATGGCAATAAAAAGGCAACTCACCACACGTGAATAGCCAAGCATGTAACTTAGCTAATGCTGTTAAAAAATGAAGACGACAATTTATATTTTCACAGATGATATCTAATCTTCACAATGTTTGCTGAAGACTAGCTTTTGTAATGTTTACGAAACGTTTTTGGATTGAAGCAGATTGAATACCTGCATCGAAAATACAATAAAGTTGTTCATGGACCTCTTACAATTTCCTGCCATTTTCTTAATTTTACTTCTATTCGCATAGTGGGTCATCCAAATTATCCTCCAACAACCTCATTCATCTCCTATCAGCCATGGCTCAAAATGTACTCAGAACACTCAAGAAGACCCCATGAATGCGAAGCTGTTGTATGGGCCGAAAGTCTCATAAAAACGTATCAAAAAAAATGTTAGTTTACTTTCTGTTTCGTTTGCCTGGCATGACGACATGGTATTTTCCATTTCTGCTCTCCATAACTGAAGCTTGTGACACCGACATATTTATTTGTAAGCCTTACATTGAATTTACTCGGTATCATTGTTCATTGAGGAGAAAAGATAAGAAATCTTCCAGAATTGGGGAAATAAAAGTAATTCATTGTTTTTGTGTGAATTATATCTGAAATTGTTACCTCAATTTCATATTTCATTTCGGTTTTTTCTATGTTTGATTAAACAATACGCAATAACAAAGGAAATTAGATAACTTCAATGTCGTTAAAATTTATGATATATTGACGTTAATTTATTAGTGTTCTACAGCATGTATGAATGTGAAAAGATTATTTTAAGTCTTGGTGCATAAACCTGATAAGGGTGTTGCATCTAGATATGACTGTGAAAATTGATGACGCTGAATTACGAAAATGTGCCAAACGACTTGACTGTGAACGGGAAATGGGTGACATTTAAATCAGTTCAACACAGTCTACATCAGACACACATGCCTTGAAGATCTCAGTAAAAAATGTGAATGGACGATGTCTACCAACTTAATTTTAAGATTGCATTATTCCAAAGCAAATCACTTGGAAGGAAGGCAGAAAATATTTCTCAGGATTGAGAGCAATTTGAAAGGCATAAAGTAACGAACAATTGTCCATAACTGAGATAGAAAACAGAATATCAGTACAAAACAGCCAGACATATCAAGACAGGCTGTCAGTAATTTTACAGGTTAAATACAAAGGCTAAAACTGATTAATGCAGATGCTACTTGGTGGAGATGTGACTCAGTGATTAGCACTGCTGCCTAACCGCAGCTGGAAAATGGTTTGATTCCAGCCTCGTGTTAAAGTCTTTGTGGAGTTTGAACATTTTCCCTGTGTCTACCAAGGGTCCCTCTTGGTGGTCAAGGTTTCTACCAAATGTGCAGCTTCGGTGGTTTGGCCATGCTCAATTGCCTATAATGTTCAGAGATGGGCCGCCTCGATGAATTAAATACGGATCTGAAGGGGACGCACTTCAGAGTGTCAATGTCCAATCGGTTGGCTGAATGCCATCCATACACACTGCAGGGGTTCCCTGCAATCTCTCTCCAGCAGCAATGAACGTGAAGGAATAAGTACGATGCCGAGTTACAGGAAGACCTAAGCAAATACATTGGCCTAGCATCAATTAGTTAATCTGTCTTTTTCAGTACACATGTCATTAAACAAGAATGTAATTGGACTAAGTTATTAAGCTCTTCCATAAAACAGCAGATGGCTCACTAAATCTTTGGAAACAAGGAATCTTATCACGTTATCAATTCTGTAACGCAAGTCACGTCATTTCCACGTAATACACTTCTCAATTCAGGGCCTTTGGGATTGCCGAATAAACATTTCACTTACACAAAGCCTGCAACAGGAACTGATACGTGAATCCAAATTGACAGATTACAGATTTCAACGTAGTGCTTGAAATCATTATTTATTTTCTGGACAGACACTTAATGGTGTCTTGGTTAGCAACACTCACATGACAATCATGATTCAAATCCGTACAGAATTTGGGCGACTCGGGAAACATCAAAGAAAAGAAAATGCAATATTAAGACACTACATATGAAACACAACCGAGAAAGAAATACAGAAGCTGGAAAGCAGAAACAACAACAGAAGTTGCTGGAAAGAATCAGCCGGTCTGGCAGTGTCTGCGGAGAGATATAATTTAACGTTTTGAGTCCAGTGATCTTTCGAAAGAACTGATGGCAGCACATTTTAAAAAAAAAGAATGCAGAGAAGCGAGAGGAGGTGAGGAGTAAATGATAGGTAGAGATATAGAGCCCATAGAAATGCAAACCTGTTGGCTCGAAAAAAAAGGGAATAGCAATCACCTTTATAAATCTTACGGCTTCTAATTGTGTCTAACAAGGGGTTGTGCTTAATTGTAGACTGTGTGATAGTAGGGCGGGTCTGTTCAAATGGAGGAAAACTTGGGGAAAGCATTTGGGCTCAAATTGTTGAAATCGATATTGAGCCGAGAATGCGGTATATTTCTGAAGCAGGAAATCAAGTCCTATTCTTCAAGCTTGCGCTGAACTTCGCTGAAGCACGGCAGCAAGCCTGTAATGGATATGTTGACTCGGAATGTGCGTCATATTCTTGAAGTGGCAGGCAAAGGAAAACTTTGGAATTTGGCTCTGTGGAAGAAATGTTTGGGTTTCACAAAGCAGTCACTCAGTGTGCGCTTAGATTCGGAAATATAGGACACACTACATTGAGCAACAAGTGTACTAGACTATACAATTATACTGAGTGAATTGCAGATAAATCCGTGCTTCACCTGGGAAGATTTTTCGGGCCCACAATTACTGAGGAGGGGCGAAGTAATCCCGCAGGTGATACACCATCTGTGGTTACATGGGAATGTGCCATGATGCTGTCAGGTGAGAGGTCGACGGTGGATAGGGAGCGGCCCAGGATATACCAGAGGGAACAGTTCCCTGCGGAAGGCTGACGAGAGAGAAGGAAACATGTTTCTGGTGGCGGCATCCCGTTGAAGCTGGCTGAAACCGTGGTGAATAATCCTGAAATATTGTGCAAATCATACCCAACAGATTGGTCTGTATTTGTCGAGAGATGGTCAGATGTACTTCTTTTTAAATAATTGAATGGACAAGAATTCTCCCAATGATCATGTTCTGAAAAAAGTCAGTTCTCTCCCGCACAGAAGTGTTTATTAATTAATCAAAATAATAGTCATATCTGGTTGTCGAATCTTGCTTTGTGGACGTCACCTGACGCATCGCTGACGTTAGTGGAGGTGATTAGAATGAACGAAGGCACGTGTTTTGAACGAGTACACACAGGCCCATCCAAAATAATTTCAAAAACTTTAACCCCGACTGTAACTATCATGTTTCTGTTAAACAGGTGAGTTGTGGATATTCCATGGATGATGCAATTAGTGCAACCAGTCTGTTCTAAACAAAACGGAATTCATGTGCAAGATTACAGAATGAAATCCCTCGGAAAGAGAAGAGAACCCAGAATAACTAAACCTATTCAAAAACCCAACAGATTATCCAAACGTAATGATGTATTTCCAACTACTTGCAACAAAATGCATGAACACCCCTTGGCAAAATAGTAAAATAAAACAAGGGTCTGGCAGGAGAGACGTCAGGGAGAGGAAGGATCAACATGGACCGAGTTCTTTGAATCCAGCTGCTGTCCAACTAATGGTTGCTGAAATCAAGCCAAACCAAAACAGACTGAAGCTGAGCTGGCAGGACTGGCGACTACCTTTTGGTTGTACACTCTTTTTTTAAAACGTGAAAGCTATTCAAGTACATTCCCGCAGGCATTTCAGAAACTTTCTTTTCGGCCTCCTGGAAATAAAGACAACATAAACTTGGAAAAGGAGCATCAACATCACACACGGCAATCATGTTTACACATTTTAAGATGTTGCAAGATCATCGAAGCATTAACAAATCAAGTACTTGAAAGCATTCATACCACCAAAATTACATTTTGATGCATTCAAAATTGTGACATTTCTTCAGGTTCAGTCCATTAAAAATTTAATGAAATTGCCATTAATTTGAATATTGACCTCCTTTGAGATTCTTCTTTGATAAAACAGAAATTTTAATTTAGAAACGATTGTAATATCTCTTGCAAGAGATGTTCCACATCTGTCTTTTTATTTGTAACATTGGTCAATATTGGCACAATAATCCTTGTTTCAAATTGAACTCAAACTTCTTTTCTGCTGTTGTTGCTTCTACCCTTCATTTGAATAAAATCAGGCATTTGTGAAAATGTATCCAGAAGAAGTTCAAGATTAGACAATTGAATGAGATAAAGGAATCAAACATTTACCTGTAACCCTAGCAGCATTAATAGAGATACACATGCGAATAATAAAAAAACATGATTACTCGCAAACAACCTTTTCTCAATTTTGCAGTTTTAGAAAAAAGAATCAAATTTGCTATCTGTACTTAGAATTGATCAAT
Organism: Chiloscyllium punctatum; assembly: GCF_047496795.1. Classification (NCBI taxonomy): domain Eukaryota; kingdom Metazoa; phylum Chordata; class Chondrichthyes; order Orectolobiformes; family Hemiscylliidae; genus Chiloscyllium; species Chiloscyllium punctatum. The sequence goes on from NC_092789.1 coordinate 44,984,491, forward strand.
ATTAAGACTAATTATAACACAGCGTGAAATAGCAAATATTTCCGACACATTTCCTGTGTCTCATCCTTTCTTCTCACTCTTACCGACTTGACTCCCAAGACCTCCCATTTCTACCGTGCCCTTGCAATTACTCGATTAAATGATCTTAATCTTTAATCAACACATTGACGCTACAGGGATATGGTGATAAGACTGGATATTGGGATTACCTGGATAGGTAATTGGGAAGTCTGGACCGACATGAGTTTTTATTTGACCACCTTCCGTACTGTTTGTCGTTTTATTTTTCAGTTCTGAACAAACGCCAGGATTTTTTGAAGGAACAGAGAAGACATGGGTTTTCATTGTATGTCATCAAGCTCTGCATTTGGCTTTGGAGAATTTCGGTTTTGGACAGATTGGAGGAATCTTTTCTTCGTAAGACATGCTGAGAAGTGGCAGCCCTAAAATTTCGAATGTAAATAAAGAAGGAAAATTTTCTGTGAATTTAGTTTGTTTCAAAAGTTTTTGAGTGTATTTGATTGGACCATTGTCAAGTACAAAAGTACAAAAGGTAAGGACAAAAGGGTACTGAGTGAGAGAATAGGACACCTCCAAGTTCAGCAAGGTGGCCTTTGTGTGGAGCCGCAATGATGGGGAGATAATAAACGAGTATTTTTCATCCGTTTTTACTGTGAAGAATGACAGGGAACAGATGGAATGGGGGGGGGGGGCAATCGATGTTGACATGTTGGCAAATATGGACGTCTTGAAAAGCATAACAGATGGTAAATCCCTCGGAGCTGATGAGGTGCACCCCAGAACCCGGTGGGCAGTTAGAGAAGTGATGAGTGGGCCTCTTACTGAGGTGTTTGAATCATCGAAAGTCAAAGGTTAGCTGATGGAAGACTGGAGGTTGACTGATGTGGGGCCATTTTTCAAGAAAGGTTGTAAGGACAACCCATTGAACGATAGACTAGTGAGCGTGACGTCGCTGGTGGGCAATTTGTTGAAGAGAATCCTGAGGAATAGGATAGACATGTATTTAGAAAGGCAAGGAGTGAATACGGATCGTCAACTGGATGGGAAATCAAGTTTCACAAAATTGAGTTTTTTGAAGTGACAAAGAGGATTAATAAGTGCAGAGCGGTAGACGTGATCTATATAGACTTCAATCGGTCATTCGAAAAGGCTCCCCACGGGAGACTGGTTAATAAGTTAGATCAAATGAAATACAACGAGAACCTGCCATTTTTCTACAGAATTGGCTCAAATCTAGAGGATGGAGTGTGTTGGCGGAGGGTGGTTGTTCAGATTGGAGGCCTGTGACCAGTGGAGTGCCACAAATATTGTTGCTGGGTCCATTACTTTTCGTCATTCATACAAATAATTTGGGTGTGAGTTGGAGTGGACACCGAACCTTGGACTTCAACGTGGTTTTAATCAGATGAGCCACTGGGCTGAGGAGTGGGAGATGAAGTTTAATTTAGATAAACGTGAGGTGCTGCATTTTGGGAAAGCAAATCTGAGCGGGACTTTTACTCTTAATGGGATGGCCTGAGGGAGTGTTGCTGGAGAAAGAGACCTTGGAGTGCAGGTTCATACCTCCTTGAAATTAAAGCCGCACATATATAGGACGATGAAGAAGGTGTTTGGTACGTATGACTTTATTTGTCAGACTGTTGAGTACAGGGGTTGGGAGGTCATGTTGCGGCTACACAGGACATTGGTTAGGCTACGTTTGCAATATTGAGTGCAATTCCAGTCCCCTTCCTATCGGAAGGATGTTGTGAAACCTGAAATAGTTCATAAAATATTTCCAATACTGTTGCCATGATTGGAGGATTTGAGCAATAGGAAAGAGATTGAATAGGCTGTGCAAGTTTTCCTAGAAGTGCCGGAGGCTGGCGGTGACCTTATACACGTTTATAAAATTACAAAGAGTATGAATAGAGTAAATAGACAAGATCTTTTCACTGGCGTCTATGAACTCGTGGGCATAGAATTAGGGTGAGAGGGGAAAGGTATAGTAGAGTCCTTAGGGATAATCTTTTCACACAGATAGTGGTGCGTTTGTGGATTGGCTGCCTGAGTAAGTGGTGGAGGCTGGGAAATCACAACATTTAAAGCGCATCTGAATGGGCATATGATCATGAAATGTTTGGAAGCATATAGGCAGGATGCTAACAGGTGCTAACTCTCAGTGTTTTGCTCTGAATCTTATTTGTGTTTCGCATGCATTAATTATTCTGTTGTAATATTAAAACATAAGGTTTGTGTAACATGAATATCAATGCTCCCTGACCCCCATAACCAGACATTAAAAATTATTCGTACTTTCAACGAGTTAAATGGCGAATAATTGTCTCCGAATGCAAGCAGTCGTGCTTTTATTTTAATGATTGATAAAGGTCGGGAAAAAGTGTCTTTGAGCAGGGAGCATGCAGTGTTCAAAAATGCCTTTTGGGAGAGGTGAACACAGCGGGATGAGCAATGCTTTATTTTTCGCTCCAATTTGATCTCACAACTTTCTTTCTATCACATAGGCATTGCCACGACTGAACTCGGCTGAAAAATGTTGCTCTGGCCACACGGCTACACAGCTAAGTCCAGGAGATTTGATTCCACTTCGTGTAGAGGAGTGATTCTGAGCTCACCGTCAACAGAAAATTTACTGTGGTTTAAAAAAAAACCAAATAATAACAGTGAGATGAGGGAACAAATACCTTGCTCACAAATTGTGAAGGTTCTGTGCAAAAAGATGGGGGCATTGAATTCATTAACAAATTGAAAAGAACTAGACCAGTGTCAGAATGAAATAAGATAAAGTGGTTTACAAACAAATGGAGTTGAGAGATGTTAAAACTATGCAACTCCAGCTTGCACTTTAATTTCACAACATTACGGCTGATCGAATTATAATCTCAAAGCCACAGTTCCAGCTACCTCAACAACCTCTCACTCCACAGCGTGTGAATAGTTGTATATCTGGAATGAAGAATGCTTGATTTTCACAACAACTAACATTGGAATATTAGGTTATAATTACCTCTTGACATTGCTAAACTACTCAGACAAAAGTACACAACTGATATAAGTTGTCCGGCCCACTATACCAGTTCCATAATTTGATAAGACTGTGGATGATACGACTCGTGTGACAAATCCACTTTCCTGATTGCTTCGATGCCCTTTGGCTCCATGGCATAAGGTCTGCATTCACATTCTTTAAAAAAAAACCTTTTGGACCAGGACAAACGTGATCTGTGTGTGCTGCATTAAATTTAAACGCCGTATCTCTGACAGAATTTTAGCCACTTTTTCAATCTTGTACAATCATGTCACATTTATTGTTGCAAACTATCCGAATTCTTATTGGTGCTGATTTGTCATGTATAGCAGTTCGGAGAAGAGTGAGAATTGTCTAACTTTACCACCATGACACTATCTTAGGTACCAAGTGCGATGGCACAATTAAAAACTTAGGGACAAAATAGTAACCGAAACAAGAGTCATAAAGTTAAGAATAGCTTCATAGAATATTCGAAAAATACAGAAATCGAGAATAGTTTGAACGAGGATGATCAACTCATGAGTTAAAAGTTTCACAGATTTTGATGACTCCTCCCCTTATTTCGCTCTGCTGTGTGTTCTCGACTACGACCCGACACATACCTGTTGCTGGTGCCGAACCTGCAGCTGACATACTGCTTTAAACCCATGAGTGATCAGCTGATATACTGTGGAGTGATCAGTCTGAAAGCCACCATGAGCCACTGTTGACTAACACGGGAGCCACAACCAGCCGTCGAGCGAACAGGCTGCGAGCAAACATGAGCTGCTGAAAGAGCAGGCTGTGACATCCATGAACTAGTGAGACATCAGGCTGGGTACGTGATGAGCTGTTGCGAGACTTGTCTTTGATCCCAAGGAACCGCTGAGAAACCGGTCTGGGACAGCCATGAGCTGCTGAGAGTGCAGGCTGGGACCGCCTTTCGCAGCTGAGAGACTAGATAAGGACAAGCTATGAGTTGCGGTGCAAACACAGTAGGTCACGCCGTGAGCGACAGAGAGAGAATATGGTGGGGCTGTAATGAGCTGCTGAGAGAAACGGCTTGGACCACGATGAGCTGCTGACAGAACAGTGTGGGACCCACCATCAACTGCTGAGAGAGCAGGGTGGGCCCGCGATGAGCTGCTGAGAGGCCGGGCTGGGGCTGCTACGAGCTGCTGAAAGAAAATGGGGGAACCGGTCAAGAGCTGCTCAAGGAACAGAGTGGGACCGCCATGAGCTGCTGAGAGACAAGGCTGCAGCAGACCATGACCTGCTGGGAGAAAAGAGCGGGACAAACAGTGAGCTGATGAGAGACAAGCCTGGGAACAGACATGAGCCGCGGGCAACCAGGCTGGGATCGGCCATGAGACACGAAGAGGCCAGGCTGAGAGCCATCCAGAGACCAAAGGGAAAAGAAATAAATATGATGAGGGCAAATTTGAGAAGAGAGGAGATGGAGCAAAGGGCCTCCCATCGGACCGGTATTGTTCTTGATTATTAACGTTTTCGTCATAAATGAGACTGCTGTGGCTGTCAGGTTGTGAAGGGAGATGGAACAATCACCACTTTGGCAGAGTGACGTTCGTTCATCAACAGTGAAATGCATTTAGTCTCATCACATTACACTGAGGATTACCTGTTGTCATAACCTGGGACTGAGTTGTTTGACCACAAGCAACTACAATCATCTGATTCATTTTATCCATTTGGACTTCCTCAACTCTCAACCTCTGCCACTAAATTTTAACCAATTGATTGCACTCCATATGACATAATAGTCGCAGCTTTTTTGAGGTAGAAGTCTATACAATACAACAAATCTGTGCCTTGCCCGAATATCTACAAGATTTTAAAGAAATTATGATGGTGTAAAAATGCGTTTGAGGAAGCACATCATTTGTGTCCAGAAAACGAAAACGATTTCACCTGCTGAACAGAGGCTTCCAATGCAATACTTTAAATGTGGGTAATCTTTTAATGACATTAATGGATCAGTTAAAAAAAACAGTTTTACTCGTTTGTTGACTGCCTGAAATTCCTACACTTACTTGGTTTTCAGCAACACATCTTTTGTTGCTTATGAAGGGGAAAGTCACAAACCAAAAGAAACCTGCTCTCGACCAACAGGTTCATTTGAAACCGGAAGCTTTCGGAGCTCCCGCTCCTTCCTCATACATTGAGTTCGCAAACTTGCGGTTTCAAATAAACCTCTTGGACTGTAACCCGGTGTCGTGTGATTTTTGACTATGTTCACCAGAGTCCGCCACTGGCACCGACATCTATTGACAGGAAAATAAGAAAATGCCACAATACCAGGAAATGTTAATTTGTTTGTTATTATTTACGGACGTTACACGAGTGGAATTTAAATATCGTACTCAGCACGTGACCCTCGACATTTTTGTGTGCACCAAGTGTAATCCGAACATTTCCTCTCGTATTTCTCAGATGTGAAGCTTTTTTAAGGCAAGACTGAGTCTTAATTACTTATTTTATTTTCCTCATCTAGGGCTTTTTCAACAAATAATTTCAGTTGCATCACCCTGCAAACTTTTGCGATAAATTCTGTTTTGCAATCTTGTAATCCACAACCACCTGATGAAGGATCAGTGCTCCGAAATCTCTGCCTGAAATAAAGAATTGATGGACTCTAGCTTAGTTTCTTGTGACTTTTTTTTAAACTCTGTATACCCCAGACCAACACCGGCACTTCCAAATCATGCAGAGTTTAAATTCAACAACTTAACACATGGAGGGAATTGACAGCTGGGTAATCCATCCTAACCCAGCCAACGGTGCACAAATTCCACCAGAATGCACAAAACGAAGCCTAGAAATGAAAAATAGTCATAAAGGTAACAAGTCAAATACATAAATGGATATGTGTATTAACATGTCTCTCATAAATGTGTGAGGGAACCAGATTGTAACCGTAAAAAGAGCCTTCCAAACGGGAATGAATGATGTTACTTGCCAGTGTTCACTTTCAGCTGACTTTCTATTTGAATGCATGAACAACGAAAATATGTAATTGTATTCCGCAGCTCCACTGATTAAAGTAGAAGTTTATCAATCAGTTGACAATATAAAAAAAACTCATGATTTTCTGTGAACAAACGTTTAAACATCAGTATGTCAAATACGTTGAATGCACACAATTTACCTGAAACTCTGAACACTACAACGGTGGATTACTGGTGTAAAACATCGTTGCTTTTGTAGGAGCATGCATTTTTTCTAAGACTAATGAATTGCTGCTGATTGGCTTTTGAAGTACAGATTGTGATGCACCTATTTATATCTGATGTTCACCAACAGCGACACAGTTATTTCGGATCATCAGCTGTCCTTGGTACAGTCCCTATTTACCAAAAAACATATTAATGCAGCCATGTCCACGCTAATGGCAACTAATGGAACAGACCATGCTTGAACAGAAAAGAAAAGTATGTGCGGTAACGTGGTTTCAAAGTTTGAACACGAAACAGAGGGAATTTATTTGATTGCCAAAAGATTTTAACCTTTGAGACTGTTTTAACCATAGCTAATGTCAACATCAGACAAATTCTAGAAGATTACCTATTTTGACGCCTCCTTCACCCTCCTCGATAACATTTTCTGCATTTTTACCACCTCTGGTTGAAATAAAAACAATTCTCATTCCTCTAAAGCACATTCTCTTCATCTGACACAGATGCTGCCTGGTCTTATTCACCTGGTTTGAAAATAATGAAGCTTTTCCAAATGTTTCAGAGAGTAACTGATGAGGACTGATGAGGGGAAGATGTTAACAATTAACAAAGAAGAGTGGGGAGAAAAGAGTGACTGGAACGAAGGTGCACATTGGTGTGTTGTGGGCGATGGAGAAATAGCACCGACGATGAGACTGATGTGACTTACATAGCTTCCAGTGAACCAGAATGACAGCTGGCTGAGGTGTTGCTCCTATTGGGCAGGTTTACAACGAGCAGGTCACGAGGGTGTAGACCGACGTTTTACAAACCGACCGACTCCCACAGCTACCAGGACTACACCTCTTCCCACCGTACTGCCTGACAAAATGTCATCCCGTATTTCCAATTATTCCGCCTCCGCCGTATCTGCTCCCAGGAGGATCAGTTCGACCACAGAACAACCAGATGGCCTCCTTCTTTAGAGACCAAAATTTCCCTTCCCACATGGTTAAAGATGCCCTCCAATGCATCTCGTCCACATCCCGCATCTCTGCCCTCAGACCCCACCCCTTCAACAGTAACAAGGACAGAACCCACCTGGTTCACAACTTCCACCTCACCAACCTTCGCATAAAACATATCATCCAACGACATTTCTGCCACATCCAAACGGACCCCACCACCAGGAATATATTTCACTCCCTATCCCTTTCCACCTTCCGCAAAGACCATTCCCTCCCTGACTACCTGGTCAGGTCCACGCCCCCTACAACCCACCCTCCCGTCCTGGCACGGCATGAATTGCAAAGCCTGCTCCCACACCTCCTCCCTCACCTCCATCCAAGGCCCTAAAGGAGCCTTCCACATTCATCAAAGTTCTACATGCACATCCACCAATAACATTTATTGTATCTGTTGCTCCCGATGCGGTCTCCTCTACATTTAGGAGACTGGACGCCTCCTAGCAGAGCGCTTTAGGGAACATCTCTAGGACACCCGCACCAATCAACCACACTGCCCTGTGTCCCAACATTTCAACTCCCCCTCCCACTCTGCCGAGGACATGGAGGAACTGCCGTTCCCTCACCACCTGACGCCTGGAGGAAGACCACGTCATCTTCTGCCTCGGAACACTTCAACCCCAGGGCATCAGTGTGGAAATCAACAGATTCCTCATTTCCCCTTCCCCACCTCACGCCAGTTCCCAAGTTCCAGCATAGCACTGTCCCCATGACTTTTCCTACCTGCCTATCTCTTTTCCATCTATTCACTCCACCCTCCTCGCTGACCTATCACATTCATCCCACCCCATTCACCCATTGTACACTTTGCTACCTTCCGCCAACCACCTCCCTGACCTATCACCTTCATCCCCACCCCCACTCACCTATTGTACTCTATGTTTCTTTCTCTCCACCCCCACCCTCCTCTCATTTATCTCTCCACCTTTCAGGCATTTTGCCTGTATTCCTGACGAAGGGCTTATGGCCTAAACGTCGATTTTACTGCTCATCGGATGCTGCCTGAACTGCTGAGATTTTCCAGCACCACTAATCCAGAATCTGGTTTCCAGCATCTGCAGTCATTGTTTCTACCTGTTGGAAGGCAGGGCAAAACATCAGAGAGAAACACAAAGACGCACAGTGTAATTCCAGGTTCAGATAATGCTGTTACACCAGGAAACAATAAGATATCGGTCAGCTCAGGGTATCCTGAAAGAAACGCAATAACATGGAAATAAAATAGATTATCTTTGCTAAATACAATTAGAGAGATACTGTCACAGGTTTCCATCCTCTATACGGAAGCTCCCATAAAGTCTGATGTAATATTGTAAGTGTTCTAAAGTCTGCTTCTCCGTGAAGGAAGCAGTGGATGTGATGCTTTGCTTTTTATATGGTGTTCAGAAACTTAAGAAAATTGATGACGGTAAATATTTGGTCTGATAAAGAGAGAGAGGAAGAAAGAGAGCGAGAGAGAGCGAGAGCATATTGTGCATGTGTGTGTGTGTGTGTGTGTGTGTGTGTGAGAGAGAGAGAGAGAGAGAGAGAGAGAGAGAGAGAGAGAGAGAGAGAGAGCGAGAGACAGAGAGAGAGAGAGACAGAGACAGAGAGAGAGAAAGAGAGAGAGAGAGAGAGAGAGAGCGAGAGACAGAGAGAGAGAGAGACAGAGACAGAGAGAGAGAAAGAGAGAGAGAGAGAGAGAGAGAGAGAGAGAGAGAGAGAGAGAGAGAGAGAGAGGAAAGGGTGACCCATACACGGAATGGATTGGGACTGTGCGTTTTCAGCGTATCATTGTGTTGGACTGAGATGTGTTGTGTCATAAGGTCCAGATTAGCAAAGGCCTGCAATAACTATGAGGGGTCAAGATAGGATGGCTGGGAGAAATATTACAGTAAAAAGCTGTAAGTGCTGTCTTTGAAAATCAAAGGCAACAGAACCACAGGATGTGTTAAGTAATAAATTATTTGATCCCTGTAAAGGGTTAAGTAAACTTTCCAAGAAGGAACAGACTGTAATTTTTCAACCCTTCTCATACGTGTGCACGATCGTTCAATAAGATCTTTGCTGGTTCTATTCTCTTTCCAATTTCACCTTTGTATCCGCCTCCAATATCTTTCCATTGCTCAAAACTTCCACATCCTTTCCCCAATAACCCCCTTCCGAATCTCCACACTCCACCCACCACCATGGCCGTTGTAAATCATTACCCTCTCGTTCTGGACTGACCTACAACAGTATACAGCCCTTCTCACGTGCACCTGTCCACACTGTTCAGCATCTCATGCTCTTCAATCAGGTCAGCCTTCTACCATTGTTCCAAACTCCAGCGTGACTTAGTTCAGTCTGTCCATCGTTTCTTCAGACAAACAGCCCACTCATTGCAGGTATCAATCCACTACACTTCCAGAACAGCATATTCCCCCAAATGTCTTGATTATCACTTCCTATTTCCCCTATCTAATTAACATTAACACCTTTAACTTCTTGCATCAATATTTGTGTAATGGCCTTTTCTGCGACCAAGCCCTGCTGTGTGCACTCCAGTCTTACTTCTAAGTGTACGAAAGCATCCCTACCTTACAAGTTAATTGGCATCTCTTTAGACACTAATATTGGCAGAACACACGCACTATCTTCCATTTCTAATCTTCCTGGAGCTGTAAATCGATTTCACCGTGATTTCCCTGGGAACCCTATAGTTTAAAATAAATACTTGACATGGGAAGGTAAGAGGCATGCCGTGGCTGAACACAAGTATATGTAGCTCTAGTATATATCATCACCGGTGTCTTTGACCTTCCATATTAACTTGTATTACTGGTTCTTGATCAGAATCCCATCTACGACAGGTCAGTTCCCCTCACCATCCAGGTTCTCAGGGCATCTTGAGACATTCCATTCGGTTTAACAGGTTCTGTTTGGCCTCTCGTTGTCTGGGAAGTGGCCACTCGAGATTTCTGCCGTCAAGGCCCGCTGTAGGGCAGAGAAGGGCCGGTCCAATAAGGGCAATTCCTCTTAAAGTCGCCTGTTTGATGGCAGCCCCAGCATATCACTTCTGCCCGCCCCCACCTCCGAGACTGGTTATTTATCATATACATTAGTCCCCCATTCCGACGTCCCTGCCCTTGAAGACTTCAGTTCTGTTTAGGCTGTTGTTTAACTCTGCCCTTCTCTGGATACGCCACCTGCAGCAAACCTTCTTCATAAACCTACATTGCTGGCTTGGGACTTTCTGGCCCCGCCTGGCTCCCTGATAGGAATCCACTTGCGCCAGCACTTAATTCACGCAGATGTTGAGTACTACATTGGTTCTTACTGGCAACACCTTTTTAGCCTTCTCTTTTTCTTTCTTGTTAAGTTGTTCCAGCTGCATTTGCGCCACCCTCCTTTGCACCTGCTCCTGCTGTTAAGTTTCTCTTTGTCTTTTCGAAACGTCTCAACTGCATGATCTACATAATCTGTAAATTCCTGGGGGCTCATTGATGACCTCAGACCTACCGCCTCCACCAGTCTTGACCTGACCTGGGTGGGCATGCCTCAATGATGGAATTTCGGAACATTGTGATCAGCAACTGATTAGACTCTATGTCTTGCTCTCTTTCAAACCTCCGCTTTTTAAACTGTTTCTCCAAGTCGGCCGCTGGGTTTTTACTTTCTCCCAATGGATCCCCTCTCAGAGCCTTGGGATCCATCTTGGGTGGATAAAAGTCACTTCAGGCCTGCCATGAATTTGCTAATTCGATCAAACCCGACCCCATCAATCATTGTATTGTAGGCTGCATTTTTCAAACGGGCTCCGATTATTGTTTCCTTTAACTTCGGGAGCCTTACTACCCTTACCACCAGTGCGTTAAAGTCTCCTATAGTCAGCAATCGCCCTGTGGTTTCATCTTCTAAAGCGCTGATCCACTGTCCCGCTCCCTCGTGTAAACTGGGCAGCGGATTCTTCGGTCCGTCCAGACACTGAGTTCCCCAAGGAATGTATTGTGCGTTTCTCTCCTCTTTTATAACATCCTCTCCTGTTGGCCCTTTTCCCCTTTACTTGTGTTACTTCTCAATAATCCACCCTCGGGCTTGTGTTCGATGTTATTTTTAATTCCTCCCATTCTTTACGTAATGGTGCCTTCTTCTCTCCTTGTCTATCATTACCCCTTACCGCTTCCTCTACGTCACCTTCACTGCTTTTCTCGTGAGCTCTCCTTTCATATCATCATGAGTATTACTCAGCTGTTTTTGTACCCTTCGCCCATGAAGCACACAAATATCATGTTTCAGCTTTTCTTGCTTTGTTGGATAACTTCTATTTGGTCCAACCTGTCTCTTTTCTCTTTCTCTTGTTGCCCTCAGTTCATTTTTATCTTCTGCACTTCCACCCCATTCTAACTGTCCCTCTATTTCTACAGTTCCCTTTATTACTGGACACTGCTTCAATGCCACTACATTCGAGTAGGGAAGAGGTCTATTCACCTATTCTCTTTCTGCGTAGAAGGGAGGTGGGGCTGATTCCTGTTTTTCTGTTTCCCATAACTGCTCAGCTTATTCTTTTGCAGCTTTCCAAGTCACCACATGTGCCTGAAAAGCTACCTTCAGTTCCTCACACACGTTACTGAAAAGTTTCAGAATTTCCATCTCCTGATCCCTCTTTTACTTTCTATTTTTACATTTTCGACTTATAGTTTTTAATTAGTCCTTGCATCTCATTGCACATATGTATATCAAAGGTACCTTCCTTTGGTTATTTAGTCAATAAATCCTTCGTTCCTTTTTCACATCTCTCAGAACAATATAATTTTACAATATAATTTCTTGCCACTGGAAATGTCTTAATCAGTACCTCACCACAGTCCGTTTATCCATCTTAACATATGTTTCAATCCAGCTGATGTAGTATCTCTGCACTCAAAATTATTTTGAAATACCATTAAAGTCCAGTAGTGCTTTGTCAACACAATAAACAATCCGTAAATTTATAAATTTCATTTGTCCCTAACCAATCTCTCAATTCCTATACGTCCTCAATTGCAGCTAGTTAATACAAACAATCTATTCTCATTCATTCAACCTAAGCCAATCTAGCAATGCGTTTTCAAAACACACCAATCATTCACGGTTTCTCGAAAAATGTCTGTCTCAAAAAAACTATCTTAAATTCGTACACTGCAAAATTAAATCAAAATACCCATGGAGCTCGAGCTCCAGACAAACAAAACACAAGCACTCACCCAACAAGAAACAATTATGCATTCAAACCAGGTAACAATGATTAAACCGTGAAATCCCTCTCTCTCACAGGCACACAGAATTGTTCTGCACGCAGTCAAGAATTCAACATTAAATCAATGTTTCTCTCTCTCTCTCTCTCTCTCTCTCTCTCTCTGCTAGACACTGGGTTAAACAGACTCTTCGTTCAATTCCAAAAGTACACTTTAATTACGTTACAGGCTTTGTCTAAAACAGTTAACAGTCCAGTAACACTTGAACATTTCGACTATTCTGTGCTATTTTGCATTTAATCAACCACTACAAATCTGTCAGCTTTCTAAACAGGTCTATTAGCACTTTTACAAAAACAATTTCCCCTTATTTATTATGCCCTATATATTCAGGCCTTCATTTCCTGTGAGGTGATATGTATTGTATCTTATATTCACCACGTGGAATTTTAACTACCACCATGTGGACTTTTATTAACACCACGTGGACATTTGTTCGTTACACTTATTCTGTCCGTCTTGGGAGTTGCCCCGGTAGACCGAGAAGCGCCCTCTTTCCAGGTGTGTCTCTGCATGACCCTGATCCCAGCGCCAAATGTGTCGTGGAGAAAATGTAGAGAATCAGAAGGAAACACAGAGATCTTCAAGAAAAAACCGTGACACTGCGAAAGCAGATTCGCTAATGCCCCCAAACCTCAGAGTTCGTGTTTTTTTGTATTTTTAATCATATTTCTGTTAGCTTATCACAATGTCCAACTATATTATTCAAAGTACCTCACTCTAGCTACACAATAAACCAGTGATGTTAATTCCCATTATCAGTTTAGTATTACGTTCTACTTAATGCTATTCTATTGTCACGGTTACATATTTCGTGTGAACATTTGCAACAATGGTCTTTCATTTCAGATGGAGTCTGAGTGCTGATTGTCTTTGCTGTGAAGAAAAACATAGAACCTTGGGGACTTGTGGAAATAAATAATGATGTCTTGAAAAGTGTTCACGAGAGAAAAGGATGGGCAGAAGGTCATAAGATACAGAAAGATGGCGAAATCTTCAGAACCTGATCAAGTGTATCCCAGCTTTCTGTGTAAAGCTTGGGAAGTGATTCCAGGGCCCCTTTGCAGAGTTATTTGTATCATCGACAATCACGGTGAAGTTCTAAAGGACCGCAGGGTGGCTGATGCTGTTGCATCATTTAAGGGCTCCAAGGAAACGACAGAAAACTACAGGCTAGTGAGACAACCATCAGTGATGGGTAATGTGTTGGAATATATTCTCAGATTTTCATGCATTTTCCAAAACAATTGCAGATTAGGGATAGTTTGCACGGCTTTGTGTGTTGGAAGTTATATCGCACTAACATCAATGAGTTTTTGAAGATGTGGACAGGAGGCAGTGCGCTCGCTCTAGTCTATGTAATCTATAACAATGTCTTTGACAAGGTTCTGTATATTCGATTCGTTAATAGGGTGGGATCAAGTGAGATCTGGTCAATTGGATACAAAATTGTCTTGACGGTAGGAGACAGAGTTTGCTGGTAGGGTTTTGTTGTTCTGACTGCATTGCATGACAACGGACGATGCAGGGAATGTAAATGATTTGGAGCAAAATACAAGACGCATAGTGTATACGGTTCAGGATGACACTAATATTGGTGGAAGACTTGGGGTTTCAATAAGGTTGTTTAAGATTACCTTGGGATGTTGATCCGCTGGGTTAGTGTTCTGAGGAGCAGCACGCAGATTCAAATTGAGATAAATGCGAGGTTTTGCATTTCCGTAAGGCGATTCAGATCAGGACATAAAAGTTAATGGTGGAGGTCCGGGTTGTGCTTTCAAGCAGAGAGAGTTCAGGGTGCAGATAAACAGTTCAAAGGCTGTGAGAAGATTTGTAGCTCGGGTGCTTGTTGTTGTGGTTCTGTTCGCCGATCAGGGAATTTGTGTTGCAGACGATTTGTCCTCAGTTGAGGTGACATCCTCAGTGCTTGGGAGCCTCTGAAGCGCTTCTGTGATCTTTCCTCCGGCATTTGTAGTGGTGCGAGACTCCCATTCCTCGATGTGAGAACACCGAAGAGAGAATTCACCACAAAGGTATACAGGAAAGTCAGACACACAGACCAAGTCCTGAACTACGAAAGCAACCACCCCAACACACATCAAAGAAGTTTCATCAAGACACTATTCAAAGGGGCCATAACACACTGCAGTACACCAGAAGTGCAAAAAGAGGAAGAAGAACACCTATACAATGTATTGGCCAAATGTCATCAACAGATGCCTAAGGGAAAGACAACGGAATGAGGACACGCCGCAACCCAAGGGACTCGCCACACGAGCATACATCAAGAGCATTTCCGAACTGACAGACAGAGTCCTGCGACCATTAGGACTCATAACAGCACACAAACCAACAGCCATTCTCAGACAACACGGGCGGCACTGTGGCACAGTGGTTAGCACTGCTGCCTCACAGCGCCAGAGACCCGGGTTCAATTCCCACCTCAGGCGACTGACTGTGTGGAGTTTGCACGTTCTCCCCGTGTCTGCGTGGGTTTCCTCCGGGTGCTCCGGTTTCCTCCCACAGTCCAAAGATGTGCAGGTCAGGTGAATTGGCCATGTAGTGTTAGGTAAGGGGTAGATGTAGATGTAGGGGTATGGGTGGGTTACGCTTCAGCGGGGCGGTGTGGACTTGTTGGGCTGAAGGGCCTGTTTCCACACTGGAAGTAATCTAATCTAATCTTACAACTCACCAGAATGAAGGACCCAATACCTAACATGAGCAAAACCAATGTAGTGTACAAATTCCCATGCAGGGATTGCACAAAACACTACATAGGACAAACAGGAAGACAGCTAACGATCCACATCCATGAACACCAACTATCCACGAAACAACACGACCAGTTATCCTTTGAAGCCACACACGCAGATGACAAGCCACATGAATTCGACTGGGACAACACTACTATTATAGGACAAACCAAACAGAACAGCCAGGGAATTCCTAGAGGCATGGCACTCATTCACAGATTCAATCAATAAGCACATCGACCTGGACTCAATATACCGACCACTGCAGTGGACAGCTGGAACTGACAACCGGAAGCGGCAGATACTACACCACTACAAATGCCGGAGGAAAGATCACAGAAGCGCTTCACAGGAGGCTCCCAAGCACTGAGGATGTCACCTGGACAGGGGACGAAAAGTCTGCAAACACAAATTCCCAGATCGGCGAACAGGACCACAACAGATTAACAGTTTCTTGAAATTGTTGACAGATGTGGACAGAATGCATAAGAAGGTATCTGGCACATTTGCCTTCATTGGGCGAAGCATAGACAGTAGGAGTTGAGACATTATGATTTTGATGGACAGAGCACTGCTTCGACGATATACTGTAATGTAATGATGACCATAAAACTTGCTGATCATCAAGAAAAACTCATCACATCCACTTATATCCTTAAAGAAATGGCATCTGACATTCTTCCGGGTTATGGTCTAGATGGGATTACAAACTCACAATATGGCTGGCTCTTAGCTGCACTATTTCAATTATCAGTGAGGAATAAAAGCTGCTCCAGCTGGTGATACTCACATCCCATGAATGCATCAATAAAAGTATCTATTTTTCTCCCTACTTCACACACAACTGATACGAAGGGCTTTTGCCCGAAACGTCGATTTCGCTGCTCCTTGGATGCTGCCTGAACTGCTGTGCTCTTCCAGCACCACGAATCCAGTATTTGGTTTTCAGCATCTGCAGTTATTGTTTTTACTGAGAAATTAATCAGGTAGATTGTGAATGTTTTTTAAAATTTTTGATTACTTTTGTGCATGCGTGTGCGTGTGTGCAGTTGTGAATCTTCAATTCTGTGTATATGTGTTGGCATATCTTCCTCAAGCCACAGAACCATCCCATATCGCTGGATCTTACTGCACTCCCTTCACTTTTAGTTATGTCTCTAACTGCCTAGAGACCCAAATATCCTTACGTTCCTACAGCTCGTCCCACGATCGAACCTAATTTATACCCTCCTGCCCTGTAAAAACGTCCACTCAAAACGAATTGACACAATTTATCTCCATAACCTGTGTTGGGTCCCACAACACGGTCTGTATCTGTAATTATTTCAATACCCCATAACCCTCCATTTAATGAACCAACTCCATCCATATTGCCCTCCCGAACTGTATGAAATCCTTCTGCCCCAGCAATGCATACTGGGTTCGTAATGTCGTTCATGCCCTTATCACACTTCATGTCCGCCATTATGTCGAGCATTTAACTCTCCCTTTTCACTTCATTAAAGACTAATAATGATCCTGCTCCTGACAAAACTCCACCCGCTAGGAGAACCCTTGCTTTTCATTTAATACCTGCTTCAACATTTCGATAGACCTTGTCAGTTTGTAAAATGCTCTGTTTTTAGAATTATTAGAATTTATCGACTGTCTTTGAAGCCGCTTTTAATCTAATACATGATCTTGAAAGACCTGAGGGAGACAATGATTGGTCTTTCTTTCTGAAATTTTGTCTGTGTCAATAGAATGCCCTTCCGTTGACTATTTGATTGCTGTTAATTTGTAGCCATGCATTTCAGTCCGGTTTTCCGGTTGTCCAGTTCTCCTTGGGTAATTCTCCTCTCATATCCATGTAGCTTGCTTTTATTTTTAATTTCAGACATTTGGGGGAGCTTGGAGTGTTCAGTGTGAAACTTCATGGTACATTTGAATTCTATCTTATCACCCAACGCTCTAAGGCTTGTGTTACTGATGAATGAGAATAAATAATAGTGATCAATGCCTCTATCATCAAACCATTCCCTGTTTGGACCAGTGTCAAGCATTGTCCCAACACTGTCCTCAATCTACCTTTTTTGTAATGCTCACCTCACCGCCGACAAGCTTCCCGCAGGAGTGGTGCTAAATACCAGTCCCAACAGGAATTATTCATTATCCCAACGCCTTTAAAACCAAAATCAAAATCACCCTAACCCAGTGTCAGCGAGCTGCAGTACGTAGATGGTGTTTTACCGTGTGGATGCAATCTGAGGGTGTACCCATTGTCAGCACCTTTACAGGGGCATATGGTAACTTGGGTCTCGTCCTGAACATCCACAAGACACAGGTTCACAAGTAAACTGGCTCGGTAATAAAGAGCGAATCCCCGATTATCAATGTTCAAGCGGAGGCCTCGGAACTTCCAAACTCTCCAGAGTACCCTGTTGACCATGGCAGGTATTGCAAAGAGATCCAACACTGCCTCCAGTGTGCTTGGACCGTCCTCTGCCGTCTGAGGGAAACGGTGTTCGAGGACAACAATAGAAGATCCAACCACAAACTCATATTTTACCGAACTGTGGAGATTCACAATCTCCTATGTGATTCTGAGACTTGGAATGTCTCAAGCAGGGACTTCAAGGTGCTAAAGCAGTCCCACCAATGCAACCTGTGCAAGAGCCTGTGAATCAGTTGGGAAGACATTTTCACCAACACCAGCGTCCTCGACCAGGCCATCATCCCCAGCACCGAGGCACTAACATACCACCCCCGATCAGCTGAAATGAGCTGGGTAGATCGTCTCCATTGCTGACACGAGACTCTCCCAAACAGGTACTATATGCCCAGCTCTGAAATGGTAAGCGAGCCCCAGGTGGACAGAGCAAGTTTTCCAGGTATACCCTCAAGGCTTCAGTGGGGAATTGAAGCACTCCCACCGATATGTGGGAATCACTGTGCCAAGGCCGACTAAATTTGAGAAGAGCATTGGGAATGTGTTTAGCTCCTTGAGACTTGACGTTGGGGGAAAAGGGGAATCCAGGAGCAAACAGCACAAGGAGTGCTCTGGCACAACATCGCCCTACCCATCCATCCCACGGCTAACTTTTGCCTCAAGTGTAACAGAGTCTGTGGAAGACCTCATCCATCTGACAGCCAACTGCAGACTCGACCTGCGATTCGGAACAGACAGCATCGTCTGTGAGCCACCGTCAATAAGATGATGAAATAGGAAGAGTGGAGCCTGTCACAATTATCACAGTGCTTCTTTCCAAATTCCAATCATTTCCTGCTTGTGCACTATCTCAATGCAATGCTGTAAAGTGGCCCCAACCGTGTCCTTCCAAGTCTGTGTTCTGACACTTATGAGCCAGAATTTGCGTTCATACTCATTCATAATATGAGGCCACAAAGTTTTTACTCATCCCATTGTTTTCCCTCAGTATGAGAGCTTCCCATCCTGCATTCCACTCTTCCTGACATTCCACAATATTGTGTATCAATGCATATTAATGCCCCACTTTTATGTTTCCTGTATGATTACATCTCCATGATTAGATAGAAATCACAATTCACACATTTACCTTATTTCAGAAATTTCATGATTCAAATTAAGAAACAGTAATTCACTGTTTTACCGCAATTCTCTGTCACAAACTTTATTTGCTCATGTACAATTTGAGTGAAATTCAGTCCCTTCCTGTTTCCTTTTTCATCCACATCACGATGGTGTTCCAATATTTCAAAATTTTCATGTGGACTTTGCAATTTCCTTTCACCTGAGCCCTGCCCCTCCTCATCGATGTCAGTTTAATGGACTCTGCATAATTATGGCCATATGATTTACCAGGGCACTGGCCCCAGCATAATTCCAGATGAGCCCATCCCGATGTCATAGCTCACTCCTCACTGAGTACTGTTAGCAGTTCTCATTGAATATGTAATGCTCACTGCATCATTCTAATTTCTGACTCTACCTATTTCTTGGTCTCCAGCAGGTTCACAGAACTCTCTTGACTCAACAGAATTCCCAAAAATGTCTCGCCTCACCCCTAATGGAAGACGTTTGGTAAGCTAGAGAGAAATGTAGAGCGAGATCTGGACTCTTCAGTAAACCCTGCGTTCCGAAATATCACTCACAGTAGACAGCACGTGGAGGTTAGTGGACTTTTATATTCATACCCACAAAACAGGAAATAGATACAGTACTGGGCAGGGAAACGCAACGTTCTCGGCTTCATGCCACCAGCTGGTGAGGGAGAGGTTTTCAATGCTTTTGACTGTGCTCACAGAGAATGGATAGGGGATTTAAGATACCAATCCTGCCCCATGCTGAATGAGTGATCCTTGTGATAACCTTTCGGTCGTTCTTCTGTTTGTAACCTCCCCTAGAGCACTCCGTATCTCTGCCAGCTTCGCTAATCCTTAACACTCTACTCCCTTAAATTCTCGAGTAGATACTACCTTCCTTTATCTCTGTACATTAAGACTGTCATGTCTATCCCTGTAAGCTCCTCCTACCAAGACATCTCTCCAGGAACGATATATTGAATATATTGAAGCAAAACACACTGATTGCTTGTTCAGAAATTACAGCGGCATGTGGTACAGGGAAATTTAACTGTTTGGATCCATAATGGGCTGGCCGACAGAAGACAGAGTGGCAACAGGCAGAAAGCATTCAGCCTGAAGCACGATGACCTGTCGTGTTGTGCAGGGATCGGCTCTAGGATCTCTGCGCTTTGTGATTTTTATTATTGACATGGATGTAGATGTGGAAGAGTGGGTTAGTCATTTTGCAGATTACATAAATGTGGGTCAAGTGGTGGATAGTTTGTAGGGCTATTGTAGGTTGCAACGGGCCACTGATAGGATGCAGAACTAGGCTGAGACGTGGAAAATGCAGTTACAGTTGGAAAGGTCTGAAGTGATTCATTTCGGAAGATCACATTTGAAAGAAGATTACAGTGCTCAATGTAGAATTCTTGGTCGTGTGTAGTAACAGAGGGATCTTGGGTTTAATGTACATTTATCCTCAAAGCTGCTACACCGTTTGATTGGATTGTTGAGAAGGCTTATGATGTGGTGGCTTTCATTAGCTGTGGGATTGAGTTTAAGAATGGTGTGGTTTTTCTGCAGATCTCTCGAGGCCTGGTAAGACCACCCTTGCAACATTGCTTTCAGTTCTAGTCCCTTCATTACAGGAAGGATGTGAAAGCTTTTGAGTAGGTTCAGACGTGTTTTACAATGATGCTGACTGGACTACAGGATATTTGTAATGAAGAAAGGTTAAGGGAGCCAAGGCCCTTCTGATTGGAGATATGAGGATAGGGGTGAACAAGATGATTAGAGGAATAGATAGAGTGAATAGTCAGCGATTTTCTACCATGGCAGAAACAGCTATCACAACAGGTAACTGGTGGAAGGTCTCGGGGAGATTTCAGATTTCTGTTCTTGACACAGAGTGGTGTGTGTCTCAGTTTCACTGTCAGTGGTGGGAGGAGAGTCAGACACATTATGGGCATTTAATAGACACTTGGATAGGCACATAGATTACTGGAAAATGAAAGCTATGCAAGTTCGTTTGACCTTAGCGTCGGACAAAAGGCTATATTGTTCTGCGTTTCGTGTTTCACGTTCGGTATGGTGGATGGGCAATCAGTTCAGATCAGCGTTAAAGGAGATGGCAACCAGGAGGAGCTAGTCAAACAGATATAAAATTAGCTTGATTGTTGGAGACAGAGGGTGGTGGGAGTCGTTTTGATTTGCTGATTGGAGGCTAGTGACCAGGGGTGTGGTGGGTCTACTGTTATTTGTCTTTTTGATAAATGATTTGGGTGAGAATTTTGGTTACTTGGGAAGTAAGTTTGTGGGTGATACTATAATTGGTAATATAGTAGGTGTGAAGATGGTTATCTGTGATACAACAGGATTCACAGCATTTTTGAAATATTGGGATGAAGAATATCAGATAGAGTTCAATTCAAAAAATGTGAAATGATCCATTTCAGTGCAGCAAACCAGGACAGAAATTGGGCAGGATTTTTTTTTTTGGCTTTAGCATCGTGTTGTTAATCAGTTACCTCGGGATGGAGGTGCACTTTTCTTTAAAGGTGGCGTTGCAGGTTGACAGAGTGGTGAAGCAGGCATTTGGGTTCTGTTTCTTAATTCGTCAGAGCATTGAGAGAAGGAGTTGAGATGTTATGTTGTGGTTAAACAAGACTCTATTGGGGCCACCAGAAAGCATTGCTGATCAGCAGGAAGAGCTCATCTGGTTCACTAACGTCCTTTCTAGAAGGACATTTGACATTCTAACTGGTCTGGCTCACAGTGATCTCAGACCCACAGCAGTCTGGCAAGACTGAACTGCCCTCTAGGCGATTAGCTGTCGGGCAAAAAAGGCTGGTAAAATCAGTGACACGCACATGCTATGAAACAATTTAAATATAAATACTTATTTCCCTCCCTACCGCTGCAAAGACCTCCACTTGCAGCATTTTCTTTTGGCTTTGTAACACCGTCAGGGCCTGGCGACTATCTGTAACACTCTAACCACCTCCAGTACCTTCACTTGTCCCTGCTCCTCTGTATGTCATTAACCCCCGACAATAATTACTCTTGCCACTGCCCTCCTCCGGCTAGTATGCAATCCCTTTAATATTTACTCCTAAACACTCTCTCACTTCAGATTTTTATGTAATGTTTGGTGATCTTCCAAGACTCATAATCGACTATAATCCGTTTTGTCCTCAGTGAAGGACGAGTGGGAATTTCATGCTGAGATTTTGTCTCTTTCAATAGAATATCCTTTTGCTGAGTGATTTACATTGTTCCTTCAAATTTTTAAAACTTTTCATTTGCAGACATGCATTTCTCTCTGTTTAGCCTGTTTCCCTTAGTCAGTTCTCCCCATAAACTCATGAAATTAGCTATTTTTGTTTCTCGTTGTAGCTTGTCCTTTCTGTGATTCTCTTTAAAGCTTTATTTTTCTCTGAACTGCATTTAATCAAAACTTCCCAGGGGATCTCACCATGTGACATTACTAATTCACAGAGTTTCATAACACATTGCTCGATCTGAGATAGTTATGCTTCGCAATGTATTATTCAAAGAAACACTGAAAGAAACATTCCCAAAACTCATTGTTCTATGTTACTCTTGCCAATGTGATTGTCCCAGATTTTACGAATATTGAGGTTCCCCTAACTTATTACAATGCCATGGTTAAACATTCTAATGTATTCCAGTTTAATGCAGTGATAAGCAATGAAATGCTGTTAGGTGGCCTAACGGTTTCTCCTGCGTGTGACCTTGGCGGGTAGGAGCCAGAATTCCCATTCTTAGTGACACAAATTCATGAACTGACCCAGACGCTTTCTCGCTCATATCTTTGCTATTCATTACTCTTAGCGTTATCCATACTGATTTTCCCATTCTGGCAAAGACCCCAAAACGTTGTGTGTCATTGAATATTTATGCTTCACCTTTTGTTCAACTGTAACCGTGAATCTCAGGTGGCACAATCAATCTACCTTATTGTGGAGACTTTGTCCATTCCAGAGAAAACACACAATTTCCTATTTCTCACAATTTCCTGTCACAGACCTATGCGCTGATACGCAATTTTAGATAAATTCGGCTCGATCCTGTTCCAGTGTGCTCGTCTTCAGCCACATTTCCACGTTGTCCCGATGTTTTGCATTTTCTCTTTGGATTTGGAAAACTCCATTCACGTGACCCCTGTCTCTGCAACCTCTCTGTCAGTTTACAGCCCAACCATAAACTTATCGACTTCTGTGGCAGCTCATTCAATACTTGCACTATCCCCTCTGTGTAAAATGTCCTCCGCCGATCCATTTTAACCATTTCTTCTCTGACTCCATATTTATGTCCTCTAGTTATTGACTCCTCTACCCTGGGGTAGAGACCATGGTTATTTCCCTTATGCATATCCCAATGGAATACAAAGGACAATGATAAAATATTTCTCCTCGGTTTCCGCCACTATTTTGCCACATTGTTCAGGACCTCGAGCTCGCTCTACATGCGTGTTTTAAGACCTCCAGCACCAGCTCTTCAGTCATGGGAATCTCTTTTCAAACCATCACTGCTTCTTTCCCTTTGTTGAAATGTCTTTGTCCATAGCGCGGTCTGACATGAATTATTCATTTCTGGTCTCGCCCAACTCTTGTGATTCCACACATGGATGGCCTCATTGAGGTTTGAGGGCCCTGTTGTCTCTCGAGTTCCTTTTTTGTACTTGAATCCGGAGAGAATCTGTTTGCATTCTCCGTAACCTTATATGACATAGCTATCTCATTCCCGTGGTTTGCTTTCCGCTTTTGGAGCCTCTCCTTGTACGTCAAATCCCCCAGTGTCAGTAACATTTTTGTCAATCTTTGCTCCATTTGCAGTTCCGAAAATGTTTCGTAAAGCAGGATGATCAGAATTCTACGCAGTACTCCAAAGGGACATCCATCAGTATCACGTACAACTGCAGCATGCACAAATTTCTCTGACCAATGAGACCAAATGTGCCAAATGCAGCTTTCACCACCTTTTCCACATGTGATGCCACTTCTAAGGAGCAATGCAACTGCACCCCTTCGGCTCACTCTATTCGACAGAACTGCCCAAGGTCTACCATTAACTGCGTTAGTCCTCCCTGTTCTGTCTTTACAAAAGCCTACATCTGAATTAAACTCCATCTCTCATTCCTTGACCTATGGACAGATGATCAAGATCCCCTGTATTCACTACCCACTGGAACACTAATTCTGGCATCCGCAAAATAACAATGACTCCGACATTTTGAACAAAAGCCTTCATGAACTTAAGTGGATTCACTGCGAATCGTCGACCATCAGTGTGAAGAACAACCAACTCACACCACCACCTGTCTCCAACTTTCAAGCCAATTTTGTATCCATTTGGCGAGCTCTATCTGTTCCCATGTGATCTAACCTTACTAACCAGTGTCGCCTTGAAAACCCTGTCCACGCCCTTGCTGAATTAACTATGGAACGCATCTTCTGCACTGCCTTCATCTACATTCTTGGTGAGCTCATGAACACACTCAATCATGTTAATGAGATAGTACTTTGTATCCACCGACACTTACAAATGGACCCCAAAACCAGGGGATATCTTTCCCTTCTCAACCCTATCCACTTTCTGCAAAGACGGTTCCCTCCGTGACCACTTGGTCAGGTCCATGCCTCCAAACAAGCCACCCTCAACTCCTGGTACTTACACAGGCCACGGCAGTAATTGTAAAACCTGCGCCTACACCTCCCCTCAACATCCGTCCAAGGCCCGAAAAGAGCCTTCCACATCCATCAAAATTCCATATGCCATTTATCTCAAGGAAGAACGCCTTACCTTCTGTTTCAGAAATCTCCATTCATTGCATCAGTATGGACTTAAAACCGTTTCCTCATTTCCCTTACCTCAGTTCCAACCATCCAGCTCAGCATCGCCCTCATGACCTGTCCCACTTGTCAATCGTCCTTCCCACCTATCTGCTCCACCCTCCTCCCCGACCTCTCACCTTTACACCTCCTCCATCGACCTATTGCACTCTCAACTACATTCTCCCCAACCCTGCCACCTCCCATGTATCTCTCCACCTCCGAGTCTCCCAGCCTCATTCCTGATGAAGGGCTCTGGGCCTAAACGTCGATGTTCCTGCTCGTAGGATGCTGCCTGACCTACTGTGCTTTTCGAGCAATGCACTGTGAACCCATGCACAAAGTTGTGCCAACTATCCCTCATCAATGCTTGCCTCTCCAAATGTACATGATTCGTGTTCCACTGAATCGCTTACAAGAAAGCACGCATCACTGACATCAAACTAATTGGTTTTTGGATCTCTGGCTTTCACTCGCAGGCTTTGTTTTCAAATAACTTGCTACCACAACATGAACCAACTTCTAGGCTTACAGCTCATCACCTTTGGCGCTCAGTAGAAGTATCTCTAAGGGACTCCGAAATTTCTTCCTGAGTTATCCATAATGATCCGGGATATACTTGATTAGTTCCTTGGGATTTGGCTATGTTTTATACATTTAAAAAACTCCAGTACGTCCTGTTCTGTAATGTGGACTCTTTTGAAGACATCATTCTTTATTTCCCTGACTTGCCCAGGTTTTCTCCACAATGGCGTGAAATTTTCGATTAGGTTCCCACACATCTCCAGTGGTTCCACGCATTGATGCCCCATTGATCTTTAAGGGACCACATGCTGTCAAAAGCTAATCTTTAGTTGTTTATATACATGTCGTTTCTCTTTGGATTTTCATGAACCTGATCCGCCAAAGCTTTCTCAGGTCCCCTGTTTGCCATTCTGAGTTCCGTGTTAAGTGTACTACTGCACCTGCAGTGTTTTTCAAGTGATTCACTTCATCCTGCTGACTACATATGTTATGTGCCCCCTTTTACTTGATCCGAGCCTCAATATGCACAGTCATCCAGTAGTTCCTCCCAGTTTCAGCATTGTCCTTCATACTAACAGGAATATGCTTGCCCTGAACTCTCGTTTTTTCTCTCTTTTGAACGCTTCACTCTTCCCACACATCCTTTTACTTGCAAATATCCTCCAATAAATAACGTTTGAAAGGTCTTGACTAATAATTCTGTATTGCAGCAAGGCCAATTTTACTCTTTAACTTGTTGACCAGGACTGTTCTTTTCCATAACTAATTTCAAACTAATAGAATTGTGGTCACTTTGTCAAAACCCTTCCGCACTAACACCTCAGTCCCTTTTCCCTGTTTGTTTTCGAAGGGGAGGCCAAGTTTCGGCGTTTTCTCCAGGCCGCCGATTTGCATATTGTCTGATGCAGTTTTCTTTAACATAATTTAAAAATTCCTCCCATCCACGCTCTGAGTACTATCGGATTCCCAGTTTCGATTTGGAAAGTTACAACGCTCTCACTCTTACAGGTATCTGAGATCTCCTGACATGTTTGCTGCTCAAATTCCCGCTGACTGTTGGGGGTCTGTCGTACAGTCATATGAAAGAGATCATCCATTGTCATTTCTCAGTTCCACTAAATGGTTTCACTGGGCGATCCCCGGAATTATCCTCAAGTGGGGGTCGGGTTGTAATTGAACCAGAGAGGCACGAATATGGCTGAGGCAACATTTGCTATTTTTAACTCGGAAGCATTAAACTAGTTTGGCAGGGGGTTGGGAATCTGAAGAAGAGAGGGTCGATCGACCTGTGAGGGGAATTACATCAGCCATCAAGAGGAGGGTGACTGTTCAGCAGATCCAGGGGCACTGCAAAGGGAGGGAAAAGACGTCTGGTTTAAAGTGCATTTATTTCATCACACGCAGCCTGATTGAGAAGGCATTCAAGCTCAGATTAAGGTTTGTCTCTGGGATAGGGATATTATTGTCATAACAGAACATGGCTGAGAGAAGGGCAAGACTGGTAGATCAGTTTTCCTGAATACAGAAGCTGCAGGCCTGACAGAAATACAAGCAAGTGAGGAGGGGAAGTTGTCTTTTGGATACGGGAGGAAATAACATCAGTGCTAAGAGATGACACACTTAAGGGATAATTTAATGAGAACATGTATTTAGAATATCGAAACAAAACGAGGATGGTCACTCTGTTGGGACTGTACAATAGACCAGAATTAGCAATCAAGTACTAGAGGAGCTGATATGTCGCGAAATTGCATATACCTATAAGAATATAAGAGATGGAGATGATAGATTAGATAAGATTAGATTTTGACAGATTGGCGAGGAGAGAAGGTGAAATGAAGCGAGGGCTGCCGGGAAGGGTCCGTTTTTCCCACGTAAAAAAAGGGACTTACCTCGGGAGTCGGGCCTCCATTTTGACAGAGCGGCGAGGAGAGAAGTTTGACTGAAGCCAGGGCTGCCGGGAAGGGTACTTTTTCCCACGTAAAAAAAAGACTTATCTCGTGAGTCGGGCCTCCATTTTGACAGAGCAGCGAGGAGAGAAGGTTGACTGAAGCGAGGGCTGCCGGGAAGCAATGGGCTTAATTTATATTTGGGCAGTGCTAAACCCGAGACAGTACAATGGTCGTGACTCCCTCCCGTCCCCCTCCTCTAGCTGGAAGAAAAAGATTCTGTACGGTAGGGCTTTTATTTTTTCTTTCTCTTTCGTTTCATATAATTAAGTGCATTGCTTGGTTTTACTTCTTATAAAGCTCAGCTTACAATGGCAGGGGAACACCGACCTGTGGCATGTACCTCTCGCTTGATGTGGGAGCGTAGGAAAGTGTCTGACGCTCCTGACTCTTTTAATTGCTGGAAGTGTGTCCAGCTGCAGCTCTTCTATGACCGCATGACGGCTCTGGAGCTGCTGATGGACTCACTGTGGAGCATCCGTGATGCTGAGGAGGTCGTTGATAACACGTTTAGTGAACTGGTCACACTGCAGTTTCGAGTGGCTGAGCGAAACAGAAAATGGATGACCAATAGACAGAAAATGAATAGGAAAGCAGTGCAGTGCAGGTGTCCCCTGGCGTCATCTCCCTCCAAAACAGGTATACTGATTTGGATGCTGTTGGGGGAGCTGGCACATCAGGGGAGGGCAGCAGTTGCCATGATCATGGCACTGTGGCGGGTACTGCTGTACAGAAGGGCGGGAAAAAGACTCGTAGGACCGTAGTCATAGTGGATACCAATGTGAGAGGAGTCGATAGGCGGTTCTCTGGTCTAAAACGGGACTCCCGGATGGTATGATGCCTCCCAGGTGCTCGGGTCAGCGATGTCACCGATAGGCTGCAGAGCTTTCGAAAAGGGAAGGATGAACAGCTAGTTGCTTTGGTGCATATAGGCACCAACGCTATGAGTAGAAAACGAGGTGAGGTCGTGAAAAAAGAATGCAGGGAGCTCGGAGAGAAGTTAAAGAGGAGGACCTCAAAGGTAGTGATCTCAGGATTGCTACCAGTGCCACGTGCAAGCTAGTGTAGAAATAACAAAATAGGCAGGATGAACACGTGGCTGGAGAGATGGTGTCAGAGGGAAGGGTTCAGATTTGTTGGAGATTGAGACCGGTTCTGGGGAAGGTGGGGCTATTACAAAATGGACGGTCTACATCTGAACTAGATGGAAACCAATGTCCTTGGGTAAGTTTTGCTGAACTTGTTGTGGAGGTTTTAAACTGATATGGTATGGGGCTTGGAACCAGAAGAGAAAACATGGAGGCAGTGAGGTGAAAACTGGAGACAGTAAGACTTATGAAGACAGCATTAATAAAAGGAAGAATAGGCAGAGAGCAGATGAGCGCAAAGAACTGGTGCAATGAAATGCAGCTACTTTAATGCAAGGAGTCAGTGTGTAAGGCAGATGAACTTAGGGCTTGGATTGGTGCCTGGGAGGATGATATTGCAATCACAGAGACATGGTTGAAAGAATGGCATGATGATTGGTAATTAAATGTTCCAGTATATAGACGCTTCAGACAGAACAGGGAGAGAGGTAAAGGCGGAGGGGGGGGGGGGGGGGGCATGGCTTGAGTTGCATTGCTGGTCAAGGACGATATCAGTGCTGTGCTGAGGAAGTACACTATGGAGGTCTTGGGTATTGAGGCATTATTGTTGGACCGGAGAAATATGAAGGGTGCGTTCACACTGAGGCTACATTGCAGGCCTTCCAACAGTGAGCGTGAGGTGGAAGAACAAATAGGTCAAGACATTATGGAAAGATGCAGAAGCAATGCGGTGGTGGTGATGGGAGATTTTAATTTTCCCAAAATTGACTGGGTTACACTTCATGTCAGAGGTCTGGATGGGGTCCACTTTGAAAGAAGCGTCCAGGTGAATTTTCTAGAACAGTATGTAAATAGTCTGACGAGGGAAGGGTCGATGATGGACCTGGTACTGGGGAACGACGCAGGACAGGTTGGAGAAGTTGCGTTGGGTGATTTCTTTGGGAACAGTGACCACAACTCTGCAAGTTTTAGAATAAAAGGTAAAGAAGTGAGTGGACCTAAGGGTGCTAAGGGAAGAATACTAAACGGGACCATGGCCAATTATATTAAAATTAAGGAGGAGCTTGGAAATGTGGATTGGACACAGCTATTTGAAGGGAAGTCCGCATTTGAGATGTGGGAGGCTATCAAAGATAGGTGAAAGTGCAGGATGGGCATGTGCCATTGAAGGAAAAGGATGGGAGGGGCAAGATTCGTGAACCGTGGACGAGATGAGAAATTGTCCGACTAGCCAAGAGGAAATGGGAAGCATACATATGGTCGAGAGAGCTAAGAACATAACGGCCCCTGGAAGAATATCGGAAGAGTAGGACAAGTCTTAAACGAGGAATCAAGTGGATAAAATGGGTCATGAAATAGTATTAGTGAGCAGAATTAAGGGGAATCCCAAAGCAGTTTATTATTTTATAAGAAGCAAGCAGGGTGACTAGAGAAAGGATTGGTCCAATAAAGGATAACTAGGAAGGTTGTGTGTCGAACCCGAGAGAGTCTGTGAGATTCTGAATGATTACTTTGCATCAGTGCTCACTGAGGAGAGGAACATGATGAATTTTGAGATTAGAGATAGACGTTTGATTAGTCTCGATGACTTTGACGTAAGTAGGGAAGATGTGTTAGGTAGGCTAGAGATTGTCAAGGTGGTCAAATTCGCAGGATTGGATGAGATCTATCCCTGGTTGCTGAGGGAGGCGGGAGAGGAAGTAGCTGGGACCCTGACAGATACCTTTGTGGCATCTTTAAATCCAGTTGAGGTGTCACAGGACTGGAGGGCTGCTCAAGTTGTCCCCATGCACAAGAAGGGTTGTAGGGATATTCTGAGTAACTTCAAACGGGTGAGCCTGACTTCGGCGGCAGGAAAGTTGCTGGAGAAGATACTGAGGGATAGGACCTACTTCTTCTTATGGGCGGCACGGTGGCGCAGTGGTTAGCACTGCTGCCTCACAGCGCCAGAGACCCGGGTTCAATTCCCGCCTCAGGCGACTGACTGTGTGGAGTTTGCACGTTCTCCCCGTGTCTGCGTGGGTTTCCTCCGGGTGCTCCGGTTTCCTCCTACACTCCAAAGATGTGCAGGTCAGGTGAATTGGCCAAGCTAATTTCCCCGTAGTGTTAGGTAAGGGGTAGATGTAGATGTAGATGTAGGGGTATGGGTGGGTTACGCTTCGGCGGGGCGGTGTGGACTTGTTGGGCCGAAGGGCCTGTTTCCACACTGTAAGTAATCTAATCAACAGAGATAGGCAACATGGTATTGTGCGGGGGAGATCGTGCCTTACCAACTTAATTGAGTTGTTCAAGGAAATGACGAAATTGATAGATAAAGGAAGGGCTGCTGTTGTCACACACAAGGACTTGAGGAAGGCATTTGATAAGGTTCCCCATGGTAGACTAATGGAGAAAGTGAAGTCATATGGTGTGCAAGGTGTTCGAAGTAGGTGGATAAATTACTGGTTAAGCAACAGGAGACAGAGCGTAGTAGTTGAAGGATGCTGCTCGAAATGGAGAAAGGTGACCAGTGGTGTTCCATAGGGGTCAGTAATGGGGCCACCGTGGTTTGAATTTTACCTAAATCATTTGGAAGAGGGCACTGTTAATATGATCAGCAAGTATGCAGATGACACAAAGATTCGTTGAGGAGCAGAAAACGTAAAGGACTGTCAGAGAATACAGAAGGACATAGATAGACTGGAGAGTTGGGTGGAAAGGTGACAGATGGTTTTCACTCCAGACAAATGTAAAGTGATGCAATTAAGTTAAAATAATTGGAGAGCGAACTATACAATCAACGGAAGAGCCTTGAGAAACTTTCATGGGCAGTGAGATCTGGGAGTGAAGGTCCATTGTACCCTGAAGGTTTCTGAACAGGAGAATAGAGTGGTCAAGGAGGCGTATAGTCTGTTTGTCTTAATTCGACGGGGTATTGAGTATAGGAGCTGGCAAGTCATGTTAAAATCGTACAAGATATTGGTTCAGCCGCATTTAGAATACCGTGTACAGTTATGGTCCCCACATTCCCAAAAGGATATGAACGCTTTGCAGAGGGCGCAGAGAAGATTTACGAAGTTCGGTTTATTTTCATGAGAAAAACGGACATTGTGGGGGCAACCGATTGACGTTTACAAAATCATGGAGGGTATAGACAGGGTGGATAGAGACAAGCTTTGTCCCAGGGTGAAGGATTCAATAACGAGAGGTCACTCTTTCAAAGTGGGAGGTGGAAAGTTTACGGGGGATACACGGGGCAAGTACTTCACACAGAGGGTGGTGGGCGTTTGGATCGCATTGCCAGCAGAGATGGTTGAGGCAGGCACGATAGATTCATTTAAGATGCGTATGGATGCGTTGTGAGTAGAGGGATACAGACGGTTAGGAATTAACCAATGCGTTTAGACATTATGTATTGATCGGCTCAGGCTTGGAGGGCTGAAGGGCCTATTCCTAGGATGTAGATTAGATTCACTACAGTGTGAAAACAGGCTCATTGTCCCAACAAGTCCACACCGCCCATCCGAAATGAAACCCATCCAAACCTATTCCCCTATCCTATATTTACCCTGACTAACGCACCTAACACCGGGCATGGCCAATTCACCTGACCTGCACAACTTTGAATTGTGGGAGGAAACCCACTCAGATACAGGGTGAATGTGCTAACTCCACACATTCTCCAGCAACAATAAATCTACCCATATCTTTATCTTCCACCTCTCCTAAACCTTTCACTTTTGTATAAACTCCTCCAATGTCTAACCAGCTGTTTAACACCCTCTAGTCCCTCCAACGTTGCCGATGCTGTAACCACCTCCTGCTGCTCCTCTGCTCACTATCTCTGCAAAGTCCTCATACGAAATCAATACCTATCTGTGGGAACATCTCGCCGTCCATAGCTCTGTATTCTATACTAGATGTGAAAATCCTTCACGGATCTCTAAACGCCATTAGCTTTTTCAAATCTACCACATTTAAAACATCCACCATCTGTTTAAACCTTCTCTATCTCTGTAAAACCGTTTGAGAAAAGTTCCATCCTTTTCTGTAGAACCTCCTGTTATTAATTTCCTGCAGCACCAATGTAAGCTTTTCTTTATGCTTTCTGCAATCTCTCCTTCTCATCGTCGACCACCAAGAACATCCCTTGTTATCTCTAATCTGTTCCAAAAACTGAATCCACCCGTACTTCTTTGAATATTTCCATGAGGAAAATATGTTTGTGAAACGGGTGCTATGGGATTTGGAAGAATATTATAAATGCACTACTATTTGTTGAAACTAGAACATTTACAGAGGTGGGAAGGGCTATCGAATGAAAAAGATGCGACAAAGATTGTCAATTTGTCGGCACAGAGGCACGTGTATGAGATTTACCTGATTGGCTGTGGGTTTCAAGAAAATATTGAATTAACATGCAAATGCATAGCCTGGGATCTACCTGCTCTGACTGTTGGCCTTGGGACTGGAATAGGTACCAGTAGTTGACTCTGCACAGGCTTGGTAGATTGTATTTGATATTCCTGATAGGATTTTGGAGTTCAGTCCCAGAATGGGAGAGAGCAGCTGTCCATGTTCAGACAACAGAGGGAGTCTGGTACCTTCCTGATCTCATTGTTAGTCTGTTTTCCAGAATGGTGGCGAGAAGCTATAAATACATATTGCGCTGGGGTTTGCACGTCTCTGAGTGTATTTACCTATACTTTGTCAGTGTCTCGATATGATTTTGAAATGAAACAATTACAAGGGAAATTACACCTGACAGCAAGTTCTCGGTATCAATTCCTGACCAGCGGTCAGCTCACTAGAACCTTACTTCAGAATAAGTTCTCACATCCCGAAATGCTACAAGTGAAAGCAACGTTTTAACCCATGTGCTGTTGTGGTAGCCCCTCAATCAGTAATGTCCAATTGAAAACAAGCCACGTTTGTCCAGTTTTTCCTTAGAGCTAATATCATCCAAACCACACAACATCCTGGTGAACGTTTTTCAAACCCTCTCCGTCACTTCGACATCCTTGGGCTATTTGGTTACCACACCTGCACGCAAATTTCCAAACGTGACCAAAATAAAATTGTATCCAGCTCCAACATGACATTCTAATTTTTATACTTTGTGCTCCAATTGAAATTCGCAAGCATACGATAGGTTTTCTTCACAGCAATGTTCGCCTGTGTTGCCACTTTCAGGGAACTGTGGACTTTTTGCCTCGATAACTTAAATGTTGCAACTATTTCGAGTTCTTTCATTTATTACATACTTCTCTCGTACTAAAGACCTTCTAAAATGCATCAATTAGCATTTCCCAAATTAAATTGTATCTGCATTTTTTCCATCCAAGACTGCAGCCGATCTATAGCCTGCTGTATGTTGTGCCAATCATCCTCAAAACCCGCAGCTCATACAATCTATTCACAAATCTCCAGTTGCAAAAAGCACCCTTTTCCCACCACTCCGTCTTCTATGGCAAACGAGTTCTGTATCCATCTTACCAGCTGCCCACTAATCCCATTCAAATTCACCTTCTGTATGAACCTGCCAGAAGGAACCATACCAAGGCCTTGCCAAGGTCCATGTGGCCAGCATCCGGTACCATGGCCTCATCAATCACCTTTGTCACGTTCTCAAAATATGTAATCAATTATTTGAGACACGATCGTCAACACAAAAAGCCATGTTGCCTTTTGAGAAAATTACAATTTTTCCAAATGGGAGTTAGGCATATCTCTAAGAATCTCCATATTTTCCCTACCAGATAGATAAGGCTCACGACCTGAACTTTCCTGCATTTTCCGTGTTGTACTACATCAAAAAGGAACAACACTAGCTCTTCTCCAGTTCTCTGGAACCTGTCCTGTGACTGAAGAGAATGCAAAGAGTGTGCACTATGGTCAAGCAAATTACTTCCTCGATTTCCTCAGTATTCTTGAATTGACCTATCACACCTGGAGACTTGTCTACCTCATTGCTTTTCAAAACTCGCAGCACAGCATTCATTTTTAAAACGTCGAAATGCTCTGGAATATCAACATATCCTTCTCAAGACTTACCATCCACCAAGTCGTTCTCCTTTCTGAAAATCGATGCAAATTATCCGTTAAGGCCGTCACCCGCTTCCTCCAGCTCCATGCACTAACTTCCTCCCTTGTCCTTGAGTGGACCGATTCTTTCCCTGGCTATCTTCTTCCACCTGACAAACCGGTTGGGAAGCTCCCTAATCATGATTCTCAATGACAGTTCATGGCGTCTTTTAGCCCTCCTAAATCCTTGTTTTTTTTCTGCTTTTTGTTATGTTTTTGAGACCCCGATCCACACTCTTTCATGTGCCTCCTTTCTCATTTTTGACTGAGCTCACAGTTTCTCTTGTCATTAAATGTTCCCAATCTTTGACATCATTGCCAGCTGTCTCGATAACCAGATCTCATGTACCTCAATACAGTAACATTGCAAAAGGTCTGATGTGCTTCTCAGACAATTCTACCAGACTCATCGTGACAGCCTATTCAGGCTTCAATTCAAACTCAAAACCATAACGCATCTCCTACAGTTTTATGTGGTTTCCGTTGATTACCTTTTATGTTCCTTTACTTAATTTCATTCTCTGCTTTGATTATAAGTATGTGAAAGATTGCTTGTCCTTTCTAGCCAGCATGACTTTACACACACTATTTTCTTTCTAATTTATTTTTTGGAATCCACGGCTTTGCATTCCAAACTCCCCTCAGCTTTCTGTTATATTTAGGAGAGGCTGATTAGGCTGGGGCCTTTTTCGCCGGAGCGTCGGAAGCTGAGGGGTGAACCTATTGAGGTTTAAAAATATTGAGGGGCTTGGATATGATAAACAGGAAACGTATTTTCCCTGGGCTGGGAGAGTCCAGAACTGGAGGACATACGTTATGGTGGGAGGTCAATGATATAAAAGTGTCCTAAATGGCAACTTTTACACGCAACTTTTTATGCTACCAGAGGAAATGATGAAGGATAGACAATTTTAACATTTGATAGGCTTCTGGATGGTTCTATGAATAAGAAGGGTAAAGAGGAACATGATTCCAGTGTTTATACATATGATGAGATTATGTGAAGAATTTCTGCAGCATGGACGTGTTGGCGCAAAGGGTCTGTTTCTGTGCCGCGTATCTCTCTCCTCTACGGCACTATTGTCTTCGCACTGTCTGATGTAACCCTTCCTGTTCTGTCTGTGTGTTCCGAGACTTACAAGGAGCTATGGATTGAGCAGCCTGACGTTTTTTCACTGTGTGAGAACATATTTTCTTTGAACGTATTTAATCTCCCCTTAGAATATCTTCCACTGAACTGATTCTGATTTATTTTCTCTTTCTTGTTTCCTGTGCACTTGAATGAAATCTATTTTCAGCCTACTCGGTTTAGAATGATTCATACTGAAACTTATTATTCTGTATTAATGCTTTATAGTACTTACATATTGTCATGAGTTATGATCACTATTCCTTAAGTGCTGCCCTTTTCCTTCCTGATGGTAGTGGAATGAGTGTGGAAAGTGCAGTATAAGGAGTGCCATGGCACTAACACCTGCTGGTGACTGTCGGTGTTGGAGGGAAAGAGTGATTGTGGATGGCAACCATTCCAAAGGACTGCTTAGTCTTTAGTCATGTCAAAAAGTTTGAGTACTGTTGGCGTGCATTCATTCAAATAGGTGGAGATTACATATTGCTAGCTTGAACGTTGGAGTTAATGGAGAGTAATACAGGGTAAATGTTACTGGCTGCAGAATTCCTAACTTCTGGTTTGACGTTTTCATCACCGCAGCTATGTCGTCTTTGATAAAACTAAGAATGTTGGTGCCAATAAATTCAACAATGGTAATGCCTTTGGATGCTGAATAGTTTTAGCCCTCTGGATTAGTGATGGTTTATGATGGCCATTGCTTGACACGTGTGTGGCACGAATGTTACTTGTCACCTGGCAGCCGCGAAGCCTGGCTATTGTCCAAGTCTTGCTGCATTTGGACTGATTTTGTGATCTGAGGAGTTAAGAATTGTGAAATCATGAGCAAACCTCATTACATCTGGCCAAATGAAGGAGCAAGCTTGCAGATAGCTGGTTTTCCAAAGTACTGCTGCCTTTGTTCGTCTTAGTGGCACAGGGTTTAGCAGCTTCTGTCTACTAAGCCTTGGTCAGTGGATCTTGTAGATGATATAAACTGCTACGATTGTTCCTCAGTAGTGGAGGGGATTGACGCTCGTAGAAGTGATAGCAATTAAATGGGCTGGTTTTGTCCTGGGTTTTTCTTGTGATGTACTCCATCACAGGCTTTGGGAAGTCAGCAGATGAGTTACTGACTGCACAGTTCCCAGCCTCTGACCTG
Source organism: Chiloscyllium punctatum (assembly GCF_047496795.1). Taxonomy (NCBI): domain Eukaryota; kingdom Metazoa; phylum Chordata; class Chondrichthyes; order Orectolobiformes; family Hemiscylliidae; genus Chiloscyllium; species Chiloscyllium punctatum. The sequence goes on from NC_092789.1 coordinate 45,021,006, forward strand.
CTTGTGAAAACAGTGTCATTTATATGGCTTGTCCAGAACAGTTTCCGTTCAATTATCACACCCAGGATGCTGATAAACACAGTGTTCTGGACTCAGTGTTGGTAACGCGATTGAAAATCAAAGAAGGATGGTTTGATTCTTTATTGTCATATGTGTCTAGCATTTGTCTGTTCGTGAACATTACTTGCCATTTTTAGACTAAACCTGGATGCATTTGAACATGGACTGTTTCAGGGATGCTGCAATCAATGATTATTCCCACATATGCCTTATGATGGAGAGAGCATCTTGGAAACGGTTGAGCCTCCAACACACTCTTTCCTGAGGATTGGTTGGAGAGCTCACCTGGAGTTTGTATGACTGACACTGACAACTTTTTTTCTGCCGGTGATAATTATAATCAGGAGAGTACTTACCCCAGATTCTGAACAAATATAATTTCACTCGGGTTTCTCTTCTCAAACCCTGTTAAATGGTGTATTGATGTAAAGAGAAATTACTCTCACTGTCCCTTTGGAATTCCAATCTTTGTCACTAAATTTGCAAGGGGGTCAGGAGCTGAGTGTTCCCGACGGGACACTAACTAAATGACACTGAGCAGGTTATTGCTGGTTGATCACATTTTTGCGAAAAAGCTGTCTTCACAACTGGCTGAAATGCAAGTGCCCTGCTTTTTGTTTACAGGATATCCTTGCCATTGAAAACATTGTTGGTAAGTATCAGTATTCTTAATCAAATTGAACAGCTTGGCGTAACATGTGGCAATTTCTGGAGTGAATTCGCAGTTTCCCGTCTCTCCAACCATTTCTTGAAACTATGTGGAGTGAATCAAACTGTCTGAAGATTGGGGTCGATGATGCTGCGGCCCACTGAAGAAGTCCGAAATGGATCATCTGCTCAGCCCTTCTGCCTGAAGATTGGCACAAATATATCAGCTTTATTTTTTCAATGATGAGCTGCGCTCTACGAAAACTGGAGATTTAATTGTAGAACAGCAGTCCCCTCCTCCAATGGTCTCCTTTATTGTCCAGTAGATTTCATGATCACATGTGGCAGGATCTCAGTGTTCGATCAGAACAATTGATTGTGAGATAATTGAGCTCTGTCCATCATTTGCTGCGTATGCTATTTAGCCTGTTTTGTCGCTGAAGTCAAAAGTTTTTCTCCAGGTTATCCCCTCGTTTGAGAGTCTGCCAGGTTTCGCTCCCGCCATGTCCTTCTGCACTCTTCCTTGACTCAGTGTGGATCCCTGGCTTGATGGTTATTGTAGAGTGGGATGTATGTCAGGCTGTAACGTTGCAGACTGTATGAGCTGTACAGAGTATGATTCTGCTGCTGCCGATGGCCCGCTGCATCTCACGGACATCTCGCCAAGTTGTGACGATGGACCTTCCTCCACGCGTGGACTGTGCTGTGGCTGTTCTTACCTTGATAAGGGGCGGCACGGTCGCTCAGTAGTTAGCACTTCTGCCTCAAAGCGCCAGGGCCCTGTGTTGTATTCCCGCCTGAGTAGGCTGTTTGTGTGGAGTTTGCACATTCTAACTGTATGTGCATGGGTTTTCTTCGAGTGCTCCGTTTTCCTCCCACATTCCAAAAGTTGGGAGGGTCGGTGCATTCGTCAGCAGTAAACTTAGAGTAGACGAATGTGGGCGGGTTACTCTTTGGAGGTTCTTTGTTGACTTGTTTGGCAGCAGGAGCTGTTCCATATTGTAGGAATTCTTTTAAAATGCATTTATTAAATGGGGAGGTGCATCTGAAACAGGGAGACGGTTGACGATGAGGTCAATAATATGTTTCTCTTTTATTGATTCCCTCCAAACCTGCCACAGAGCAGTCGAGCAGCAGCAGGATCCAGCATCAATTCTGAGCACTTTATTGACGATTTACCAAGGAGCTGCCCCGTCTGTCTGGTCTGTCCTGTCAGTGGGACAGAAACTACTAGATGGGGTGTTGCTGTTGTGTAGGACATAGTCCGGTTCACAAAAACCTGTATTACAAACAATGTATGACTGTCGCTTTATTTGTCTGTGGGAAATATACAGCAGGTTATTTCCATATTTTCTTCAAGGAAAAACTAATGTCACTTTTTTAATATATATTTTAAAGTAAACTAAGCATCATTGTTTTCCATTTGAAAACAATCGGTGAAAACAATATTTAGATTACCTGTGTAAACATAATCCAGACACTGTAGTAAATAGCTAATTCAGGGTCAGATTAATGAATGCATTATCCAGCAATCTGTCGAAATTGACTTTGAAAAAATTCCTGAATTCAGACTCAGTGCTACTGGCCCTCACCAGTACCTCCAAAAGATTGGTCATATCCAAAATCTGTCCTGACATCTCGAAACTGGAACTGGAAAGTTATTCAGACATTCTCCCACAACAGACCAGATAGAGTTTTTTGAACAACGGGGAAATATGTGGGGCAGACTGGCGATTGAACTCGCACAGGGCTCTGTGCTGGTCCAAGCACAATTCAACATTTGTAAAAATTACCTGAACACGTGCGTGTTTTACAAGGTTATCTCTTCCAGTGTGCCACCTAAACTCTAAAATTCTGCACCTTGGACATGATCCTGAATGAAGGTACTACAAAGGTGATGGAGTTTGCAGCTCATGGCGTATTTCAATGAATCGCTCAGTAAACAAATCACTGTATATCAGCTCCACAACATCAGTATCTAAACAGAATTGTACAGCTACATTGATAGCCGACATAATAGCAGCCCAACGTCCTTGTGGGTGAATCGGCATAGAAATGTCTGTGTAAATATTTGCAGCATTGTCCTCACCATTACAAGCAATGTCGCTTCACTGAAGGTTTGGCATCCTTTGATAATATCCACTTTTCGATTGTCCTATTTGTGCAAAATACATCCATGTATTCAGAACTCTGATGGAATCAGTGGCCAAATCACAGTAAGGTGCTTTGGAAAGATAAGTAGCGTTACCACACCCAAGATCAAATTATTATTACATACAAGTACTTTAAAAATATACAGTTATTTCCCCTTGCATTCATACTGTGTGCTAATAATCAGACACAAACATTTTCATGGTATCAATATACTGTGTCTAAACATTGCATCGTCAGATATGTGTACATTTTCAATTGCTTCTGCCTAACTCACAGCTCAGTAATGTGGTCTGTGAATGTCAGTCTCTATGTAACGCTCCATATGTAGGTCATGCCTCCGAAAGACTGACAGATTGTTTCTAACAGCATATCACTTTAGCTGTTCACAGCAAGCAGAATACTTACTGGGCCTAACCAGCCTGTGCTCAGAGAACCCAAAACTCAGTGCACAGCACTGGCACGTTTGAACAATATTTTTCATTCTAATTTATTCATGAAGTATGGGACAGTATTTACTGCCCATTCCTCTTTCCCATTGAGAGGTTGGAGGTGAGCTGCCACATTGAACAGCTGCAGTCCATGTGCTGTAGGTAAACTTCCAATGCCATTCGGGAGGGAACTTGAAACAATGACACTGAACGAATATCAACATGTTTCAAAATCTAGATGGTGGGTGGCTTGGAATTAAACTTCAACATGTATTTCCAGTCTTTGTCATTCTTGTTGATCGTGGATTCAGATGTATTTCTTAAGGATCCTTGGTAAGTTTCGAAAGAACACCCTTTAGATGGCAGGCATGAGTGATCCTGAGCGTCCGTGAATGAGGGATGAAGCTGAATTCAGTCAGGAATTTGGTGGTGGCGCGGGGGGGGGGGGGGGGGGGGGGGTGGTGGGGGCGGCGGGGATTTCAGCACACACTCATTCAACGTGTGTCTTACATTTGATGGACAGGTTTTTGGGAAACTTGAGGAAAGTGATTTCTGCAAGAATCCGAGCCTCTGACATATTCTTGCAGCCAATGAATTTATATAGGTCTACAAGTGTGACGCTGGAAAACCACAACAGGTTAGGTAGCATTTGACGTGCAGGGGAAACGACGTTTCAGGCAAAAGCTCTTCATAGGAGGAGGTGATGAGTTTATATGGTCAGTCCGGTTCTGGTTAACGGTCATCCCCAGAATAATGATAAATGGACTTTCGGTGATGGTGATAACAGTGAATGTTAGAGGATGATGGTTAAATTCTGTACTGTCCGAGGTGATCTGAAACTTCCAAGGACACGCCCGTATGTATTACATGTCGGAGTAATTGCGAATACTGTCAAATCGTGAACATTGTCAAATCTTTGGCGAACACCACTCCCCCCACCTGTCTTGTGATTTTACAGTGGATTGACAGTCATTTGTGAAGCAACTGAAGATTGTTGGGCCAAGGACGGAGAACACTCTTATATGTCACTAATAGTGTCACTCTCTCTGAGCTTGGAAACTTGCTTCAAGTTCCACCTACTCCAGAAGTGTGTAACACAACGTCTGAACAGATTAATATCAAAATATATAACCTACGGAGCTGAGTGAGGACGTGCTTACCTCAGTCAGTTGTATGGCTGTTTTGTAGTGCAGCTTATTGCTAACAGTGTGGATTTAATTCCTGAGGTGACTGTAAATGAATCCTACTCAACTTCTCCCTTACTTGAAACATGATGACTGTCCGGTTAAATTACCCTCATTTATTTCTGTCGAACCAACGAGAAACCCATCAGTCCGTAGGAATATGATGCCTTATCCTTCCATCTCTGATCTACAGGCTTACCCAGAAATAATTTCCCCTGGGCAACTGCTGAAGAGGTGGGATGGCTGCTCTCCACCAATTCCAATCATATTCCTTTATACCAGGTGTAATTTTAAACAATGCAGTGGTTTATCTGATTCGAATTTGCTCCAGTTTTGCTCTTAATTCTGGTTACCGTACATTGTCAAATGAATTTGTGATGATCTTAGGTGCAGTCACTCTCGCCTCACCTCCACACTTCACCGGGTTTTGTTTTTAAATTTTGTTTTCCAATCTCAAATCAAGTCTTCAAAATCTTCGGGGATGAGTAGCCCTGGCATACCCCAAACTGAACTTCCGTGAGTAGGTTAGTGGTGAGAAGTTCTGCTTGATACCACTGTAGATCACATCATCCATCTCTTTATTAATGAAACCAATTAGACCAATGGGGGAGCCATTAATTTCTGATGTTTTATCTGTGTTTGTCCGGATAGTTTTCCACATTGCCAGTGCTATAGCCCAGAAGGAACAGCTTTAATGGAAGGTTATCAATGCCTAAGTATTTGCAATATTCAATCCCTCGACCCGCTTGTTGATCTTTCTGGATGTATCGTTACCTGATATGGCAAATGTACGGTTCAAGATCGAAGACGGTTACACAGAGTGGTGAACTCGGCCCAGATAATCATAACGCCCAGCCTTTCATCAATGAAATCAGCCTACCAGGCCCGCAGGGGAGATAAGGCCATAAGGATTCTCAGAGAAACACCCCACACTGGAAATGCTTTTCTACAACCTCTACCCATCAGGGAGAAGGTACAGAAACCTGAACACATTCAACAGACGGTTTCAAAACAGTTTCTATCCTCTGGTTGTTCGAATGCTGAATGGATTCACGATGTCTGAACTGTGCTTTGATTTTTGCCTCTGTTTACCTATTATTAACTTATCTATGCTATTTAATTTTGTGCTTTGCCTGGTACACGTGATAATAAATGCAATTCAATTGAATTCAATGCAATCTCAGACGAGATGAATCGAATTCCGTGAAAACTACCTACTGGAGGAGACGAAAATAGATCATCCCATTGGCACATCTGTCTGAACATCGCTGCGGGTGTTTCAGCCTTATCTTTTCTATTGTTGTGCTGGGTTCCTCCAACATTGAGGAAGGTGATATTTGTGGATCCACCTCCTCCACTGAGTTGCTTGATTGTTCACCACTATTCACACTGACTGCATGTAACAGGATTGCTGAGATTAGATCTGCAATGTCTCGATCACTTGCAGCTAAAACTATTTGGCGAGTAAGTGGTCCAGGTTACTAACTTCACCTCATAGTGTGGTGGACCTGGTGTTGCTCCAGGCAGGCCATCCTGTGTTCTTCATTGAGCAATGCTGCTGCCGAGCATCTCTTTGTGGTGGTTATGAAATGGCCGACCCAGTATATATCCTCCTACTTTATCAACATCTCAATTAATCCACCAAGCATTATCTAATATGTGTGTTTGTTGGGAGTGATGGGTGGTAACAATGATCGAATAGCTGAAGGAGAGGAGTCAACAGGAGATTTCTATGTCAGTGATCAATCTTACGCCATGAGGCTGAGGGAGGGGAGTCGGTAGGATGCTTCTATGTCTGTGTTTGATCTGACGCCATCAGGCTGAGAGAGGGGAGTCAGCAAGAGGTGTGTCTGTCAGTGTTTGATCTGACTCCATGAGGCTGAAGAAACCGAGTCAGCAGGAGGTTTCCCTGTCAGTGTTTAATCTGACACCAAGAGACCGAGGGAGAGGATTCAGCAGGAGGTTTCTGTGTTAGTGTTTAATCTGACACAATGAGGCTGAAGGAGGGGATTAAGCAGGAGGTTTCTGTGTCAACGTCTGATCTGATACAATTAGGCTGAGGGAGCGGGGAGGGTGAGCAGGATGTTTCCGTGTCAATGTTTGATCTGACACCATGAGGCTGAGTGAAGGGAGTCAGCAGGAGGTTTCTGCGTCAATGTTTTGTCTGACACCATGAGGCTTCATTGCGTTACGTTGTTGTTTGAACAGTCTCTAGGGCAGCTCTCCCAATTCTGGCAACGGGTCCCCGGATGATTTGAAGTAGGACATTGTTGGTTCCACAGGGTTTTTTACTTTGTTACTGTCAATCGAAGGGCTTGTCTTGTGCTGTATCACCGAGGTAAAAACAATGACTGCAGATGCTGGAAACCAGATTCTGGATTCGTGGTGCTGGAAGAGCACAGCAGTTCATGCAGCATCCAAGAAGCTTGGAAATCGACGTTTCGGGCAAAAGCCCTTCTCACACTGACTCAACGGTTGTTGTGTTTGGACCCCACAAGGTCTCACTCATTCAGTTCCAGTTCCTCACAGTGCCTTTTCTATTGTACAGATTTTGACAAAGTGTTATCTATTAAGTCACTGTGCAAATCTGTGATTCAGCTGTCCATCAGTATCTCGGTATCTTTCCCTGTCATCAACTTCAGCTGCTCCAACCATCTCTATCGCAGTAACCTTCTGCTTCTCCACAATGTTCAGAAGCTACAACAGCCCTATTTCTCACTGGACATTCGTCCAACATCTGCAACTTACCTATTACTCTAACCCCCTCCCAGGCGCGACATCCTTTGTCGTCTCTCTAAGCTTCTCCAGCTCCTTCGCTGCTGTATAATTATAATTTTCTGCTGAAACTTGACGACTCCCTATTTTTCTAACCACCTCAGCACGTACATCCCTCTTGATTTCTCTAACCTCCTCCAAACCCAGCACTCTTCCCTGTCTCTAGACCTCTTCCAAGAGCTAGACACCTCCCTTTCTCCCTAACCACGTCCAGCCCCTACAACCGTCCCTATCTCTCTGACCACATCCAGCCACACAAGCCTCCCTATCTCTCTAATCTCCTCCAGAACGCAAAGCCATTTCATTTCTCGAACCAGTTCCAAACACTGCATTCCTCCCAATCTCTCGAATCACTTCCAGCCACGATACCCCTTCCTTTTTCACGAACCATCTCCAGCTCCCACACCCCTCCTTATCTATAACCACCTCCATACCTATCTCTCTAAGTACCTCCAGTTTCCAAACCCGTGCCGACATTGAACCACATCCCGCCCCTACACACTCCCTACCTCACTTATCACTTCCATTCCAACATAATTACATCTCACTCTAACCTCCTTCAGCACCCATACCCCACGTCGTCTGTCAACTCCTCCATACCCTACGTCCCTCCCTATCTTTCTAACCTCTTCCATACCCTACAACCCTCCCCATCTCTCGAAAAACCTCCGATCACTACAACCCTTCCTATCTCTCTACCCACCTCCAGCTCCCACACCAATCCCTAACACTCGAATAATCTGCACCTCCCAAAACCCTTCCCTATTTCTCAAAACACTTGCACCCCGTGTACCCCAAATCAGTCGAACCACTTCCAACTCCTACACAAGTCCTTATCTCTCTAACCTCTTCCCATGTGCTACAGCCCTCCATATCTCTCTAACCTGAGCGCTGCAACCCTCCCCATACCGTGGGAAAGAATTCAGAAAAAAACAGTAGCCTTTTCGAGTTTGCACATGCCTCGCTATCTCTGTAACATAGAGTCATCTTCAGCTTTGCTTTCCTATTTCTGTAACTTGCCCCAGACTAGAAAACTACGAATATCTACTGCAGATTTTACTCATACTTGTTTCTGTAAATTCCTCCAACATCTACTCAGCTCCAAACTGCTGTTTCCACCTTCTTCCACGTCCCGTCCCTCGCCCAATGAATTCCTACAGCATCTATTCCACTTTGTATATCCTCCAGAGCCTGACTCCATCCCTATCCTTGTAACACTCTCCAGACCCGACACCAAATCCTTGTCACTGTAAACCGCTTCAGCACCAACACACACTCCCATTCCTGGAACATTCTCCTGCACCTCGACTCCTCCCATTTTTGTCACATTCTACATCGCCTCTACCACTCCGTCTCCCTATGACATTCTCCATAACCTACACCCCTCACTACACTATAACAATCTCCAGCACCTAAGCCCTCCCTAACCATATTACACTCTCCAGGACCTGCACTCCTCCCAATCTCTGTATCATTCTCCAAGCCCTACACCTCTCTCTATCACTGTAACATTCTCCAGCACTAACACTCACCCAAATCCCTGAAACTTTCTCCAGCACCAACACTCACTCCCTTCCCTGTAACATTTTCCATAACCTACACCCACTCCCTCGCAATGTAACATTCTACAGCAACTTCACCCCTCCCTATCAACGCAACATTGTCCAGCACTGACACCCCAAGTGATCTCTGTGACATCTTCCAGCACCTACGCTCACTTCCCATCCCTGTAATATTGTTCCGCCCCTACACCCCACCCAATCTCTCTGCGCACCTCCAGCCTGCACACCACTCCTATCTCTCAAGCTACCTCCAGCTCTCATACCCTTCCCTGTCTCTCGAAACAACTCCATCCCATATACTCCCTATCAGTCGAACCAATTCCAGCTTTCTACACAAGTTCTCTCCTCTCTATTCTGAGCTATTGCGCCCCTCCCCATACCCTGTGAAAGAATTAAGAAAAAAATCAGTAGACTGTTGGAATATGCATGTGTCTTGCTATCTCTGTAACATCTTCTCTCTTGCTTTCTTATTTCTCTCACATCCCCCAGACTATAAAACCATGATTATCTCCTACAGATTTCACTCATCCTTATTTCTGTAACTTTCTCCAGCATCTACACAGCTCCAAAATTCTGTTACCAACACCTTCTCGCCCCGTTCTGCTCCCAGTAAACTCCTCCAGCTTCTATTCCCCTTTGTATATCCTCCAGCCTCTGAGTCCATCACTGTCTCTGAAACATTCTCCAGCACCTGAACCCCACCATATCCTTGTAACAATCTCTAGACCCGGCACCCACTCCGTGTCACTGTAAAACGCTTCAGCATCACACATGAATCCTATCCCTGTAACATTCTCCATCACCGACACCCATCAATAACCTGCAGCAATCTCCAGCACCTACAACCCTCCCTATCCATGTAACGTTCTCCAGGATCCGCACCCGTCCTTTTCCCTGTAACATTCTCCAAGCCCTACACCACTACCTATCACTTTAACAGTCTCCAGAACAAACACCCACCTCAATCCCTGAAACATTCTCCTGTACTGTCACACCCTCCCGTCCCAATAACATTCTCCAGCACCGAGAGCCAATTCCTATTCCTGTAACATTCTCCAGCAACATCACCCCTCCCTATCGCTGCAACATTTTTCGGCACCTGCACCCCAAGCGATCTCTGCAACTTCTTCCAGAAACCGCACTCAATCCCTACACCCCTCTATATCGCTGTAACATTCACCAGCACCTATACTCCTCCCATCACAGTGAGTTTCTCCAACACCGACACACGTCCTGTCCCTGGAACATTCTCCTGCTTCTACTCTACTCCCTGTCCATGTGATGTTCTCAAACACCTGCACTCCCCTCTATTCTCATAATGTTCCCCAGCACCGTCACTCCTTCTTAACCCTGAAAAACTCGTCATCACATACAGCCCTCCCAATCCCTGCAACATGCTCCAAAATATTTCCCCACATTCTCCCTGTAACTTGTCCAGCGCCTACCCCCCCTCACTGTCTCTGCAACATTCTCCAGCACCTACAACGCTACCCATCCTTGTTGCATTGCCTGACATCTGCACTCTCTCCCAATCCCATTAATATTCCACAGGACCCACACAAGTTCATATCCCTGTAACATTCTCCAGCACTTAAACCCATCCCTGACCCTGCACCACCCTCCAGCCCCTACACCCCTCCCTATCCTTGTATCTTTCTCAAGCACCTACACTCCTTCCTATCCCTGTGACAATCTCTGGAACCTGCACTCACTTCCCAACCCTTTAACATTCTGTCGCACCTACACCCCTCACTGCCCATGCAAAATTCTCCAGAACATTCACTCCCTATCACTGTAACATTGTTTAAATCCCTTTCCCAACCCTTTCCTTGTAACGTTCTCCATCACTTGCACCCCTCACTGTTCATGTAATATTCTCCAGCACATATACACATTCCCTGTGCTTTTAAAATTCTCCAGCATTTACACCCCCCATCCCTGCAACATCATTCATCAGCTACATCTCTCCAAATAGCTGCAACATTCTCTATCACATACAGCCATCCCTATCACTGTGACATTCTCCAGCACCTACAACTTTCCCTATCGCTGTAACATGTTCTGCCACATTCACCCATCTCTATCCCTGTAACATTTGCTCGCCCATGCACCACTCCTTTTCATTGTAATATTCTCCAACACCGACCCCACTCCCTATATCTGCAACTTTAACAGCACCTAAACACATCCCTTTCCCTGACACATTCTCAAGCCCGGTACCGCTCCCTATCACTATAACAATCTCCAGCACCGACAGAGTGACCCTGTCATAGTCTTCAGCACCTACATCCCTCCCTATCCCTGAAGCATTCTCTGTCCCTTACACACCTCCATACCTTTGTAACACTCGGCATCCACTCCACATTTCACGATCCGTATAACATCCTCCAGAACCTACCACCCTCGCTATCCATGTGACATTCTCCAGCATCTTCACCCCTCCCAACCCCTGTAACATCGCCCAGCCCCTACAGCTCTCTCACTATCACTGTAACATTCACCAACACGGGCACTCACCCACATCCCTGTAACATTCCCCAGCAGCTACATTCACTCCCTATCACGATAACATTCTCCAGCACCTAGACTTCTCGCTATCTGCTGAACATATTTCAGCACCTACGCCCAATCCCTATCCCTTTAATATTCTCGCGCACCTATTCCTTCTTTATCCCTGTAGCATTCTCCATCACCGACGCCCCTCTTTATCACAGTGAGCTTCTCCAGCATCTACACACGTCCCACACCATGTAACATTTTCCAGCAGTTAAACCAATCCCTGTACTGTACCATTCTCCAGCCTCTACACCACGCCCTAACCATGTGCCATTCTCCAGCTTCTACACTCCTCCATCTCCCTGTAACACCCTCCAGCACCGAAACACATCCCTGTCCTGGCAACAGTCTTCAGCCCCTACACCAATCCCTATCCCTGTAACATTCTCCAGCATTTACAATTGTCATTATCTTTGGATAATTTTGCATCACCTTCCCCCAAACCCTATCCCCGTAACATTTTCCAGCACTTACACTCCTCACTATCCCTGTAACATTCTCCAGCAAGCACACCCACTCGCTGTCACTGTAACATTCTCCAGCCCATTACACACTCCCTATCCCAGTTATTTTCTCCAGGCCCGACGACCCTCGCTATCCCTGGAACATTCTCCATCACCTAATCCCTCCTTATCTCTGTAACATTCTCCATCATCTACACCCACTGTCTCATTCTCCAGTGCCATAATCCCTCCCCAACCATGTGACATTCTCCAGCAATATCACCCGTCCTTCTCGCTGTATATGCTCCGCAACCTTGAACCCTCCCTATCCCTACAACACTGTCCCGCACCTACAGTCCTCCCTATCCCTGGAAATTCTCCAGCACCTACACACGTCCCGATCCGTGTAACATTCTACAGCACTTAACTCCATCCCTGTCCCTGTGACATTCTCCAGCACGTACACTCCTCCATCTCCTTGCAACATCCTCAAGGTCTTAAACCCATCCCTGTCTCTGTAACATTCTCCCATATCTTCACCCCTACCATTCCCTGCAGCATTGCCCGGTACCTACAAGCAATTCTTGTCCCATTACAATTCTCCAGCACATGCACACATTCCAATCCTTGCAAAATTCTCCAGCAGCTACACACGTCCCTGTCCCTGTAACATTCTCCAGCCCCTACACACCTCCCTAAGAATATGACATTCTCCAAGACCTACATTCCTCCCTATCCCTGGAATATTCTCCAGCACCTAAACCCTTCCCTGTCCCTGGCACGTTCTACATACCCAGCACCAATCCCGATCACTGCAATATCCTCCAGCACCTATACTTACGCTCTATCCCTGACGTATTCTCCAGCACCATCAGCAACTTCCTGTCCCAGTAATTCTCTCCAGCTGCTACAGTCACTCCTTATCCTTGTAACATTCTCCAAAACCTTCAGCCCCCTCCCAATCCCTTAGCATTGTCCAGCACGTACACCAACTCCCTATCCGTTTAAGATTCTGCAGCACCTACAGCCCTCCCTGTGTCATCTTCAAGCACCTACACTCAATCGTATCCCTGTAATAGCCTCGAGCGCCTACACCCCTCCCAATACCAGTAACATTCTCCAGCACCTACACCCCTCCAAATCCCTGTAACATTCACCAGCCCCTGCACCACTCCCTACCTCTGTCACCCTCTCCAGCACCTACACTCACACCCTCACTGAAACTTTCTCCAGCACCTGCACACACTTCCCGTCCCTGTAGCATTCTCCACCACCGACACCCACTCCCTATCGCTGTAATATATTCCAGTACCGACATTCCTCGCTTTCTCTGTATCATCTTCGGGAACATACATCCACTCCCTAAGCCTATAATGTTCTCCAGCACTATCTCCCCTCCCTATCCCTGTGACATTCTCCCGCACCTACACCACTCCCTGTACCTGTAACATTCTCCATTACCTCCACACCATCCTATCACTTTCGCATTTTCAGCATTTGTACCTCGCCCCATCCATGTGACATTCTGCATCACCTATGCCCCTCCTTATCCCTGTAACATGCTCTGCCATCTTCACCCCTCCCTGTCGCTGAAACATTCTCCAGCATTTACGGCCCTCTCTATTACTTATACATTTTCCAGCAGCTATAACCCTCCCTATCCCTGTAACATATTCCAGCACTTACACCACTCCCTAACACTGTAACGTTCTCTAGCACCTACATCCACTGCCTGTCTCTGTAACATTCTCCAGCACATACAGACAAGCCCTACTCTGTAACATTGTACAGCAAATTCAACCCACCCCCCTCTCTGCCGAATTTTCTACCACATACAGCCACGCCCTATCACTATAAAATTCTCCAATACCTGCACTCCTCACCATTCTTCAAATTTCTCCAGTCCCTACACCACTGCCTATCCCTGTAACATTCTCCATCACCTTAATTCTTCCTATCCCCGTAATATTCTCCCGCACCGACACATCTCCTTATCCCTGGAAATTTTCAATCACCTTCGCCCCTCGCTATCCATGCAACATTGTCCAAAAGCCTTTCCCAGCACTTTGCTTGAAACATTTTCAAACACCTTCACCATTGACTTTCTCTGCAACATTCTGCAGCACCTACACCCACTCTCTATCCTCGTAAAATTCTCCAGCACTCACACCACATTTTCCCTGTTACATCTTCCATCACCGACGCACTCCTTATCACTGTAACATTCTCCAACCCCTACACCTGTCCCGATCACTGTAAAATTCCCCAGCACCTAAAACCATCCCCAATCCTTGAATCATTCTCCAGCACCTACAACCGCTACCTGGCCCCGAAACATTCACCAGCACCTACACCCCTACCCATACCCGTAGAACTGTCTGGCACGTTTCCCCACTCCCTATCAGTGCACCATTCTCCAGCACCTACACCTAACCCCATACCCGTCGAATTGTTTGACATGTTTCCACACTCCCTATCGGTTTACCATTCTCTAGCGCCTACATCCCTCGTTACCTCTAAAATACCTTCCAGCACCTAAGCCCAATTCCTTTGCCTGGAACATTCTCGAGCACTGACAGTCTTCTCTGTACGTGTTACATTCTCCAGTATGTTCACGCCTCCCTATCCCTGCAACAGTCTCCAGCACCTACTGCCCTCCCTTTCCCTGTGCATTTCTCCAGCACCGACACACGTCCCGATCGCTGTAACATTCTCCAGCACGTAAACCTATCCTTGCCCCTTTAACTTTCTCCAGCCGCAGGACAATTCCCTGCACTGCGATATTCCCCAGCACATGCAATCCTGCATAACTCTGTAACATTCTCCATCCCTTACACCGCACTATCATTGTAACATTCGCCAGCGCCTTCACCTCTCCTTATCTCTGATTCACTCTCGATCACCTACTCCCCTCCCTATCCCTGTAACATTCTCCGAAATCCTTTCCCAACCCTTTCATTGTACCATTCACTAGAACCTACACCCTTCGATAGCTCTTTTACATTCTCCAGCACCCACACTCATTCTCTATCCCCGTATCATTCTCCCGCACCAACATCCCTCACTAACACAGTAACATTCTCCAACCGTATCCCTGTTACATTCTCCAGCACCCACACTCATTCTCTATCCCCGTATCATTCTCCCGCACCAACATCCATCACTAACACAGTAACATTCTCCAACCGTATCCCTGTTACATTCTCCAGCACCCACACTCATTCTCTATCCCCGTATCATTCTCCCGCACCAACATCCATCACTAACACAGTAACATTCTCCAACCGTATCCCTGTTACATTCTCCAACACCCACACTCATTCTCTAACCCGGTATCATTCTCCCGCACCAACATCCATCACTAACACAGTAACATTCTCCAACCGTATCCCTGTTACATTCTCCATCACTTACAAACCTCCCTATCACTCTCATATTCTCCAGCATCCACACCCTCCTCATCTATGAAACTTTCTCTGCACATCGCCCCTCTCTATCCCTGTCACAATATCCGCCACCTTCACCACTCCCGATCACTATGACATTCTCCAGCACTTACACCCTTCCCGATCTGTGTAACATTCTCCAGCATCTAATGCCCTCCCCATGCTTCGATCATTCTCAAGCACGTACACCCTTCCTAATCCTTGTGACAATCTCTGTAACTTACAATCACTTCCCAAACCTTTAACATTCTCTACCACCTATACCTACTCCCTATCGATTTAACATTCTCCTGAACCGACACCTCTCCCAATCCCTGTAACATCCTTTAGCACATACATCCAATCCATATCCTTGTAACATTCTCCAGCACCTGCACCCACTCTCTATCCCCGTTACACTCTACAGCACCTACACCTCTCACTATTCCTGCAACATCCTACAAACACTCCCTTTCACTGTAACATTGTCCCGCACCGATGCACTTCCTTATCTGTGTCGCATTCACCAGCAACGTACTCACTACGTTTTTCTTCTCCTCCAACATCTGCACCTCTTCCTATCCCTGTTACCTGCTCCAGCACATACATGTGTCTTTGTTCTCTGTAACCACCACCAATCCTTCTTATTTATGTAACTTCCTCCAGACCTCACACTGATCTCACATTGTGAACGTCTTAGAAAAGGTATAACCCCACTGATTACTGTAACCTGCTGCAGATCCTGCACACCTCGTTGTGTCTGCGTTATCCACCCCGTAATTCCGTCCACTCTGCCTGTATGACCAATTTCTGCCACAACACCCTTCCTCATATCTGTAACCTCGACCAGATATTCCAAACCTCCTTATCTCAGTAACATCCTCCATTCTATTCACCCCTCTCTATCCCTCTAAAATGCTCCAACACTTGCATTTACATCTCTGGTCTGTCTGCCCTCCTCCAGTTCTCCCATGTTTTCAATATTTGTGGACCGGTTCCAGCCCTGACAATTCCCGCGTCTCTCTAACTTTGTTCAGTATTTGCATTCCTTCCTTTTTACTTTAGCCTCGTTCTCCACCCCGATAGCCTCCCCTATCTTTCTAACATCATCCTGCCACTGCATCACTCTCTAATCTGTAACTACCTCTATCATGTGCACCCCTCCGTATCTCTGTACTTCCTCTCGCATCTTTATTCTGCCCTATGTTGTTAACCTTCTCCAGCATCGACACCCATGCCAATCACTGCAACCTTCTCCAGGACCTGACGCCTCAAAAAATCTCTAATCCTTCCTGCAACCAACCCATTCGTTCCGACCTTAATAAACCACATCGAATTCCGACAGTCGTTTTCATCTCTGTAACTTTATCTAACCTCTACATGCCTCCCTATATGTCTGGCGCCCTCTCCCAGCTATATGCATTCGTATGTCTATAACCTCCAACAACACTTACGTCTTTCCTCATCGAAACAACCACATCCATCCACAATCGCCGTCCCCATGTCCATAACCTTCTGTCGCAAAACCACCCTTCTCAATCCGTATAAACTCCTCCAGCTGCTCTACCTCACATGACTTCTTGAAATCCCATCCACCGTCGATGTTCATCTTGATCTCTGTAACGTCCTGCTGCCTCTACATACGTTCCAATATCTCTCACATCCTACAACACTCATTCATATCTGCATAGCCTACATCAGCGCTTCCAGTCCTCCCAGTCTCAGGAATCTGTGGAGATTGTGCATTCTCATCGTGTCTGCGCATGTTTTCTCTGGGTGCTCACAATCCAAAAATGAGCAGGTTAGGTGGATTGACCATGCCAATTTACTCATAGTATTAGGTGCATGAGACAGCGGTAGTGCAATGAGTTTGGGTGTGTCACATTTTGGAAGGTAGTGTGTACTTTTTTTAGATTAGATTAGATTACAGGCCCAACAAGTCCACACTGACCCGCCACCCACCCATGCCCCTACATTTACGCCTTACCTAACACTACGGGCAATTTAGTATGGCCAATTCATTTGACCTACACATCTTTGGACTGTGGGAGTAAATTGAAGCACCCGGAGGAAACCCACCCAGACACGGGGAGAACGTGCAAACTCCACACAGTCAGTCGACTGAGGCGGAATTGAACCCGGGTCTCCTGCGCTGTGAGGCAGCAGTGCTAACCACTATGCCACTGTGCCACCGTGCCGCCCTTGTTGGGCCAAAGAGCCTGTTTCCATAGTATAAGCAATCTTAGCTTGTCTTACCTATTCCATCTCTGTAATCTCCTCCAGACACGACATTGATCACTATCTCTTTCGCCTCCCCCAGCGCTATACCGCTTCCTGTATCTGTGGCCTCCTGCAGCTAATACGCCCGTCACTATCTCTGTCACCTACTCCAGCCCCTACGCCCCTCCTTATCTCTGTAACCTCCTCAAGCACTATACCTCTCCCATACTCAACAATCTCCTCCAGCAGGTACTACAGATGCTGGAGATTATGTCAAAATTACTGTGGTAGTGGAAAAGCAGAACATGTCAGAGGAGGACATGTCACCATCAGAGGAGCAGGCAAATCAATGTTTTGGCTTCATTACTGATGATGGTAATTTTGCCCGAAACGTCGAATTTCCTGTTGGTCGGATGCTGCCTGACCTGCTGTGATTTTGTAGCACCACAGTAATTATGTCTCTAACCTCTCCATCATTACACCCCTCTCTATCTCTGTCACCTCATCCAGTTACTACACTTTTCCTCATCTCTTTAACCTCTGTCAGCTAATCTAATCCTCCCTACCTCTGTAACCTGCACAAGCTATTCCTGCCTTATATACCACTGGGATGTTCTCCAAATCCCACACTTCTCCCAATCTCTGAACTACTCCAGACAGTACTCACATTCATATTTGTCTACGCCTCCATTATCTACAGTCTTTATTATCTCAGTAATCATCCCCAGGCGCTACTCCCGTCCTCATCTCTGTAATCTCCTCCAGCATCTGCATTACTCCCTATTCCTGAAACCTCTTCCAGGTCCTACAGACTTCCCCTAGTTTGTAGCATTCTGTAGCCCAGACACACTTGTCTATTTCTGTATCACCTCCATGCTCTGGATCCCCCCTTAACTCTGTCGCGCCCATTCACCTATTATACCAGTTCCTTTCTCTGTAGCCACCACAAATATCTACGTCCCACTCTATCTCTGTAACATCCAACCTCTAAACTACCCCCTATTTCCCTATGTATAAGTCCCTACATTACCCCTGATCTCTGTACCCTCCTGCAGATCCCTACATCCCTCCCTTCTCTGTAATCTCCTCAAACAGGCACATCCCTCCATATGTCTGTAGCTTCCTTAAATCTCCACACATATCCCCATTACTAGACTCTCTCCTGTTTCTGTAATCTCCTCCAGCCCTGATGCCCCTCCATATCTCTGGAGTTTCTGCTGCTCTGACAACTTTCCTTCTCACTTGAACCTCCACCAGCTATTCCAGTCCTCTCTGTCGCTGTAACCTCCTGCAGTAGGTATCACTCTATATCTCTATGAACCCCTCCAGCCCCTCCGTTCCTCTTTACCTCTATAAGGCGGGATTAACTCTCCTATTCTGTCCAACTTCCTTCCAATTTCTGAAGCATCCTCGAGCCTCTTCACACCTCTTCATCTCCTCAACCTTTGGCAGTAATGAGAGCCGTCCCTGTTGTTGTAACCTCTCACAGATTCTCCTTCCAATACTGTCGCTCAAACCGCATTCAGCCTTAACGGCCTTCTTTAACTGTGTATTTTTCAGCAGCTCCGTAGCCCACTCCTCCTTTTCGCTGTAACCTCCTCGAAGATCTCCGCCTCTCTTATCTATGTAGCATCCTCCAACAGCTTCGCCCATCCATTTAATTACGGACTCCACCAGCACATAAAACCCTCCATATTTCTGGAAGCAAATCCAGCACCTACGCTCCTCCCTATTGCAATAAAATTCTCAAGCCACGTCATTTCTCCCCATTTCATTAAACAACTTCACTTCTATTGTCTACCAGATCATCACCACTCCATATTTCTGTCATGTTCTCCAGTTACTATACTCCTTCCTATTTCTGTACACTTCCCCAGCTCTGACACTCCTCAGTACCTCAATCATTACCTCCAGAGTATTTCCTTCCCTATCTAAGTAACCTCCTCCAGCATCTGTATCACTCCAATTCATGTACTCTCCTCCACCACCTGCATTACCCACGATCTTTGCATTTTCTACTGGCACCTATATCCTCCCTATTGGTAAAATGTCCTCCAGCCTGTGTCCTACGTTCTCAAGATACTGACCGAGTGAAACAACAGCTGCCATTTCACCAGCGGTAGTGGAGAGAATGTCTTTCTGGAGCAACCAGGAAAGTAAGTTGGAATATATGAAGAATCGTTTGACTTAAACAAAATTAGGAATGGCAAGAAATTACTCAGTAAGGTGTTGTAGATCCAACAGGGACAAATGCTATAAGATGCATTGTTTCATTAAATGGTTACACGTTGCTGAACGGCACTAACATCGCAAATGTAAAACAAGGAAAATTCTAGTGCAATTCAGAAGCCACCTTCATTTGCCTCGATGGAGCTGTATTCTCAGAATGCATATCATCAGGACATAATTCAGGAGAATATCCTACTGGCTGCGGCCGAGCATCAACAGTTCCCCCCACCACCACCACCACTGCCACCACAAGTCTAATCAAACTTTGCAGTGCCGGGAATGAGTGCAGACTACTGGCAGGCCAATATCCTCACCTGATCCTACCCACCCCATTATAAGGCAGAATAGCCTCCAGTTTTAAATGTGTCCCCTGCATATAGCATCTGGGTCGCTAACCGCATTCACTGTATCTAATAAAATTTTTAATTTCACCTATCTTGCCACATGTGTGCCCGGATCCTGGTCGATGATATAGCTGACCTGAAACCTTTATCCCACCTGAGGTTCAAAACATGATTAATGAGGCTCCTGACCCATTGAGGAAGCCTGCACCTTCAATAACTGACTTGTCCATACCGGCTAAATTTAGAGACACGGGTATATTCTTCTTCTGCTCAAAGTTGCATATTGCAATACAATGGTGGCTTCTAAGGATTCTTGTCTCAGTCCAGGACATGGAAAATGTGTATTGGATAGAGGAACCCAAAAAGGAAGAGTGGGGTCAGGGAAATATGCCAGAAAGGGTGGCCGGAAATCAAGCTGTGCAGGCCACATAAAATGGCGTTAGCCAGCATCGTGTTTTTGGGGCGATCACTCGATGCCTTCATAAGAAAGGGAAATGCCTTCCTGATTCCGTCCCCTATATTACGGACCCATTCAGCTTAACAACATAGAACATAGAACAGTATAGCACAAAAAAAACCTTTGATGTAGTGCTGGCATTCAGTTCTACTCAAAAAACCAGATGAACCTACTTATCCTTTATTATACTAAATTCCACGTGCCTATCCAACAGTAGCTTAAATGTACCTAGCCTCTCTAATTCTACAACCACTGCTGACAATGTATCCCCAAGTCTCTGGCTTTCCACTCTGTCCATGCCTCTCCTCATCTTTTACACCTCTATCAATTCACCTTTCATCCTTTTTCGCTCCAATGAGAAAAGGCTAAACTCACTCAATCTTTATTGGTGAGACATGCCCTCCCGTCCAGGCAGTATCCTGGTAAATCTTGCTTGCAACCTCTCTAAAACTTCGACTCTTTCCTACTAGGAGGCAAACAGAACTGGGCACAATATTTCAGGTGTTGTCTAACTCGGATTCGAAAGAGTTTCCGCATAACCTCGTGGACCTAGAAGCCAATTCCACCATTCATGAAAGCCAACATAGCCATTGACATGAAGGTGGTAAACCGGATTCAATTGATATCAATGGGCACAATTCTCACTGGTTCGGGAGATATACAGAAGATCGACAAAATGTCAAGGTTACCGAAGGTCAGTAATCTCAGATCCAGAACATGTGTTCCTCAGGATAGTGACCAAGACTAAATTACCGTCAGCTGCTCTATCAGAACGTCATGAGTAGGGACGTTGCTGATGACTGCCCAATATTCATCATCAATGTACCTAGGTACAGAGAAGTCCATTTTAAAATGTAACAAGACCTGTACGATGTCTCGGCTAGGCTGACAATTGGCACGGCAAACATTGGACTGCAGATGATGGAGATAAAATTCCAGAGTGTGTACTGGGAAACCACAACAGGCCAGACAGCATCCGAGGAGCAGGAAAATCAACGTATCAGACTTAAACCCTACATCAGGAAGGGATTTTGCCCAAAACATCGATTTTCCTGATCCTTTTGGTGCCTGGCCTGCTGTCATTTCCAGCACCACACCCTCCGCTGACAAGTTGCAAGTCACTTCCACTTCATGCACATGCCAAGTTATGACCCCTAGCATTAAGAGACAATCTATCAATTTCCTCTACTCATTCAATGTTGGTACAATCAATGAGTCCCCATTATGAACATCCTGGGATTTATCTTTGACAAAGAAATCAGCTGGACTCACAATGTAAACATATTAGCTGCAGGAAGAGGTCAGAGACTGGGAACACTGTGGCGAATAACTCAGGTCTTAACTCCCCAAAACCTCCGCAATAATCTCAATGGTACAGGTCATGATTGTGATGGACTACTGCTCAGTTGTCTGGATGAGTGAAGCTGCAACAACACTTAGGTTTTGCGATGTCCAGGACAAAGCAGAGCATGAATGGCATTATATTCCGAACTATCCAGTCGCACGAACGCCCACGCTCAGGAGCAGCAGTTTGTACTTTATATAATATATTTTGACGAAATTCAGCAAATTTCCCTCAGATTGCACTGTCAAAATTCATGACCAATTTGCCTTACAAGGAAAAGGGCAGTGGGTTCAGAGGGAAACAATCAACTGTAAAGTCTTCTCCAAGCCACTCACATCCTGACTGAGAACAAAAAAAGGAAGTACATCACAAGAACAGGCCCTCAGCCCTCCAAGCATTTGCCGAAAATTATGCCCTAATTAAACTAAAACACAAGCCTTCTGCCTTTGTTCAGTCTGTATCCCTCTATTCCTTCCCTCTTCAAGTAATGATCCAAATGGCTCTGACGTGATTGTTTTCATCACCTCATGTGGCATCGCATTGCAGGCTCCTACCCACCGTGCTGTAAGTTCATCCCTCGCACATCTCCAGTAGTGAACACTGATGCAGCGTTTTCATTAAACAGCTTTCCAATTTCTGTGGCTCCATGCATAATTTCAACTCTACACCATTTAATTTCGAGTGTGCCTACTCTTTCCCTTGCCACACACTTTCTTCTCATGTATGCATGAAAGGTCCCGGGACTCTCCTTGACCCTGTTTGACAAAGACATTTCATGGCTGCTTTTAGGATTCCTTATTCCACGTTTAACCTCCTTACTAATTTTCTCTGAACTTCGAAAGTGCTTCGTCAGTTTGTACCTCCCTAGATGTATTGTACGCTTCCTTTTTTTCCCTTTTGATTGAGCTTACAATTCCCCTTGTAATCCACGATTCGCGACTCTTGTCAGGCCGAACCTTCAAATTCTTTATTGTTGTGTAGTTTAATCAAGGCCTCTCAACTTCCAGACGCAGATTTGCCCACTTATAACCGTCCAATCCACATTCACCAGTTCTTTTGTAATTAAATGTAATTGGTCCTTTCTTAATTAAGCGCTCTCATCAGATGGCCCCTTTTTTCCTTGTACATGACTACTCGAAATCTTATGAAGTTAAGTCCAAAGTGCTTTCCTACTGAAACATTGATCTCCTTTTCTGGCTCATTCATTAGTATGTCCTCGTCTCTGGTTGGATTGTCAATGTACTGTCTCAAAAGCAATCCTCCTTGACACATCAAATAATTTGCTCTCCATCTGATACCCTGGATCGAAGTGAGTCCCAATCAATAATAAAAAGGTTGACGTCATAAGTCACAACGACCCTGCTTTCTCCAAACGTTTTCAGTATCTCACTACATACTTGCTCCTCTGTCTCCTCCAGTCCCTCCGAGCCCAGCGACGTCTCTCTGCCGATTCGTATTGTAGCTTATCCCTATCTCAGTCTCACATTAGTCCCGACTCCCTGCATTGACTGGCTCGTTGTTCCGCTTCAGATCAAATGCTACACTGAGCTGTATTCTCCAGAAGATCTCCACTAAATGTATTTGGACTAATATTGTTGTTCTGTCACTGTTGCTGGGCCTAAACATTCCCTGATATCATTGTAGGTGAATTAAG
This sequence comes from Chiloscyllium punctatum, assembly GCF_047496795.1. Taxonomy (NCBI): domain Eukaryota; kingdom Metazoa; phylum Chordata; class Chondrichthyes; order Orectolobiformes; family Hemiscylliidae; genus Chiloscyllium; species Chiloscyllium punctatum. Next base: position 45,044,490 of record NC_092789.1, read on the forward strand.
GCAAACCTGCAGCCGTTCAAGAAGAATGCTCACCACCATGTTCTTAGGGAAAGTACGGGTCGACAATGAATGCTGTCCAAACTATAAAGCACGCGTCCCACAACCACACCTAAAAATAGAATTGCATGTCATGATCAAGTTCAAGGATCCAATGTCAGAGGGTAATAGAGTAGTCAAGGAGAATGATGGCCGATATTTCAAAGAGAGTGGTGTGCAAAATTAAGTTGAGCACACTATATAAGGTACTATTCATACCATTGCGGAAATTTTCCAAACAGTTTTTTTTAATCTCTATGATAAAGAAAGATATACATATTTGTTGAACCAGAATTTATTACTCATTCCTACTTTCCATCTGTCCGTTGCCTACGCATCCAATATATATTAAACTATGTCAGCTCTCGTCAATGATTCAGAATCGGTCATCTTTCAAAAAACATAACGAGCACTCTCCCAATACACGAGAATAGAAGACCTTGGATGGTGGGATTGGCTTTGCTTTTGTAGGTGGTTGTGGTGGGAAGGTTTGCATTTTTAATCTGTCCAAAGCATTAATAGAAAAGTAACTATTGCTGGACGCTGGAAATCTGAAATAACGCCGGCAAAATGTCCCAATAGAGAATTCTACACTGGAATTTTTACTGATTTCTTTCCTTCCTCATGTGACGCTATTCGACTTGACGTGTATTCCCTCAGTTTCTGGTGTAGCTTTGAGCGGAAAACTGTTGTTAGATCATCTTAAAGTTTCAGTGCACATCTCGGGTCACCACATTCCTATTGCCTTTCCCACTGTCAGGATTCCTCATGTTAATCTTTCCACCACATATAATGTATCCAAACCATTCCATACTGATCATTTCTTACTCCGTGTCTCTCGATTACTTTCTCCATTTAGAAGAAAGGTAAAGATAGACGTAGGTACAGTAAGATCCAGTTTTTAGCTACATATATGTTTGCAATGATTGAATGGCATTTCCAGCAGGAGATTTCTTATTTTTATAACCGAATAGCCTACTTTGAAGTGAGTGTTTGATTCAGGTTGTATGCTGCACGCCTGGAATTTAGAACTTGGTTCAATAGAGAATCATGGAACGAGATTTGAAATCAATTCATTTGATTTTCTGCTTGTTCAGATTACTCTAATTTAATAGATTGACACTCAGACAGATTAATAATATCACGGGAGCAGTTGCTCAATATAAAATTGGTTTGCATTGAAGATATGAACACTGAGGTGCAGGAAAAACACAGCAGGCCAGGCTGCATCAGAGTAGCAGGAGAATCGAAGTTTCTGGCATAAACCCTTTTTCAGGCTCATTCCTGAAGAAGGGCTTATGCCCGAAATGTCGATTCTCCTGCTCCTCGGTTGCTGCTTGGCCTGCTGTGTTTTTCCAGCATCACATTTTTCAACTCTGGAACTCCAAAGTCCGAAGTCCTCACTTTCTTCTTTTTGCATTGAAGATAAGACTATTTTTACAGCAGGAAACATCATTGAGTCCACAACATCAGAGCCGAAATGAAGTAGACAATAATCTATCGGGTCGAGGGTACTTTTTACCCTATACTTGCAGCCCTTGTAACTTGTACGACTATCACTCCAGTGTTGGTTATATAAGATAATATTTAACTGTGTTGTAGTGTGAATGAATAAAACTTAACATATTTGCCAGTATTTACTCATCTCCAAGCCACGTCCTTCTCCCTGTGGCAGAACGGGAAAGTCTTTTCTTTTTTTTTTGTTCGGACTTCAAAAATCTGACAGCTTCATAAACACTTTGAAAGTTATGTATATCCAAAATAAAACATTTACTCGACATTATTTCCTTTGGTAAATATTATGGCATATATTGGTTGAAAAAATACTTGAATTGATTGATAAGTATTCTGGAGGGCCTTTATGAATTTTCTATTGGAAATACATGAATTCCATGTTTATCTGCCAATGTAATTTGCAACTAGGTGATTATCTTTTCTTTATCATCATATTGCATGTGTCTCCTGACTACCATACATGAATATACCTTCCCATTCTTGATGGTCAGTTGAACCTGTACTCATTTGGCACAGTTTGAACTGACTGCAGTCTGAGTACATTGCATAGCAAAGTTTAGTTTAGCTGTTTTTTTCTTATATCATCCTTAACTGAGCGATACAAGAAGTTAGGTTTAGAAACATCGGGGTATGTGATTCCTTTTTTAAAATTTCCATCAGCTAAAAATTGCGTGACGTGTTATTATCTTGGATAAATATTCACACTGCATTATATCAGTGTGTACGTACAATGTAAATCTAGAATGTGAATATTAGATTCATCTTACAATCTGTTGGGAAAGATTTGCTGTATTCAATCTGTCGTTATTTGTGTGAAGCATTTACATGTTGATCTTGCCACGTCTAAGTTTTGTGTGTCATAAAGTGCATGTGTGCTTGGTCCACTTTTTGTTCACTCTATCATCTGCTTGTCTTTGATTACTGCGATCTGCTTCTGCTGGTCACAAAGAATCGTTCCAGTATATTTAGTTACATGAGACAATAAAGCAAATCAAATCAAATCATAGGCTGTTCAGAAGAAAGCGGAATAATAATGTTGAGATGCAAAATCACGGAACATTTTAAGGAACAAAAGACGTTTGAAATAAAAGATACCATGAATTGAGCGTAAACGACTGACAGCACTCGCAGCATTCATTAACCACAATGGCTATTCACTTCCTGTCGTGTCTGGACTTTATGTCTGGCCAGAAATAGGTCTAAATAGATTACCTGTGAAAGCAACTGTGAACCAATAAAACAGGGCATAAGAAACAGAACAATTCTGAAAGCTACAGAGGGGTGATATCCATGAATGCAACTGGGGTATGAATATTGTTAATTCTGTCCAGCGGATCATTGTAAATGAAAAGTATTAGATCCGTTGATGGCATTACCAACAAGCAGTAAGTCACCTATTTAGACAGGTTGCAGTATTCTCGAATCAGGATTACACTTTCATTTACAAGGGCGCACAGTTTCAAGGTGGGGGTTGGGGTAAGTTTTAAGGAGATGTGCCTCGGAAGATTTTTCTCGCAGACAGCATTAAAAGATGAACGTTTAGCTTTATTTTCTTCAATGTTCAATAGAAGGCACTGCACATACCATGAGGCTGATCCGATAGTTTCAGTTTTGGCAATCATTCAGCATGATCATGTGTCCCTTACTGTTTCAACGGCCATAAACATATATGTAATGCTTCCGTGGAACATAGATAAGGGACGCTTAGTAAATAAAAAATTCATCATCTCATAACCTGTTGAATTGACAATAAATGAAAATGAAAGTTAATTACATCAAACAATAATTTAGTGACCATAGTCACGTGAAACTTCACATAAGAATTACTTTACAGGCTTTCCAAATCCCAGCTATCTCAGGAGAAGTATACTTAACTTTATTTACCAAGACGGTATTTTCCTCTATTTCTCAATTGCAATTATCAGTTTTCCCATGAAAGTAGAATAAAGTAAAAGGGTATAACGCAATTACTTTACACAGAACTCTTTTACATCGTGTTTGGAAACCTGGCTCTTTGATTTCCTGCCAAATTGAAACTGTGATCATCATTCGAGCAAACGGAAGCCTTTCTAAATGTGTCTCTTATTACATGTTGGCAATGCCAGCAACATATCTAATACTTGTAATTTTCAATGTCCTACGAGACAGAATTAACATTATTAATACTCCAATTTCATTCATCAACATCACTCCTCTGTATGCATTCAGAATTGCTGTGTTTCTTATGGCACTGCCCTGATCTGTTCAGTTCACATTTTTTTTCATATTTCATCGATTTGCCCACATTTACGGTCACAGATTACAGTCAAGATACGACATGAAGAGAGCAGCGACTGTCGCTATTGGATACTGCGAGTGCTGTCAGTTGTTTACGCTCAATTCCTGCTAACTTGCATTTGAATCTTCTTTTCTTGTTGAAAACCAGTTTTGATGTTGCATCTGATCACCACAGTATTATCCCACTTTCTCCTGACCTATTATTTGGTTTTATTGTATTTTAATTTAATGATTTATTATCCTGTGTCACTGAGCACAGTGAAAATACTTTTTGTGAACAGCACAGGTACATAATAGTAATCAAGGATGTGCAGATGATGAAGTGAATATAAGAATACTGGGCACATAAAGCCATGCATTTTACGATGCACAATAAGTACACGAGACAAGATGAACATTAAAAAGTTGAGCAATTATTGAAGTTAAAGACTCCATTCATCAGTCTAATAACAGCAGAGTTGAAGCTACACTTGAACCCGTTAGTTCATGTTTTCATGGTTCTGTGTCATCTTCCTGGCATAAACTTTTTCCGGAGAGCATTTCCAAATGTTTTGAGTCTTTCATGATGCTGGCAACCTCTCCGTGGCAACTGGATATGAGGATAGATCTCATAAATGGGAGATTGGATTCCGTGATGGTCGCAGTTGTGGACACACCCTTCTGTAGTTTATTCATGTTCGGCGCAGAACAGTTGCCATATCGGGTTGTTGTGCATGGTCTCTATGGTGCATCGGTAAAATTTGGTGGGGGTTTGTTTTGGACAAGCCAAATTTCTTGCGCCATCTTAGGAAGAAGAGGCATTGGGGCACCTTCTTGACATTCCTATCTACGTGGGAAGTCCAGGACAAATTGTCAGTTATCATTACTCGGAGGGACTTGATGTTCTCAATTCTCTCAAACTCCACTCACACACACTGTCCCACACCACCCTCACTGTCACGCTCAACCACACACACTCCACCACCATCACTCACATAGCCCCACACCAACCCCTCTGTCACGCTCGCCCTCAAACACTCCACCACCATCACACACACTGCCCCACACACACCACCACCATCACACACAGCCGCACACCACCCCCACTGTCACGCTCGCCCTCAAACATTCCACCACCATCATCCACACTGCCGCACAACACCCCCACCATCTCGCTCACCCCGACACACTCCACAACTATCACACACACTGCCCCACACCACCCCCACCCTCACACTCAACCCCACACACTCCACCACCATCATACCCTCACCATCTCGCTCACCCCCACACTCACGTTATCTTGCTCTCAAAGGCCTCCCAATTGGCAGGCGTGTATTTGCTTGCAAACAGCTTCCCATACAACGTGTAAAACGTCGAACCTAAGACGATGACGATTGACCTTGCCCAGTACAAACCTTTTATTTAATTATATTCGGATTAATAAATTTAATGTCACTGGTCGCAAAGTGCTGCTGCATAAACATCTCAGTCATTTGCCTTACCTAATTCTCAAGAGAAGTTCGCATTTTGCTCTTTCTCTAGTATTGTTGGATGTTTAATTTTCTTGAACACACTTAAAGAATTCCTTCTCATTCAAGATCTTGACACGGTGGAAATTCCAATCTATGTTTCAAAAGTAAAAATGTCCCACAATGTCAACCGTATTATGCTTTTAGCTGCCTGCAATCTTCATTCCTTGTTATTGCTCTGACTATTGGGGGGCCTGAAGTGTTTTCACCTAAAAGTGATGACATCCTTCTTATTTTACAGTTCCACTTAGATGTGCAATCTAGCCGATCTCAAAGGAATATCCATTCTCAGGATTGCAGTGAAATTTTCCCAAATGAAAAATGCCACTTCTCGTGCTCATTTCCCAACACTTCTATACTTCTTGCACTATTTCCATCCTGGAACATTGAGCTTAGAGTCTTATCCCTTCCACAAACATGTTTCTGTACTCACCTGACATTCCAGTCCTATATTACCATCCATGCCCTGAGTTCATCTGCACTACTTGTTCGGCCTCTTGCAGTTAATAACGAAATGCATTGAAATAATTACAGTTTAATGGATCATTCTTCCCTGACACCCGCCAGTCTCTTACGTGCTTTATCTATTTAGCTTGCTCTTTTTTCACTGCTGTACAGCATCAACGTTATGTTTGTCTCTCTGCTTAGATGTTACTCTACATCAGGTCATAATCAAAGAACAAAGAACAAAGAAAATTACAGCACAGAAGCAGGCCCTTCTCCACTACCGACACCCCCAACCAAACCAGCATCGATCGAGTTCCTGTCTTGAAACCATTAGCGTAATTTTAATGATCTGTATCGCTCTGCTCCCTGTCCATTCAAGTGTCTGTTCATATCTCTCTATTATGACAATATCGTGCAGCCTTCTACCGCCTCTGCTGGCAACGTATTCCAGGCCCTCTGCATAAAGAACTATTTTCATATATCTCCTTCAAACGTTTACCCCTCACCCTGAACTCATGTTAGCTAGTAATTGGGGGAAAAAGCTTTACGCTATCCACCCTGTCTCGAGTTAAAATTGTTGGTTATCATCCAACAGATTTATTTGGAATCCCTGGCTTTCAGCACGCTGTTTTTTTCATCAGCTTATTGACCAATTGATGATGGATCAATTCGCCGAAAACTGGGGTTTCCAAATAAACCTGCTGGACTATAACCTGTCGTTGTGTGATTTTTAAAACGTGTCCACCCCAGTCAAACATGGCACCTGTAAATCACCCTGTCAATGCCTCTTTTAATTTTACAAAACTCAATCAGGACACCCCTCAACCTCCGTCTTTCTGATGAAAACAATCCTAATCTGTTAAACCTGTGTTCATAGATAGCCCCCTTCTTTGCAGGCAACATCATGCTGAACCCCCTCTGCACCCTCAAAAAGTATCCACATTCTTATGGTAATGTCACAAACAGAAATGTGTGCAGTTTTCCAAATGTGGCCGAACCTAAGGCCTTTTCCAAGTGTATCATGACCTGCAAACTCCTTCAATTTATTCCCCACCTGAGGAAGGTTAGCATGTCGTATGCCTTCTTGATCATTGTATCAAACTGCGTTTCTCTCTTAAGGGCACAATGGATTTGAACATACAGATCTCTCTGAACACCAATGTTGCTCTGAACTTCACCATTTACTGTAGATTTCGCTCTTGAATTAGAGGGTCCAAGATGCATCACCTCGCATTTTTCCGGATTGAACTCCATCTGCCACTCCTCCAGTCAACGCTCCAATCTATATTCTGCTGCATTCCCTGACAGTCCCCTTCACCATCTGCTAAACCACCAATCTTAGATTTATTTACAAAATTGTTAATCAGACCATCTGCACCTCCCTCCACCTCATGTATGTATTTCACAATCAACTGTGGTTCCCACCGTCGATTCCAGTGGAATACGACTGGTCATTGTTCTCAATTTTGAGAAACTCCATTCCGATACTACTGCTATCCAACCAACTCTGTATTCATCCAGCAAATCCGCACTGGACTACATGCATTGTCACTTTCTGAATAAGCCTGCCAATGAGAACATTATAAAAGGCCTGACTAGAGTCCATTCATATGATCCTACCTCCATAAATCACCTTTGTTACTTCATCAAAGAATTCTACGAAGTTGGTAAGACATGACATTCCTTGAACAAAACCATGTTGTCTATGCGTGATAAGTCTATTTTCTTATAAATATGATTAGATCCTATTCCTCAATATCTTCTCCAGCAGTTTCTCCAGCAGTGACTCCAGATGTCTGATGTCTGTAGTTACCTGGATTTTCCCTGCTACCCTTCTTAAACAACACGACAACATTAGGAATTCTGCTGTCCTCTGGCTGCTGACCAGAGTTCAAGGATAGTGTAAAGACATCTGTGAAGGTTTCAGCTACGTTCTCTCTTGCTTCCTTCTGCAACCTGGGATAGATCCCAGCCGGACCTGGGAACTTGCCCATCTTAACCTCTTTCAGAATACCCACCACTTTCTCCCTAGGTAAGCAACCTTCACCTCGAGTAATCAATCGTGTAACCGTAACCACGACATTCGTTATGCCCTCCTCCTTGGTGAATACCGATGCAAATTAATCATTTAGAATCTCAGCTATTTTCACTGACTCTACGCATACCTTTCCTGATTTGTCAATGAGTGGGCCAACCCTTTCTTTATTTGAACTCTTGCTCCTCATGTACGACTAAAAGGCTTTACGATTTGCCTTGACACCGTTTGCTAAAGATATTTCATGAGTCCCTTTTATCCCTCTTAATTCTTTGTTTCAGATTGGTCCTACTTGGTCGATATTCGTCCAAAGCTTCGTGTGTTTTCAGTCGACGACACCTTCTATAATCTTCCTTTTTCCTTTTAGCGAGGCTCACAATTTCACCTGTCATCCATGATTCCGTAATCTTGCCATTTTCGCAATGAAGTGTCTGTAATGTACTTGAATAAGCATCTCTTTAAAAGCTTGCCACATATCAAATGTGGATTGACTTTCAAACAGATATTACCAAACCATATTCCCCAGCTCCCGCAAAATTTGGATCAGTTGGCCTTCCCCAATTTTGCACTCTTCTTTGTGGACCACTCTCGTCATTTTCGATTAGTATTCTAAACTTACAGAACAACGATGACTGGTCCCAAAGTAACCTCTACTGAAACATCAGCCATCATGCCGGGCTCATTCCCCAACACTAGTTCCATTATGGCCCCTTCCCAAGTTGACCTATTTACATACAGTTGTATGAAACCGTTCTGGATGCTCCTTCCAAAGTCTGGTCCATTTAGACCTCTCATATTAAGGGAATCACATTCAATTGTGGGAAAGTTAAAATCTTCCATCACCGTTACCCTCATTCTCCCACATCTTTCCTTAATCTGTTTACATATTTGTACTTCTATCTTACGTTCTCTGTTCGGAGGCCTGTAATGCAACCCCAAAATGGTTTCCAAAGCATTCCTATTTCTGAGGTCAGCCCATATTATGACGCTGCTCGAGAACTTCATAGTATCATGTATCCTATAGCTGTATTTGAATAAAAAAGCATTCTAAGTGCTTCCCCTCCATGGGTTGACTTCAGACGTTTGTCGTTTCAAACAAACCATTTGGACTGTTACCTGGTATTGTGTTAACGTTAGACATTGACGACTCTCGTCCATCAGTAGCAAATCCACATAATAAGTTTCTATTGATTTGGGTCCCACCCTCCTGATAGAATAGCTTAAACACTTCAAAATTGCTCCAGGTAATCTTCACGTCAGGGTATTATTACCCCTCTCATTCAGATGCAATCTTTCTCTCTTGTACAGATTAGTTGTGCTTCAGAGGAGGTGCCTCGAATATATCCCTGCCCTCTGCATCGGTTCCTCAGCGCCACATTCATCTATACCACTCGCATGAGCACTGTCATCAGAAATTACAATACTTGAGGTCCATCTTTATAAACTCTGCCGGGCCTGATACCATCCTCATAAACATTTATCTCACCCATGTATAGAACAGATTCTTACAGTGCAGGGTACACTTTGAAAATTTGCGCAATCACTTTGAGACAGCCTTGACCACGGCACCATGTGGCACACATCGTCCTGGACTATCTATTATACCACAGAAAGGATTGTCTGATCAATGGGTGCCATACCACATTTGGCAATTTGATCTCGCCATGCACCGCTTTACAGCAGAGCTAGTCATAGCGCCAAAGACCTGGATGCTATTGCTATTTCACCCAAGTGCATATTCCACCCCAACAATGCACAAAATGTGTACTTGTTTGAAATTTGGAACATGAGAAATCGGTTCTACCTGACATAAGTGTCCTTGACCAGGAATTACCAAATATTGTCATTTAGTTGCAACATTCGAATGCTTTTACCATAGTGGTAGTTGTCTTGCCCGAAGACCAAAAGTGCTGGGTTCAAGTCCCACATGCGCCTGACATGGATGACAATACACCTGAAAGTATTGTTCAAAACACTTACAACTTCCCTCTGCGTAACTGACTTCTTCCACTTCCTTCATTTTGGCAGGTCTCTTGTGGTGCAGTGGAAATGTCAGGCATGCAAAGCCTAGATTCAGGGCCCTGGAGGAGTGTCATAATACTCTGACGTGGCCGTGTTTGCAAATACCTACAAGCGCAGAAACAAATAAATAGAAAGTCAATTTTGGTGTTTCTTACGAGAGAGGGAGAATACATGTGGAAACTATCAGAAAAATGATCCTGAGAGGACTCTGCACAGATTTTGGGGAAATATCTTCAAAAGCAAGAGGCCCATTGTTTTTCTTCCAATTCAAAGTGTTTGGCTGAAGAGGAATTCTATATATACTGGGGTCTACGCTCAATGCAACTCAGGCAATTCAGATCTCGTCTTATTCAAACATAGATAAGAGAGACAAGAAGTTAAAGGCGAAAATAAAATCTGTGACGCTGGAGATTCGAGTCGAGAGTGTGGTGCTGCAAAATCACAACAGATCAGGCAGCATCCGAGGAGCAGGAAAATCGACATTTCAGGCAAATGCTTTACTGTTCCCAAAATTGTGCTTGTGTGTGGAATGGTTGAGCAGTAAGATGAGCAGAAATGGAAGACATGTGTTTCGTATGCTGTGGAGGAACTCGACTATTGCCCAGATCAGAGAGAACTGAATATTGTGCATTACAGCACATACCATGGAACATTCGTGCGCTGATACTGACTTGTTAATGAAAAACACCAGAAAATGCTCTTCATGCTGCTCACCACAGTCACTGATCCCGACCATGGCCATCGATGTCTTTCTGCAATATATTTACTTATTCGCCTCTGGTAACAAATGGCCACAAATCAATGAAAGTTGAAGGCGACTGACAACGAGACAGTGCAGTCAGTTCCTGCAGAAAGCAGAACAGCGTGGATGATGCATATGGGCATATCCAACAGGGAACGGAACATTACTTGATAAAACTCCAGCAGCTGCCTCAAAATAAGATGGCGAACAATGACCAGTAGATCCGAAACGGACGTGGCCATCAGATAACGTGTGATGCAAGTCGAGAGACCGCACCTTCTGCGTTACAAGATCTTAATTGTTAGAATGTTTGCTGTGAGGAAGGAAAATAAGTATGGTTAGAATCACACAGCTTGATAATATAATAGTAATGCAAATTAAGGTTTATTGAATTGTGCCTAGTATTCACACAGTGCAAACATATTTATGGTATTCTTCAGGGTTCACGAGATGGAAAGCGGGACCAACAGGACATGGAACTTCTGTTCAGAGAGGAGCAACAGAATCGAATGTTGTACTTGATTTGATGTTCAGAATTTGAAGTGATGAACCATAACTATAGTTGGTAGGGTGTAGAGGCATTCAACCCAAACAATTCAGCATTTAAACAGTACAAAGCGCCTTCATTCTATACCCCTCAAGTGATGAAGCTTTCATTTCCCTGCATCATTTTTTCTTTTTTTGCTCAGTCACACAACCTGTCTTTGTGTCATCCTCAATTTTTCCTGTCCGAAAGGTTTTGCTGTGAATGACGTCGTGGCTGACCTGATCATCCACAACACCAGTTTCCCTCCTTTGCCCTTCTCAAAGCATGAGCACCATTTTCAAAAGTCATGTCAAGGTGATGATGGAATACCCATCACCTGCCTTAATGGGTGCAGCTCCAAAAACACGAGAGAACCTCGAAAGCATGCAGTACAAAGCAGCCCCCGTGATGGGCTCCACATCCACGAAAGTTATTTCCGTCAATGCTCAGACACTGGGGCAGCAGCGAGTAATATATGCACGAAGCATTGCAGAAATTCAGAATGGGCATAATACGAATATACAAAACACACACAGGATGTTTGACATTGAAAAGGACAAAGCAACAGATAGATGGAAGCAGCAAACTTTGCAACTTTCTGCCTAAGGCAGTCAACATTCTGGCTTGGAAATACATCACCCTACCTTCCCAGTGCATTTGTGCACAAACTGGAATGCCTTCCCGAGTGACTTGCAGATCTAACAACGGGAGATGGATCTAACGGAATAATTGTATCTTTGAACAGAACATGAATCTGGGAAAGTCACTACCACAGAAAACAGAAAATACCGCAATACTGATCAAAGGTAAAGAGCCGATAGGTAAATATGTCAGGAGCAATTGGTCAAAGGGAACGAGCAGGTTAATTGAACTGTGACCGAGGTGAATTCAGCCATAGAAGTGGTGAATGTCGAAGAACCCTCGAGGGATGAATGGCTTACTGCTTCTCGTGTTCATTGTGTATATTGTGAGTTTTGAGTCCTTGTCTCTCGAACATTGGCAGGGATTTTGGATTACTCTACTTGTGTCATTCCCACTTTATCATCGAATCACCGAGCGGGACAAACCTTAAATACATCTATTCGTACAAGTAAAGGTTATAGGAATAATGGTTTTGACAATATGTACTGGAAAGTTGAAAATGGGCAGCAGATTAGAATTGTGGTTTTGTAACAATGCGAAACCAATGAAAAAATAGTTTACTCGAACTGTGGTTCTGTTACTTTGGGATAGAACGTCGTCGAGTGAACATTGCACTAATTAGGTTGGGGATGAAATTTGTTCGCTGAGATTTTCTGATGCATCTTTGTAACGACACAATGGCCATTTGAGATCTTAAGCATTGAATCTTGAGTTTACAAACATGTCGGTTTTGTGCAGTTATTCAGCCAAGGAGGCTGCTGACAATGAGGGGATTGTGATGCAGAGATTTGAGATTAATGCACTAGAGTAATTGCTGAGATGGCCGAACGGTATTCAGTTGAACTGGGAAAATGTTGTTTCAAATCCGAAACAGTTAAACACGACTCCAAAGGGAAACAGAAGAATGATGGGCGTAATCGGGGACCCCAGTTTGTCAAAGGGGAAGCGTGCATTGTCCAATTCAGATGTACGGAGACGTTCTCGTGCAGCGAGAGGTGGGCGTGTGGATTGTTTTTTGCCACAGAAGAAGTTTGAAACCAAATTATGAAATGTTTTCAGAATTAAGTTTTACAAAGTTATTTGGCCAGAAGGGATCAAAGCATATGGGGAGGAAGCAGGAACCGACAACTTGGTTGAGATGATCAAACTTGATCATTCTGAATGTTGGGACAGGCAGGAAGGATCGATTACCCATTCTCCCTCTTCTCTGCACCAACGTTTCAGTCTGAAATACATAGATGAAGATTAAGAATAGACTTTTTCAGATTATTGTGAAGTGGAATTGAAACCAGCCGCCAGGCAAACAATGCTGCATTATGCTCTGATGTCGACAGCATTCATTTCCCCAATGTGTAATATAAAGGTCGAAAGAATCAAGCTCCTCTGAGTTATGAGTGAACGTTGATTCAATGCACCGACGCTACCCGAATTCAATCATTTATTCATGCACTTCACAGACGAAGACCTTTGAATTCACGCCAGCCACTGGTGAGTAACACATGGTCTTCCTCTGTTCAAGAAAAGCAATCCGATTATTCCATGCAATTATATCCGGTGAGCCTCATTTTGTTTCTTGGGAAGCTATTGGAGAGATTACTTAGCAATATCATTGACGTGCATTTGGAAAAGAATGGTTGCATTCGGGACAGTCAGCCTAATTATGCCGGATAGACTATCCTTTACCAACTTGATTACATTTCTTTCAAAGAAATGACGAAGGTAGTCGATGTGGAGCAGTGAATGTTGTTTACGTGGATTTTCATGAGGCTTTCGAAGGTTAAAATGCTTGCAATCCAAGATGAATTTGCTGCTTGGATTCAGAATTGGTTTGCTCACAGAAAGAAAAGGACTTCGGAAAAGCAATTCTCTGGCTTGATGTAATTGAATGATGGCGCTCTGCACGTATCTATGATATGACCTCTGTTGTTTGTAAAGTTTATAAATGATTTGAATGGAAATGTAGATGCATGGGTTATTAAGCAACAGACGATGCCACGATCAGCGGAGTTGGGGTTAGTATTCAAGATTTTCAACAGATCCAGCTGGACATAAATCAGTTGCATATATTGGTAATCTAACAACAGATAGAATTTATGTCATTTAAGGGTGAGGTGGTGCAGTTTGGAAGATAAAATGTTAAGGAAAAATATACAGTTAATGGCAGGACCTTGAAATATTGATGTACAGGGGAATCTTGACGTTCAAGTCTACAGCTCCCTGAAAGTAGCCACTCAAGTAGATGGAGACATTAAAAAAGGAGTACAGCATGCTTGCCTTCACTCTCATTGAATTAGGTACAAGTTTCAAGTTGTAATGACGCAGCTTTACAATGTGTTAGTTTAGCTGCACTTGGAGTGTTGCTTTCAATACCTGTACCAACTTTACAGGATGCTTGGAGTGGGTGCAGAAGAGGTTTATCAACATACTTCCTGGAAAACTGGATATGAGCTACAAGGAGAGACTAGAGAGTTTCGAATTGCTTTCTCTGGAACGGCGGAGGCGAAGTGCACAGTGAATAAAATTCCTGAATATTACGAGATGCATAAATAGGGTTAACTGTCCCGGTCTATTTCCCAGAGATGTGCAACATTTGACAGGAGACCGTGAAAATTCTAAGGATATGAAAAGGTAATTTATTTCACACAGACAGTGGTAGATTTCTGGAACGTTGTCCCAGTGGTGCTGGTGGAGGCAGGGGGGTAATGGTCTCTTAGACGATTGCATTAAGATGTATGTAATGGGAGGATATGGCCAAAAGTCAGAAAGAAACAATTAGATGAACATGGCAACCTGTTAGACACAACATCCTGTGCTGATGGACCCATTCATGTGCTGTAATGTTCAATGTTATATGTCATAAGTTCACAAATTGGTTTCTACCTACAAAGTCTGGATGCAGGGTTTCAACAATTAAAGGGAAGGGAAGCGTGGAGCGTGGGGGAGTGCACATAAACAGAAAGTAAAATTTCTTCAGAGTCTATTTCTGAACAGAGAGACTTACTAGAAATACGAACTGAATCATGGATGGGATACTAATACCATGCAATGATGTAAAGAAGGTATTCTAGTTTTGATGAGAGATGATCATTACGGATAAAATATATGAAACTGTACCAAGATAGACTTCTGAAATGACTTGTTAATGCCCGGTCCATTGTTTCCTGATTCAGGTCCATTGAAGGACTGTTCGAGACCTTTGTTTCCAGATACATACCTGTTGTGGTTCCATTGGGTTTTTATTAACAGAATTGGTTCACTTGTTCCGTAGTTCCAGCCTCTTGCATTCCGATTCTGATCTCTCTCTCTCTCTCTATTTCTGTGGAACTACCGATGTCTCTATCTGCGTAGAAACTGTTTACAGGCACACTTGTAAACAGTCCTTTGAAAGTGTCAAAGTTGTAAACACAATAGGGAATGCCTCTAGCCACTTATCCACTCTCGAATGAACATGCATGAGTGGTGTTCAAGGAAAACATGGTGACTGATCATCAGCTGCCAATACTGCCAGTGTGCTCAGGTGTTGTTTCAGATGTCTGGTATGTGTAAATGTCTCACACTGTCATAACCTAATAGATAGATAGAGAGAGAGAGAGCAGGAGATAGATAGATAGATAGATAGATAGATAGATAGATAGATAGATAGATAGATAGATAGATAGATAGATAGATAGATAGATAGATAGATAGATAGATAGATAGATAGATAGATAGATAGATAGATAGATAGATAGATAGATAGATTGATTGATTGATTGATTGATTTGGTGAGTGAGAGAGAGAGAGAAATAGGTACTAACAGTAGAAGTGGCAAGCCAGTATGATATCCACAGGACAACGTGTAAATCGGAAAATAGAGGTCACAGAAAAATGATGGTGGGTGCAGCACTTCGACAGAGAAGGGAAGACATGCTTTCACACAAAAAGTGGCGAAAACTTGTGGAATTATTTATCACATAAAGCAGTTGAAGCCTGAATATTGAACGTTTTCAAGAAGAAGATATGTTTTGTTCTCTGGTAAAAAGTGACGGCAAAAGTAATTTATGGTGAAAAAGTCGGAACAGAGTACTCAGTAGGTTGATCGTTCATGACCACACTGAATTATTGATCAAGAGCAAGGGCTGAATGGCCTATTCCTGCTCCACTTCTCTAAGTTTGTAGACAGTCGGCGAACTGGCAGAAGACATGTTTGTGATGGAGTGGTGGGGACACCTTTCCAGGATTGTAGCCTGCAAATTATCGATTACCAATGATTTAATGTTGGGGTCACTATTAATCACAATTTCTTTCACTGACATGGATCACGAAAGTGAACATGTCAAGGTGAGTGATACGAAGAAAAAGGAGGAAAGCTAAGTGTTGAGAATAACAGCAATATTGTACAGAACTGTATAGAAAGGCTAAGTCAGTATAGAAAGGTTAAGGCAAAAACTTGGTAGATTAAATACACGGTGGCAAACTCTATGCCCATGCATGAGATAGTATGCACAGAGTCAACCAATGTTTTTCGAATGGTGGTTCTCGAGTTTGGTGAACATAAAGCTAAGGATGATGACTGCTAAAGCTAGGAGTCCAGTTTGCCACCACCTCATTCACCGCATTGATGATAGACATCAAGAGTCAAAATTCAGAATTTACATTAGTACCTCAATGAACTAGGGTCAGTGATATGTATAATCACATCTACAAAGAGCTCAATGGAAGATAGTGGGAGAAAGTGAGTACTGCAGATGCTGGAGATCAGAGCTGAAAAATGTGTTGCTGGAAAAGCACAGCAGGTCAGGCTGCATCCAAGGAGCAGGAGAATACACCCTTCTTCAAGAATCTGAAGATAGTGTGATTGATGATGAGAGAGTCACTCATTGCTGATTGTAACATTTCAGATTGACTTTCTATGGGAATGTTGAGCATGGAGACTGTTGTAGAAAACCCAAGCTGATCTCCCTGCGCCCGAGATGCATGAGACAGACTGCTCACATTCCAGTTCCATTTCTGAAAACGTGCCAGGCCAGACTGGAAACGTGAACTCAGTCATTTTTCTCTCTCTCTCACTCACCAAATCTATCTATCTATCTATCTATCTATCTATCTATCTATCTATCTATCTATCTATCTATCTATCTATCTATCTATCTATCTATCTATCTATCTATCTATCTATCTATCTATCTATCGATCTTTCTATCTATCTATCTATCGATCTATCTATCTATCGATCTATCTATCTATCGATCTATCGATCTATCTATCTATCTATCTATCTATCGATCTATCTATCTATCTATCTATCTATCTATCTATCTATCTATCTATCTATCTATCTATCTATCTATCTATCTATCTATCTATCTATCTATCTATCTATCTGTCTATCTATCCAACTATCTATCTATCTATCTATCTATCTATCTATCTATCTATCTATCTATCTATCTATCTATCTATCTATCTATCTATCTATCTATCTATCTATCTATCTATCTATCTATCTATCTATCTATCTATCTACCTACCTATCTATTTATCTACCTATCTACCTATCTATCTACCTATCTATCTATCTGTAAATATATCTAATCAACCTATATATCGTTCTTGCTATCTGTCTCTTTCTCTCTCTTTCTCATTCACCATGGATAGAAATAATGAGACTTCCTATCGGAGATTTCTTCAGATTTCCACAAACAAAATATTTAGCACTAATTCTACTGAGATATGCAAGAGTAGGATAATAGTGGTTTGTTTGTTCGTGAAATGATGAAGTCATTCAGTCTTCTCACTTATGTTTTCATCTCTGCGATCTCTAACTGCCTGAATACACGTCCAGGGATCTGAAAACTGAACATAATGTGATCACTGTGGGCCAATGTCATTTCAGCAATCTAAATAATTTCGATTTTTCCCACCTTCATTTGCTCTGTCCATGACACATTTATTTGAGCAATGCGCTGCACTCTTGTCTCTAAAACCTGATGACGCGCTTTATTAGCGACTCAGTCTTATGTTTTTATAGTTAATATGTGAGATGTCTTAGTACTTTCTATTTTTCACGTACTGCCCATAAGACAACAACAGATAAATGTAGAAGTAGGTTATTCAGGCTATTGTGTCTGCTCTGCCACTCAATGAGTTCGTGGCAGTTCTGATCATTTTCTACTCCAGTTTCCTGCATTCTTCCCATAACCATCACTGCTCTTAATAAATAAAAAATCATTTTAATGAACCAGCTTTCAAAGCCATCTGTGCTAAAGAACACAAGTGTCACTACATTCTAAAAGAACGCCTTCTGCATCTTTCTCTGCAATAGTTGAGAAGTTATCATCACACTTGACATTTTTCTGTTTGCATCCACCACACAGTGAAAGAATGTATTCGCACCTATTCTGTCAAGTGCCCCAATCATCGTATGTATATCATTAAGGTACCATCTCAGTCTTCTATATACCGACTAGACCAGGTGCAATGCTACTCAACCACTCCTTATAACACAGTCGTATAGTCTTGACACCAGCTCTGAACTGCATCCAATCCCAATGTCTTGGTAATGAGTAATTAATGGCTATATTGCAGGATGCTGCTGCCTCGATAGTAAGAAGACAGGATAGTGGGAATTGAAGAGACTGACCACAATCCTGCCCCCATGTGTAACTCAGCATAGTCAAACTGCAAAGCTTCGTGATGAACTACTGTGCATCATTGAATGTGGCATTCAAGAGAACGTTGAACGGTTATTAAGATGGAAGCGAAGAGAGATAGAGGCAGGAGATTGAATCAAGGTAATCCAGTCATCACTGGCTGAAATATCTCGTCTGTGCCACAACATTCTATCACTTCCTTCTTCACTTTTGAACCAGGTATACACTCTGGCTTTGGAAAAGACAATGGCAGCTACAGACAGTGTGTTTGCACCAACAATGTGGTTTAAATGAATGGCAAGTGTTTCTTGCTCTGGAAGTATTACAAGCCCTTGTGAGGTACTATTTGATCGGAGTGAACAGCGTGAAGCTCTGCTTGATTCTGAATGCAGTCCCTTCTCCATTGTGTCTGTGTCAAAGGACAATTCGTAGAATCGTAGAATTCTTACAGGCTGGATATCGGCCTTTGGCCAAAAAGTCCACATCAACCTTCCAAAGAGTAATCCACCCAGAGACATTCATTTCTCCTATTACTCTGCATTTACTCCTGATTAATCCAAGTAACCTACACATCACTGCACACTTTGGTGAATTAACATGGTCGCTCAACTAATCTGCACATATTCGAATTGTGGGGGAAAGAGCGCAACTAGAGGAAATGCACACAGACACAAGATGAAATACGCTACTCCACACAAAAGATCGCTGAAGACGGGAAGCAAACCAGGGTGTCAGCCGATGTGAGGCAGCTGCGCTAACCATTGAGCCAATGTGCGGCCCATGAGCAGTTTGTTCACTGATGTCTGCATTGCCGTGAAAAAAGATGCATTGCATTCATTACCACTTCCGGACTCCGTTCATTTATCATTGGAGGGTCTGATAAAACCACGCAGAAATATGAGATGCCTTTAAATCTACTTCATTCTTATTAATATAGGATGCCCATCTGCTCCTACATTTTCAGGAACAGAAAAGAAAAATCTCTGTATATTTGCACTGTGAAGTCCTCTCAGAAATTTCTATGCATCATTAAGGCCTCATTCCATTCTTCAGAGCTTCAAAGAGTACAGGATCAACCCTTTTAAAATCTCTTCTCATAAGACAATATTCCCACATCCGGGATCAAATCTGTGACCATCATAATGTCATGAGTGTGGGTGATGTTTGTGAGTGGAGTGTATCGTCAACGATTGCATGACGTTCAGTGTAATTTGCAACTCTTCAGATAATGAGGCAGGCCATTTTCAAATGCGAAAATATTTGGACACTATACAAGCTTGGGTTATCAAGTGGAAAATAACATACAGCAACACAAATGATTGGCCAAGCTGATCGCCAACACGAATAAATCTAACCAGAGCCTCTTGCAGTTCAAACGTGGAACAATCACTGTGTCACTCAATGTTAAAATCCTTGGGATTATCAATGACCAGAAACTGTACTGGACTTGCCACATAAGGACATACAGCAGGCGACGAATATTTTAGTAAGTAACTCACATCCTCACTCAAAGAGTCTTGGATCTCTGCAGAACGGAGTCAGTCCCTCTGGCTCAAACTACCCCATGCTGAACAAAATGTTCAACCAAACTGAACACATTTTCCTGCACATGGTCCATATTGCACTAAACCTTTCTTATTTGTGCATTTGTACAAATACTTTCTGAATGATTTTAATCCACACATTGCAACCACTTCCTCTAGCAGCTTATTCCACATGCGTATCAGCTTCGATATGAAAAAGTTGGCCCTCAGGTTCCCATTTATTCTTTCCCTTATAACATTAAAGTGATGCCCACAAGTCATCGATACCCCGAACCTTGGATAATAAAATGAGTGCATTCATCCTATCCAATCATCTCACTTCTAATATACTTCAATAAGTTCCCCCCCCCCCCCCCCCCACCTCAGTCTCGTACTCATTGAAGAAAAGAGCACCAGCTTGACAAGTACACTACAGCCTTTTGAAGCTTGAACCGATGGATGAGCAATAAATGCTTGCCATCATGCAGTGTCCAAATCCCATGAGAGACGTGAAGATGTAATCTACCAACTCAGACAGTGAATCTCATGTTTCCTCCTTACAACTCACCCCTCCCGGGTTTGAATATTTGTTTTTCTCGGATTCCCTCTCATCCTCCTGTCTATCAAATTGAAATTCACACCGCCTTGTTATTAAATATTCGACTATGGAGAAGAGATGTTTGCATTCCAAACAACTCATGTCCCTCATTATCTTATTGTTGGAGTGAAATGACCAGCTGATTCACTCAACATCCAAAGCATCGACGGTTGCATTGAAATTATACTAGTGGGAGAAATCTCTGAAACTCAAGATAAGACTTCACCGAACAAAGAAAAACATGTATTTTATGCAACTCTGTCAGATGGTCTTCAGCATTTACAAAACAATTAAATTAAGAATTAATTCTATTCATTGCAAATTTAAGCTAAGTTAATAACTGTACAACAGTGATGGACAAGCTTGTGATCAATGCCCAGTAATTTCTGATTTCATGATGTTTATCAGAGTCTTTTTATTTCCCTTCTTGAGGGTTTTCAAAATGCAGACTATATTCAAAGGTAATTCTTCACAGACACTTGCCAGCTGCAACGTGTTAAAGTCAATCACTTGGACAGTTGCCTGTCACATACGGACCTTGTAAATGCTTTATCAATTTCAAAATGCAAAGTAAATTCAGTTTTGCTCATTGTTGCCATATCAGTAGCAGCAAACGTGTAAGGTTAGCCTCAATATTAGAATTTCGGTTCTGAGCCGTTTTTTTAAACATATTCACTAGAGATACTAATATTTATCCCAGTGGTGTCTTAAGAGCTGTTCATTGAGCGTGCATTCCCATGCCTGCCACTTTCTGTACCGATGTCAGATTTCCCTCTGCAATATCATAGGGGCAGTCTTTTAACGTCTGAGACTGGTGCGTTCTGATTTTGTTTCAATCCGTTTCTCTAATGCTTTTAGTTATTTTTGCGAACATAACTGTATGTGCAATTACTTCAGAATCCATACCTACAACTTGTTGTTGTAATTGTGGGAATGTTCGTCGAGCATTATGTTTTTGACGGTGTCTAGGAATCTTTATGATGATTGCAGATATATTCAGTGCTTTTGAGCCTTCTCTGAAGTGCTACTTTACTGTGTTTTCGAGAATTTTTTTGATTCCATTCCTTTGCGTCCGGTTGCTGATTGAAGGAGTTAGTTGCCATCGCCAGTATATTCAGTGTAGTACTGTGTTTGTTGATGGAGTCTGTGGATGAGTGTCGTTCTTCTATGAATTCCCTGGCTATCCTCTGTTTAGCTTGTCCGATTATAATTATGTTGTCTCAGTCAAATTTGTGGCCGTTGTCATCTGTGTGTGAGGTTACGAGGAGCTGCTGGACGTGGCGTATATTCACGAGTTTTTGTTCATGAAAGTTGGTTTCTAGCTCTCTGCCTGTTTGCCCTCTACATTGTTGTGTGCAGCCTTTCCATGAAATCACGTCATTTAAATTTCTCTTGCTCATGACGGGTATAGGGTCTTTTGTTCTGGTGAGTGTTTGTCTAACTGTGGTTGTCTGTTTGTGGATGACATGAATCCCTGTGGTGGGATAGGTTTGTCAAGTAAAAGGTTTAAAATGTAAAACGTCTCAGATGACTGAGTGAGCTCGTGGCATGTCCTCTTCGGGCTGTTTGTTGCGTGTCTGTATGTGAAATTTCCGGAATGTCCATTCTTGGCAAACAGTCTGTTGAGATGTTCTTCATTTTCCCTTCGTAGGTCTGGAGTTCTGCAATGTGTTGTAGTAATTTTTGGTCAGGGTCCTTATGCAGCGTCTCTTGTGTGTTTTCGGTTGTTACTTTTGTCGTTCAGGATCTAGGTGATGTTTGTGGCTTTCCTGTACATGTTTGCATTACTATCAATGTTTTGTGCTGCTTCTGCGATCATATCGAAGAATAGGAATTGATTGTTGCTTTCCCTATTTCTCGTAAATCTAAACCCTGTGAGAACGGTGTCAAGAATTCAGTGCGAGTTCTCAATTTCTGTTCGCTTCATGACAAGTGAAGCATCATCCACGGATCTAATCCATGGATTTGGGCTGGATTTGTCGGAGATTTATTTTTACAGTCATTCCATTAATGCTTCTGCAGTTAACCCAGAGATGACTGAACCCATATTTGCTCCAGAAATCTCTTCATGTATTTCATTTTTGAATGTGAAATGTGTTGACCTCTCACAGATACGGTCTACCATGCAACAAACAACAATCCAGGGAATGACTCAGACAATACGGCCTCAAGATTAATCAGGTTACGATCACGGACGACCAAAACAAACTATACAGGTACAGGTAAGAAACTGCATGCCAAAAGTCTTGAATTTCAAAAGCAAAGAATCAGAAATTGACCACGACAATCAAAGAGGTTACCAGCAGAAGACAGAATCGAACGTCATACAGAAAGAGAGCGGGACTAAAAGAAAAAAGGGTCTAATCTAACCAACAGCAGTGAAGACAACACGACAAACTTTTGGCGAAGAACACACTTCAACGGACATCTTACAAACAACTAAGAAGGCGTACCAGCCAAGAGGCTCAACTATAACTACAGGAAGACAAATAGAGCAGAGGTTTTAGGTGCACTGGAATATACGCTCAGAACTTACAGACTAACCAAAAAAGACACAGCAAACAGTCAGACAAACCATTGTACCCTGACTAAGAAATAATAGACAAATGAACCGCGTTAACACCAGAGAGAGAGAGAGAGAGAGAGAGAGAGAGAGAGAGAGAGAGAGATGCCCTAAAAAATAGTTAAAATGACAAGAACATTATCACAGTACCAGAGGACAAGGGCAGAATGATGGTTTTCATGGACAAGACCGAACATATTCAGAAAGCAGAGGAACGACTTGAAGATACGGACACCGACCCACAGAAGCAGTGTGAACACATGCTACAGCTAACCAATAAAATTAATAAAACCCGATAGGACCTCCAATAAATTGACAAATAATCAGCACTGACCTACAAAGGATGAAGTGAGGACTGCAGATGCTGGAGATGAGAGCTGAAAATGTGTTGGTGGAAAAGCGCAGCAGGTCAGGCAGCATCCAAGGAGCAGGAGTGTGGACGTTTCGGATATGAAGAAGGGCTCATGCCCGAAACGTCGACTCTCCTCTTCCTTGGATGCTGTCTGACCTGCTGCGCTTTTCCAGCAACACATTTTCAGCTACAAAGGATGAAACCAAGAAGCAACAACACCACAAGATTTTACGGATTACCTGAGGACACAAACCAGAATACCACTTCTGCCCGTATTGGCACTCACGGGAACTCCATCGTACAAACTGACAAAACAATTTCAACAAAAACTTAAACATCTTACATGCCGATCCAACAATCCAAACACTCATCATAAAGATTCATAGACACCGTCAAAAACATAATCATAGACAAGGACAAAGCATTACACTTACTTGACAGAATGGCACTGTTCACTTCAATTTGACAAAGCGCTAAACAGATATTCAATAGCCAAACTTCTCGATTAGCAGAACGTGAAAGGTGTGAAAATGTTGCCCCTTTAGGTCTCTTGATATCTTTCTCCTCCCTGCCTTAACCTATGCCCTCTAATTCTGGAAGCCCCCGACCCCAGGGAAAAGACTTTGTCTATTTATCATATGCATAACCATCATGATTTTGTAAATCTCTATAAGGTCACACCTCAGCCCCAGCCTGTTCAGCCTCTCCATATAGATCAAATTCTCCAACCCTAACCCTGGCAACATCCTTGCAAATCTTTTCTGAACTCATTCAAGTTTCATGACAATTTCCTGATAGGAAGGAGAACAGAATTGTACGCAGCATTCTAACAGTGGCCTAACCAAAGTCATGTTCAACCACAACTTGACCTCCCAGATCCTCTACCCAATACTCTGACCAATAAAAGAACGCAAACCAAACTCCTTCACTAAACTATCTCCCTGCGACTCCACTTTCAAGGAGCTACGAACCTGCACTTCAAGGTCTCTTTGTTCAGCAACCATTAAGTGTATCAGTGCTGTTAAGACTTCCTTTCCTAAAATACAGCCCCTGGCAGTTATCTGAATTAAACTTGATATGCCAATTCTCAGCTCATTGGCCCATCTTGTCAAGATCCTGTTGTTATCTGAGGTTACTCTCTTCACTGTCCACTACACCTCCAGTTTTGCTGACATCTCCAAAATTACTAACGGTACGTCTTCCGCTCGCATCCAAATCATTTAAGTAACTGACAAAAATTAGAAGACCCCGCACCGATCCTTGTGGCACTCCACTGTTCACATGCCTCCGGACTGAGAAACAAACCTCCTCCACCACCCTTTATCTTCTACATTTGAGCCAGTTCTGTACCCAAATGCCTACTTCTACCTGTATTCCGTGCTAACCAGTCTCAGATGGGGAACCTTGTCGAACACCTGAATGATGTCAATGTACGTCACATAGAACACTCTGCCCTCATCAATCTATTTTGTTTCATCTTCAAATAACTTCAATCAGGTTTGTGAGACATGATTTCCCACACACAAAGCCACGTTGACTCTCCTTAATCAGTCCTTGCCTTTCCAAATACATGTACATCCTGTCCGTCAGGATTCCCTCTACCAACTTGCCCACCACTGACATCAGGCTCACTGGTCTATAGTTCCTTGTCATGACCTTACCACCCTTCTTAAACAGTAGCACCACGTTTGCCAACCTCCAGTCTTCCGGTACCTGACCTGCGACTATCGATTATACAAATATCTCAGCAAGAGGCCCAGCAATCACTTCTCTAGCTTCCCACAGAGTTCGGATACATATTATCAGGTCCTTGAGATTTATCCACCTTTATTCGTTTCAAGACATCCAACACTTTTTCCTTTGCAATATGGACACTTCAGAAGGTGTCACCATCTATTTCCCTACATTGTATATGTTCCATTTCCTTTCCCACAGTAAATACTTTTGCAAAATACACGTTTTGTATCATCCCCATTTTCTGCCGCTCCACACCAAGGCCGCCTTCCTGATATTTGAGGGGCCCTATTCTCTCACTCGTTAACCAGTTGTCCTTATCGTATGCAGATTACTTAGAGGATGGAAACAGGCCCTTCAGACCAACAAGTCCACACCAATCCTCTAAATAGCAACCCACCCAGACCCATTCACCTAACACTACGGGCAATTTTTAAGCATGGCCAATTCACCCAAACTGAACAGTTTTTTTGGACTGTGGGACGAAACTGGAGCACGCTCACGCAGATACGAGGAGAATGTGCAAACTCCATACAGACAGGATTTGAACGCGGGTTTCTGGTGTTGTGAGGCAGCGGTGCTAACCACTGTGCCACTGTGCTGCGAACCTTTGAAGGGCCCTATTCGCTCCCTAGTTACCCTTTTGTCCTTAATATATATGTAAATACCCTTTGGATTTCCTTAATTCTATCTGACGAAGTTATCTCATGTCCCCTTTTTGCCCTCCCGATTTCCCTATTAAGTATACTCCTACTGCCTTTATACTCTTCTAAGAATTCACTCGATCAATCCTGTCTATACCTTACATATGTTTCCTTCCTTTTTGGAAGGAAACCCTCATTTTCATTCGTCATCCAGCATTCCGTACACCTACCAGCCTTAACTTTCACCATAACAGCAATATACTTTATCTGCATTCTCATTATCTCATTTCTGAAGGCTTCACCTTTTCCAGCCGTGCATTTACTTATGAACATTTACCTCCAGTCTGCTTTCGAAATTTCTTGCCTAATACCGACAAAATTGGACTTTCTCCAGTTTGCAATTTCAACTTTTAGATCTGGTCTATCCTTTTCTATCACTATCTTGTGCAAAACAAACGTAATTTACACTATGCCATGCGAAGCCTGCACAGAATACGTTATAGGACAATCAGGCAGAAAATTAGCAAACCACATCCACGAAAACCAAGTGAATAATAAAACGCCATGATTTAATGTCCCTGGTAGACAACCATACTGATGACAAAGATGACAAATTCAATTGGGACAACTCAACGATTGACGTAATTTCCAAAAGCATGTCTATCATCTACGGTCTCCATCAACAAGCATATGGACCGAGACCCAATGCACAGGGCACTACAATGAAATAATGAAACCGGCAACCCGAAGCATCAGGAATGGATCCAAAGAAATTCCAAAAACATATACAGTACTGCAGCGCCTTCCAGGCGGTTGCAAAGCAATGAAGATGTTACCTACTAAGGGGATTAAACCTCAGTAAATTAACTTCCCATCGCGGCGAACATGCCGACAACTACAACGACCAATATCAGAGTTAACAATCTTTATGAAAGATTCAATCTTCTTGATTATTTTAGGATCTGAAGTAACATTCACATTTAGTATTATTACCGATTGATTCAATGTTTAAAGGGAGTTTCAGAAGTTAAGTAGAGAGTGAATTGTTCTTATCTATGTTATTTGCATAAATAAAAGCAGTTGCTCAGTCGATTTTAGTTCTGTTATCTTGTGTTAACAAAGCTAAAACAGTTTCAACATGAGAAGGCTAAATTAAGCAAATATCTTCCCAAACTCTTTAACTACTGTCAGTCATGTTCTGCTGCAAACGCCATGGCAGCCGGAGATTATTTTGTGCTAATCCAGGTTTGCCAGAAGGCTTGACGTATGATGAATGCATGATGATACAGCAGTGTTCCATTATGAAAAAAGAAGTCAGATTACAAAGTGCAATAAAATGTTTTGAAGTAGTATTAGGTGATTTCGAGAAATTCTCCGTTTTGGAACTTTTGTTTATGTTTGATAATGGTATGCAGAGATCATAATGGATTGTCTTTCTTCCGTGGTTGAAACGTCAGAGGAACATCAGACAAATTCGATGTTACAGTCAGTTTTTCCTTGGATTCTTCCTGAATCTCTGGTAAAATAATTCACAAAGCCACATGAGGAAACAGAAATTAAAAAAAAACAAAGAATACATTTAAAGCATTTGACGCTCAGTTATCAGAAATTCCATTTGATTAAATCGTGGAGAAAAAAAAAATCAACGACAGGAGATGGACACTTTGGTTATGATTAGTTCAACAATGTTGGCTGGGATACAACATAATAATGAAAAACTAAAGAATGTGCAACAAAAAGCATTCCTTAAAGAATAATCTGTGCATATCCCAGAATGTTACAGTGTGTGAAATGAAATCTCTGTGAGGAAATGGAAACCATCACATTTTTGGCGGATTTAAAATGGGCAGAAATTCATCGGGTGGTATCACAAGTGGGTGATAGAAAGGAGCTGTTGCGTGTCCCTGGCACTTTATAAAAGAAAAAGAAAAAGGCACTATCTTAAACGATTAGCTCTGAATAATGATCGACACTCAAGTTCAAGGTATTTGCATATTGATGTTTAGTGAACATATCTCAACAGTCATTCTGTCAGGACCAGTTACATTTATCACCAAGACTGAAATGTTCGTTAAAAGATCGTATATTGGAGCGAACAAGATCAATTGCTAGATTCACACATTTAATTTAGATCATGTATTTGACCATGGAAGAAACCATTCTAACTTGCTGTGACGTTCAAACGAGCCCTCGTGCAATTGAATTAAATGGCAAATCAAAGCAATAAGCAATAAGTAAACAGCAAATCAGGTGAGGAACAATTTTAAGCAAACAATTCGGTCAAGATGAGAAGTACCGTAAAAAGAGTCTATACAACTGAAGATGCGGCTTTGCTGGCGAACATAATTAGAAGAAGGAAGACTGCAGGAAGCTACGAAATTGAAATATTTGACAGTGCATCTGCACGAATCACAAAAAAGAAAATCCAGTATTCAATGTTATGTGGAGAACATGGAACGCAAATAATTTGTTGGTCGTTATTTCAAACGAAACAGATTGCAAAATTAGGGTGGTCTAGACCAACAGACAACATCGCAATGATGATACAACAGCTGGAATACTCCGTCCTGGGAGTAAATACGGCGCACTCAGACCCCACCACTGAAACTGTAACAAGGACAGAAACCCTCTGGTGCTCACCTTCTACCCGACCCACATTCACATAAACCAATTCATCCGCCGACATTTCTGCCACCTCCAAACGGACCCCACCACCAGGGATTTACTTCCCTCCCCAAAGAGTTTCTGTAAGACTGGGCTGGGCTTGTACGCAGAATATCTTTATGCTGTTAAACCCCTTGGCTGCAGAATCGAGTTCGGACTCTCCCCAAATTTCTGGACCCGCCAATGTCCCTTGTTCTCTCATAATTTCTGCCTTTCAAAAAGTGACTGGGAGAGCATTTTCGCGAGTAAATGGGCCAGTTTGAAAGTGGGCTGCCTTTGAAGATGAGATGAGAAGAGTCCAGCGACACTATATTCTTGTCAGTGTGAAAGACAAGCTTGGTAGGTGGAAGGAATGCTGGAAGACTAGAGAGATTGAGGCTGAACTCAAGAAAAAGAAGGAGACGTTTGTAAATTATACACAGCTGGCAGTGAGTGAATCCAAAATGAGTATAATGGGAATCATAGGATTTCAAATGAGAAATCAGGAAGCAAAAGGGGGACATGAGGCAACTTTCGTGAATATGGTTAAGAAGAATCCAGAGATATTCCACAAAAACGTTAAGAACAAAAGAGTGACGAGGGAGAGAAGAGCCGCCTCCCCCCTTTGCCCCATCTTCCAAAAGGTCAATAAGGCCACGTGGAATGTGTGGAACTGCAAGACAGGCGAGATACCAAACAAGTGTTCCACATTAGTATTTATTGTTAAGAAGGAAATGAAAGCAAAAAACGTGTTGAAATCTATAGTCATACCTTGAAAAGTGTCCATATTATCGAGGAGGAGGTGCTGGACACGTTAACATGCATAAAGGGGGATAAAGCGCCGGGTCGTGATCAGATGAAAGTCTGAACTTTGTGGGAAGTTAGAGAAGGGATTATCGTAGTACTTGCTGAAGTATTTGTAACATCGATCACCACAGGTGAGGCGTTGGAAGACTGGAGATTGGCTAATATGATATCAATACTGAAGAAATGAGGTAATTAAAGGACAGGAAAGTGGAGAACAGTGAGCCTGATGTCAGTGGTAGGTACGTTGTTGGAGGAAATCATTCGGGTCAGAATGTACTTCCATTTGAATAGGCAAGGACTAATTAGGAGCAGTCCACGTGCTGCTGTGCGGTTGAAATCGTGTCTCATGAGCATGACTGAATTTTTGAAGAAGTGACAAAGAAGACTGATGAGGGCGAAGCAGGGATTTGTCCAAATGTAGTTAAGCGAGCCTTTTGATAAGGTTCTGCATGGTCGACACGACAGCAAGGTTTGATCACAAGGAATCCAGCAGAACTAACCACTTGGATATCAAACTATCTTGAAGGTGGGAGACAAGACTGTGGTGGAAGTTTCCATTTCAGACTGGAAGTCTAAGGCAAGCAGGGTGTCATATTAACTCTGACTCAGCTCCACAAGTGCTGCCAGACCTGCTGAGCCCTTTCCAGCAGTTTCTGTCTGTGTTGCTGGCAAAGGGGCTCAATGAATTGCGGATATCTGGGTAAGGGCAAGTTGGACTCCGATGTGTCTGTTTCTGTACCGTACAATTCTACATCTTTGCCCCTCTATGACTCATTTGTTAGTCCTCCAGTTCAGACCCTGCAAGAGCCGCCATCTTGATTGATAGATCTATTGTCACGTGTACAGAAGTACAGTGAATCTTTTTTATGGACAGTACAGGCAGATGATAGTAAGCGAGGATGTAGCGATCAAGAAGACTGAGATAGA
Organism: Chiloscyllium punctatum; assembly: GCF_047496795.1. Classification (NCBI taxonomy): domain Eukaryota; kingdom Metazoa; phylum Chordata; class Chondrichthyes; order Orectolobiformes; family Hemiscylliidae; genus Chiloscyllium; species Chiloscyllium punctatum. The sequence goes on from NC_092789.1 coordinate 45,074,666, forward strand.
CACATTATACATTTCAACACTCTGCCAGAAAAACGTTAGCAAGATCATCATTATTTGAGTCCAAGGAGTCCGTTCATCACTCTAATTCAGCCAGGGAAAAGTTGTTCCTGAACTCTGTGTGTGTGTGTGTGTGTGTGTGTGTGTGTGTGTGTGTGTGTGTGTGTGTGTGTGTGTGTGTGTGTTTAGGTTTCTGCATTTCCTGAGCAACTGAAGAGGTTGTAGAAGATGATTACTTCGGTGCAATTGGTCTTTGATGATGTTTGCAGCCTTTCCATGGCAGCGAGCCGTGTAGACAGTGTACATGAATGGAATGCAGGCTTCTGTGATGGTGTGTGCTGAGCACACGACCTTCTTTAGCTTCATACAGTTCAAAACCAAGAATGAGCACTTTGGAAACTCGTTTCTGAACGACAGGAGATGGAGATTTAAAACACAGGAAGACGCTGTGGTTGCAGTGAATTTAGCATGACCTGGCACCCCTTTTCAGAGGTTACCATAGACTGCATCTGTGTTTGAAGACTCCATAGGATTATGGGAATAAAATCTTTTATTTTACCATCCACTGCCTAGGCCCTACAGTCACTGCAATTAAGTTGCCCAGAGACATAAATCTTTTAGGATACACATATATGTGAATCTTTTACAGAAATCGAGTGCATTATATGATAGTTCCACTTTATCATACAACGCCGCATTGGTCAATTTTGGAAGTAGCAGCTGCTGTAAAGTAGGTACATCATTGAAGAAGGGATTCAATTCGAGAAAATGAAATCTGACATATGTGATAAGTACAATGTGGGGTTCACACGTTCCAAACAAAGAAGTATTGCTCCCACCTGTGGACATGTGAAAAAAACTCATGGAGGTAAATTTTATACATTAGTAAAGCAAAGGTGGGACAGGAGGACCTTCCTTTTACATTCTGTCCCATGTGAATCAAGAAACATAACTGAGTGAAAATGCAGCTATATCAAATTTCCTTGAAAACAATTTGAACAAGCAGCTATAGGATAAATTCAGGAGAAAAAGAAGGTGGTGGGCGAGAGAGCTCAGCTGAGTGAAAGCCACAGAGAGCTGTGAATGGCAGTACTGGCTGGATAGTCACTCGCTGGGCTCTGTATTCATTAATGAGTTTGTCTTGGCGTTCTGATTTGTTCAAGTGGATTCGTTAGGTCCAGCACAAGAACAGTATAAAATACAGATCTCAAACTCCTGTTGTAGTTTCGCAGTTTCCAAGTGTGAGGACATTTTTAAACTTATCAGCAGAAAGTGAAGACTGAAAGTGCACAGACAGGCGAACGTAAAGGGTACGTTGATTTTGCAGACCACAGAAAACATGCGAAGTAATGGACAGCACAGGAAATGCAACTTGAACGAAGTTCTAGGATTTGTGCATAGACAGGTCGAGACTTGCATTCCCATTTTAGGTGATTGGAGGCATGATGGTGTTCTGAGTTTATTTGATGCATTGCGTCACTTGTGTGACATTTTGATTTTTTACTTGAATTCGGTGTCCTGTCCGCCTACACCATTCGGTTGCCGGCGGGGGTCCGGTTCTCTGAAATTATGTACTTACAGGTGAACCTGTTGCAGGATAACTCGGGGTAATGTGAATTTTAATTTTGTCCACCCTCATCCGCCACAGTCACCTCCACATCATGACATAATATAACAAACTGCTCATTAGTATTATCAACATTTACAGGATACAGGCATCAATGCCTTAAAAGGTTTAACAGTTACTGGATGCAGTTTTCAGTCTAACATTTACAGGATTCAATTATCAGTTCATCGATGTGTCTTGCATTTTCAGGGTTTAGTTATCAATTTGTTGGCAAGTACTTGAAACTGGCCGATTCAGGTAAATACTTTACAATTATCGGTTCAGTTAAATACTTCAGACTAATTGTTATTTTTCTGTGGTTCTCCCCTGCTGTGCACTCAAGAGCTTTTACGTTGTTCAATGTTATTCTTTTTATTTCCTACAATTGTCACTGGAAACTTTGAATCTGCTCTGATTAAGTTTCCCTGTCTCAATTAATTCACTCTGTTTTCTTGCCTTGTGGTATTCTGCTGAATCATTCACAAAGGGATGATGATGGTTTATAGATTGAATAAGAAATATCCTGAATTGAGTTAGAGACTGGAATATTATCAAGGGGATGAGGAAGTCCAATGTCTGGAATAGCAGTTAACCTGGAGTGAGTTACATGCAAACATTTGATCAAACGTTACAGTATGTTTGAGGCACAGAACTGCAGTTAGACAGGAACGATTTCCAGATTGAAATCTAATTGAGTTCTGGTGGCTTCATTGTAGAAACTAACAGGAAGATTCAGAGCGGGTCCAGAGCAGATTTACCAGGATGCTGGCTGAACTGAAGGGCGTGTCTTATGAAGAAAGTTTGAGGGAGATCGGGCTTTTCTGATGGGAGCGAAGAATGACAAGACGTGACTTGATAGAGGAGTACATTACGTTGAGAGGCATAGATAAATTGGATCGCCAAAGAGCTCTTACAATGGCAGAAAATTCTATCACGAGGGGTAGTAATTTTAAGGTAATTGTGGCAGGTTTAGGGTCGATGTCAGCCTAGCTTCCAAAGAGAATGGTGAGTGTTGGCAGTGGAATTCGAGTTAACTGCATTCGTTCCTTTTAAGAGACGATGAATTGATAGTTCAAAGATGGCACAATGAAGGATATGTAGTTCTGTATAAACTTAGGGTAAGATAAAAGGCTGGCACAACATCGAGGGCCAAAGGGCTGACACTGTGCTGCACTGTTCTTTGTTCTATGAACAAAGGTTATATTCTGGGGTGAAATGGGCGATGTGGAGTACGGTGAGCTTATGAAAGGCAGACATCCAATAGTGCAGCTTAGATGATTTCCCGATTTCCAGAAATTCTGACGAAATGGTCATGCGTAGGATAGAGGCAGTTTATTGTAGAATTACAGACTGACACCTGTTTTTCTAACAGGAGTTAACTGGAAGACAGTAAGTAGTGTAGATATTGGAAGCCAGAGGCAATCATTATGAAGTTGGAAAAGCACAGCAGGTCAAACATCATCCGAGGAGCAAGAACATCAAAGTTTTGTGCCAAATCCCTTCGAAATTGTATGATGTTAAATGTAAACATCAAACAAACTTTTTCAAAGCACAGAATCTGACGTACATAATTTAGTCTATTTGTAGACTGGTGGAATAAATACATTGTAAATACTTGCCATCTGATAGTCAAATTTCGATTGGTTATTAAACATTCCACTATTGAAAGAATCTCAGTATGAGGGAGGAGGGGTATAAAATACCTTTATATAACCGATTGTTGGATATCTCTGTCCAGAGGTTATCATAAGTGCTTGGCATACGGTGATTGGAATCTTTCATATTTGAGTTGCGTGGTGCACACTCAGCTTGAAGACTTACAAACTTCTGTTTCACAATATATCTAAAAAGCGATGATGTGTAGTTACTGGTGTTCAAAAAGCAGATCTGAAGAAGGAGCAGCACTCCAAAAGATTGCACTTGCAAACGAATCTGTTGGACTTTAATCTAGTGGTGTGGGATTTTTACCCATATAGAATGAAACTATCCTGATCATATGCCTGTGGAAGATGTCGCATCGCAATTAACACGCAGTCGCAGTCCAGGACTAAATATTAAAAAGGAGAATAAGTTGTAGAATTCCAAATATATAGCAGATGTCACAGTAAGTTGGTATTCATGACTTTCTTTCATTGATCTGCACGTTCTTTGGGTTAGATTGAATTTATAGTTATTCATTCATTCACTCAGAAATTGAAGCATGAATCACAAACAGGGAGATTTGGCTGCCTCATTAAAGAGTTAGCTGGCTGAAAGAAGACAACAAATGATAGTGGATGGGAAGTATTCCACCTGGAGGCCGCTGCACAGAGGTGCCTCAATGGGTTCTGTTCATGCGCTTCTACACTTTGGAATATTTTTATAAATGACTTGGAGGAAGAAGTGGAAGGATGATTTATTAAGTTTTCCGATAATATAAAGTTCGGTAGCGTTGTATGTAGTGTAGAGGGCTCTTGCAGGCTCCAACAAGACACTTATAGGTTACAGAGCTGGGATGAATATTGGCACATGGAGTTCAACATGGACGAATGCGAAGTGATTCAGTTTGGAAGTTCGAATTTCTATACTGCGGTAAGGACAGGATTCTTGGCAGTGTGGATGAGTGTGAATTTGTGGTCCACGTACATAGATGTCTCAATGTTTACACACAAGTTGATTGGGGTGTTAATATGGCTTATTTTGACTTTCATGAACAGTTGAATTGTGTTTCACAACCGCGGGGTTTGCTGCAGCTCTATATAATCCTCGATACTTGGAATCTTGCATCCAGTTCTGGTCGTCTCATTATCGGAAGGACATTGATGCTTTAGAAAGAGTTAAGAGAGGATTTGCCAGGATGCTGCCTGGATTTGTGGGTTTGTCTGCCGAAGAGTGGTCGGGTGACCTAAGCCTTTTGAGACTGTGGAGAGAAGAAGAAAGATTGCTGACTTGATTGCGGTGTTTAAGGGAATGCGATAAAGAGTTACAGCAGATAGCCAAAGATTTACCTCCAGGGTAGAAGTGGCTGTCATGAGGGATCACAATTTTCAAATGATGAGAGGAAGGTATAAGGGAGACATGCAGAGCGTCGTGGGTATGTGGAATGCACTGCCAGCCAGTGTAGTAGAGTCAGAGACATAGGGAATTAAAAGAGACGGCTGAATAAGCACATAGACGATAGTAAATTGAGGGATGTGTTAGCTATTTTGATCTTAGTTTCAGATAAATTCTCGGCAAAAAGATCGTGGTCCTAAGGCCCTGTACTGCTCTAGCAATTCTATGTTCTATGTTCAATGTTCACTGCAAGTCAAGGTGGAAGTTCCGCATATGCTGGATGTGTCTCACCTTACAACAGAAGAATTTGAAAATCTTTAGAATTTCACCACTTTATTACTACCTTCATTGACTTCGTTCATCTCTAAGGTGGTGGGAAAACCACCTCATCACCAGAATCCATCGAGTGAATGCCCACCAGATGATTAAGGTGTGTCGTAACACGCAGAGTCGGCCGGTTTTCAACTATCTGCAATGTGCAGAACTATTATAAAAATAAACAAACGTTGCTGCCTCATCCGAAAGATATAATAAATATTTGGAAAATATCATAGCAGTTTTATCCAGAGGGCTGTGCGGAGATTATAGTGAGGTCACTTCAGAAGGAAACGGACATGTTTTTTATTGCAGATGAGAAGGAGTTCACATTTGTTCCACACTCAATAGACTTCTCGAGTTTTAGAGATGATCTCACTAAATAATACATGAAAGCTGTGTGACAAGACATTCGATAGGTGAAAAGCTTTAAAAGAGTCGATATACAAATTGAGAAGATAATTGTTCTGTAGCTGGTCTCCTGGAGGACGGAAATGTTTTGATATCTCCTCTTCACTCACCTTCCGTAACAATCCTCACGCATTTGAACAAGGACTGCAGTCTGGATCAGTTAATATCTTCGAGCCTGACAGAGGTAATGTTTGGAATGACCAGGGAGTCAATTTTGGTGGGAATAAGGCAATAACTTCACTACAGCCATCTTTCATCAATCATTATTTCGTGATTGCCAGCATCAGTAATGTTTGGAAATCTGTGGGCTTCATGTCTCTTTTGTGAAGAAGCATTAAAGTTTTGTTTCAAATGAGCCATCCCACTTCACTCTTGAGAACTATTTGAATTGAAAATGTCATGGGACCAGATGGCTCAGAGGCTGGAAAAGCAGGAATAAGATAGCAAATGAAATGTTTGCAGTTGTTGTTCAAGTACTGTAACATAGAGTCAGGGAACCTGCACGAGGTATAAGTGTTTTCACGTCTGCAGTACAGCGTAAGGTTTTCATCATTTGTCTTGAGAGACATGTTACTGCATTGGCGGAAGTTCAGGATAATTTCACCAGATCAAGTCCACATGCAACATCATTTAGTTATGTGGATGTATTGAGCAGTTTAGGTCTAAACCCTCGCTGGAGTTTATATGAAAGAGAGGAGGTCTAATTAACGAGGCTATGATGTGAAAGATGATTGGCAAAGGCAAAACGGAGACGTTGCGTTTTAAGGAGGGACAATCTAGAGCGAGAAATTGTAGCTTTAGGATAAAGAAGAGCAGATTTCGACAATGCATTGAGCGTACTTACCTCGAGGGTCGCGGCCTTCGATGTTTGTTTCAGCAGTCGGAAGAGCAGGTCTGTCGAGCAGGGGCCTGACGGGAGGATGGATCACTGATTCAGATATTTTCCTCATAAATGGGCGCATCTCAAGCTGAGCAGGAGCGGACACGGACATGCTGATTGAGTGAGGTAATATATTGGATTGATTATGTGACCCGAAACACTACTTATGTCGTGTCTCCCACCTATCCTCCTCCTCTGACCAAAAGAAAATGATTTTTTGTGTGCCGGATCAGGAAGGTAACGAGTTTACTTTCCATTTTTCCAGTCTCTTTGGAATTTAGAATAGTGAGAATTGTGGTTAGGGAAGTTGAATGTTCCTTCTCCAGAATGTAGGAGGTAAGGTTCACCAGTAAAGTCGCCGCTGAATTCAACTGCAGGACCGGACTCCATCTTCTTGAAAACTGCGTTAGGGAACTGGAGCTGGAGCTGTCACTGGTTGAACTTCGGATCATTCGGGATATGGAATGCATTATTCAGAGGACATAGTAGGAGGTAGTCAAACGTCAGGTGCAATATAGCGACAAACAGTTTAGAGTCAGGAGATTTAAAGGTATTGGGCAGGCAGTGCAGTTACCCCCGGGGCTGTTCCCCTCAATGACAATGTATCGTTTTGGAGACTGGCAGGGGAAGTTACGGGGGTGGAGGACCCATGCAGTACAATTCTCTGGCACAGTGTCTTTCCTTGTTGCTCCAAAGGGAAGGGGTGAGATGAGCAGAGCATTATTCATAGAGGATTACATAGTTAGAAGACAGATAGGTGATTCTGTGTTAACTGGAGAGTCTCATGGTTAGTGTATTTCCTCCAATCTGCCAGGGTTCATGATGTCTCAATCACGTTTTCGACATCGTTGAGGGGGAGGGTGAACCACCCCCAAGTCGTGGTCCACATAGTTACGAACGACAATGTTCAGAAAGGGATCAGGATTTATGGCAGCAATTCAGGGGTGTAGTGTGGAAGCTTAGTGCGAGAAAAAACACAATTGTTACCTCTTTTCTTTTACCCGTGACACGTGCTATCGAAGCGAGGAATATTGAAAGAGACGAATTGAACCATTGTTGCAGGGATGTTGCATGAGTGAAGTTTTCGGATACATGCATAATTGGGGCTTATTCTAGGGTGGGTGGGACCTCTAAAACAGGATGGTCTTCATATGAAAGAGTGGGGTACCAATATCCTGGAGGTGAACATTGCAATGTACTTTGCGAGGTTTAAACTAATTCAGCAGGGCAATTGAAATCGAAATTAAAGTTCCAGTATCCTGTAGATTGTGAGAAGTGATGTCAGAAATGAGGGTTCAAGGTCGCAAGAGTGCACCAGCAAGCTTGAAGGTGGTTTGAACCGTGTCTATTTCAACACTAGGGGGATCCGGAAAAAAAGTGCACAGCAGCATTGTTTGGTACCTTTGACCTCGACAATGTGGCCATTTTGGAACATGGATAGAGCCGACACAGGGATGATTGTTTTAGGTTCCTGGATTTAGATATTTCAGTAAGAACAGAGAAGATCGTAAAAAAAAGGGTGGCATTGTCTATCAAGGACATGACGAGTGACAATGAGGACGTTTGTGAACTTGTCTACTGCAGTAGTACGTGCTGAGGTAACAAACAGGAAAAGAAAGGTTTTCTCCAGGACTCAGCTTAATTCCAGAGATCTTAAAGAAAGTGTAGCAAAGATAATTCTGTAAAGGATAGAGAATAACAGAGTGGTTGTTATGCAGGGCATTAAATTTACAAATATTGACTAGAAAAAATCCAGGTAGAGTACTATATTTGGTGACCTTTTGGACACTGTGTGCAGCATGGTTTCCTGACACAGCATGTGGACAAGGCAACAAGTGGCGATCTCACATTGAACTTGGTACAGGGTAATGAACCAGGTTAGCTGTTAAATTTAGAGTATGGTGGGCACTGCGGCGATAGCAACCACAATTCGAATATGTTACCATTAGATTTGGAAAGGGCTAGGTATATAACGTAGGGCAAAAGTTATTCCTGAGATAAAGGTAAGTAAGATGCGATTAGGCAAGATTTAGAATATACAAGGATGGAAGGAAACTGCAGGGAAAGGGAACAATTGAAATGTGAAGCTCGTTCAACGAACCGCTCCTGCGTGTCCTTGACAGGTATGTGCCTGTCAGGCAGGGAGAAAGTAGTCAAGCAAGGGAGTTGTGTTTGACGAAAGAAATTGAATCTCTTGTTTAAAAGAAGCAGACATATGTTAGGATGAGACGTGAAGAGTTAGTTAGGGTGCTTTTGAGTTACAGGTTCCCTGAAAGTGAGCTAACTTGAGAGATAAGAAGAGCCAGGAGGGGCCATAAGAAGTCCTTGGCAGACAGGATCAATGACAACGCTAAACTTCATTGTGGGCATATTAGGAAAGACTAATGACTAGAGAAAGCTCAAGGACAATGAAGATAGTAATGGGATTTTAGGTGTGGAGTCCGAGGATATTGGGGAAGCGCTAACTGAACATTTTTCCTCAGTATTCAAAAAGGAAACATACAATGTTTTCGAGAACAGAAAGATAGACACTGCTACTCAATGAGGACGAGGAAAGAAGGGTTAGTATATTTGCAGAAAGCACTGATGTAGGTGGAATTTTCGAAGATGCTGAAGGATGTTGCAGCTTACAGAGGGGCATAGATACGCTGCAGAGCCTGGACTGAAAGGTGGCAGGGCAGTTGAATGCGGAAGGATGTGAGGTGATTACCTTTGGAACCAGCAACTGTACTAAAGAGTACTGGGGCTAATGGTAAGATTCTTGGGAGTGTGGAAGAGCAGAGTGATTTCGTTTTCCGTGTACACAGACCCTTGAAAGTTGCCAGCCAAGTTGTTAGGTTTGTTAATAAGGCATTCAGTGCGTTAGCTGTTATTGTTGGAGGGATTGGGTTTTGGGCCCAAGAGGATATGATGCAACTGTACAAATCACTGGTGCGGCTGTACTTGGATAAATATGGTCACTGCCTTATAGGAAGGATACGGAAACTTTTGGAAGAGTTCAGAAGAGATTTAATGGCAGGTTGCCTGCTCAGAAGGGAAGGCCTTATGACGAAAGTCTAAGGACTTTAGGCTGTTTGCGTTAGAGAGAAGAAGTGTAAGATGTGACTTAATTGAGACATAGAAGATAATCAGTTGGAGAACCAAGGTGGACACTGAGATGGCGAGCACGAGATGTCATAGCTATGAATTGACGGCTGAAAGACAGGACATAGGTAGTTTCTTACCTCAAGCATTAGTAGGCGTATGAAAATCCCTGATGCAAGAGTAGTAGACTCACCAACTTGAAACGCATTTAAATGCTCATTTGATAAACATATAGATGAAAATATAATAGTGTCGGATAGATAGACTTCAGATTGTTTCGAAAGATCGGCGCAACATCGTGGGTCGAAGGGCCTGTACTGCATTGTAATGTTCTACGTTTTTTGTTCTATTGTTTTGTTTTGTGGAATTCTCCCTGGTTGAATGTGGTGAGAAGACGGAACAATGGGTAAATTGAAGTGTGTATGGATAAATGCATATTCAGCAATCGATTAAATGATTGTTTAGATCAGGCAACATAGTGGAATTGAGGCCTAGATGAGATCAGCCTTGAGCATATTAAATGGTGGCACAGCTTCAAGGGCTGGAAGAACTTTACCAGTTTCTAGGTCTTATGCTGTTACGTAAGAAGTGACCATAAGTATTGCAGTTGATTAAAATAAAAACGACAAATGTTCTAGAAGTTTACCAACGATGTTAAAGATTTTCGGTTCAGAAGCAGTTATCAAAAACCATTGCCAAACACTGGCACCTCTCTTGAAATGTTTTTCTGTCCTCATTGCAGACATTAGAGAATGAGGGTGAAACGATGTTTCAGCATATTCTTTAGCTGCTCTCTGAACTTGGTTCAGCAGGTCATGTAGCATCCGAGGAGCAGGGAAATCGACGTTTCCGGCAGGAGCCCTTAATCAGGAATGAGGATGAATGCCTCGGGTATGAAGAGATAAATGGGAGGGTGTGGGGATGGGGTGAGGCTAGTTGAGAGTGCAATAACTGGATGGAAGAAGGGGTAAATGAAATAGGTCGGAGAGGAGGGAGGAATGGAGAGGTGGGAAGAATGATTGACAGGTGGGAGAGGCCATGAGGATGGTGCTGAGTCGGAGGTTTGGAACTGGGTACAGGTGGGGGAGGGAAATTGAGGAACCTGGTGAAGTTCAGATTGATATCCTGGTTGTGAAGGGTACTGAGGATGAACATAAGGTGTTCTTTCTTCAGGCGTCGGGTGGTGAGTGAGTGGCGGTTGAGGAGATCCACGACCTGCATGTCCTCGGTAGAGTGGGAGGGGGAGTTGAAATGTTTGGCCATGGGGGGGTGGGTTTGATTGGTGTCCTGGAGATGTTCCCTGAAACGCTTTGTGAGAAGCCATCCAGTCTCCGCAATGTAAAGGAGGCCATTTGTGGTTTCGAAAATGCTAAGTCAGATGGACAAAGTAAGCTGGGCGGCAATGTTTCACCTTTTGGGATGATCGAGAAGGATAGGCAGTATCTTTGGTCCACTGGGAAACAATTTTTCAAAATCCGTGGTGAGTACTTCGTTCTTTTAATGGGTCTAGAATTCGTGGAATATACTCTTCCAGAGTGCCGTGGGTATTAGGTCACTGACTGAATTTAAGAATGATATTGGCAATCCTTTCGTGAGCAATTAGTCAAAGGGAACGTGCAGGAAAGTGGAATCGTGATCGAGATTACGTCAGCTATGATTAAGCTAAATGGTCGAACAGACAAGAGAGGCAGAATGGCCAACACAAGATGGAACTTCACAAGATCGTTATGAGGTTCGAGTCCTTGTCTATTGATAATAGACTTAGGTTCTGGATGATTTGATTTCTGACATTGGCACCTTATCAGCGCATATCAAATTGGGACAACTCTGGAACAGAGCTAACAATAAAAAAAAGTCTGTCGGAATTCCGAATTTTTAAACGCCCCGACGTTTAAAATGGGCAGCGGATGAGGAATTTGGGCTTCATATAAATGAAGTTTTATGAATGGAAATGTCAACATTGAGGAGCTGTCATAGTGTGAAAGAGCGTGGACGAGTGAACACAGTGCTGATGGGACAGCGGCGTTTAGATTAGATTAGATTACTTACAGTGTGGAAACAGGCCCTCCGGCCCAACAAGTCCACACCGCCCCGCCGAAGCGTAACCCACCCATATCCCTACATCTACATCTAGATCTAGATCTACCCCTTACCTATCACTACGGGCAATTTAGCATGGCCAATTCACCTGACCTGCACATCTTTGTGACTGTGGGAGGAAACCGGAGCACCCGGAGGAAACCCACGCAGACACGGGGAGAACGTGCAAACTCCACACAGTCAGTCGCCTGAGGCGGGAATTGAACCCGGGTCTCCGGCGCTGCGAGGCAGCAGTGCTAACCACTGTGCCACCGTGCCGCCCGTTTCATGACATTTTGCACATGCATCTTTGAAACTACAAAGTGATCATCTGAGAATGTGAAGTGTTGAGTTTGCGTTTACTGCTGAGGAAGACGGTGACAATTTGGTGATGGAGAATATATGAGATTACTTCAGCTGTTGTGAAGTTCCAGTCTCTTGTTGTCACACTGATTACTGGGATCGCAGGATTAACGTTTCAAGAGACACTGCCTCGATGAGGAGAGCATCGAATGGAGTTTGGAAGAATGGCATGGGTGTGGGCAGATCGGGGAAAATCTCATTGAAACCTTGTACTAACACTTCGAAATGGACAAGGCATGGTGAGCTCAGCAAGAATCTTCCTGCCACAGGCCATAGATAAAGTGTAGAATTGAGATGAGAAGGGACAAGTTCAACAAGACAGAGACGATCTTGCAGAATTCCCTGCCACAGAAAGTAGATGAGAACAAATACTGAATATGTAACGAAGCAGTTGGGTAGTGTTATTAGCCCGAAAAGATCAAAGGACATGGGGATAAGGACATGGGGTGAAAACGTGAGACTAAGTTGGATGCTCAGTTATGATGACACGGAATGGTGGATCACGCTGGAATGGCCATTTGATTGACTGCTTCTACTCTTTTCTCTTTTTCGATGTTTCACATTGAAAACAAAAAAAAAACAACTGTGAAGGTGGGACAGTCTGTTTCAAACTCATGTTATGATTGAGTGGAGTCAGTAGACAAGCAACAGATGTTTTGTGCTGCTCTGAAGGAGACAGCTTTGATCATCAAAAACGTTACTGGTCAAGGCGGATACGAATCGAGTTTACAGACTGTTGAATGAACATTGATACATGGAATTGGCACCACCGAACTCAACGAATTCCTCATGTACTTCAAAAAACCGGATATACTTGCCCAATTTCAGGACATAGAGAGTCAACAAAAGAAAGGGACAGTTACTTAGGAGATATGAGAGAGAATAATTGGCAAGGATGCTCATAAATGCAAAGGTAGTTTTCACTCAGAGTCAATACTTGGATAGAAAAAACTTACCAGAAAATCCTACAAAACTAATGATCGGATAGTAATAACTGTCGACTATGTAAAGCGTATATTGTATTCAGGATCGTAATGACAAACGATCATAATAAGTGGAATGTATGATAAGATACCAAGACAGACTCCTGAAATGCATTGTAACATTCCAGTGCATTATTTCCAGATTCTTATCCATTCCAAGTATATTCCAATCCTTTGTATTCGGATTCTGATCCATTCTCAAAACGGTCCAATCGATTTTCCTTAGCTTCCGATCACTTGTTGAGAAGTTCCAATGTCTTGCTATAAGATCTGATAAAATTCGCTTTCTCTCTCAAACTCGCTGTGCTTATCGCTCTCTTTTCGAGACACCGCTGACTCGAACTGCAGAGACGATGCTCCCAAAGCAGTACGGAACACTTCAGTAAAAAGAATGACATTTTCTAACATCAGAGACACTGTTCAGTACCGCAGAGACTGATGAAACTTGGAAGGATTGAAATAACAGGTTTGCTTTAACCCCTTCGCTTCATCATCATTTGGACCACAGAAAGGAACATTTGCTCATTCTGAACAGGGTACCGACTAGTGATGTTTAAGAAAGGGGTGGTGACTGTACCACATCGGTCAATACTGCCTGTATTTGAGAAAGTAGTGAAGAAGCTCGTGTAGATTCCAAATGTCACACAGTGCTTTCGAAATTAGGCATTTACAAGAATTTGAATTCTTCACTTGTCAGTATGAATGTTGTTGTGAGTAATTAGATAGGAAAATAATTGTTAGTTTCGAGGGATCCGTGATAGAACACTTAGACTGAAATGCGGAAAAGCTTGTTCATCAAGAGCGGCAAGCGTGTGGGATTCCATGCCACAGAAGGCATTTGAGATCGAAACATTGAACGTTATGAAGAAGGAGTTGGAGGTCGGCCTTAGGATTAAACTGAGCAAAACCACAGGGAGAAAGTGAGAAAAAAAACGTATGAGGGAGATGATCATCATTATCATGGGAGAATACAATAAAAGTGCCGAATGATCTACTCCTGCTTCTAATAGTGTATTATCATATACAATTGGTGATCCAACACAAGGCAGAATTGTGTCAGTTGAGTTCAATTTCTGGATCGCAGTTGATAACCCACAGTAGGGACGCAGAGGCGAGTTCTGCGGCCAGAATTATTTCATACATATATTGTATATGCGGTAGCTCATAGAAACGCAGCCGGAAAGACAAATAGCGAGGATGGCAGAAATTGTCGGCAGAGGGATAGAGATAAATTTGCTGTGTGGGAAAAATAACTTGCTGATGAAATCTAATGTGGGAGAATGTGAGGTAATGTCCATTGGCAGGAAGCATCAAGGAAATGCCTCGTAATTAGAAGAAGGACGACTGCAGGAAGCTACGAAACTGAAATATTTGACAGTGCATCTGCACAACTCACAAAAAAGAAAATTCAGTATTCAATGTTATGTGGAGAACAGGGAACGCAAATAATTTGTTGGTCGTTATTTCAAACGAAATAGATTGCAAAGGTAGGGAGGTCTAGACCAACCTACAACATCGCAATGATCATACAACAGCTGGAATACTCCCTCCTGGGAGTAAATACGGCGCACTCAGACCCCGCCACTCCAACCGTAACAAGGACAGAAAGCCCCTGGTGCTCACCTTCCACCCGACCCACTTTCGCATAAACCAAATCATCCGCCGACATTTCTGCCACCTCCAAACGGACCCCACCACCAGGGATATACTTCCCTCCCCCAAGAGTTTCTGTGAGACCGGGCTGGGCTTGTACGCAGAATGTCTTTATGCTGTTAAACCCCTTGGCTGCAGAATCGTGTTCGGACTCTCCCCAAATTTCTGGATCTGCCAATGTCCCTTGTTCTCTCATAATTTCTGTCTTTCAAAAAGTGACTGGGAGAGGATTTTCGCGAGTAGATGGGCCAGTTTGAAAGTGGGATGCCTTTGAAGATGAGATGAGAAGAATCCAGCGACATTATATTGTTGTCAGTGTGAAAGACAAGCTTGGTAGCTGGAAGGAATGCTGGAAGACTAGAGAGATTGAGGCTGAACTCAAGAAAAAGAAGGAGACATTTGTAAATTATACACAGCTGGCAGTGAGTGAATCCAAAATGAGTATAATGGGAATCATAGGATTTCAAATGAGAAATCAGGAAGCAAAAGGGGGACATGAGGTAACTTTCGTGAATATGGTTAAGAAGAATCCAAAGATATTCGACAAAAACGTTAAGGACAAAAGAGTGACGAGGGAGAGATGAGTCGCCTCCCCGCTTTGCCCCATCCTCCAAAAGGTCAACAAGGCCATGTGGAATGTGTGGAACTGCAAGAGACAGGCGAGATACCAAACAAGTGTTCCACATTAGTATTTATTGTTAAGAAGGAAATGAAAGAAAAAAAAAACGGGTTGAAATCTGTTGTTATACCTTGAAAAGTGTCCATATTATCGAGGAGGAGGTGTTGGACACGTTAATATGCATAAAGGTGGATAAAGCCCCGGGACGTGATCAGATGAAAGCCAGAACTTTGTGGGAAGTTAGAGAAGTGATTATCGTACTACTTGCTGGAGTATTTGCAACATCGATCACCACAGGTGAGGCGTTGGAAGACTGGAGATTGGCTAATATGATATCAATACTGAAGAAATGAGGTAATTAAAGAACAGAAAAGTAGAGAACAGTGAGCCTGATGTCAGTGGTAGGTACGTTGTTGGAGGAAATCATTCGGGTCAGAATTTACTTCCATTTGGATAGGCAAGGACTAATTAGGAACAGTCCACGTGCTGCTGTGCGGTTGAAATCGTGTCTCATGAGCATGACTGAATTTTTGAAGAAGTGACAAAGAAGACTGATGAGGGCGAAGCAGGGATTTGTCCAAATGTAGTTAAGCGAGCCTTTTGATAAGGTTCTGCATGGTCGACACGACAGCAAGGTTTGATCACAAGGAATCCAGCAGAACTAACCACTTGGATATCAAACTATCTTGAAGGTGGGAGACAAGACTGTGGTGGAAGTTTCCATTTCAGACTGGAGCCCTAAGGCAAGCGGGTTGTCATAGTAACTCTGACTCAGCTCCACAAGTGTTGCCAGACCTGCTGAGCCCTTTCCAGCAGTTTCTGTCTGTGTTGCTGACAAAGGGGCTCAATGAATTGTGGATATCTGGGTAAGGGCAAGTTGGACACCGATGTGTCTGTTTCTGTACCGTACAATTCTACAGCTTTGCCCCTCTATGACTCATTTGTTAGTCCGCCAGTTCAGACTCTGCAAGAGCCGCCATCTTGATTGATAGATCTATTGTCACGTGTACAGAAGTACAGGCAGATGATAGTAAGCGAGGATGTAGCGATCAAGAAGACTGAGATAGACACATTATACATTTCAACACTCTGCCAGAAGGACGTTAGCAAGATCATCATTATTTGAGTCCAAGGTGTCCGTTCATCACTCTAATACAGCCATTGAAATGTTGAACCTCAACTGCGCGCGCGCGCGCGCGCGCGCGTGTGTGTGTGTGTGCGTGTGTATGTGTGTGTGTGTGTGTTTAGGTTTCTGCATTTCCTGACTAACTGAAGAGGTTGTAGAAGATGATTACTTCGGTGCAATTGGTCTTTGATGATGTTGGCAGCCTTTCCATTGCAGCGAGCCATGTAGACGGTGTAAATGAATGGAAGGCAGGTTTCTGTGATGGTATGGGCTGAGCACACGACCTTCTTTAGCTTCATACAGTTCAAAACCAAGAATGAGCACTTTGGAAACTCGTTTCTGAACGACAGGAGATGGAGATTTAAAACACAGGAAGACGCTGTGGTTGCAGTGAATTTAGCATGACCTGGCACCTCTTTCAGAGGTTACCATAGACTGCATCTGTGTTTGAAGACTCCATAGGATTATGGGAATAAAAACTTTTATTTTACAATCCACTGCCTCGGCCCTGCAGTCACTGCAATCAAGTTGTTCAGAGAAATAAATCTTGTAAGATACACATACATGTGAATCTTTTACAGAAGTCGAGTGCATTATATGTTGGTTCCACTTTATCATTCAACGCCACATTGGTCAATTTTGGAAGTAGCAGCTGCTGTAAACCAGGTGCATCATTGAAGAAGGGATTCAATTCGAGAACAAGAAAACTGACATATGTGATAACTACAATGTGGGGTTCACACTTTCCAAACAAAGATGTATTGCTCCCACCTGTGTACATGTGAAAAAAAACTCATGGAGGTAAATTTTATGCATTAGTAAAGCAAAGGTGGGACAGGAGAACCTTCCTTTTACATTCTGTCCTATGTGAATCCAGAAATATAACTGAGAGAAAATGCAGCTATATCAAATTTCCTTGAAAACGAGTTGAACAAGCAGCTATAGGATAAAGGTCAGGAGAAAAAGAAGGTGGTGGGCGAGAGAGCTCAGCTGAGTGAAAGCCACAGAGAGCTGTGAATGACAGAACTGGCTGGATAGTCACTCGCTGGGCTTTGAATTCATTAATGAGTTTGTCTTGGCGTTCTGATTTGTTTAAGTTGATTCGTTAGGTCCAGCACAAGAACAGTATAAAATACAGATCTCAAACTCCTGTTGTAGTTTCACAGTTTCCAAGTGTGAGTACGTTTTTAAACTGATCAGGAGAAAGTGAAGACTGCAGATGCTAGTGATTAGAGTCAAGAGTGTGGTGCTGGAAAAGCACAGCGGGTCAGTCAGCACAGAGGAGCGGGAAGATCGACGTTTTGGGCAAATGCCCCTCATTAGGAATCTGATGAAGGGCTTTTGTCCGAACGGTCGATTTCCATGCTCCTGGAATGCTGACTGACCTGTTGTGCTTTTCCAGCACCACACTCTTGACTTTAAAATGATCAAACCTGGCCATTGTGAGTTTTTCAGGCTCTAATTAACTCTCAGCACCCGGTGTATTTCATCAACAGGGGATGTCACGCATGTTGCAATCTGTTTACTCAAATTTTAC
Organism: Chiloscyllium punctatum; assembly: GCF_047496795.1. NCBI lineage: Eukaryota > Metazoa > Chordata > Chondrichthyes > Orectolobiformes > Hemiscylliidae > Chiloscyllium > Chiloscyllium punctatum. Next base: position 45,092,352 of record NC_092789.1, read on the forward strand.
CAAATGAAAAAAAAAACACTTCAGTGTCCCGATGGATGCCCCTGAAAGTATAAAATGAATGCACTGTGACGGAACATTTCAGAGTTTAACTGTGAAAATTGTCTGCAACCAACACAGCACTTTCACAGAGAAAATGCACAGTACTGTACGAGCTGTTAGGAAAATGTTTTATGCGATCCTTACTATAATTGGTATTCCTGGTAAGTGTTTATCAGGCTGGAAACTGTTTAATTCTCTATATGCATTGGCGTTTGATATGTACAGTGACTTCATATAGCATTTGTAGGACATTCTAATACAGACACCATAGCATTATTACTGTTACCAATACTTCATTTTTATCTGCACAATGCAACTTTTCTTTCTGAAAATCCGTGTCTTGTTTAATTGTTTCTCGCTCACAGAGATGTGTGTCTGCGAATGTATGTGTCGGGGTGTGTGTCTGTCTATCTGTGTTTTGTGTGCGTGTGTGTTTCTGTATGGTCTGTCCTGTGAAGCCAGATTCAGGAAGGGGCAAAAACCCTGATATTAGGTATTGTTGGAGACTATCAATGTCAGATTCCACTGTGTGTGATGAAAAATGGACAACCATAACAGCAATCGCCTTTTGTTTTCGAGAGGAATCATATGTTAGATTGGCTCTTGTGTGGGTGATTGCATTCTGTTTCACACGTCATTTGCTTTTAATTTGATTAGATGAAATTATTTATTGACAGCGCTTTCTCGTGTGGATTAATCTTCTTGCTGGTGCACAATTTTAAATAGAATTGGATGTCACACGTTCTGCTTTAGGAAATAATTGATATCAATTCACAAAGATTAACACAGACGATTAAAGACGGGATTCTTAGCAGTGTGAAGGAACAGAGGAATCTGGGTGTGCACGTTTATGGATCAATCAAAGTTTCCCACCGAGTGGATAGTGTTGTGAAGAAAGCATATGGTGTTTTGGCTTTCATCAACAGGGGCACCGAGTTTAAAAGCTGTGAGGTTTTGCTGCAGCTATACAAGTCCCTGGTGAGATCACACTTGGAATTTTGTGGCCAGTTTTGGTCGGCCTACTATAGGAAATATACAGAGGCTTCGGAGAGGGTGCAAAGAAGGTTTACCAGGATGCCGCCTGAAATGGAGGGCTTGCCTTATGAAGACAGGAAAAATCGATTCGGACGTTTCTCTCTGGAGAGAAGGGGGAAGAGTGGAGACCTGATATAGATGTCAAAACAATGAGATCAATAGGTCGAGTCAATAACTGGAGTCTTTTCCACAGAGCAGGAATGACTGGTATGAGGTCTCATAGATTGAAGATATTAGGAGAAAGGAATGAAGGAGATATCAGATTTAGGTTCTTTACACAGACAATTATGAAGAAATGCAATGCGTTGCCAGCTGTGGTGCTGGAAGCAGAGTCATTGGGGACATTTCAGCACATCTTTGGACTGTAGGAGGAAATCGGAGCACCCGGAGAAAACCCATGCAAACACAGGAAGAATGTGCAAACTCCACACAGAGAGTTGTCCCAGGTTGGAATCAAACACTGGTTTCTGATGCTGTGCTAATCCCAGAGAACAGACATGAATGAGGAAGTTGGAAAAGAAAAACGTTCTGCAAGGAAGGAACAGCTCAAATAATTGGTTGATTGTGCTCAGTATTTTCTCGTGTGAACTGACCTGGCACTGTGAAGCAGCAGGACTATCCACTGAGCGTTAGTGTCCAGGGATGCGCATGCTTGGTCTATTTTCCATGGGAAATGTGATATTACAGGATAGGCATAGAAAATTCTCGTGTGTTTACTGGGATGAGGGCTCTGGTTGACATGTTATTCTGAGGGTCAGCAACGGGATAAAGTGAGGACTGCAAATACTGGAGACCGGAGATGAAAAATGTGATGCTGGAGAAACACAGCAGGCCAGGCAGCATCCGAGGAGCAGGAGAATCGACGTTTCGGGCATAGGCCCTTCGTCAGGAATGAGGCTGGTGTGCCCAGCGAGATGAGATAACAGGTAGGGTGGAAGGAATTTGGTGGAGGTCGCTGGGAATACGATAGGTGGAAGGAGATGAGGGTAAGGGTAATATGCCAGATAGGGGTGGGAGCAGAGAGGTCGGGAAGAAGATTGCAGGTCAAGAGGGTGTTGCTGAATCCGGCCGTTGGGACTGAGATAAGGTGGGGGCAGGGGAAATGCGGAATCTGGAGAAATTTACATTCATTCCCGATGGTTGGAGGGTTCCTAGGCGGAAGATGAGGTGCTCTTCCTCAGGGTCTGGCGATGGAGGAGGCCAACGACCTGCATGTCACTGGCGGAGTGAGAGGGGAGTTAAAGTGTTCAGACACGAGGCGGTTGGGTTGGTGGTGCGGGTGTCCCATAGGTGTTCCCTGAAATGTTCTGCAAGTAGGCGGCCTGTCTCCCAAATGTAGAGGTGAATCCATCAGGTAGAGCGGATACAGTAAATGATGTGTGCGGAGGAGCAGGTGAATTTGCGATGGATATAGAAGGATCCATTGGTGCCTTGCAGGGAGTTGAGGGGGGAGGTGTGGGCACAAGCTTTGCACTCCCTGTGGTTGCAGGGGAAAGTGCCAGGAGTGGGGGTTGGGTTGGTGGGGGGTGTGGATCGAATGAGGGAGTCGCGGACGGAGTGACTAAAGAACGCTGATAGGGGGTGGGGAGGGAAATATATCCCTGGTGGTAGGGTCTGTTTGGAGGTGGTTGAAATGGCGGATGATGATACGAAGCATCCGGAGGTTGGTGAGGTGGAAGGTGAGGACCAGTGGGGATCTGTCCTGGTAGCGATTGGAGGGGCGGGTTTCGAGAGTGAAGGTGCAGAAAGTGGACGAGATGCGGTGGAGAGCATCGTCGACCACGTCGGAGGAGAATTTGCGGTCTTTGAAGAAGGAGGCTATTTGGGTAGTTCGGTAGTGGAATTGGTCATCCTGGGAGCAGATGCGTCGGAGGCGAAGGAATTGGGAATATGGGATGGCGTTTTAACACGGGGAAGGGTGGGAGGAGGTGTAATCTAGATAGCTGTGGTAGTTAGTCAGTTTGTAGTAAATGTCTTTGTTGAGTTGGTCACCCGAAAGAGAAATTGAGAGGTCTTGGAAGGGGAGGGAGTCGTCTGAGACGTTCGAGGTAAATTTGAGGTCGGGTTGGAAGGTGTTTGTAAAATGGATGAACTGTTCAACCTCCTCATGGGAGCACGAGGTAGCGCCAATACAACCATCGATGTAGCTGGGGAAAAGGTGGTGCCAGTCGATCTGTGGAAGATGGACTGTTCCACATATCCGACGAAGAGGCAGACAGAGCTGGGGCCCATGCGAGTGCGCATGGCTATTCCTTTGGTTTTGACACGATGGCCACCCGCAAGGGCCCCAGCTATGCCTGCCCCTTTCTCGGATATGTGGAACAGCCCATCTTCTGCAGTTACATTGGCATCACCACCCACATTTTCCTCTGCTAAATCGATTATTGTATTGGCGTTACCTCGAGGTCTCACGAGGAAGTTGAACGGTTCATCCACTTTACTGACACCTTCCACCCCGACCTCAAATTTACCTGGACCGTCTCAAACTCCTCTCTCACCTTCAGAGACCTCTCCATTTCGATCTCGGGCGACCAACTCAACACAGACATTTACTGAAATCCGACCAACTACCACAGCAACCTAGATTACACTTCCTCCCAGCCTGCCCCCTGTAAAAACGCCTTCCCATAGTCCAAATTCCTTCGCCTCTGCCGCATCCACTCCCAGGAGGACCAATTACAAGACCGAACTACTCAAATGGCCTCCTTCTTCAAAGACTGCAATTTCCCCTCCAACGTGGTCGACGATGCTCTCCACCTCATCTTCTCCACTTTCCGCACCTCCCCTCTTGAACCCGCCCTTCCAATCGCCACCAGGACAGAACCCCACTAGTCCTCAACTCCCCTCCACCAATATCCGGATACGTCGAATCTTCCTCCGTCATTTCTGCCACCTACAAATAGACCCCACTTCCAGAGATATATTTCCCTCCCCACCCCTATCGACGTTCCAGAGAGACCGCTCCATCCGCGACTCCCTCGTCAGGTCCAGACACCCCACCAACCCAAACTCCGCTCCTGGCACCTTCGCCTGCAACTGCAAGAAGTGCAAAACTTGCGCCCACACCTCTCCCCTCGCCCCCTCCAAGGATTCAATGGATCATTCCATATCTGTTGCAAATTCAACTGCACCTCCACACACATCATTTACTGTATCCGCTGCACCCGATGTGATCTCCTCTACATTGTCGAGACAGGCCGCCGACTTGCGAAACACTTCAGGGATCATCACTGGGACACCTGCACCAACCACCCCAACTGTCCGCAGGCTGAACACATTAACTCCCCCTCCCACTCCGCCAAGGACATGCAGGTCAATGGCCTCCTCCACCGCCAGACCCTGACCACACCACGCCTGGAGGAAGAGCACCTCATCTTCTGCCTAGGAACCCTCCAACCACATGGGATCCATGTAGATTTCTACAGTTTCCTCATTTCCCCTCCCCCACCTTATCGCAGTTCCAAACCCCGGATTCAGCATCGTCCTCTTGACCTGCAATCTTCTCCCCGACCTCTACGCCCCCACCTCCTTTCTGGCCTATCACCCTCACCCTCACCTCTTTCCACCTATCGTATTCCCAGTGCCCCTTTCCCCAAGTTTTCTCCCGCTACCTTTTATCTCAGCCCACTTGGCACACCAGCCTGATTCCTGACGAAGGGCTTATGCCCGAAACGTCGAGTTTCCTGCTCCTTGGATGCTGCTTGACATGCTTTGTTATACAAGCAACACATTTTTCAACTGAGGTTCAGTACACCCTCGGTGAGCCAAGTAGCTTCCGTAGTTATTCAATTATTCTATGGAAATAAAAATATCCAGAACTTCATATCAGTAGATTTGTCGAAATCCCCAGTTCGATGTATGAAAGAAAATTAATGGATATACAAATACCTGTCTTGGTTTAGTTATGGTTAAAATTGTGAACAGGTCCGATTTCCATTTTTTAAACAAATCTCAGTGTTTACTATCTACACATGTATATGAACAATATTGAGACCCTTCTGCCTCTTTCCTCTTACAGCAAATCTCGTGGCAATGGTCATCCTATCCCAGGGAAGGTGTGGGATCTCCAAATGCACCACTCGTTACATGGTGGCCATGGCAATGGCGGATCTACTGACGATTATCACTGAAGTCATGCTTCTCCGTATCAATGGGTATTATTTCCCGATGCCTCTCCTGAAACTCACTGCTGTGTGTAAAGTTAACTACCTCCTGGCTCGATTAGCAATGGACTGTTCAGTCTGGTTCACTGTTGCCTTTACTTTTGATCGATTTATTGCAATTTGTTGCGAGAGGCTTAAATTTAAATATTGCACCAGGAAAACTGCAACAGGAGTTCTTGCAACAATCGGTATATTATTTAGTTTAAAAAACATACCAATTTACTTTAGATTTAAGCCTAAACGAATAATTAACAATGTGCCTCTGCATTGTTCCAACAAACAAGCCTATTTTACTGACCCGAGATGGACTGGATTTAGAATGCTTGATAAGGTTTTAACGCCATTGTCACCATTTGGCTTAATTCTGTTGCTGAATGCTCTGATAGTCAGGCATATATTAGTGGCTAGTCGAGTCCGTAAGGGACTGAAGGGTCATTGCAAGGAACAGAATGATCCAGAGATGGAGAACAGACGGAATTCTGTGATTTTACTCCTCGCCATATCGAGCAGTTTTATACTGTTGTGGTTTCCGTACATTCTGTTCATTTTTAATGTTAATGAACTCCTCGATGACAATTCTGAATATATATTTCAGGAAGTTGCACATATGTTGCGGAATTTAAATTGCAGCACAAACACATTAATTTATGTTGTGACGCAGTCCAAGTTTAGAGAACAGTTGAAGAGCATGATTAAATATCCGGTTACATTAATTATGAAATTAACTGCAAAAGGAAACAACCCATAGCTGCTGAAATGATGATACACGAATGGAAAGAGTGGCTTGGCAGAACATCGCTGGGAAAGAAAATTGAGAATCAAGATGTATTTCGGTGTCGTGACCAATCCACATGGAGGAACAGCGGAACTAATAAAGAACAGCGGCATCAGGTCAAACACAAAACCTTCTGAAGGCCTGAAAGAAATGAGCAGGTGTAACCCAAATCCACAACAGCAGCAAGGCAACTGGTATAGGAACTTGTGCAGCAAATGGCAAAAGAGCAGGAACTTCTCACATCCCAGCGATAAGAGAACCAGGCCGAGAGATAAGACTCGCCCTGCAAATTCGGTTGTAATGTGCATACGAGCAAACAAAACGATGGGTTAAGCTTGTGTGCTACAGGATACTATTCCTTACTGGCAATCAACAAAATCATTTTCTGTCAGACAGGGCTAAATGATTCAACAAAGAAAGGATCAACTAGGCGTTGAACTTTATTCATCATATTTTTGCTATTGATACGGGTACAGATTAGACGCGATGGTTTCTGTGGTGAGGAACTCTCGAACCTGTGTCTGCACCATCTTGAATGCAGACGTCTAAACTATGATACTCGCAGATTTGTTCGGACTGGTGCAGCTCGAACAATACGTGAGATTCTCAACCGATGCAGCAGGAATTTAACTGGTAAACGTTTTTTTTAAATCAAGTTAAATATTGACGTCAGAGCCGGATTTTGCCCAGAGAGATACAAATTTAAGAAGTCTAATTAAACGTTCAGCTCCTGGTAAAGCAGTTATCCGTCAATCACTGGAAACCTTTTACTTGAATACGGCCTCAGTATTGTATTCACGTCTTTTGAATACTGAGAGGGTGGGGGTTTGGGGGAAGCGAAACCATAGACTGATTCATTACAATCTTACTTACATAGGGTTGAAAAATGATATCTGGGAATTGGTTGGAAGTGAGAATTGTGCACAATGGGAGAAGGCGCGATTAACTTATTATTTCTTCCAAGTGGTAAAGCATGCTGAGCAGAGAGTTCGGTGGAGGATTCCAGCTCCCCAACCCGAACCAACCCCGATTAACCACGTGCTGGTGAGTTGCAGAAAGATGACATTTCAGCAATTTCACAAGTTGTGAGAGAAATGGTCAAAACGCGAAAAAGATCCTGGAGTGTTTTTGATTTTTTTGCATTGGATCTTGCCCTCAGGCGTGCAGGGTCTCTGCAGTGTTCAAGAACCAACCGGACTGGAAGAGATAAGCATACCGAATTGGAATCTACAAAGAGACGAAAGATAATACGAATGTATTTGTTTCTGAATGAAAGTAGAAACAAGCGTCCTTCGGGAAACGTCATTGAACTCAGAAAACCCATGCTAATGCTCTAAGGATGCATCTTCGAACAGCACAATTGCCAGATGCAATTGTTTCACTGAGGATCCCTATTCCACGAATATAACACAGAATCTGCTTAGACACTCCATCATTTCGACATTTTCTCATTCAATGTATTCATCTTTTATTGTACTCTAGAGCCGTATACAAGTTTTAGTATCTGTGAAACCTGCAGTTTATCCATCAACTTTCATTGCTATTTGTCATTGGGTTATTTCAGGTAACTGTCCTGAGAAATCTGGCAGAAATCTTACTTCATTGTCATTAAAAGCTATGCATGAAATTTCCAATCATGGAACGAGTGAAGAAAATCGTGTATTATTTCTCGAATCTTCTGCTGTTTCTCTATGTAATTCTAATCAATAAATGGCAAAAACAAAAATCAGACAGAAACTATGCTCAAATTTTGCATTGTCCTGTTTCTATAATACTGAGAGTCATGAATATTTGACCAATGATTGCCCTCACAATCTTGAATAATAACATTTACAGAGATCAGAGAATGATGCACGCAAATGAATTTTGATAATCTTGTACAGCTCCTTTAGGGAATGGTAAGGATGGAGACGAGTTCTAGGTGCATTTTGTTCAATAAAATCCTGGTTCAAAAATCGTTTGTTGGCGGTTTCCTACTTGATTGAATGGTTTTATACAAAAAAAGTCATTAAGACAGTAGTTTGACGATTGTTGGTTGACGTTTGTACAAAGCGCATTTTGTCTATCTCTGACGATGTAAGAGAATATTGAATTCCTCCTGCATTATCCAGTGCCTGCTACTGTATGTGACCAAGGACCTTTCATTTCCTCCCCACCACTCATTATCAGATTCACGGATCTTTCGACTGTGGAACTTCGCTTCTGGTCATACATTGAAAGTGGGATTCATTCTGTCTCTGAATCTTGCTGTCTGTCAGTGTGAATTGCAGCGTTTATTTCAGAATCTCTAGTTTTGTGCATGTAAGTGAGATCCACTCTGCACACAGGTCCTGCTCAACATTGAGTTTCCACCCCCATTTGCAGAATACCTCCGGTCTGAAAACAAGCATGACCCCAACTTTCCTGTAGCCCAGACATTTTAACACAGCATCCTGTTTGCTTGCCCTTTTGTCCATATTCGGCATGTGACCATACTCCAATGACTCACAGCACAAACTGGAGAACCAAATTCTCTTCTCTCCTTTATTTGGCTGGGGGTGGGGATGAAAGGTTTGTCAGAGAGGCCTCGATGAACTTCTGAGATCTTACACCCACTAAAAACTAGGTCTGATGATTTTCGAACATTTTGATATTGACCAATTCTTCGTGCCAAGTGCTAGGGCCCGGGCTTCAAATCCTCAACACCGCTGCCTACCAGTGGCTGGTTTTGTACACACTGGCATGGCCTTCTGGTGCGTCATAGTGAGGGTAGCCCAGAGCACCCATTGGATCTGCCCATTGTACCACTCCTTGCTGGAGCCCACCGAGGTCAAGACGCAGTCTAGGTTGGCATCCAGGCTCTGGAGGACGGTGATGGTGAGCTGCAGCTGCTGGTGGATGTGGTGCTGGAAATTGTTCAGCTACTGCTGCTTACCCATGGGGTGTTGCAGGTGACTGATGGACTCCCAATCCTCCGTGTTGTTGCCAGGAGTGGGCGGTTCCTGGACGTGGAGGCCTTGGTAGGTAATCATTGAAACTGTGTCGGGGGCTGGTGAGGCTGCACTCAGTTGTGGCACAGTAAAGGTCCACGAAACCAATTGGACCACTTGGAGGCCTCAGCCAAATGCACAGCCACTTGGGGAAGCAAACCTAAACGGATCCAGAGCCTAGATTTCCTTGCACTGAACGGCAAGATCGGTTCTGCACTCTGATTGGCTCAATCATTACTTGGACTGATAGGCGGCCTTGTCCTATGTTCCACTGCATTCAATCCACTACTGGGAGTGAAATTGGCTAATGGGCTATCCCAGCTTTATGCCCATGATGTATCCTGAGATAATATTTCACTGCGTTGTTGAGATATTGGCTAATTTACTAACACAACACTAGGTCTGAGATGCATTCTCGACCTGCCCCATGGCCAGAGTGCGGATGGGATGTGGCTCAGTTAATCCACCACCATGAATCACATTGGCTGACAAGGCCCAAGGCACAACTTGAGTCGTTAGTTCCCTGCTCTTTGGGTGATGGTGTGGGAGGTGGGGATGATTATTCCATCCAACCGACACCAGGGGTGAAGTTGACCCACTCAGAGGTCGGCACAAAATTCAACCTGCTCTCTCTATCGCTGATTTGTGGAGTTCAGCTTACCGTAGATCAACTGTAAGTACTAGGCCCAGGATCTGGATCTTTGGTCTAAACTTCCCAGCTGTGGGTGTCAATTCATCCCCCATCACTAAGTTGGAGATTGGTTTCGGAAAGGGTCCGAGAAGGGAGCCTGGGACTCTCCTACTCTGTGTGCACATGTATCTAGCTTTGAATGTGAAGGTCCTTATTTTCACCGCATTCTGTGAGGTCAACTCGCAAAGATGACGCCCAGGCTTACGTTTCCCGACATTGTGGGTCTTGGTCAGTCCCAGAAGGAAAACTCAGGAAAACTGGCAAATGAGGCATTCCGGTCTGAGTCACCTGGCGTCCTTCAAAACAGAAGACCAGTATATTTATTTCCAAGAATTACTGGGTTTTTACTCTCTCTGGTTCGTAATGAGATTGGTATTCTCGGCAGCACTTGGACAAGATGGAATCTTGAAATTTCCTACTGTGGACGTCCATGCATGGGGGGGCTCTCAGTCCTAGATTCCATGAAGGATCAATAAGCACGAGCCTGAGATGGTGACAGCATCTAAACTTCCCTCTCTGAATCTTCAAAAGACCCTCATTGGGAGAAATTGTTAAATGAAGTGCTTGCTGGAATTGTAGCCTGAGGCCTACATTTCCCTGCATGCGGCTCGAATCGCCCCACACCGGGTGAAATTGGTAAATCAGTGCTAGGCCTTAGATGAAGAAATGGCATGTCTCTTCAGTGCATTACAACATGGATAGAGGAAAAGGATTTAGTTCCTGGTGAAGAAACAATTCCAGGTGTAATATAAACACTCAAGTGCAGATTCAAAGAAGCAAGGGCAGTGCAAGATTAATTGCTGAAAACTCAGGAATAGGAAATGTGGAATCACAATGTTGGGTGTAGACTACAGGTCTCCCAACGACCAGCAGGCGAGAGAGGAGAGAACATATGGACAGATCTTGGAAAGATATGAAAGCACGGTTGCGGTGGTAGGTGACTTTAACTTCCCCGACACGCTACGATACTGTATGGACAGAAATTGCAAGGACCAACGGACCTGAGTTTAAGAACTGACACAGACCAAGTAACTGACACAGACCAAGATGGAGGGATAAAAATAGTGACCGCAAGAAAGAGACACTGAGTGATTGAAACAGATCGAAAATAGACCGAGAGAGATCACAAACCTGTGTGTTCACAGCTCCTGATGCGCCATGTGCGATTAGCTGTGAGGTGTGACGGTCAGTTTACACCTCATTCCACCCTGTACGCCCTCCACTCGTCTGGCACATCTTAGCCAAAGAGGAATGGGTAAGGATAGACACAGCCTGGGCACCTGGACTCCAGCCCAGGTCACCTCGGACCAGGAAATGGCAGCGGGGGAATCTGGACAGTTCTGATTTTTGTTAGAAGAACACTATTCTTCTCACAGTGAGTGAGAGATGAGACAGGAAGACAGCTGTGCATATATATATACATATATATATATATATATATATATAGATAGATAGATAAAGAGAGAGATAGTGAGAAAGAGAGATGAACAGATAAGCATAGAGGACTGAAACAGACCGACCAATCCAACCAGTCCATGCCAAACATGATCCCAAACTAAACTAGTCCCACCTGCCTGCTACTGTCCCATGTTCCCTCCAAACCTTTCTTGTTCAGATACCCATCCAAATGAATTTTAAGTCTAGAGTTGGACCCACATCCACTACTTCATTGGGAAGTTCATTCCACGCGCGAAACACCCTCTATGTAAGAAAATAATCTATAATATCTACCTTAAATATCTCTCCTCAAAAATGTGCCCTCTAGTCTTGAACTTCCCCACCTTAGGAAAAGACAACCACCACCAACTTGATCCATGCCGCTCGTTATTTGACAAGCTTCAGTCAGGTCACCCCTCTCGACCTCCTATGCTCCCGTGAAAAAAGTCCCAACCTATCGAGCATTTCCTGATGACTCAAACGTTCCATAGCCAGCACAATCCTGGTAAATCTCTTGTGAACCCCATTCACCTTGATAACATCCTTCATATAACTGGCCGACCAGAACAGGAAACTGTATTCCAAAAGAGGCCTCACCAATATCCTGAACAATATCAACATACCATCCTAATTCTTCAACACAAAGCACGAACCAATGAAAGCAAGTGTGCCAAATACCTTTTTTCTAACCATCCTGTACATCTGTGACATAAGTTTTAATGAACAATAAATGTGAACTCATCGTTCCCTCTGTTCTACAATACTACCTAAAGCCCCAGTATTAATTGTACAAGATCTACCCTTGCTTGTTGTACCAAAATACAATAGCTCACATTTATTCAGTGGGAGGATCTGTGAGAGAGATCAAGACAGCAGAGAGCGAGGGATAGAAATTGAGCAAGAAAAAGAGAGTCAAGAGATTTAGGAATTAAGAGACAGAAAGGGAAAGAGAAAGATTCAGAGGGAGTGAGAGACAAACCACAATCACATCATTTGTGCCTTGCTGTTGCCTGTCAGGGAGTGTGATGATCCACTTGCCTGGATGGCTGCAGCTCCAACATCACTTAAACTTGACAATGACTCGGCCTGCTTAATTGGTACCACATCCATTCCCTTCACCACCACGGACGTTCAGATTAGATTACTTACAGTTTGGAAACAGGCCCTTCGGCCCAACAACTCCACACCGACCCTTTGAAGAGTAACCCACACAGACGCAATTCCCTACATTTACGCCTTCACCTAATTTATGGTCAATTTAGCTGGTCAATTCACCTAACCTGCACATCTTTGGACTGTGGGAGGAATCCGAAGGAAACCCACGCAAACACGGGGAGAATGTGCAATATCCACACAGTTGCCTGAGGTGGGAATTGAAACCGGCTTTCTGGCACTGCGAGGCAGCAGTGCTAAAAACTGTGCCAACGTACCGCCCTTAAGGAGCAGTGAGACTATCTACAAGGTGTACTGCAGAAAGTCAGCAACGATTCTCGGACAGTGCCTTCCGAAGTCACTATCTTTTCCATCTGGAAGGATAACAGCAGCAGACACATGGGACCCCCAGCCCCTGCAAACTCTCCTCAAAGCCAGTCATTACCCTGGAAATATATCAGCCATTCTTTCAACGTCACTGGGTTAAACTCCTGGCATTCCCTCCCCGAGGGCATTGTGGGTTAATACACAGCACGTGGAGGGCAGCAGTTCAATAAGGCATCTCACCTCACATTCTCTGGAGAGACTAGGAATGGCGAATTTATTCTCGCCGAGTCTGCCACGCCCATATAACATGAGAGAATAGAAGAGATTGTGGCTAAGAGGCATCAGATTTAAAAGAATGGTGAGGAGGAACTATTCCCCAAACTGGTTTTTAATACAATGGAATTCATTTCTCACAGTGTGTTCGATGTCAGTTCATTGATTAAATCGGAAGGAGGACACAGACAGAGTTTGAATTACTAAGAGATTGACGAATGGAGTTCGGGCTGAGGTGTGATCGGCCATGGTCATATTAAAGAGTGGAACAGGCTTGAATTGCAGACGCCTGTTCCTCAATCTCAAGTTCTTTCAGGAATGTGTCGGTGAGATTCCTTCAGCTTTAACATCAGAGAGCGCAATGGGGAGCAATGGAGAGATAGAGATATCTAATTGCACAAAGACTAATCCTGGTTTTTCCCGTACATGAGGAAGCTGAGATCCAGCAGTTGAAAAGTGCTTGGATGAGCTCTGAGTTGTGAAGCAGTAATCTGTTTGAGTGACAGACCTATGGACAGAAAGACATTTAAAAAGGCACCATGAATTATCTCGTATGTATACAGGGATCAGTGTAACAGACATAAAGTACAAACATACTCCTCTCCATTTGATAAAAATATGCTCCCCAATACTAACTCCTGGATTAAACTCAGATTAATGGCTCATCAAAAATAAGCATTTGCTTACACAGCTGGTTTGGCTCAGTGGTTAGCACTGCTGCCTCACAGCACCAAGGATCTGGGTTCAAATCCAGCCTCGGGCGATTGTCTGTGAGGAGTTTGCACAATTTCTCCGGGTTTCCTCCCACAGTCAAAAGATGTGAAGGTTGGGTGAATTGGACATGATAAGTTGCTGAAAATGTATTGCTGGAAAAGCGCAGCAGGTCAGGCAGCATCCAAGGATCTCGAGAACTGACGTTTCGGGCATGAGCCCTTCTTCAGGAATGAGGAGAGTGTGCCAAGCATGCGAAGATAAAAGGTAGGGAGGAGTGACTTGGGGGAGGGTCGTTCGAAATGCGATTGGTTGAAGGAGGTTAAGGTGAGGGTGATAAGCCGGACTGGGGGTGGGGCGGAGAGGTCAGGAAGAAGATTGCAGGTTAGGAAGGTTGTGCTGTGTTCGAGGGTTAGGACTGACACAAAGTGGGGGGAGGGGAAATGAGGAATCTGGAGAAATCTGATTTCATCACTGGTGGTTGGAGGGTTCATCGGAGGAAGATGAGGCGCTCTTCCGCCAGCCGTTGTGTTGCTATGGTCTGGCGATGGGTAACTTGCCCATAGTGTTCAGTGCATAAGTCAGAGGGACATGAATCTGGGTGGGTTACTCTTCGGAGGGTCGGTATGGACTTGTTAAGCTGAAGGATCTGTTTTCACACTGTAGGGAATCCAGTCTGAAAAATCCTGAGCATCCATGACCTTCAAACGCGACTCCTCCTGAATTCATTGGTATGGATGATTGAACACAGAGGGTTGTCAGGTTGCAACGCCCCACTTGTACAAAGGAAAAATGTGGATGCGCTGGGGTGGAGAAGCTCGATGAATTGATTTACTTACAAAAAGACAAATGTATTCATTTAGCTAAACATCAGAATTGCACACGCGCAGGAGGCAGTTTGAGCCCTCGATTGATTAGCATCACCGTTGGCCAATGGGAAACTCTGGATGACCGGATGCAGGCTGCTCCTCCAGCAAATCAGCGCTCCCCTATTGAGTGAATGCGGAAGTTGGACAATGAAGCTGCTGATGGTGCCCAGAGAAAGTGTTGCTGCTCCTCATCTCTCTCTGAATGAAGATGGAGCTTCACCCAGACTGAACCAACCTCCTGTGGGGAAATCATCTGGGAGCATTTTATTGATTTTCTGTTCTTTTCTCATTCGGGGTTAAATTGCTGACGAGCAAGAATCGATCATTCGGGAAGGGGACAGTTTCCAGAAAGTGAGGTACAGGTCTCCCACTCTGTAAAAGACAGTGACATCAGTTACTGAGCTGAGGAAGGGTTCGTCGACCCAATATTTTAAGCTTTGATTTCTCTCCACTGATGATGTCAGACTCGCCGAGTTTTCCCAGCAATGTCTGCGTGTGTTTGTGTCATCCTTGACTGACTCCGTTTGGCGCACTCGTTTATCTGGCTAACAGAATGATGCCATTTAATAATGTTTACAACTAAAAAGGGTGATTTCCAGGCGAGAACTGGCATGCGATGAGGCATTAAATTTCTATCAGGTTGAGATATGCCTTATTTTGTTATACTGTACATATTTGGAAATATCATGAGAATACAACATCCACCAGCAGAAAGTGAAGATAGCAAATGGTAGAAGTCAGAGTCGAGAGTGTGGAGCTGCCAAAGCACAGCAGGTCAGGCAGCAACCGATGCGGGGGAGAAGCGACGTGTCGGGCATAAGGCCCTCATCAAGAACGGGGTTTGTGGGTTGGGGGCTGAGAAATAAATGATAGGGGGTTGGGGCTGGAGGAAGGTGGGTGAGAATGTGAGAGGTAGATGAAGGTGTGGGAGCAGGTGATAGGTTGGAGAGAGAGATGGAGTGGACAGATGGGAAAGATAATGGACAGGTCAGTAGGGCAGTGCCGACTTGGAGGTTTGGGACTGAGATAACGTGGGGGAAGGGGAAACTGGAGAAATCCACATTAAGTTCGTATGGTTGCAGGGTCCCAAGGAGGAAGATGAGGAGTTCATCCTCCAGGCGTCGTGTCGTTAGGGTTTGGCAAAGGAGGAGGCCCAGGATCTGCATCTCCTTGGTGGAGTGGGAGGGGGAGTTGAAGTGTCCAGCCACTGTGCACTTTCAGGAGTCCATGCGGAATCAGTAGGCAGGCACTGAGGAAGATGATGTGGCTGTGGTCGCGAGTTTGCTTCAGGACGTGGCTGAATGATTTGTTGCTGAACACTTCAACTTGGCCTCCCACTCGTTTAAGTGCTTGGATGGGGACGGCGAGCGGGCGGGGTGGGTGGGGGTGTGGGCGCTCCGTGGGAGGACCCTTGGAGATAGTGAGGAAAGTGGTCAATCTAAGACTGGTATAGTTGGGAAAGGAAGCATTTCAAACAGTCAGGCAGGAAGGAACCAAGCATAGAACAAGATAGGACTGATAAATTAAACTGCAAATACTTCAATGCAAGAGGCCTAAATGGGAAGGCAGATGAAATCAGCACATGATCAGGAACGTAGCCCTGGGATAGCATATCCATTACAGAAACGTGGCTTGGGGATGTTTAGGACTGGCAGCTTATTGTTGCAGGATACAAATGCAATAGGAAGGATGGGAAGGTGGTCAAGCCAGGGTGGGGGTGAAGCGTTGCAATGTTTCTAAGGAATAGCATTACTTGCTGTACTTAGGATACTCCTGGGAATACATCCAGGGACATTATTTAGGTGGAACTGAGAAATAAGAAATGGATGATCACCATTTTGGGATTGCCATATAGAACCACTAATATTCAGCGGGAAATTGAGACACAAATTTGAAAGGAAATTTCAATTATCCGTCAGAATAATAGGCTGGTTATGGTAGGGAATTTTAACTTTACAAAAATAGACTGGGAGTGGCATAGTGTTAAGGGTTGTGATCGAGTGGAATTTGCTAAATGTGTACAAGAGAACTTCCTGATTCATTATGTGGCTGTTCCTAAAGAGAAGCTACAAAACCTGACCTATTCTTAGAAATAAGACAGAATAGGTGACTGAGGTGACATTGGGGGAGCACTTTGGGCCCAGCGACCATAATTCTATAAGTTTTAAAATGGTGATGGAAAAAGGTTAGTCAGGATCTGAAAGCTGAAGGCTGTAAATTGGAGGAAGATAAATTTTGAGGTTGTGAGACAAGAACTTTAAAAAACCGAATGGGGGGAGGGGGTGGGAGCAGATGTTTGTAGGCAAAGGGACAGCTGGAAAATGGGAAGCCTTCACAAATGAGATACCAAGAGTCCCGAGGCAGCATATTCCCATTAGGGTGAAAGGACAAACAGGTAGGTGCAGGGAATGCTGGATGGACAGAGAAATAGCTTTTGCAAATAGGGTTAAGGATAATCCAGAGTGTTTTTATAAATATATGAAGGATAAAAGGGTAACTATGGACAGAATAAGGCCCTTCAAAGATCATCAAGGCAGTCTTCGTTTGGAGTCACAAGAGATGCGGGAGATATTAAACGCGAATTTTGCATCAGTGTTTACAGTGGAGAAAGACATGGAAGATAAATAATGTGGGGAAATAGATGGTGACATCTTGAAAAATGTCCATATTAGAGAGGAGGAGGTCCTGGATGTCTTGAAATGCATAAAGGTGGATAAATCCCCAGGAACTGATTAGGTGTGCCCTAGAAATTTGGGAAGCTAGGGAAGTGATTGCTGGGCCCCTTGCCGAGATATTTGTGTCATGAATAGTAACAGGTGAGGTGCCGGAAGACCAGAGTTTGGCTAACGTAGTGCCACTGTTTGAGTAAGGTGATAAGGAGAAACCAGATTAACTATAGACCAGTGAACCTGGCATACGTGGAAGGCACAAGATTTACATGTATTGGAAAAGCAAAGACTGGTCATGGATAGTCAGCATGGGTTTGTACATGGTAAATCATGTCATACAAACTTAATTGAGGTTTTTGAAGAAGTAACAAAGAGAATTGATGAGGGCAGAGCAGTGGACGTAAACTGTATGGACTTCAGTAAGGCGGGCGACAAGGTTCCCCATTGGAGACCGGTTAACAAAGTTAGATCTCATGGAATACACGGAGAGCTAACC
This sequence comes from Chiloscyllium punctatum, assembly GCF_047496795.1. Taxonomy (NCBI): domain Eukaryota; kingdom Metazoa; phylum Chordata; class Chondrichthyes; order Orectolobiformes; family Hemiscylliidae; genus Chiloscyllium; species Chiloscyllium punctatum. The sequence goes on from NC_092789.1 coordinate 45,109,958, forward strand.
ATTTGGACACAGAACTGGTTCGAAGAGGGTGGTGGTGGAGAGGGTTGCTTCTCAGACTGGAGGTGTCGTGACCAGTGGTGTGACACAAGGATCAGTGCAGGGTCCACTACTTTTCGTTATTTATATAAATATTTGAATGTGAACAGGGGAGGTATAATTAGTAAGTTTGCAGCTGACACCAAAATAGTGGACTGCGAAGAAGATTACCTGAGAGTAAAGCAGGATATTGATGAGATGGGCCAATGTGTTGAGGAGTGGCAAATTGAGTTTAATTAAAACACATGCAAGGTGCTGCATTTTGGAATAGCAAATCATAGCAAGACTTCTACACTTAATGGTAAGGTCCTCGGGAGCGTTGCTGAACAAACAGACCTTGGAGTGCAGGTTCATAGCACTTACAAAGTAGAGCCACAGGAAGACAGGATATCGAAAAGGGCTTTCCTTTATTGGTCAAAGCATTGAGTATTGGAGTTGAGAGGTTATGCTGTGGCTCTACAGGATATTGGTCATGCCAGGTTTGGAATATTGCATGCAATTTTTGTCACCTTCCCATCGGAAAGAATTTGTGAAACTTGAAAGGGTTCAGAACAGATTTACAAGGATGTGCCAAGGTTGGAGGTTTTGAGCGATAAGGAGAGGGTGAACTGGTTGCGGCTTCTTTTCCTGGAGCTTCAGAGGCTGAGGGGTCAATTTGTAATGGTTGATAAAATCACAAGGGGTATGGATAGGATAAATAAACAAGGGTGGGTAAGTCCAGAAATAGACGGCATAGGTTTAGGCTGAGAGGGGAAAGATATAAATGGGACCGAAGGGACAACATTCTCACACAGTCGGTTGTGTTTATATGGAATAAGCTGCCAGAGGAAGCGGTGGAGCCTGGTACAGTTGCAGCATTTAAAAGGCATCTGGATGGGGACATGAATAGGATTGGTTTACAGGGATATGGGCCGGGTGCAGGCAAATGGGGCTCGATTTGGTTAGAATATCTGGTCAGCATGGATGAGTTGAATGGAAAGGTTTGTTTTCATGTTGTACATCTGAACGACTCTATAACAAGAATTCGACCAAGCTGTATAAAGGGCACCGTTCGGCCCATCCCGTCTGCACTAAGAGTAAACAGAAACCTACCAATCCACATGAATGTGCACCACCTTGCAAATAATTTCTTTTGAAGTTTTATCTTGCACTGAGTTATCGATGACTTTTTAAACAACTTTTACAGGATAATAGAAAAGAAGGATTTGAAGAACGCAATCTGAAATTAACATCATGTCAAGATCTGAAAACACTCGATTTGTCAGGATCTGAATGTCATGGATCTTTCACCTTGGAGGGAGAAATGTTTCTCTGTTCTGTCTGCTTCAATAGATTTTAAACAAAACATTACGATATTAACAATCCCGTGTGAGAGTGTGTCAGTGCACCGACAGTGGGAAAAGCTGAAAATAGCCAAGGAAGACAATTGCACAATTCAGAGCCGAGAGAGACCATTCACATGATCGATGTTTGGACGAGCCTTCCACTGATTGTTAAACCTGGAGAGGGAATGCGAACAATTTCTGAATGGATAAACCATGGAAATGTGGGCACTGTGGGAAGGGATTCTATTACTCACCTGGTCTTGAGATTGATGAGCATAGACACGGGGGGGGGGGGGGGATGTCTGTTCACCTGTTTTCTGAATGAGAAAGAATTCAGTGCTATCTCCAATCTAAAGACACACCAGAAATTTCACGCTGTGCATAGGCCATGCACCTCTGACCATGGGAAGAGACTCACTGATACATCCACCCGTTGGCGCCCAAGCAAAAGGGTATTCCCCTGCTCTGATTGTGGGAAGGAATTCACCAGCTCAGCTAACGTGCTGAGACACAAGCGAGTTGACACTGAGGAGAGGCCGTAGTGTTGCCCCGAGTGTCGGAAAGGATTTGTCCAGCCATCTGCCTTGGTTATTCACCAACAGTTTCACCCTGGGGAGACGCTGTTCACCTGCTCTCAGTGTGGGAAGAGACTCTCTGATTTCAATTCCATGCTATGACATGAACGGATTCTCACTGGGGAAAGGCGATTCATCTACTGACAATGTGGGAAGGGATTCACTCAATTTTGCAGCCTACAGAGACATCAGTGATGTCACACCAGGAAGAGGCCACTCACCTGCTGACAGTGTGGGAAGGGATTCACTCAATTATCCAGCCTGCAGACACACCAGCGAGTTCACACCGGGGAGAGGCCGTTCACCTGCTCTCTGTGCGGAAATACATTATCTCGATTATCCATCCGGCAGACACACCAGCCGATTCACACCTGGGAGAGGCCATTCACATGCTGTCAGTGCGGGAAGAAGCTCTCTCAAATATTCGACGTGCCGACACACCAGCGATTGCACATTGGGGAGAGGACATTCACCTGCTCTCAGTGCGGGAAGGGATTCAGGCAGTTATCCAAACTGCAGTGACACCAGCCTGTTCACAACGGGGAGAGACCATCCACCTGCCTTTGGTGCGGGAAGGGTTTCACGCAGTTATCCATCCTGCAGAGACACCAGGCAGTTCACACTCGAGAGAGGCTGCCCACCTGCTTTGGGCGGCAGAAGGGATACACTCTAGTATCTCGGCAGCAGGAACACCAACGGGATCATTAGTGACTGCAGGAGTGTGGTCTGCTGTTGGCGCTGCTGCTCATCATGGTCAGGACTAAATCATGTTGATCCAGCCAGTGGGCGGCTCAGAGGGTTTCTTTCTCCGAGAGTGGCCACCCTCACTACATTGCTTCCAGTGAGATGGATGCTTCAAATGCCATACGAATCACTGACTGAAGAAAGTTTTGGAAGTTAGAAGTTGTCTGAAAATGGAGCCTCAATTATCCGGCATTCAAAAATCCGAATATTGGACGATCCGGCATGATCGCAAGGTTGGAATGCTTAGCTAAACTGTCACCCAGCATTCAATGAACTGAACAAAATTCTCCCCACCCGTGTCCTTCAGATAATAGAGGTTCCTCTGTATTTCATTTCCTCCAATACCGTGCCACGTTGGCATTGAGATGGTCATGTCAGGCGGCTGTTTTTTTTTTTATTGACGTGGGCGCTTCTCACAGAAGGTAGTTGGGGATTTGTAAAGATGGAGTCGCTCATTTGGAATCACTGAGGGGAAATGAAGCCAGAAAGCTTGCTGAGCTTGGAGCTGGAGGATGTAATCTCCAGTAAGGCTGTCGGTGAAAGGCACTGGGTCTTGTAGTGGCAGGAAGATGTCAGACATTGGAGATATGAATGAGGAGCTGGAAAGCCATTCAGCCGTTCAAGATGCATCACCACCTGAGAAGATTGTGATCAATCGGGTTGTCATCTCCACTCCTATCTAAACCCTCAAAGCTTTCCCGATAAGGTTGTCAAAAGATGATGTCAAAGCTGTCAGTGAGTCAGTAGAACTGGTATGTTCTCACTTCAAACGGTGGAACTTTAAAAGCAAATTTCTTGTGATCATGGAGCAAATCAGTGTTGGGAAAAGTGACTGGTGTTTCCCCAGGGAATGTTGCACCAGAGACAGAAGCTTCTGAGACACCAATTCTTTCTAATGTGATAACCACGAGTGAAAATAGACGCGACCAATTCCAAATCACTTATATTTTCAGTAAAGGCACTCCGACTGCCCTAGAAAGCCAAGAAAGATTTTTATTGCCAGCTCAGCGGAAACTTTTATTAGAAAAACAGTTTCCAAAATCTTCATTGCGATAATCAAGGAATTGTGGGAACTCCCAGAAGGCTTCCTTCTTCAATGATCACTGTTTCCCCACCCACGTGGTTGACGATGCCTGCCAATGCATCTCCTCCACGTAGTGTACCTCCGCCCTCCATCCCCACCCCTCCCAACACAACAGGGGCAGATCCATCCCCCGGTTCTCACCTGTCAACACATCAATCTTCGTATACACCGTATCGTCCTCCGCCACTTCTGTCTCCGACAAACGGACCCCACGACCAGAGACATATTTCCCTCCCCACCTCTATCAGTATTCCGGAGAGACCATTCCCTCCGCGACTCCCTGATCAGTTGCACGTCCCCTCCCACAAGTTCCTGACACCTTTCCCTACCACCACAATAATTGCAAATACTGCACGCACACCTTCCCCTCCCTCTCCCCATCTCCATCGAAGGTCCCCAAGGATCCTTCCACATCTGACAGATATTTATGTGGATCGCAACCAATGTCATCTACTGTATCCGTTGAAACCGTTGTCGTCTCCTCTATATCGCAGAGACAAGACGCCAACTTGCAGAACGTTTCAGAGAACATCACTGGCACACCTGCACCAACCAACCCTGCCGACCCGTCACTGAACACTTGAACTCCCCTTTCTACTCTGCCAAAGACATGCAGGTCCTAGGCCACCTCCATCACAGACCCTTACCGTCCACACCTGGAGGATGAATGCCTCATATTCTGCCATGGGACCCTGCAACCAAACGGGAACAATGTGGATTTCGCCAGGATCCTCATTTACCCATACCGCCTCACCCAAAACCACCGTTGTCCCTGTCCAGACCCGCGACCTCAGTCCCACCTCTTTGACCGTTCCTTTGCCTTTCCCACCTTTCTGTTCCGTCCTCCTCTCCCAACTTCATCACTCCAGGGTGGAGAGATAAATGGGGGTGGGGGTATGGTGTTGGGCTGGTGGCAAGTTACCAAAGAGTAGAAGAGGTGAATTGGGGTGGGGATAGAGTTGACAAGTCAGAGGGTAGGGTGGGGAATGCAGCAAAGATTTTAAACCTCAGCCTGATGTGGAAGAGTCAAAATGTTAGAAAATATGAACATAGAAACGTACAACACAGAACGAGCCCTTTGGCCCATAATGTTTTGCCGAGGATAAATTCAAACATTAAAAAAAAAACAACCTGTACACGCCTCAATTCACTGCTGTCCGTGTGCATGTTCAGCAGTAACTTAAATTTCCCTAAGGACTCATCACCACCGCTGGCAACGTATTCCATGCGTTCACCTCTCTCTGCATAAATAACCTACCTTTGATGTTCCGTCTATACCTTTCTGCTAATATCTTAAAAGTATGACCCCTCGTGCCAGACAATCCTGCCCTACCGAAGAGTCTAGAAACAAAACAAAGCCCAAAACTGAGAAAGCTATTGACATTATTGAGAGGTGAATAGTTTCTCTTCCGAATGGGGATTAGGAACAATAACAAATAAGCTGGAAAGTAAACTTGCCCCATGAATATAAAAAAAATGGGAATAATATCCCCAAGAAAGGTGGGCACCAACCATGAACAAGTTGCACGTCTGTGCACAGGCAGCTGTGACAACACAGACACTGGGACATTTGCAGACCAGAAAGCTCTAGAAATCCCAGGTGTTAGAATGAGAAACTGGAGAGGAATCGGTGTAAATTCCAGTGGGCTATTGCATACGTTAGGGTTGATGCCTTTAGAAAGTGAATGACCCTTCAGGACTACACAAGATATACGTGTTGGGCAGATAAGTAAAATTGAATTCAAAACATCACTGAGATATTCGGATTGTGTGAAATAAGGATGGTTTGTTTCGCTTCTCATTTGCACAATAAAGTTTAGGTTTGCTTAAGAAAGCGACATCTGGTGCCGTACAATTACTTGCTGAATGTTTCAAATGAATAGCAAGGCTTTGGAGGGATATGGGCCGGGTGTTGTCAGGTGGGACTAGATTGGGTTGGGTTATATGGTCGGCATGGACGGGATGGACCTAAGTGTCTGTTACCATGCTGTAAACTCTATGACTCTATGTTGATTGCCCCGACAAACTTGTAGGTTATTAATTCCCTAGGGACAAAGGAGACCAGGGTCAGTCAGTGAGAATCTCCATATACAGTGAGGTAGCACAAGCTGGTCAGGTTCAGAAAGTGATGATCAGATAAACCACCTGATGAAGGAACAGCGCTCTGAAAGGTAGTGCATCCAAATAAACCGTTTGGACTATAACCTGGTGTTGTGTGATTGTATACTTTGACCAGGTGAAGCATATATTCAAATTGCTAAGCCCACACTGTGATGAATCTGTTTTCAGTTGACACAAGGAGTGTGTCAGAAGAAAGATTTTTGAAAATATTTGAATGGGAGTGTCACTGGCGAGGCCAACACTGGGTGCCCATCTCTAACTCGGTCCCTGAACAGTGATGGGGTATCAGTCAGCTGCTTCAAGTGTGGCCAACTCAGAGTCTCTGTGTCTGCCTTGTGACCACTGGAGCTTGCCTCTCCTGCAGAATAAATGTCAGTTTTCGACTTAAATTGGTATTCTTTCAAATGGATCTGACGAATGCATGCATTGGGAGGGTGGATCATGAAAGAGAAAGCAGCAATATAGCAGTTAAATCCAGACTGCATCGCTGTCCCTCCCTTCCTTCCTCACCTGACACACACTCACACACTGGCCCTAGATCTGAAATCCATACAGAGGTTGCTCACTCCCTTGTGGATGATGGGCGCAGGAGGCCACCTCAGATCCTGCAGCTCACTCACAGAGTCATAACTCCTCCAGCACAGAGATTAGCCCTTTGGCCCAAACTGACAGAGGCAGAGCAAAATGGGTTGTCCACGCGAAATCCATTTCCCAATAGTCGGTTCATATCCTTCTAATCTTTCCTATCCATGTCTAAATGCCTTTTATATCGTGTAAATGTACCCGTCTCAATCACTTCCACTGGCAGCTCTTTCCATTAGTATACCACTCTCTGTATAAAAAAAATGTTGACCTTTGGCTCCCCTTTTATTCTATCCCTTAACCTTATACTGATGCCCTCCAATCCTCGATTGCCCAACACTCAGAAAAAGATTGAGTGCATTCACCCTATGCCTCTCATGATCTTATATACATCTATACGGCCCCGCCTCAGTCTCCGAGACTAAGGATGAGAACAGACTATCTTGTTCAATCGCTCCCTGCAACATAGACCAATGAGGAAAGACAGCCTCCTTGAACACTTCGCCTGCAATCTTTCGAGTTTATTTACATCCGTCCGATAACAACGTCACCAGAACTGAACACAATCCTTCAAATACAGCCTCACAAACATCCTGTATAACTGCAACATAACTTCCTTACTTCAATACTGAATGCACTGACTGATGAAGGCCAGGTTGCCAAAAGCCTGCTTCACTGACCTGTCTATCTGTGATTCCACTTTATGCGAACTGTGAAACTGAACTCCAAGGTCACTCTGTTCCACTACACTCCTTAAGGCCCTACCATTCACCATGAAATTCCTACCTTGATTTGACTTTCCAAAATGCAACACCTCACATTTAGCTATATTAAAATCCATTTGCCATTTCTTGGCCCAGTTCCCCAGCTGGTCTAGGTCCTGCTGAAATTTGTGTACACCTTCCTCACTGTTCTGAATACGGGCTATATCACCATCATCAGCAAACATACTAATCATGCCTTGTGCATTCTCAAATAAATCATCAATATAGAAAACACACAGTATCCGTCCTAGCTTCAACCTCTTTGGCTCTCCACTGGTCACAGTTCTCCAGACAGATAAGCACGCTTCCCACCATCAATCGAATTGTTCGTCCAATTTCCCAGCTCCCCCTGGATTCCATGCAATCCAACCTTCCAAAACAGCCTACCATTTCGAACCTTATCAAAGGCCTGACTGAATTCCATATTGACTATGTTTACAACTGTGCCCTTGTCAATAGACAATAGACAATAGACAATAGATGCAGGAGTAGGCCATTCTGCCCTTCGAGCCTGCACCGCCATTCAATATGATCATGGCTGATCATTCCTAATCAGTATCCTGTTCCAGCCTTATCTCCATACCCCTTGACTCCACTATCTTTAAGAGCTCTATCCAATTCTTTCTTAAAAGAATCCAGAGAATGGGCCTCCACTGCCCTCTGGGGCAGAGCATTCCACACAGCCACCACTCTCTGGGTGAAGTAGTTTCTCCTCATCTCTGTCCTAAATGGTCTACCCCGTATTTTTAAGTTGTGTCCTCTGGTTCGGCACTCCCCCCTCAACGGAAATATGTTCCCTCCTGCCAGAGTGTCCAGTCCTTTCATAAGCCTATACGTTTCAATCAGATCCCCTCTCAGTCTTCTAAACTCAAGGGTATCCAAGCCCAGTCGCTTCAGTCTTTCCGTGTAAGGCAATCCTGCCATTCCAGGAATTGACCTCGTGAACCTACGCTGCACTCCCTCAATAGCCAGAATGTCTTTCCTCAAATTTGGAGACCAGAACTGTACACAGTACTCCAGGTGTGGTCTCACCAGGGCCCTGTACAGCTGCAGAAGCACCTCTTTGCTTCTATACTCAATCCCTCTTGTTATGAAGGCCAGCATGCTATTAGCCTTCTTCACGACCTGCTGTACCTGCATGCTTGCCTTCATTGACTGGTGGACAAGAACACCCAGATCTCTCTGAACAGCCCCTTTACCTAATTTGATACCATTGAGGTAGTAATCTGCCTTCCTGTTCTTGCCACTAAAGTGGATAACCAGACATTTATCCACATTAAACTGCATCTGCCATGCATCTGCCCACTCACCTAACTTGTCCAGGTCACCCTGTAATCCCCTAACATCCTCATCACATTTCACCCTACCACCTAGCTTTGTGTCATCAGCAAATTTGCTAATGTTATTGCTGATACCATCTTCTATATCATTTACATATATTGTAAAAAGCTGCGGTCCCAGCACGGATCCCTGCGGTACCCCACTGGTCACTGCCTGCCATTTCGAAATGGAGCCGTTAATCACTACCCTTTGTTTCCTATTAGCCAACCAATTCTCTATCCAATCTAGTACTTTGCCCTCAATCCCGTGCGCCCTAATTTTACTCACTAACCTCTTGTGTGGGAATTTATCAAAAGCTTTCTGAAAGTCCAGGTACAGTACATCCACTGGATCTCCCTCGTCCATCTTCCGAGTTACATCCTCAAAAAATTCAAGAAGATTAGTCAAGCATGATTTCCCCTTCATAAATCCATGCTGACTCTGTCCTATCCTGTTACTATTATCCAGATGTGCCGTAATTTCATCCTTTATAATAGACTCCAGCATCTTTCCCACCACTGAGGTCAGACTAACTGGTCTATAATTTCCTGCTTTCTCCCGCCCACCCTTCTTAAAAAGTGGCACATTAGCCGCCCTCCAATCCTCAGGAACCAACCCCGATTCTATTGAACTCTGGAAAATAATCACCAGCGCATCCACGATTTCCCGAGCCACCTCCTTCAGTACCCTGGGATGCAGGCCATCAGGTCCCGGAGACTTATCAACCTTCAGACCTAACAGTCTCTCCAACACCAAATCCTGGCAAATAGAAATTCCCTTAAGTTCAGGTCCTTCAGCCACTGTTACCTCAGGGAGATTGCTTGTGTCTTCCCCAGTGAATACAGAGCTGAAGTACCCATTTAATTCCTCTGCCATTTCTTCGTTCCCAGTAATATATTCCCCTGCTTCTGTCAACACTTAACAAAGTTTTGTGGTATCATGTCCCACTCAGAAAGCCATGCTGTCTTCTTTTACTCAAACCCTGTCTTTCCAAATGCATGCACATCTTATCTCTCAGAATCCTCTCAAGTAACTGACCCACCACAGACGTTAAGCTTATAGGCTTTTCTTTGCAGCCCTTCTTGAATATGGGAGCAACATTCGCTATCCTCCAATCTTCTGCCTGTAGCTAAAGATGATGCGAAACTGTCAGCCAGAGTCCCCTCAATTACTTCTCTGGACTCCTGCCGTATTCCTGGATTAATCTGGTCAGGACCAGTATATTTATTTACCTTCATACATTCTAATACATCCATCACCAGCTCGACTGTGTTATGGACATTCCCCAAGATATCACCACTAACTTCCCCACTTTCCCAAGATTTTATGTCTATCTCCACCGTAAACACAGAGGAGAAATATTCTTGAGAATATCGCTCCCTCTGCTGTGGTTCTGCACATACTTATCCACTTTGGTCCTTGACGGGCCACATTCTCTCTCTAGTTATTATTTTTCCTTTAATATAATTAAAGCACCTCTTTGGATCACCCTAATATTCTCAGTCAAGTCTATCTCTTGCGCCCTTTTCGCCCTCCTGGTTTCCTTCTAAAGTAAATTCCTGTATTCCCTGTATCCCTCCAGGGATTCTTTTGATTCCAGCTGTCTCTTCCTGAGCCACACCTCTGTTTTTTTTCTGCAGCATGTCTCAGCATATCTTGTTATCCAAGGCTCCCTATTCCAGCCATCCGCGCCCTTTATCCACAAAGGAAAAGATAGAGCTCGAATTCCAATTATCACAATTTCAAAGGCCTCTAACTTGCCAAATGTTCTTTTTCAAGCAAACAATCTATTCAAATCAACCCCTGCAGGCTCCTGTCTAATTCCTTGTCCCAATTTGTCCCTCTCAATAACTATCTTAAAATTAATAGACGTATGGTTATTGGTCCCATTGTCACCTCAGCCCTGCCTAATTTCCCAAGAGTAAATCGAGTTTAGCCCCTTCTGGAGGAGGATCCTCTATTTACTGCTTGAGGAAACCTTCCTGAACGTACTTAACAAATTCCAACCTATCTAAGCCCTCCATGCTCTGGCAATCCCCGTCTATTTTGGGAGAATTTAAATCCTCTCCATGACAACTCTATTGCTCCTGCAAGTCTCCCCCGTGACCCTGCATACTTCTTCTTCTAATTGCCTGTTTGGTGGGCTTATATAATAACGTCACCATCCTCTACTTGGTGCTTAGCTCTATCCAAAAGCCTCAGTGGATCATCAATCAGTTTTTCCACCTTGACGACAGCTTGAATACTCGCCCTCATCAAAAATGCAAACCCCTCCCCACCTTCCATCACCTCTTCCCTAACAGAGCACATATCCCCTGTGTGAGCAACAAAGCACACAATATAATAGATTTCAGTCCGAGTCAAATTCTGAAGCAGTATATTGAAGCGTTTTTGTAAGGAATTGTGCTAACAAGTCGGCACCCTGATCCAGGAATTACTCCACAATTTATACAGTTTAATTCTCGGTACTTCCCTTTTTACCTCATTGGCCTTTAAACCTATTATTATTCCTTCTTGTGTTTTGATCCTACCTAGCTGCGCTCCAACCTGTTTACTTCTCCCCCTACTCCAAGCTGGGCGACCCTCACCCCTATTTATCTCATTCCTTATTTGTAAGTGACGTGGCTTGCTTCCGTGCTGACATGAGGGAAATGAGCTGAGCTTGGCATATCCTGATGTTCTTTTGCACCTTACCTGTTTGGCTGTAACATCTTCCATTGTTTGCAGGCACATTTCATTCCTGTATGCACATTTTAACTAATGCAAAGTAACTATATAATCCTTCCACATAGTTTTAAATCCTGTGTAAGTTTATTTTATTTAATTAACAATTATTAACTTAGCTGAAATAATTATATACTGATGGTAATAAGCAATTATAGTCGCATAAGTAACACTGGTTTACCTATATCGCACAATTACCCCCTTTTTCTTTATCTTTATTATATTTATCTTTTTTTGTCACTTCCCAATTGACCAGCAACTTTGCCGAAATTTTTTTATTTTGGAAATCTCCCCGAGGTCACTTATTCCCTCATTGTTTAACAGGTAGAGCCCTTCTCCCGGATTGCTCTTTTGGAGTATTTGTGTGGCCAAAGCTGTTTAAATCAAGCTTTGGATTAACCCCCGTGCGCAAAGCAGGATAGAGAATCCTATTGCAATTAGTACTCCCACCACTTTGATCAAGGAGGTTAGGAATGAAGCCACCACACTTCTTCACTTTCCAAACCACAATTCTAACCCCCCAGTGAATGATATACTGACACCTGAATTTTCAGCTAGTTCTTCAGCTAGTGTTGGTAGACCTTGCAAGGTTCGAGTAGTAGACCCATCTGGGGCTGTGTTACTTGGAATAAAGGTACAACAGCTCCCTCCTAACATTACACACACACACACACACCCTTTTTCTGCTAGTATCATATCTTGGATCCATTCTATTCTCCCATGCCCTTCTGCTGTTTGCATCAAATAGTTCAGTTATACATTTAATTGCGTCTCTAGTGTAATTGATGATCTTTTGCTGATTGGAGAAAATATAATTTATGCAGTTCACATTTTTTGTTGTCTGTTACCCATCCGAAGAGTATGATTCAAACGCTGCCGTGATCTGATTACAAACGTTAGCTCATCAGATACCCCTCTTGGGGCTCACAAACGAACTACCCAATAGTAATATCTTACTTATTCCCCCTTCCTTTATTATCTCTTTCTTTTTAAATGGCAGGGTGAACGGAATTACCAATTGTGCAATTGCACCGTGCCCATCCAATCTGAAGGTAGGGTGGGTCTCAATATTTTCCCTCCGCAGTACTACCACAGATCCACTCACGGAATCCTTCATGCGGAGTCGTTCCCTCCCTTTTCTCTCACGTACTCAATTTTGGTGCATGATTTCAGTTCCCCCAAATATCTGGACCGAATTGTTCCTCACCTGTTTACACACGATGTGTGATTTCCGACCACAGCAGAAGCCTGATGGTGGGGCGGTGGTTGGGGAGGAGTCTTTAAGCCTTCCTTCTCTAAAGGAGGGAACCTTAATAGGAGGAGTGTGCAATCTTTATTACTCCTTGTCATCTTATTCTAATACAGGGATATCGTGCATGTCATCCCCCTCCTGCCTCGCTTCCACCGAAGCAGAAAGTGGACTACTTGTGCCATTGGTCTCCCAGAGGCACATGCATAACAATTGCTTTTAGTCAAACTTTTCACAGTGTAATTTACCCATTCAACACAGGCGTTTGTATCCTCAGTTGTTTCTACTTCAATGGTCCTCTTTAACTCCTTTACCTTTGCAATTTTTAACACCTTAGGGTCAGAGTAAGGGACTCTACTTTTCCTCTCTCCTACTTGGGTTCTGTCTTTCACCTGTATTTTGAAACAACATTCCAGGAAATGCTTCCCGTCTGCTTTCATCTCAATCCCAAATATTTGGTCTAACTGGAACTGATAGGATTCTTCCCCAAAAACTGCTTCATACCATGAGGTTTTCTTTCTTGTTAAATTTATTGGATTACACGTTTTATCCGGACAGTCAAAAGTGGGCTGGAAAGGGCTTTGGTGTACTGTAACGAGAGGATTAATGAAGAGATCATCTCTGAGGTCTTCCTGCCTCCGCCATTTGTATCACTAATCACTGGGCCCATACCCCATTCTCCAGTCCGAGGACTATGACTAAATCCTTCCACAATAAGTTACTTCCGATAGCAGGAATATATAACGGTTCACATTCGACAATATATTTCCCACTCTCTATAATTATAGGTTCAAAAACTAGAACTGTAAATCCCTCCCCTTTTAGTCCAGAAAGAATTAACAGTCGTTTCGAGATTTCCACTTCCTTGCACTTAAAATTTAAGTATGAACTTGCTACCCCCATATCGACTCGGAAAACCATGTCCGCTTTGTAAGGACCCACCTTTAAATTTATCAAGGTTTTATGTTGTGTCCCCTGGGGAAAGGAACCTCTGATACCCCTATTCTTCATCAACATTCATAAACGGTACTGATTTTGCTTCCTTTTTCTGGTCTGGACACTCTCTCTTAAAGTGACATGTCTTTCCATAGTAATAACATCCAGCCTGTTTCGATTTTCATGTCGATCCTTGTTCCTGTCCACCAGACCTCTTAATATCTCCTCCCCAATCTATTCTCCTCCCTTTATTTTCAACATACTGCACGCCACCATTCCGGTTTCCTTCTCCTTTTAGTTTTGTCCTACGTTTTATGACTTATTCAACCGTGGCTATCATTATTTTTGCGTTAAGTTTCTGCTTCTCATGTTACGTTGCCAGATCAATTCCTGAGCCGATTTAACCAATTGAACAGCTTTAGGGCAACCTAAATATATATATTAATATATTATAAATTCACTTATTCAATATTTAATATTTAAAATGTAAAATGCCTACAGTTCCTAACTTCGAAATCCACTATAATTACCCGGTTTTAGTTCCTTAACTTAAACCCAAAATTATTTTTCTTATGTAGTCCTGACCGATCATTGCTCAATTACAATGGTATAACTCGTAAAATAACCGGAGCTGCTATAAAAGGATTTGTCAACACGAGTTAAAAAAAATCTAATGCATAAATAATGGCTGAATCCAAGGACATTGGAATTAACCATAACGTTATTTATATATTACTAACTAATGTTGCACTGAAACTTCAACTGTCCTCCATAAATTGCTTTTATGTCAGAATAATAGAGATGAGTTAGAAACTTATAGTAAGGCAGTCATAACCTGCAAAAGAACAGGAATTAACATTTTATTTCATAATAATTGTAAAATCCTTAACCTTAAAATAAATCATGTTATATTTCCATAATAGAAATCAGATTCAAAACAGTCCCGGATCTCAAGCTCTAGGGAACAAAGCACAAACATTCAATAACCAAGACTCAAATGTGTATTCCAACCGAATCCCAAAGGGCTAAACTTTGTATTAGCTGTACAGCTTATATTTTCTCTCTCTCTCACATACACACCGTATCTCACAGACACTTTCTGAATTTCCTGGAACAACTCCACTAGAGGCTTCTCCCTCTACCCCTCTATTTTTTTGAATCTTTTTTCTGGATATCAGGCCATGATTTCTTACGAAGTGTACCCTCAGTAGTCCTTCAGCTAACAGCCCTTCCGGGACGAAGCATAATCTGATTCCTCGTGACATATGAATTCAACTATTTACAAACATAGTTTTTTTCCGACCCGTACTTTGGCTAGAAGACGAAGAATGGACTCCTTAATCCATAAAAAGCAACAATATTTCATCACCAATTTCCAATCTTTTCCCCTTGTACAAGTATTATTTTTCCATTTCCACAACATCCTGCCCAATGGAATTTCTGGAGGTAAATTTTCAGGGACTCCGCCTCCATTTCGATTTACTTATTTTCGTCCCCAGAGGCTTTTTCCTTAACCTTGGCACAGCCCATATTGAGTTCCTTCATTAGTACTTCGTAACTACTAGAACTCAATCCCAGCCGCCAAGGCAGTATTTAAAAGTCAGTTTTCCTTCCTTGGTCCATGCACGGTGTTGCCTGGCTCGATGTCTCCCTGTGCCTACTTGCAACCTTTCGCCTGCTTCAGATAGACTCTCATCGGATCTCGATCAGTCAAGCAGAAGGGGGAACTCACCACCGAGGAACACGGGATCATTCTAAAAGGAATGGGATGCATCTTCCCAACCATCGACGGTGCCTCCCCGGCTGGTGATGATGGACATCCCGGACGAGCGTCCAACTTATGAGAAACGGAGCTCATAATGTAATAAAATTCAGTCCGACTCAAATTCTGAAGCAGCGAATTTTATTGAAACGTTCTGCAAGACGGGTGTCTAGCAAGGAGGCACTCCAATCCAAAACAGTATTCAAGATTTATGCAGTTTACTTGAGTCTCTGTAAATACTTCCCCATTTCCTTCATTGGCCTTCAAAACTATCAATACTACTTATTGTGCTCTGCACCTGCCTAGCTGCGCTCCGCCCTTTTTTTACTTCCTCCCCTACTCCAAGCTGAGTGTGCCTTACTCTTATTTACCCTGTCACTAACTGGGTTCATTTCAGTGCCTACGTAAGGGCAACGTGCCGGGTCTGCCATCACTCAATGTTCTTTGCGTCTTATCTCTTTGTCTGTAAAATCTTCCATTGTTTGCAGACACATTTCATTCTTGTATTCACATTTCAGCTAATGAAAGTAATTATGTATTTCAAATACATATTTTCCAATCTTGGCTGAAACATATAGACACTGGTGTTAGTTCATTTATCTTGCATAGGCAAAGATGGTTGCAGAAGTAACACTGCTGTCCCTATGCCCCACAGCATGTCTAACCACAGCGAGGCTCCCACGCATTCCTCAATTATTTATCAATTAAACTTTCAGTCGCAACACACTCCTCGCTGGTCATTAGCCAATCCTCATTCCTTTTCATTTGACAGTTCCACGTTTACCATCCCTCATTGGCCGTCATGCTATCCACACAAGTTTCAGAAAAGCGGGAAGCCTATTGTTCAAATAGTCTTGCTTTTCCATTCGTCCATTCCAGTCAGTCAGATCGGTCTTCGCCCAATTCAGGCAATTTCTGGATAATCCATTCGGAACAATGGAGTGACCAAAAGGAGCTGGGACTGCCCTCACTCCTCCCCCATCATCCACAAAGGAGTGAGCAACAGGAGGTGGGCCTGCCCTAACCTCTCCTCATCATCCACAAGGGAGTGAGGAACAGGAGCTGGGACTGCCCTCTCCTCTCCCCCAATCATTCACAAGGTCGTGTGCAACAGGATTCGCAGCTGCCCTCTCCCATTCATCATCCACAAGGGAGTGCGGAATCTCTGTGTGTGTTTCAAGTCTGATGCATGTGCGTGAGTGTGTGTCAGCGTAGGGAGGAATGGAGGGAAGGGCCAGTTAGTGGCAGTCCACACTCAACTGTTGTGCTGCTTTCTCTCTCAACAGTTAATCGCCTCCCACCCTCCTCGAGCCCACCATGCATTCATCGGGACCGTTTGCAAGAATACCAATTTAAGGAGTACATCCACATTTATTCTGCAAGAGAAGCAGAATCCAGTGGTCTCAAGGCAGACACAGGGACGCAGTATCAGCAAAACTTCGAGTTGCTGACTGACACACCATCACTTTTCAGAGATAAAGTTAAAAATCACACAGCATCAGGTTATGTAGTCCATCAAGTTTGCTTGAAAGTATTAGCTTTCAGAGTGCTGCCGCTTCAGGTAATTAGTGCAGTGGGTTCCTAATACACTGAATTTATAGTAAACTATCACAGTGGTATGCAATTAAAATGATATATTAAACGAATCTAGATTGTTATTAAGTCTTTCACCTCTTAGAATGTATTGCAGGTTTCGATTCATTAATATGTAAAGCCCAGAACTTCTTTTAAGTCACATTCTCAAGATAACTTAAGGTTTCATAAAACAAAATGACTTCTTAGCTCAGACAATGTATTAAAGCTGTGAGGTTCGAGTCTGTCTGAATCCCAAACGTGAGTCAGACTGGTTCAATTTCTAGAGTAGGAATTTATAAATTGTAGTAGGAATTGACTGTGTGATTTCTGAGCAAAAATGGAATGTATCTGCATATATATATATATATATGTGTGTGTGTGTGTGTGTGTGTGTGTGTATGTGCATATGTGGAAGAGTGCGTGTGAGTGCACGTGAGAGAGTTGGTTTGTGTGTGTGCATGCGTGGTAGAATGTGCACATGAGTGTGATTGAGTAGTAACCTGTTTGACGATAACCTGGTGTTGTGTGAGTTTTCATTTTGCCCACACCAGGAAAACACCGGCTCCTCCACATCATTATCAGGGATGATTAGAGATGGGCATCCACTTCGGGCCTCGCCTGTCACACTCCCATTCAAACATTTTCCAAAATCTTCAGACATGCTCCCTGTGTCAAACCAAACCAAATGCATCACACTGTGCCCGATGTCATTTAAATATGTGCTTTTCTGTCATCACTTCCAGAGCCTGTCTGCCTTCTGCTGCCTCATTGTGTGTATAAATTCTCACTGATTAACCTTTCTCATCGTTTGTCCCCAGGGAACAAGAATCCTGCAATCTTTGTCGGGACAATCAATGTTTAAAGATACTTTCAAATATGCCGAAGGAATGCGTGGGTGGTGCAATGGATAGCACTGCTGCCGCATATCACCATGGATCTCGGTTCGATGTTAGCCTCGGGCGACTGTGTGGATTTTGTATATTTTCCCTAGAAATGCTTGGGTTCCTTCCTGGTGTTCTGATTTCCTCCCAAATTCCAAACATGTGAGATTAGGTGAATTGGCCATGGTAAATTGTCTCGCGTTCAGGGATGTGTATGGTTGGTAAATCAATTGTAAATATAGGGTAACGTAATGGATCTGTGTGGGTTACTCTTCAGCGGGTCGCTGTGGACCTTTTGGACTGAAGGGGCTGTAGGGATTTTATTCAAACTGAAAGATGCAGAGCACCAGAGTTCACACTGTTTAACAAAACTGAACTTTATTATGTGACTGAAAAGTTAAACGAATAAACATCCAAACAAAACAATATTTGCTTCAACATTCTCTGCAATGTTTTGAATTTGTTTTACTTTTACAGCCCAGGATGTTTATCTCATGAAGTTTTGAAGGTTCATTCACTTTCTATAGAGATCAATACCAACGTCTGCCATTGCCCATTGGAATTTACGTCGATTTCTTCCCAGAGCTCTCTCTCTCTCTCTCTCTCTCTCTCTCTCTCTCTCTCTCTCTCTCTCTCTCTCCACAAATGCTCCACGGTCTGTGTTGTCAGAGCTCTTTGGGTAAAAGCAGTTTGTCTGTCAAAAGACGTGCAACTCTCTCACGGTTGGTTTCAATCTTCATTGGTGACATTGCTCCAATGCATTTTTATACTTCAAAGGCTGTTTTGAATTTTTCCTCTTATCCCCATTCAGCATAGACGTTAGCTAACTCTCAGTCAACAGCTTCCTCACTTTGTCTTTACAGTTTACCTGTCAACACTTTGTTTCTTCCACGTCATGCTGAGGTTTAATTTGCTCTGTTCTGAACTGGTAATTGATTGTTTTAATCAGAATTAATTCAGTAGTGGCAGGCTATTTAATCTTTGATGTTAGGAATGCACAGTTGTTAATGCCTTTGTCCACTCTAATGAAATGTTTTACTTTGCGATTTTGTCGATAGTTTTTCCAGGTTCTGCACTGTCCAATACTTCAATTTCTCGAATGTCAAGTAAGCTCCATGCTGAGCTGGAGTCCAAATGTTGAAGACTTTTCACACACAGACATAACTTCAGAACTGTGACTCTCCATCCAAGGGTGGGAAAACAGTAAAGTGGCCGTAAAATAATTTCCCTCTGTTGAATTCACATGATTAATAAGTAACGTGCAAACAAAAAAAAAAAGAGACTCTACTCACAAAATAAAATGTCAATTCACTCTGAGCAACGGACAATAAGACATAGGTACAGAAGTAGTCCATTCAGTCCATCATGTCTGGTCAGCCATTTAATCAGGTCACTGCCATTGATCTGATAGCCCTCAACTACAATGACTTGCCTTTTCTGAAAAACCGTTGCTTGCCTTCCTGATTAAAATCTGACCATCTCAGCTTTCAGGACACTTAATACACTAGCCTAAACAGTCCTCAGAGATAACAAGAAATTAATCCTCATCTCGTTCTTAAATAAGTGAACAAATATTATGAGACCATGCACTGTGGCCCTAGACACGAGGCCTGTGACCAGTGGAGTACCACAAAAATCGTTGTTAGGTACACTACTTTTCGTCATTAACGTAAATTATTTAGATGTGAGCATAAGATGCATAGTTAGTAAGGACCAGGGACTAGTTAGCAGGACTTACACACTTCATAGTAATCTCCTAGGGAATGTTGCTGAACAAGCAGAACTTGGAGTGCAGGTTCATAGCTCCTTGAAGCTGGAGTCGTAGGTTGATAGGATAGTGAAGAAGGCGTTTCTTCCACACCATGTTGAGGTTTAATTTGCTCTGTTCTGAACTGGTAATTGATTGTTTTATTCAGTATTAATTCAGTAGTGGCGGGCAATTTAATCTTTGATGTTAGGAATGCACAATTGCTAATGCCTTTGTCTAGTCTATTGAAATTTTTTACTTTGCGATTTTCCCGATAGTTTTTTCCAGATTCTGCACTGTCCAATACTTCAATTTCTCGAATTTCAAGTAAGTTCCATGCTGAGCTGGAGTCCAAATGTAGAAGACTTTTCACATACAGACATAACTTCAGAACTGTGACTCTCCATCCAAGGGTGGGAAAACAGTAAATTGCCCATAAAATCATTTCCCTTTGTTGAATTCACATGATTAATAAGTAACGTGCAAACAAAAACAACAAGAGACTCTACTCACAGAATAAAATGTCAATTCACTCTGAGCAACGATCAATAAGACATAGGTACAGAAGTAGTCCATTCAGCCCATCAAGTCTGGTCAGCTATTTAATCAGTTCACCGCCATTGATCTGATAGCCCTCAACTACAATGACTTGCCTTTTCTGAAAATCTGTACATATCAGCTTTCAGTACACTTCATACGCCAGCCTAAATCGTCCTCAGAGAAAACAAGAAATTAATCCTCATCTCGTTCTTAAATAGGTGAACAAATATAATGAGACCATGCACTGTGGCCCTAGACAGGAAGCCTGTGACCAGTGGAGTACCACAAAAATCGTTGTTGGGTACACTGCTTTTCGTCATTTATGTAAATGATTTAGATGTGAGCATAGGATGCATAGTTAGTAAGCAGAAGAAACTAGTCAGCAGTACTTACACACTTAATGGCAATCTCCTAGGGAATGTTGCAGAACAAGCAGAACTTGGAGTGCAGATTCATAGCTCCTTGAAGGTGGAGTCGTGGGTAGATAGAATAGTGAAGAAGGCGTTTAGTATGATTTCTTTTATTGGACAGAGTATTGACGATGGCAGTTGGGAGGTCATGTTGTGGCTTTAGAGGCTATTGGTTGGAACACTGTTTGGAATATTGCATGCAATTCTGGTCTCCTATCTATCGGAAAGATATTTTGAAGCCTGAAAGATTTCAGAAAAGATTACAAAGATATTGCCAGGATTGGAGGTTTTGAGCTGTAGGGAGAGGCTGAACAGGCAGGGGCTATTTTCCCTGCAGGGTCGGAGGCTGAGGGGTGAACTTACAGAGGTTTAGAAAATTAAGAGGGGCACGGATAGGATAAATAGACAAAGATTGGGTTAGCATATCTGTTCGGCATGGGCGGGTTGAACCGAAGGGTCTGTGTCCGTGCTGTACATCTCTATGACTGTACATAGATCTTGTCCCAGAGAGTCTTTCCAAATAATTCCCCTTCCATCGATGTGAAACTAACAGGCCTGTAAAATCCTGGATTATCCCTGCTATCCTTTTGATATGATGGGACTATGTCGGGAGTCAGTTTTGGACTGGGGTCGATAAAGTTAAAAATCACACAACATCGGATCATAGTCCAACAGGTTAAATTGTAAACAATAGCTTTCAGTGCGCTGCTCCTTCAATAGGTGGTTGTGGAGTGAAACATCACAGGACACAGATGTATAAAGTGTCATGATACATTGAACAAAACTGGATTTTTAATTCTTCCATCTTTGAGAATGGTTTGCAAGTTTCGATCCATTAATCAGTAAATCGCAGAACTTCTTTTAAGCCACCTCCATGAGCTAACTTAAGTTTTTTTCTAGCAAATGGTGACATCTCAGCTCAGACAATGCTTTATAGGTGTGAAATCAGAGTCTGTCTGTATCCCAATCTTGAGACAGAATTGTTCTATTTGCAAAGGGGAATTTACGAGATATTACATGGGTTGATAGCCTGTATGGACTATGTGAGCTATTCATCAGACCTCTGTGAAATCACCTCTGGCTACAAAGGACACAAAGATATCTGTCTGTGCCCTAGTAATACGTTTTGAAAAGATTTGTAGCTCAGGTTGATTTTTTTAGGATGTAGGTTTGCTCACTGAGCTGCAAGGTTCATTTCCAGATATTTCGATACCCTCTGAGGTAACATCTTCAGTAGGACTCTGGTGAAGCAATGCTGAAAATTCCTGCATTCTGTTTATATGTTTGCATTTATTTGGATTGGTGATGTCATTTGCTGTAGTGATGTTATTTTTATGGTGAAATCACTTGCTGTTCCTTTTCTCAGGGGGTGATAGATAAGGTCGAACTCAAAGTGTTTGTTGAGAGAGGTTTTTGATAGAATGTTCCAGTAAATTGCTCTCTTGCCTCACTCAATACTCTGGGACAGATCCCATCAGAAACTGGTGTCTTGTCTATCTTAATATGCTTTAAAACGTACACCTCTTCCTTTTTATCAATAAACTGGCTTAGAAACTTGCCATTCCCTTCCCTGAGGTCATCCTCCACCAATTCCTTCTCTTTGGTGAAAACTGACATGAAGAATACGTTTATGACCTAACCTACCTCTTCTGACTCGACACATACAACCCCTCCTTCAATCTTAAGTGGGCCAGCCATTTCCCTGGCGACATCCTTGTTTCTTTTCTATATGTGTGAAAAGCTTTGGGATTCTCCTTAATACTGTTTGCTAGCGACTTTTCGTGGCCCCGTTTAACACTTCTAATTCCTTTTATAAGTCCATTCCGACATTCTTTCTTTACTTCAAGGGCATTGTCATTTCCCATCCTCCTAAACCTTTGGAATTGAAAAATCACACAAAACCAAGTTATAGTCCAACAGGTTTATTTTTAAGCAATAGCTCTCTCCGCACTGGTCCTTCATCAGTTGTTTGTGGAGAATATGATCATAGGACACAGAACGTGTAGCAAAAGTGTACAGTGTGATGTAACTGAAATTATATGTTGAAAAAGACCTGGTTTATTGATAAGTCTCATCTTTTAGAGTGGGCATGTTGGATTCATTCCTTTCATATGTAAATTCCAGTAGTTTCTTGAAGTTACAATCTCAAATGAACTTTAACCCTCGGTGCAATATCGCCCCAGATAATGCATTGAAGGTGCAAGATGCCCTGAGGCTGTCAGTGCCCCAATGTTCAGACTGATTCTCATCTAAAAAAGGATTATACAACATCTTACATGCATTTAAGAATTTTCGAGCAATATGAAATGTAATTCTGCAAGCACAAATTCTCCCCACAAACTTGCATGTGGACTTGGGGGAGTGGGGTTGAGTGTCTGTGAGAAAGAGCGTGCCTGTGTATGCGTGTGAGTGTGAGTGTAAAGGTGTATAAGTCTGTGAGAGGGTGTTTGAGTGAGTGTGGGAGTATGTGTGAGCTTATGAGAGACAGCTTGCATATGAGAGAGGATTTGCATGAGTGTATGGGTATGTAGAATTGTGGGTAAATTAGTCTGCAGGTGTGTGTGTCTCTGTGTGTGTGCGTGTGTGTGTGTGTGTGTGTGTGTGTGTGTGTGTGTGTGTGTGTGTCTAATGTAGTGGGGTCACCTGTAGTGTGACATGAAACCAAGTCCCTGGGTGAGGCCAACACATGGGTTCCAAACCTGGCTATCAACCTCTGCTTGGCCACGATTCATTGTGGCCTGTCTTAAAGTCTGCCTTGTGCATGGTCACCCGAAGGTCTGAAGTCGAATGTCCTGGACCGCTGAAGTGTTCTCCGACTGGGAGGGAACATTCCTGTTTGTTGATTGTTGTGCGGAGCCCATTCACCGTTGCGGTAGCCTCTGCTTGTTCTCACCAATACACCATGCCTCAGGGCATCCTTACCTGCTGTGTATGAGATAGATGACGTTGACAGAGTCACATGACTACATGACTACCTGCCACGCACTCAGGGAGATGGCCTCAACCGTGACCTTAGGTTTAAGTGACCCTACAGGTGGCACAAACACACACACACACTCACACACACACACACACACACACACACACACACACTCACACACACACACACACACACACACACACACACACACACACACACACCTCTTCGATGGGGGTGAATTTTTACTTGCAGAATTACATTTTATTTTGCTCAAAAACGGCTTAAACCCATGTAAGATTCTGTAGATCCTTATTTTACATTAGTATCATTCTGAACATGAGGGCACAGGTAGACTCACACAGGGCACCTCACACCTCCAATGCATTATCGGGGCCAACGTGGCACCGAGGGTTAAAGTTTCCGAGAAAATGCAACTGTTCGTAAGTTCTGAAATTTGCATATGAAAGAACTGAAACCATCATGCCCATTCTAAAAAATAAGAGAGTTAACAAAAAATTCGTATCTTTTCCAAACTATAACTTCAGTTATATCACGCAGTGAACATTTGCCCTTAATTCAGTGTCTTACAATCTTATACTCCACAACCACCTGATGAAGTAGCAGCGTGCAGAATGCTAGACCATCCAATTAAACCTGTTGGACTATAACCTGGTGTTATGTTATTTTTAACATTGTCCACAATACTCCAATACTAGCACCTTCAAATCAAACCTTAGGAATGCTTTCATTTTCTTTCTTCTAAGGTCTTAACATCCTTGGTTATCCGAGGTTCATGTATCTTGCGATTCGCATCCCTCATTCTCCCAGGAATGTGCCACTCCTGAACTCTTATCAACTGCTGCTTGAAATACTCCCACATCTCCGATGACTATTTCCCCTCAAACAGCCGGCTCCAATCAAGAATGTAGAGGTCCAGCAATGTAGTAGTTCCCCTTCCTCTAATTTAAGGCCTTCACCTGAGGGCTGCTATTCCACGAGCATCTTACGGTATTATGGTCGCTACTCCCGAAATACACCACCTCCCCCACTAACCCCCCACCCCCAATGTGGCACGTTGGGACAGTGGTGGGGTAGCACGGTGATTGAACGGTGAACACTGCTGTTCAATGCAGATAGGAACCCAGTTTCGATTCCTGACCCCCACTGAAACTTCACTCACCTGTCCAGGCTCATTTCCCAAATCCAGATTCCATATAATCCCTTCCCTGGTCGGATTGTTTACATATCATGTCAAGAATCCCTCTGGAATGATCCTTATAAATTCTGCCCCATCCAAGCCCCGAGCACACAGTGAGTCCCAGTCAATGTACAGGAAATGAAAATTACCCAAAACAGCAATCATGCTAATGTTAAGTCTTTCCAAAACTGTCTATATGTTCTCTCCTCTGTCTCCTGCTGGCTGTTGTGTGGCCTGTAGTATACCATTGTGGTTTCACCTTTCCCATTCCTGACTTTTAAACGATGAAACTCTGTCTTTGATCATTTATATTATTCCTCGAATTGTTGTTTGGCCAGGAAATTAATCCTCCTCCTATCTGGTGATGCACAGCAAAGACTCGGGATTTCTCCATCCACGGCCTAGCCCTGCTTTTCCTAATTTCACCTGGTGTGGGATGTTCGAGCCCCATGTTGGGTAATGTGGACCTCAGTCTCTATCTTGGACCTAGTTCTGAATAGAACAATTCCACCCAATGTGGCACGGTGGATCAGTGGTGTGGTGGCACGATGTTTCATCGGTTAGCACTGCTGCCTCATGGCGCCAGGGGCGCAGGTTGGATTCCAGCCTTAGCTCACTGCTTGTGTGGCGTTTGCATGCTCTCCCTATGTCTGTGTGTGTTTCCTCCGGGTGCTCCGGGTTCCTCCCCAGTCCGAAGGTGTGCACATTAGATGAACTGGCCATGCTAAATTGCCCATAGTGTCCAGGGATGTGTGGGTCTGGTGCATAAGTCAGGGTAAATAAAAAGTAAGAGTTTAGGGGAATGGGTCTATGGGTGGGGTACTCTTCAGAGGATCAGTGTGGATTTGTTGGATCGAAGGGCCTGTTTCCACGCTGTAAGTATTCTATGATTTAATGTGGAACATTTGGAGCCCCATACTGAGAAATGTAGGCCTCAGGCTCCATTATCAGCATAGCACTGAATTTAATAATTCCATCCAATGTGGAAAATCTTGAGACACAGTCTGGGTAATTTACGTGTAGGCTCAGTCTCAGGCCAGCTTATATCTTGGCTTAATACTTCCGAGATCACCAATCTCATTCTTAACCAGAGAGAGTAAAAACCAGTATTCCTTGGAAGTCAACGTACTGGTCCTCTGGTTTGAAGTAGACCAGGTGACCCAGATCAATATGCCTCATCTGCCAGGTTCCTGACATTTCCTTCTCGAACTGACCAAAATCCACAACGTAAGCAAACGTAAACTTAGGCTTCATCGTGTGCCTAGTGCGAGGTCATCTGATGGAATAATGTTGAACCAAGGTTCCTCACCCTCCCAGCCAGATACATGTGCACACAGAGCAGGAGAGTCTCAGGCTCCATTCTTGGGCACATCCCGACACTGATCTCAAACTCGATGATTAGGGATGAATCGAGAAGCACAGTGTGGGGAAACTTAGGCCTACGATCAAGATCCTGAACCCAATATTTATTGCTAATCGAGGGCTAGTTGAAACCCACAGATCAGGAAGATATAGCCCAGGTCGACTTGCCAATTTCACTCCCCGTATCAGATCAGTGATTATCTCCACCACCCATACACCCAGAGCTAAAGCTGTATCTTGGTCCTCGTCAGCCAATGTGATTCATGGTGGATTAAATGAGCCATATCCCACTCCTACCCTGGCCATGATGAAGTTCCAGCTTGCATCTCAAGCCTCATGCTGAGTTAGCCAATTAGCCAATGTCTCCACAATGCCGGAAAATATCGGCTCAGCATGCGTCAAGGGGCTAGAGATGGGTTCGCCAATTTCACACACAGTGATGGATTAAATGTGGGGAAATATAGGACCAGACGGTATAATGGGCCTCATGCTGAAAGAGCCAAACCAAGTGCAGGACTTATTGAGTAGCTCAGTTCAGGGAAATTAACACTCAGGCTTCATTTTCACTTGCTTCATCAATCAGCTGAGTCTATGACTGAGGCATCGATACTGTCTAATTGGCATGGGGGGCCACGACTGTGCCCCGGGTGAGTGAAGTCTCCCAATCCCAGAGAACCATCACCCTTTCCTCCCAGCGAGTGGATCAGGAGGAGTCGCCGACGGCCCTTCAGGGTCCCCAGATGCCCAACTCCAGCTACCTGCACGCCCAGCCCTGACAACGACTTGGATGTTTGGGAGCTTGCTCTCCACCTGTGTCAACATCGTGCCCCCTGCCATTACCTGGCTGCCCTCCTGCACCGTATCCTTGTTGAGTGGGGAGCTGAACAAGGCCAGCCAAAACCTCCACCAGTAGCTGCAGTGAACCATTACAGGACTCCAGGGCCCGGATGCCAAACGGTGCTGCATCGTGACCTCACTTCACTTGGCCTCCAGCAACCTGCTAAGCGTCAAGCAGCCCCAGGAACATTCCATCCCACCCTCGGGCATGGCACACTTGGAGGCCAAGTCAACGACTACTACATCATCACACACTGGATGGGCTGAGGTGTAAAGGATCTGGGGTGACTGAAGCCTGAAGCCTAGCTCCTAGTCATCAACTGGACTAATCACAAAGGATAAAGGTGGCCAAAAGTCCTGAGCCTACCTCTTAGCTATTACTAAGAATAATTTGCATTCATGAAAAGCCTAGAACGTCGAACTTATGACCAGTAGGCCGAATTGGCAAGGGAGTCTTAAAGTTGAGATTTGAGATGTCCCAGTCAATATCTTGTGGACTCAGACATGTAAAGTCTTTCACTAGGATCGTCCCAAAGATCACAATCTTTGGAAGTCTGGAATAAATCGCTCTCAAAGACAGTTTAGTTTAATTTTAGTCATCCCCTTTATTTACCAATAGCTTCGCTGTGACAACATTTCACTGAAACCAAGAAGCTCAACTAATTAGTTTCGAAAGTGTGCAGAGGAGATTTACTGGGATATTGCCTGGTATGGGGGGAAGATCCTACGAAGAAAGGCTGAGTGACTTGAGGCTGTTTTCGTTGGAGAGAAGAAGGTTGGGAGATGACTTAATAGAGATAATAAGATAATAAGAGGGTTAGATAGATAAGACAGCGAGAGCCTTTTCCCAAGTATAGTGACTGCGACCACAAGGGGGCAATTGAGGGGTGATAGATGAAGGACAGATGTCAGAGGTAGTTTCTTTACTCAGAGAGAAGTCAGGGTATGGAATGCTTTTACTGCAGTGGTAGTAAATTTGCCAACTTTAAGTACATTAAAGTCGTCATTCGACAAGCATATGGTCGGACATGGAATAGTGTAGGTTAGATGAGCTTCAGATTGGTATGACAGGTCGGCGCTGTAATGTTCTATGGTCTTTGTTCTGTACCAACATTCTCCCCACGACCCTTCCTGTAATTAAATACACACTTTCCGAAATGCACCTGTAAATTGTTAATATGGCCATGCTTCACGAGACCCAGTCCCCATAAATACCAGTAATTTACCCGCCACAACCCTGTAAATACTGATATATACCTCGGCATCACCCGTTAATTATGAATACACTCTCCGGGAAAAAAAAAACATTATGACTGACACATTCCTGGTAACTTCACCCCCGTAAGTACCGACATATTTATCGTGACACCCCCCCCCCCCCACCCTCGTAGGAACTGACTCATTCCTCGGGAACACCCCTGTACATATTGACACATACCCCGCTAACGACCTGTAAATGCCAACGCACTCCCCGGGACCCCTGCTGTAAATACTGACATAGTCCCCAGGACCCACTCTATAAACACAGGTTCTCTCACAGGAACCCCCTGTAAATACTGATACAGTGCCTGGGACCTGCCGTGTAAAACCTTACCCATCCCCTAAGTCATCCCTGTAAATACCGTCACACTGCACGGGAACTCCACTATGACTACAGACATACTCCTCACCCCACTCCTGTAAATATAGGCGCACTTCCTGGGACACGCCTGTAAATTCTGACACACACCCCGAAGTGCACCTGAAAACGATGGCACACTCTCCTGCACATTCCTTTAACTGCTGACACACACACCGGGCCCCCAATTTAAATTCTGCCACTTTTGCGTGACATACGTGTAAATGCTGATGCATACCGCAGAATCTCCAGCAAGTGCTGTCATATTGGCTGGGACGCACATTCCCAACACCACCATGAAAAGTCTAAGTTACTCCCCGAGACATCTCGGTAAATGCTGGCAAATTCCACGGGACCACATTTGTGAATACTGGCACTGTACCTGGGATCACCCTGTAAGAAATAACTCACTCACCATGACGCCCTGTGAATACTGACACACTGCCTGGAGAGACCCTGTAAACACTGACAAAAATGGAGAAAGTGAGAACTGGAGATGCTGGAGATCAGAGCTTAAAACTGTGTTGGTGGAAAAGCGCAGCAGGTCAGGCAGCATCAAAGGAGCAGGAGAATCGACGTTTCGGGCCTTCTTCAGGATTCCTGAAGAAGGGCTTATGCCCGGTGCACCCTTGTAAATACTGTCACACTGCCAAGGAACATGGATACATTCTTCAGAAACCCCTATAAATACGGACTGCTACCTGGCAATTTCCCACTGAATACTGACACACAGCGCAGGACAGCATGCCCTGTGAAAACCCGAAAAACCCAGGGAACCTTCCTGTAACTCCTGACACAGTCCTCGGCGCACTCCTTTAAATGCCATCACAGTGCCCTGGAATCCCTCCGTAAATATTGGCACACACACCGAAACACGACCCTGTCAATAATGACACACTTCCCAGAAACTTCCTGTAAATAACGACACACTCCCCTGTATACTACCCCCCGTACATACTCAAGTACTGCCCAGAACTCCCGTTAATCCTGACCCTACCCCCGCGCTATATACCGAACTTCTCCCTCGGACTCCCATGTCAATACTGACACACATCATGAGACACACCCAAAAACATTGACACACAACCCAGATCCCTCCTGTAAATACATACACTTGCCCCACAAACCCCTGTAAATACTGACACATTACCTGGAAACCATTCTGTTAATACCAACACAGTTCCCAAGACTCCCAATCCGGAAGTGCAGCAGTCTCCTCAAGAATATCTGACACACTCAACATGATCACCCCGTAAATACCGACACTTTCCACCAGGACACCACTGTACATACTGCCATTTATCCCAGTAACTCTGCAAATACCGACACACTCCCTCTGACCACCCCTGTAATTCTTGACACACTCCATGGTATCCCCTATAAAAATGAACTCTCTTCCCCCAGGAGCCCTGTAAATGCTGACACATTCTTCGACAAACCCTTGTAAATGTTTTCACACTGCCCTGTTACCCCCCCCCCCCCATAAAGACTGACACACTTCCCACAAGTAATGACACATTCCGGGGGAACGGCCCTGTAAGTAGCGGCATACTCCCCTGCACACACCCCTGTAAATATTGACCTCCGCCCTGGAACTCCCACTAAATATTGAAACACTCCACGATTCACAACTGTAAATATCAATACACTCCACGTGACTCCAGTTAACACTGACACATTCTCCAGGACCACCTGAAAATATCGACACTTTCCCCACCATATCCTAATAGATACTGACACATACCCCATTCACACCCTGCAAATACTAACACACGATCTGGGACCAACCCCCAGGAAGTTATGGCACCCTCCTTGAGACCACACCTGTAAATACAGAAACTGTCTCCGGGAACCCCCCTGTAAAGATTAAATTCCCCTACAGTGTGGAAACAGACCCTTCTGCCCAAGAAGTCCGCACTAACCAGCCAGATCCATTTCCCTCTGAATAATGCGCCTAAAACTACAGGCAATTTACCTTGGCCAATCCACCAATCCTACACATGTTTGTACGGTGGGAGGGAACTGGAGCACCCATAGGAAACCTACTCAGACACGGAGAGAATGTAGAAACTACACAGACAGTCGGGATTCGAACCTGTGCCACTGGCCCTGTGAGGTGGCAGTCCTAATCACTGAGCCATCTTGCCGCCCCAAATGATGCCAGATTCCCCAAGAACCCCTATAAATTCCGATACTCTCCTCTGAATCCTCTGCAAATACTGACACACTCACCAAGAAGATACCAGTAAGTTGTAACACACTTCCTGTTATGAACCTGTGAATACTGACACACTTCCCTGGATCCCCCTGTGAATAACGACACATTACCTGGGATACCCCCTGTAAATACAGACGATCTCCCTGTGACCCCACCTGTAACTACTGGCACACGCCACGGAAAAACCCTTGAAAATGCCGACAAAATACACTGGGACACTCCTGTAAATACAAATACAAACCCCAGTATCCCTTGTAGATACCGACACACTCGCCGGGAACCCACACCCCCATAAATACTGATGCACTCGTCGGGAAACCCGTATAAATAATCATACCCTACTCTGGAGCCCACTGTAAATACTAACACACAGCACAAGTGTCCACTGTGAATCCTGACACATTCCCTGGCATCACCCTGTGTACACTGACACACTCGCTGGGCGTACCCTGTAAATAATGATACGTTTTAGGGGAGCACCCCGTAAATACTGAAATACTCCCCGGGAGACTTCCTGTAAATACTGGCACAGTGCATGGGAGCACCGTGTAAATACTGACATAGTCCCCAGGACACCCCTGTAAACACTGACACACATCACAGCACCACACTATAAATGGTGACACACACCCCGCATGCCACCTTTAAATATCAATGCACTCCCTGGCCCCAAGCCCTGTAGATACTGACACACTCCAGGGCACCCCCCATAATTACCAATACTCACCTTGGGGAATACATGTCAATACAGACATACTCCCTGGTATCCCCCTACAAATCACAGCACACTACACGGGATGCTGTGTGTAAATACAGACGCTCTCTCTGGGATGCCCCCTGTAAATGTCAACACTCTTGCAAATAAGGATATCCTCACTCCGACCCCCTGTAAATACTGACACAGTCCCTAGATCTTGTCCTGTAAATAGTGACACACTCTCCAGGACACCATCTGTAAATTCTGACACACTTCTGATGAGCCTCCTGTGAATCCTGGCAAACTCCCAAGATCCCCCTTGAAATAACAATACCCTGCGTGGGACCCGCTCCCCGCCCAATAAATGCAGGCACTCTCCCCGGGACCCCTTTGTAAATAGTGACACTATCTCAGGACGTAACCCCTGTAAATACTGACTCAACCCCAGGAACACCCCTTCTAAATACCGACACACTTGACGGGACAAACCTGTGAATCCTAGCACACTCCCCGGGACGCCCCTGTAAATAATGACACACTACCTGGGACCCCCTCTGTAAATACAGACACTCTACCTGGGGGCCCCTTTTAACTACCCAGGACACAACCGCTGTAAATGCCGACTCAGCCCCAGGGACACGCCCCTGTAAATATCAACACAGTCCCCAGGACCAACCTGCCAATACTGACGCGCTTCCCGGGCTCCCATGTAAATACTGACATGCTCCATTTGACGCCCCTGTAAATACCGACAGACTCCCCAGGTCTATCTGATAATACCGACACACTCCCCGGGACTCCATCTGTAAATATTGACTTAATACATGGGACCCTGCATGAAAATATTGACAGAAGCTGCACCACAGCCCAGCAAACACTGAAACACACCCCGGAACCGCCCTGTAAATACTGTCACACTCCCTAAGACCATCCTGCAAATTCTGATGCATTCCCTGGAACCCCACTTGAATACTGACACACTCCCTGGGAACCGCCTGCATATCCTACCACATTCCCCAGGACCCTCTTGCAAATACCAACACACTCTCCGGGGCACCCTGTAGATATCGACACACTTTCCAGGACACCCGCCCCCACCCCCGTTAACACCTACACACTCTCCAGGGCCCCATGTAAATAAAAACACACTCCCCAGGACCCACTTGAAATACGAGCACACTCCCCGGAACCCCCCTATAAATGCCGACTATGTCCTCAGGACCACACGATAAATCCAAACACGCTGCTTGGAATCGCCCTTTAAATGCTGACTCATTCCCAGGAACCCCCTGGTAAATACCAACACACTCCCTCGGACCTGTATTTCCCAACACTCTCCCCGGGTCTTCACTGTAAATATTGACACACTCCCTGGAATCGCCCTGTTAATAATTACACACTCGCTGGGCATCTCGCTGTAAATTCAGACACTCTCCCTGGTACATCCCTGCAAATACCGACACACTCCACAGGATTCCCCTGTAAACGATAGATGAGATTCTCCACAACGTGGAAACAGGCCTTTCAGCCCAACAGGTCCACACTGCTCCTCCAAAGAGAAACCCACCAAACCCATTCCCCTACCCGATATTCACCCCTGACTAATGCATCTAACCCTGTGGGCACTTCAGCTTGGACAATTCACCTGAGCTGTACATCTTTGGATTGTGGGAGGAAACCGGAGCACCCGGAGGGCACACACGCAGACACAGGGAGAATGTGCAAACTCCACACAGACAGGCAGGAATCAAAAGAAAGGACCCTGGTGCTGTGAGGCAACAGTGCTAAACACTGAGCCACCGTGCCGCCCAATACTGTTACACACTGGGATCCCTCTAAATACTGACATGCTCCCCAGTCAGACCTGTGAATACCATCACATTGCGCCGGAACTCCACTGTAAATACTTCACACTTCCCAGGACCCCACTTGTAAATGATGAAAACACCCCAGGAAATTCCGTATGCATAATGACCACCATTCAACTACTGACAGTCTCCCTGGGAACACACTAAACATACCGCTACTCTCCCCTGGACCACCCACATACATTTCGATGGTGTCCCCCTCAGCCCCACTGTAAATCCTTACATTCCACACAGGATCTACCTATAAATACCGACAGTCTCCTCTGAAACCCCCTGTAAGTAATAACACACTGCCTGCCAGTCCCTTGCTAATGCCGATACTCTCCCGGAGCATACCCCACCCCGTAAAAGCTGGCACACTCGCGAGAAGGCCCACTCCCTGGGAACCCCTGCACATGCTTACACTCTTCTCAGAAACACCCTGTAAATACCAGCACACTCCCCAGGCACAGGGCTTACATGCCATCGAGCTCCCCGGACACCCGGTAATCACTGACACTCTCCAGGACGCCTCTGTCAATACTAAAGCACTCACCAAGACACCCTGTAAACACCGACATGCTCGTCAGAACCCACCTGTGAATATTGGCACACTTCCATGAACCCTTCTGTAAATATTGATAGACTCCCCAGGAGTCCCCGTTAAAATGTGATACACTCCCATCCCACTCTATCTCATCCTCTCTCTCTAAGTCACCTCTCTCTGTCTCTCTCTTCCACCATCCCTGTCCCTATTTCACTCTTTACCTCCCCACTTTCGGTCTCTCAAACCCACTCACACACTCTCTCTCGATGACCTCCCACTCTCTCTTCCTACATCATCCCAATCTCTCCCTACGCTCTCTCTCTCTACCCCACTCTCTTTACCCCTACATCTCTCACTGCAAGTATCTCCCACTCTCCCCTTCTCTTTTGCTGTATCCTTCCCACTATCTCTACCCTAATGCTAATCTCTCTCTTCACAACCTCTCACTCTGCCTCTCTCTTCACCCTCCCTCTGTTTCTCTCTCCACTCCCACTCTCTCATTGACTCCCCACTCCAACTCTCACTCTGTCTGTATACTCCCCTCTCTCTCTCCCCAATTCCACCCTCACTCTACGCGCTCCCAACCTCTCTCTTCCCTACCAATCTCGCTCTCTACCCCCCTCACTCTCTATCGCTGTACCCCCACCCACTCTCTCTTTGTCACATCCTACTCTCGCTCTCTAAAACCTCCCTCTCTCCCTATTCCCTTCCACACTCTATATCCCCTCTCTCGAAACCTCCGACTCTCGCTTCACTGAAATATTTCCCATTCTCACTATCTCTCTTTCTCTACCGCGTCCTATTATCTCTACACTCCCCCAATTCTCTCGCTACCCTTCTCACAATCTGCCTCTCTCTATCGCCTCCCAGTCTCTCCCCACGTCCTAATCTCTCTCTCCCCCTTCCCACTCTCTCTGAATCCCTCCGACATTCTCTCAACGACCGTCCAACTCTACCAAAGTAACCTATTCCCTCTCTACTCTTCCCTACCCCTCTCCCTGCATCCCACTCTTTCTATCTGCCTCCCTCCCACACTCTCTCTCCTCCCGCCTCGCACTGTCCCTATCTACGACTTCGCACTCTCTCCACCACACCAACTCTCTCTCTTTCTCTCACTGTCCCACTCCCTCTATGTCTCCCCACTCCCTTACTCTGTCGTTTTCTCAATCTTCCCTGCTCCCATTCTATTTGTCAACCCCCACCCCATTCTCCCTCTCTCTCTTTAACCCTTTCCACCCTGTCACTTCACCCCCTCCAATTCTCTCTGCCCTCTCCATCTCTCTCTGTCTCTCTTATCCTCTCCCTTTCTCTCTTTCTCCTACTCTCTGTCTCCCTCCCTTTCCATCTGACAGAATCTCGCTTCCTCCCTCTCTATCTGACACACACTCTCTCGCTGCTCATTCCTCTCCCTCGGCTCCAGAGAGTAGGGAAGACGGGGTCCGGCGGTGTTGGGGGGTGGTAGAGAGGTTAGAGGGATATGGGGGTTGGGAGTTGGGAGAAAATGGAGGAGAGATGGAAAGGCGAGATGTAGACAGAGGTAGCAGGAGAGTGAGAGAGAAATAGAGGGAGGGTGAGAGACAGGGAGAGTTGGGGCACGAGAAACCGAAAAGAAGAAGAGCAGAGGAAGAGAGAGATTGAGGAGAAAGAGAGAGGAATGTAGAGGAGAAAGATGGGGAGAGGAAATGTGGAAAGCATTCAAGAGACGGGGTGAGGGGGAGGAATCAGAGTGAGGGTTTGAGGTGAGAGAGAAAGAGAAGGATGCGATTGAGTGGAGGTGGCGGAAACGCAGTCGAGAGATGAACTTTGCCGAAGGCCAGGTCGGAATGCGGGCAACCTCGAGGTGAAAGCAAGGGCAGGGGGAGTTCCACCCAACTCCTGAGCTCATGTTTCAGTTCTCTCTGCTTCCCTGAGAACCAGGACTTGGAGCTGAGTCTGTCTCCCTCCATCTCAGCTTCTTCAACACAAAGACAAACAAGAACATCATTGACTGTGCTGCTCGTCACATTTAACGAACATTTTTATTGTTTCCAAACTGAAGTAATTGATACAGTCAGTGCGATGGCGCCTTTTCTCACTGGCCACTGAGTTGTGAGAAACATTAAAATAAGTCCCCGTGTCCCTTTAACCACACTGCTCCCCACCCGTGGGATAAGAATGGAGAAACCAACGCTACCCTCAGTCTGTTACAATAAGGATAGGCTGCTCCATCGCTTAAAACACTGAACTGAAATGAGAAAATCCTGGATGGATTGATTAATGAATGTATTTACTTGATTGGTTAATTTGGGTGAAGGGATATTTCAGCACATTCTTCAGCTGCTGTCTGAACTTAGTCTGGGTCACAGCATAAATCGCGGTGTTTGTGCAGCAACCGAGGAGCTGCAGCATGAAGCCCAATTCCTGAAGGAAAGGATGGGGAACCACAGGAGTATCCACAATCCAATACACTCGGTTCCACATAGAATACATCATTAACGTTGACCATAACAGGATGAAATTGGCCGAGATCACAAACAGTAAAATGATAGAAATCTTTCGGTTTTTCATTTCAGTGTCAGACTGAGCGTCCCCATTGGTGTGAGCCCGGAGTCTCCTGCGGGCTCTGCTGGTGAATAAAATGTGTCTGACAGTAAACACATTGAGCAGCAGAATCAGGAGAAATGGGAGAGCCGGGGTTAGAATTTGGTGGAGGAACTCATTTGTGACCCAGAAACGGGAGGAATAAGCGCCGTCTATTGCAAGACAAAACCAGGGGTCATTTCCCAGCCGATACCGAGTGGTGAGCAAAAAATACCAGAAAATGTTCTTTGAGCAGCTCAGCACAGCCACTGCTCCCAGAACCACAGCCGCCGTTTTCACACGGCAATATTTACTTTTCAGCTTTTGGCAACAAATGGCCACAAACCGATCAAAGGTGAAAGTGACGGTGAACCAGACAGAACAGTCAGTGGCTGCATAAAGCAGGACGGCGTGGATATTACACACAGGGATGGAGTACAGGAAATAAAACTTTGTCCGATAAACAATGGGAATGTGTCTCAATATCAGGTCGAGGATAATAACCAGTAGATCCGCCGCTGCCATCGACCCCAAGTAACATCTGACACATGGAGACAATCCACAATCTTTAAATAGGAAGACGTAGATCGTCACTATGTTAACTGTGAGGAAGGAAAAGAAATATATTATCCATCTGCCTGGAGGAAAAGTCACCAGTTTGATTGAAGAGTCAGTGAGACTTTTCAAATGTGTCACTGCATTCAGAGATTAACAAAAATAATTGGAGCTGAAATAACAAATGGGAAGGTCTGTATTATGGACAAAAATGTGTCATCGAACACATGAAACCCTCCCTTCCCAAGCACACAGAGGCACATCCATAAGAACAAATGGTTTCCAGAACATTCCGACACACTCGATCACTCCAGAGCAGACGCAAGTCACTGGTTCGAGATCCTAATACCGAGGTTAAAAACGGTGCTGTCCTCAGGGATTCTCTCTCAGTTCCTTGAAGACAAACGGAGGTTGGAAATTTCTGTCTTTCATCGAAACTGTATTTGATCCAAGTGAAAAAATGGAAACACAATGAAAACGTATTCACATCTTTAAGTGTCTGAGATGACTTTGGAACAGAGTCTCGTTCTCTTTGGAATGGGATATTATCTTTTGTTCATTTCACTGACGTTAGGCCGTTCACAAATAATGTCAGAGATGGAATGGTCCAGAGAATGTCGGTTGTAGAATGCACGGGGAGAAAGTGACGACTGCAGATGCTGGAGACCAGAGTTGAAAAGTGTGGTGCTGGAAAAGTGCAGCAGGCCAGGCAGCATCCCAGGAGCAGGAGAATCGACATTTCGGACATAAGCCCTTCTTCAGTCATATGCCCGAAACGTCCATTCTACTGCTTCTCGGATGCTGCCTGGCCTGCTGTGCTTTTCCAGCACCACACTTTTCTACTATAGAATGTACGGTACAGAATGATCTGGGGATGTGTATTATAGAATGTTGGGTACAGTATGTTCCAGAGCATTTCAGTTATGGATGGTCGGGTAGATAATGTTCTGGGTCATGTATGTTATGGAATGTTGGATATAGAATGTTCCTGGGAATATCGGTTATAGAATGTGGAGCACAGAATGTTCCAGAAATGTCATTTATAAATGTTGGGTAGAGAACATTCCTTGAAATCTATCAGTGGCTACACCGTCACGATTCCTCACCTTTTCCTCTGCTGCATAGATGACTAAATCGGTGCCACCTCATGATCCCAAGAGGAGGATGAACAGTTCTTCAACTTCGTAAACATATTCCACCCTGACCTTAAGGTCACTTGGATCATCTCACTCACCTCACTCCGCTTCATGGACGTCTCCATCTTCAACTCTGGTGACTGACTAACCACGGACATCTACTGCAAGCCCATCGATTCCCAGAGCTACCTGTACTGCATCTCCTTCCATACTGTCTCCTGTAAAAACATCATTCCTTATTCCCAATTCGCCTGCCTCCTCCTCACATGCTTCCAGTTTGACTAATTTCACATTACATAATATTAAATTGACTCCTTCTTCCTTGACCACAAATACCTTTCCCACGTGGTCGACGATGCCATCCAGCGCATCTCCTCCATTTCCCATACCTCCCCACTTGGATACCACCGCTCCCAACGAAATAAGGACAGAAACCCGCAGTCTACATCTTCCAGCTCACCAACCAGCAGATACTTCGCCTCATACTCAGCCACTTCCGCCACCTACAAACCCCACCGCCAGAGATATATTTTCTCCGTGCAACTATCAGTGTTCCCTAGACAAACTTTCCCTCCATGACTCTCTTGTCAGATCCACGCCAATCCACCATTTCTCACCCTATTACCGACACCTTCCCCTGCCAACGCAGGAAGTGCAAAACATGTGCCATCACCTCTCCCCTCACCTTTGTCCATGGCCACAACGGATCCTCCCACATCGGACAGAAATTTACCTGATCTTCAACAATTCGCATTCACTGCATCGGTTGCACTCAAAATGGTCTCCTGTACATCCGGGCGACAGGATGCCATCTCCTGGATTCTTCCAGAGAAAATTTCTGGAATACCCGCACGAACTAACTCCATCGCCCCGTGGCTGAACACTTTAACTCTCCCTCCCACTCCATCAATGACATTGAGGTCCTGGGCCTCCTCCAAACACCAACTCCTAACCACCCGACGCCTGGAGGGAGAACTGCCATGGGACCCTGCA
Organism: Chiloscyllium punctatum; assembly: GCF_047496795.1. NCBI lineage: Eukaryota > Metazoa > Chordata > Chondrichthyes > Orectolobiformes > Hemiscylliidae > Chiloscyllium > Chiloscyllium punctatum. Next base: position 45,148,820 of record NC_092789.1, read on the forward strand.
ACCACATGCGTTCAATGTGGATTTCAACAGATTCCTCATTTCACCACCCATTGGATTTATCCTAGATCCAACACTACAAATCAGCACCTCCTTCCGATCTTGTCGATCACCTTTCCCATCTATCTGCTCCATCCTCCTCTCCGACGTGTCACCAACACTCCAACATTCATCGTCTATCGTATTCACATCTACCTTCTACCCAACGCCACTCCCTCCCATTTATACACCAACACCACGACGCGCAGGCACTAATCCTGATTAAGGGGTTATGCCAGAAACGTCAATTCTGCAGCTCCTCGGATGCTGCCTGACCTGCTGTGCTGTTCCATCGTCATACTCAGAGAATGAGACCTGCTGAATAATATTTCATGAAGCCGCATAACCACCCTGTGTATACCCTGTCACACCGTCACCGCGGAATACATTTAGGAACGGAGTTACCCTGGAATTACACAACATTGACTTTAGAATCCGGGAAAACTCATGGTAACAGGTCAAATTTGGTCAAGAAAATCGCCTGATGATGTACATCTACTGCCCTCCTCTCCACCCCTCGTTGATAACTCAGTTCCCCATGACTTTGAAAACAATCAGATGAAGCAATGAGGCAGACAAGGACATAGAACGTATTCTGAGTGTGGGACTCAAAAATTCCATCATTAAGAGTGTCTCTGCAGGTCCATCACAGACTGAGCAAGGCGAGGCGAGAAATATACAGTAGCCCGTCTTTGTGAAGTGATGCGAGAATCAAAAATAAGGAATCATTCTCACAAACTACTTGTCACAAATGGATGTGTCCCTCACGGTATCTGTCTGATGGGTAAGCAAACAATCCTGGGCGCGGGGACGTCTCAGTCTCCTACTGAAGATACCGTCCACTGTATTATGTTGCACTACCTCCTGTGAAGTAGGGCATACCTCTAATAGGTCGAGAGAATGTAATGTGGGCATCCATGAGGCACTGTGGGCTGTCGACAACTGCATCATCAACGGCCTTCTGTCCATGATAAAGTCAGAAATGGGCTGTTCACTGATGGTTCCAAAATATTCAGCACCATTCACACTATATCCATACTGAAGCAAGCTATTCAGCACATCAAGAGTATTAAGCAGGGATAGAATAAGGCCATTCATCTATGCGAGGCAGTTTCTCAGCAACGTGAGCAGATCTTTTAATCTCTTATGACTGTGACACAGGAAATGGAAGGTAACATTCATCCATTCAAAACAGCCACAAACAAATACGTAGTGGACAGATTAGTAAGGCAGGTGCAGGGTTAAATTTGGTTTAAATCAGTCTTCATCAGTTTAACACACATTAAAAACTGCAGTGATACAGTGACCCGTGCTGGGGCCACACCTATTTGCAAACAATATCATGGTTGGCATAAGTGCAACAAACGTGCTCTATGTAAATTTGAAATGACACTAAGCGAGACAGGAACTGAAGTTATCAAGAGGAGGTAGAGAATCTCTAATTGGATAAGCAATGGACAACAATTTGACAGCTGGAATATAACGTGAGTAACCATGAATCTGTGAATGTTTCAGGCAGAATGACACGTTGTATACTACATAAACAGAGAGAGATTACAGGAGTCAATGATACAGTGTGTATCGGGGGGTTTACTCTGACAATTTCAGACATCAGAAGTGTTGCTTCATCTCCCCGATGGTATGCTCAGCGATCTTCCCGGAGCCCCATTGGTCTCAGTACACTCGTGGCAGTTTGAGGTGATTGGTTGACGACTGGGACTCAACTTTATTTCTTTTGGAAAATAAGACAGGGTTTGTGATTCAGCTGTTACACTCATATCATTTTGGAACGAGTGATTGTCATTCCCTTAGTTTGACAATAGTTTCGGAAAAGGCTAGACCTTGTCCACAAATTAACTTTATAATTATGGGCAATTTTGATGGCATTAGGGAGGAAAATACAAAAGATAATCAGAGAAAAACTGTTTGAGTTTGAAGGACGTCTGGAATTGGGCATCTTTCAAAAGCGAGATAATTAAGGCCAGGGACAACGTGTTCCTGTTAGTGTGAAGAGGAGTGCTCGCAGGAGTAGGGAATAGCACATGACATGAGATGTTGTGCTTTGGTCAATGAAAAAGAAGGAGACATATGTCTGTTGTAGGAAGCGAGGATCAAAGGAATCCCTTGAGTGTCCAGGGTGTTAGAGAACACTTACGGCGGAAGTCAGAAAGGCAAACAGGGAACAAGCGATCGTTTTGACTGATAAGTTTAAAGAGAATGGAAAAAAAACTCTGCAAGTATATTAAGCGCAAAAGACAAACTAAGGAGACAATAGGGCTGCTTAATAATCAGACTGCTATCTATGTGTGTTTCTACAGGAGATGAATTAGGTTAATTACGTTTCTTGTCACATGTACTCACGTGAGAACAGTGAAGAGTTTACAAGTCATGACATGTGACACAATCTTCCACAAAGAGGTAAACACCTCCAGCTACAGAATCTTAGTGAAAAGTGGAAAAATAAAAACACCAAAGTTAAAATGTAAAACATTGCAACCCTTCATTTAACAGTTGAAATATAGAAATACAGTGAACAGTGCAACAACACAGTCCATAAGTGCTTGGCCATGCTGGGTACTCACTCCTCAGAAGGACTGAAACTCCCAGACACCTCTGCCTTACAGCATCCTCCTGTTTCATAAGTGAGATTATACACAAACATAAACCGCATCAATATTTACTGGGGAGAAAAAGATGGAAGTGAGGCAGCTCGGGGAAATAAATCCATGCAGTGATGTTTTGAAACGAGACCAAATTACAGAAGAGGAAGTGGTGTAGTTCTTCAAATGCATAACCGTAGATAAATACCCAGGACCTGTTCAAGCGTATCCCGGATCGTTGTGAGAAGCGGGGGAAGACATTGTGAAGCCCCTAGCGGAGATATTCGTCTTATCCTCAGAGTTGTGATGAAGGGTCCCTGGACCCGAAACATTAACTCTATATTCTCTGCACAGACGTTGCCAGACCAGCTGAAATTTACCAGAGAATTTTTGTCTTGTTTCCGATGAAGTATTTGCAGTTCGTTCAAATTTTATTTGTATCATTGAGAACAACGGGTGACGTGATGAAGGGCTCGAAGACAAATAATGTTGCAATATTAATTTGAAAACGACAGCAAGGAAAAGGCAGGGAACTACAGCGCGGTGAGTTTGATGTCAGGAGTGCGTAAGTATTTGGAACAGATTCTCAGAAACAGGATTTACATGCAATTGTAACGGCAAGTACTGATTTTGGAGTTATCACAGCTTTGTCTATGATAAAATGTGTCTCACAAACTTGGTTGAAACTTTTCAAGACGTGACCAAGAACATCGATAAAGGGAAACCAGCATACATTGTCAAAGTGGACGCTAGTGAGGCCACAAAGGTTCTGCATGGTAGTCTGGTTAATAAGGTTAGATCGCAGCGTATCAGGGAGAGCTAGCCAATTCGAGAAAACAATTAGCTTGACAGCAGGCGGCAGAGTGTGGTTGGAGAGATTTGTGGTCCTAACTGATAACCTGTGACCGGCGGTGTGCCACAGGACCAGGCAGCTGGTGTTTGTTATCTTTATAAATGATTTGGATGAGAATATATGTACCATGGATAGTACCTTTGTAGACAAAACCAAAATTTTTTGTTAGAGTGGAAGGTGGCAGGGCCATTTCAAATTAAAAATGACATCTTGATCAATTGGATCAGTGGGCGATGTAATGGCAGATAGAGCTTTATGCAGATAAATACGAGGTATTGCATTTTGATGGACAAATGAGGGCAGAATTTAATAGTTAATTGTAGGGCCGTCGGGAGTGTTGTCGAGCAGACACACCTGGAGCAGAGTTAGAAAGTTGCTTGAAAGTGGACCAGCAGGTAGATCGGGATGTGAATAAGGCATTAGAAATTCTGACCTTCATCGGTCAGAGCATTGAGTATAGGAACTGGGACATCATGTTGTTGCTGTACAGGAGAATGATAAATCTACTTTGGGAGTATTGAGTACAGTTCATGTCACCCTTCTATCCGAAGGATGATATGAACTGGAAAGAGTACAAAATATTTAAAATGATGTCACGGAGTCTGGAAGTTTTGAGACATAAGAATAGGCTGGGATTTTGTTCCATTTGCGTAGGAGGCTGAGGGATGACCTCACAGACGTTTATAAAATCACGAGGTGCATGGATAGAATGAATATCCATGGTCTTTTCCCCAAGGTGGCGGATTCCAAAACCAGAGAGTATAAGTTTCAGGTGAGACTGAAGACATTTAAAAAGGAATTAATGGGCAGTTGTTTCTCACAGAGGGTTCTGTTTGTATGTTGCGAAAGGTTAGAGGAAGTGGTCGTGGTGAGTCCAATTGCAGCATTTCAAAGATGATTGGATGGGTGCATGAATAGGAAAGTTTTAGACAGGCATGTGTGAAAAGCAGCAGTGTAGAACAAGTTCAGCTTCGGAAACCCAGTGAGGATGGGCGATTTTGGCCGAACGATGTGTTTGCATATTGCATGACTCTGAACATTTTAGACTCTGTAACACCTCTTTCATCACTAATTCTTCACTGCCCCGAATTTACTTCAGGTCAAATATCCTGTGTAAATGCTTTCAACAATCTGACTTTCAGAACTTCCTTTAATAGAGTATTTCTGATATGGATGTGATGCTGCAGACCACAGCAGGGAAGAAGCAAAATTGTATTCAACCACAATCTGCAACTTTTCTGCAAGGGATAATCTCTCAGTCTACCACGACAATCAAGCCGATCTGTGCTTCAGTGACGAGTGTGGGTGAGCATGCCTGGGTCAGAACTGTGTGTACCCACAACAGATGACAACTCGTTAAAGCTACGACACTTGACTGGTTACATTCCAAACAATATCAATTTGCTTCGCTGCACTTGACATGAAGAAACAGCAGAAGACAGTAAATACGACAAATACAATGGGCCCTGACACCATTCCTGCAATAGGACTGAAGGCTTTTGCTGCACAGCAAGCCGTGTTTCATTCCAGCTCCAACGCTGACATCTCCTTGGCATTGTATAAAACTATTCTTCTATGTCTTTCACGTAAGAGGAGAATAATTACAATCTGACCATTTACCATCCCCTCAGAACCATCACGAGTGTCAAATTGGTGAAACTTGTTTTGACAGAGCTGTCAAGCAACACAGAAATAACCTGCTCCCAGTGGTTTCCGATAGGTCGCCATGTGGAGATGGTGCTGTCGTGTGCATGCCACTTGATTACAAATCCAGACCTGGTTAATGGTCTGGCAGCTGGTGGAATTTAGAAGCAATTAATAAAAGATCGAGATCTAAAGTCTGGTGTCAGTAATAGTGACCCTGAGGCCAACGTCGTTCATAAAAAGTAAATTTGTTTCCCCAAAGTACTGTCAGGAATCAAATCTCCAGTGCTTTCCTGCCCTGGCCGAGAAGTGACTCCAGACCCACAGACTTATAATAAACTCTTCAATGGTCTCCGAAACGGCCATGAAAGACCGTAATTGTATCAAACAGCTCCGAGGACTGAAAGGATAAAACCGAATAAAACAAACGTCACTCGCCTCTGTTTTGGAAAAGGGAATGGGAAACACATTCTTGTCGACTCTGCAGAGACCTCCTTCCTAGAATTTGAGAACTTGTGACAATGTTGACAGAGCTTTCCCACAGACTGTACAGAAACTTCAGGAAAGGTATAGGCCGTTCAACACATTGGGTCTTCCCCATTCTCGTTCATGGCCGAACATCTCCTGAATATACTTTTCATCCACAATGTACATATCTCTTAATCTGACTGACCTTGGAAAAATATAAAATTGGAACTGTAGTGGGCCCTGTGTCCGTTGACGTTTCTATCGAATGCAATACAATGATGGCTGACCCATTATTTCCACACCGATACCCTGCTCTCTCTCTCACCTTATGTGGGCGATAATTGCCGAGGTTCACCAGTCACTGAATGCAGACATTTGTTGTCATCTCAATGCAGAACGGACTGCCTGTACTTAATACTGTCACCATGTGTTTTAGACTTCCCAGTCAGGGGAATTATCATTCCTGCTTCCAATCCCTCTCGCCCTGACAGACTTATATATATTTAACTGAGATCACCACTCATTTGCCTAAACCACATGTCCCAAACTTTGCTCCCAAAACACGCTTGTTATCCTAGAGATCAGACAGGTCATCCTTCGCTGCACTCACTGAACGTCAAGTTTTCCTTCATTAACTAAGGAGATTAAAACTGCATACTATACTGCACAATGTTCGACATGGGGGCTCACTCAGGCCCTGTACAGCTACTTACTCCTGTACTTAAGTCCCGTTACGATGAGGGTCAACAGACCATTTATGTTCCAAAGTACATTCTGTTCCCGCAATATTGCTTTCAGTGACTGGTGTGCAGGGAGATCCAGATCGTTTTCAATGTTCCCGCTACTCACTTGGTGCGTGCATGTTCACTGGTCACCATGACAATGCTATTCCCACGATTGACTTCTGGTTTCAGAACTCATTGCCATGAATGGACCTTGGCGAACTACACAGAAGGAAAGAAAAAATGAGCACCGGTCCCTTTATAGATCAACGTTTTACAAAAAATCCATTTTCAAATGGTAGGCTGCCGTACTCAATTTCCGCCGAAGTGCCCAATGTCACATCGACCTCCATTGATCTCCATCTGCCACAAATTTGGTCGTGGGATGAAGCCTTTTTTAAGCCATTCTCAGTGGTGTCTGGCACCTCTGAAACAGCAGACCCATGTTCTCTCTGGAGGCCCGAAGCTAGTGAGGAATGTCTAACTATTTCAGAATTCAGGTATTCAGACTGCTGACAGGATTGTGAACAGTATAACGTTGAGTGTAGGGTCACATAGTAACTGCACATTAGTGTGTTCAAAGTTCAGAACTCTGCCAATTGACATGAGGTCTCTGCACAAGCACGTTAACTGTCGGGAATGGAACATCCTCGGGAAAATATGGAATTTCTTAACTTATCAATGGCTGCTTCAGACATAATGAGTGTGCGTTCATAAGCATCAAATTTCAACTGCTTATTCTCGCAGAGATCGACATATTAAAGACATAATTAATGCATTCAGTCTTCATGGCAACATCATGCCAGGGTTAAATGTTGCGAAGTTCCTTTGCTCTGTCTTGGTTCATGTCGATAATTATTTATCAAGCAGATTCAGTGTGTATGCATATATTACTGACTCAACAGAAAACTACCATCAAGTCAGATACATTTTCACTGATAATTTAAATACTTTGCTTGGAGGACCACACATAATTTGCAATTATAATTACTTACTATCCCGTATGGATTCTGTTCGTGACTTCTCACCAAGGACATCCAGGTCCTTTTCCACAACAGCACTTCCTGACCTCTCACCATTTAATAAACATAAATGCGAATGATTACATTTGTTGTTTACATATTAACCATTTTTATATCTTGCGAACAGCTATTGCCCAAACACTGGTCCTTCTGAAAACCCACAATTCTTCTGTCCAGAGAAATCAACACTACTCTCTTCATTCTATCCATTATCCAATTTTTGATTCATATGTGATATTTTCCACCCCTACATGCCTTAGAAAAACAATCAGTAATCGTTCACCAGCTCTATTACCACCTCTTCAATACACTGGCATGTCGTCATCAGATGCAGGAAATTATCAAGCTTCAATTCAATTCGATTTTGAAAAACGAGCTCTTCATTAATTCTAACTTTCTGAAGTTCCTCATTTTCACCAGTCCCCAGTCCCCTAGTATTTCTGGAAGTTAGATTATGCACCTTCCTCGGGGGATATAGAACCAAGGTATTCCTCTCAGTGGGCAGATGGCTTCTGTCAACTCGTGAATACATCCACGAGTATTGCTGCCTCGAAAGTTTCAGAATCAATCCATTTCACTTCATGATGAGTGTCAGCACAGTCTTGTCCCTGGTGTGAGACTGGAGGTGTTACTGAAGAACGGGACACAGTTCTGTGACAACCTCATGTTTTACAGAAGCTGGCTTCACACTTTGCACCTGAAATTGAAAAATATTCATGGAAATCTGTGAGGGAAGGTGCAGTGGCCTGCACCTTCCTGTGTAAGAACTTCCCTTCCGTATAGACTCAGGTCCAGCTGTTTACCATGGACCCAGGTACACTGGAAATGTAGTATCCAGAGTGGGGTGACCAGACCCTGGGGTTTCCCTGAATGAACGCAGCAATTGACAACATAAAGACGAGAAAAGCGACCAATGAACTTCCTCTTAATTTACAATGAAAGGAGCAAGTCAAATATTCCCTCACATGATGCACCCATTCAGTGTTCAAAATACCGACCTCTCCTCACTTTCACTTTCTGCCGGAGAGAGCCTTTAGGTCTTTGCAGGGCCCCACAATAACTGTTCGTTTTTCCAAAGTAGCAGTTGACAATGTAAAATCGCATTTCTCTGTATCTAAGCAACGGCAACACTAGTATTGCCAATGCTGTTTATCACCACGTTCAGGGAAGATAGATAGAGGGAGGATAACTCAATTTGAATAGGGATATACCTAAATAAACGTGATCTTCAGGAATATGGGAAAAGGGGAAATGTTAGAATAAGGTCCAACACTTTCAAGCGCTGGAGAATTTTACTTCCGATCTCCCAGCATCCACAGTTCCTTTGTTTATTTAATTTTTCATGTTGTTGTTTCGCGGATTTCAGCATCACTGTCAATGGGAGCATTTGGGTTTCTTCCTAATTGCCCTTGACTTCTGGTCATTTATCAAAACGATATGCAGCCAATCACATTCCGCTGGGTCCTCAGTCAAACTTAGTCCATACTGTGCAATAATGTTTAGTTCTTTGACCAAAGGCTATCAGTTAAATAATAAAAGAAACTCTGATGGTTTATGGTTACCATGAGTGAACTTTGGATTCATTCCAATTTTGTTTTTTGAATTAAAGTTCTCTCATCCGCTGTGGTAGGATTCGAATCAATGACTTTAGAGTCATAACCTGTGCCTCGCAAATACCTGTCCATTGACATTATTACTCTCATGCAGAGCCCCGATTGTGAAATAACTGAAGAGGCAAGAACAACACTCTGGTCAAAATATTTGTAACTGGAAGAGTGGCCAGAATAGAACTGAAGCAGTAATGTGTGATTGTAATAAAGGGACATATAACGGTTAATTCAACAACCGTACTCTGTCAGAGCTGAAGATTGGGGATATTGTAGAGGTGGGTATGGGCGCATTTGACAAGAGTGAGTAGACGGCGACATAGAACAGATCAGGTAAAAGGGAGACTCAAGTTTCTGAACAGGCTTATTCATTCTTAATTTTTTATGAGTGAGAACCCTGAAATTCATAGAAATGAGGTGAGGGTTTTGATGGAAACTGAAGATAACAGTAGAATATTCCAGAAATACTCGTGAACTGGGGGTCTGGTGAAATTGAGGAACTTCAGGAAATTATGATTAACGAAGATATGCTTTTCAAAATCGAATTCAATTGAAGCTTGGTAATTTGGTGCAACTGATGACTACGAGCCAGATTATTGAGGAGGTGGGAAGAGAGCTGGCCAAAGAATTACTGATTATTCTTCAAAGCTGGTAAAATTCTGGAAATGATCCTGCAGCCCTGACCGCAGCTATTCTAAATCTAAATATTTAAAACAGGACGGAGAGTTAAAACAGAAATCTGGGACCTACATTGTCCGTAACAAAAAGGGCAGATATTCGCGTTTTCTTTGGATCATTACTTAATGGACAACATATTGTAGAAATATTGGATTTGACAGCGGACTACGCTGAGCTAGAGGAGCGTTAATTATGGAATAGTCGAAATAGCAATGTACTTCACCATCGTCGATAAAATTGACAGAGATAGACTTACCTGGAACACTAACAATAACAAGGATGAGATAACAACCTGCCTGATTAATCATCAGTACAGCTTCTGTTTACAACTCTAAACATGACCATTGCTGAAAAAGCCAGAAGAGGTCCAACAATAAACTCCGATCCATTGTTGGGAAAAAAAACAGTCGAATGTTCTCAGATTCGGTTCATTGTTGGAACATTACAATCGACTCTTCTCAGATTCTGATCCATTGTCTAAACATTCCAGTCTAATGTTCTCAGCTTCCGATCTAGTGTTGGGACATTCCACATCATGTCCTCAGATTCTGAGTCGTTGATGGAACATTGCAATCAAATATTCTCAGATTCTGATCCGTTGTTGAAACATTTCAGTCTATTGTTCTGAGAATCTCTTCCTCTCCCTGTCTCTATTGATGCTGAACACAATCATGTTCATGATGACACTGCCCGTGGTATAATGGGATAACATGTTGAAGGAAGCCCCTGAGTAATAGAAGAGGAAACCCTGCAGTCACACAGTTAGGATCGGTGGAGACTGAGAGCAATCACAGTCACTGAACAAAGAGCTCAAGTTAACTCCTTTCACTAATACTCTCAAGTGTCACAATAATGGTTAGCCTGAGTGGGATGTTGGCATCGCTGACTATTGGGTTAATGGCACATCTCCAATCGTAAAGCTGGAGGTGAGAGAGACAGATGACGATTTCCATTCACAAGCTTGATGATTCGACTGTGTTTTGGAAGGGTAGGAATTCGACTCCCGAAGCCATCTACATCTGATCACCAGGCCTGCTGCATCATTTTGTTTTTTCTATTTATGTTTAACTTCAACGTTCATTTGAACATCATTTAACGGCTTCAGTGGGCAGAGGCCTTTTTTGAGAAGTTCCCACAGTATCATAGGCGGTTTGGGTTTGGAACGTTCCGTGTAGGCATGTGGCCACGTCCTGGTGAGTGTTGATCTGCTTCAGTGGAGTGATGATTAAGTTCTCATAGCACCAGGATTCTGAGTTTTACCTTTCGTCACTTATTTATTGTGTCTCAGCAGAGTTAGAAGGCAGTAAATTACTCATAACTTCTTCCTTCTGTATGAAATTTCTCTCAGAATAGTCTATTAATGTTACTTCCTCCTGGATTGGAGAACTGCAAGTCAGACAATCTGTTTGTGTGTGTTTATGGTATGTTACCATATTGGAGCATTTACTAGTTCAATAAACGATCATTCTGTTAAATCTTCCAATAGAATTAAGTTTTTTCAAGTTCGTCTCACTGTTGTTATGTTTAATCTACAGTATTTGAATACACTGTGTTTTTCTTACTGTACAATGTTTTGAAAAAATCGTATTGTTTCTGAAACTCATCAACTCGCATCTACCTTGAAACTAAAAAAAAACGTTCGTGTCGAATCTACCTTCTCCATTTATTTTGAAGGAGGCTTCTGTGGTCCATAACCAGAGAGGCAGATCGTAATGTTTTAATTGGATAATTCTTTAATTTACAGCACCTGTAGAAATATGGGATTTGAGAGCGGAATGGGACGAGCTGGAGGAGTGACAGTTATTAAAGGAATTTTATCAGATACACAATCTAGCTAACCGACCCAACCCGGACACATATAAGCCCTGAAGAATTATCTGTTCAGCATGGAACACTGTGTAGACCAGGCTCAAGACAAGCCAGCAAACTGTCACGGATGGAAGACTGTGCAGAGCTCACAATTCCACGAGTTATCTGTCCTACATGGGGAGCATAAACATAGATGAAACGGTCTATCCAGCATGGGGAGATTTGTGGGTGCCATAACTGCCTTGCTCTATAAACACGGACAAGGTACCTGTTCAGTATGGGGAGCTGAGCAGTGAACAGGACTTCATTTTGCAGTCGCAGCGAGATCGGTGCGAGCGAGGAGCGGGGGACTGCCAGGAGGGTAAATTAACTGCTATATTTGCTATAGTGTGCTGAACCCAACACAGTGAATGTCTGGTATCTCCCACCCACTCTCCATCTCTCACCGTAAAGACTGTGATGTTCTGATAAATTAATTTTTTTGTATTTCAGTTTTATAGCGTGATTGGTAAGAAAAATTACTTTATTCCCCTTTTTCATTGATCTATTAGTTAACTATTTGAAAAAGGGCATAACCAGTAAGTATTAGAAATCAATTAGCTCATAAATGCATATACGTTAATACATTAATTCATTAAGTAGATCTGGCTGGGCAGGTGATGTGCTGTAGTTGTATGATGTGGGAACTGGATGATCCCAGTGCGAACGACAGAGACCATATTAGCAGAAAATGTTGATTGTTGGAGGAATTTCGTCTCTGATTTGATGATATGGAATCTGTGCTTCAAATACTGCAGCACATCCAGATGGCGGAAAGTTACCTGGACGCTTTGGTTCAGGAGGCAGTCACACCTAGTAGATTAAGTAGTTCAAATTCAGTTCGTGACCAGGGAGAATAGGGTGTTATTGCAAGTGAGGCAGGTAGGGGGCTCTTGAGGTCAGGAATGGAGGACCTTATCCAACTTGTACGAGATGCATGCTCCCTGTATTGTTGAGGAAAAGGGCTGTGGGAGGATGAACGAGCTGAGCACGTCATCATGGTGCAGGAGGCCATTCAAGAGTGGGGAGCTAAAAAAGAAACACGCAGCAAGTTATAGGGATTCTATAAGGAAGGGGAGATATAACATACTTTACAAGCAGGATCATGTGTCTCGCATGGTGTGTTGTCTGCCCGGTGCCATGAAGTAGAACATCTCTGATCAACTGGAAAGGATATTGGCAGGGGAGCGGGAGAATACAGTCTTTTGTCCACGTTGAGACTGACATTACAGGCAAGACCAGGAAGGAGGAACTGTTTGGGAATTATGAAGCACTAGGTACGAAATTAAGGATCAGGTCCTCGAGGGTTAAAATCTCAGGAGTAAGGCACGAGGCGCGTGCAAATTGCTTTAGGAGTAAGAATATTATGGGAGTAAACCCATGGCTCAGGGAATGCTGTGAGAAACTTGGATAAGGTCACTTTAGCTGAATGCTTGAAGTAAGGTCGATCAGTTAATGGTGCAATTTATCGCGAATGATTATTATTGAGGAGGCATTACGGAGACATGGTGGCAGGATGGTCATGACTGTGTGACAAAAGCTGGTCCTTCTTCTAAACGTTGTTCGTTTTCTCGAGGATATTCATCGTTTGTTGTTTTTTTTTTGTTCAGAGTGGTTGTAAACGGCTCCCGGCTCCAATTAGCCGAGTTTCATACAGAGATGAATAGTGATTTGACAGTACTTTTGTTTATATGTAAACAGATGAGACTTCAGGCGAAAGTGATCATGTTTTAGAAGTGACCTGCATAATGAAATGGGAGTGCTCAGGTTTCCAGCTGAGCAGCTCATCCAGAAACAATTAAAGAGTTCAGTAGTGGAATGTGTGAAGAAAGGCCGCTCCACGCTCTCTCCTTCTGCCCTTTTAACTTCAACCTGTTAACATTTATTCAATTTTCACTACAGTTAGAAGGGGTTTCTTATTAGGACTGTTGTGTATATTCGCAAGAGCATAATTAAGTCTAGTTTGTATAGACTGAGTCCTGTCAGGTTTTTTTATTCTGTTCTTTTGTTTAATTGTGCAATTTTGTGAATAAATTTTGGCAGCTTTAAAACCTGGTAGTCCACCCAGCTAACTTCTTTTGGGTCATTTTCACAATGCATTTACCAAAATAATTTGAAAATTTATCGTCTTGGTTGTCTGCTTCAGAATGTGTTGAGTGTTTAACTTAGCCCGTAACAACTGGGAGTTAAATATCCAATGGCATCAGACTACAGCAAAGAACAGACTGGAAGGTATGGGAGCTGGTGTCGCTCTGATATACAAGTGCGAAATCAGGGCGTTGCTGGAAGATGATATAACTTCTATGGAGAATAAGATTTAATCCATTTCGTTCGAAATTAGAACATTTAAGAAGAATTTAAAAACTGGTAGGTGTAATCTATCATCCACTATAGGTAATGTGTTAGCATGCACAGAGGGCTGGTTGTCGAACAGGAAACAAAGAATAAATGATAATCAGTAACTCGCGGTGCGCCTCAGTGCTCAGTGTGGAATTCACCATTATTCACAATTTATATAGGTGTTTTAACGTTGGAGGTCACATGCACTGTGTAAAGTTTGGGGATGACTCTATAATGAGTGGCAGATTTAAGTGTGCAGAGACTGTGAAACTTTGTAGTGGAACATAGATACTTTGTATGAGTGGCAAAGATCTGGCATGGAATTTGATGCCCCAAAAGTAGTTAACGTTAGTTCAGCGAACGTATCCAAAGCGAAGATAGATTTTTTTAAACAGTAAACGAATTACGAACACAGTGAAAGTGCGATTAATTGGAGCTGAGTCCACGAAATGATTAACCATGAACTTATTGAATGGCGGAGCAGACTCGAAGATGCAGATGGCCTACTCCTCCACCTAGGTCTTATGTAGTTATGAACACCGATTAATTGATCTCTAGATCAGGAGCAGTTATCCTCCCTGGGTGCTGAGCGGTGTACACCATCCCAGTGCATTGCTCAGTAACAACGTGTTAGATCACTGACCATGCAGCCAATGTTGGAAGTGACAGGATGTTTAGCTACCATCCATTTACAGCTCCAAATGCCCAGTCTGCTATGACAATGGGTGCTGTCGGTGTGAAAATCACTGCCAGAGAGAGACGGTGGTACTATCAGTTGAAATAACAACAAATGGGAGGCATCTATGATATATGGATAGGGGGAGATTGAGCGACACTATCATGGAAAGATATGTTTTAAGAATGTTGAAATGTTGAAATGCAGACGTGTCGATAGCATCCGGTAGTATGAACCGGTATTTCTAGGAATGTGGTTGAACAGGTTACTGGTGTGATGTCAGATGAAGGAGAGATTTCAATGAGCATTTGTTCTGCAGCTTTGTAACTGGGGGTGGGGACAGCAAACAATTCGACTCATTGGACTGACTCTAAGAATAACTTGTGACAGTGCCATTTTCATTGATAATATCAAAGGGATCATCTGCACGAGGCTGACCTAGTTTCCTGGTCTTACCTTATCGAACTCACCTCATTAACTAACTACTCCATCCGATAGTGAACCTCTAATTCAATGCCAACCCAATTCCCCCAGCCACCATGGCTGAATAGACTCACCATCGGACGGATGCCCCTGAATATTCCGTGATCCGTGGCACTAGTGTCATCTTTGAAAGATCTATGGGCACATGGTTGAAATTTCTCAGTTCAGACGGGCGCTGCACAGTTTAGCCCGAGCATGGCAGATAAGGGACAATTACATCACGATTGATTGATAGTGGCACGGACGTTCTGATGGATGGGATTTTACTGAGGGGGACCATTCTCCTTTCAGACAGGGCAACAACACCAGTCTCATCGAACATGGTCTGAGATCACCACCCTGGTCAGTGCACTATCTGCGGTCTGAAGAAATGTCCAACAATACAGGATAAGCATCAGTAACCTTCCCCACTCTGTCAGGATAAATGTCACCGTATTCCCGCTGCTCCCTCACAATCACTGCATATCTGTAACAGCACCTAACCCGAAACAAGATTCATGCTCCACCACTCTCACGATTGCATCCAGGACCTTCCTCTGTCTCTCTCTCTCGTTCCTCCATTATATTCTCCACACTATTAACATGCCATGGATCTAGACTCTGGACTGACTCCCTCTGGACACCTCATTATTTCCATCCACAGCCCACCTACTCTAGCACTAACAGCAGGCACACTCAATCCCACCTTCACTTGCTTTCTCCCATTACAGGCGAAACACCCTGGAATAGGACAGAAAGGTCAAGCCAGGTATCCGTTCCCTGACACCACATTGTCTCACCACCTCCATGGGGGCTCCCTTCTGCACTTACTCCTTTAAACAGCTCAGTTACTGAAACTAATCTGTGTATGTATCCAAACATTTTCAATAATCTCAGCTCATATACCTCCAGGGACCTCTGCTGCTGAACCCCGTCCAGAATAGTACAGATTGTTTTATATTTTCTTTTAATGTCCTTCGTACAAAACCCCATCTTAGCTCACAGCCCCATTCAAACTGACAGCATGTGTGCAGACACAGACACACACACACATAACCGTGCACATACGGACACAAGCACACTCAGACAAACAGATACACCCTCACACATAAACACACTCACACAAACGCAGAAAGACACACACAGTCACACGCCCTCACACAGCAACACACACACACAAACAGGTGCACAGACAGACACATTTCAACACACACAGAGACAAAAACACAGGCTTGCACACACAGACACACAGTAGGCTGATCGAACCAGGGTTGCAAATATACCATATTCTCAGGAAATGTAATGAATGTTTGGCCATTCTGTACCTCATTATGTTTTTTAATGCTGAACATTAACGTGGTCAATGATAGAAAATCCCTGAGACTGGCCCAATAGTGGTAGTAATATATCAGGAACAATATTGGTCAGTATCGGAAGAAGCTGTTGTGCACTCCCAAAGATATTATTTGGAAAACCAAACAGCCGTGCAATGTCAGATATTCTCATAATATGGTGTTTTCTCAGAGGGAGGGAAAAAAAATCTGCCGCTCATGCAGTCGTGTGGGGAGGCCAACGGAGGATAGTGTTGTACGAATCTAATCACAACACGGACAGACAGAGAGCGAGCAGTTGGGCGACATTCAATCCAATTTCAATGCATTTATTCCGAAACAAGATTGCACAGAAATGCAGACAGAGGCTACACGAACATAGATACTGATACTAATACACATAACATGTGTAAACACAGATACAAACACATATATGGACACTTTCACAGAAACGTTTAAACACATCATTCCCCGGACCCCAACACAGGCCATTTCATTCAGCCCCTTAAATCTGCTCAGGACAAGTTGGAGACCACTTGCTCCTGGTACCTGATGCATACAAATAGAGGAGACCACTCAGACACTGCAGGCAGTCGACATTTGTTTGATGAGGATTGGAATACTGTATTATGAAAAGAGTGGGTGTTCCTGTGAAGCATGCACCTTATCTCCTTTAGCGAGTTCTGAGAAGATTTGTAGCTAATGTTGAAGCTTTGGATGTCGGTTTGCTCGCTGAGCTGCAAGGTTGATTTACACACGTTTCAGTACACAACTAGGTAACATCTTCAGTCGGCATCAGGTGAAGCAATGCTGAAAATTCCTGCATTCTGTTTATATGTTTGTGCTCCTTTGGGGCAATGATGTCATTTCCTGTGGTGAAGTCACTTCCTGTTCCTTTTCTCAGGGCATGGGAAATGCGGTCTAACTAAATGTCTAACTAAATGTGTCTAACTAAATGTGTTCGGTTTGGGATGCTCTGCTTCTACGAATTCTCTTGCGTGTCTTTGTTTGGCTTGTGCTAGAATGGATGTGTTGTCCCAGTCGAAGTGGTGTTCTTCCTCATCCGTATTTAAGGATATGAGCGAGAGTGGGTCATGTCATTTTGTGGCTAGTTGGTTGTTCATGTATCCTGCCTGTTTGTCCAGTGTAGTGTTTATTACAATCCTTGCAAGGCATTTTGTAAATGACATTGCTTTTACTCGTTGTCTGTAAAAGGTCTTTCAAGTTCATTAGCTGTTGTTTTCGTGTATTGGTGGTTTTGTGGGCTACCACGATGCCAAGGGTTCTGTGTAGGCTGGTTGTCATTTCCGAGATGTCTTTGATGTCGGGGAGAGTGGTTAGGGATTCTGAAGGTGTTTTGTCTGCTTGTTTGGGTTTGTTCCCGAGAAATGGGCAGACCGTGTTCGTTGGGTACCCACTCCTTTTGAATATACACCGTATAGGTGATATTTCTCTGCTCTGCGTAGTTCCTGCAGTGTCTGTTGGAATAATGTTTTTATACAGCGTCGTTTGAGAGTGTTGGAATGACTGCTTCTGTTTTTCAATATTTGGTCCGCATGTGTTGTTTTCTTGAAGACGCTGAAGACAATCCGTCGATCTCTTAGCACCAAACCCAAACAAGCCGACAGAACACCGCCAGAAACCCAAACCACTCACTCCGACAACAAAGACATCTCGGAAATGACTACCAGACTACTCAGACCCCTTGACCTCATGGTAGCACACAAACCCAACAACACACTAAAATAGCAGCTAATGACCTTGAAAGACCCTATTCAGACAACGAGTAAAACTAATGCCATTTACAAAATACCGTGCAAGGACCATAACAAACACTACATTGGACAAAGAGGTGGAAGGCTAGAACACCACAAATCAAAAAAAATACATGACCCACTCTCACTATTATCCTCACATACGGATGAGGAAGGACACCACTTCTACTGGGACAACACAACGATCCTAGGACAAGCCAATAAAAGACACGCACGACAATTGGTAGAATCATGGCAGTCCAACCTGAACTCTATCAACAAACACATCGAGTTAGAACTCAGCTAGCAGCACCTGAGAAAAGAAAGAGGAAGTGACTTCACCACAGGAAATAACATCAATCCAGGAAATGAAACCACCAACACAAAGAAACTCAAACATATAAACAGAAAGCAGGAATTTTTAGCATTGCTCTGCCTGAGGCCCACTGAAGATGTTACCTAGTACGGTAATGAAACGTCTGGAAATGAATCTTGCAACTCAGCGAACAAATCAACATCCAAAACCTGCTCTCTGTTTACAGAAGTTCCCATCACCACTTATTAACCACATTGCAGACCCCGATTCGCAGTGAGTACTGCGCCCATACCGTACCCAGACATTGTTCACAAAATCTACTGGTCTCCGACTGCGACGTTCGTTCACTGACCGTCCGTGAAAATAACAACGACGAACCTTCCAAAAACAGAATGAAAAAACATAAGAATCAAGAGCAGGTCATTCAGTCCCTCTAGTCTGCCTGTCCCTCCAATGAGATCATGGTTGATCTGCTTTTGGCCCCAACTCCTGGAGTGCCTGAGATGTCAAACATCTTTTGATCTCTGTCTTCCAAACATCTGTGACCTATCTCGTCTAACTCTCTGGGATACATAAGTTCCGACGGTCACTCCCCTCTGTGAGAAGGAAACACTCTCCACACATACACTGTGATCTACTGATAGCAACAAAATATATGAACGGAAGGCTGCTATCAAGACAGACCTTCACTGAAGATGGCATCAAGGAACCCAAAGAAAATCGAACTTCATGAGAATCAGAAGGAATCTCCCCACTGGTTGAAGTGGTTAAGAGCACGAAAGAGATACTTTTGCTTTGTAGACATCTACTATCTGAGTCCCGTGACATCTCTGTCGGTGATCCTCAGGGTAGATTTCTCGGCACAAATGTCTTCAGCTGCTTTAACAATATATTTCCCCCACCATAAGTGAGGAAGTGGGGATGATCACTGAAGATTACAATGTTCATAACAACGTGATCCCCTCAGCTGATAACCCTGTCGGTGCCCATGTGAACCAAAGCCCCGACACAATTCAGACTTGCCCTGTTTAAGTGTCGTATTTCACAGGTAACAACACTGACTGACACGAATCATTTCCACAGTAAAAGTAGGAGCTCATTCAGCATCTCAAGGTTGATTCATAAGAATATGGGGAAGCCATTCAGACCAACGAAACTATCAGATAAGGAGATGGATAGCCGACTCACACCCTCCTGCCTATTAATCAAGAAGTGAAAGCGCCTCGTCAAAATATTGAGCTGTTTAACAGGAAGCAGAAGTCGTCCAATCAGGTCATTGAGCTTCTTCCATGAGATCAGGAGGCAGCCATTCAGGCCCTCAAACCCCTCAAATAGACTGGTGATATCGACGCCCCGAACGTGACAAACCAATGAAGCAGAGACTGTACGGATAGACTGCTTCATATTGTTCGTCCTGGCCCCATTGTTTATGGCACACACGTGTTACATTAACATTATTTGCTAATGGAGTGGAGGGACGGATGGCTTGTGCCAAGTCTCAAGGAGGCATCTTCCACCTCTGAGAAAACAGGCTAGTGTTCTCTGTGGAGATCAAAAGCTGCTGGGACTTGCTAACTCTTTCAGGAGTAAGGTAGTGTAGCTGTTAAAAATTTTGTGAACATTGTGGAGCCACACAAAAACTACACGTTGAGGCAATGGCAGTACATTCAGTGTCTGGAGTTCTCTCCCAACCTACATGAGACGCCACAATGCTACGTAAACTGTCAGGATACGCATATCATAGGGAAAATGCAATTTCTCACTGTATCGATGTCTTCCACTGGATATAATGGGTGTTAGTACATAATCATGGAGTTTCAATACAATCACCTCTTATTCTCTCAGTGCTACAGAGTAAATACTCATTTCCTACACAATCTCCTCATGGTATCATATCCCAGAGATTAGTCGAGTGAAATGCCTTTACTGTCTCTGTGACATGAAGATTATTGCTTATAAAGTAGAGAACGTCTGTCCACAATGCCCAAGTACTGCCGCAAGAACACCCTAAAATGCAGGAAGGTGTATTTACTCCTACGCCTGATTGTTTTTATAATGAAGGATAGCACTTCATTTACTATCCTGATTAATTGATGCTCAAATGAATTCTGGAGTTGACTTATGACCAACGACACGCAGGTCCTATTGGCCAAAAGCACTTCCAAACTCTCTCCTTCTTATAAATACAAAATGAAAAAGACTATTTGTTGTTCACATTCAAATCATATCTTTGTGTTGCGAGTTGCATTGTTCCAAACAGTGATGCTTGTGATATCTAATGAATAATGGCCTTCAGTTCAGAACAGGACCCTACTCTCTGCATTCTCTCCATCATCCAATTCTCAATGTATTTAGTTTGTATCCCCTTACCCAATCTCTGTTACATTATTCACTGAGCTGTTTGCAACCGTGTCAAAAATGTTCGTAAAAGTCGCATGCACTATTTCTATGATCGTCATTTTTCGAATGTCGCTGTCACGGAGACAAGTGGAGTTTGTCAACTCCATGTTTATCAAAGATAATTTCCCTGTCCGGAATCTGGGCTGGCTCTGCTAAACCATATCATTATTCCCCTAGGATCTTGTTATCATAAAGTTAAAAAATGCAGATATACACCAGTTGATGTGGTGTATATGGATCACACCAAGGCGTTTGATAAGCTTCCTTACAGTGGGCTACCGTACAAAATGCAGTGGATTGGGATTGTGGAAGTCATAGCAGTTTGAATCAGTAATTGGCTTGCTGAAAAAAAGAGAGGGTTACAGTTGATTGAACATGTTCATCTTGGTGTCCAGTTACTAGCGGCGTACTGCAAGGGTCGGTGTTGGATCCACTGTTGTTAGTCATTTTTATAAAGGACTTGGATGAGGGCTAAGAAGGGTGGGTTGGTAAATTTGCGGACGACACTAAGGTGGGTGGTGTTGTGGATAAGGACGAAGGATGTTGTAGTTTGCAGAGAGACATAGATAGGATGCAGAGCTGGGCTGAGAGCTGGCAAATAGAGTTTAATATGGAAAGGTGTGGGGTGATACACTTTGGCTGGAGTAATCGGAATGCAAAGTACTGGGCTAATGGTAGGATTCTTGGGAGTGCAGATGAGCAGAGAGATCTCGGAGTCCATATACACAGACCCCTGAAAGTTGCTACCGAGATTGACAGGGTTGTTAAGAAGGCACACAGTATTTTGGCCTTTATTAAGAGAGGGATTGAGTTCCGGAACCAGGAGGTTATGCGGCAGCTTTTCAAAGCTCTGGTACGGCCACACCTGAGGTATTGTGTCCAGTTCTGGTCACCGCAGTTTAAGAAGGATGTGGAAGCTTTGGAAAGGGTGTAGAGGACATTTCCAAACATGTTGCCTGGTATGAAATGAATGTCTTACGAGGAAAGGCTGAGTGCCATGAGGCTGTTATCGTTAGAGAGATGAAGGTTGAGAGGTGACTTAATAGAGGCATAAAAGATCATCAGAGCGTTCGATCGTTGGACAGGGAGGGCATTTTTCCAACTATGGATATGGCAAACACGAGGAGACACAACTTTAAAGCGAGGGGAGATAGGTATAAGAAATATGTCAGTGATAGTTTCTTTACTCAGAGTCGTTCGGGTATGGAATGCTTTGCTGGCATCGTTAATAGATTCAGCAAGTTTAACTGCATTTCAGTCGTGATTGGACAGGAAAATCGACGTACGTGGAATAGTGTAGGTGGAACGGGCTTCAGATTAGTATGGCAGGTCTGCCCAATGTCGAGGGACGACGTTCCTGTACTGCGCTGTAATGTTCTATTTTCTATGTTCTATAACTGACAAAGTTATAAATTTGTTTGATATCTGTTTAATCTCTTTTTGCCGTCATAGTATCTACTTTCCAGTCTGCAGGATCCTTTCCATCATCTCAACAGTTTGGATGAACTTTGACGTCACTCAGAATTAAGGAGTTGACAGGGAAGCCACTGACCTATCGTGACTCTACCGGCTCCCAAAAAACTAATCCAGCAAGCTCAATTCTCCAACCCTATCTCTGTAGCCCTCAAAGGCATCTCACATCACCTCCAGCAGTTTATCAACTTACAAATCAATGCGTTTTTCCAATATTTCAATTTTAACTTCTGATTTCTTTATGTTCCTCACTTTCATCAGTCAACCTGTTCTCCCATATTTCCAAGAGATGTTCTAATGCTGCCTCTATGGAGACTGAACGCACCAGGAAAAGATGGCGTCTGTCACCTCATGAAGCAGAATCCAAATAATTGATGGGCAATTTCATTACAGTCCTTACCCTGGTCTGAAACAGCAGGTTATGCTGAAGGTGGTTACACAACTGTGTCCTCCTCATTTTTGAAATAAACTGGCTTCACACTTTGCACCTGGAAAAGATAAAACATTGGGAAATATTTGTGGAAATCTCAGAAATGCTATTTCCGTGTCCTGCTCCTCCCTGTGCAGTCTCTGCAGACCCAAATACATTGTAAAAACTATTGCTGTACCTTCTGCAGAGTAGGACGCCAGACCAACAGGGCTCCCTGAATGAATGCAGCGGCTGACAACACAAATCCGAGAAAACCATGCAGATGCTCTCCATTGACAATCCAGTGACATGAATAAGTCCAATCCCTGTCGTGATGGCACTCCGACGCAGTGTTGATAAAACCTACCTCTCCTCAGTTTCAATTCCTGACTGACAAGCCGTTACATCTCTGCACAGTCCCAGTGACGAGAAATATGAATTGTTCTGCTCTCCATGGAAGTAGCTTACAATGTAACTGCACAATTTTGTGTACCTCAGGATAATAGCGACACTGCTTTTGCCAGTGATGAAGGTGCGGAGTTGATGGTCAGCGGTATTAACTCCAAACAATAACTTCAGTGACCCAGATAATGACCCACACCCAGTCTTCAATCCAGCCACAGCAGATGCTGGAATTTAAATTCAATAGAATATTGTCGAAACTAAAAGCATGTGGCTCACTCGTGTCCTTCAGGGAAGGAAATTTGCTAACTTCACTGGTCTGGCCTACATGTGACAGCAGACCCTCAGCAATGGCAGACTCTCAAATACCCTTAGAAATGGACACGCCAGCCATTTCATGATATCACTACAAGGTTTCAAAGAAATGAAAGCAGACAGACGTAAGGACTGGCAGCCTACAGCAGGTCGAAGTGCAGTGGTTCAAAAGTCAGTTCCCCAACACCTTCTCAAGAGCAACGAGGAATGAGAAATAAATGCTGGACCAGCCAACAACACCCATGTTCAATTAATAAAAAAAGAAGATGATCACACTCAAAGAGCGATAGAGAGGACAGAATTCACTTGAATTATGGTCTCGGTTATATGCGTACATATGCGTCATACTCAGGTTTACAGGAAAAGGTGAAAAATCAATAAGATTGTTCCCACGTTAGTATTTCCATCCCAGCTGGTTTTCAACAATCCATTCGTTTCCGTTTCTTTTTCTCTCTATTTCCCCAAAGTTTCAACTCACTCCATCTACATGCATTGCATTCGTTCCCAGCTGATTTCAGATTCGATGCATGGTCAGTGGACTCAAAATGGTGAATCTGTTTTTTTCCCCTCAGAGGCTGCTAAAACTGTTCCTTTTCCCCAGCATTCTGTTTTTTTTGTTTCAGATGTCCAGAAACTTTTGTTTGATTTAACCTTTTTTGTTGTTTTTGGGACATCGACCCATCGAGTCTACACCGACCCCCTGAACAGCATGACACTCAGACTCACCGAATAACCTATTCCTGCTTTTCCCATTGCTAACCCGCGTCCTACCTTAACCTTGCATCTAACATAGTTACAATACATAGCTGCACTCGGTGGGCAATTTAGCATGGTCAATCCACTGAAACTGTTTGGACCGTGAGAGAAATCTGGAGCGCCTGCAGGAAACACTTGCAGACACGGAGAATTGGAAAGCTCAATACGAACATTCCTGAAGGTGGAAGCAAAGAGGGTGCTTGATGCTGTGAGACAGCCGTACTAACCGCTGAGACAGCACGCCACCCCCGTCCCCAACTGAGTCACTGTGCTTGTTAATACTAGGGAAAATGTAAATCTGAAATTGAAACAGAAAACAATATCAAAAGACAACAAATATGTCAGGATCCTGAGATAGAAACAGAGTTAGCATACTGAGACTGATATGATCCCCTTCTGAAAAACATGTACTGGACTCAAAAAGTTAATTTTGTTTCTTTCTCCTCAGACCAGCTCAGGTTTTCCAGCACTTTCAATTTTCTTTTATTTTGGACTGTGTCTCTTTGTCTGACCTGAAGGGAACAGTGAAGTTCCATTTCTACTGAGTTTCAGGTATTTGGTGACGAAGCATGTTCATCACCAAATCATCCGCCGACATTTCCGCCACCTCCAAACAGACCCCACCACCTGGAATATATTTCCCTCCCCACCCCTTTCCGCCTTCCGCAAAAACCGTTCCCTCCGTGACTACCTGGTCAGGTCCACGCCCCCAAACAACCCACCCTCCAATTCTGGCACTTTCCCCTGCCACCGCAGGAACTGTAAAACCTGTACCCACACTTCCTCCCTCACCTCGACCCAAGGCCCTAAAGGAGCCTTCCACATCCATCAAATTTTACTTACACATCCAATAATATCATTTATTGTATCCTTTGCTCCCGATGCGGGCTCCTCTACATTGGGGAGACTGGGCGCCTCCTAGCAGAGCGCTTTAGGGAACATCTCAGGGACACCCGCACCAATCAACCACACCGCCCGGTGGCGCAACATTTCAACTCCCCCTCCCACTCTGCCGAGGACATGGAGATCGTGGGCCTCCTTCACCGCCGCTCCCTCACCACCAGACGCCTGGAGGAAGAACGCCTCATCTTCCGCCTCGGAACACTTCAACCCCAGGGCATCAATGTGGACTTCAACAGTTTCCTCATTTCCGCTTCCCCCACCTCACCCTAGTTCTAAACTTCCAGCTCAGTAACTGTCCCCTTGACTTGCCTGGACTTGTCCTACCTGCCTATCTTCTTTTCCACCTATCCACTCCACCCTCTCCTCCTTGACCAATACCTTCATCCCCTCCCCCACTCACCCATTGTACTCTATGCTACTTTCTCCCCACCCCCACGCTCCCCGAGCTTATCTCTTCTCGCTTCAGGCTCACTGTCTTTATTCCTGATGAAGTGCTTTTGCCCGAAACGTCGATTTTGCTGCTCTTTGGATGCTGCCTGAACTGCTGTGCTCTTCCAGCACCACTAATCCAGAATCTGGTTTCCAGCATCTGCAGTCATTGTCTTTACCTCGTTCTCCTACCAGGTGTCGGGTCGTAAGGGAGTGGCTGTGGAGTCGGCACAGGACCTGAACGTCCTCGGCAGATGGAGGGCGATTTGAAATGTTCAGCCACGCGGCGGGGGGGTTCATTGTTACAGGTGTCCCAGAGATGTTCCCTGAAGCACTCTTTGAGAAGACGTCCAGTCTTCCCAATGTAAAGGAGATCATTTTGTTCGCGAGAGATGTAATAATTGACATTAGTGGAAGGGCAGGTGAAACTTTGATGGACATGGAAGACTCCTTTGTGGCTTTGGATGGAAGTGAGGCAGGAGGTGTGGGCGCAGGTCTTGCAATTCCTGCGGTGGTAGCGGAAGGTGCCAGTAGGGGCGGATGGGTTGATGGGGGGGGGGGGGGGGGGTGGGCGCGGGAACCTGACCAGGTAGTCACGAAGGGAACAATCTTTGTGGAAAGTGGGTGGGGAATATATCCCTTGTGATGGGGTCCGTTTGTAGGTGGGTGATTAGCCAGCGGATGATACGGTTTATGCGGACGTTTGTGGAGTTGAACATGTGGAACAGCGGGGTCTGTCTTGTTGCGGTTGGAGGGGTGGGATTTGAGGGTGGAAGTGCGGGACCCAGTTGAGATGCGTTGGAGGGCGTCTTCAACCACATGGTAGGGGAAATTGCGGTCTTTACAAAAGAAGGACAACTGGTGTAGTCTGTGGTAGAACTGGTCATCCTGAGAGCAGAAACGGCGCAGAGGTAGGAAATGGGAACACAAAATAACATTTTTGAAGGCGAGTAGGTGGGAGGAGGTGTAATCTAGGTTGCAGAGGGTGTAGCTGGATTTGTAAAAATGTCGGTATTGAGTTAGTCGTCATTGACGGAGATGGAGAGCCTCGAGGAAGGGGAAGGAGGTGTCAGAGATGGTCCATGTGAACGTAAGGTGGGGTGGAATGCGTTGGTGCAATTGATGAATTGCTCAAACTCCTCGTGGGAGCACGAGGTGGCGCCGATGCAGACATCAACGTAATAGAAGAAAAGGTGGGGAGTGGTGATGTTATGAGGTCTGGCTTTATGCTCGACAAATCTTGGAAGATTGTCGGGTGTCTAATTGAAACATACAGAATAATGATTGCCTGGTCTGGGCAGATATTGGGAAGATGATTTCATTGTTAATAGAGAAAGGACTCGGAGATAAGAGGAGATCATGCAGAACGGAGATAAAGGGAAACCTCTTCAGCCAGGGAGTGGTAAATCTATGCAAAGAGTGGTAGTTTCCTTCTATAAACGATATGAATGAACCAGGTGAGTTTTTCCTGGCAATCGATTCAAAAATCACAATCAGTCTCTTAATTCCAGATTTGAATTCAAGCGTCACCATTCCCATGACAGGATTAAAATCCTGGTCACCAGTATATTATAATAGGTTTCTCGATTAAGAATACAGCGATACCACTGGGCCCAATCCTTCAGATTGTGACTGACACGTAACCTATGACATGCCCTATATTTTGCCTTCATGTTATCCATGAATTCCTTGTCAACACATGGATGATATTTTGCCGTTATGCAAGTTTTATTCGGTGTTTCGTATGTCTCTCAGTACTTGCCAAATTTCATCATCTGTCCTGCCCCTGACAGTTCTTTTTTTTCACCACAATCCACCGAGGCCAAATCCTTCCGTTGGTCTGTACAATTATCATTACCCATTACTAAAACTCTCATATGTGACTCTGTCCTCACTCTTGCAGTCTGAATGTCAAACTCCAGCATGTAGTGGTTAACCCTTCCAAGATGAAGGGTAACGACAAGACCATCTATCAATCCTTCCTTGTTACTAATATCAAATCTGAAGTAGCCCGTTCATTAGTTGGTTTCTTGACATATTCTGCTCTCAGACACAATCCCTCATACCCACTTTGAATCGTTCTCCAAGGATAGGTTTGCCAAGCTGATTAATTGAGTGAATATTCTTGTTCAAACCACCGATAATTACTGTTGCGCCCTTGTCACAAGCCCTCACTATTTCCCCTTTGGAGGGACGGTGGCTGAAAATTACTCTTCCCAAGTGGTTTCATCCTTTCCTTTATATTTGCACGAAGACTGGTTGGAAACATTTTGTATTGGCACAAAACCCTTTGAAATGGTCTGACGTTTCACTCACATGACCATCTGTTAATCGTGTTTGTCATTGACTACATTTCAGTTTTAATGTCATTCATTATAAAAATTGCAAGTGAATTTAATAACACAAAGCATTTCGTATGTTACGAGGCATGTCAAATTATTGTTATTGATAATTTTTTGACAAATAGTTGAAGATCACACATTTCAGTCCAGAAATTAAATTGATTGATTTTATTTAAATGTGTAAGAATGCTGATTCTATTTGATTGCTCGTCGTTTGCTCTCTCTGAATTTCTAATCATTCTTAGGCCAACCACTTTGCAAACGACACTGCAATGATATATACATTTGAATGCCCTAACAGTCAATGTATAACTATGATCACCAGGATAGTTAGGCATGCGCGTTTTTCGGTTCAAAATAAAATGTGCTTCCTTTATTTTTGTATCATATAATGTTGATAGGTGTTTATATATTAGTTCCATAAAAGTAGATTTTTGTTCAGTTGAATGATCATAATTCATATCTAACGTTTTCCCAATTCACAACATGGCAAACACCTGATGACTGTACGGGTCAGTAATTTCGTCACTTGCAAACATGACCTACATTAGAAATGGATTCCTGAAGGCCTGAATTCAAACACTATTCTATTAAACTTCACAGCTGATTGTGATACTAAGTGATGCACTGGTCTGCACCTGATTCTGTCCAGAAAGTTGCCAACTTGCATTAGTGTAGTCATTCAAACATTTCTTCGCAACAGATCATTTGGAGTTCATCTTGGGAAGGGGTAAACTAGCCAACAGACTATCACCAGTCTCAATGTCCCAACAAAGGCTGTTCAAATTAGATACCAATGTCTGACCAGCAACCATGTCTTCCAAATTCCTCCTTAATCAGAGTTTGGCCCAGCCAGACAGATGTATGGACAGGAGTTTGGGAATCACACCGCAGAAGGTATTTTATGGTGTTAACATCTGGCTGCCCCTCCCCCCACCACAGACGCTATTCATCAGCATCCTGGACGAGACACTGACGGACAAACTGACCGTCTTCTGCAGCACATTGAGTCACACAGTGAATCCTGGAAAACCATATGCAATGAATGTCGCCTTGACATTCAACAGTATCAAAACAAAATTACACATCTCTGTGGATGTCCAGATATTAATACATGGATCAACCAACAGAATGTGTATGTAGAAAACAGGACCAAACATCAAGCCAAGAATCCCTTGAATAGCGGAACTTGGTGGATTTTGTCTCGTGTAGGTAAACACGCAGATATTTGCCTGGCACTGAGTTAAATGTAATAATGTTCTCCATAACTGGAAGAATCTGCCTAACACTTCTCGCCAGCTTCCTGACCTCAAATACGACACTCCCACACATGTTCACCAATTGATAGAATCCACAAACTGGGAGACACTTGAGGCATGGAACAGTACAGCACAATGCAGACCCTTCGGCCTTGATGTTGTGCCTGCCTTTTGTCCTACCCTAAATTCAGACTACCCCACATATCCTTCATTGTACTACCTTCCATGTGCCTATCCAGCAATCGCTTAAATGTCCCTAATGTATCTGACTCGACTGGACTGTCAGCAGTATAATCCACCCACCCACCAACTCTAAAAGGACCAAATCCGATATCTCCCCTAAACCTTTCTCCAAGCACCTTAAAGTTCTGCCCACTCTTGATAGACATGTCTGCCCTGGAAAAATAAATCTTGGCTATCCACTCTATCTATTAATCTCAACATCTCATACACGCTATCAAGTCACGCCTCATCCTTCTTTTCTCCAATGTGAAAAGCACTAGCTCCCTCAACGTTTCTTCATAAGACATGCCCACCAGTCCAGGCAGTATCCTGTTAACTGTCCTCTGCACGCTCTCTAAACTTTCACATTCTTCGTATAATGAGGCGTCAGAACTGATCACAATATTCTAAGTGAGATCTAACCAAGGTTCGAAAGAGCTGCAGCATAACAACGCGGCTTTCAAACACAATCCCCCTGGTAATTAGAAAAACTACAGCGCATTTCGGCCTTCGGCCCTCGATGTTGCGCCGACCAAAGCCTACCTAACCCACACTAGCCCAATAACCTCCATATGCTTATCCAATGCCCGCTTGAATGACCATAAAGAGGGAGAGTCCACCACTGATACTGGCAGGGCATTCCATGAACTCACAACCCGCTGAGTAAAGAATCTACCCCTAACATCTGTCCTTTCCCAACCTCCCCTTAATTTAAAGCTGTGTCCCCTAGTAACAGCTGACTCCATACGCGGAAAAAGGTTCTCACTGTCAACCCTATCTAAACCCCTAATCATCTTGGACATTTCTATCAAATTTCCCCGAAACCTTCTTTTCTCCAATGAGAACAGCCCCAAGTGCCTCAGCCTTTCCTCATATGATCTTCCTACCATGCCAGGCAACATCCTGGTAAACCTCCTCTGCACCTGTTCCAGTGCCTCCATATCCTTCCTATAGTATGGCGACGAAAACTGTACACAATACTCCAGATAAGGCCGCAACACAGTCTTATACAGCTGCAACATGACCTCAGGAATCCGGAACTCAATTCCTCTACCAATAAAGCCCAGAACGCCATATGCCTCCTTCACAGCACTATTTACCTGTGTGGCAACTTTCAGAGATCTGTGTACATGGACACCAAGATCCCTCTGCTCATCCACACTACCAGGTAGCCTACCATTAGCCCAGTAATCCATTTTCTTATTACTCTTACCAAAGTGAATGACTTCACACTTGGGTACATTGAACTCCATTTGCCACCTTTCTGCCCAGCTCTGCAACCTATCAATATCCCGCTGTAACCTGCCACATCCTTCTTCGCTGTCCACCACTTCACCGACTTACGTATCATCCGCAAACTTGCTCACCCAGCCTTCAAGCCCCTCCTCCAGGTCATTTATAAATATGACAAACAGCAATGGTCACAAAACAGATCCTTGTTAAACACCGCTAGTAACTGCACTCCAAGATAAACCTTTACCATCAACTCCTACACTCAGTCTCCTTTCAGCCAGCCAATTCCTTATCCAAACCTCTAATACACCCTCAACGCCATACCTCCGTAATTTCTGCAGTAGCCTACCATGTGGTACCTTATCGAACGCCTTGCTAAAATCCATATACACCACATCTACTGATTTACCATCGTCCACTTCCTTGGTTACCTTCTCAAAGAACTCAATAAGGTTTGTGTGGCACGACCTGCCCTTCACAAAACCATGCTGACTATTCTTGATCATATTATTCCTATCCAGATGTTCATAAATCCTATCCCTTACAATTCTCTAAGATTTTGCCCACAACAGAAGTGAGACTCACTGGCCCATAGTTACTTAGGGCTGTCCCTACTCCCCTTCTTGAACAAGGGGACCACATTCGCTATTCTCCAGTCTTCTGGCACTATTCCTGTAGACAACGACGACATAAAAAGCAAGGCCAATGGCTCTGCTATCTCCTCCCTAGCTTCCCAGAGGATCATAGGATAAATGCCATCAGGCCCAGGGGACTTATCTATTTTCACCCTTTCCAGTATTCCCCGGACCTCTGCCCTACATACCTCAAAGCCATCCATTCTAATCACTTGTGACTCAATATTCACATCAGCAACAATGTCCTGTTCCTGAGTGAATACTGACGAAAAGTATTGATTTAGTGTCTCTCCAATCTCCTCTGCCTCCACGCACAATTTCCCACTAATATGCTTGACTGGACCGATACCTACCCTAGTCATCCTTTTATTCCTGATATACCTATAGAAAGCCTTAGGATTTTCCCTAATCCTACCAACCAAGGACTTTTCATGTCCCCTTCTCGCTACTCTTAGCTCTCTCTTTAGATCCTTCCTGGCTACCTAATAACTCACAATCGCCCCAACTGAACCTTCACGCCTCATCTTTACATAGGCCGCCCTCTTGCCTTTTACAAGGGATTCCAATTCCTTATTAAACCACGGCTCCCTCACAAGACCCTTTCCTCCCTGACTGACTGGTACATACTTATCAAGGACACCCAATAGCTGCTCCTTGAACAAGATCCACATATCATTTGTGTCCTTCCGTTGATGCCTATATTTCCAGTCCAAACATCCTAAGTCATGCCTCACCGCATCATAATTTCCCTGCCCCCAGCTATATCTCCTGCCCTGCAGTGCACACTTATCCCTCTCCATCACTAGAGTAAAAGTCACCGAGTTGTGGTCACTGTCCCGGAAGTGCTCTCCTACCTCCAAGTCTAACACCTGGCCTGGTTCATTATCTAGAACCAAATCCAGTATGGCCTCACCTCTTGTTGGCCTGTCTACATATTGTGTCAGGAAACCTTCCTGCACACATTGGGACAAACACCGACCCATCTAACGAACTCGACCTATAGCTTTCCCAGTCAATATCTGGGAAGTTAAAGCCCCCATAACAACCACCCTACTACTTTCACTCATCTCCTGAATCATCCTTGCAATACTTTCCTCTACGTCTCTCGGACAGTTAGGAGGCCTGTAGAAAACTACTAACCGGGTGATCTCACCTTTCCTATTTCTAACCTCAGCTCAAACTACCTCAGATGGCAAGTCTTCCTCCATCGTCCTTTCCACCGCTGTAATACTATCCTTGACCTCCCCCTCTTTCACCCCCACCTCTGACCCTACTAAAACATTTAAACCCATTAAAATGTAAAGCCAAAACAACATAGGTCTTCTTCATACCTTATCATATGGGTAGAAACTCTGAGTGATCTATGTACATGGACCACAAGATGCCTACATTCCTCCAAACCTCAAAGAATCCTGGCTTTATCACCGTATTCTGCATTCAAATTCAACCATTCAAAACAAATCGCTTCAAACTTTTCCTGGTTGAACTCCAACTCCCACTTATCAACCCAGTTCTGCATCCAGTCAATGTCCCATTACAACCTGCAACAGCCCTCTGTACTACCCACAAGTCCACCAACCTTCGTTTCATCGACACACTTACCAACCACACTTCCAGTTCCTCATCCAAGTCATTTATCAATTTACAAGTAGAGGTCCAAAAACTGATCACTGTGGAACACCACTGGTCACTGACCTCCAGGTGGAATACTTGACATCTACTTCCACCCCCTATCGTCTATGGGCCAGCCAAATCTTTATCCAGACAGCCAGATTTCCCCGTATCCCATGCCGCCTTACTTTCGGAATAAGTCTACCACGGAAACCTTATCAAACGTCTTGCTAAAATCCATGTACACCACATCCACTGTTCTGCCATCAGTAATGTTTTTTCACATCCTCAAAGAATTCAATCAGGTTTGGGAGTCATGACCTGCCCCTCACAAATCCATGCTGACTATGTCGAATCAAACTGTGGTTTTGAAAGTAATTATAAATACTGACTCTCAGAATTCACTCCAATAGTTTGACTACGACAGATGTAGGATGAACACGCGTGTTATTCCCATGATTATCCCGATTCCTTTTTTTCTGAACAAGGAAATGGCATTTACCCACCTCCACACATCTGGCACTGCTGCAGTTGACAGTGAGGAAACAAAGATAATTGAGAAAGGCGCAGCAATCTTTCCTCGCTTCCTGTTGTAATCTCTAGAAATCTTCACTGTGCCCGAAAATGACTGAGGGATTTGTCTATCGTTATGTTTGTACTTCACCTCCACTTGTCTACTTCATAAACTCTGTTCAAGCAACTGATAAACTGCTTTCCATTTCACTGCTATATACAGTGCTGCCTTCCTTCAACAAGTATCGTTCCTAGTCCGATTGAATCATGAAATGGAAAATAATGGGAAGACACGAACGCCTTTATGATGAAGGCTTATGCCTAAGACGCTAACAATTATGATCCTTGTATGCTGCATAACCTGTCGTGCTTTTCCAGAGCCATAGTTTGCGACTCTGGACTCTCCAGCAAATGCAGACTGCACTTTGTCCATCGCGGAGGGGTGAGTCGAAGAGTGTGGTGCTGGAAAAGCACTGCTGGTTAGTCAGCATCTGAGGAACAAGGGAATCGATGTTTCAAGCACAAGCTCTTCAACAGGAGTTAGGCTGGAGGCACAAGGGGGCTGCTAGATAAGTAGGAGGGTTGTGGGGTTCGGCGTAAGATAGCTAGAAATGCGAAAGATAGATGACAGTGGGGTAGAGGTGATCGGTTGTCGAGAAGAGTAAAGCTTATACGTGAAACAGGGATGGCAGTTCTTTGATAGGGCATTGCTGAATTAGAGGGTTGGATTTCGGACACTATGATGGGTGGAGAAATGAGAAAACTGATGAAATCCACATTGAGCACATATGGTTGCAGAGTTTTAAGTTGGAAGATGAGGCGTTCTTCCACCAGGTGTCATTTCCTTAGGGTTTGTTGGTGGAGGAGGCCCAGGACATGCCCAGGACATGGGAGGGGCTTCAAAGTGTTTGACCACAGGGTGGTGGGATTATTTCATACGTGTGTTCCCGAGATGTTCTCTACAAAATACCACGCTTTTGCTGTCCTGTCTCCTGAATGTGGAAGTCACCACATCGAGCGAGACGGGCATAGTAGATGACATGTGCGGACGTGCAGGTGAATCTCTGTAAGATGTGTGACGGAGCCTTTGGAGCCGTGGGCGGAACTGTGGGGGAGGGGTAACACTTCTTGCGGTTGAAGGGGGAGGTGCTGGGAGTGGAGGGCGTGTTGTTGGGGGAATGGCTCGGAACTGACAAGGGGATCAGGGAGGGAATGCAGATACGTGTGGGCAGGGAGACATATACCTGATGGTATGGTTTGTTCGTAAGTGGCGGCAATGGCGGAGGATGACGCGCTGCAACTGCAGGTTGATTGGATGGAAGAGGAGGACGGTGTGTGGGGGGTGGGTGTTCCATTCTTGTTGCGAGTGGAGATGTGTGAAGTGGAGGAGATGGGCTGGAGGGCACCGTCGCCCATGTGAATCAGTTCAGGATCAATCCAAGAGGTATCTTACGTATATTAGAGCAAGAAAATAGCAAGAGAGAGAATGGGACCCATTAAGAACCAAATTGGACATGTCTGTGTGGATACATAGCAGATGGGAGAGGGCCTCAACGAATGTTTCTCCTCTATGTTCACCGTGGAGAAAGACTAGAAGAGTTGAAAATTTAGGGAAAGGTTGTTGTGATATCTTGGAGACATTCCATATCACAGTACAAAAGGTGTTTGAATTTCTACAATGTATGAAAATGGATAAATCTCACAGTCCTTACTAGATAAAGATAAGAACAGTGCAAGAGACTAGAGAAGAATTTGCTGGGTTCCTGTCTGATAATTCAGATCATCATTAACCACAGGAGCCATTGCGGAAGACGAGTGGATAGCAAATGTTGTGCCCTTACTCAAGAAGGACTGGGAAAAAAAGCTGAAAATATAGATGACTAAGCTTATTATCTGTGGTAGGTAAGTTAATCGAGAAGATTCTCAAGAATAGGATATGCATGCATTTGCTGAAAAATATGTTGATGGAAACGCTTATGCCTGAAACGTCTATTCTCCTACTCCTTGGATGCTGCCTGACCAGCTGCGCTTTTCCAGAAACATATTTTTCAGCTCTGATCTCCAGGATCTGCAGTCCTCACTTTCTCCCATACATGCATTTGTAATGACAGGTCTTTATTAGGAAAAGTAAACATGGCTTTATGCATGAAATTTCAAGCCTAACGTTTTTATTATTACATTTTCATTGATGAATTGAGCAGGAATCTTGACGAGGGTTTGGCAGTAGAACATCCAAAATAGAACAATACAGCGTAGCACAGGCCCTTTGGCCCTCAATGTTGCGCCGACCTGTGAACTATTCTCAGCTCGTCCCCCTACGCTATCCCATCACCATCCATGTGTTTATCCAAGAATTGTTTAAATCTTCCTATTGTGGCTGGGTTAACTGCATTAGCAGGTAGGGATTCCACTCCCTTACCACTCGAAGTAAAAACCTACCTCTGACATCTGACTTAAATGTATCACGCCTCAATTTGCAGTTATGACCCCTCGAACAAGATGACGTCATCAACCTAGGAAAAATGACTTTCAGAGTATACCCTATCTAATCCTCTGCTCAACTTGTATGTCTCTTTTAAATCCCCTGTCAACCTTCTTCTTTCCAATGAGAAGAAACCCAAGTCCCTCAGGCGTTCCTCGTAAGAGTTTCCATCCAGACCAGGCAACATTCTGTTAAATCTCCTCTGCACCTTTTTCGATGCTTTCCATATCCTTCCTGAAATTTGGCGACGAGAACTGTACACAGTATTCCAAGTGCGGCCGCACTAGCGTTGTGTGTATTTCCTGCATGATATTGCGGCTCCAGAACTCAATACCTCTCCCAATGAAACCTAAAACACCGTAGGCCTTCTTAATAGCACTAACAACCTGGGTGGCAACTTTCAGGGATCTATGTACATGGACTCCAAGATCCCTCTGCACATCGATACTACCAAGAATCTTTCCATTGACCCAGTACTCCGCCTTCCTGTTCTTCTTTCCAACGAGAGTCACTTCACACTTAGCTGCATTGAACTCCATTTGCCACCTCTCAGCCCAATTCTGCAGTTTATCGAAGTTCCCCTGCAACCTGTAACATTCTTCCGAACTGTCTCCTACTCCAACGACTTTATTGTCATCTGCACATTTGCTGATCCATCCACCTATGCCCGCGTCTAATTCATTTATAAAAATGACAAACAGCAGCGGGCCCAAAACAGAACCTTGTGGCACTATATGAGTAACCGGACTCCAGGTTGAATATGTTCCATCAACCACCACTCGCTGCCTTCTTTCAGAAAGCCAGTTTCCAATTCAAACTGCGACATCACCCTCAGTCTCATGCCTCTGCACTTTTCCAAACGGAGAAAGTGAGGACAGCAGATGCTCGAGATCAGAGCTGAAAATGTGTTGCTGGAAATGCGCAGCAGGTGAGGCAGCATCCAAGGAACAGGAGAATCGACGTTTCTGGCATGGCTTATGCCCGATTCCCCTGTTCCTTGGATGCTGCCTGACCTGCTGCGCTTTTCCAGCAACACATTTTCAGCATTTTGTCCAAAAGCCTACCATGTGTAATCTTATCAAAGGCTTGACTGAAGTCCATGTCTGCTACGACAACAGCCTACCATCATCTACAGGCTGGGTCACCTACCCAAAAAAACGCATTGAAGTTTGTGAGACACCGCCTGCCCTTGACGAAACCATGTTGAATATTTGAAATCAAATTGTTGCTTGCTAGATGATTAGAAATTCTATCTCTTATAATCATTTACAAAACCTTTCCTACAATAGAATTCGGGCTCTCTGGTCTATAATTACCTGGGTGTTCTCTGCTGCCCTTCTTGAACAAGGGCATAACATTTTTAATCACCCAGTCCTCTGGTACTAAACCAGTTGAAAGTGACGACTCAAGTCTCAAAGACAAAGGCTCTGCAGTCTCCTTCCTCTCTTCCCAGAGAATCCTGGAATACTTCCCATCCGGCCCAGGGGACTTATCTACTTTCACTCCTTCGAGTATTTAGAACATCCCTTTGAAACTAACCTCGATCCTTTCTCGTCTAATATCTCGTATCTCATTCTTCCTCTCTACATAAAAACCTTTTCCTGAATGAACACCGATGAGAAATGTTCGTTTATCACCTGTCCGATCTCAACAGTGTCCATACTCATCTTCCCACTTCTGTCTTTGACTGGCCCTATTCCTACCCGAGTCGTCCTTTTATTCCTCACATACCTATGGAAAGCGTTAGGGTACTCCTCTATTCAATTTGCTAAAGACTGCTCGTGTCCTCTCTTTGTTCTTAATTCTCTCATTAAAACCTTCATTGGTGAAATGTAACTCTCCACCGCCTCATCTGAAGCATCTTGCCTCATCAACACATCAGCATAATTCTTCCACTTTAGAAGAGATGCAATTTCTGCAAGAAAAAACGGTTCCCTTACCTTGTCACTTTCTCCCTGCCTGACCGGGAAATACCTATCAAGGACACACAATATCTGTTCCTTCAACCAGCTCCACACTGTCATTGTCTGCATCCCCTGAATTTTGATACCCAATTCTATGCCCACTCATTCTGGCCGAATTGAATTATAATTGCCCTTGGCCTATCGACAACCCTTAGCTGTATTATGTACCTATCCCTTTCCATCGTTAAACTAAATGTAAATGAATTATGGTCACTATCTCTAAAGTCCTGACCAACAACTTAATCAAATACCTGGCCTGGTTCATTACCAAGCACCAGATACAGTGTTGCCTCCCCTCTTTCAGCCCTTCGACATACTGTGTCGGGAAACCCTCCTGTTCACATTGGACAAAACACTGATCCATCCGACGTGCAATAATTGTAGAATTTCCAGTCAATGATGTTTAAGTTAAAGTGTCCCATAATGGCCAACCTGTTACTTTCATTCCTACCCAGAATCATGTAGCCAATCCTGTCCTCCACATCCCCGGAACTCTGTGGAGGCCTATAAAAAACTCCAACAGTGTGACCTCGCTCCTCCTGTTTCTAACCTCAGGCCACACTTCCTCAGTACACGAGATGTCGTTACAAGTTCTTTCAGCCACCATTTTACCATCCATTACAAATACGACCACATCAACCCCTGTTTTGCCGCCTTGCCTATTCTTCATGAAACATCGAAACCCTGGAACCTGCACCATTCATTCCTCACCCTGCCCTATACATGTCTGCTAAATAGCCAAAACATCGAAGTCCCAGGTATCTATTAATGTTGCAAGCTTACCTACAATATTTGGGATTCCTCTGCCATTGAAGTAGACACACTTCAAATCAGCTTGCTGTCTGCCCCCACATTCCTGTGACCGTGAAATCCTGTCCCTGTCCTCCCTACTGTCATCCTCCTGTGCACTGAAACTACACCTCAGGTTCCCATTGCAATGATGAACGAGACGTCGGAATGTGAGATGCAGAAGAAGCACAGCAAGTCACGCAGCATCCGAAGAACAGAAGAATCGACGTTTTGGAATGTCCGAAATTTCGATTGTCCTGCTTCACGGATGTACAGCTGCTGTACTTTTCCAGCGTCAAAGTTTTCTTCTCTGACCTCCAGCATCTGCAGTCCTAACTTTTTCCCAGGGCTGGAGATTTAGTCCATATGGATTTCAGGTACATTAGAACAGGATGAGGCTGCTCAACGCCTGGAGCCTGACATACAGTTATGGGATCAGGCCATTCAACCTCTTTACCAAAGTCGGCCATGCAGCACCAGCCTTCGCGTGCAAAGAATAATCCTTCGCCATTTTTTCCAACTCCAACACGACGCCACCACTAAACACATCTTACCTTCCCTCCCCATGTCTGCATTCCGCAGAAACCATTCCCTCCGAGACAAACTAGCCCATCACACCTCCATCACACCTAACAGCTCTCCCATCACACACGGCATCTTCCCATGCAACCGCAGAAGGTGCAACACCTGCCACTTTCGCTCTTCCATGCTCACCATACAAGGCCACAAACACTCATTTCAGATTAAGCAACGTTTCACTTCTACCTCTTTCAATTAGGTCCATTGCATTCGTTGCTCCCAACGTGGTCTCCTGTTTATTGGAGAGACATAACGCTGAATGGGTGATCGCTTTGCTGAGCACATTTGGTCGGTATGCTCTCAGGTCCTGGACCTTCCCGTGGCTTGCCACTTCAACACACAATCCTGCTTCCATGTGCACATGTCTGTCCTTGGCCTGCTGCAATGTTCCAGTGAAGCTCAGTGCAAACTGGAAGAACAACATTTCATATTCCCACTAAGGACGTTACAGTCTGTCGAGTCTGTCAGTCTCATCACTGAATTCAACAACTTCAGATGGTTATCCCATCTCGACTACTCTGTTTTCATTCTGCTCCATAAATTTTATTAAGTTATTTATTTCATTTATGTTATTTATTTTAAAATACTTTTTCTCTGTTCTCTACCTATTATTTCTTGATTGTCTGTCTTTCTCTCGCTCCCCATTCTCTCAACAACTTTTTCCTGTCCATTTCTGACTTTGCAACCATTCTCACTTGTTTTCCATTTTGCCTCTGCTTCACCCATCCCCCCCATCCTCCACATCTTTTGTCACGTTGCCTTCGTCATTCACAGCTCCTAATCTCCCTCTAATCTCTCTATGCACTGTCATTATCATCTCTTAATTGCTACCTTTGCTTCTGGAGCCATGACTCACCTTCTCTCAGCCGAGCACAAATACCTCCCTATTTCTCCCTTTTTTTTAGCTATGACAAAGGGCCAGTTCGACTCGAATGTCAGCTCTTTTCTCTCCTTAGAAATGCTGAGAGACCTGCTGAGACTTTCCAGCATTTTCTCTTTTGGTTTCAGATTCCAGCATCCACGGTAATTTGCTTTTATCCAGCTCCAGTATCTTGTTACACAGCAACAGTATGAGTCCATTCAGCCTTTTCATATCAGTAACACAGAAACTGGAAGAGAACACCAAATGACTAGAATATGGGTTATACCGGAATGACAGGAGGCAATTTTACTCCTCAAGCCTCCTTTCCGTTCAGTGAGATCGGAGCTGATCTTCTGTCGGCCCCAATTTCTCTTCCATGCCCAATTCTTTGTCGGCTCTGAAATGTCGAAATGCGTTGGGACAGCTCCCGAACATTTCAGTGATATATCCGCCCAACCTCTCTGAGATGGACTGGCACCTACTGTCACTACCCTCTGAGAGAAGGAAACACTCCCCACGCATACGCTTTGGACTGTTGACATGAACAAACGATATGAACACAGCGTAAGAGAGTCACGGTAGGATTTGACAGAGACAAATTCAACTTAACAGGAATCAGTTGCAACCTCAACTGCTTGGGTCATTCAGAGCACAATGTGACTGGTCGACGTCATCCTTTTAGACTCTGGATATCACTATGGGCATTCCTCACGGTAGCTTCCTCGGCAAAACATCTTCAGCTGCTTCATTAATGTCTCTCGCTCCCTCATACAGTCTGAACTGAGGATGGTCAGTGAGTATCAAACAAATATCAGAAAAAAATGTAACCCCGTCAGGTGATAAAGAATCAAAACCTGGACAACGTTCAGACTTGTCCTGTTAACGTGTCGGTAACATACATGTAATAGTACTGCCAGACACTGCACTTTTCCACAATGAAAAAAGAACAGGAGCTCATTGAGTTTCTCAAACTTGTTTCACAGTAGAATTAGAAATCTAGTAAGGTCATCAAACCTATTAGATACGAAGAGGAACTGCCCATTCACTCCCTTTTGCCTATTATTCAAGAAGAGATTAAAATAAAACACTGCAAATGTTGGAATCGATATTAAACCCCCAGGAGGGTGGAAATATACAACAAGCCGGACAGCATCAGGAAGTGGAGAAGTCAACGCCTTGGTATCACCTTCCTTCAGGACTGAGGGGGAGGTGGAAGGAAGCTAAGGAAAAAAAGGCAGGACGAGTGAGGTGGAGGCAAGATGGTGAGGTGGGGATCGGTGAAAACATGTCGAGGGTACCACCCGGTTAGTCGATGTGTAGAATGATCGGTTGGTAGCTGGAAGAAGGTTTGATCAGCAGAATGTAAGGGAGGGAAGGGAGTTGGGGGATTGGAAGGCATGTCATTGAAGTTGGTAATCTCAATGTTGCCTGGCACACTGTATTCTTCCAGCACCCACCTGTCCATTGTTGCACGGAAGAATAAGCAGTCAAGTCATTTCCCTGCACTTTTTCCATATCCTTTCATTTCTATATATTTATCCAAATGTGGAAACATGCATTACGGGAAAGAACGTTATATTTCACACAATCAATGTTTTGTTTTGAAAATCATGTGTTGGTTTTAACCCTCAAGTTTTGATGCAATCATCTTTTATTCTTTTGTATCGATAAAGATTATTTCCTTCACACTCTCCTCATGGTATTGTTACCGCAGGGATTAATCACGTGAAACTCCTTTACATTGTCTCTCGGTGGCAAGGTGACCATTCCTTATGAATGACGGATAAACTGTGCACAGTGCCCCAGGTACTTTCTTAACAGCACTGTACTACTACAGGAAGGTGTCTTCACTTTTTCACATTAATCAATTTGCAATGATGGACTGCACACGAGTCCCTGTGCTGATTATTTGCTGTCAGGTATGAAATCTGTTAATAATTCATGACGACGGACATCCAGCTCATTTTCGCTCAGCGCCCTTCTAATCCTTAAACCTTCTAATAAATGTAAAATTAAGAAGGATGGTGTTTTTTTTTGCCAAAATATTTCTTTGCCTCGCAAACAACTGTGCTTCAAACGCAGCCATGCCAATTGCAACATCCACTATCGATAATGGAGCTGCTTGGAGATACTTGGGAAGCGACGGCCCTGCACTTTTACATCCAGATTATCAATGCAGCGAACCAGGTAATGGTGCAGAGATCAGTTTCGAATCCCACAACGGCAAATGGTGAAATGTGAATTCAGTTTTAAAAATAACAGTAATTAAGTATCAAAGGAGTTCACCCTAGTTCATAAAACCATTGGCAAAGTGTCCGAAAATCCTACCTGACACTCTAGTATCCTTCAGGAAGGAAATCTGCGGTCTTCACATGGTCGGACTTACATGGGAGTCCAGACCCACTGTCATGTGGTTGATTCTAATGTGCCGTTTCAAATGGCCAATACAACCACTCAGTTGTATGGCTCACGACAAAATCCCAAAGAAATGAAAGTGGACGGACCGAAACACTGACTCCTTACACCCCACGGACGGTGGTGGGTCAGGAATGCAGCTCATCGACACCTTCTCAAGGACAATGGGAAAGGGAATTAAATGCTGTCCCAGCATTCTTTTAATGAATGAAAGGCGGTTATTACACGAACTCACTTGAAACCGGGAATTTGATGTCTCCCCTACATGTTCATGACATTCATTAATATGGGAACAGGAGAAAAATAAATCAGATTAGTCCGTTATTTCGTTCCATTCCAGCTGATCTTCAACAATCGCTTAGTTTGTTTTTTTTCATCTATTTCTCTTTCTCTATCAGTTCAACTCACTCCTTCTCCTCGTCACAGCAGACATCGCTGTCACCAACATTAAACAAACCATTTCAAAACTGTGTTCAATTCTGATATATGGTCAGTGGGCTGGAAATGCCAGTTGTGTTTTTCTCTCGACCCGAGGTTTCCATATCTGCTCAGTTTCCCTGACACTTTCTTGGTCTTTTTGTTTCTGATAGCTAGCATTATTCCTTGTTTGTTTAAACGTTAATTTTGTTATTGCATGGGATGTTTGCATCGATGACAACGGCAGCATTTGTTGACCTCACTGATTGCCCCATACTTATAGTAGTACAGAAGCAAACACATGGTTGTCGGTCTGAATTCACTCTTAATCCAAACAAGGTAATAATGTTAGATTTCAAGGTCATCAGTGAAATAGAAAAGTTTATAAACAAAATGCTGGTCGACTTACAGTTGCATTAGTAAAATTCGCTTATATTTCCAATCTGTGTCATGTGAATTTAAGTTCTGGAATCACCTCTGGTAGGATTTGGTGCAGAGTTTTTCGTGTAATAACCTTACGGAATGTCTCAAATGGCTGTGAATTACATGTCCAGCGGTGTTACTACTCTGACACAATGTCCCCATCATGAAGTTATTTTAGACACAAGAACAAGGTTGTGATTGAAACATTTGTAACTGAAAGAGCGTTCAGAACAGGGCTGGAACGTAATGTCTGAATTATACCAAGGCATCGATAATGGTTTACTTCACAACAGTACTGGTACAGAGATGGAAACTGAGGATATTATGGATCTGATCGTGGATAGGTTTATTAATGGAGAGAATACCGAGATATAAACTAATTCAGGGCGAAAATAGATCTCAAGATTGTGAACAGTCTTGTTTTCAGATGTTTGCTAGTTGAGGGGGAGGACTTAAGTATGTGGGTAATGAATGGAGGTCGTAATTAAAACAAAGCACAACAGTTTCCGTCTTTGCCAAGTATAGATAGTGGAAATAGCAATGAAGTTCACCCTCGTTTATCGGATTAATAAATGAAAAGCAATGGAGAGACTTACCTGGAACACCCACAATGGCGAGAATGAGATAGTAACCCGCCTGAATAATCAGCAGCACACCATATATTCGCCGTGGTAATGTTAACTTTGACAAGGATAAATAGTAAAGTCCCTCGGATATACTT
Organism: Chiloscyllium punctatum; assembly: GCF_047496795.1. Classification (NCBI taxonomy): domain Eukaryota; kingdom Metazoa; phylum Chordata; class Chondrichthyes; order Orectolobiformes; family Hemiscylliidae; genus Chiloscyllium; species Chiloscyllium punctatum. Next base: position 45,192,731 of record NC_092789.1, read on the forward strand.
CTGTTCATTGTTCTAATATTGCAGTCAATTGTTTTCAGAATCTGACACGCTAGTGTAACTTTCCAGTCTAAAGTTATTAAATTTGAATTTTCCTCTCCCTCTCTATGCAACTGCTGAACGCTGTTATTGTCTGAGGTGATGCATCTGCTGCTACAATGAGATAGAATTTCGAAAGAAGTCCCTTACTAATACAAGAGGTAAACCCTCCAGTGACTCAATTAGTATCCATGGAGACAGATACCAAAGGCAGTCACTGTACAAACAGTTCCAGTTAACTTCTTTCAGTATGGTACTTTCAGTTCACAATAAAAGCTGGAGTGGAATGGATATTGACAATTTTGGCTATCGATTTAATCCCTCATCACTAATTATTCGAGTGAAGTTCGTTGTGAGGAAGAATAATAGACGATTCCTTTTACCAGCCTGAACTATTCTGCTGTGTTGGCCATGTATAATGCGATACCTACTGAACCCCCACACGGTCCCTAAAAAAGAATCACAATGAAGAGATTTTTACTGTGCTAATCTCTCCTCCTCCAACACATTTGCCAAACAATAGATTATCATGGGGCATATTCGCCCTGACCATGCACAGGAACTGTGTATTTGTCTGGACATTGATTTTATTAAGGTTAATTTGGATCTCCAACGCCGAAAGTGCTTCAGGAATTTTAAGGTAAAATCACAAACACCTGAAAACAACTCATTGGCTTTACTGCAATAAGACTTACACTTTGTGACTTCAGTTCAAAATTCAAATGTGACATCTACAATAACCTTGTTTTTTTTAAATCCATGATTAATGAGTGAGGGAGATTGCTTATATCTGTACAGCATATTCAAATTTAAAAACAGACACAGATAACAAATCTGGGGGGTTACAGTGAGTTGCAGCAGAGTAACAGTAAGTGCACAGTTCTTTCCGTCTAGTGTAGAGATGATAAGCTGCATGACCACCATCTTCACTTTAATTATTCTGAGAAATATTTTAAAAACCTTCAGAGTCTGAGAAAACAGGCTTATTCAAAATGGACAGACAATGTCAACATCAATAGTCTATTCCTGTTGTTTCGTGAAGTGTAGCCGCCTCTATCGTGTCTTTTAAATCAAAATCAATTTGCTGCGGCTCGCGCAGTTAAGAAGATATTGACAATGAGTTTTCTTTTGGAATTTAAATAAGGAACAGGTTCCAGTGCAATACAAGTGACACTGGCACAAGTAATGTCAACAGAAACGGAGCATATCGTCCAAATATAAACAGGTTCAACAGCTCGAACCATCAAGAACAGCAAAATACTAGAGATAATGGAAATCTGACAAACAAGCACAAAATGGTGTAGGAATGCAACAGATAAGGCAGGATCTCCAGAGAGAGAAGTAGAGCTAACACATCCACTCTGATATGAACGTGTTCGAAACAAGTCATATTGAATTAAAATAAAAGTTAATTATGCTCCGATGGTGCCAGAACTGCTGGGTACCTTTCCAGCACTTTCAAATTTCTTAATTGCAGGAGACCGAGAGTAATGGTGTAGGGTTGCTTTTCAGTATGGAGGCTTGTGACCCACAGTGTTCCACAGATGGTGGTTCTGGGTTCTCATTGTTTGTCATTTATATAAATGAGTTGGATGAGAATTTACACAGCATGGTAAGTTTGCAGATGACACAATCATTGGTGATGCAGTGAACAGTGCAGAAAGTTTTCGAAGCTTACAAAAGGATCTTGATCAAATGGATCAATGGGCTCACAAATGGCAGAGAGAGTTCAATCTGAATGAATGCGAGATGCACGCAATAGTGTGTATTTGCCGCTGTCTGATGCATCTGTAACAGGATGGTTGCGATCCCCATCTCCTGGAGTTTACCACAAAGATGTCCTCCATGAACCTTCAGAGGCCATACCCTCTCCCTAGTTCCAATCATGCTATTAGAGTAGTTGTGGAAACTCTCTCGTTTATCGTCATTCTTATCTGTTCATTCACTTTACTGACACCTTTCACCCGAACTTAAATTTTTCTGGACCGTCTCAGAATCCTCTCTCCCCCTCCTAGACCTCGCCATTTGTATCTCGTGCTACCGACTCAACACAGATATTTAGTACCAACCGACCGTCTCCGACAGCTGCCTAGATTACACGTCCTCCCACGCTGCCCCCTGTAAAAACGCCATCCCATGTTCACAATTCCTCCGCCTCCGCCGCATCTGCTCCCAGGAGGACCAATTCCACGGCCAAACAAATCAAATGGCCTCCTTTTCCGCAATTTCCCCTCAGACCTGGTCAACGACGCTCTCCACCGCATCTCCTCAACTTCCCGCACCTCCGCCCTTGAACCCCGCCCCTCCAAGCGCCACTGGGACAGAACCCCACTGGTCCTCACCTTCCACACCACAAACCTCTGGATTAATCGTATCATCAACCGTCATTTCCACCACATCCAGAGACACCCCACCACCAGGGATATATTTCCCTTTCCACCCCTATCAGTATTCAGGAGAGACCACTCCCTTTGCGACTCCCTCATCACGTCCACAACCTCCACCAACCCAACCTCCACACCTGGCACATCCTCCTGCAACCGCAAGAAGTGCAAAACTTGCGCCCACACCTCCCCCCTCACCTCTCTCCAAGGCCCCAATGGATCCTTCTATATCCATTGTAAATTCAACTGCACCTTCAAACACATCATTTACTGTATCCGCTGCACCCGATGTGGTCTCCTCCATATTAGGGTGACAGGCAGCATACTTGCGGAACTTTTCAGGGAACACCTCTGGGGCACCTGCACCAAGCAACCCAAACGCTCTGTGGCTGAACACTTCAGCTTCACCTCCGTCTCCGCCAATGGTATGCAGATCCTTGGCCTCCACCATTGCCAGACCCTGGCCACACGACGCTTGGAGGAAGAGCACCTCATCTACCGCCGAGGAACTCTCCAACCACACGGGATGAATGCAGATTTCTCCAGCTTCTCCATTTCCCCTACCCCCACCTTATCACATGCCAAACCCTCGGATTCAGCACCGCCCTCTTGACCTGCAATCTTCTTCCCACCTCTCCGACCCCATCCTGTCTCCGGTCTATCACCCTCACCCACACCTCCTTCCACCTATCGTGTCCCCAGCTCCCCTCCCCCAAATTCCCTACCCCCTACCTTTTATCACAGCCCGCTTGGCACACCAGTCTCATTCCTGAAGAAGGGCTTATGCCCGAAACGTCGATTCTCCTGCTCCTCAGATGCTACTTGAACTGATGTGCTTTTCCAGCACCACACTTTTCAACTCTGGTACTCCAGCATCTGCAGTCGTCACTTTTCCTTCGTCATTCTTATCTGCCAATGCAACCTGATATCCCCTTTTGGTCTTCCTGATTTCACTCTTAAGAGTCACCCACACTCTTTGTAATGGTTACCAGATTCAATTGAACCAAGTTATCTATGTATAAATTAAGATTCTCCGTTATTTTTGATTATTACCTCAATAATTTTATTCATCCGTCGTTCCTTAATCTTACCAGGCAAACGTGAGGACTGTAGATGCTGGAAACCACAGTTCAGATTACAGTGGTGCTGGAAAAGCACGGCAGGTCAGGTGGTATGCCAGGAGCAGGAAAATCGATGTTTTGGGCAAACGGTCTTCATCATGAATGGAGGCAGGGAACCTCCAGGGTGGAGGGATAAATGGGGGCAGGGGCAGGAAACCTACAGCAAAGTGTACAATAGTTGAATGGGGGTGTGAATTGAGTTGATAGGTCAGAGAGGAGGGTGGGAGAAGGGCGCAATGTGTATAATAGGTGGATGGAGGTGGGGGTGAGTGTGATAGGTCAGAGGAGAGGATGGAGCGGAGAGGTGGAAGAGAAATCGGCAGGTAGGACAGGCCATGAGGGCAGAGCTGAGCTGAAAGTTTGGAACTGGGGTAAGATGGGGGAGAGGAAATGAGGAAACTGGTGATTGCACGTTAATGCCTTGTTGTTGAAGTGTTCCGAGGTGGAAGATGAGCCGTTCTTCCTCCAGGCTTCGGGTGGAGAGTGAACGGCGGTGGAGGACGCCCAGGCCCTGAATGTCCTCGGAACAGTGGGAGGGGGAGTTGAAAGGTTGGGCCACAGGGCAGTGGGGTTGATTTGTACGGGTTCCCGGAGATGTTCCCTAAAACGCTCTGCGAGGAGGCGCCCAGTTTCCTCAATGCAGAGGAGACTGCAGAGGGAGAAAAGTATACAATAAATGACATTGGTGGATGCGCAGGCATTGAGGAAGCAAATGTGGCTGTGGTAGCGAGACTGTTTCAATACATGAGTGAAGAGCTTCAGGGCAGAGGGGATTATCCCCCATCCTCCTCTTTGTCCTATCATCCCCATCCCCACCCCATTCACCGAATATACTCTTTGTTACCTTCTCCCCAGTCCCACACCCACCCATTTATCTCTCCTCCCTGGAGGATCCCTGCCTCCATTCCTGATAAAGGGCTTTTGCCCAAAACATTGATTTTCTGCTCCTCGGATGCTGCCTGACCTGCTGTGTTTTTGCAGCATCATCTAGTCTAAACCCTTAATCTGACCAGCTGTACCCTTCACTCGACCAGCAATATGATGTCTCTGAACTCTCGTCGTCACACTGCTGAACGCCTTTCACTTTTCAGAGATCCTTTTCCCTGCGAACAGTCTTCTAGAGTAAACCTATGATAGTCCCTGTCTCATGGCATTAAAGTTTGTTGTACTTCAATCATAAAAATGTTTTTTTAATGGAAGGTTTATTAGTTGAATAGCAATTTTCAAATTAATGGAATCATGATCACCAGATCCAAAGTATTGCCCTATTTTTACTTAACTCGCTCTAACTGCCTTACTGCCAAATGAAGATCGAAATTTGTTCTTTTTCTCAGAGGAACATTTACGTCTTGATAAAGAAATAACTTCTTGAACATATTTATCAAATACTTCATCATCCAAACCATGAGCATTTTGTTCGTACCAGTCAACGTTGGGGTATGAAGTTTCTCCATTCGTATAACCTTATTATGCTTCCATATATCTGAGATGTCCCTCCATATTTGTTTTTCAATTTCTTTCTTACTGTTGCGCGTAAGTAGAACAATCCCACCAAAGTGATCTTTAGCTTCTTATTTTTAATTTCTGCAGGTGTATTTTTCAGAAATGAGGATATAGTACAATCCCAGCAAAGTGATCTTCACTTCTGTATTTTTAATTTCAACCCTGATATATTCACTGGGCAAGTTTTCAAAAATAGCTTGCCTAGTTTCAGCTATAATTTATTCCTTAATCAAAAACGCCAGCTCCCAACCCATGTCTCCTTTTCTATCCAGCAATACACGTAGTACCTGGAACATTGGATTGCTACTCTTGAACATCTCTCGGCTAATCAATATAAAGTCTCCCTACATTGAGTGAGAAACTCTTCCTGCTAAGATATTGGTCGCTTTCCAGTTTAGAGTCGACCAATCCTTTTTGAACAGGCCTTTTCTATTCCAATTGACATCCCAATTTCCCAAAATCCGAATAATTATGTTTTTCCTGATTAATTATTTGATCTTGGGTGTGGTAACGCGACTCATCATTTCAAAGCCCCTTACTGTGATTTGGGGACTGTTTCCATCATATTGTTGTCATAAAGGTGTACTGAATAAATGGGGGTAGTTTACACATATTAGACAATCTAAAAGTGGATATTATCAAGGGATGTCAAACTTTCAGTCAAGAGACATTGCTTTTAATGGTTAGGACTATGCTGCAAATGTTTACACAGAATTTCCTATGCCGATTCACCCACAAGGACGTTGGGCTGCGATGATGTCGACTATCAATATATCTGTACAATTCTGTTTAGATACTGATGTTGTGGCGCTGATATAAACTGGATTTGTTTAATGAGGGATTCAATGAAATACGCCATGAGCTGCAGACTCCATCACCTTTATAATACCTTCATTTCGGATCGGGCCCAGGGTTCAGAGTTTAGGTGGCATTCCAGAGGAGATAAACTTGCAAAACATGATTGTGGTCAGGTGATATTTCCAAATGTTGAATTGTGCTTGGACCAGCACAGAACCCTGTGCTAGTCCAAGAGTCAGTCTGGCCCACACATTTCGCTGTTGTTCAGGAATAACTCTATCTGGCCTGTTGTGAGATATTGTCTGAATAACTGGCCAGCTCCAGCTTCCATATGTCAGGACACATTTTGGATATGATCACTGCTTTGGAGGTACTGGTGAGGCCCAGTAGCACTGTGTCTGAATTCAGGCTCTTTTTCAAAGTCATTTTCAACAGATTGCTGACTGCAGGATAATGTGCTCATTAATCTGAACATGAATTCGCTGTTTACTACAGTCATTGGTTTATGTATATTCTGGTAATCTAATTATTCTTTACATCAAATGTTTTCAAATGGAAAACAATGATGGTTAGTTTACTTCAAAATATATAAGAAATAAACTAACATTAATTGTTCCTTGTCGGAAATGTGGAAATAACCTACTGTATATTTCCCAAAGACTAATCAAGCAACAGTCATACGTTGTCTGTAAAACAGGATTCTGTGAACAGGACTATGTCCTAGACAACAGCACCACCCCCTCTGGTAGGTTCTGTCCCAAACAGAGGAGGCAGCTCCTGGATATATCATCAATAAAGTGCTCAGCATTGATGCTGAATCCTGCTGCTGCTGGTCTGCTCTGCGGCAGCTTTGGAGGGAATCAATAATTGAGAAACCTATAATTGACCTCATCGTCAACCATCCACCTGTTTCAGATACACCTCCACATTTAATATGTGCCTTTATTAAAGAATTCATACAGTGTGGAACCGTTCTTACTACCCAACAAGTCCACAAAGACCCTCCAAAGAGTAATCCACACACATTCGTCTCCCCGAAATTTACTCCTGACGAATGTGCCTAACCTCCACATTTTTGGAATGTGTGAGGAAACCGGAGCACTCGGAGAAAACCCACGCACATGCAGTTAGAATGTGCAAACTCCACACAGACAGTCTCCCCAGGCGGGAATACAACATCGGGTCCTGGCGCTGTGAGGCAACAGTGCCAACTACTGAGCCACCCTTACAAAGATAAGAACAACCACGGCACAGTCCATGCGTGGAAGAAGGTCCATCGTCACAATTTGGCGAGATGTCCGTTAGATGAAGTGGGCCATCGGCAGCAGCAGAATCATACTCTGTACAACTCATACAGTCTGCACGTCACAGCCTGACATACATCCCACTCAACAGTAAACATCAAGCCAGGGATCCACACTGAGTCAAGGAAGAGTGCAGAAAGACATGGCGGGAGCAACACTTCGCAGACCCAGAAATGAAGGGACAACCTAGAGAAACTCTTTTCTCTTCAGCAACAAAACACGATGACTTGCATGCTAAATAGCTTTAGCAGCAAGTAATGGACAGAGCTCAATTATTTCACAATCAATTGTTCTGATCTATCACTGAAGTCCTGCCACCTGTGATCATAAAATTTAGTGGACAATGAAGGATACCATTGGAGGAGGTGGCGACTGTTCTACAATGAAATCCCCAGTTTTCGGAGAGCGCAGCTCATCATCGAAAAAATAAAGCTGATACATTTGTAACAATTTTCAGGCAGAAGGGCTCAGCAGATGATCAATTTCGGCCTCCTTCAGTGGGCCGCAGCATCACCGACTCCAATCTTCAGACAGTTTGATTCACTCCACACAATGTCAAGAAATGGTTAGAAAGGCGGTGAACTGTGATTTTACTCCAGAAATTGCCACATGTCATGCCAAGCTGTTCAATTTCATTAAGAATACTGATACGTACCAACAATGTTATAAATGGCAAGTATGTCCTGGAAACAAAAAGCAGGGCACTTGCATTGCAGCCAGTTGCGAAGAATGCTTTTTGCAATAATGTGATCAACCATAAATAACCTCCTCAGTGTCATTTAGTTAGTCTCCCGTCGGGAACACTTAGCTCCTGACCCCATTGCAAACTCCTTGCAGAAGAGTGGAAGTCCAAAGGGGCAGTGACAGTAATTACTCTTAACATCAACACACCATTTAACAGGGTTGGAGAAGAGGAACCTGAGTAAAATTATACTTATTCAGATGCTGGGGTAAGTACTCTCCTGATTAGAATTATCACCAGCAAAAATAAAAATGCTATCGGTGTCATTAATTCGAACTCAAGGTGAGCGCAACAACGATTCCTCAGGAAAGAGTGTGTCTGAGGCTCAACCATTTCCAGCTGCTCTCTCCATCATAAGGTCAGATGTGGGAATGTTCATTGATTGCAGCATTCCTGAAACAGTCCATGTTCAAATGCATCCAGGTTTAGTCTAAAAATGGCAGGTAATGTTCACGACAGACAAATGCTGGACATTTCGCACAATAAAGAATCAAACCATCCTTCTTTGATTTTCAGTCACGTTACCACATCTGAGTCCCAAACACTGTGTTTTTCAGCATCCTGGGTGTGATAATTGAACAGCAACTGTCCTGGATAAGTCATATAAATAGCACTGTCTCCAGGAGCAGGTCAGAGGGTAGGAATTGTGCAGTCAGTAACTCATTTGCTGACTCCTGAAAGCCTGTGATGGAGTACATTCCAGGAGAAACCCAGGACAAAACGAGCCCACTTCTATGAACACCAATCCCTTCCACGACTGAGGCACAATACGAGCAGTTTATACCATCAACAAGATTCACTGCACCAAGGCTTAGTAGACAAAACCTGCTAAACCCAATGCCATCTCGAAGAACGAAGGCAGCAAGTACTTTGGAAAACCAGCTATCTGCAAGCTTGCTCCTTCATTCGGTCAGATGTGATGAGGTTTGCTCATCATTTTACAATTCTTAACTCCTCAGATCACAAAATCAGTCCAAATGCAGCAGGACTTGGGCAATAGCCAGGATTCGCGGCTGACAGGTGACAAGTAACATTCGTGCCACACAAATGTCAGACAATGGACATCCCATCACTGATTCAGAGGGCTAAAACTATTCAGCATCCAAACCCGTTACAATTGTTGAAATCATTGGCACTAACATTCTCAGTTTTATCAAAGACTATCTTGCTGCTATGGTGAAAACGTCAGATCAGAAGTTAGGAATCCTGCAGCCAGTAACTTTTTCCCGTTTTCCTCTCCATTACCTCCCAGGTTTAAGCTAGCAATATGTAATCTTCACCTGTTTGAATGAATGCACGCCAACAGTACCGAAACTGTTTGACACGACTAAAGACTAAGCAGTCCACTCGAATGGTTCCTGTCCACAATCACTCCTTACTTCCAACATCGACAGTTGCTTTCAGGTGTTCATGCCATGACACTCCCCATACAGCACTTTCCACACTCATTCCACTACCATCAGGAAGGAAACGGGCAGCACTTAAGGAAAGGTGATCATAATTCATGACTATATGTAAGTACACTAAAGCATTCATCCAGACTAAGAAGTTTTAGCATGAATCATTCTAAAATGAGTCGGCCGAAAATGGATTTCATTCATATGAACAGGAAACAAGAAAGAGAAAATAAATCAGAATCAGTTCAGTGGAAGGTATTCAGACGGGAGATTAAATTCGTTCAAAGAAAATGTGTTCTCACACAGTGAAAAAGCGTCAGGCTGTTAAACCCAGAGCTTCTTGGAAGTCGAGGAACACACAAACAGGACAGGAAGGTTGACATCAGACAGTGCGAAGACAATAGCGCTTTAGGGCAGAGAGGTGCACGGCACGGAAATATACCCTTTGGTCCAACAAGTCCATTCCGCAGAAATTCTTAACATAATCTCATCACATTTATCAACACTTGAATCATGTTCCTCTGAACTCTTCTTATTGATATACCCATCGAGATGCCTTTTAAATGTTATAATTGTCTGGCCTCCAAAATTACTTCTGGTAGCTCATTCCATCCACGCACCACATGCTGCGTGCGAAAGTTGCCATTTCGGTCCCTTTTATATCGTTGACCTCCCACCCTAAAAATATGTCCTCCAATTCTGGACTGTCCCAGCCCAGGGAAAATACGTTTCCTGTTTATCCTATCCAAGTTCATCAATATTTTTAATACTCTATAGGTTCACCCACTCATCCTCTGACGATCCTGGGAAAACGGCCCCTGCCTAATTAGCCTCTCCTGAATACAACAGAAATCTGAGTGGAGTTTGGAATGCAAAGGGGTGGGGGTTGGGGGTGATTCCAAAAAAGAAATTAGGAAAGAAATATTGTGTTTAAAGTCATGCTAGCAAGAAACGACAAGCAATCTTTCACAGATTTGTTTTCAAAGCAGAAAATGAAATTAAGTAAAAGAACATAAAAGGCAATCAATGGAAACCTCATGTCACTGTAGGAGATAAGTTATGGTTTTGAGTTTGAATTGAAGCCTAAATGGGCTATCATGATGAGTCTGGTAGAATTGTCTGAGAAGCACATTAGACCCTTCGCAATGTTACTGTATTGAGGTATATGACATCTGGCAATCGAGACAGGTGGCAATGATTTCAAACTTTGGGAACTTTTAATGACAAGAGAAATTGTGAGCTCAGTCAAAAAGATAAAGGAGGCACATGAAAGAGTGGATCGGGGTCTCAAAAACATAATAAAAATCAGGAAAAACATAAACAAGGATTTAGGAGGGCTAAGAGACACCATAAATTGTCTTTGAGAATCATGATTAAGGAACTTCCCAACCGGTTTGTCAAGAGGAAAAGGTAGCCATGAAGAAACGGTCCACTCAAGGGCAAAGGAGGAAATTAGTGCATGGATCTGAAGGAAGCGGGTGACGGCCTTCACGAATAATTTGCATCGGTTTTCACAAACGAGAAGGACATGGAGGATGGTGAGTCTTGAGAAGAATATGTTGATATTCCAGAGCATTTCGAGATGTAAAAAATGAATGCTGTGCTGGGAGCTTTGAAAAGCAATGAGGTACACAAGCTTCCGGTTATGATGGGATCAATTCCAGAATACTGCGAGAATTGAGGGAATAATTTGCTTGACCATAGTGCACACATTATGCATGCAAATCAGCAACATGGGAGGTTCCAGAGAACTGGAGAAGAGCTAGGGTTGTTCCTTTTTGATGAAGTATAACACGGAAAATACAAACAAGTTCTGGTCGTCAGCCTTATCTCAGTAGTAGGGAAAATATTCGAGATTCTTAGAGATATGGTTGAGTCCTATTTGGAAAAATATGGAATTTTATCGAAAGGTAACGTAGCTTTATGTGTTGAAAACCGTGTCTCAAACAATTGATGGCATATTTTGAGAACGTGACAAAGGTGATTGATGAGGCCATGGAGCTGAATGCTGGCCATATGGACCTTGGAAAGGCCTTTGATATGGTTCCTTATGGCAGGTTCGTAAAGAAGGTGAAGTCAAGTGGGATTACCGGGCAGCTTTTAAGATGGATACAGAACAGAAGTAACAAAAACAAAGGACCACGTAATGGACCTGAAAACAACAATGCTCACAATTGTAATCACCAAGTTTGCTCTTTTCTTGGTGCAGTATTTTGGTTTCAACTTGTGGCAACAGATGGCCACAAAGCGATCAATGCTACCCATTGGAGAATGGATGATCTCTTTCACATGACTATCCGACAGGCCCCCAACAGTCAGCGGGAAGTGCAGCAGCAAACATGTCAGGAGATCTCAGATATCTGTAAGAATGATAGCGTTGTAACTTTCCAAATCGAGAGTGGGAATGCGATAGTATTCAGAGCTTGGATGGAAGGAATTTGTTAACTATGGTCAAGAAACGTGCCTCAGTCAATATGAAAATAGGCTAACTGGAGAAAGGGCCAAAACTTGGCCTCCCCTTCGGAAACAATTAGGGAAAAGGGACTGAGTGCAAAAGCATTTTATCAAAGAGACCACAATTCTATTGGATTGAAAATAGTTACGGAAATGAAAAGGCCTGGTCCACAAGTTAAAGAGTAAAATTGGCCTTGTCGCAATCCAGATATTATTAGTCAAGACCTTTCAAACGTTAATTATTGGAGGCTGTTTGCAGTAAAAAGGACGTGTGGCAAGTGGGAAGCTTTCAAAAGAGAGAAACGAAGAGAGTTCAGGGCAAGCATATTCCTATTAATATGAAGGGTAATGCTGACACAGGGAGGAAATACTGGATGACTGTGCATATTGAGGCTCTGTTCAAGAAAAAGAGACAGATAACATATATTGTCCGCCGGATTAAGTGAATCACTTGAATAACATTGCAGGTGTGGTAGTGCACTTAACACGGAAATCAGGAGGGCAAACAGGGGACCTGAGAAAGCGTTGGCGGATCGGGTTCATGAAAATCCAAAGAGAAACTACATGTATATTAATAACTAAACATGAACTTCTGACACCATGTAGTCCCTTAAAGATCAATGGGGCCATGAATGCGTGGAACCACATGAAATGGGTCAGAACCTAATCGACAATTTCACGTCATTGGGGAGAAAACCTGGGGAAATCAGGGAAATAAAGAAGGATGTCTTCAAAAGAGTCTCCATTACAGAACAGGACGGACTTGAGTTTTTTGAAACGTATAAAGAGGCCTACTCCCTGGGAATTAATCAAGTACATCCCGGATCATTATGGAAAGCTCAGGAAGAAATATCGGAGCCCCTTAGAGATATTTCTACTGACCGCCACAAGTAAGCCTAGAGCTTGGCTCATGTTGTGCCAGCATGTTATTTGAAAACAAACCTCCAAGTGCAGGCCAGAGACCCAAACACCAATTATCTTGATGTCAGTTGTGCGTACTTTATTGGAAGCGATTCTGCGGGACAGGAATCACATACATTTGTAGAGGCAAGCATTGATAAGAGATAATCGGCACAACTTCGTGCATGGATTGAGAGTGTGTTGCAGGAAAAGCACAGCAGTCAGGCAGCATCCTAGGAGCAAGGAAATTGACATTTCGACTCAGAGCCCTTCATCAGGAATGATGTTGGGAGCCTCGGGGGTGGAGAGATAGATGGGAGGCGGCGGCGCTGGGGAGAAAGTAGTTGAGAGTTCAATAGGTCGATGTATGAGGGTGTAAAGTAATAGTTCGGAGAGGAGGGTGGAGTATATAATTGGCTAGGAAAGTTGACAAGTGGGAGAGGTCATGAGGGCGATGTTGAGCTGCATGGTTGGAACTGGGGTAAAGGAAATGAGGAAAATATGTAAGTCCACATTGATGCCCTCGAGCTGGACAGTTCCGAGCCAGAAGATAAGGCATTCTTCCTCCAATCGTCGGGTGGTGAAGGAGTGACAATGGAGGAGGCCCTGGACCTGCATTCCCTCAGAAGAATGGGAGGGGGAGTTGAAATGTTCAGACGGGGGCGGTGGGGTTCTTTGGTTCAGGTGCATTGCAAATGCTCTTTAAAGCACTCTGCGAGAAGGCGTCCAGTCTGCACAATGTAAAGGAGACTGCAACAAATACGATCAATGACATATCTGGAAGTGCAGGTGAAACTTTTATGGATGTGGAAGGTTCTTTTCTGGCCTTGAACGGGTGCTGAGGGGTGGGGTGGGGGCAGGATTTACAATTCCTGCGGTGGCAGGTGAAAGTACCAGAGTTGAGGGTTGCTTGTTCGGGGGCAGGGAGAGAGCCGTCTTTGCGGAAAGTGCATAGGGTGGGGAGGGAATTTTATCCCTTGTGGTGGGGTCCATTTGTAGGTGTCGGTGGATGCAAAGTACTATCTCATAAACATGATTGAGTTTGTTCAGCTCAACATGAAGATAGATGTTGGCAGAGCAGAAGACGCTCTCTATAGTTAATTCAACAAGGGTTTGGACAGGGTTTTCCAGGCGACACTGGTTAGTAAGGCTAGATCACATGGGAACTGGAAGAGCTCGCCAAATGGACACAAAATTGGCTTGAAGGTTGGAGGCAGGTGGTGGTGTTAGAGGCCGGCGACCAGCGGTGGATCCACTTCTGTTAATCAGTTACATGAAGGATTTTCTTCAGAATATCGGAGTCATTGTTTGTTTACGGATGCCAAAATTAGTGTTACAGTGGGTAGTGAATACAGGAGATCTTGATCCTCTGTCCACAGGTCAAGGAATGAAAGATGGAGTTTAATTCAGGTGTAGACTTTTGCAAAGATAGAACAGGGAGGACTAACGCAGAGAATGGTAGACGCTGGGCAGTTCTTTCGAATAGAAAGAGCACAACGGGTGCAGTTGCATTGCTCCTTGGAAGTGGCATCACATGTGGAAAAGGTGGTGAAAGCTGGATTTGGCACATTTGCCCTCATTGGTCAGAGGAAGTTGTGCATGTGGTTGATACATCATGCTACAGTTGTACCAGATATTGCTGGACCTCTCTTTGGAGTACTGTGTAGAATTCTGATCATCCTGCTGTACGAAACGTTCTCGGAAAATGCAAATGGAGCAAAGATTGACAAAGGTGTTACTGACACTGGAGGATTTGACGTACAAGGAGAGGCTCCATAAGCTGAAAGCAAAACGGGGATTGAGACAGCTGTGGCAGATAAGGTTAAGGAGAATGCAAACAGATTCTCTCCTGATACAAGTACAAAAAAGCAACTAGAGACACAATTGGGCCCTCAAACTTCAATGAGGCCATCCATGATGGAATCACAAGAGTTGGGCGATACCAGAAATGAATAATTCATGCCAGACTGTGCTGTGGACAAAGACATTTAAACAAAGGGAAAGAAGCAGTGATGGCTTTTAAAGAGATTCCCATGCCTGAAGAGCTGTTGCTGGAGTTCTTAAAACATGAAGGTAGAGAAATCTCGAGGTTCTGACCAAGTGTATCCAGAATATTGTGGCAAAATAGTGGCGGGAAACGGAGCAGAGATATTTGTGTCATTGTCCTTCGCATTCTATTGGGTGTATGTGACTGAGGGATGACATTATCAAGGTTAATAAAACCATGAGGGATATAAATAAGGGGAATAACTATGGTATCTACCCCAGGGTAGAGGAATGCACAACTAGAGGACATAAGTATGGAATGAGAGAGGAATACTTAAAAGGGATCGGAGGAGAACATGATCCACAGAGAGGGTGGTGCAAGTATTAAATGAGCGGCATAGAAGTCGATAACTTTACGATAGGTTTGTAAACCGACAGAGAAAATGCAGAGACAGGGTTCACGTGAAAGGAGTTTTCCAAATTCATAGAGAAAATGTGAAAATCGGGAAGACATGGGGATGTGGCTGAATATGAGCACACCAGAACAGGATGGAGCGGAATTTAATTAAAATTGCGTATCAGCGCACAGGTTTGTGACAGGAAATTTTTGGAAAGTGTAAACTATGTGATTTCTCCGAATGGACAAAGTCTCCACAATAAGATAGACTAATTTGTGCCACCTGAGATACATGGTTACAGGGTGAATAAATGGTGTAGCATAAATATTCAATGGCACACAACGTCTTGGAGTCTTTGCCAGAATGGGAAAAGCAGTATGGATAACACTGACAGTAATGTATAACAATGATATGAGCGAGAAAGCATTTGGTCTCAGTTCATGAATGAATGTCTGTATGGATGTGAGTTCTGGCTCCTACCCGCCAAGGACTCACGCAGGAGAAAGGTTTTAGGAGATCTAACAGCATCTCATTGCTGATCACTGCATTTAACTGGAATTAATTGGTATGTTTAACAATAGCATTGCAATACGTTTGGGATTCCTCAATATTAGTATAATCTTGGATAATCACATTAGCAAGAGTAACATAGCAGAATGACTTTTGGGAATATTTCTGTTAGTGTTTCTTTAAATAACACATTGCGAAACTGTCTAGGGACATAACTATCTCAGATCGAAAAATGTGTCATGAAACTGAGTGAATGAGTAATGTCACATGGTGAGATCCCCTGGGAAATTTTTATTATGTGCAGCTTAAAGGAAAATAAAGTTTTAAAGGGAATCACAGAAAGCTACAACTAGAAACAAAATTGCCTTTTCCATGAGTTTGAGGGGAAAACTGATAAAGGGAAACAGGCTAAACAGAGAAAAATGTCTGTCTGCAAACGAGCATTGATAAAAATTTGAAGGAACAATGTAAATCACTCAACAAAATGATATTCCATTGAAACAGACAAAACCTCAGCATGAAATTCCCACTCGTCCCACACTGACGCCAAAACGGATTATAGTATATTATGAGACTTGGAAGATCGTCACTTTCTCCTCGCTTGGAAGATCACCAAACATTACATTAAAATCTGAAGTGAGGGAGTGTTTTAGGAATAAATGTTAAAGGTATTGCATACCAGCAGGAGGAATGTCGGGGGAAGTGTAATCATAGTCGGGGTATAATGACATACAGAGGAAAAGGTCGAAGTGAAGATGCTGAAGGTGGTTTGAGTGTTACAGAGAGTCGCCAGGTCTGACGGTATTACCAAACCAAAAGGAAATGCTGCAACTGGAGGTGCTTGCAGTGGTAGGAAGGGAAATAATTATTTTTATTTAAGCGTGTCACTGATTTTACCTGCCTTTTTTGCCCGGCAGTTAATCGCCCAGAGCGCAGCTCAGTCTTGCCATGTTGCTTAGGTCTGAGGTCACTGTGAGCCAGATCACGTTAGAATGTCAGTTGTCCATTTCTAAAGAATCCCAGACTTTTTGCAACTGAACCAGATGAGTTCTTCCTACTGATCAACAATACTTTTATGGTGGCACCAACACAGTCTTGTTTAACCACAACATAATATCCCATCTCCTACTCTCACTGCTCTGATCAATGAAGAAACGGAACCCAAATGCCTGCTTCACTACTCTGTCCACCTGCAACGCCACTTCTAAAGAACTTTGCACCTCTATCCCGAGGTAACGTATTAACAAACGACCTAATGCCAAAACAAAACTGCCCTAGTTCCGTCCTGGTTTGCTTCACTAAAATTGATCATTTCAAATTTATCGAATTGAACTGTATCTGCCATTCTTCGTCCCACTATTCCAAAAATGCTGTTAATCCTTATGGATCACAGATAACCTTTTTTACTACCTACTATATTCCCAATTTTAGTGTCACTCACAAACTTACTTCCCAAGAAACCAAAATTCTCATCCAAATCGTTTATCCAAAAAAAACAAATACCAATGGACCCACGACACCGCTGGGCACATGCCTCCAGTCAGCAAATCAAAACGTCTCGCACCACCCTCTGTCTCCACCTATCAAGCCAATTTTAAATCCGTTTGACTAGCTCCTCCTAGATGCCATCTCCTTTAACATTGATCTGAACTGATTGCCCAGTCCACCATACGGAACGTGAAACACGGAACACAGTACAATACAACCTTTGATCCTACTCTCAGGTCAAACAAACCTGCATAGCTTTTAATTTACTATAGTCTATGTGCCTATCCAAGTGTCTATTAAATGTCCCAAACGTATCTGACTCTCCTCCCACCATTGACCGTGCAATTCAAATACACACCACTCTGTGTAAAGAACAGAAACCTGATATCTCTCCGAAGCCCTCCAATAGTAACGCTGTTGTGCTCGTTATTTCTGCCATGGTATAAAATCGCTGACTATTCACTCTATCTATACCTCTAATCATCATGTTCACCTCTATCAAGTGGCGGCACAACCTTCCTCGCTCCAATCAGAAATTCCTTGGCTCCCTTGACCTTTCTTCATAACAAATACCCCGGAGTCCAGGCAGCGTCATTGTAAAGCACGTCTGTACCCACGAAAAAGCTTCCACATCCTTCCTGTAATGAAGAGACGAGAACTGAAACCAATGTTGCAAGTCAGGTCTTTCCAGGTCTCGAGAGACCTACATCAAAACCACACCATTCTTAAACTCAATCCCCCAGCTAATGAAAGCCAATGTACCAATAAGCCTTCTCAACAACCCAGTCCACCTGTGTGGCAATTTTGAGGGATCAATGCACATTAACCCCAAGATCCCTCTGTTACTGCACACTACGAAGAATTCTGCCATGAGCCCTGCAATCTGCTTTAAAATTTGACCTTCCAAAATTAATCACTTCAACCTTTCCAACTGTAACTGTGTTTGCCACGTCTCAGCCCGGTCCTGCATCCTGTCAATGCCCCGTTGCAACCTACAATAGCCCTACAAAGTATCCACCACTTGATCCACCTTTATGTCGTCAGCAAAATGACTAACCCACTCTTCCACATATACATCCAAGGCATTTATAAAAATCACAGAGCGCAGAGGTCCCAGAGCCGGTCCCTGCACAACACCACAGGTCATCGTGCTCCAGGCTGAAGGCTTTCTGTCTATTGCCACTCTGTCTTCTATAGGCCAGCTCATTATGTATCCAGACAGCCAAATTTCCCTGTACTCCATGCCTCCGTAATTTCTGAACAGGCAATCAGCGTGTTTTCTAACATGCTGAAAGAATTCAATATACAGACCCTGGAGAGATGTCTTCGGAGGAGGAGCTTACAGGGATAGACATGACTGTCGGAATTTACAGAGATAAAGGAAGGTAGTATCTACTAGAGACGTTCAGGGCTTAGAGAGTTAGGGATTTCTGAAGCTGACAGAGATAGGGAATGTTCCAGGAGTGGTTACAAACAGAAGAATGTTCTAAAGGATATCACAAGGATCACTCTTTCAGCACGGGGCAGGATTAATGTCTTGAATCCCCTATGAAGTCTCAGTAAAGACCAGTCAACAGAGGTGAGTGCATGTCCATAACAAGCTGGTGGCAATGAAGCCGAGAGCATTGCGTTTCCCTGCACAGTACTGTATCTATGCTCTGTTATGTGGGTCTGAATATAGCGGTCCGCTCACCTCCACATGCTGTCTCCTGTGAGTGATCTTACCGACTGCAGGATTTACTGAAGGGTCCAGATCTCACTCTCCATCTCTCTTTGGCTGACCAACCGTTCTCCATGAGGGGATGGACGAGATGTTTTTGGGAATTCTGTTGAGTCAAGTACGTTCTATGTACCTGCCAGAGACTGAGAAATAGGAAGAGTCAGAAATTAGACTGATGCAGTGAGTATTACATATTCAATGAAGACTGCAAGCTGTCCTCAGTGAGGAGTGAGCTATTACATCAGGATGGGCTCATCTGGAACTGTTCTGGGGCCAGTGCTCTGGTCAATCATATGACCATAATTGTGCAGAGTCTATTAAACTAACATCGATGAGGAGATGCACGGCTCAGGTGAAAGTGAATTCCAAAGTCTGCAGGGAAATTTTGAAATATTGGAACACCATGGGGATACGGCTGAAGAAAGAAACAGGAATGGCCTGAGTTTCACTAAAATTGTACATGAGCAAATAAAGTTCGTGACAGGGAATTGTGTTGAAACAGTAAGCTACTGTTTCTTAATTTGAATCATGAAGTTTCTGAAATAAGGTTAATATGTATATCGTGATTTCTATCTAATCACGGAGATGTGGTCACAGGGTGAACATAAAGGTGGGGTAGTAATATTAGATTAGATTACATGACTTACAGTGTGGAAACAGGCCCTTCGGCCCAACAAGTCCACACCGCCCCGCCAAAGCGCAACCCACCCATACCCCTACATTTACCCCTTACCTAACACTATGGGCAATTTAGATTGGCCACTTCACCTGGCCTGCACATCTTTGGACTGTGGGAGGAAACCGGAGCACCCGGAGGAAACCCACGCAGACACGGGGAGAATGTGCAAACTCCACACAGACAGTCGCCTGAGGTGGGAATTGAACCCAGGTCTCTGGCGCTGTGAGGCAGCAGTGCTAACCACTGTGCCACCGTGCCGCCCTAATATGCATAGATACACAACATTGTGGAAAGTCAGGCAGAGTGGGAAGCAGGATGGGGAGCTCTCATACCTTGGGATAACAATGGGATGACAAAAAAATACGTGGCCTCAGATCATTAATGAATATGAACGCAAACTGTGACTCAAAAGTGTCAGAACACAGAACTAGAAGGACACTGTTAATGCCACTGTACAGCATTGTATTGAGGTACTGCATACAAGGAAATTATTGGAATTTGTGACAGAGGCACTGTGATAATTGTGACAGGATCCGCTCTTCCTATCTCATCATCTCATTGACGCTGAGCCACAGACGATGCTGTCTGTTCCCACTCACAGGCAGAGTCTGGAGTTGGCTGATAGACGGATGAGGAGAGCTTCTTCTCCTGCTTCTTTTATGCTGCCTGACCTGCTGCGCTTTTCCAGCAACACATTTGTTAGCTCTGATAGACAGATTATGTCTTCCACAAACTCTGTTATATTTGGGTCAAAAGGTAGCCATGGGAAGGGATAGGCGTGGCGTTGGTGTGCTAGCGCACCCCTTGTGCTGTTTGCTCCTGGATTTCCATTTTTTCCCCAACAGCAAGTCACAAGGTGATCGAAACGTTCCCAATGATCCAATGGCCCAGTGATTCACTGATGTCGATTGGAATGCTTCACCTGCCCACTGAAGCCTTGATGGTATTGCTGAAGCACTTCCTCTGTCCACCTGGGGCTCGCCGGCCGTTTCAGAGCAGGGAGTACAGCACCTGCTTTGGAGTGTCTCGTGTCGGTAATGGAGATGATTTACCCAGTCCATTTCAGCTGATAGGGGGTGTTGTGTTAGTGCCTCGATGCTGGGGATGATGGCCTGTTCGACGACGCTCGTGTTGGTGAATCTGTCTTCCCAACTGATTCACAAGCTCTTGCACAGGCAGCATTGGTGGGACTTCTTCAGCACCTTGAGGTCCTTGCTTCAGACAGTCCACCTCTCAGAAACACATAGGAGGTTGGGTATCTCCACAGCTCGGTATAATATGAGTTTGTGGTTGAATCTGCTGCTGTTGTCCGCGAACACCCTTTCCCTCAGACGGCAGAGGGCGGTACTAGCACACTGGAGGTAGTGTTGGAGTTCTTTGCGCACCTGCTATGGTCGACACGATACTCCGGAGGGGTTGGAAGGTCCAAAGCCTCCCCTTGGACATTGATAATCTGGGATTCACTCAGTGATGCCGAGCCAGGTTAATTGTGAAAATGTTTTGCCGATGTTCAGGATGAGACCCATGTTATTATATGACCCTGTAAACGTGCTGACAATGGTCTTGAGTACACCCTCAGATAACATCCACACGTAAAAACACCATCTACGTACTGCAGCTCGATGACACTGAGTTGGGGCGATTTTGGTTTTGGTTTTAAAGGCGCTGGGATTATGACTAATTCCTGTTAGGACTGGAGTTTAGCGTGACTCCAGTGGGAAGCTTGGGTCGGTGATGTGAAGCATTGCAAAAAGGTAGATTGGGAACTTTGATGGGACAATGCTTGACACTGGTCCAAACAGGGCATTAGTTGATAATGGAGCCGTTGGTCACTATTATTTATTCTCATTCATCATTAACACAAGACTTGGAGCGTTGGGTGATAAGATGGAATTCAAATCGACAATGAAGATTCACACTGAGCACTCCAAGCTTCCATAAATATCTGAAATTAAAAGAAAGCAAGCTACATGGGGATGAGGGGAGAATTGCCCAAGGACAACAGGATAACCGGACTGAAATGCATGGCTCTAAATTAACAGCAAGAAAATCTTCAACGGAAGGGCATTCCGTTGACATGGACAAAACTTCAGCAAGAAAGAATAATCATTGGATTGCAGCAATAATCGGATAGATTATCACCTCTCAGCAAAGAGTTGCCATTGTCTCCTCACTAAAGTTTTGACTTGAACTGTGAACTTCGTTTCCGTTTCACATAACGGTGCACCTCCTGTTAATGTATCGCTCCTGAGACCCTTAAAATAAGCTTGTAATGCTGCTGACTTATTCCTTAACTTTTTTAAAAAATAATGTTGTCAGAAAGCATTGTAAATATATTAAGATGTTTAATAAGATTACAGAAAGAGATGTTGGAGATAGTATCTTAGAACGGATCAACGATATGACTAAATAATAAAAACCAGAGAGTCAGGACAAGGGGATAATTTCAGGGTGGTACATTGTAACTCGGGGACTGCCACAGGGATCAGTGCCTGGGCTGTAATTACCTCAAGTCTACATTAATTACTTGAATGAGGGAGGCGAATGCACCTAAACCAAGTTTGCAATGGCATTATGATAGTCTGGAAGACAAATCGTTTGGATCATGTAAAGATACTACAGAGGAACATAGAGAACCTATGTGAATGTGAAGAAAAAGGATATTGCGACATAATGTGGGGAAATTTGATGTTGTGCATTTTGACAGGAAGAATAGAGTAGCTCAATGTTATAAAATGGAGAAAGAATGCTGAACATTCTAGAACCGGGTGATTAGCGGGGCTCCATCCATGAATTTCGAAAATATAGCATCCATGTGCAGTGTTTACGAGGGACAGCAACTGGAATGTGAGCTTTATTTCAAAAGGAATGGCGTGTATAATACGTGTCGTTTTGCTGAAATCGTGCAGTGGACTGGTCAAACTATGGCTGGACATGGCAAAAATATTTAACTCTATTTAACCACACTAATACAGATTGGCATTGGAGTAACTACACAGAGGATCGACTGCTTGGTCTGAGCATGGAGGAATTGTCGTCAAAGCCGTGATTAAGTGAATTGAGCATCCACTATTTGGAGTTAGATGAATGAAAGGAGATTTCCCTCAGTCGAAAAGATTTGGAGCACTGTACAGTGTTCTGAATCTGCATACCACATATTGGGAACACTTTGGGAGCTCTGCTCACCATATCCGTCATAGAAAAATAAGCACGATGAACATTTCTGTTCTCCATATCACTCGGCGAGATCACACTTGGATCTCTGTGCACAGTCCTGGATCTCCATGATCATCTGTGAGAGGTTACTGCAGAGTTCTCTTTACGTCCTTCTGTTGTTGCACACGTGGAGCACAATGGATAATTCCGCTTTCAATATTCCTCTATTTGACCACTCTGCACTGTTTTCTTTGATGTATCCCTGCTTCGGCCTATTTTGAGCACAGACTGTTTATAATAATGAATCATAATAATAATGCTTTGTATTTTCCAGGTTTCTACAATGGATGTAAACGTTCGGAGCAAAGTGTAAGCATACCTACTGGAGCGGAAATGATTTTACACTGAAAGGGTTATGCGTCTCCGGCATGTTCTACTGTTTGAAAAACTGAGAAAGACAAAACAGAGTGTGCCGCAGAGAGAGGCATGACTGAGATCTGACTGATGCTCACTGCCAGATCTATGATTCGGGTTCTGCTCCATTCCATCGAATCGATAGCATTATCATCCACTGCGTCCGAAAAAAAATAAAATAAAGCTCGATGCATTGATCACTGCATCTTGTCTGACTCGTATTTCTCACTGGAATCAGGGTGATCTCACCATTACGGGGAGCGTTCGGGTGGGGCTGGATGGTGGAGGTGTGGAGGGGTAATCAATAAGTAGAAATGCCCTCGTTGACATCTTGTTTCTCGCTTTCCATTACAATGACCGTGTTATTGCTCAGTCCAAAACTTCCAGAGTCAAGCAACAGCATTGCTTCGGCTAACCAGCCAAAACTCGAAGGTCACACTCATCACGATGTCGAGAGATGTCCTGTCCCATCAGAGGGACGGTGTGTCTGCAACCCTTCGCACCGTTGAACATTCAGTAATAAGGAAGATGGCACTGTCAGAGTGCCAGGGAGAAAAGACTGTCACCTGGTCGGTGTTAACGAAGTGGACTCTGTCAGAGGGTCAGACCTGACCTGTCAGAGACTTAGTGTTGACGAAGGAAGCATGGTCAGTGCTGAGAACGTGGGCATTGTTAGAAGGTCGTTGTTGAGCAAGTGGGCTCTGCCAGAGGGTTTGTGTTGAGGGAGTGTTGCCTTGCTCGAGTGTCAGCACTGAGAGAGTTCCATTGTCGGAAAGGCAGTGTTACAACAGTGCCACACTGGAAAAAAGTCAGTTCCGAGAGAGTAACACACTGTCAGACAGTCCGTGCTGAGGGAGCTCTGCACTGTGGAGGGTCAGTGCTGACGGATGTTCGCACTATCGGAGGTTCAGTGCTGAAGAAGTGCAGTCATGTCAGAGGATTAACGCTGAGGGAGCTCCACAGTCGGAGGGTCATTGCTGAAAGAGTAGGCCCTGTCACAGGATCAGGGCTGAATAAGTGGCACACTGTCAGAAAGTAAGTACTGAGGGAGTGCCGGACTTTGGAGGTTCAGTGTTGAAGGAGTGAGCACGATCTTGGGAGGTGTGGGGCAGTGTTAAAGGAGCACAAGACTGTTGGAGGGGCTGTGCTCCTGGGGGCGTGAATCTGTGGAATTGTTTACCACAAGGAGGAGTCGAGTCAGGGCCCGTTAGTATATTCAAGGCTGAGATGCAGAGACAGATGTTTAATCAGGAAGTGAATCGTGGGTTGACGGGTAGAAGCAGAAACTGGAAGCAAGAATGATCAGTTGAACCACGACACATTGAATGGCTGAGCAATCTTGATCGGCTGAATGGCCTACTTCTGCTTCTCTGTTCCTTCTCCGCAAGGAACACATACATTTCCCAAATCTTTGTATAGATATCTGCCTGGGGCCCTGTGTAGGAATGGGGATCATGATCAGCAATTTGAACCACTGAATTTCAGATGCAGATTTTGAAGTGCCAAGGCAGCAGGATGGAGCATACCCAGATGGTTAATGAAATAAGGAAAGCACTCAAATCCGTGCGTCATACTCAAACCAATGATGCCCTTCCTTCTCTATCTTCATACGGCATCAACCAAAGTCCAGAGAGGTGACACAATCAGCCCTTTGTCAAAGTGGGACAGCGGTGAGTTAACACAATGCAGGTATCGTGAGAAGAGACATTGCATGTTCGCACCACCTCAAACTTGGCATTGTACTGTTCTGAAACCCGATCGCAGAGTCAGTATTTCCAGTTCCTTAATCCGAGAAAGGAGATCTCGCTCATCTTGTGGCAAACGTATTCAGTTCGGAACAACTCAGTTCCAGCGTCTGCGGAATGATCTTGTGCAGAAGCGCTTATTGCAGGACCCAATGCTGAATAGCACTGTGCAAGGAGAGACTTCAGACAGGACCTGTTCGTCTTCAACAAACACGGTTAAGAAGGGTATTTCATTTAAGTGTCTGAGTCAAGAAGGTTTACAAGCGGGATTGAAAAATTATTGGAGAAACGACCAGCGATGGAGAATCTGGAATCAAATTTCAAAATCAGTATGATTAGAGCCTGAAATGAATTCGGAAGGATGGCGATCCAAGGCAGACAGAAACAGAATGAGAGAAACCGAGCAGAAGACCAAGTGAAAGAGGTAGACTGGCATTTCGAGTCAGAGATACAGAGTTTCAGACAGAGACAGAGACGCAGCGGTTGAGCTCAAGACACACTGTGTGAGGAGCAGAGAAAGAGAGACGGAGCGACAATATGGGACAGACGAAGAGAATCAGGGAATGAAAGAAAAAGTATGAAATTCCCATACACGTAAGGAACATAACACACGCCCTCCACCTCCCACAAGCCTTCCATTCCCCCGCCCCCAACGCCTCATCTTCACCATGGACTGATGTCCCACGAAACCTCTAACCGCCATGTCTAGGGCCACCAAGCCTTCCGTTTCTTCCTCTCCAGACGCCACGGCCAGAAAACGTTCACTGACAAACTCATTCTTTTGGCTGAATTGGTCCTCACACTCAACCATTTCTCTTTCCAATCCTCCCATTTCGTCCAGACGAAAGGGGTAGCCATCTGCACCAGCATGGGCCCCAGCTATGCCTGTCTCTTCGTCAGCTGCGTAGAACAGCCCATCTTCCGGAGTTACACCGGCAACACTCCCCACCTCTTCCACTGCGACATTGATGATTGCATTGGTACCATCTCGTGCTGCCATGAGGAGGTCGAACAGTTCATCAACTTTACCAACACATTCTACCACGACCTTAAATTCATCTGGACTATGTCTGACACCTGCTTCCCCTTCCCAGAACCCTCTGTATCCATCGGCGAGGACGCACTCAACACTGACAGCTTTTAACAACAAGCTGACACCCACATGTTCCTGGATTACAACTCATCCCACTCGACCTCTTTCAAAAATGCTATGTTTTTATTTCCAATTCCTCCACCTCTGCCGCATCTGCTCCCAGCAGGACCAGGTCCACCACAGTAAACAAAAGATGACCTCATCCCTTGATGGCTCATATTTCATCGACCATGTGTTTGAAATTCCTTCCACAGCATCTCATCTATCAACAGTACCTATGATCTCGACGTCCATCCCTTAAACCGCAACAAGGACAGAACACCCCCGGTCTTCACTTGCACTTCATCAATATCCGCATAATTCGCATCATCCTCCGAAACTTGCGCCACATACAAATAGACCTCACCACCAAAGATATATTCCCCTCCCTACCGCTATCATCATTCCGCAAAGGTCCTTCCCTCCAGGACTATCTTGTCAGGTCCATGCTCCCGAATATGCTATACTCCACTCCTGGCACATTCCCCTGCTATCTCAGGAATTGCAACGCCTCCTCCCACACCACCCTACTTAGCTGCGTTCAAGGGCCCAGAGGAGCCTTCCACCTCCATCAAAGTTTTACCTGCAGTTGCACATGTCATTTTGTGTATGCGTTTTTCCCGTTGCAGTCTCCTCTACATTGCCTTATCACAGAGTGCTTCAGACAACATCTCTGGGACACCTGCACCAATCAACCCCACCACCCTGTGGCCGACTATCTCAATGCCCTATCCCACTCCGCCGAGTATATGCCGGTCCTGGGCCTCTTCTATCGCCACTCCCTCACCACCGACGCCTGGAAGAAACACACCCTACATTCTGCCTCTGGACCATTCAAACCGAGAGCATCAATGTGGACTTCACCTGTTTCCTCATTTTCCCTGCCCACCCCCTGACAACAGTTCCAAACGTCCAGCTTAGCAAAGCCTTCGTGACCTGTCCCACATGTCAATCTTCCTTCACACCCATCCACACCACCTTCGTCTCCGATCTATGACCTTTACCCCCTCCCCCATCCAACTATTGCACTCTCAGCCACCTTCTCCTCAGCTCCAACTCGCTCTCATTTATCTCTTCACCCCCGAGGCTCCAAGTCTCATTCCTGAGGGTGCCGAGCCGAAACGTCGATTTCCCTGTTCCCCGGAAACTGGCTGACATGCTGTGCTTTTCCAGCAATGCACACTGAATTCTGAGGCCCAGCATTTGCAGAACTCGCTCTCTCCAACAGACAAATAGTGATGGACAGAGAGAAAGGCAGAGTGAATGACAACTTAAAGAGGGAGACAGATGAAGAAAGAAAGATAGAAGGTAAGAGAAAGGTAATTGATAGATGAGAGAGTAGGAGATACATCAAGTGATAGAATGGGAAGATGGTACAAGACAGAATGGCAGAAACTGGGTGGGAGAGGTCGGAATCTTAGCTCATACGATCAGTCCATTTATTACTGCTCTCTTCCTGGTACCAGGATGGAGGGCTCCCCTTCTCACTTGACCCTTGCTGTGGGGCTTTTGGAGATCATACCCGTGGACCTGGGATTGCAATTGGTGTCTGATTCATTTTACCCTTTGTGCTGTCCAGTGTCGGAGGACCTGACAAGAACATGACACCAATATTCTTCTTCGTCCTTGGACTCCTGGAACTGTTTCAGTTCATTGCTATTTATTTGAAATGGCAATTCTCAGTTGGATTAGGCCAATCGACCCATCGAACCTGAACAATCGCTCAGCCTGAAACTGGCAAGATTAAAAAAGGGACAGACAGCGGGGAAAACAAACACACACGCACACACACACACACACACACACACACACACACACACACACACACACACACACAGATACACACATACACACAGAGACATACACAGACACACACACACACACACACAGACACACGTACGCATGCACGTGCTCTCACACAGTCACAGGCAAACACATGGTCTAGCTTACACATACAAACCCTGCACACACATGCATCCGCAAACACAAAAACATACACACTTACGCACACGCAGACATACCCAGGCAGACCTCCTACATATACACATACACACACAAGCACACACACCCGCACGTCTCAACAGAATCACACACATCCAAGCACTCACACACCCACACCCAGACACAAACAGATACATACACCTACACGCACACACACACATCCATAAACATACATTCACAAATACATATGCTCACACACATCCATACACGAACAATTACAAACGTCAACCGCAGAAATAGCTAACTTGGTCCATTGCACCTTCTTGAAACTTCGGCATGATCAGTACTTATCCTGCCTTTTATTGAATGACAGGCAGAGACACACAAAAGACAGAGGAAAATAATTGAATTCGATGTCTGGATGGAGACTGGAGAACAGAACACGTGAGAGACAGAGGTTTGTTGGAACAGCTCTGCAGCAGTTTCGAGTTTGTTCGCTTAACTCCTTTCATTCTCAATCTGTCCTGTTCAAGAAATCATGTTCAGAACCAAAACCTTTGGACACTTTAATGGGTGCTTGTTTGTAAAGATGAGCTATCGAATCGTGTAACTGCCACAGCTGAACCAAACAAGAACTAACTTGAACTGGAAAAAAAATGACCCTTCCACTACCAATGTTAGGCTAGGCTTTTCCTAGTCTCAGCGACACCTCTGCCTTCACGGGCACTCTTTTTAAAAAAATGAAAAAAATGACAATCACGGAGTAGATCAGTGCGCCGTCGATGCAATCTTCCTTGCGGAAGGCTAACAAGGAACAGGAGGGGAAAATGTAACTCGTGGTGAATGCTCCTCTTGATGCTGATGCTGGTGAGTGAGGACAAGGCGGACCCTAACCATCCTGTCGGGCAAGTAGAAAGGTGATAAGGTTGAAGTGAGAGAAAGTCAGATCCGAAACCCAGTTGCAGTGCTGAGGAATTCTAGGTTGAGGATAAATATGAACACTCCGTAAGGCCTTTTGTCGAAGGTGGAATCATCAGAAATGATGGAACAGAGATGGAGGAATTTGAGAATGGAATAGCACATTTATAGAAAGCAGTGAGTGAGGATACACAGTTAAAGTAACTGTGCATGTCAGTGGGCTTATACTGGCTGTTAGTGAACAATCTGTCGTCATAAATTTAAAATAGATATTTCAACGAAGGGAACCGACCAGGTCAGTGGTGGAGCACCTGAAGGTAAGAGAGGGTAGAAATTGAAAGCAAAATAGGTAATCCTTTACAATTCCAAATGAGACAGAGAAGCAGTACTGATAATGTCGTTGATACCTCACAGATAGTTTTGTGGGTGGAGACCATAGTGGGAAAGCAATAAGGAATGTCCCATGTACCTCACAAAGAGGAAGGCTGCACTCGGAACCATCCCTGAACAATGGCTTCCAGACCTCGCCGATCTGAAGAAGGTAAGGGGACCTAAAGAACAGCTCTTCAGCTTTTCAGGGTGAGGCCAAGGTGGGCCAGGCAGAGGGGTGCCGTGGTAGATGGGGCATTTTGTTCAATAAAGTGTGGTACGCCTTCAGACCACCCTCATGTAGCGGTGATGATTAGGCATTGCATGTCCCATTGTGAAGAGAAGGTGGGAGGAGCCAACAACTGGAAGGTGTGAAACTGGAGTAATGCGACAGAGGACTGGCGGATGTATGTCAGAATGAACCGATGAAGAGGAGAAAAACATTGAATCGATTTTGGAACAGACTTGCTCTGCGGAGCAAGAGTGGACAGAAAACTCAGATGGGCAGAAGAGTTTGTGAATTTTAGGAAGTAGGCAAATGTGGGCTTTAGCGGGGTTGGAGACTAATTTCGTGGAAGCAGTGGACAGGAGATCACAGGATGAAATATGTTTAGTGACCGTTGTAGACACTATGGTCTGATGTTCCATGTTGGAGTCACTGTCCAATTGGAGAAGGCAGACACTATCCAAAAGCTAACGTCGAGCGTCTGTAATGTTTGTTCAGAAGGCCAGACAGTAACCGCACCACGCCTAGTGACAAACTTAAGAAAATAGTAGAGTTGGAGCTGAGAGCACGGAATGCAGTCAGTTAAGAGGGAGATAGTCTAGAATGGAGAACGGGGAACAGGCAACCTGAGGCGACGAATGTGAAGTTAAAAGATTGCAATGAAGAGGTCGACTACAGATGAAAGTTCAGAGGACGCAATACAAGTAGAGTGAAGGAAGTCGGAAAAATACATTGTAGAGCAGGGAAAGGATTCTTGCCTAAAATAATTGGCATGTCGGAATCCCGGAATAGCAGACTTCAGTGAGCTAAGACATGTGTGATGGTGCCATTCTTCAACATGGTTATGTTTTCCTTGTCTTTTCTCGGAGAGGTGGTAAACACACTAGTTCCCGGGTGTCTAGGTTTAAAGTATTTAAGGGCCAATTTGTTTATAGCTAACCGAAACTGCCTCAGACAAAAGACGTTCAAGTTGAAGAAGTACACATGCCCAATGAAAGAGGAGTGGTCAGTTCTCCAAACTCAGTTTGTCTCCCGTTGATGTTTTTTTTTCAAGCAGACAGTTATGAAGCTGCTAGACCGAAAGAAGCAGATCCATGCTGATCCTTCCTCTGTCTGACATCACTCCTGAAAAAGACAACTGTCTTTGATTCTCATTCTTTTATTTTTTAATAAAGGCCTGTTCAAAGGGATTTTTGCAGTTATTTGGACCAGCTTCATTAAGTTGGGATAATCTGTTGGGTTTTCAGATCCGATCAGCCATTCTGTATTCTGTTCTGCTTTGTTTGTCTGCCATTTGATAATCTTGCAAATACATTCACTTTTCTTCAAAATGAAGCGGTTGGTCCAGCTGCATTACTCCTAGAATATCCACGCTACATCTGCTTAAAAGAACTGGAAAAGTTGATGGTCCAGGCTGTAAAATATTTTGAGGGCTTCTGGCCTAGTCCATAACACATGGGTAATTATAACGTTGAACGTATTCAAATTGCATGACATCTTTTGCTGATAGCAATTGCAGTCATACCAATAATGGAGATGAGCAGATAGGAAGATGGAGAAGTGATGTAAACACAGCAGTACTGGAAGAATGGCTGAGAAATAGCTGATGGACGAATAATTCTGGTAAACAAAGAGAGTCACCATGCTTTTTTAATAGTTTTCCATCAGTAGAAATATTAAGTGCCTTAGTAATATTTGAAGATGTGTGATTAGATCACAAACTACTTATTTTGCAGCAGCAGAGAGCAGCGGGAGCTGGGTGCAAGTGAAGTTGGAGCGCAGAGCTGGTTGGGAAGGTAAGTGATTGTCATTTGAGAAGGGAAGGAACCCGAGACACTACACGTGTAGAGGCCAAGTGTAGAGTTATGGCAGCACAGGCAGTGAAATATTCCTCTTGAAGGATGTTTGTGGTAGGGGTGACCACCGATGCTCCTGCCGACATCATCTGCAGGAAGTGCAGCCAACTCAAGCTCCTCACAGTCCACGTGACGGAACTGGATGAGTTGGATGAACTGATGATTATTCGAGAGGCTCACATGGTGATAGATAGAAACTACAGGGACATAGTTACGCCAGAGAACAGAGGTAACTGGGTAACAGTTACAGGTGGGAAGGGGAGGAAGCAGGCAGTGCAGGGATCCCCTGTGGTCGTTCCCCCCAAAAATAAGTATACCACTTTGGATACTATTGGAGGGGACGGCCTAGCAGCGGTAAGCTGCAGTGACCGGGTCTCTGGCACGAGGTCCAGCTCTGAGGCTCAGAAGGGAAAGGGGGAGAGGAGGAGAATGGCAGTTATCGGAGACTCTACAGTTAGAGGGATAGACAGGCGGTTCTATGGACATGGGCGAGACTCTAGGATAGTTTGTTGACTCCTGGGTACCAGGAGGGTGACGTCTCAGACCGTGTCTTCAGAATCCTTAAGGGGGAGGATGTGCAGCCAGAAATCATGGTGCACTTTGGCACCAATGACATAGGTAGGAAGAGGAGTGGGGAGGTCATTCAGGAGCTCAGGGAGTTAGGCTGGAATCTAAAAACTAGGACGGATAGAGTCGTCATCTCTGGGTTGTTACCGGCGCCACGTGACAGTGAGGCAAGGAATAGGGAGAGAGTGCAGTTGAACACGTGGCTGCAAGGATGGTGGAGGAGGAAGGGCTTCAGGTATTTGGACAATTGGACTGCATTCTTGGGAAGGTGGGACCTGTACAAGTGGGTGGGTTGCCCCTGACCCAGAAGGGCACCAATATCCTGGGTGGTAGGTTTGCTAACACTCTTCGGGGGGGGGGGGGGATTTAAACTAATTTGGCAGGGGGATGAGATCCGGACTTGTAGTCCAACAAGTAGGTTAGCTTTTTTTCAGGATGTCCAAGAATGTAGGGAGGCTGTGGAGAAGGTAGCACTGACAGGGAATACTTGCGGACACAGAGATGGGTTCAAATGTGTATACTTCAACGCAAGGAATATCAGAAATAAGGTGGGTGAACTTAAGGCGTGGATCGGTACCTCGGTCTACGATGTTGTGGCCATCACGGAAACGTGAATAGAAGAGGGACAGGAATGGTTGTTGGAGGTTCCTGGTTACAGATGTTTCAGTAAGATTAGGGAGCATGGTTAAAAAAAAGGAGGGGGGTTCCGTTGCTAATTTGAAATGGTATAACGGCTGCAGAAAGCCAGTTCTGTGGGGATCTGCATTTGGAAGTAGTATGGGCTGAAGTCAGAAATGGGAAAGGAGCAATCACCTTGTTGGGTGGTTACTATAGGCCCCCCAGTAGCAGCAGAGATGTGGAGAAACAGATTGGGAAACAGATTTTGGAAACGTGCAGAAGCCACAGGGTCGTAGTCATGGGCGATTTCAACTTCCCAAATATTGATTGGAAGCTCTGTAGATCAAGTAGATTGGACGGGGCGGTGTTTGTGCCTTGTGTCCAGGAAGCTTTTCTAACTCAATATGTAGATTGTCTAACCAGAGGGGAGGTCATATTGGATTTGGTACTTGGTAACGAATCGGGTCAAGTGATGGGCTTTTTAGTGGGTGAGCATTTTAGTGATGGTGACCACAATTCTGTGACTTTCACCTTCGTTATGGAGAGGGATAGGTGCGTGCAACAGGGTAGGTTTTACAATTGGGGGAAGGGTAAATACGATGCTACAAGACAAGATCTGAAGAGCATAAGTTGGGAGCATAGGCTGTCAGGAAAGGACGTCGTTGAAATGTGGATTTTTTTCTGGAACAGATTCGACGTGTCCTTGATATGTATGTACCGATCAGGCAAGAAAGAGATGGTCGTGTGAGGGAACCTTGGTTGACGAGGGAGGTTGAATGTCTTGTAAAGAGGAAGAAGGAGGCTTACATAAGTTTGAGGAAACAAGGCTCAGTCAGAGCATTGGATGGATACAGGATAGCCAAGAGGGAGCTGAAGAAAGGGATTTGGAGAGCTAAGAGAGGGCATGATAAATCATTGGCGGGTAGGATCAAGGATAACCCCAAGGCCACTTCTGCATATGTGAGAAACATGAGAATGACGAGAACGAGGGTAGGTCCGATCAAGGACAGTAGTGGGTCGGAAGAGGTAGGAGTGTTCTTGAATGTGTACTTTTCTTCAGTATTTACAAATGAGAGGGACCGTATTGTTGAAGAGGAGAGTATGAAACTGACTGGTAAGCTAGAGGAGATACTTGTTAGGAAGGAAGATGTGTTGGGCATTTCGAAAAAACTTGAGGATAGACAAGTCCCCCGGGCCTGACGGGATATATCCTAGGATTATGTGGGAAGCAAGAGACGAAATTGCAGAGCCGTTGGCAATGATCTTTTCGTCTTCACTGTCAACGGGGGTGGTACCAGGGGACTGGAGAGTGGCGAATTTTGTGCCCCTGTTCAAAAAAGGGAATAGGGATAACCCCAGGAATTACAGGTCAGTTGGTCTAACTTCTGTGGTAGGCAAAGTAATGGAAGGGCTACCGGGGGATATGATTTATGGGTATCTGGAAAGACACTGCTTGATTACGGAGAGATAGCACGGATTTGTGTGGGGCAGGTCTTGCCTACAAATCTTATTGCATTCTTCGAGGAGGTGACCCAGCATGTATATGAGCGTAGAGCAGTGGATGTAATGTACATGGATTTTAGTGAGGCATTTGATAAGTTTCCCCATGATAGGCTTATGCACAGACTCAGGAGTCATGGGATAGTGGGAAATTTGGCCAGTGGATAGAGAACTGGCTAACCGGTCAAAGTCAGAGGGTGGTGGTAGAAAGTAAATATTCAGCCTGAAGCCCAGTTACAAAGGAGTTCCGCAGGGATCAGTTCTGGGTCCTCTGCTGTTTGTAATGTTTATTAATGATTTGGAAGAGGGAGTCGAACTGTGGGTCAGTAAATTTGCAGACGATACGAAGACTGGTGGAGTTGTGGATAGCGAGGAGGGCTGTTGTCGGCTGGAAAGGGATTTAGATATGATGCAGAGCTGAGCTGAGGAGTGGCAGATGGAGTTCAACCCTGTGAAGTGTGAGGTTGTCCATTTTGGATGGACAAATAAGAATGCGGAATACAGGGTTAATGGGAGGGTTCTTACTAAGGTGGAGGAGCAGAGGTATCTTGGGGTCTATGTTCATAGTTCTTTGAAAGTTGAAACTCAGGTGGGTAGAGCTTGTTGGAAGGCCTATGGTGTATTCGGGTTCATTAGCAGAGGGATTGAATTCAAGAGTCGTGAGGTGATGTTGCAGCTGTACAGGACCTTGGTAAGTCCACATTTGTAGTACTGTGTGCAGTTCTGGTCGCCTCATTTTAGGAAAGGTGTGGAGGTTTTGGAGAGGGTGCAGAGGAGATTTACCAGGATGTTGCCTGGAATGGAGAATAGGTCATACGAGGATAGCTTGAGAGTGCTAGGCCTTTTCTCATTGGAACGGCGAAGGATGAGGAGTGACTTGATAGAGGTTTATAACATGATCAGGGGAATAGATAGAGGAGACAGTCAGAGACTTTTTCCCCGGGGACAACAGAGTGTTACAAGGGGACATAAATATGAGGTGAAGGGTGGAACGTATGGGGGGATGTATATATCGGAGGCCGAAGGGCATGTTCTGTTCTGTAATGTTCTATGTTCTATGTTCGAAACATTTCGTTCTTGCAGATTTGTCCCCATCTGTAAAAATATTTTCTCTCAAAGATCTCTTTTATCGCACAAGACGACATCTTTTATCATAAGGTGTCGTCTTGTGCAGTAAAATACATGTTTGAGAGAAAATATTGCTTACAGATGGGGACCAAATTGAGCAATCAACGAATTTCGTGACAACATAGGTTAGTTGGTGCTTGCTATGTGAGATAATATATATCTTTTCGCGATGACTACAGCAACTAAAACATTCCTCAGTAGTATGTTTCTGTGAGTCAAGTTCCAGGACCATCGATTTGTTTCTCCCTAGAATCTTATGCGACCAGATAGGTTGTGAGCTGACATCAACATTAGTGTGGGGAGATCGAGCAAAGAATTCACTTCGTGCATTCATGACCTTTTCTGTTGAGTACTCTGAGATTCACGGAGGATGGTTCAGATTCTGAAAGAAGATATAATACGGAATAAAAAATCTACAGCATTGCATAGCTAGCTTGACCAACTTTTCATTCTCTGCATTTTGTTGGGAAGCTGCAATGAATAGGCAGTGATAACTGAGATGGGGAGACAGTGGTTATAAAAAATGCAAATCTAATATCAGAATATGTTCACTGACCTGTAAGACAGGTCGCACACTTTTAGGCCCTGAGCAGCTATCAGAGGTGGTGAGTCACCATGTATCTCAAACACTCAGTTGTTAGTTAATTGGCATGGGCAAAACACAAAACAATTGACGAAGATGCATAAAGTGCTCCTGATACACAGGAGAAGGCGACATAGCCCAGAGAACAGTCATATCGCCAGCTTTCTTGAAATACTGAGACCGAAATATTGAGTGAATGTGGGGACATGGGACGTTTCGGAGTTCGGAGCAAGAACAACCACCACAGTGGAGGTTCTCAAGATGCAGGAAAGGAAGAGCTTAGATAGTTCAGAGGATTTCAGCCTGAAACAGATTAAAGAGATAGAGTGCGCTCTCAGATGGATTTGGGGCACCAGACGTTAGCCACAAAGATTGACAGTGTAATTCAATTGAGAAAAATTCCCATTGCTTCTTTGGTAGTAAGAAGCCAGACTTTTTGTTTGCATTTGAAATTACTGTTTCTTTCACTGTTTCTGACTTTATTTTTTGAATAACTGTCATTCATGCAATTGACTCACTCCCCGGAGAAATGATGCATGTGTAAATATAGATTCCCTTCCATTGCCACGGCTGTGGCTACTCAGAGTACGACTGTCTCCAGTAATAATTCACTGTCACGCAAAATGGAGAAGCCTGTAATTCGGCTCGTGAAAGAGATTTATTACCTTCTAATTGCAACAGTCGTTATTCCTGTTAAGTTGATATGTTTTACCGTTTTTTTTCGCTTTGACTTGTTCAAAGTTATTTTTAGAAACGTCTGAAGTCGGCAGGATATGACCCAATGTTTCTAACTCCGGGGGAACGGGCACTGCCATCGTCCCATAAGACAGCCTGATGAATCAATATACTCTCTGTGTTGAACCCTGTCATCTCTGCTTCTGGATACTCATAAATTGAGTCAACATTCCAATTTCCGTCCTACTCAGTTTTAATAATAACGAATTTGCAGAAATCAAACATTGTTCTGTTATGCACTGTTGTTTTCTTCACAAAGCGAACTTGGCCACAATTTGGATTCTCTCACAAAGAAAATGTGGTCTTTCCAAGTGTATCACGGTTTAAATGTTGACCATCGCAATAACAGATATACTGGTCCTGATCAATAATACAATACTCTATCTCATCTTCAGTTCACAATTTCCTTTGTCAATACTGTCCCATACTCTTGTTTGCAGAGTCATTACAGACATGTTCGTGGGCGCTCCCGAATTATCTGTTTGGTGGTTCGTTGCTTTTACATTTGACCAGTTTGTCGTGATCTGCTGCCAGAAATTCCCAACAAAAATATTGCACAAATAAAACTGCAGTCACTCTTGTCATAACTATCACGGCTGTGATCGTCGTGCAGAAAGTGCCAGTTTCTTTTGCTTATGAACTTTAGAAAACTATAAACAATGTACAGTGGTCTTCCCAGTAACGGGCAACATTTTTCCCTCTTCTGAAGGTGCAGATTTTGTCTGGTTTTACAGTGCCTGTGTCATTTGGATTCCTTTGGCTCTGATTGCCTTGTTTAATTCATTAACCGTCCAACATGTTGTACTGGCGAATCGAAGCTGCACTGCATTCCGGAGCTCCAAGACTGGGAAGCAAAGCGCCTCAGAAATGGAGAACTGTAGAAAATTCATCATTTCATTATTCTCAATATCAGTAAGCTTTCTCTTTCTCAAATTCCTTGAGTTTAGGTCTTACCAAAATAACATGCACCGTTTAGTATAGAGGCAAGTTCACAAACTCTGAAATGATTGCTACTGAAATGGGAGGTATCTTGAAGTATTTTGGTTGCTTTCTAAATCCTTACATTTCTGCAGTGACACAGAGAAGTTCAGAGCATAATTAAAAAATATGGCAAAATCTCCGTGTGTATTAATTCGAACATAGGTTTGATAGAGGTCTACAAAATGAATTCTGTCGAGAAATGATTTAACCAACAATGTATCACTTTAACGTCTTTCTCCATCAGAAAGCACCCTTGTTTCTGAGAAAATGAAACATGATTCATTTCTCCATTCACATTTGTTCGACTTATCAGAGCACCTTTGTTGTGGATATTGTTTTCTGTTTTTTTCCCCAATTACTGACTGAATGAAGACCACCTCGTTCAATAAACATGGAACACCCTGCAGTCAGAGGCTTCAGACAACGTGGTGTAAATGAATCCAATGAAAAACAGAGGATTCCATTTCAACCATTGAAATCGAGAACGTCTACATGAAACCATCAATCCCGTCTCGTTGAATCATAAACTTCAGTAAGGTATATCCACATGTCTTGACATTTCACTCGGGCAGTGCATGAGAATATTGTAAGGTGTGGCCACAATATAGGAGAGAGCGTATCAATGACAATAATTGACAGGGCACTTTTCACATCATTAAAGGCGTCTTTAGGAAACAAACCACACTCAGTCAATCGATGTTCCACCTCATTTGTTTGATCTTGGATATTTCTTACACTTGGAATATCGCATTCACTCAAACTGCAGTCTCTTGCAAGTTGTGAAAGGTACAGCGACATCTTCAGTGACATTATAAAAATATGAAATAGTGTCCAAAATCAACACGTCCGGTACTTCAGCGAGGAGATAAAACAGCTAGAATGTTCTAAAGAACAGTGATCCTACTTCAGAATGGTTGAATATCATTTTGCGTTTTCTCCGCGTAATTTGTGATATAAATGATATCAAAATGCATTGAATGAGTCATTTAGCATAGTGATATTAAAATGTCTGTTTGATGTCAAATAACTGCAACTCAAACGGACACCACAAACAATACTGATAAAAAATAGAACTGATATTCATTATTTAGTTATTAAAACAGAAAGTGTTAGATTAACTGCATAGTTCCTGTTGGATAGGCAGAGAGACATATAAGTAGTGTTTTGAGACGAAATACTTTTCTTCAGCGGTGTTCACTTCCATTCTGCGGAAAACATAATGTTGTTTTTGCCTCTGAGGCGCTTAATGTGCAACTTAAAAATGACATGCAGCTTTAAAAAATCACAATGTCAACCTTGGTCATCCTGTCTTTGTCTGTCAGAAATATCGTAGAAAGAGAATGGGTGACAATGAAAATAACCTGGATGATGTATGACGAGCAAACTCCTGTAATCCTGTCATCCTATTACCATAAACTAAATTTTGCAATAAAAGCAGAAATCAGGTCAGTGTCTACTTAAAGATAACTTTCCTAAAATATGTATGAAGGGTTGATGAGGAGCCTCGAGAAATCCAGTTCTAAATGCAAAATCAAATTGTATTCATACTCCACTGTGCAATCATAGATCGACACAAAGGTTGTGAAAGACTTTATGCAGAATCTATCTGTAAGGACAGAGTTAAAACTGGGTTGAATATGAACATGCATCCTGAAATTTGAGGGAAGTTTTGCGGGAGTGAAAAGTGATCAATTCTCCTCTCTCCTCAGTGACTGGATAATAACGGGTGTACAACATAACTGACGAACATTCTCAAAGAACTAGAGAGAAACAGCGAGCTTAGCCAAACGTTCGTACACAATGATTCATCAACAGCTAAATACTGTTCCAAATAAAATCTTTCCCAATATTTGAAGCGAAGGTTCACGAATATAAGTTCGGACAGATATATCGAACTATTGACTCCAATCCAACTCTAAGCAGGCAATTGAAGTCTGTAAATCTGTTCCTTGGAGTAATACAGACAATCTAATGACGACACAATTTTCAGAAGCATGCTTTTACTTTAATTAGTTTCACTGTATGGACGAGACTTTGTTGGCCAAATTGTCGGCGGGACGTTAAGAGTGAACCACGCTGTGGGTCGGGTGTTACCGACAGAAAAGAGAAATTAAGCAGACAGTTTCCACCGAAGGATATGAGAGACCAACGGTTTTTTCCAACTTTATTCCTGAATTTAAGATATTTACCCGACTTACCCCCGACCACGGCACCCACCTTCTCGTCTCTGCTTAACTGAGTTCAAATTCCCGAATGAAAATTGTGCTAAAGAAGGTTTACTGGATATAAAATATTAATATCTCTCCACAGATGCTGCGAATTCTGTCTAGTTCTGCTGCATTCTGTAACACTTAGAATGATCTCACTGTGTTGCAGTGAGATCATTCAGCTTTGTGCTGGCCTTATACTCGTGCAAAATCAATTATATGCCTTTTCTATTCAAGTCATGAAAGCATTTCTGACCCACACAGTTCAGTAGTACATCAATTGCATGAACAAAGAGAGTCAATGAAGATAGAAAGTCAAGTAACTTCCGGAGGCAGTTCCTCGGTTTGTTACAGTTTTCATAGTTTCTATATTACTCCCATCTGCAGAAAGAGCATTTATGTAAGTAATTCGGATGAAAGGGCACCAATAGTACTCTGGCAATTGCAAACAGACGTTTAGTGTCGAAATACTCATATTTCCCCATGAATACATAGGGATGCTGCGAGTGTTTGATCTGTTTAATCTTAATTGCAATTCTGCCTTCGTAGCGCTCTTGGGGCTCATGCAGTCTCCTTGATGATGTTTCATTTTGGTTCTGTTTTATTCGCTGTGCTTGCTGACAATGAGGAGCATGGGCTGCATGCTCCTGGAAGAAAATGGCTCATTCACTTGTTAACCAGTTTTGCTGATAGGTGTTTTTTAATCATGACTTGGTAAATGACCCGAAATAATGTGAGGGAGTGCCATGTTGGAGAATGTTACATTGAAGATGACAAACTATTGTATTTCGGAAGTGCATTCACTCAATTTCACAAACCCTCTGATTTCGAGGTGGAACACTTAGTGTTTTGTGTTCTCGAGCTTGGTTCACAGTTTAGAATCTCCAAAACTTTCTAACCCCAAAGCTACATCTCTCCCAGTTATGCTTCTCATTTTTTAAACACTTGAATAACCAGAAAAAGCATGAAAGAGTGTAAGGTCTGACAACGATGACGAGAGTCAGAGAGAACCTGAAGTGTCATCACAAGAATAAAAAACATTTCACTGTTTGTGATTGCGGGTAATTTTGGCCTGGCATGTTCAACATTGTCAGTGATATTTTTTGGTACCAGATGTATCGTTCGGAATGTCAGTCAATGTCATTACTTTGTGCCAGAATAGGGCTTCTTGCTGCAGATACTCAGCTGCTGAACAGAGCCTGTGCTGTATGCTGTGACCCAGACTACATTCAGACAGCAACCGAGGATTGTGCTGAGTCTCGTCAAATCAATCAATCGATCAAAAATCATTAATTTAATAATTAAATCCAGAAAGGTGTATTTTTTGAAAACAATGCAGCAATAACGCTGCCCGTCGCTGTATGAAATCTCTAAAGGTACTACTGGCTTGTTTCAATCTTCCAGCACAGGTTATGTGGCACTTTCCGATCAGTCTGCCCACTCTGGGTTCAAAACAAAAGGAGACACTATTCAGTAGGTTTGCCATCGCGAACACTCTCACTGCCTAAAATTCTTCTGCTGTACAATTTGCTTGACTCTCTACATTCTTCTATTCCACTGGACGTCTGTATCTCTTCTTCCTCCCTGCCTTTCTCTCCATCATTGTTCACCAACTAGCTATCTCTCCATATCTCCATTGCTCTCTCTACTTCCCTCTCGCCCTCTACTGTCTCTACAGTCAATTTTATCCAAAAAAAAGAACAATGCAGAACAGGAACAACCCCTTTGTCCCCAAGCGTGTGCTGACAAATTTTACATTGTCTTAACTTGCAGGTTCTGTATTCGTCCTTTCCCTTCCTAATCATGCATTCGTCCAGTGCTTCTTGAATGCTGCTGTTATGTCTACTTCCACACCTCCTCTGGCCGGCTGTTCTAGGCATTCAACATCATTTGCGTTGACTTGCCTTGTAAATCTCTTTTAAAGCTGCCAACAATCCCCAAACTCTCTCCCCAGCACAGCCCCCACTTCCTCCAACGCCTGGAACCTGAATCGTTTAGTAAATAAACTCTACAAAATGTGAAAAAAGTGTCATGAATTCCACACAATCCATGCATTCACAATTTTATAAACATCTATCGAGTCGCCCCTCAACCTCCTGCATTCCATTGAAAACAAAGCCAGTTTGTGCAAACATTCTTCACAGCTAACATTGCCCATCCCCCTAAAACATTACTGCACCGTCGGCAAGCATTCTGGTAGTGTGGTGAA
This sequence comes from Chiloscyllium punctatum, assembly GCF_047496795.1. Taxonomy (NCBI): domain Eukaryota; kingdom Metazoa; phylum Chordata; class Chondrichthyes; order Orectolobiformes; family Hemiscylliidae; genus Chiloscyllium; species Chiloscyllium punctatum. The sequence continues at coordinate 45,234,436 of NC_092789.1, forward strand.
AAGAATTGTGCGCAAAATTACAAGTGTGTCCTTACCAAAATTCGATAAAATTCCATCATAACTTGTCTATTCTTATATTCTTTGCTCCTTCCAATGAAGGCAAGCACACCATGGACCTTTGTTTTCAAGCATAGGTAGGGTATGTTGGCTATGGAGCGACTACAATACAGGATTACAGAAATGATGCATGTTCTTCAGTGTTTCGTGATGTGGATTATATAATTTAGCATTTTGACTGGAGAAATTATAAAGGTAAAGCTTTGATTGAAATCTTCATTCTGTCAATGGAGTCGGAGTGGGGGGGAGGACAAGGGTGGATAAACATACATTTATTAAAGGGTTCGTTATTACGCAAGTAGTGGGTTTTGTATGACATTTAGAGCCAGAGATGTTACGTAGCACTTGTACACATGGACGTTTGAAACGATCTTGCACAAACAAGAGTGAATTCTGGATGAGTTTTTCGACTTTTGTTGCCCAAAGACACGAGGTATTATGGGCAAAAAGCAGGAATTTGGAGTTCGGCAAGAGAGGCAACCCCTATGTCGGTGAATGGTGGAATGTGCATGAAGTATTCAACGGACTCCTCCTTTCTTGTGTTCATATGAAACTGTGCTTTATTGCATGGAACCAGGATGTCACTTTGTTACTTTTTGTCTCATCAATAACTGTTCTTTGACTTTCAGAGACCGGAGATAATATAACACACTATGATCTGGAGCTGAAATCTTCAATCCATGCATTTTCGACAGAATTACATTGGATGAGTCTAATCTGTTCTTTGACATACTTATTTCAAAACCGTGAGATGACACAAGAGCTCCATCTAAGTTTTATTCTTGACACTAGAGTTAGCCTCGATATTTTCGGTGTATATTCTTAACTTCTGCATCAAAACCGCCTACATCCAACCGACGCTACGAAGTCACAAATTCTGTGTCTGAAAAATTCACAATTCTTCCAAATTTCTTCTTTCCTTGAATCATTGGTCTTGAATGTCATCTTAACTTTAATTGAACTGTGCCCAATCTCTCTGCTGTAGAAGTTTTCCATCACTGCAACTTCTTTTTGTAAAGAAGCCATTGCAACTGGACCAAATCATTTGTTCACTGACGTATGAAGAGTATTTGGAATCTTTGCTTTCTACAACAGCCAACATGGAAAACATAATGTGGAGGTGGACAACGTCATAAATAAAGTAAAACACCAGCTTATAGTGCAAAAGGTTTATTTCAAAGAAACCTTTTGAACAAAAACTATGTGTTTGATTGTTAATTTTGTCAACATGGGAGGGATTGTAATGCTGACATCAATGCTGCCTTCCAGTTGCGGTTTGCATAATTGTCAATGTAGGGTTTCTGCAATTTCCACAGTTTGTGATCATCGGCCAGACTTCTACGGATCCTGATGATTTTTTAAAAAAGATATGGGAGTGATTTCGTCATGGCACTCCTATTCCGGGTGTATCCAGGAGTTGGAGGAATGATGGTGGGTAATGGATTTGAAATAGTGTCTGTTTCGCTGGCCTGGCATCGGGCTGATATCGGTTAACTCCTGTTCTTCTCCCAAAGGGATTGTTATGGACAGGATCATAACAGACCATCGCCAAATAGTTTAAGATTGCTGTCTAAGCATGATGGTTTCCTTAGTTAAAGGCAAATGTAAGGTACTGTGAGCCAGACATGGATTTAATGGTCCCAATAACTCAACATAAAGCAAAACGCAATTTATTCAAACACTTTCGTTAAAAGGCAACGGCCAAATGAAGAGCTGAGAATCACTTTAATCCTTTGGAAAATTTAACAGTGCATTGGATACATTAAATCTTACTGATGAACTGTTCTGACATAGTAACATGCCACAAACACACCTCTTTGCAAAAACGCAAATTTATAAGTCTTATTTCTCACTTGCAATGTCTACAACAGAAAGAGAAACGCCACCTTCTGGCTGTACACGCGAGCAGGTGAAAGATCTCTTCTACTTCTGCTGAATTTAAGACCTAAAAATCAATCTAGAAATCCTAACCTGTAAGACCAGGACAAACCCATCCAGGCTTCTTCTATTGTTCCAGCTATTTATAAAACTAATGCCATACAAGCCAATTACAATACCGCGGACAGTTCTACGCCTCTGGTTCAATCTATTTCTTAGCAGCAACCACGATACAGTACACATTTTCTAGGCACGCCATTATCACAAGATGGTATCACTTTTCCTCTGATGGTCACACTCACAACTGTACCTCTCCATACACATCACTGCCACAAATCAAATGCTTATATCCCTTTTTTTTTGGGGGGGGGGGGGCGCGGTCATTTATACTTTCTCAATCACCTCTCTCAAACGTCTCCTTTGATGCCCAGAGGAAGCTACCCTTTCGAACATATGAGCTTCGTCATAAGAAGCCTGCTCTGCCATTCAGTAAGTTAATGGATCACCTGATTTCAAACTCATCTCTGTGCTCATTAGCAGCAGTCTGTACAAATTAGGCTTGTAATATAAGAGGAGAGGCTACAAGAGCAGGTGGAAAATACAGAACCCTACAGCCACTCAGTCACTGCCTGTCAACAATGCCCAAGTCAGGAGTATGATGGAATATTCCTCACTTCCCTGGATGAGTGCAGCTCCAATAACACAAAAGAAGCGTGTTGGTATTCGGGACAAAGCAACCTAATTGTTTCGGAAACACATTTACAAGCATCCATTGCCTACATCACCAACGCTCAGTTTCAGCAAGAAATTCACCAAATATCTTCAGATAGCATTTTCTGCAGCTACAACAACTTCAGGTGGTCTATTTCGAATGATTAGAATGGCAGATACATATGAATATCTCCACCTGTAAGTTCCCCTTCAAGTTATTCACCATTCCAACCTGGAAATATATCACTGATCCTTCAGTGCCGGGAGAAAAATACCCTACTACTGACTTCATTATTACACAGTCCCTACACCACATGGACTGTAACTGCTCAAAAAGGCAGCTCAGCACCACCTCTGAAGAAGCAGTAACAGTGGGAAAATACATATTGTTTCCAGCCAGTGGCACCCCCATCTTTGAATGAATAAGATCAAGTCTTGCTGCTCTGTTTATATTGATCTATGTTTGGACAACGACATACTTACACATCTTCAGCCAGGATAGGTGAGCACCATGACTGTCTGACTAAGACATCTGCAACATGGATCATTTTCAAATTGGTAAAAATAAAACACCAAAAAGATTCAAATGTCAGTCTTTAAAAAAATTATCAGAACTTCATCCACCCTTGTAGTGAAATATGCAGAGTCAGATTGTTGAAGGTACCTATCAGGAAGGTAGGCCATACCTGCCACTGGAGTGGAAGTGAGCACTGCGGCTGTTGATGATTGCAGTCATGCATGTGGCGCTGAAAAGTACAGCAGGTCAGGCAACATTCGAGGTGCAGCAGAATCGACGTTTTGGGCAAAAACCTTTCATCATTAATGAGGCTGGAAACATCGGGGGTGTAGAAGTAAATATGAGGAGTTTAGGCTTGGGGGACGTTAGCTGAGAGTGGGATAGTTGAATTGAGATTGGGTAATGGTGATAGCTCAGACGGGATTGTAGAGAGGATAGATGAGGAGGAAGATGAACAGGTAATCCGGTCCTGAGGTGGTGCCGAGTGTGAAGCATGGATCTGGGATAAAGTGTGGCCGAGGAAATGAGTAAACCTGTGAAATCCATATTCATTCCGTGGGTTTGGAGGGTCCCGAGGCGAAGATGAGGCTTTCTTCCTCCAGAAGTCGGGTGGTTAGGGAGTGGCTATGGTGGATTCCCGGGAGCTGCATATCCTCGGAGGAGTAGGAGTGGGAGACGAAGTTTTTAACCACGGGGCGGTGGGTTTGATTATTCTGGGTGCTGCGGATATGTTCAATGAAGGACTTTGCGATTAGGCATCCTGTCTCTCCAATGTCGATGGTATATTATAGTTTAATAAATTGACTAAGCGTAAACCTTAGTTTGGAGTTATTTGTATGTATAATTGTTTTCTTGTGTTCACTTTACCGCAGTTTCTAGAGGCCCATAAAGATGTATTGTTCTGTGCTTAAGGTGTAAAGGCCAGCAAACTGTTTCCAAGTATCCAGTTTGAAAGAAACAGATAACTCATGACGTCCGTTTATGATTTAATGACGTCTGCCAGTTAAATGAGGATTAAGATATGAGGCAGAACATATTAATCTTCAGGATTTTTTCTGCACTTGTTTCTTTTTCTACTTGGTAGAGTGAAAGTAATAAAAATGACTGAAGATGATTGAACCATGGAAAAAAAGTCAACATGAGGACATAGTCAGGCGGAGCTGACATTAGACAATGTCCTCCCTCGTAAAGTAGTTCTCATTGGAAGAAGTCCAGTATATTTGTGGTTTCTATCCTCCTGCTATCTCGATCGCCTTGCTTCCATAATAATCTCCAGGCTTATATCCTCATTATATGTGAAATGTTCTCTCTTCTTATTCCCTTCTACATACCGTGAACATCTCCAGGCTATAAAACCATAGCTCAAGAAAGAATGCAGTTCTTGATATTTTCACTTTATTGCTTTGTTTTACTACATTTATGTAAACAGACTTGAGTGCTGAATGTTTTTACTGACTTCTTCATTTTTCTATAATCGGAACTAAGGTTTTCTTTGTTTGGTAATTTTTGCCAAGATGGCGCCGTGTATGCTGACATTACACACTTTTCACCGCACTCCTGTTCTCCATACTTGCAAATCGGTGACAATAAATTGTAAGTCAAAATTTAAATCCAAATCGATACGTTATTACCGTTGTATACTTTATTGGTATCCACCCTCTTCTTTTTAAAAAATAAACTACTGACCGGTAATATTACGCATCTTTTTTTTTACAAGCTGTTCACTCTCCCTTTCAGTGCAATAATCTTCAGATTCAAAAGCATCGTGCACATCGCTTCATTTTTCTGAGTATTTATTACATAATCCAGCAGGTCAGTTACATTCTTCACTATACCAGTGAACTTTTCCGACGGGATCACTTCCCATTATCTCTGTAATGACATGCAGCACGAACAGCCATCTGTGATTATATTAACGAATGTCACGCTGGGCAGTGTCAATGATCAATTTCTGTTCCCCCAGAATTGGTACTTGTCTTTCGAGCTGCCAACCGACTTAGTCTCGTTTATTCTTTCTCTTAAACTCCCTATGTTGCAAACTCATTTTGATGGCTGGCCCACAATCGTCAACATGTCCATTTATGTCCGTTGCATGTGTTTACTCTTTATCAAAATTTCATGTCTTCTCACTGACAGTATCTATGCCGTCACTTTTTCTATTGATGCTATATCTAACCTTTCTGTGTCTTTTCTTTTCATTCTGCCATTCTTTGCTAATCGACTAGTCTGTACAAAAAACACTTTTAATCTGTCTTTATCTCTAACCCACACATATTAACCAGATTCTTGAATAACAGACCTTTATTTCCTTCCTTTAATTTCAATTATGTATTTAAACGTCCCTTATTACACATTTCTCTATGTCACCCACTGTCACTGTTTCTTCATATTTATTCCCCTTTCCATTTGGTTCTATGTCCCATACTCACGAATATTTTCTTCTCTCAGGTACCGTTCACTCTCTTTCCCCACTTGTCGAATGCCTTGCAAACATTACAGCTCACCAATGAAGGGAGAAAAGCATCGTCCCTGGCTTTCCTGAGACCGTTCAAAACATCACCTTTTGTTGTTCTCAGCTGAAAAGATTCCAGACCATATCCATCAGAATCATTCCAAAGTAATCCTATGTTTCATGAAATGAGGCCATCGACCATGAGCGCAATGCTCCAGATCATCAATGGTATGCATCTACAGTAGTTTTATGCTCCATTGTCATGTGATAACAGTTGTGATTTAGAAATCTATTCTTCCATTGTATATTTTCATCCTCTATCCGAGGACTTACAGATTAAACGAAACCTTGGAATGCTCAATTTCCTTCCATTGAAAGAAGACTGCTTTTGTAATTAGATTTTTGGCCAATGGAGATACTTTCCTGCTGTCCCACAAAACATTCATCAGATATTACTTACTACTCGCTTAAACGGTCTCTTCCCTTTTGAAGTTCCTTACATCTTCTTTATCATTTAATGCTCTCCCATACTTTGTGTCATCCGAAGGACATTCAAATCTAAATAATCTCTTTAATTTAACTAATTGAAGTGAATTTAAATAATTTAACAACGAGTCAGTGCTGCCAGTGGCAATCCAGTCATTGTAAGTTTGGAAATATGAAATTGAACCACTGTTATTAAGCACGCCCAACCTCTCAGAGCATTTTAGGAAGGTAGGCCAGAGAATAACATTCTTGTTTGTTTTCGCTAAGTGTATGCTATTTCTTTTTTTTCTGGAGTGAATTAGCTGATTCTACTGCAAACTTTAAAACTATCAGAATTTATTTACGAAATTATGGAAATAAACACAAAGAAAAGAAACTAAAGGATTACTTATCCTGTACAAACCCCACTTCATGTTGTTATTCTGAAAATACTTGCAACAGGCCCAGCAAATTCTCCCCTCAGCATAAAGACTAAAAACGACACAAACAGCTTACGTCTTATGAAATCAGAAGAGCAGAAGGAAAGTGAGAGACAGCTTCCAGTTTAAACTGTAAATCTGACTCAACTAACCCCTCAACTGAACAGGATTATACAGCCAGAGAGCTGGCCATGTACTTGACGATATCAGCCATTTTTTGAAAAAGTACTTGAAAGCTGTTGGCCTGAAGCACTGTCTATTAGGGGTAAACAAAGAGGTCGCAATGAACCACTCAAACCTCAGATATGATAGAACCCTGATTCGTTCATATCAGACTGAAAAAAAATCTCAATGGCACAGTTAGTTTGCAAAAATAACAGCATTGTGACACCATCTATGTCTGTACTATTCTGTCCCACAGATAAAGAACCCTCGACTATGCTTATGTCAAAGAAAAGTCTTTGAATGTTCGTGTCTGAAACAACGACAGCGAATTCTGCCAGGCAGTCTGGACTCAGACTGGCAACGAACAAGATGGTGTTTGTGGGAAGTAATGAGCTTATTTTATTACTACCATGTTTGGTGTTGATTTTCCCCATGTCTGCTGACACTACTGACCATACAGTGAACTAAAATTATAACAGGGACATGAAGCTGATGGGAAAGCTTAAGGAAAATACGTTATCTATTCTTTTCATCTGTGTTGATCACGATTTTGTAGTTCTCTATACATTTAAAGGTCTAATTGACATGTGTATAGAAAATTGCTCTAACAGAAATTCATCAGAATGTGCTACAACTGGAAATCATAGATGACCCGGGAACTACATTGTTTACCAAAGTTCAGGTGATTGGTGTTCATGTCAGATGAGACTGACCTTCATAGAAAAGCCAGACATAACCTGCATAAAGAGAGCAAAGACTCTATGAAGCAAATCTAGTCTAAGCTAAAGATTCACATTAACCAAAAAAGACATTCAATTGTGACAAGGCTTACAAGACATTATAGGCTACAAAGAGAAATAGAGGAGAATCGTGGACAAACCTTATCCCTCTTTGATGTGGTCAATGCATTTTCCTCTCGTTTCAAGAACGGTACGAATGGTAGTCACCTAATAATTGATTGCAACTCCACCATCAATACCAGATCTGCATCCCAGCTAATCTCTGAAATACGAGACCTCTGTCTCTGCCCCTCCACCTGCAGCTGGAATATGGATTTCTGACGCAGAGTCCACAATGTGTGAGAATAGGCAATCTGACCATGTCAATAATACTGAATAGCGGCGACCTGCAGTACTCTAAGTCAACATCTTTCCTCTAGTCTTTATGCACGATGCCTGTATGATTAAACCCCGTCTGAACATCCATGTACAGGTTTACTGACGGCAGCACCCTGATACGCCGAGACAAAAACATTGATGAGACAGAATACAGGACAGAGATAGGGTGTTTGGTGGTATAGTGTAAAGATAACAATCTCTCCTTCAATGCCAGCAAAGGAGGTGGGTACACCACTGTCTTTATCAGTGATACTGAGGTGGAGGTGGTCGACAGCTCCACGTCCCGAGGAAGATTGACCACAAACAATCCGTTCTGGTTCACCCACATTGACGCTACAGTCAAGAAAGCACACAACGCTGATACATCCTCAGAAGGATTTAAAAAATCGGCTTGTCCATGAAAACCTGATCAATTTATGTAGATGCTCCATAGAAAGCATTGTATCCAATTGCATCATGGCTTTGTCTGGCAACTGCTCTGCCCAGGACCATCAGAAAATACAGAGTAGTGAAGACAGTCCAGTCCATCATACTGGCCAACTTTCCATACATTGACTTCACCACATTTCTTGCGCCCTCGGAAAGGCAGACAGTACAATTGAAGACCACTCCCATACTGGTTATAATAGAACATAGAACATAGAACATTACAGCGCAGTAAAGGCCCTTCGGTCCTCGATGTTGCACCACCCTGTCATACTAATCTGAATCCCATCCCACCTACACTATTACATGTACGTCCATATGACTGTCCAATGACGTCTTAAATGCACTTAAACTTGGCGGATCTACGACCGTTGCAGGCAAAGTATTCCATACCCTTACTACTCTCTGAGTAAAGAAACTACCTCTGACATCTGTCTTATACCTATCTCCCTTCATTTTAAAGTTGTGTCCTCTCATGTTTCCCGTCCCCAGACTTGGAAAAAGGGTCGCACTATCCGCCTATCTAACCCTCTGATTTTCTGGTATGTCGCTATTAAGTCACCTCTCAACATTCCTGTCTCTGAACAGAATATAGGCCCTCAGCCATTCCTTCCATACCAGGCAACATCCTAGAAAAATCTCCTCTGCACCCTTGCCAAAGCTTCCACATTCCTCTTATAATCCGGTGACCAGAACTGTACACAATACTCCAAGTGTGGCCGTACCAGAGCATCATGCAGCTGCAGCATAAACTCCTGGAACTCAGTCCCTCTTTTAATTAAGGCCAAAACATTGTCTGCCTTCTTAACAACCCTGTCAATCTGGGTGGCAACTTTCAGGAATCTGTGTACATGGACACCGAGAACTCTCTGCTCATCTGCACTCCCAAGAATCTTACTATTATCCCAGTACTTTGCATTCTGATTACTCCGTCCAAAGTGTATCACCTCATACTTGTCCACATTAAACTCCATTTGCTTCCTCTCAGCCCAGCACTGCATTCTATCTATGTCTCTCTGCAAACTACTTCATCCTTCGTCTCTATCCACAACGCCACCGACGTTAGTGTCGTCCGCAAATTTACTAACCCACCCTTCTAAGCCCTCATCCAGGTCATTTATAAAAATGACGAACAGCAGTGGACCCATTACGGACCTTTGTGGTACGCTGCTAGTAACTGGATACCACGATGAACATGTTCCATCAACTACAACCCTCTGTTTTCTTTCAGCCAGCCAATTACTGATCCAAACTGTATGTTTCCCACATTTCCATTCACCCAAATTTTGTATAATAGCCTACTGTGGGGAACCTTATCGAATGCCTTGCTGAAACCGTTTACACCACCTCAACCGGTTTACTCTCATCTATCTGTTTGGTCACTTTGTCAAAAAAATCAATAAGATTCGTTAGGTACGACCTATCCTTTCCAAAACAGTGCTGACTGTCCATGATCAGATCATTCTTTTCTCGATGGTTATAAATCGTATCTTTTATAACCTTTTCCAACACTTTACCAACAACTGAAGTGACAATCGCTGGTCTGTAATGACCAGGGTTGACACTACAATCTTTTTTGGACAATATTTGATATCCTCCCGTCTCAGGCACTATTCCTGTAGATAATGATGATTTGAAGATCAATGCCAAAGGATCGACATTCTCTTCCCTTGCTTCCCAGAGGATCCTCGGATAGATCCCATCCTGCCCAGGATACTTGCCTATTTTCACACTTTGCAGTATTTCTAATAATTCTTCCTTGTGAGTCTCAATCTCTTCTAATCTAGATGCAAGCATCTTTGTATCTTCCTCGCCAACATTTTCATTTTTATAGTTAACACTGTCGAAAAATATTTATTTAGTGCTTCCCCCATTTCCGCGAACTCCACTCAAAACTTCCCGCTATTATCCTTGATTGGCCCTAATTTAACGTTCGTCATTCTTTTATTCCTGACATACCTTTGGAAAGCCTTCGGGTTAACCCTGATCCTATTCGCCAACAACTTCTCATGTCTCCTCCTGCCTCTTCTGAGCTTTCTTTTCAGGTCTTTCCTGACTTCCTTGTAACTCTCAAGCGCCATGAGTTTTCACATTTTGTCCTAACATAAGCTTGCTTCTTTTTCTTGACCAGGAATTCCACTTCCTTTGCAAACCACGGCTCACACGTTCCATATCTTCCTTTCTGCCTGACAGGCACATGCTTATCTAGGACACACAGGAACTTTTCCTTAAATAAGCTCTTCCAAACTCTTCCATTTGACAGAAGATGCAGAAGTTTTAACACAGGTACCAACAGATTTAACAAGGTTTCTTTTTCCCTATAATAAGACTTCTCAAATCGTAAACGTGATACTCTTCTCACTCTCTGTGGACCTTCTCTGCAGTGGGAACATTGCATTCATTACTCTGTTCCATTACAAAAGTACATGTTTTACTGTATGTTGTGCCTGCACTGCACGCAAAGCAAAATGTTTCACTATACCTAGTTGCATGTGTTAATAATATATAAAATAACACAAAATAAACTCAACTAAATTAAAATAAAATAAGGTGACCCCTCAGTCTAAAGTGCCCCAGTCTATTCAGCCCTTTCACGCAACTCAAATCCTCCCGACCCATTAAACTCTTGCAATTATTTTCTGCAGGTTTAGTAACATCTTTCCCAGAGAATTCCAAATAGACTTCGGTGTTCTAATAGCTGCCACACCAATTTCCTTTAGAGCTGCGGCATGTCGCCCCAACTCCGATAGTCATCGTTCTGACCAATGAAGGCAAGTGTAGGAAATGACTTATTCACCATCCTTACTACCTGTGGCCTCACCCCAGGGTCTTTTTCTCTTGATCAATCTGGTTTTGGTGCTTTCAGTAGTTTATCCAACTTCAGGTCTTTGAGCTTCCACAGTCACTTCTCCTTCCTGATATCCATTATACTTACCATCTGACTATCTTGTAGTTCTTGCATTTTGGTGGTGTCTTCCATTGTGAAAACGGATGAAATATTTCCATTCAGTTCCTTCACTGCTTCTTGTATTTCATCATTGCCTCTACAATTTCGAGTTTCCAGCTCTCTAATGTACAATCTTGCCGCTCCCTTGCATTCTTCTCCATGCAGAAGCACTCTCACAATCTTCTTTAACATTGTTTTCTTGCGTAAATTCATATTTCGTACTTTACCACATTTTAACGCACTATTGAGAATTTAGACTTTCAGGCGCTTGATGTGTTACATGGGAGCATGAGGAGGGCATTCATCTTCTCGCACCTGCTGCAGAGAAACAGTAGGAGGTCATTCGGCCACTCGAGTCTGGTCCAAGGGAACAGGAGATTGCCCGTTAGCCTCCTGAGCCTGCTATATGTTAACAGGAGGCTTGAATGATGCCTCTCGAAACTCTTACACAAGAAAAGGAGGACGGTATTCATCCACTTGAGCCTTTTTTCCAAGCACACGGGAGTAATTCATTCATTTTTTATTCAGTTACAGAGGAAGAAGAAGATTCGAATCAGCCTCTTGTCCCTATCATTCAGGACCAGATGGAGGTCATTTACAATCTCAAGACAATTACAGTGAAACAGTTCGTGAACATTCACCTTCTCTATCCTGTTTCAGAGGAACATAAGGAAGTCATTCAGCTACCTGAGCCTGTTACACAGGATCAAGAGGAAGTCATTTACCCTTGCTAACCTGGCCGAATAAATTTGACCTTGTCATTCAGCCTTTTGCTCCAGCTACCGAACTACAGAACGACCTACTTTAACCTCATCTGCCTGAAATGCAGGAACAAAAAGGGTAATTGAAACTCTCGATCCTATTACACGGAAATAGATGCACATCAAGAAACGTTTGATCCTATTACAGACAAACAAGAGGACGCGATTCTATATATCCAATTTCCCACATCCCAATTACAATTAAATTATATTATTTTCCACTGTGACTCGCCATTCGATCTTCGACATGCGCTCTGCTTTCAGCTCTGCATTGTATTTTATTTAAAAGGTTTAAAAATGGCACAGGGAGCAATTCAAGTAAGATATGAGAGGGAAGTGAAATATTGTGGTAGTCGGGGAAAGTAAGGTGAGGAGAATGGACCCAGTTCTATGTGGCTAGAACCTACATTTCCGAAGATAGTGCTGTCTGCACAGTGCCAGACTTCAGTATAATTGATGTGAGCTGCAGAGGAACTCGGAGGAGGAGGGAAAAGACGCAGTTGATGTGGTGCACGAAGCTATTGGCAAGTGAAATTGGCTTTGTAGGGGAGATATAATGTCTTATTATCTTGATTTAATTTTTCAAAGAGTTGACGAATGTGATCGGTCAGTTTTGAGAAGTGGATGTTGCTAGTATGGATTTTAGTAAGGCATTCAAATAGGTCCCCCATGGTGACTAGAACATTACGGTGCATGCATTCTACGGTGACGTTGGTGATTCGATTAAAAATTTACTTACCCATAGACGACAGCGAGTAGGGATTGGAGAGTACATTTCTGTTTGGATTTCTGTGATTCGTGCAGTTCCATTCAGATCCATAATGGTACGTTTGCTGTTTGTGTAGTATGCATCTGATATGGTTGGAAACATATATTTTTCTGTGTCAGGGCACAGTGGCTAGCACTGCTGTGAGGCGGCAGGGACCCGAGCTCGATTCCAGACTCGGGCGACTGTCTGTGTCGACTTTGCACATTCTCCACATGTCTGTGTGTGTCCACTCCGGGTGATCTGGTTTGTTCCAAAAACCCAAAGATGTGCAGGTTAGGTGAATGGACCATGCGAAATTGTCCATTGCGTTCAGCGATGTTTAGAATCGTCGGGGTTATTACAAGATAATGAGGCAAGGGAATAGATCTGGGTGGGTTAATCTTTGGAGGTATGCTGTGGATGGTTGGCTCAACGGGGCTGTTTCCACCCTGAAGTGATTCGCGAGATGACTGGGTTAACATCAGTGGATTTGTGCATGGTTTTGGTTGTTGGAAAAACATTGTTTACGTTGTTTGCTTCGACTTTAGTAAAGCTTTCGAAAATGTTCCGCACAGTAGACTGATTTGTTGGGTCAGGTCACTTGGGATTCAGTTTGAGCTTGCCATTTGGACATGTAATTGGTCTAAATAATAGTCGACAGAGAGCGGTGGTGGAAGGTTGTTTTGCCTTTGGTTGGAAGAGACCTGTTACCAGCAGTATTCCAAACGGATCGATTCTGAGTCCTCTTCTGTGTGCCATTCACATAAATGATTTCAGTGAGAATGCAGAAGACATACTGAGTACGTTTACAGATACAGTCATAGAGACATAGAGATGTATAGCATGGAAACAGACCTTTCGGTCCAACCCGTCCATGCTGACGAGATATCCCAAACCACTCTAGTCCCACCTGCCAGCACCCGGCCCATATCCCTCCAAACCCTTCCTATTCATATACCCCACCAAATACCTGTTTCGACAGAGACGAAGGTTTTCTAAAATGACAAAGGAATCTTGACCAAATGGGTCCATAGGCTGAAAAATGGCACATGGAATTCAGACTGGACAATTGTGAGGAATTGCCTTTTATTCTAACAAACTGGGGTAGGAAATATACAACTAATGGTAGTGCCTTGGGTCGTGTTACAAAGCAGAGGGATGTAGGGGTTCAATTGCATAATTTTATGAAATTTGCATCGCATATAGGCAGCGACGTTAAAAAGTTGTTTACTATGCTTGCACTCAATACTCAGTCAGTTGAGTGCCGGAGTTGGAAAGTCCTGTGAAAATTCTACAGAACATTGGTGAGTTTTCCCTGGATCAGTGAATGCAGGTCTCATTGTCAGTTGTGAGAATTATATTATTAAGCTGCAATGGGTTCAGAGGAGATTTACTAGAATATTGCTGGGATCGAATGATTGAAATAGAAATAAAGGCTGGATAGGCTGGGACTTCTTTTTTCTCAGCACTGTAGGAAAATGAGGGCTGACCTTATGGATGTTTACAAATTCATGAGTAGTCTAAATGAGGCCAATGGTCGGCGTCTATTTCATGCAATGGTGAATTTAAAGGGGAGGGGCGCATTTTAAGGTGAGAGGAGAGACACTTAAAGAGCCGTGAGAGTTTTTTTTTACAGAGCGAAGTTCACGTGCGGAATAAACTACCTGCTGAAGTGGTGGATGTGGACTCAAGTACGTGAATACGAAAAGCACGGAGGAGCATGTGCCTGTTGCAGGCAGATTGGACCAGTTCAATTTGAGACATTTTCATCTTGGACTGGTTGGACTCAAGTGTCTCTTTTCGTACTGCATGTCTCTCTAACTCTATGATACAGCGGGACTTACACCAACTGCAGATATTGGTGTAGGAATGGGAAATAGCGTTGGATCCAGGCAAATGCTGCACTTTGAATATAAAATGTTAAAGGAAAGTATATAGTTAACGGCAGGACCTTGAACAGCGTTGATCTGCAGATGGATGTTGATGTTCAAGCCCATGATCCCTGAACGTGGCCTCACAAATTTATAATGTGCTGAAGAAGGCGAATGGCATGTTCGATTTTTTTGTTCGGGTCATTGATTCAAAGGATCAGGATGTCATGTTGCTCCTTTATAAGACTTTTGGTAGGCCACACTACAGTATTGAGTTCAATTCTGTCAGCACATTTACAGGAAGGAGTGGGGTCTTTGGAGCGTGTGCGGATGAGCTATAGCAGGATTCTTTCTGAATTCGAGGGTTTACTCTACAACTGTCAGCGTGGAGAACTGGGTAGGAGCAAATTACTTAACATACTGGAATCTGCACTTGAAACAAAAAATGCTGGAGATCTGATTGGGTCAGGCAACGTCAATGGAGAGAGTTAACGCTAAAGTTTTGAGTCCAAGTGACTTCATCAGAGCTGCACTGTTCAAAGTGTCAAACGTTGAGGTGATAATTGATAGAACTTTATGAAATTATGAGATTTATAGGTAGAGCTGACCATGAAAATCCTTCTTCCCAGAATTGAAATGTCTCATACCAACGGGTATACATTTAAGGTGAGACGGGGTAGGTTCAACGGGGATCTGAGTTTAATGTGTTTTTCATAGAGGGTGGCCAGTGTCTGGAATGCTCTTTCAGAAATAGTGCTTGAGGCAGAAACGATAGGGGGTTGACAGGGCTTTTAGAGAAACGCATGAATGTGAAAGGAATGGCAGGATATGCACTAAGGGCAGACAGAAAGGATTAGTTTAATTTGGCTTAATGTTCGACACACCATCGTGGGCTGAAGATTAGGTTCTCATGCTGTGCTGTTCTCTGTTTTTCTTAACTGAAATTCTCCTCCACCCAAGCAAAAGCCTGGCCAATGTCCCCTGCACCCTTTCCATTTTTAATGCATCCCTCAGGCTTCCAAATTTGTAAACAAAACAGTTTTCAGCTTAACTAAGCCTTTTCATAGTTCCAGCATAATTTTCTGTTATTAAACCCCTCAATGCATCGCCCAAGAAGGACAAGCATCCTAAATCTCATTTTCACTGCTTCTTCCATCTGTCTTGATAACTTCAGGACGTGCACAGCAATTTCCCACTGTCCCTTATCTTCATTTTCTAACCAAAGAACATCACCTCATAATTTTCCAGAATGAATTTCATTTGCCATAAATTAGTCATTCTGACTAGCCAATCTAGAACCTCATTTAATCTAAGATTAACCTCCTCACAATCTACAACCCCGTCTTTTTTTTAATCATTCGTCCCGATTAAATCATTTATATAAATCACAAGTAAAATGTGCTACAACAGTGACCACTGTCGAACCGCACTGGTCAGAGATGTCAATTTGGATAACCGCCTCTGAACCATAACCCTCTGTTTCCTACCACCCAGCCCATTGTGGATTCTCGTGCATATAAATATGACATTTTCCTTCAATTGTAGGTGTCTGAATTATGCAATAACTTTAAACGATTGCTGACGGGAATAGAGAAGGTGAATAACAACGATTTTTCTTTCCCTTTGGCTGGGCGATTTCTGAACTGGTAGCATAATTTTAAGGTGAGATGACAAATATTCAAAAGGAATTTGAAGGACAACTTTGTAACAACGATGCATATTCACATATGGAACGAACTGCCACAGAAAGTGCTAGTTGCAGGACAGTTAAGACATTTAAATAAATCTGGATGGGTGCATGAATAAGAAATTTTACAATGATATGGGCCATTTGCAAGCAAATGGTACCAGTTCAGTTTGGGAAACTTGGTCAGCATGACTGGCTTCATCCGAAGAGTCCGTTTCCAAGCTGTATGATGCTATGACTTGGTATTAGACTGAGCTGGTGAATTGGTTTATAATTTTTCACTCCTTTGTATGCACGTAACAGAATGAAAGTACGTATCGTCTAAATGTGATAGATTGATCTGATGTACTGGAGCAGCTAAAAGAACTGAGTTATATTGATAGGCCCGACCATGTGAGTTGTTCGATACTCTTAGTTATGCAGCTGTCTGAGGAGAAGTATTATTTTGATGTGCTCTATACAATTAAAAAGCTGGCATTCGACATCCAATATTGTGCATAGATCCTGACTTTGGTTGATGTGCTCTGTTCAATTAGGGTTTCATTTCATGTACTCTATTGTACGAATTTCCAGAGTTACGATATTTAGAGGACTCCCAGTAACTGTTTGACTATTAGTTGACTGATTATTCGTGATGGAAGAATATCGACGAGTTGTGCAGTAAACCGGTCATGGAAGTGCAGCAGTGTACTTGTTTAAGTCAATTTTGCAATAGACATAACAGAGTGAAGTCCAGAAAGAAAAGTCACGCAATCTATCGATGTAATAATTATTCCTCAAATGTTACGATATTATCTGGAAAAGAACATTATTCAATAAGTCATTAACGAATCAATGTGATCGGACTTGTTCAGAAATGGGTGTTTATGGATTCAGCTGCAGTGTTTAAACTTCTGTCACAACAGAGACTCGTTTGATGTAACTGTCATAGAGTGTTGATCAAACATGTGAAATGATGCAGTTATAACCAGAGATAATCCTTGGACATTTAATGATATATAAATGGAAGGCTCAGTGAATTCACTATCTCGGATTTGACTTCTAGGAGATTGCTCGCAGCACAAAGTGACATATTGCGTTGAGAAAATAGGTGAAATATCTGTTTGATTGACAACACTGTTTACACATTGAAATGTTATCATTGGAGTTCCTGATCAGTAAATCAAAACACTGAAGTCTTGTGCTTCTGCTTCTGAGCTGATCATTTCTGATTTTTCGCTCTGAAGAATAAATTACATTCACTGTTATGGTTGCCATTACACGTATACTGGATCCTTGCTGCAGTTCGTTCAGTTAAGTATGATAAAGAAATGCATCAGATTTATTCTGTTCAATTTATTTCAAATCAGCCTTTATATCCAGCTCACACGTTGCCTGGCATGATTACATCTTAGTAAACATATCGTTTCATGATATTATCTGCAATATCCATGTTTACCGTTGTACTAAGTTCATGTGACTAATCATAATCGAATTTCCCATGTAAAACGTTCATCCCACAATAGAATTGTATGGAATGTGAAACACTGCACGTTAACAATTGAGAGCTGCAGTAATGTGTGCCTGGGAGTGTCATCCTATGCAGAATTGTATCCAGTGTGACTAACCAACTCTGATGAGCCACATATCTCAAAGTGTCATACAATAAGAGGCCTTGACTCTGGAGATTTTAAATGACTGTAGTTTACAAATGGGAGAAAAATGCATGTTCAACATTTATCATTATTTTCGGTAACCCATTTACTATTCAACCATAGAAGCAGAAACGTATTCTCATTTTTTTTTTGCCATAATCACTGAGGAACCAGTTTTCTCGAGTCAAACGTTACCTGGTAAATATTCGAACTCCAATCTCTCTCTCGCCCTGACGAAACACATAACCTCAGCATGGTCATGAGAATCTGTGGACAATGGAGACGACAAGAAAAGACAACTCTGCCGTTTGCATCGGGTTTTGCACTTCTCTCTCTGATTGCACTTTTCTGAACGTGATGTCATCAATCACGTGTAGAATTTCGGCAAAATAAGCAATCTCCATTCACCGTATCTGACTTCCCTATATCCCAGCAAACTGAGAAATGCAGAACTGAAACATTTACTTCACTGTCAAGACACAGCTACATTTCCCAATCATCAGATTTGTCTGCTGGTGCTAATGTAAGGAATAAGACACTGCTTTAAAAACGAAATGTTTTCGATGATACGGGTATGAATAATCATAAGTTACAGGTAATTGGATCGAACTTACAATGTAGGAAGTGACTGTTTAGTCAAGCTGTACTCTGTCAATTTTTTGATCCCACATCCACCTCTTCATGTTCCAGTTCACAGTACACTTGTTATGAAACCAAAACAGGAAATGTTGGATAAACTTAGCAAAATCTGCAGTAACAAGAGGAGAGTTAACGTTTCGAGTCTGTTAATTGTTTGAAAGAACAGACTTATTAGACTCTAAAGGCTACAGCTTTTGACACTCTTTCTCTATTGATGCTGCCGGATCGACTTTCTCCTACACGTTCTGGTTTTACTTTCGATTATGAGCACCCGCAATTCCATGTATTGTCCGTTCATTATGTCGTTGTATTTCTACGTTCTTTCGGCTCGACCCTGCTTGTATGATCGATTTCTTATTGTTGTTGAAGTTGCCTCACGCATTCCAGTTTCTAGTACAACAGATTCTCTTTTGAGTGACTCACAGAAATTACCAAAGTCCAGATTTGCTCCTGTTCCACATCAGAGCAATTAAACATTTGTTTTAAAGTTTCAAAATTCGCTGGCTGCATTTCTCCCAGTGGGTTTTGCAGAATTAATTTCGTTCTCCATAAGTCGCTTGGCCATTGGAAAGTGAAACTAGAGGACATGGCAGGGAAGATGGTACTCATTCCTCTGGATACATCATTGCATCATTCAATGTTAATTTGGCAAATACTCTGGTAGAATAAATGCACATATCGATCAAGGTTCCTTTCCAGTTTTATGATGGAGACAGTCCATTATAAAACTGGTCCATGCATGGAGGAACAGTTGTCGAAGGAGTGTTTACGTAGAGTGAGCCTGCAATATTTCGAGTTTAGATGAATGAAAGGAGATCTTATTGTAGTGTCTAATATTCAGAAAGTTGAACACAGTTCCAGTTTCTATTTTCCTTGATGAATAAAATGTAGCATTGTACAGTGTTCTAATTTGCACACAACATAGTTCGAACTCTTTGGAACACAGCACACAGTTCTGCTCTCCATATCCCTCACTTACATATGGAATAAAACACTACACACACTTCCGGTCTCCTGATCACTTGGTTAGATCACACTTGGATCTCTGTGCACAGTCCTGAATCGGCACGTTTCTCTGTCAGATGTTACTGCAGAGTTCCCTTATCTACATCCTACCACTGCTGCACACGTGGAGCACTCGAGATACTTCTGCTTTCCATATTCTTCTGTTAAACTACACTGCACTGTGCTCTTCAGTGTATCCTTGCTTTGGTCCTGCTTGAAGCACTGACTGTTGATAACAATGAATACGTGTTTTCTATTTTTCAGGTTTCTACAACGGATGCAAACGTTTTGGGGCAACGTGTACGCATGCCAACTACAGTGGGAGTGAGACGACACTGAAAGGGTTATGCATCTTGGGCATGCTCTTCTTTATTTTAAAACGGAGTAGGAGAAAACAGTGTATCGCAGAGCGAGACATGACTGAGGTCCGACTGATGCTCGCTACCAAATCTAAGATTTGAGTTCTGCTCAATTCCGTCGCAATGATAGCATTCTGACACACTGCTTTCGAAAATATCAGCATAAAGCCCAATGCATTGATCAGTGCGTCCTGCCTGTCTCTTATTTCTATCTGGGAACAGGATGTTCCCACACTGACCCGGCGCGTTTGGCGGTGTGGGTGAATGATGGGGGCAGGGGAGATCACTGAATAGAAATGTGTACATTGATATCTTGTTTGTTCTTTTCAGTTACAATCACTGTGTTATCGCTCAGTGCCAAAGTCCAAGGTTCAAGCAGCCGCATTGCCTGGTTTATTCAGCCCCAATTCGAACGACACGCTCATCACGATATCGAGAGAGGTCCAGTCACATAAGAGGCACGTTTTGCACAAGATGTGAAAAAATGGAAGTTGCAATATAATGTGGCGAAATATGAGGTTGTGCATTTTTGCAGGAAGAATAGGGTAACGCTATATTATAAAGTGGAGAAAAAATATAGGAGGTTCTGGAACTGCCTCAGGCGACTCTCTGTGTGGAGTTTGCACATTATCCCCGTGTCTGCGTGGGTTTCCTCCGGCTGCTCCGGTTTCCTCCCACATTCCAAAGATGTGCAGGTCAGGTGAATTGGCCAGGCTGAATTGCCTGTTGTGTTAGGTAAGGGGTAGATGTAGGGTTATGGGTGGGTTGCGCTTCGGCGGGGCGGTGTGGACTTGTTGGGCCGAACGGCCTGTTTCCACACTGTAAGTAATCTAATCTAATGAATGATCGGTGGGGCGACATCCATTCCGAAATAAAAGTCTTTAAGCATAGTGCGTCCGAGAGATAGCAATATTAATGTTGTGTAAACATAATGTGGTTTTGCTAAAATTGTGCAATCTAACTACGGCTTCATATGGCTAAAATATCTGACACTGCGTGAGAGGCACTGGTACAGTGTTTTTGCAGATGATGTGGATTCTATCAGTGGGTCATGGCTCACTGAAATGACAGGGTCGGAGGGTCCTTGATGAGAAAGAAATTACTCGTGCAAGATCAACGCTGAGGATGTGGGAATCGTCAGAAGTTCGTTCCTGAAAAGGTAAGCTCTGCCAGAGTGTTTGTGCTGAGGGAGTGTTGCATTGTTGAAGTGTCAGGAATGAGGGAGTGCCATTGTCAGCGAGACAGTGCCGCAACAACGCTACAATGAGAAAGGTAGTTCTGAGGCAGTGACATATTGCCTCAGTGCTGATGTTTTTTCCACACTGTCAGAGGGTCAGTTCTGAGGGTGTGACACACTGTCAGATGGTCATTGTTGAGGGAGTGCCGCACTCTCAGAGAGTCAGAGCTGAGGCAACAACTCACTGTCGAAGGGTCAACACTGAGGAAGTTCCTCACTGTTGGAGGGACAGCGCTGAACGAGTGTCGCACTGCCAGCGTGTCAGCAATGAGGGAGGTCGGCATCGTGGGCGGGTCATTGTTGATAGAGTGGCGCACTGTCAAAGGGTCAGTGCTGAGGGAGTGCCAATCTCTCAGAGGCTGAGTATTGATGGAGAGAGCACTATCGAAGAGTCAGTGTTGAACATGTACCTGTCTGTTGGAGGGGCTTTTTCTGAGGGGCGTGAATCTGTGGAATCCCTAATCCGTTCGAGCGTTTGAGGTTGGGTCAGTCAGTATATTCAAGGCTGAGATGCAGAGGTAACTCTTTAATAAGGAAGTGAATTGTGTGTTAAGGGGCAAAAGGAGGAAACTGGAGTCAGGGATGATCAGATCAGCCACAGCACATTGAATGGCTGAGCATCCTTGATGGGACGAATGTCTCATCTCTGCTCCTGTGGTCACATGCATTTCCAGATCACTCGCAGCTCGGAACACGTGCATTGTCCAATTCATCGTATAGACATCTTTCTGGTGCCCTGTGCAGGAATGAAGATCATGATCAGCAGTTTGTTCCGGTGAAGGAAGTTGTGAAATTCGGATGTAGGCTCTGAAGGGCCGAGTTATTAATATGAAGCATACCGAGATTGTATCAGACGTTAATTAACTAAGTGAGGCTCTCAAATTTCTCACACCAAAGATGCCTTTTCTGCTCACTCCTCAACGAAAGTTTAGGCAGGATAAATTGGCCTTTCCTCACTGATTGGCCGGGGTGAGATAACAGTATCCGGGTACCATCAGGGGAGTAATTGCATGTCAGCGCCCCATCTCATGTGGTATTGTAAAATTCTGAAACCGATCACACATTCAACATTTCGAGTTGCTCAGGCCAACGAAAAGGGACTCCCTGATCTTATTGCGAACATGTTTGGTTCTGACCAACTCAGCTCCTGGGTCTTTTGAATGATGATGTCCTGAATCGATTATCGCAGTGTTGCAATGTTGAACAGCACCACACAAGAGGAGCATAAAAATGTATAATTCGGCAAGCACAAATTCACCCCACAACTTTATATGTTTGTGAGCATGCATCTGTGTGTGTGAATGTTGCGTGTGGTGGGGGGGGGGGGGGGGGGTGGGAGTCGTGAGGTTAATACTGTCTTTGGAAGAGTGTGTGCATCTGTGTGAGTGTATGTGCAATTGTCCATCAGAGTGTGCGTGTCAGCATGGGAGAGCATGTCTGAGCATCTGAGAGAGAATGTTTGTGTGGGAGAGACGCTCTGAGTCAGTGTATGGGTATGTCTGCAGGAATATGTGTGTGTCTGTATGTGTGTGTCTGTGTGAGTGTTAGTCTGAAATGAACATAATGTCTCGATATAGGCCATCCCCATTAGTACAGAACTTGGCTATCAGCCTCTGCTCGGCAACTTTGCATTGTTGCCTGTCCCAAAGTCCGTCTCGGAGGACGGTCACCCGAACATCTCAGGTCGAATGTCCTGGACCACTGAAATGTTCTCCGACTTGGAGGGAACACTCGTGTTTGTTGATTGTCCTGCAGTGCCCATTCATCTATTGCTATAGTCTCTGCTCGGTACCTCTAATGTACCATGCCTCAGAAAATTCTCGCCTGCCGTATATGAGAGACATAACGTTGGCTGAATCGCATGAGTACATAAATCTACATATAGTTCCAGTAATATCACGCTTTAAACATTTGCTGTAAATTTTGCGTCTTATGATCTTATGCCCCACAAGCAGCTGATGAAGCCGCAATGCTCAGAAACCTAGTGTTTCCAACTAATTATGTTGGGTTTCAACACTGGTATTGTGTGATTTTTATCATTTATTCAGTTTTTTTCTGCATATTCATCCCGCTCTTGCGCAACTCCTCCACTCTCCTCTCGTCCAATCCTTAATATCTCTCTCTCTCTATCCACTGCCTTCGTTGACTTAACCCGTTACGTGCCTCCATCCTCTCTGTTTCTCAATTTTCCTCTGATTCTTTTGCTGTGCGTGCACCTTTGTGTCTGAGTGTACATTCGACTGTGAAAGAGTATGCGTGTGCATGTCCGCTTTTTTCTCCCCACAAGTACTCATAACGTTTCACAATATGTGATGGATTAAACTCATAACATTGGACACATAATACTTGAGAGCTTATGCATTGCTTCCATAAAGAGCTATTGGCTCATATTCAACACCAGCTCATCCTTTGCAATTTTACGGAAGGGTAACAGACAGGATGGTGACTGGCGACAGGAGAGTTTCACTTCAGAGGCTATATTGGAAAAGCAGCAATGACGTTACATGACAAACTTTGGCTGAAAACTGCCAAGGACCTTCTGTGCCACAGAAACGCCAGGAAATGACCATTTCCAGTATGAGACTCACCCAACACCGCCCTTTGAAATAATATGGTGTTGCCCTCACTGAACGCCATCCCACCCAACTATCAATATGCTGGCCATTACCATTAAGATGGAATTAACGTTGGCTCATTGGCATTCAAACACATTCTTATCGCTGTATCAACAAATTCGGGGTTACCTTTGTGAGAATCTAACCATCAGTCCTTGGTGCTAATGATCATCTCAAATCCATAATCATTAATATTCTAGAAATGGCTATTGGGATAAAATGTAAAGAGCGACACCCTCCTCATTGGTCAATAGCATTAACATCATTGAATACCCTGACTGCTAACGTCTAAGGAGTTGCCATTGACCAGAAACTGAACATAATTCACAAAATTCGTACTATGCTGCGAAGAGCTCGTCAGTGGCTGAGAGCTCTGCAGTGTGCGACTTACCTGACCTCCTCCAAAACCTGGGAGAAAGTGAGAACAGCAGATAATGAAGATCAATGTCGAGAGTGCGGTGCTGGAAAAGCACAGCCAGTCACGCAGCATCCGAAGACCAGGAGAATCGACGTGTCGAGCATAAGTTATTCATGAGCCATCATCATCAAATATGCATAGGTCAGAAATGCGACAGAATGCTCGTCACTTGCCTGTGATGGGTGCAGCTACATTAAAACTCAAGAACCTCCACACCATTCAGGGGAAAGTTGACTACCTGATGGATACTACAACTGCAAGTCTCATTGACACCGAGCCTCTTGATCCAAGATAAACTCAAAGGTAAATTGATATGGAAGAAAGAAACTAGACATCTTCGGCACCAGCTATATAGGAAAAACATACGGAATGCTTTGCGTCCGCATTCGCATGTATTCACCGCTTTCTGTCGACTATTCTAAAAGATGCCGTCCGGAAATGTTGTTAATGTGCTTCGAAAGCCTCTTCCGACGAGTATGTACAAGGATAAGGACAGGATATACATGGGAACACTACCACCTGGAAGTTCACTTCCAAGCCACTTACTGCCCTGATTTGGAAATGTTTTAACATTCCTTCAGTGTCACTGGGTCAAAAACCTGGAATTCCCTCTGTACCTGCACTATATATCTATTGATTGATTTAAAAATAAACAGTTTGCACTCACCTTATCAATGGGCAGTCAACCATGGGACAAAGGAACTTGTGAAACTGCAGGAGAGCACAGAATGCAGAACGAAATATATAATGAAAATTAAGAGAGGAAAGGTGGGGAAGGAGGAAAAGAAGTCAGAGAGAGAGGTTTAATGAAAGTGATGTGATCATAGAGAGAGAGAGAGTTAGCGATAGGCACGGAGAGAAAGAGAGGCAAAACAGATGATGAAGGAATGAATGGGGTGGTCAGAAGAAGCAAGAAAATTAAGACCAGGGAAACGAAGGTTGAAAAGGAAACATTCCTCCTGTGTCTTGGGATAACAGCGAATTACTGGTGTGCTGTTATACTGGAGGAACAGTAGAACAGGTGGGTGCACTGTAAAACCCCACAATCAATAATATGTTCATGGAAGAGTAATCTCTTCCACTGATGCCGTTCAGTGCCTACATAATGCATGTCACCTGACAGAAACACGGAAAGTTGTCAAAAGCACTACATGTACTCTGGTTGATGAAACTTGAGAGCCTGTAGTGAAGGTTGCCTCATTTGTGGAAGCTTGCCAGCCACACTCTGCGAGTGGCATGTTATGACACACTCTCTTCGTATATCATTCATCCATACAATAGCAAAAATAAAACGAAGTGAAGGTTTGAATTCAATTTTGTAAGGCATAAAATTCAGGGAGATTAGCCAGGACACACGAAGATTATGCACGGCCACATTGGGCCAATGGATGTGAATGGAAACGACCTTTCAATTCCGCATGAACAGCACACGCAGGGGTCGCTTGTCTCAGAGTCCAGACCCTGCTGAATAAGGAAATGATGGCTGTTGTTGTGGAGCCATAGCTTTGACTGGTCATCAACAATAGGGACGAAAAACCACTCGAGAAACATTTGGAGCAGTGTGTGCTTTGGGACACAGCTGAATGGTTTATGTTACCGAACATTCATCTTTCTCTCAAGCAGCATCCTTGAGCCCTCTCCCCTCTGTCTGGGAGGGTTGAATTGAGCAGAATCCATCGAGTCTTGACCCCGGTCAACACAACTTTTGGAATGAAGAGCAATTCCCCTTCTTACCGCAGGAGGCCGATTTTAATTTCCTCATACGCAAACACAATCCTCCAAAGGGGCTTTATCTACCCTTTCTTGGCAACAAAAAATTGTGAATAGCAGGATAACGCAGCTGCAATCAGATTCTCAACGTCTATATTCCATGATGCAGCTTGGGAACACAAAGGAGATATTAGTGTTGAGAAATGGAAAGAGCGAGACGAGTGATTAAAAGATACATCCATGAAGTATGTTTATAAGGTCTGTCCAAAGAAAAGGGTGTTGACTCTGTTCACAGATGGTATTCTAAAGATTTTAACCCAGTCAACTGAAGACACTTCCAACAATGGGGGAACTGTTATCTCTTGGAATTCATCACAAATCGAGTGAAATGGGTATCTGGAATTGTTTTATTTGTGGGCGCAGCGCGGTTGGTGGTGGTTGCAAAGATCTGAAGAGGCGAGTCAAAGTGAGATTTGAAAACCTTTCCATGTTCTACATTTGAATCAGATAACTTAGAGCAGCTCCTTGGCTGATACCATTTCACAATGGATATCTTCAAAAATTACATTGAGCACTTCATCGTAAAGACTCCAAAGTGAGGTAACAACTTACCACTTCGATCGGAGTGGAGTGCGTTCAGCTGCAACTGATTGACTTAAGTTTAGCAAATCAATCAAAATTCAAAACAAACCTGTACATCCCTCACCTGTGGTTAGTTTTCACAGAGATGCTCGAACCAGCATTAAAAATCTTTGTCTCGATCGGCTGGAAAAGCACAAGGTCGATTCGCAGCAAGAGCAATGTTCTCCACTTCCTCTGTCGAATCCCTCAGAGACACAGTGAGATGGACAAACACTTTTGGAACAGGAATGAGTGCATGATACGTTACTGGATGTGACAGTATCCCTCTGTATCTACGGGGACTTTTGAAGGAAGAGGTGGAGACTATCGAACACATCCACATTCACATTAACGATGGCTAATTGCATGTCTGAATGGTGATTCAAAAATCCTGGGTATGAACCACTCAGTTCACTCTTGGGGTCATTGAAGTATTCAGTTCAACAGTATTATAAACATGGATGTAAACAGTCTAATTCAGTTCTGTTGGATGACTCCAAGTAGTCATTTTATTAAGAATCCGTTTAGGAGCATTTATATCTCCTGAAAAGTTGTTCGAGTTTGGGAACTGCTTGTTCATGGGGTGGTGGAAACTCTGTGAATTTTAGATCATTCAACGTTGAGATGGATCCAGTTCTGTTCTGTTAAAGTCTCAAAAATGACGGGCTGCAGGCAGGGAAGTGGAGCTCAGAACTCAGTTCTGATATTGCTGAACGATGGACGAGATTCGAAGTATCAAACATTTCACCTTTGTCCGCTGTTAGTGATTCACTAGGACTATAACTATTGCTGTGAATGTAGCATAAGTCTTATACGTTCCACTGAATAAATCGTGTTTAAGAATTAGTACTAGGTCACGGTACTGCCCCTCAAAGAGTCATAGATTCCTACAGCACGGAGATTGACGCTTCATGGCAAATTAGTCCTTGCTGAACAAAATGTCCATCAACGCCAAATCCTTTTTATCTGCACTTGACACAAAATCCCTCCAAACCTGTCCGATCCAAGTAATTTTCCAAATGCCTTTTAAATGTTTTTACTGCACCCGCCTGCACCATCTCTGCTGGTAGCTCATTCCTATGCATACCTCCCTTTGTGCAAAAAATCTGCACTCCAGGTTCCCTTTTGTTGTTTGTTACTCAAACTTAAACTGATGTTGTCTCGTTCGCGATTGCCTTTCGTGATATTATACATTTCGATAAGATCCCCTCTCATTCTCCTAAGCTCTGAAGAAATAAAAAAAAAACTCTGAGATTGTCCCTACATCTCTTCCTATAAGTCAGACACTTGAGACTTGGCAATATTATCATAATTCTTTTCTGTCCTCTTTCCACTCTAATTCTTCCCACAGCAGGCTGACCAAGACTGGGGGTTGACATGTAAATATATTGCATGTCCCGTTTAAAAGAGAATCTGGCTGGAGACCGGGAAATGGAGTAAAGCGTCAGAGAAATAGCAGATGCACATCGGAATGAAGCGAAGAAGAGGAGACAAACGTTGAATCAATTTTGCAACAGATATGTTCTACGGGGCAAGACTGGACAGAAACTGCAGATGTGCCGGAGAGTACCTGTTTGTGTATTTTGGAAAGAAGGCCGACGCCGTTTTTGCAGGGTTGGGAGACTATGAGCGTGGAGGTCGTGGACAGGAGATCACACGATGAAATAAAGTTAGTGACCATTGTGGAAACTATCTTCTGATCATCCACGGTTGAGTCACGCACCCAGTGGAGAAGACAGAAACGCCCCAAAAGCTTGCGTTCAGTAGCTGTAATGTTTGTTCAGTAGGCCAGCCAACAGCAGCATAACCCTTAGTAACATTCTTAATAACAATGTCAGGATTGGATCTGGAATCACAGGGTTCAGCCAGTGCAGAGGGATTTAGGTTGCAATGCAGAAGTGGGAACAGAGAAATTGAGGCGACCAATATGATGTCGACAGATCACAACGAACAGATCATATTCAGAGGGAGTATTCCAGGCCGACGATTGCACGTCGGTCAAATAGTTTGTGGGATCGGGAGAGGATTGGGTGGCATACAGGTGTCCCGGTCCATCAGGATCCTTTGCAGTAAAACATGTTCGATGATGCTCCTCCATTGACAAGGTTATGTTGTCATTGTTTTTTTTTTCTCAGAGGTGTGGTAATTACACATGTTCCAAGTTATCTCTGTTTAAAGGGTTTAGGGCAAATTTGTTTCCAGCTAACATACTTCCTCAGACTAGAGGCAGTCAAGTTGAATAAAATATATTTGCCCAATGAAAGTGGAGTGGACAGTTCTCCAAGCTCAGCTGTCCTGTGGTTTGTTTGTTTCTACCGATAGGGGCAGGCCGATGCTGATCCTCCCTCTCTAAAAACTTCACTCATGTGAAACCTGTCTTTCATGTTTTCCTTTGTTTTGCAAAAGCGTGTTTATAAGGACTGCTGCAGGTATTTGGGACAGCTTCATTTAGTTGCGATCATCTGTTTCTTTTACAGATTGTTTACGGTATTCTGCATTCTGTGCTCTTTTGTTTGTTGAACGTTTGATAATCTTGAAAATAACTTCTTTCTTCTTTTAAGTTAAGCGGCTGGGCCAGCTACATCACTCGTAGAAAATCCACAGGGTCGAGGCTACATTTTTGAAATGCTTTGAGGGCGTCTGGCCTAGTCCATAACACACGAATGCCTATACAGGTGAACGCATGCCATTCGCAGACAGCCACTGTATCATGTGAATAATGGAGGTGAGCCATACAGGAAGATGCAGAAGAGATGCAAACACGGCAGCACTGGAAGAACGGCTGTGAAACAGCTGTTGGACGCATAAGGCAGGCAAACAAACAGAACCACTACGCTCTTTTTAATAGTTTCTCATGAGAGAAAGTGTTAAGTGTCTTGATAATACTTAATGATGTGTGATTCGTTCACAAACATTTCTTTCTTGCATTTGATAGACATTTTATGTACAGAACTTGTTATCTTGTGCAATAAAATGCATGGTTGAGAGAAAATATTGCATACCAATCGGGAAAGCATTGTGCAATCAGCCAGTTCAGTGATAGATGAGGTAGGTGGTGTTTGCTGTGTGAGATAACATGCATCTTTTCTCAGTGAATACAGTAACAGAAACCTCTCTCAGTGGCATGTTTCTGTGAATGAAATCCCATGACCATCGATTTGATTTTCCCTCGAAACTTATCCGACTAGCCATGCTGTGAGCTAGCATCCAATTTAGTGTGGGCAGCTCTGGCAATGGATTCACTTAATGCAGTCGTCACCCCTTCCGTGGAACAGACTGCCCTGCACGAAGGGTGGTGCAGATTCAGAAAGCAGACATATCATCGAAAAATCACAGGTTGTGAAAGCATTGTAAAGCCAGCTGGAACAACTGCTAATTCCAAGCATTTGTTTGGGAAGCTGCAATGAATAGGCAAAATGATAACTGAGACTGGGAGGCTGTGATTATAAAAAAATGAAATCAAAACATCAAAATACATTTACTTACGTAATATGGCTGATTGCAAA
The DNA here is from genome assembly GCF_047496795.1 of Chiloscyllium punctatum. Taxonomy (NCBI): domain Eukaryota; kingdom Metazoa; phylum Chordata; class Chondrichthyes; order Orectolobiformes; family Hemiscylliidae; genus Chiloscyllium; species Chiloscyllium punctatum. The sequence goes on from NC_092789.1 coordinate 45,264,423, forward strand.
CTTTTGGCCCTGGGCAAATATCTGAGCCAGTGAGTCAGCCAGTATATCAAAAACTGAGTTGTCAGTTTATTGGCATGGACAAAACACAAAAGGTTTGATGAAGACATATGGAAGTGTTCCTGATGCACACGAGAAGGCGATATAACGCAGAGAATCGTAATAGCCCCAGCTTTCTGGAAATACCGAGACCGACTTGGCCTCGAGAATGTAGGGACAGGGGACGTTTAGGAGGTCGGATAAGAACGCCAAAGTAAATTGGATATTCTCAGCTCCAGGAAATGGAAGAATGAGCTCGCTCAGGGTGTTTCATCCTGAAACAGCTTCAGGGATATAATGTATTATCAGATGGATTTAGCACACCAGAAATGAGCTACAGATATTGACAGAGTAATTCACATAAGAAAACCTCCTATTGCTACTTCATTAGGTAGAAACCAAACATATTTTTCCCATTTGAAATTCTTGTTCCTTTTAATCTACTCTTTCAGTCAAAAACGCTTTCCCCAACTTTATTTGTTAAATAACTGTGATTAATGTAAGTGAACAATTCGCCGAAGGATTGCTGCATGTATAAATATAGATTCAGTTATATTGCCACGGCTGTGGCTACTCAGAGTAATACAGTGTCTCCAATAACCACTCCCTCTCAGACAAAATGTGAAAGCCTGCAATTCTGCGGGTGAAAGAGATTTATTACCCGCTACTTGCAGCAGTAGCTATTCCTGGTGAGTTGATATTTTTAAAACCTTTTTCTTTTGAATAAAATTGTCCCTAGTTTGTTGAGAAACCTCTGGAACTGGCGGAACTTGACCCAGTGTTTCTTTCTCTAGGGGGTTAGGGCACTGCCCCGTCTCACAAGACAGCCTGATGAGCCATTATAATCTCTTTGTGTTGAAGCTTGTCATCTTACTTTGTGTACATTCGTATAATGAGTCAAGTGACCAATTTCTTTCCTGCCAACGTTTCATAATAATGAATTTATAGAAATCAGGGACTGGTGTATTATTCACTGGTGGTTTTCCTTTCTGTCTCACGGCGAACTTGGGAACAATTTGGAATCTTTCGCGAAGAAATCATGGTCTTTCCAAGTGTATCACTGTGTACATGCTAACCATGGCCAAAACAGGTCTACTGGTCCTGATCAACAATATAACACTTTATCACATCTTCAGTTACCACTTTCCTTTGTCATTCCTTGTCCTGTCCCATACTCCTGTTTGCAGAGTCATGACGTACATGTTCGCTGTCACTCCCGATTTATCTGTTTGGTGCATTGTTTCTTTCACGTTTGACCGATTTAGATTAGATTAGATGACTTACAGTGTGGAAACAGGCCGTTCGGCCCAACAAGTCCACACCGCCCCACCGAAGCGCAACCCACCCATACCCCTACATCTACCCCTTACCTAACACTACGGGAAATTTAGCATGGCCAATTCACCTGACCTGCACATTTTTGGACCGTGGGAGGAAACCGGAGCACGGGGAGAACGTGCAAACTCCATACAGTCAGTCGCCTGAGGCGGGAATTGAACCCGGGTCTCTTGTGCTGTGAGGCAGCAGTGCTAACCACTGTGCCACCGTGCCGCCCCAAACGAAGGACGGAGCGCGCGAGCGACTCTGCACCCTGTCATGATCTGCCGCCAGAAATTTCAAACAAAGTATTGGACAAAAAGAACTGCAGTCACTCTGGCAATTACTATCCTGGTAGTGATCGTACTGAAGGAAATACCAGTTTTTTTTGCTTCTGAACCTGAGAAAATTATTAACAACGTGCAGTGGGGCTGCCAGTCACGGGCAGCATTTTTTTCCTCTTCTGCAGGTGTAGGATATGTCTGGTTTTACAGCGCCTGTGTCATTTGGATTCCCTTAACTCTGATTGCTTTATGTAATTCATTAACCGTCCAACGTATTGTACTGGCGAATCGAAGCCGCACTAAACTCCAGAGCTCCAAGATAGGGAATCAAAGTGACTCAGAAATGGAGAACCGCAGGAAGTCCATCATTTTATTATTCTCAATATCAGGTAGTTTTCTCTTGCTCTGGCTGACAAATGCCGTGAGTTTAGGTCTTACCAAAATAACAACCACCGTTTATTATCGAGGCAAGTTCACGAACTCAGAATTTATCGCCAGTGGAGTGGGAGTTATCTTGAAGTATTTCAGTTGCTTTCTAAACCCTTGTATTTATGCAGCGACATAGAGCAAATTCAGAGCAGAATTGAAAAATATGGCAAAATCTCCCTGGGCATAAATTCGGTGGTAAGCTCGACAGATATCCATCAAAATCAATTCTGTCGTAAAATGGTTTAGCCAATAATGTTTTACTTTCACCTCCTTCTCCATCTGAAAACATTCTTGTTCCTGGTAAAAATGAATCCCGACTCATTTCTCCATTCACATATATTGGCCTTATCAGAACAGCTTGGCTGTGGATATTGTTTTCTGTTTTCCCAATTACTCATTAAGTAAAGACAACCTCTTTCAGTAAAGACAGCACGTCTGGCATTCAGAAACCTAAGATGTTTGTAATCTTGATGATCCGTATGAAAAACAGAGGATTCCATTGCAGCCACTGAACTGGACAACTTCTACATGATGCCATTTAATCATAAACTACAACATGGTATATCCACATGGATTGACAATTCTCTCAGGCACGAGACCAGAATATTGCACGATCTGGTCACATTAAGCGAGAGAGTGTGCCAAAGGTAAACATGACAGGACACTTTTCACACCACGGATGTTCTGTGGAAGAAACAATCGACACACAGCCCATCGATATTCCACGTCACTCCTCTGGTCTTGGATGTTTGTTTGAATAGGTGTATCCTGTTCAATCAAATTGCAATCTCTCACAAATCGTAATTTGTGCACTGGCATCTTTAGTAACATTATGGAAATATAAAACAATGGACAAAATCAACACGTCTGGCACATTAGGGAGGAGAAAAATAAGCCTTAGCATTTTCTAAAAGTGTTGAGCAATTTATTGCGTTTTATCTGTGTAAGTTGTGAAATAAATGATATCACAATGTACTAAATGAGTCGTTTTTTTGCATCACTGTATTAAAATGTCCGTTTGATGTCGGTTAACTACAACTCAACAGAAACATCTCAAATAATTCAGACAAAATAAAATTGATATCAATTATCTTCCGTAATTTAGTGTTCGAGTAACTAAATAGTTCCTGTTCAATTGGTAGAGAGATCAATAAATGGTGTTTTGAAGACAATTACATTTCCTCAGTGGTATTCTCTTCCATTCTGTGAGAAAACAAATGTCGATTTCTTCCTCTGAGGTGCTTGAATTAATAACTGAAAAACGACATGCAGCTTTGACACTTTTACAACGTGATCCTCGGTCATCTTGCCTTTATCTGCCAGGAACATAGACTGAGAATGGGCGACAATGGAAATGACCTGGAGGCTGAGTATGATCAGCAAACACACAGAAACCAGCCATCCCATTATCACAAACAACTTTTGGCAAGAAAAGCAGAAATCAGGTCAGTGTTTATTTAATGAATATTTGCCTAAAATATGAAATTTAAGTGTTGATGAGGAGCCACGAGAACCCCAATTCTCAATAGGAAAACCGCATTAATTCAATACTTCACTGTCCAGGCAGAGAGCGACCCAGAATTTTTTTTTTAAGATAATGTATAGAGCCTGTTTGCAACGATCGATTTGACACTGTGTTGAATGTTAACATGCTTCCTGAAATTTGTAGAAAGATTTGGAACAATGAAAAGTGATCATTTCTCCTCTCTCCTTAGTCACTGGATAATAATGGATGTACAACTGAACTAAACAAAGTTCTTTAAGAGATAGAGAGAAACAGCACATTTAGACCAACTTTAGGATACAATGCCATTTAGACCGCGATATAATGCGTCGCTAAATATCTCTCAAGTGATGTGAAAGGAAGGACAACGAATATTGGTTCGGACTGATATATTGAACCATTGATTAAAAGTCGGCAATTGAAGTGTGCAAATGTCTTCCGTGAAACAATTCAACCAATCCAATTACACACCACTTTCAGAACAAAGCATTCAAGGAAATTAGTTTCCCTGTGTGGACTAGAACTTGTTCGCCAAATTGTCGGAGAGGAGTTAAGAGTGAATCACCCTGCTGTGGGTCTCGAGTCAGATGTAGACCAGACAAAATATGAAGTCCGTTTGCACAAAGGATATGACAGACCAATGGTGTTTTTTCAACAGTGGTCCTTAATTCAAAGACTCTATGCACAGACCCTATCAACAAACACATCGACCTGGATCCAATATACCTGCCACTAAAGTGGACAGCTCGAACTGACAACCGGAAGCGGCAGAGACAGGCCAGTATAAATGCCGGAGGAAACAGCACAGACGGGCTTCACAGGAGGCTCCCAAGCACTGAGGATGTCACCGAGACAGGGGACGAAACGTTGGCAAGACAAATAAACAGCTCGGCGAACAGAACCACAACAATAAAATGTTAATATCTCTCCACACATGCTGCAAAATCTATCGAATTTCTGTCGCATTCTGTAGCGCAGAGAATGATCCGACTGTGTTGCAGTGAGATCATTCATCTTTGTGTTGATGTTGCACTCATGCAAAATGAGTTTCCATGTCTTTACTGTTCAGGTCATGAAAGCGGTTCTGAGCCACACAGTTCAGAAGCACATCAGTTGCATTCACAAAGACAGTCAGTGAGGATAGACCGAGGCAAGAAACTTCATACAGGCAGCAAGTTTCTAAGAAATGCCACGTTGCTCTCATCTGCAATAAGATCATTTGGGGAATTTATTCGGAATAAAGGGCGGGAACAATAGTCTGGCAATTGCAAACAGACGTTAACTACGGAAATACACGTCTTTCCCTTTGTGGTACGCAGCGAAAGTTTAGACCTGTATAGTCTGAATTGCAATTCTCTCTTTTTCGCACACTCGGAACTCACGTAGTTACCAGGATTTGTTTCCTTTTAGGTTCTGTTTTGTCATTTGTTGTGATTGCTGACAGTTGAAGACAAGATTCACACAAACATCAGTTTATAGTCAAACAGGATTAATTAGAAGCACTAGCTTGCAGAGTACTGCTCCTTCATCAGGTGATTGTGGAGAATAAGATTGTAAGATAGAATTTACAGCCAAAGTAAAGGCGTGATGTAACTGAAATTATACATTGAAGAATACCTGGATTGTTTGTTAAGTCTCTCATCTTTTAGAATGACCATGTTGGCATCCATGATTTGGAAATGTTGGTGTTGGGCTGGGGTGCACAAAGTTAAAAATCAGTCAACACCAGGTTGTAGTCCAACAGGTTTATTTGAAAGCACTAGCTTTCAAAACGCTGCTCCTTCACAAACACATGATGAAGGAGCGGCGCTACGAACACCAGTACTTCCAAATAAACCTGTTGGATTATAACCTGGTGCTGTCTGATTTGTAACTATGTTGCTTTCTGTTCTTTTATATGTAAATCGCAAATCTTTTTTTTAGAAGATACATTCTCAGGCGCACTTTAACAATTGGAGTCATGTCATCACAGACAATATATTGAAGAGGTTAACTCACTGTGATTCTGTCTGTGCCACAATGCTCAGATTGATTCTGATAAAAAAAAACGGATTTATAGAAACTTAAATGGATTCGTGCCGTCTTTTGGCAAAGTAAAATGCAATTCGACAAGTACAAATTCACCCGAAAAACTTATATGTGTATGTGTGCATGTGGGTGTGTGTAGGGTGGGGTGGAGTGGTGTGGTTATGAGTGTCTGTAGGAGGGTTTGTGTATGCATGTGGAGTGTGAACGCAAAAAGGTTTCAGCCTGGCAAACGTTTTGTGTGGGCGTAATTGTGTGAGTATAGGAGTGAGGATCTGTGAGTGTGTGTGTATGCGTGACTGTGTCTGTCTGTGTCTCTGTGAGTGGCTGTGTGTGAGTGTACGAGAGAGGGTCCGTGTGTGAGAGTGTGTGCATGTGTCTCTGTGCGTGTCTGTGTTTGGCTGTGTGTTTGTCTGTGTGTGTGTGAGTGAGCGTGCGTGTGTCTGTGTGTGTGTGAATGAGCGTGCGTGTGTTTTTGTGTCAGTCTGTCTGCCTGTGTGTGTCAGTGTGTATGTGTGCATACGTGTGTCTGTGTGTGTTGTGTGTCATTGTGTATGTGTCTGTGTATCTGTATGTCTGTGTGAGCATGTGTGCGTGTGGGACTGTGTGCATATCTCTGTGTGTGAGAGTGTGTGTGTCTGTGTGTTACTCTCTGTGTGTATGTGTCAGCATGTGTGTGAATATGTGTCTGTGTGTGCCTGCGTCTGTGTGTGTGCATGTGTCTGTGTGTGTGTGGGTGTGTGTGCGTGTGTCTGCGTGTCTGTGTGTCCATGTGCCTGTGTGTGCTGTGCGCATGTGTCTTTGTGTATGTCTGTTTCTGTTTGAGTCTATGTGTGTGCGTTTGCCTGTCTGTGTATGCGTGTGTGTGCACGCGGATATCTGTGTGTGAGGTGCGTATGTGTGAGGGTGTGTGCTTTGCATGTGTTTGTGTGCATGCGTATGTCTTTGTCCGTGTGTGTGTATCTGTGTGTGACTTTGTGTGCGCATGCATCTGTGTGTATGTGTGCATGGGTGTGTCTGTGAGTGTGTATGTGTCTGTATGGGCCTGTGTGTGTGTGTGCGTGTACATCTGTGAGCGTGTGCGTGTTCCTGTGTGTGGGCATGCGCCTGTGTGTCTCTCTGTGTATATGGGTGTGTCGGTATCCCAGTCGATGTGATGTCCTTCCTCATAGGTATGTGAGGATATTAGTGAGACTGGGACAATACATCCATCCTAGGACAAGCCAAACAAAGACACGCACAAGAATTCCGAGAAGCATGGAATTCCAACCTGAACTCTATCAACAAATACATCGAGTTAGGCCCCATCTACCTTCCCCTGAAAAAAGGAACAGAAAGTTACTTCGACACGGGAAATAATATCACCACAGGAAATGACATCACCAACCTAAAGAAACCCAAACATAGAAATAGAAAGCAGGAATTTTCAGAATTGCTTCGCCTGAGGTCCACTGAAGACGTTAGCCAGGAAAGTAAAGAAACGTCTGGGAATGAACCTTTCAGCTCAGCGAGCAAGTCAACATTCAAACACAGACACACACACAGACACACACACTCTCTCATACACATAAACTTCCACACACGCCCTATCACAGACTTAAACCCCTTTTCACTCACACTCACACACATGCACGCACTCTCTCACAGACAGTCATAACCACACCACTCTATCCAACCCCACCCCACCCCATACAGACCCACATGCACACATGCACATATCAGTTTGTGGGGTTGAATTTGTGCTTGCAGAATTACATATTACTTTACTCAAAAACTGCATGAATGCATGTAAGATACTGCAAATCCGTTTTTTTAAGATTAGAATCAGTCTGATCATTGTGGCACAGACAGCCTCACAGGAAGTTAAAAGCTTCAACACCTTATCTGGGCTGATATGACACCAATTGTTAAAGTGCACTTGACAATGTAACTTTTTAAAAAGGTTTTGCTATTTACATCTGAAAGAACTGACACCAACATGGTCATTCTAAAAGGTGAGTGATTTAACAAATAATCCATGTCTTTTTCAACATATAATTTTAGTTACATCACACTGTAAACGTTTGCTATAAATTCTGTGTCTTACAATCTTACTGTTCTCAATTACCTGATGAACGGGCATCGCTCCGAAAGATAGTTCTTCATGATAAACCTGTTAGACTATAATGTGGTGTTATGTGATTTTTAACTTTGTACACCCCAGTTCAACACCAAATTAAGGAGCGTGTGCAATATGTTCCAGAAACGAATTTGCTCACGCTGCGGTCAAGCAGTTTTGCTGAAAAGTCTTTCAATGCTGACTGGGTAAATGACGGGAAAGGTTCTGAGAGAGTTTTAAGTGGAAGAGTGTGAGACTGACGATGTCAAAGTCCTGGATTTCGAAAGTCCATTCAATCGATTTCACAAACCCTGTGGTTCCGCGATGTTAATTAGTGTCTGATCTGGGTCACAGTTGCGATTCTCCACCACATTCTAATCGAAACGCTGCATCTCTCCTGATTATGCTTCACATCTTCTTTTTTTAACATGAGAAATAGTTTAATGTCCAGAAAAGCAAGAAGGAGATTTAGGAGTCACAGTAATGGAGAGAATCAAACAAAAAAACTGAAACGTCATTCCACGAATAAAAACATCGTACGGTTTGTGATTGCGGACAATTTTAATCTGGCATGGCCAACATTGAAGGTGATTTCTGTATGGTACCGGGTGTATGGCTCAGAATGTCAGTCAATGTGTCTACATGACTTTGTGTCCGAACTGGGCTTCTTGATGCAGCTGCTCAGCTGCTGAACAGAGCCCGCGATGTATGCTGTGACAGAAGCCCAAGATTGTGCTGAATCTCGCCAAATTAATCAATCAAAATTCACTAATTTAATTCCTCAATCCAGAACTCTGTAACTTTAAACCAAATTTGCAGCGATGAATCAACCTGTTGCTGTGTTAAAACTCTAAGGCGATCACTTGTTTGTCCAATCATCCCACACAGGTTATTTGGCACTTTCCAATGGATCTGCACACTCTCGGCCCAGAAAGAGAGGCAGCATTCCAACAGCCCTGCTCTTGCTTTCCCCTCTGAAGACACAACTCTCTCCCCATAATGGCCTCCTCTCTCCATAATGGCCTCCCACCTGTTTCCCCACCCACGTTCGAAACCTCTCTCTTCCTGTCTCTCGCTCTCTCTCTCCTGTTGCGACATCCCTCCCATTTCCTCAGTCTCTTTTATTCTTTCTTCCTCCTTCTTTCTCCTTCACACTCTCTCCCTCGTGCACTCTCTCCAGATTGTTCTTCTTGTCTCCAAATGTCCTCGCTCTCTCTATTCCTCTGGTCAACTGTTTATCTTCTTCCTCACTGCCTCCTTGTCAGTCATTGCTCACTAGCTTCCTTTCTCTCCATTGCTCCATCGCGCTCTCTCCGTTTTGTCTCGCCCTCTTTTATACTTGTGTCTCTTTAGCCACATTTCTCCATCAGCAAAGAACAGTGCAGCACAGGAACAGGCCCAACCGCCCCCTCCCAAAGCCTGTGCCGACACATTTTTCATTTCCATACTAAAGCTGTCATCACTCAAATGATCCGTATTCCTCGTTTCCCTTCCTTATCATGTATTCATCTATTTGTTTCTTGAATGTTGTTATTGAATCTGCTTCCACCACCTGCCCTGGCAGCATGTTCCAGGCCCTCAACACCTGTTGTGTGAAAACTTGCCTCGTACATCTCTTTTAAAATTACCACCACTACTCAACCTAACCCTCCAATTCCCCATTCCCCCTCCTACGCCCTGAATCTGTGTCTCCTCGTAAATGACGCCTCTACCCTTGGATGTAGCATCATAAATTTCACACGATCTATGCTATTCATAGTTTCATAAACCTCTATCAGGTGGTCTATCAACGTCTTGCATTCAATTGAAACAACCTAGTACATAAAAAAAACTTCATTCATAAAACCCGCGTAAAACGTTTCTGTACGCTCGCCAAAGTATTCCAACAGTTTGGTGAAAAGAACTGTACGCAATATTTCAAGTGTGGCCTAACCAAAGTTCTAAAACGTTGGAGCATGCCTTGTCTATCCTCGTATTCTTTGCCCCTTCCAATGAAGGCCAGCACACCGGAGGTCTTTATTTCCAAGAAACCTATTGAACAATAACCAGATCAGACTGTCATGGAGTCAAAGAGACATACAGCACGGAAATAGACTTTTCTGTCTGACCCGTACATGCCGACCAGATATCCTAGCCTGGGAGCACCCAGCCCATATTCCTCCAAACCCTTCCTATTCATGTACCCATCCGGCTGCCTTTTAAATGATGGAATTGTACTAAACCTCCATGGCAGCTCAGGTGTTGGGTGATTTTTAAATGTGTCCACATTGAAGACATTGTGCTTCTGAGATCAATGCTGCCTTCCACTTGCGGTTTGCATGATTCTCAATGCCAGCTTTCTGCAATTTCCACAGTTTGTGAGCATCTTCCTGACTTCCACAGACACTGTCGATTTTTATTTTAAGGAACAAGAGGAATTTGGTCTTCAGAACCTTCAAATAGAAGTAATCACACGTTTGAAAGCAAATTTCACGTATGTTGCTGAGGAGGTTAGGTCTGATGTGGTGAGAACATATTCCATTACCGATAAGTATGCTTCACTGTTTCCGTGTCTGTCCAGTAGTTGGAGGAATGATGGTGGGCAATGGATTTGAAGTAGTGTATTTTTCACTGAACTAGCATCGGGCTGAGGTAGGGCAACTCCTTGTCTTCTCTCAAAGGAATTGTTCTGGTCAAAACCATACCAGACCATCTCAAAGTAGTTTAAGATGGCAGTCCAAACAGGATGGTTTCCTTATTTTATGGCAAATGGAAGGTGCCATGTCCAGATGCGAATCTATTATTCAAATAACTGAACATTAAGCAAAACACAATTTATTCAAACACTCCAGTAAGAAGACAACGACCGAATGAACAGTGGAGAATTACTTTAATCCACAGGAAAATTTAACAGAGTACTGGATACAGTAAATATTACTAATGAACTCTTCCAATATAGTAATATCCCATGAACACACCACTTGGCAAAAACGCACATTTGGAAGTCAGATTTCCTCACATGTAATGTCTGCATCAGGGAGAGACACACCGACTTCTGTGTGTAAACGGGAAAGGGGGGAAGATCTCTTCCACTTCTTCAAAACTCTTGCAGCTTCCGCTGAATATAAGAGGTAAAGAAAATCTAAAAATCTTAATCTGTGAGACCGGCCACACCCATGCAGGTTGCTTTTATTTTTCTAGCTATTTATAAAAATAAGTTCTACAAAACGATTTACAGTACGACGGAGGGCTCTTCGTTTCCGGTTCAATCTATTTCTAAACAGAAACCACGATACAACAAACATTTTGTAGCCACTGTATTATCACAAGATGGTTTCCCTTGCCGCCGGATCCTCTCACACACAAGCTTACGTCTCCATACACCCCACCAAATGTTACCACCCCTTATTTTGAGGGGGACGATCATCTATAATTCGTGAATGATCTCTCTCAAACACTTCCTCCGATACCCAGAGGAAGCTACCCATTCGAACGTATGAACACGATCATGAACCTTCTCCGCCATTCAGTCAGGTCATGGATGATCTGATTTTACGCTCAACTCTGCGCTCAGCAGCTTCATGTAAAACTAGACTCGCAATATGAAGAGAGGGGCTACAAGAGCAGGCTAGAAAATGAGAATCCTACAGCCAGTAATTCACTGCCCATCAAAGGCATTAGTCAGAAGTATGATAGAATATTCCCCACTTGCCTGGATGAGTGCAGCTCCAATAACACACAAGATGCTTGACAGAATTCAGGACAAAGCAATCAAATGTTTGGGAAATGCATTCACGAGCAGCCATTCCCAACACAACTGAAGTTCAATCGCAGCAAGAAATTCGTCAAAGAACCTGACATAGTACCTTCCATAAACACGACCACTTCGATCTCAGCGAATACATGTGAATGTCTCTACCTATAAGTTCACCTCCCAGTTCCTCACAATTGCAACTTAGAAATCTATCAGTGATCCTTCAGTGCCGGGGGAAGTGTCTTGGAACTGCGTCACTATTGGCACTGTCCTGACACCATATGGACTGCAACTGTTCAAGAAGTCAGCTCAGTACAGACCTCCTGAAGGGATAGGAAAAGACAGGCAATGAATATTGGTTCCAGCCCGTGACACCCCAGTCTGTGAATGAATAAACTCAACTCTTGCAGGTCTGTCTCTGTTGATCTATGTTGAGGCCTATCCGGTCTTTATTTGTGGAGGTAGAGCAGATGTTTGGTCAACGACATGCTTTCACATCTTCAGCCAGGGTATAATGGAGCGACATGACCTACTGGCCGTGATATCTGCAACTTGGATCATTTTGCCACTTGGAAAAAAAACACCAAAAAGTTTGAAATGTCAGTCTTGAACCTTTCTCATTCCTTCACTCAGCTATGCAGTCAAATCTGCAGCATCGCTTTGTTGAATGTGCTGGTTTGTTATTTGAAGGACGTCAATTGCACTTCACTCGATGAGTTCACATATTCACGAGCTGATGTTGCTTTAACTAACGAAGGGGCAGCGCTCAGAATGCTTGTGATTTCAAATAAACCTGTTGCACTAACACCTTTTTCTGACTTGTCCAACCCACTCAAACAACAGCATCTAGCCGCTTTCCTAAAAGACCTCTCTTTATGGGGCAGTGGGGTTTGTTGATGTGAGTGTCCTGGAAATGTTCTCTGAAACAATCCATGAGAAAGCGCCCTGCCTCCCCAATGTAGAGGAGACTGCATCGGGAGCAATGGATTCATAATTGACGTGCAGGTGAAATTTTGATTGATGCCAAAGGCTTCTTTGGGCCCTTGGACGAGGTGAGGGGGAGGTGTGGGTGCAAGGTTTGCATTTCCTAACGGTAGCTGGGGAAGGTGGCAGGAGGGGTCAGTGGGTTGGCGCTTAAACTGGCAAGGGAATCGCGCAGGGCACAGACTTTATGGAAAGTGGCTGGGGGTGGGACGGGAAATGTATCTCTGGAGTTGGGGTCCGTTTGAATGTGGCAGAAATGGTGGGTGATGATGCGATGAATACAGAGGTTGGTGGGTAGGAAGGGGAGGACAAGGGGTTGTTTCCATGGTGCACTTGGATTGTTGGTGTTTGAGAGCAGAGCTGCAGGAAGTGGGTGGGATGCGCTGGAGAGTGTCATCAATCACGTCGGAGGGAAATTGCGATCTTTAAAGAGGGAGTGATACAGCGGGTCAAACGACACATTTTTAAACAAAACAGATTTTTCTGACAAAGTACTGAATGAAGCACGAAAGTGAAAAGAACAGAATATAGGAAATTTTAACCTATCGGAAAACACAAGCTAATCTATCACAGTTAATGATAAAGTTCCAAATTCCAGCAACATTCCCATAACATACCCAATTGGCAAGAAGTTAAATTCAAACACAAGCCCTTACAGCAGAGCTGTAAGCCCTTACAGCAGAGAGAGAATCAGCATTGAAATTATTTTCACAGCAGCTAAAGCCTAAGCTAAAGCAGAAGCAGCCTTGAACTTGAAGAACTTGCCGCTCACCTTTCATTGGACAAGTGTTTGAAAACACCTAAAACCATCCTCCATGACGCTTGCTTCGGGAAGGAACTGAGAACCATTAGCAAAGACCATCAAACAGGCAAATTGGACCCTCTTCCTTTTACAAACCTCTTGAAAAAAACGAGAAAAATGTAAGCTTGCTCAAAGAGCAGTATCAGCAGATAGTCGACAGCCGCATAAAACTCCTGGATGGATCTGAAGTGCGGCTGGATGATTAAACAATCACTTTGGAAATTTTTTACAATGCAATTGGTGATATGCATGAGGCTTGTGTTTAAGAGTTTCTGAACAAAGATTGTTTGTCAAGATGAGACACACATTTAACCTCAATTTACCTGAATGTCACCACAGGATATGGGGGTGTTGTATGGTTGTATGCTCTCCACTTCTTTATCGCTGTAAGTCCCGTTAAATATAGAGATATGCTCAGATTCAGTATCGTTTCTTGCACTCATTCCTCCACCAGCAGTAATGAGTTTCATGGACAACAGGGTTCAAAGTAGTAAAAACAGGGCTTTTGTCACTCCCTGTTGAGCTCTTCAGTAAAACTTGTGTTCACTGGTCGACAGAAGCTTTTCATATTCTGTCATTCATAATGTTTCTCTCTCTAACACATGCACATGCACACACAGACAAACACACATACACACACACATACATACTCACACACGCAGAGAAACACACATATGCGAGCACACACAGACACGTGCATGCATATACGCACACGCAGAGACACACAGACACATGCACGTGCACACAGCCAAACGGACACACACACACGAAGATGGCTGGCGACATCTCTGACCTCGTAAAGGAACAGTGCAGTCAGTGAGTCCTGCAATCAGTAGACTGAAAGTAAATGTGGATCTTCCTTAGTTGAGGGCGTGACGAAGATGGTATTCAGTGGGAAGTTTACACTAAAGAAGTACATCTCCAGGGATGGTGATGGTCGAGGCCAATGCATTGGGTATAAAGTATGATCCTGCAATGAGGTTAATTGGAGCTACCACATTTCAAAGGGGCCCTTAGAATTTTGGTGTTGCCCCTCTCCTATTCAGGCAGAAAGACCTCGATTTGATTAAGAAAGTAGGGACTGTCGAGAGGCACTATTTAACACAGTAAGCTTTATTCACCTTATCCTGAAATCAATGGGTCAAGGGGCTGCGGATCCATCCGGTCTATAAGTGTCTGATTGACAAACATCAAAATCAGCAAACTCAGAGTGTTAGAGGGACCACATCATTTGAGGGTTGGGTGATGTTTGGCACGTCCTGTGCTATGGCACTCCTTACTTGGTGCAGCAATGGTCATAAAACCAACATTGCAAATTATTTGGTTTCACATCCGCCGTTGGAGAGCATCTTCTTGAGGGATACAACCACTCAATAGATTGGACGAGATGAGGAGTGCACAGTCATCCCAGTTTGGTCTTCACGATGTTGATTATGGCCTGAGGCATCGCCAGTGCTCCCGGTGTGGCCAGTCCAATGTAGAGCAGGACTTCAGGATTACACACTGCTCCCAGTGTGACCTGTTTAAAGTAGGTTGGGACCTCAGAATCACACAATGCTCCAAATGTGGTTTTCTCAATATAGGTTTGTAACTAATGATTACCCAGTGCTCCCAGTGTACTCGGTCCAATGTAGATTTGTACCTGAGGATTACCTGGTGCTCCCACTTTAGTCGGACCAATGTATATTGGGACCTGAGGATTACACAATTCTCCCAGTGTGGTCTGCTCAATATACATCGGCATGTGAGTATTGCACAGTGCTCCCAGTGGTTTGCTCAGTGCACATTGGGACTTCAGTATTACACAGTTGCCTCAGCGTGGTCTGTCCAAGATAGATTGGGAGCTGAGGAGTGCACACTGCTCCCAGTGTAGTCTGTCCAATGTTGACTGGGACCTGCAGAGTGCACACTGCTCCCAGTGTAGTCTGCCCAAGGTAGACTGGGAACTGTAAAGTGCACACTGCTCCCAGTGTAGTCTGCCCAAGGCAGACTGGGACCTCACGAATGCACACTGCGCCCAGTATAGTCTGTCCAAAGTAGACTGGAACATGAGAAGTGCACCTTGGTCCCAGTGTGGTCTGCCCAAGGTAGATTGGTACCGAAGGATTATACCTGTACTCCCAGTGTGGTCTGTCCAATGTAGGTTGTGACCTGTGGATTACCCAGTGCTCCTAGTGTGGACTGTCCAAAGTTGATTAGGACCTGTCGATTACCCAGTGCGACCAGTGCGGTCTGTCCAATGTAGTTTGGGACATATGGATTACCCAGTGCTCCCAGTGTGGTCTGTCCAATTTTAAATTGGGGTCTGTGGAGTGCACACTGCTCCCAGTGTGGTCTGCCTAAGGTAGAATGGGACCACAGAAGCAGAAAGTGCTCCCCAAGGGGCCGATCAAAGGTAGAGAAAGCTCAGAAGGGCGGACAGTGCTCCCAGTGTGCTCCACCCAAGTCACATGAGACATGTGTAAATAAAGGGAGAAACAAAAATTGAATAATTGTTGATTAAATTATAATGTGCTAAAAAATTGTTGTGGGAATGCATGAACGATTTTTATTATCATGAAGCATTGGAATAGATATTAGAAGCAATAGATCAAATGGTCCCCTGAAGTGGCAAGAGTCGGGCAGATTTCAAAGACGATAGGTCGGTGGATAGTATGATGGTGAGATATTTACACATGACGTCCCTGGATACTTAATGCATGCCACAAATCGTGAAATGGCTCAAATCTGGGAATGGGCAGGAGCCGAAAATGCTGAAGCATGGGATATCTGGGAGGACGTTTGAGCTGAAGGAAACGGAGATAAGGAGAAACTTCTTCAGCCAGATAGTACTGAGTCAATGGAATTCCTTGCCACAAAAGGCTGTGGAGGCCATGTCACTGAGTATTGATATGAAGTTGAAGGCTGTACCATCCCTGTAAGAGAGGGAAAGGCGTTGTGTACTGAGAGCTTGCAAGCAGATGTCTTACGGTTAACTAGCAGTTCCAGTGTGTACCGAAAAATTGAAAATGTGTCACATTTGATTGTAAAATAAACACCTGAGTCTGTTGCTGTTTTGACATTAATACGGATTTAACCAATCAGGTTAAAATTTCCCCACGATACTAAGACCCAAATGAGCTTGCATTTATTGTTTTGCCAACATCGAACCAATGAGACGATCCAGTGTGGGCTAATAAAAAAGGCAGGCAGTTTGAAAGTCAGACAGAGCAACTGCCATTTGAAACACTCACTATCAATGGTACCTTTCCATGTGAAACATATTCACAGTAAAAGACAGGAGACGACCTAGGGAGACCACAGTCTCTGTATGGTTTTGTCATTGAGTTGCTGTAATATTAATCAATGTTTTATTGGAACACTATATTGTGATAGAGATGGAAGCAAATAATAACCAGTTCGAGGGAATGATTAGTGATGTGCGTAGTTCTTGTTTTCCTGTTCACTTTTAGAGTTAAAGAATAAATTGATAACATTTTCTTTAAATGGCGGAATTTGGAATTTCTGTGTCACTCAAACTTTACCAGATTACGAAGTGAGGTTGGCATTTCTGGGTGTTTTGTTTAATTTACAGAAGGTTTCATCACCATGTTGCAATAGTTTGGGAGCTTGAGTCCGTGGCCAGGCCAGTTGTTGATAAATCCAACCTGAGATTTGAACAGATTTGGGAAAGAAAAAATCCCAGCAGATTTAAACACCTCGCGATTAGTGTCCTAGAATTTTTTTTAAAAAGGAGGTGAAATGTTTGTTTAATTTCGGTTACTTGTAGTTGGTTAACTTAAAAGTTAGTGAAATGTATTCTAATATTGCTAAAGGGATTCTGAGGTTTGAAGATGGTCCCTAAATTTGATAACAACTTTTAGAAAGAATAAAGAAGGCCATACTTTAAGAATTAGAAAACAGGTTAGAATTGAGGCTAACCAGGGACAAAAGGAAAACAGAATACGCAATGAAGTTAGTCAAGCACATAGATGTATCAGAGAAACAGGCAAGTGCATTAGCGTTAGAAAAGTTCAAGTTGCAAATGAGTCAAATGGATTTCATAGATAAAGGAAGAGAGAGAAGAAAGAGGGAGAGAGAAAGGGAGAGGGAGACATAGAAAGTTACCAGCTGAGCAAAGAGAGAGAGAGAGAGAGAGAATAATGAGAGAGAGAAAATAGGAGAGCGAATTAGAATTTCAGAAGTTGTGAATTAGCCAGAAAAGACAACTTAAAGGGACAGAGATTATCAGAGAATGGAGGGATGAACACGAATATGCAAAAATATTGTCACAGTTTGATGAGAAATATGTCAAAGCCATCTTTATTTCATTTGAAATAGTGACGAGGCAAATGAAATTGTCAGAGTGAGGACCTAAAATTTGAATTTATGTTATTAATTGAAGCAAAAGTTATATGTAGATGTTTTACTAACCACAAACTGGTTTTTCAGTTTAAAAGAATGCTACAAAATGGCTGAGAATAGTGACTGATTCCTGTAATCCTGTACTGCTGATTTGTGGAATTAAACATAAATTCAAAGATAAGAGGACAACAGAGTTTTCATAAAATGTTAACAAACACATTAATTGACTCTTCGAACTAAACTTCAACTGATACATGGAATGACAATTTAAGTTAATAAGATTTATTTTCCAAGGAATACCATTGGAAGAGGCATGCTGTCAATCATGTCACAATCTTTCAGTTGATTGGACATTTCTTGTAATTAAGATCCCTTTCCCAGGAAATATCATTGGATTAACCTGCTTTAAATCATGCCACCATATTATATGTGATTGTTTTTTCTTGTAATTAAGGCGGTACTATCTCTTTAAAAAGAACATACAAATAATGTGGAATTTTCACATGTAATTGCACAACTCCACCACGAAACACAGAAGCTTTAACCTCTTTGTTGCTGGATAGAATTCCGTCAAGGCACCTGTATTCAATGAACTAATGACTCTTGCTTTTTGAACAGACCGTATTCGTTGATTATTTTGACTGACATCGAACCCAGAGACCCTACTTCAGGGGACATAGATCTTCAAGAGGACTTGTGGATAACGCTGGCTCAGATTATGCTGAGTGGCAGAGCTAGTGAGTTATTTGGTGCGCTGTCAGACGAGTGGTCAAGAGATTACACAGACGTCAAATAGGCTAGTTTCAGTGATTATGAATTGGTTCCAGAAGCGATAACACAGTGGTTCAGAAACATTAAAATGTAACCAGGTCAGACTTGCATTGAATTCGGAAGAAATAAACTGAGTAATTTTCAGAGATGGGTGTAGACCTGAAAAATGCATCGTCCTGATGAGGATCTAAGCGAGATTATTCTACGGGAAATATTTAAATGCTCACTTGGAGAGGTGATAAGAATTCACGTAGAAGGACAGAAAGTTGAAGAAGTGAGTAGCGCAGTAGAAATGACATGTGAATATGCATTGGCGCGTGAGGCAAAATTGAGATTCCAGCGTGAATCACATTCTGTAAGGGATAGAAGTTGGGAGAAGTGGAGCTCCTCCACTACAAAACGAAGATTATAACACACTGCTAAGAGTTTACCGGGGGAAAAGGATGCCCAAGAGAGTGAAAAGGAGGTGGAAGTCCTCAGGTATTTCAACTTTACTAAAATGGGACAGGTAAGTCACAGTGCTGGTCATTAAAGAAATGCACTGTAATAAAAGATGCGGTAAAACAGGCTTCGCCAGTGGCAGTCGTGGAACTAGCAAAGGAAACGCCATGAAAAGTTGATGAGCTGCAGGAGAGTTTACAGCAAATGCAGGGGAAGTATTTGAGTTAATGCCTGATCTCTATAAATACATGACGATCTGGATAATGCTCACTCAGAAAGAGCAGACGGGCGGTAGGAAATAAGTTATGATTTTTAGAGTTACAGGATCTAATCAGTCCCTAATAGAAAGAGACCAGCACATTTGCACACTTTCTGACCTGTTCCCTGAGGGAATGGTAGTTTTCTGGATCGATGGACAGTAATGCACCGGTCCCCTATGTAAGATCGTGTTGGAATGCCAACTGAACACTGGCGAATTAACAGTGGGAATGTTTCGCAGAGTGTCAGTTCCAGGAATACAACCTGTTCTTGTGACTTATGTACTAAGATAAATGGTGGGACTGGCAGCCCTTGTTGCGAAGAAGCTAAACGAGGACCAGATAACTGAGGAGTTAAAAGAGAAATGTCCTGGAAATTTCCCAGACAGTGTGGTAACAAGATCTCACTATCTTTCATCACAGCAAAAAGCAAAATCTAACGAGATAGAAAAAGGAGTTGAGATTCAGTCAGTGAACACACTGTTTGATGCAATGGTGTAGGAACAAAACTGAACAGGCAGTGGGTCAGGCGGTGGTGATCAAGCCTGACAGGTTAATGGACTTACATCAGAAATACCTGACAACGAAAGGTAGGGGGCTTGCCTCTGTGTGTGTTTGCATGTGTGTGTGTGTTAGTGTATGTGAGAGAATGTTTGTGCATGTGTGTGTGTGAGTGAGTGTGCGTGTGTGACCGTATGTGTGTGAGAATATGTGTGTGAGTTAGTGCTTGTGAGTGTGTGTATGAGAGTGTGTGTACATGTGTGTGTGTGCATATGTGTGAATGTATGTGTGTGTTTGTGAGGGCTATGTATGTGTGAGTAAGTGTGTGTGAGTGTGTGTCTGTGTGCGTGAGTGTGTGTGTCTGAGAGTGAGAGTGTGTGTCTATGTGTGTGAGATGTGTGTGCGTGGAGTGAGTGTATGTGAGTGTGTGTATTTGAAATGTATGTATGTGTGTTAGTGTGAGAGTGTGTCTATGAGTGTGAGTGTGTGCGTGGAGTGAGTGTGAGTGTGTGTATGTGAGTGTATGTGTGTCAATGTGTGTCTGAGTGTGTTTGAGTGTGTGTCTGTGTGTGTGAGTGTTTGAGTGTGTGAGTGTGTGCGTGTGATGTATAGATAGATAGATGGATACATGCACGCATTCATACATACATGGACAGAAAGGTAGATAAATAGATCAATAGATCGATCGATCAGTCGATAGGTAGATAGATAGATAGATAGATTGATTGATAGATAGACAGATAGATAGATAGATAGATGGATGGATGGATTGATGGATAGATAGATAGATAGATAGATAGATAGACAGACAACTAAATAGACAGATGGACAGACAGACATATTGACGAATGCATACACAGAAAAAGAATCAAAATGCATTCCATAGGGTTATCATCTCCAAGATAGAATCGTAAGTGGAGGTGGAGACGCACCAGATTGCGTTGCCGGCAGCATACAGACAGGAAGTGCTACTGGAGCACTTGAAGTCTGAGAAGTAAGTAGTCAAGGAGTGAGGAAGACTAAGGTCAAGGCACAAAAGCAATATTATTGTCATGGAATGCACCAGGTTGTGGTGAAACGTTGCCATGCTTGTCAAATGTGCCAAAGACTGTTTTGACAACAATTCGAAATTAACCAACCAGTTCAAGTTATGCTGAAATTGTGTTGCTGGAAAAGCGCAGCAGGTCAGGCAGCATCCAAGGAGCAGGAGAATCGTCGTTTCGGGCGTGAGCCCTTCATCAGGAATGAGGAAAGTATGTCTAGCAGGCAAAGGTAAAAGGAAGGGAGGAGGGACTTGGGGAATGGTCGTTGGAAATGTGATAGGTGGAAGGAGGTCAAGGTGAGGGTGATAGGCCAGAGTGGGAGTTGGGCCGGAGAGGTCAGGAAGAAGATTGCACGTTAGGAAGGGGGTGCTGAGTTCGACGAATTTGACTGAGACAAGGTGGGTGAGGGGAAATGATGAAACTGGAGCAATCTGAGACCAGCCCTTGTGGTTGGAGGGTTCCCAGGCGGAAGATGAGGCGTTCTTCCTCCAACCGTCATGTTGCTATGGTCTGGCGATGGAAGAGTTCAAGGACCTGCATGTCCTTGGTGGAATGGGAGGGGGAGTTGAAGTGTTGAGCCACGGGGTGTTTGGGTTGGGTGGTCCGGGTGTCCCAGAGGTGTTCTCTGAAACCTTTGTAGAGGGAGGAAGAGTGCTTCTTCAAGGAAGGCATCCTTGCAAAAGGATTCGCAGTAAGTTAAAACTTTCTCCTCCAGTTTAAGTTATGCCCCAGGATAATAAAATCCAATCAAGATTGAATTAATTGTTTGCCACATCGAGGCAATGTGATGTTGTGCATATTAAAAAGCAGGTAGTTTGAAAGTCAGGCAGAGCAACTGCCTTTTGAAACACACCCTATCAAGTTAGATTTTCGTGTAAAACATATTCACAGTAAAAGGAGGAATGCAAACAAGGGAGTTTGCAGCCGAAAGTAGGAAGACACCAAAATTGCAGCAGCTGCATGTATTTCCAATTAATCTGGCGTAACCTTAATCTGTGTTTTATTGGAACAGTATATTTTAACAGATTTAGTGGCAGATAATAAGCAGTTAAGGGAGGTGTAGGGTGGTTACAGTTGTGAATAGATGTTGTTTAATACTCACTTTCAGAGTTAAATATAAATTGATATTATTTGCTTTAAATGGTGGAATTTGGAAATTCCCTGTCACTCATATTTTAAAAGATTATGAGCCGAGGTCAATATTTCTGGAGTTTGGTTTAAATAACACAAGGGTTTAAAGTGATGTTGCAATACAGTATTTATCACTGAGGTGCATAGTTACGTGAGTATTAAGGGGATCAAAGAGAGCGGGCATATGGATGTGTAAACCTATCAGCCATGATTGAATGGAGAGCAGACTCGATGGGCTGAATGGCCTAAATTCTCCTGTTACTTCTTCTGATCTTATGTTCTGGATGGGAGAGAGAACATCGGGGGATATGAAAGGATATCAACCACGATGATAATGCATTTGCACAGGTGTGAGGACCTGGATGGCGTCTTCTCTTTCCCATGAAGTGCACGATGAGATACGCACATGTCCCGCAAGATCAAGAAATGGCACAACTCCAGCAGCAATGAAAGATTGTACCAACAACCAGGGCCAGGTACCCAAAGAGAAAAGGCAGCACCTTACTCATTTTGTCCTCTGCCCCTTACAAACACAGTGACTTCCTGGAGAACAGAAATTCACTATTAGCGAGCAGAACACACTTTGGTTGATACTGACCCCAGGCTCGTTTAGTTTGGCCCCACCTTGGAACGTTAAAGATGCAGTTCACTAACCAAGAGCAGCAGAAACTGGGAGCGGGGACTAAATGTGAATTCCCACTCTGTTCTTTAATAATATCATGGTCATAGCTAATGTTTGGACAGGGAGGAGTCAGATCTCAGACAGAAATGTGGCTCAATCCATTTCATTTTGTTTGTGTTCAATATAACATACATTTTTCACTAATGCATCAGTGCGCAGTGCGCTAGATTAGATTTAGTAATAATGTTCAAAGGTATGAAGCGATTAGTACATATAAATACAGAAGTAGTTTAGCAATTCAGCACAAAATGTCACTGTTAGTTATTTGTGGGAGCACTGAAAGAGCCAGCATAGGAATGATTGGCCAAATATTTCCCTTAACTAATAAAACAATACCTACATATCCAGTGTGAAAGTTTGCTGTGAACCTTCACCACGTCACTTAGCAACCAGTTCGGTTTCTCTGTTCACTGAGAAATAACTGATTAACAGAAACGGTTCACGTTTGATTCCAGCGACATTTGGTCTAAGTTAGTGAAATGTCTTTATAATGAGCACAATGTGGATCCAATCCTCAAGCTTGATCAGTGATCATTAACTACAGAATCGTCTCTCATTTGCTATAAAGGCACTCTAGTTCCAAAACACCTCACCATGACTCGGAAAGACTCCAGAGAGAAAGATGAAAATACTGGTTTTCCTGTTAATCGTCCTGGTGCTTTTCGAGACCATTACTGCGGATGGAGAATCCAGACCAAGGCGCTTCTTTCCCGGTTAGTGCATCTCTGTAATAACTAACTGTAACACCATCAGCTCCTCATGCATGCGCTGTGTTGCAACTGAACTTCGACTGTATTTCTGCCTACTTTCAATCAGCCCAGATTCCCATCCCTGCCTGTTCTCTATGAAAAGATAGCATCGCATTTCAGATAACTTTTAAAGAACTGTTCGATCTTATTTACTAATCATTTACCCTCAGAAACTGTACAACGAGGAGCCGTCCTTAGCTGTCTCATTTACCCTTTGAACAGGGGCATGTTTTTTAAACTTTCTTTGATTCTTTCCTCCCGATCTCTGCAACATCCTCCAGTCCCAACGACACATCCCGATGTCCATACCGATGAATTCTAAGACATTAGACAGTGCGTTGTTTTGGGGGGAATTTCATTCAGCTGTCTGATTCCAGAGCTGTGGAATTTCCTTCATTCAAATTCAAACAATTATCTCAACCAGTCCTTAAAATGAAACAACTTAAAACATTTTATGATAAAATATTCGGAAAGAAAAGACTGTCCACAGAACTGATCTACATCTCCATTTTTAAAGTCACACTTGGATCACTGTGCACAGTTCTGATCCCTAAATCGTTCAGTGTGACACGACTTTGAACACTGTGTGCAGGCATTACTGTCATCTCCTTTGGTAAGACAGCTTGATAACACTGCGAATCGTTCTATTCTCGTTGTCCCTGTGTTCCATGGCAGAGAGAGTACTGTGCACAGAGAGGTACTGGATGGCCCTTGGTTCAGTCACATCGGAGCAAACTGCAGATGCTTGGTCTCGAAAGCCATTACTTGGTCCACACTGGAAGTGCTGGGCGCCGTTCTTGTCCCCATATCCTTGGTTTAGACTATGGACTGTCGACTGAATATAGATATAATCTCAATCTCCGTTTTTAAGACCACAGTGTACATAGTTCTGGACTAAACATCCCTCAGGTCGACGGCAGTGGGAACGCAGTGGACAGTCCGTGTCTCAATATGTCTCAGCGAGAACATTCTTTCAATATTTACAAATCACACATCACCAGGTTATAGTCTCACAGGTTTAATCAGAAGCATCAGTCTTCGGAGCGCCGCACCTTCATCGGGTGATAATGGAGGACACAAGTGTAAGGCACAGACTTTATCATAAAGGTTTACAGTGTGATGTAACTGAAATTATACATTGAAAAATACCTTGATTGTCTGTTGAGTCTTTCATGCGTTCGAATACCATGATAGTTTCACTTTTTTCATATGTAATTCACAACACCTTTTTTTAAAAATTGCATTCGCAGGTTTGCTGTAACAATTGGTGTCAGCGAGTCAATATGTTGAAGGTTTGATTTACACATGAAAGAACTGAAACTATCATGGTATTCGAACAGATGAAAGACTCAACAAACAATCAAGATATTTTTCAATGTATAATTTCAGTTGCACCACAATGTAAACATTTGATGTAAATGCTGTGCCTTAGAATTGTGTCCTCCACTATTATCTGATGAAGGAACAGCGCTCCAAACGCTGGTGCTTCCAATTAAATCTGTTGGACTATAACCTGGTGTTGCGTGATTTTTAACTTTGTACACCCCAGTCCAACACCAGCATCTCCAAACCATTTTTTCAATACAACCACTACAATGTGGTAATAGGCCCTTCGGCTGAACAAGTCCACGCCGAAACTCTGAAGTATAACCCACTGAGATCCTTTGGGAACGTGCAGACAGTTCTAGTCTGGAACGCCCTTGCTAAGACACCACTGACAGCACTGGCCATTATTATCAACATTGCATCCTTTGGTGAGTACACATTGGGAGTACTGCGCCCAGTTCTGGCGTCCAACTCCCTGATCGGACCAGACTGGCAACACTGGATACATTTCTGGTCGCCATGTTTCTTGGTTTGGTGTCACATGGAGGTTACATTGTCCTGGCTGGAGACATAATTGATCTATTTCTTCCTGCTTTACAGGTTTATTCAAATCTTGTGTACTCCAGAGAGGAACTTGCAAGCGCTCGCCTTGTCTTCCGCATGAAGTTCCTTACAGTGGGGTTTGTGAAATCGGGCTGTACTGCTGCAAGAGAAAATGGATAATCAGAAAGAAAATCTGAAGTGAGACCCACCTGATGGCAAACTGTCATTTCTGTCCATCAACTGTGTTCCACTGTGTGGATCCAATGACTTACTGCTTTCTGAATCATAACAATAAAATTTGTTGCACTGTATGTTGTCCTTGCCCGAATCTTTTTTCCACTTGATCGGTGGAAGTGCTGCTCACGAAAACACAGGCAGAATCATTCCTAATTTGTATTTACAACAGCGCCATCCTCACAGAGTCATATATTCCAGCCACATTCATTTGTCTACACACCCTGAAGACACACTGTAATAATGGACGGCATGGTCAAGGAATCCTCCTGTTGATCTCTGCCAACCACCCTCCTTCAGCTGATGCTCTAGTCCTCTACAAAATTGAACATCAGTGACCAACCGTTAGAGAGGATTTAGCACTCCTGTTCCATTTTGGTTTTGCGATTGAACCGCCTTCACGATGAAAGTCTTGGGTTCTCCAATGATGAGACAAATTGACCGAGTTTTATAAGCTGGAGTCTTCCTGCAGTTCATGGCAAAGGATCCAGCCCAAAGGGAAATAATCTCCGTGCCTTCCTTCCTACCGCATGAATCTCCTCCAGTTTGTGCGATGCTCCCTATCTGTGTATCTCCAGGCGCTGTTGTTGTTCGTGTGTCTGTAAGCTCTGCCAGATCAGTACTCAGTAGTATATTCATTTGCAGAGCTGGTGTAAACGTGGTCGGCTAAATTGCATCGTCGTGTGCAATAAGACTTCTTTGTGGTCCTGTGTGAGTCGTCAGAATTCTTCAACTCGAATCATCCCCTATCTCTCTAACCTCGTTTTTTCCATTAGATCCCTTCCGATCTCTACACTCTCCATCAGCAAATACACCCCTCCTTATCTCTGTAACGCATACAGACCTAAAGCAATATTTTATTTCTGGAACCTCCTCCAGCCACTACAATGCTTCTCTCTCTGTAAAAGTTCTCAAGTCCTTACAGCTCGCCCATTCTCTGTAACAACTCCGATCCATGCAAACCTTCCAATCTTTGCGACCTGCTCCATGTCACAAAACCAACAATGTCACTAACTCGCTTCTGCACTGACAAATCTCATTATTTCTCTCTCACCCTCATGCCAATCGTGGGGGTTATGTCTGCAACATTCTCTAGCAACTATAACTCAGCCCATATCTTTGTCTTCCTCCTCCCCTAAACTTTTCCCTGTTGTATAAACTCCTCCAATGTCTAAAGAGGTGTTTAACATTCTCTAGTCCCCCCAACGTAGCCGATGCTGTAACCACCTCCTGCTGTTACACAGCTCACTACCTCTGCACTCTCCACAGAGGAAATCACTACCTATCTGTGGGAATTTCTCGCCCACCCTATCTCTGTAATCTCTAGCAAATGTTAAAATCCTTCACGTATCTCTAAACTCCATTAGCTTCTTCAAATCCACAACATTCTAAAATATCCACCATCTGCTTCAACCTTCTCTATCTCTGTAAAACCCTCTAAGAGAAGTCCCATTCTTTTCTGTAAACCTCTTGTTATTAATTTCCTGCAGCACAAATGTCAGCTTTTCTTTCTGTTTTCTGCAATCTCTCGTTTTCAACGTCCTCCACCAACAACATCCCTTGTTATCTCTAATGTGTTCCAAAAACTGAATCCAACCGTACTTCTGTGAACCTTTCCATGAGGAAAATATGTTTTTGAAAGTGGTGCTATGTGGTTTCGAAGAATGTTATAAATGAATGACGATTTGTAGAAACTAGAACATTTACAGAGGTGGGAAGGGCTATCAAATGTAAAAGATGTTAGGGAGAGTGGCAATTTGTAGGCACAGAGGCACGTGTCTGGGATTTACCTGATTGGCTGTGGGTTTCAAGGAAATATTGAATTGACCTGCAAATGCGTAGACTGGGATATACCTGCTCTGAATTTGGGCCTCGGGACAGGAATAAGTACCAATAATGGACTGTGCACAGTCTTGGCAGATTGTATTTGATCTTCCTGATGGGATTTTGGAGCTCGGTTTCAGAATGGAAGAGAGCAGCTGTCCATCTTCAGGCAACAGACGGAGACTGCCAGCATTGGTGGGTGTAGAGTACATGAAGGTTCTGTCTGTGCAGTGTATCCTTAGACGTTGGTTTCCAAGGTAGATGTCCACAGGAGCGAGGAGTGAGATGGAGTCACTAGTTACCAGCTCTGAATTTCATGTCAAATTCCCCACAGTGAGTTTCCCCACAGTGGAAGGGAGGTTATGAAGCTGTGATTTGAAGAGCAAAGATCTACGTAAATGTGTTTTTTGATCTTCAGTATTCATGCAGTCATTATCTCGCCACTATCATTCTGAAATCTTGTCTTATAGAGGAATGCAGAACAGAAACATGCTCTTCGGTCTTCCGAGCCTGCACTGACACATGGTGCCTTTCCAAAAGTTAAAAAAAGTCTATAGCACTGTATTCTCCGCATACTCATCTCTGTATGAAGATACCTCTTCACCATTGCTATTGTGTCTTCTACAACATCCTCGATCAGTGCATTCGAGGCACTTCTACATTCAGTCTGGAACAGAAAGAAAACAACTTGCCTGTTATAACTCCTTCAAACATTCCCTTTTTTACCTAAGATGATGGCCGGAGTAATGGATATTTCTATCCTGGGAAAAAGGCTCTGAATATCTATTCTGTCCATGTCTCTCATACGTGTGGAATGCTCCAGAGGTAGCCCCTCAACCGGTAATGTCCAATTGAAAACAAGCCATGTTTGTTCAATTTTTCCTTACGGTAATATCCTGCAAACAAGGCAGTATCTTGATGAACGTTTTCCAAACCCATTCCAACACCTGTATATCCTTGTGCTGATGTGATAATAAGACATGCAAGAAAATTTCCAAACGTGAGCAAAATAAAGTTTTATCCAGCTCCAACATGACATTTTCTTTTTACCTTGTGCTCTGATTGAGATACGCAAGCATACGATAGGCCTCTTGACTGTTCTCCTGTGCTGCCACTTTCAGGGAACTGTGGACTTGTTGCCTCGATACCTTAGATGATGCAACTATTTCAGTTCTTTCACTTACTATGTACTATT
This sequence comes from Chiloscyllium punctatum, assembly GCF_047496795.1. NCBI lineage: Eukaryota > Metazoa > Chordata > Chondrichthyes > Orectolobiformes > Hemiscylliidae > Chiloscyllium > Chiloscyllium punctatum. The sequence goes on from NC_092789.1 coordinate 45,292,676, forward strand.
CTCGTGCTGAAGACCTTCTAAAATGCATCAATTCGCATTTACCCAGATTAAATTGCATCTACATTTTTTACATCCAAGACTCCAGCCTATCTATAGCCTGCTGTATGCTGTGCCGATCATCCTCACAATCCGCAGCTCACACAATCTATTCACAGATCTCCAGTTACAAAAACACCCTTTCCCCACCACTCCGTCTTCCATAACTAACGAGTTCTGTATCCTTCTTACACACTGACCGCTATTCCCATTTGACTGCACCTGCTGTATGCACCTGCCATGAGGAACCATATTAAAGGCTTTCCATGGTCCATATGGCCAGCATCCAGCCACATGGCCTCATCAATCACCTTTGTCACGTTCTAAAAATATGCAATCAATTATATGAGACACGTTCTTCAACACATAAAGCCATGTTGCCTTTCGGGGAAATTCCATTTTTTTCCAAATGGGAGTCAGGCAATCTCGTAGAATCTCCAATATTTTCCCTACCACTGAGATAAGGCTCACGACCTGAACTTTCTTGCATTTTCCGTGTTGTACTTCATCAAAAAGGAACAACACTAGCTCTTCTCCAGCTGTCTGGAACCACTCCTCTTACTGAAGAGCATGCAAAGATTGTGCACTATGGTCAAGAAAATTATTCCCTCGATTCCCTCAGTATTCTGGAATTGATTCCATCATACCTGGAGATTTGTCTACCTCATTGCTTTTCAAAACTCTCAGCACAGCATTCATTTTTTAAATATCGAAATGCTCTGGAATATCAACATATCCTTCTCAAGACTCACCAGCGACTGTGTCCTTCTCCTTTGTGAAAACCGATGCAAATTATTCGTTAAAGCCGTCACGCGCTTCCTCCAGCAAATTTCCTCCCTTGTCCTTGAGTGGACCAATTCTTTCCCTCGCTACCTCCAACCTCCTGACAAACCGGTTGGGAAGTTCCTTAATCATGATTCTCAAAGATAATTCATGGTGTCTTTTAGCACTCCTAAGTCCTTGTTTATATTTTTCCTGTTTTTTGTTATGTATTTCGAGACCCCAATCCTCACTCTTTCATGTGCCTCCTTTATCTTTTTGACTGGGTTCACAGTTCCTCTTGTCATTAAATGTTCCCAAACTTTCACGTCATTGCCAGCTGTCTCGATCACCAGATCTCATAGACCTCAATACACTAACATTGCGAAGGGTCTAATGTGCTTCTCAGACAATTCTACCAGACTCATCATGATAGCCTATTTCGACTTCAATTCAAACTCACTACCATAACGCATCTCCAACAGTGACGTGTGGTTCCCATTCATTGCCTTTTATGTTTCTTTACTTAATTTCGTTCTCTGATTTGAAAATAGGTCTGTGAAAGATTGTTTGTCGTTTCTTGCCAGCATGACTTTACACAAACTATTTTCTTCCTAATTTCGATTATGGATCCCACGCCTTTGCATTCCAACTTCCCTCAGCTGTCTATTGTATTCAGGAGAGGCTGATTCGGCTGCGGTCGTTTTCCACGGAGCGTCGGAGGATGAGGGGTGAACCTTTCGAATTTTAAAAATATTGAGGGACTTGGATAGGATAAACAGGAAACGTATTTTCCCTGGGCTGGGAGAGTCCAGAACTGGAGGACATATGTTATGGTGGAAGGTCAATGATATAAAAGGGTCCTAAATGGCAATTCTTACACGCAGCAGGTGCTGTGTGAATGGAATAAGCTACCAGAGGAAATGATGAAGGCTAGACAATTTTAACATTTGAATTGCTTCTGGATGGGTATATGACAAAAAAAGGCTTAGGAGGCACATGATTCCAGTGTTGATACATGTGATGAGAATTTCTGCAGCATGGACGTGTTGGACCAAAGGGTCTGTTTCTGTGTCGCGTATCTCTCTGTTCTACGGCACTATTGTCTTCGCACTGTCTGATGTAACCCTTCCTGTTCTGTCTCTGTATTCCTAGAATTCCAAGGAGCTGTGGATTGAGCCGCCTGACGCTTTTTCACTGCGTGAGAACATATTTTCTTTGAACGTATTGAATCTCCCCTCAGAATATCTTCCACTGAACTGATTCTGATTTATTTTCTCTTCTTGTTTCCTGTGCACTTGAATGAAATCTATTTTCAGCCGACTCGGTTTAGAATGATTCATACTAAAACTTATTAGTCTGGATTAATGCTTTATAGTATTAACATATAGTCATGAATTTTGATCACTATTCCTTAAGTGCTGCCCTTTTCCTTCCTGATGATAGTGGAATGAGTGTGGAAAGTGCTCTATAAGGAGTGCCATGGCACTAACACCTGCTGGTGACTGTCAGTGTTGGAGGGAAGGAGTGATTGTGGATGGCAACCATTCGAAAGGACTGCTTAGTCCTTAGTCGTATCAAACAGTCTCAGTACTGTTGGCGTGCATTCATTCAAATAGGTGGAGATCACATATTGCTAGCTTGAACCTTGGAGGTAATGGAGAGGAAGACAGGGGGAAAAGTTACTGGCTGCAGGATTCCTAACTTCTGGTCTGACGTTTTCACCATAGCGGCTGTGTCGTCTTTGATAAACCTGAGAATGTTAGTACCAATAAATTTAACAATGGTAATGCCTTTGGATGCTGAATAGTTTTAGCACTCTGGTTTAGTGATGGTTTATGATGGTCATTATCTGACGTGTGTGGCACGAATGTTACTTGTCACCTGGCAGCCGCGAAGTCTGGCTATTGTCCAAGTCTTGCTGCATTTGGACTGATTTTGTAATCTGAGGAGTTAAGAATTGTAAAATCATGAGCAAACCTCATTGCATCTGACCGAATGGAGGAGCAAGCCTGCAGATTGCTGGTTTTCTAAAGTACTTGCTGCCTTTGTTCTTCTAGATGGCACAGGGTTTAGCAGGTTCTGTCTACTAAGCCTTGGTGCAGTGAATCTTGTAGATGGTATAAACTGCTACTACTGTGTCTCATGAGTGGAGGGGATTGATGCTCGTAGAAGTGAGAGCAATTAAATGGGCTGGTTTTGTCCTGGGTTTTTATTGGGATGTACTCCATCACAGGCTTTGGGGAGTCAGCAGATTGAGTTATTGACTGCACAATTCCCAGCCTCTGACCTGCTCATGAAAACAGTGTTATTTATATGGCTTGTCCAGGACAGTTTCCATTCAATTATCACACCCAGGATGCTGATAAACACAGTGTTCTGGACTCAGTGTTGGTAACGCGATTGAATATCAAAGAAGGATGGTTTGATTCTTTATTGTCATATATGTCTAGCATTCGTCTGTCGTGAACATTATTTGCCATTTTTAGACTAAACCTGGATGCATTTGAACATGGACTGTTTCAGGAATGCTGCAATCAATGAACATTCCCACATCTGACCTTATGATGGAGAGAGCTTCTGGAAATGGTAGAGCCTCGGACACATTCATTCCTGAGAGATGGTTGTCGAGCTCACCTGGAGTTTGAATTACTGACACTGACGACATTTTTTTTGCCGGTGATAATTATAATCAGGAGAGTACATACCCCAGATTCTGAACAAGTATAATTTTACTCCGGTTTCTCTTCTGAAAGTCTGTTAAATTGTGTATTGACGTGAAGAGAAATTACTCTCACTGTCCCTTTGGAATTCCACTCTTTCGCACTAAATTTGCAATTCGGTCAGGAGCTGAATGTTCCTGACGGGACACTAACTAAATGACACTGAGCAGGTGATTGCTGGTTGATCACATTATTGCGAAAAACTTTCTTCACAACTGGCAGCAGTTGTTTACAGGATATCCTTGCCATTTATAACATTGTTGGTAAGTATCAGTATTCTTAATCGAATTGAACAGCTTGGCAAGAGATGTGGTAATTCCTGGAGTGAAATCGCAGTTTCCCGTCTCTCCAACCATTTCTTGAGCCTATGTGGAGTGAATCAAAACTGTCTGAAGATTGGGGTCGATGATGCTGCGGCCCACTAAAGAAGGCCGAAAGGGATCGTCTGCTCAGCCCTTCTGCCTGAAGATTGTCACAAATGTATCAGCTTTATTTTTTCAATGAAGAGCTGCACTCTCCGAAAACTGGATTTAATTGTAGAACAGCAGCCCCCTCCTCCAATGGTCTCCTTCATTGTCCAGTTGATTTTATGATCACATGTGGCAGGACCTCAGTGATACATCAGAACAATTGATTGTGAGATAATTGAGCTCTGCCCATCACTTGCTGCGTATGCTATTTAGCTTGTTTTGTAGCTGAAGTCAAAAGTATTTTTCCAGGTTATCCCCTCATTTGAGAGTATACCAAGTTTTGCTCCCGCCATGTCCTTCTGCACTCTTCCTTGACTCAGTGTGGATCCCTGGCGTGATGGTTATTGTAGAGTGGGATGTATGTCAGGCTGTGACGTTGCAGACTGTATGAGTTGTACAGAGTATGATTCTGCTGCTGCCGCTGGCCCACTGCATCTCACGGACATCTTGCCAAGTTGTGACGATGGACCTTCCTCCACGCGTGGACTGTGATGTGGCTGTTCTTACCTTTATAAGGGGCGGCACGGTGGCTCAGTAGTTAGCACTTCTGCCTCAAAGCGCCAGGGCCCTGTGTTGTGTTCCCGCCTGCGTAGGCTGTCTGTGTGGAGTTTGCACATTCTAACTGTATGTGCGTGGGTTTACTTCGAGTGCTCCGGTTTCCTCCCACATTCCAAAAGTTGGGAGGTTCGGTGCATTCGTCAGGAGTAAACTTAGAGTAGACGAATGTGGGTGGGTTACTCTTTGCAGGGTCTTTGTTGACTTGTTTGGCAGCAGGAGTTTTTCCATACTGTAGGAATTCTTTCAAAATGCATTTATTAAATGGGGAGGTGCATCTGAAACAGCTGGACGGTTGACGATGAGATCAATAATATGTTTCTCTTTTCTTGATTCCCTCCAAACCTGCCGCAGAGCAGTCGAGCAGCAGTAGGATCCAGCATCAATTCTGAGCACTTTATTGACAATTTACCAAAGAGCTGCCACGTCTGTCTGGTCTGTCCTGTCAGTGGGACAGAAACTACCAGATGGGGGGTTGCTGTTGGCTAGGATATAGTCCGGTTCACAGAATCCTGTGTTACAAACAATGTATGACTGTCGCTTGATTTGTCTGTGGGAAATATGCAGCAGGTTATTTCCATATTTTCTACAAGGAAAAACTAATGTCACTTTATTATATATATATATATATATATATATTTAAAGTAAACTAAGCATCATTGTTTTCCATTTGAAAACAATCGGTGAAAACAATATTTAGATGACCTGTGTACACATAATCCAGAGACTGTAGTAAATAACTAATTCATGGTCAGATTAACGAACGCATTGTCCTGCAATCAGCAACCTGTCGAAATTGACTTTGAAAAACATCCTGAGTTCAGACTCAGTGCTACTGGGCCTCACCAGTACCTCCAAAAGACTGGTCATATCCAAAATCTGTCCTGACAACTCGAAACTGGAACTGGACAGTTATTCAGACATTCTCTCACAACAGACCAGATAGAGTTATTACTGAACAACGGGGAAATGTGTGGGGCAGACTGGCTATTGAACTAGCACAGGGCTCTGTGCTGATCAAGGCAAAATTCAACATTTGTAAAAGTCACCTGACCACATGCGTGTTTTACAAGGTTATCTCTTCTAGTGTGCCACCTAAACTCTGAAATTCTGCACCTTGGACCCGATCCTGAATGAAGGTACGACAAAGGTGATGGAGTCTGCAGCTCATGGCGTATTTCATTGAATCGCTCATTAAACAAATCAGTGTATTTCAGCTCCACAACATCAGTATCTAAACAGAATTGTACAGCTACATTGATAGCCGACATCATCGCAACCCAATGTCCTTGTGGGTGAATTGGCATAGAAATGTCTGTGTAAATATTTGCAGCATTGTCCTCACCATTACAAGCAATGTCGCTTCACTGAAGTTTTGACATCCCTTGATAATATCCACTTTTCGATTGTCCTATTTGTGCAAAATACACCCATTTATTCAGAACACTTTTATGACAACAATATAATGGAAACAGTGGCCACATCACAGGAAGGTGCTTTGAAAAGATGAGTCGCATTACCACACCCAAGATCAAATTATCATTACGTACAAGGACTTTAAAAATATACAGTTATTTCCCCTTGCATTTATACTTTGTGCTAATAATCATACACAAACATTTTCATGGTATCAATATACAGTGTCTAAACATTGCATCGTCAGATATGTTACATTTTCAATTGCTTCTGCCTAACTCACAGCTCAGTAATGTGGTCTGTGAATGTCCGTCTCTATGTAACGCTCCCTATGTAGGTCATGCCTCTGAAAGGCTGACAGACTGTTTCGAACAGCACATCACTTTCGCTGTTCACAGCAAGCAGAACACTTACTGGGCCTAACCAGCCTGCGCTCATAGAACCCAAAACTCAGTGCACAGCACTGGCACGTTTGGACAATATTTTTCATTCTAATTTATTCATAAAGTATGGGACAGGATTTATAGGCCATTCCTCTTCCCATTGAGAGGTTGGAGGTGAGCTGCCACATTGAACAGCTGCAGTACATGTGCTGTGTGCTGTAGGTAAACTTCTAATGCCATTCGGGAGGGAACTTGAAACAATGACACTGAACGAATATCAACATGTTTCAAAATCGAGATGGTGGGTGGCTTGGAATTGAACTTCAACATGTATTTCCGATCTTTGTCCTTCTTGATGATCGTGGATTCAGATGTATTTCTTAAGGATCCTTGGTAAATTTCGAAAGAACACCGTTTGGATGGCAGGCATGAGTGATTCCGAGTGTCAGTGAATGAGGGATGAAGCTGCATTCAGCCAGGAAATTGGTGGGGTGTTGGCGGGGGGCGGGGGGGGGGGGGGTGGTGAGGGTGGTGTGCGGCGGGGATTTCAGCACACACTCATTCAACGTGTGTCTTATACATGATGGACAGTTTTTCGGGAAACTTGAGGAAAGTGATTTCTGCAGGAATCCGAGTCTTTGACATATTCTTGCAGCCAATGAATTTATACAGGTCTACAAGTGTGACGCTGGAAAACCACAACAGGTTAGGTAGCATTTGACGTGCAGGGGAAACGACGTTTCAGGTATAAGCACTTCATAGGAGTAGGTGATGTGTTTATATGGTCAGTCCGGTTCTGGTTGACGGTAATCCCCAGAATAATGATAAATGGACGTTCAGTGATGGTGATGACCGTGAATGTTAAAGAATGATGGTTAAATTCTGTACTGTCCAAGGTGATCTGAAACTTCTAAGGACACGCCCGTATGTATTACATGTCTGAGTAATTGCGAATATTGTCAAATCGTGAACATTGTCTAATCTTTGGCGAACACCACTCCCACCACCCCTCTTGTGATTTTACAGTGGATGGATAGTCATTGATGAAGCAACTGAAGATTGTTGGGCCAAGGACGGAGAACACTCTTATATGTCACTAACAGTGTCACTCTCTCTGAGCTTGGAATCTTGCTTCAAGTTCCTGCTTCAAGAATCTTGCTGTAGTGCAGCTTATTGCTAACAATGTGGATTTAATTACTGAGGAAACTGTAAATGAATTCTACTCAACTTCTCCCTTACTTGAAACATGATGACTGTCCAGTTAAATTACCATCATTCATTTCTGTCTAATCAACAAGAAACCCATCAGTCCGTAGGAATATGATGCCCTATCTTTCCATCTCTGATCTACTGGCTTCCCCAGAAATAATTTCCCCTGGGTAACTGCTGAAGAGGTGATATGCCTGCTCTCCACGAATTCCAACCATCTTCTTTTATACCAGGTGTAATTTTAACCAATGCAGTGGTTTCCCTGATTCCAATTTGCTCCAGTTTTGCTATTAATTCTGGTTACCGTACATTGTCAAATGAATTTGTGATGATCTTAGGTGCAGTCACTCTCGCGTCACCTCCACACTTCACCGGGTTTTGTTCTTAAATTTTGTTTTCCAATCTCAAATCAAGTCTTCAAAAGCTTCGGGATGAGTAGCCCTCATACCCCAAACTGAACTTCCGTGAGTAGGTTAGTGGTGAGAAGTGCTGCTTGAAACCACGATAGATGACATCATCCATTTCTTTATTAATGAAACCAATTCGACCAATGGGGGAGCAATTGATTGTCTGATGTTTTATATGTGTTTGTCCGGATAGTTTTCCAAATTGTCTTGTAGATGCCAGTGTTATAGCCCAGAAGGAACAGCTTCAATGGAAGGTTATCAATGCCTAAGTCTTTGCATTATTCAATCCCTCGAGCCGCTTGTTCATCTTTCTGGATGTATCGTGAACTGATATGGCAAATGTACGAGTCAAGATCGAAGACGGTTACACAGAGTAGTGAACTCGGCCCGGACAATCATAACGGCCAGCCTCTCATCTCCAGAATCAGCCTACCAGGTCCGCTGGGGAGGTAAGGCCGCCAGGATTCTCAGAGAAGCACCCCACCCTAGAAATGCTTTTCTACAACCTCTACCCATCAGGAAGAAGGTACAGAAACCTAAACACATTCAACAGACGGTTTCAATACAGTTTCTATCCTCCGGTTGTTTGCATGCTGAATGGACTCACGATGTCTGAACTGTGCTTTGGTTTTTGCCTCTGTTTACCTATTATTAACTTATCTGTGCTATTTAGTTTCGTGCTTTGCCTGGTACACGTGATAATAAATGCAATTCAATTCAATTCAATGCAGTCTCAGCCGAAATGAATCGAATTCCGTGAAGACTACCTAATGGAGGAGACAAAAATAGATCATCCCATTGACACTTCTGTCTGAACATCGCTGCGGGTGTTTCGGCCTTATCTTTTCTATTGTTGTGCTGGGTTCCTCCAACATTGAGGAAGGTGTTATTTGTGGATCCACAAACTCCACTGAGTTGATTGATTGTTCACCACTATTCACACTGACTGCATGTGACAGGATTGCAGAGATTAGATCTGCAATCTCTCGATCACTTGCAGCTAAAACTATTTGGCGAGTAAGTGGTCCAGGTTACCAACTTCACCTCATAGTGTGGTGGACGTGGTGTTGCTCCAGGCAGGCCATCCTGTGTTCTTCATTGAGCAATGCTGCTGCCGACCATCTCTTTGTGGTGGTTTTGAAATGACCGACCGAGTATATATCCTCCAACATTATCAACCTCTCAATTCTTCCACCAAGCATGATCTAATATGTGTGTTTGTTGGGAGTGTGGGGTGGTAACAATGATCCAATAGCTGAAGGAGGGGAGTCAGCAGGAGATTTCTATGTCAGTGTTCAATCTTACGCCATGAGGCTGAGGGAGGGGAGTCAGTAGGATGCTTCCATGTCTGTGTTTGATCTGACGCCATCAGGCTGAGAGAGGGGAGTCAGCAAGAGGTGTGTCTGTCAGTGTTTGATCTGACACCAAGAGGCCGAGGGAGAGGATTCAGCAGGAGGTTTCTATGTCAGTGTTTAATCTGACACAATGAGGCTGAAGGAGGGGATGAAGCAGGAGGTTTTTGTGTCAACGTCTGATCTGATACAATTAGGCCGAGGGAGGGGGGGTGAGCAGGATGTTTCCGTGTCAGTGTTTGATCTGACGCCATGAGGCTGAGTGAAGGGAGTCAGCAGGAGGTTTCTGTGTCAATGTTTTGTCTGAAACCATGACACTTCATTGCGTTACGTTGTTGTTTGAATAGTCTCTAGGGCAGCTCTCCCAATTCTGGCACGGGTCCCCGGATGATTTGAAGTAGGACTTGGCTGGGTCCACAGGGTTTTTTACTTTGTTACTGTCAACCGAAGGGCTTGTCTTGTGCTGTATCACCGAGGTAAAAACAATGACTGCAGATGCTGGAAACCAGATCTGGATTCGTGGTGCTGGAAGAGCACAGCAGTTCAAGCAGCATCCAAGAAGCTTCAAAATCGACGTTTCGGGCAAAAGCCCTTCTCACACTGACTCAACGGTTGTTGTGTATGGACCCCACAAGGTCTCACTCATTCAGTTCCAGTTCCTCACAGTGCCTTTTCTATTGTACAGATTTTGACAAAGTGTTATCTATTAAGTCACTGTGCAAATCTGTGATTCAGCTGTCCATCAGTATCTCTGTATCTTTCCCTGTCATCAACTTCAGCTGCTCCAACCAATCTCTATCGCAGTAACCTTCTGCTTCTCCACAATGTTCAGCAGCTACAACAGCCCTATTTATCACTGGACATTCGTCCAACATCTGCAACTTACATATTACTGTAACCCCCTCCCAAGCGCGACATCCTTTGTCATCTGTCTAAGCTTCTCCAGCTCCTTCGCTGCTGTATAATTATAATTTTCTGTTGAAACTTGTCGATTCCCTATTTTTCTAACCACCTCAGCACATATATCTCTCTTGATTTCTCTAACCTCCTCCAAACCCAGCACTCCTCCCTATCTCTAGACCTCCTCCAAGAGCTAGACACCTCCCTATCTCCCTAACCACCTCCAGCCCCTACATCCGTCCCCATCTCTCTGACCACATCCAGCCACACAAGCCTCCCTATCTCTCTAATCTCCTCCAGACGCAAAGCGATTTCCATTTCTCGAACCACTTCCAAACACTGCATTCCTCCCAATCTCTTGAACCACTTCCAGCCGCGATACCCCTTCCTGTTTCACGAACCATCTCCAGCTCCCACACCCCTCCTTACATATAACCACCTCTATACCTATCTCTAAGTACCTCCAGCTTCCAAACCCTTGCATACATTGAACCACATCCCGCCCCTACACACTCCCTACCTCACTAATCACTTCCATTCCAACATAATTACATCTCACTCTAACCTCCTTCAGCACCCATTCCCCACGTCGTCTGTCAACTCCTCCATCCCCACGTCCCTCCCTATCTTTCTAACCTCTTCCGTACCCTACAACCCTCCCCATCTCTCGAAAAACCTCCGACCACTGCAACACTTCCTATCTCTTTACCCACCTCCAGCTCCCACACCAATCCCTAATACTCGAATAATCTGCACCTCCCAAAACCCTTTCCTATTTCTCGAAACACTTGCAGCCCGTGTACGACAAATCAGTCGAACCACGTCCAACCTCTACACAAGTCCTTATCTCTCTAACCTCTTCCCATGTGCTACAGCCCTCCCTGTCTCTCTAACCTGAGCGCTGCAACCCTCCCCATACCGTGGGAAAGAATTCAGAAAAAGACAGTAGCCTGTTTGAGTATGCACATGCCTCGCTCTTTCTGTAACATAGAGTCATCTTCAGTTTTGCTTTCCTATTTCTGTAACTTGCCCCAGACTAGAAAACTATGAATAACTCCTGCAGATTTTACTCATACTTGTTTATGTAAATTCTTCCAACATCTACACAGCTCCAAACTGCTGTTTCCACCTTCTTCCGCGTCCCGTCCCTCGCCCAATGAATTCCTACAGCATCTATTCCACTTTGTATATCCTCCAGAGCCTGACTCCATCCCTATCCTTGTAACACTCTCCAGACCCGACACCAAATCCTTGTCTCTGTAAACCGCTTCAGCACCAACACACACTCCCTTTCCTGGAACATTCTCCTGCACCTGTACGCACTCGCTGTCAATGAACATTCTCCAGTACCTCGACCCCTCCCATCTTTGTCGCATTCTACATCGCCTATACCACTCCCTCTCCCTATGACATTCTCCATATCCAACGCCCCTCACTACACTATGACAATCTCCAGCATTGTCAATGTCGTATTAACTGCGCAAACCTCAGCAAATTGATTTTGATTTAAAAGACACGATCGAGGCAGCTACACTTAACAAAACAACAGGAATAGACTATAGATGATAACATTGTGTGCCCATTATGAATAAACCTGTCTTCTCAAACTCTGAAAGTTATAAAAAATATTTCTCAGAATAATTAAAGAGAAGATGGTGGTCACGCAGCTTATCAGCTCTACACCAGACGGAATGAACTGTGCACTTACTGTTACATTGCTGCAACTCCATGTAACCCCACAGATTTGTTATCTGTGCCTGTTTTAATTTTGAATATGCTGTCCAGATATTAGCAGTCTCCCTGACTCATTCTTCATGGGTTTTACAGAACAAAGTTACTGTACATGTCACATTTGAATTTAGACTTTAGTCACAAAGTGGAAGTCTTATTTCAGTAAAGGCAATGAGCTTTATTTCAGTAAAGCCAAGGTGTCGTTGAGCTGCCTTCCTGACGCACCGCCGTCTGTGGGCTGCAAGGAGTCAGTGTTTAGGTCCGTCCACTTTCATTTCTTTGAGACTTTGATTCTCTCTATGATCATGTTTTGCATTTTCCTGCCGAATGCCATCAAACTTGCCCCTAATTGTAAAGTTACCTTGTGGACAAGCTCTACCCTTTTCAAGAACTATTTTCAAACTAAGTTAATGACAATCACTCGTTCCAAAAAGATATGAGTGTAACTGCTCAATCACATACCCTGTCTTATTTTCCAAAAGGAAATAAAGTTGAGTCCCAGTCGTCAACCAACCACATCAAACTACCACGTGTGTACTGAGGGCAATGGGGCGCCGGGAACATCGGGGAGCAGGCAATCAGGGAGATGAAGCAACACTTCCGATATCTGAAAGTGTCAGAGTGAACCCTCCAGTACACACTGTATTATTAAGTCCTGTTATCTCTCTCTGTTTGTACAACGTTTTATTCTGCCTGAAACATTCACAGATTCATGGTTCCCCACGTCATATTTCAGCTGTCAAATTGTTGTCCATTGCTTATCCAATTAGAGATTCGCTACCTCCTCTTGATAACATCACTTCCTGTCTCGCTGAGTGTTATTTCTAATTTACATAGATCACGTTTGTTGCATTTATGCCAACCATGATATCGTTTGCAAATCGGTGAGGCCCCAGCACTGGTCACTGTATCACTGCAGTTGTTAATGTGTGTTCATCTGATAAAGACTGATTTAAACCCAATGTACCCCCGCACTTTCCTTACGAATCAGTCCATCACGTAATTCTACATGGCTGTTTTGAAAGGATGAATGTCACCTTCCATTTCCTGTGTAAGAGGCATGAGAGATTAAATGATCTGCTCACGTTGTTGAGTAACTGCCTCGAATGGCTGAATGGCCTCATTCTAACCATGCTTAAAATTCTTGATGGGCTGAATAGCTTGCTTCAGTATAGGTGTAGTTGTCAATATTGCTGAATATTTTGGAACCATCAATGAACTTTCTACTTCGGACTTTATGATGGACCGAAGGCCATTGACGCTGTTGACAGCCCACAGTGCCTCGTGGATGCACAAGTTCCATTTTCACGGTCCATTCGAGGTATGTCCTATTTCACAGAAGGTAGTGCCAAATAATAGAAGGGCGGCACGGTGGCACAATGGTTAGCACTGCTGCCTCACAGCGCCAGAGACCTGGGTTCAATTCCCGCCTCAGGCGACTGACTGGGTGGAGTTTGCACGTTCTCCCCGTGTCTGCGTGGGTTTCCTCCGGGTGCTCCGGTTTCCTCCCACAGTGCAAAGATGTGCAGGGCAGGTGAATTGGCCATGCTAAATTGTCCGTAGTGTTAGGTAAGGGGTATATGTAGGGGTATGGATGGGTTGCGCTTCGGCGGGGCGGTGTGGACTTGTTGGGCCGAAGGGCCTGTTTCCACACTGTAAGTAATCTAATCTAATCTAATCTAATATAGTGGACGTATTTTCAATATGAGACTGAGACGTTCCCACGGTCAGTACTGTGGGCTTCCCAATCCTACAGATAAGGGCACATCCATGTGTGACAATTTTTCTTTCTGTGAGAGTGATTGGCTCTTTTTGGTTCCCGCATCACTTCACAAAGTGTGGCTGCTGTATATTTGTCGCTTCGTCTTGCTCAGTCTTTGGTGGACCTGCGGAGACCCTCTTGATGATGACCATTGTAGTTCCCATACTCAGAGTACCTTCTGTGTCCTTGTCTGCCTCACTGCTTCATCCGATTGTTTTCAACGTCATCGAGAACTGAGTTATCAACGAGGGGTGGTGAGGAGGGCAGTGCATGTATATCATCAGGCAATTTCCTTGAACAACATTGACCTGTTATCATGATATTCCCCGGATTCTATAATCAATGTTGAGTAATTCCAGTGTAACTCCTTTCTGAGATGTATTCCACGGTGTCGGTGTGACAGGATATACACAGGTATGGTGATTGGGCTTGATGAATATTATCCATCAAGTTACATTCTATGAATATGACCATGCAACAGCACAGCAGGTCAGGCGGAATCCGAAGAGCAGCAGAATTTACGTTTTGGACATAAGCTCTTAATCAGGATTTGTGCTTGTGGGCCGTTGTGCGAGTGTATAAATGAGAGGGAGTGGTGTTGTGGAGAAGGTAGCTGTGAATACGATTGGTGATGAATGTGGGAGTGTTGGTGATAGGTCGGAGAAGAGGGTGGAGCAGATAGATGGGAAAGGTATCGACAAGTTAGGATGGCAGTGCCGATCTGTAGGGTTGGATATAGGAAAAATCCAGGGGGTGGTGAAATGAGGAAACTGTTGAAACCACATTAATCGCATGTGGTTGCAGTATCCGAAGGCAGTTCCTCCTCCAGGCGTCGGGTGGTTAGGGGTTGGTGATTGGAGGAAGCCCAGGACCTCAATGGGACGGAGAGTTAAAGTGTTCAGCCACGGGCCGATGGGGTTAGTTAGTGCGGGTTTCCCAGAGATTGTCTGTGAAAGGATCCAAAAGTTAGCATCCTGTTTCCCGGATGTACAGGGAACTTATGCAGTGAATGCGATTTGCTGAAGTACAGGTAAATTTCTGTCCGATGCGGAAGGATCCTTTGTGGGCTTGGATAGAGGTGAGGGATGTGTGTCGGCGCAAGTTTTGAACATCCTGCCTTGGGAGGGGAAGGTGTTACGAATGGGGTATGGACTGGAGGATGGGCATGGATCTGATAAGGGATTCATGGAGGGAATATTCTTAAGGGAACACTGATAGCTGTAGGGAGAAAATATATCTCAGGCGGTGGGGTTTGTATATGGCAGAAATGGCTGAGAATGAAGCAAAGTATCTACTGGTGGTGGCTGCAAGGTGTGGACTGCAGGGTTCTGTCCTTGTTGCGTTGTGAACGATGGTGTTCAAGTGTGGACGCATGGGAAATGGAGGAGATGCACTGGACGTTGTCGTCGACCACGTGGGAAGAACATTTGTGGTCAAGGAAGAAGGAGGCCATTTGAAATTTTATAGGATAGAAGTAGTCAACCTGGGAGCATGTGAGGAGGAGGCCGAGTAATTGGGAATAAGGGGTGGCGTTTTTACAGGAGGCAGTGTGGAAGGAGATCGAATACAGGTAGCTGTGGGAATCGGTGGGCTTGCAGTAGATATCCGTGGTTAGTCAGTCACCAGAGATGAAGATGGAGAGGTCCATGAAGGGCAGTGAGGTTTGTAAGATGGTCCAGGTGACCTTAATGTCAGAGTAGAACGCCTTTACGAAGTTGAAGAACTGTTCATCCTCCTCGTGGGAGCTTGAGGTGGCACCGATTTAGGTATTGATGCAGCAGCGGAAAAGGTGAGGAATGGTGACGGTGTAGCCACTGAATTTTTCACGGAATGTTCTCTACCCAACATTTATAAATGACATTGCTGGAAATACCTGTACCCCACATTCTATAACTGATATTCCCAGGAACATTGTATGTCCAACATTCTATTACTAACATTTCCTGTAATATTCTGCAACCAACACTCTTAATCTGATATGACCCAGAACATTGTCATCCGACCTTCCATAACTGAAATGCTCTGGAACATTCTATACCCAACATTCTATAATACACATTCCCCAGATCATTCTGTACCGTACATTCTGTAGTTTAAATTTGTGGTGCTGGAAAAGCGCAGCAGGCCAGGCAGCATCCGAGGAGCAGGAGAATCGACATTTCGGGTATAAGCCCTTCTTCAGTCTTATGCCCGAAACGTCGATTCTCCTGCTCCTCGGACGCTGCCTGGCCTGCGACGCTTTTCCAGCAACATACTTTTCAACTCTGGTCTCCAGCATCTGCAGCCCTGACTTTCTCCCGTACATTCTATAACCAACATTCTCTGCACCATTCCATCTCTGACATTATTTGTGAACAGCCAAATGTCAGTGGATTGAACAAAAGACAAGATCCAGAGGGAAAAGATCCCGTTCCAGAGAGAAGGAGATACTCTTCCAAAGTTATCCCAGGCAATTAAAGATGTGATTACGTTTTCATTGCGTTTCCAGTTTTTTCACTTGAATCAACTACAATTTCGACTAAATGACAGAAATTTCCAATCTCCGTTTGCCTTTAAGGAAATGAGAGAGAATCCTTGAGGACGGCACCGTTTTCAACCTCTGAATTAGGATCTCGAACCAGTGACATGTGTCTGCTCTGGAGTGATCGAGTGTGTCGGAATGTTCTGGAAACCATCTGTTCTTATGGATGTGCCTCTGTGTGATTAGGGAGGGAGGGTTTCATGTGTTCTACAACACATTTTAGGACATAATTCAGACCTTCCCATTTGTTATTTCAGCTCCAATTATTTTAGTTAATCGCTGAATGCAGTGACACAATTGAAAAATCTCACTGCCTCTGCAATCAAACTGGTGACGTTGCCTCCAGGCAGATGGATAATGTATTTGTTTCCCTTCCTAACAGTTAACGTAGTGACGATCTACGTCTTGGAATATAAAGATTGTGGATTGTCTCCATGTGTCAGACGTTACTTGGGGTCTATGGCAGCGGCGGATCTACTGGTTATTATCCTCGACCTGATATTGAGACACATTCCCATTGCTTATCGGACAAAGTTTTATTTCCTGTACTCCATCCCTGCGTGTAATGTCCATGCTGTCCTGCTTTATGCAGCCACTGACTGTTCTGTCTGGTTCACCGTCACTTTCACCTTTGATCGATTTGTGGCCATTTGTTGCCAGAAGCAGAAAAGTAATTATTGCCGTAAGAAAACGGCGTTTGTGGTTCTTGGAGCAGTGACCGTGCTGAGCTGCTTAAAGAACATTTTCTGGTATTTTTTGCTCACCGCTCTATATCGGCTGGGAAATGGCCCCTGGTTTTGTGTGGCAATAGACGGTGCGTATTCCTCCCGTTTCTGGATCACAAATGAGTTCCTCCACCAAATTGTAACCCCGGCTCTCCCATTTGTCCTGATTCTGCTGCTCAATGTGTTTACTGCCAGACACATTTTATTCACCAGCAGAGCCCGCAGGAGACTCCGGGCTCACACCAATGGGGACACTCATTCGGACACTGAAATGAAAAACCGAAAGATTTCTATCATTTTACTGTTTGTGATCTCGGCCAATTTCATCCTGTTATGGTCAACGTTAATGCTGTGTTCTATCTGGGACCGAATGTGTTGGATTGTAGATACTCCTGTGATTCCCCATCCTTTCATTCAGGAATTGGGCTTCATGCTGCAGCTCCTCAGTTGCTGCACAAACACCGCGATTTATGCCGTGACCCAGACTAAGTTCAGACAGCAGCTGAAGAATGTGCTTAAATATCCCTTCACCCAAATTAACCAATCAAGTAAATTCACTCATTAATTAATCCATTCAGGATTTTCTCATTTCAGTTCAGTGTTTGAGTAAGGAGCAGACTGTCCTTATGGTAACAGACTGAGGGTAGCGTTGGTTTCTCCATCCTTACTCCACAGGGTGGATATGGAGACACGGGGACTCATTTCGATGTTCCTCACAACTCAGTGGCCAGTGAGAAAAGGCACCGTCGCAGTTGTAAACAATTTGTAAACAATAAAAATGGTCATTATAAAATGACGAGCAGCAGAGCGAATGATGTTCTTGTTTGTCTTTGTGTTGAGGAGGCTGTGCTGGAGAGAGACAGAATCAGCTCCAAGTCCTGGTCCTCAGGGAAGCGGAGAGAACTGAAGCATGAGCTCAGGAGTTGGGTGTAACTCCCTCTGTCCTTGCTTTCACTTCTAGGTTGCCCACATTCCGACCTGGCCATCGGCAAAGTTCATCTGTCGACCGCGTTCCTTCCACCTCCACTCAATCACACCCTTCTCTTTCTCTCTCACTTCAAACCCTCACTCTCACTCCTCCTCCTTACCCCCTCTCTTGAACGCTCTCTCTATTTCTACTCCCCCATCTTTCGTCTCATTTTTCTCTTTCTCCTCAATCTCTCTCTTCCTCTGCCCCTCTCCTTTTCAGTCGTTCTTGCCCCAACTCTCTCTGTTTCTCATGTAGTCGCTCCACCTGCCTCAACTTCTCTCTCTCTCCCTCTCTTTCTCTCTCACTCTCCTGCTATATCTGTCTACCTCCCGTCTTTCCATCTCTCTCCCATTTCCTCCCTCATCCCAACCCCCATATCCCTCTAACCTCTCTACTACCCCCCAAAACTGCCAGAGCCACTCCAAACCTCCCCCATCTCTGTGGCAGAGGGAGAGGGAAGGACCAGCGAGGGGGTGTTTGTGACATAGAGAGGGAGGAAACGAGGTTCTGGTAGATGGAAAGGGAGGAATTAGACAGAGAGTAGGGGAAAGAGAGAGGGGGAGCGGGTTAGAGAGAGAGAGAGATGGAGGGGGTCGAAAGAGTTGGTGGTGTACAGAGAGACAGTCGGAAGGGGTAAAGGGAGAGGCGGAGAAGGGAGTAGAGGGAGAGGGTAGACAGAGAGAATGTGAGCAGGGTAGATTGAGAAAACGACTGAGAAAGGGAGTGGAGGAGACATTGAGGGAGTGGGATAGAGAGAGAAAAAGAGAGA
Organism: Chiloscyllium punctatum; assembly: GCF_047496795.1. NCBI lineage: Eukaryota > Metazoa > Chordata > Chondrichthyes > Orectolobiformes > Hemiscylliidae > Chiloscyllium > Chiloscyllium punctatum. The sequence continues at coordinate 45,311,364 of NC_092789.1, forward strand.
TTTCGAGTAGTTGAGACAGTGGGAGGGCGTAAATAGAGACAAAGTGCAAGGCGGGAGGAGAGAGAGTGTGGGAGGGAGGCAGATAGAAAGAGAGGGATGCAGAGAGGGGGCGGGAGGGGCTAGACAGGGAATAGTTTGCAGAGGTAGAATTGGAGGGCCTGAGAGCGAGTGGGAAGTTGGAGAGAGAGAGTGGGAGCTGGTTGAGAGACTGGGAGTGGGTAGAGAGATGCAGATTGTGAGAAGGGTAGAGGGAGAATTGGAGGAGGGAAGAGAGAATGGGACGGGGTAGAGAAAGAGAGATAGTGAGAATGGGAAAACGTTCAGCGGAGAGACAGTCGGTGGTATAGAGAGAGAGGTTAGAGAGTGTGGGAGGGGATAGAGAGAGAGGGAGGTTTTAGAGAGTAAGAGTAGCAGGTGGCAAAGAGAGAGTGGGCCGGGGTACAGCGATTGAGAGTGGGAGGGGGTAGAGAGAGAGATTTGTGGGGAAGAGAGAGGGCGGGAGCGTGTAAAGAGAGGATGGAAGTGGGGAGAGAGAAGAGAGTTTACAGCGAGAGTGACAATTGGAGTGGGGAGACAGTGAGAGAGTGGGCGTGAGGAGAGAGACAGCGGGAGGGTGTAGAGAGATGCAGAGTGGGGGGGTGGAAGAGAATGGAAAAAGGGCACAGAGAGAGGGACGGGTACAGCAAGAGAGATATGGTAAGTGGGTGATGGTTGCAGTGAGAGAGGGAGGAGTAAAAAGAGTCGGGTATAGAAAGAGAGGATAGGGAGAGATTGAGAGGGTGTAGAGAGAGAGACAGTGGGAGGTCGTCGAGAGAGCGTGTGAGTGGGTTAAAGAGACAGAAATGGGAGGGTTTAAAGAGTGAAAGAGAGTAGGGGAGGAAGAGAGACAGAGAAAGAAGGGTCTTAGAGAGAGAGGATGAGACAGTGTGGGACGGGAGTCTATCAGTTTTTACTGGGGATTCCTAGGATGTCTATCAATATTTACAGAGGGGTTCTTGGAAGTGTGCCAATAATTACAGGGATGTTCCGACGAGTGTGTCGGTGTATACAGGGTGTCCTGGTGAGTGTATTTATATTTACAGCAGTGTCTTGGGGAGTGTGCCAGTATTTCAAGCGGTGTCCCGGGGAGTGTGTCGTTATTTACAGGGGAGTCCTGGAGAGTATCAGTGTTTATGGGAGGTCTCGGGAGTGTGATGGCATGTACGGAGTCTGTCCCTGGGAGTGTATTTGTATTTACAGGGGGTTCCTGAGAAGAGTGTATGCATTTGCAGTTGCTCCCCGGTAGTGTGTCTTCTTATGAGCGTGTCAGTTTTTACGTGGGTGGGGGTGTCTCCAGTACAGTATCGGCATTGGCAAGGGATTCTCAGGCACGGTGGTATTACTTACAGGGGGTCGACGAGGATAGTGTCGGAATTTATAGGGGGATCCTGTGAAGAATGTAAGTATTTACAGTGGGGGTCAGGGGGGCACTATCGGTATTTATGTGGGTGGTCCGGGGGAGATCGCCAGTATTTTCAGTGTGTTCCCAGGGTGATTGTCGGTACTTCCATGGTGGTCATTATTCACAGGGAATTTCCTGAGGTGTTTTCCGCATTTACAGGGGGCGTCCTGGGAAGTATGAAGTGGAGTTTCCGCGCAATGTGACTGTATTTACGGGTGGGTCCGGAGACCAAGTCAATATTTATAGGGGGTCCCAGTTTGTGTCAGTATTGGGTGTCGCAGTGGCTCAGTGGTTAGCACTGCTGCCTCACAGCACCAGGGTCCTTTTTTCTTTGTTCCCGCCTGTCTGTGTGGAGATTGCACATTCTCCCTGTGTCTGCATGAGCGTCCTCCGGGTGCTTTGGATTCCTCCCACAATCCAAAGATATGCAGGGCAGGTGAATTGGCCATGCTGAATTACACACAGTGTTATGTGCGTTAGTCAGTTGTGAATATCGGGTAGGGGAATGGGTTTATGTGGGTTTCTCTTTGGAGGAGCGGTGTGGACTTGCTGGGCTGAAAGGCCTGTTTCCACACTGTGGAGAATCTAATCTAATCTTTCTACGGGAGTCCTGTGGAGTGTTACGGTATTTACAGGGGCGTTCCAGGGAGAGGGTCTGCACTTTTAAGCGAGCGTCCTGGAGAGTGTGTCATTATTAACAGGGGGATACCAGGGAGTTTGTCAATATTTACAGGGAGGTCCCGGGGAGAGTGTTGATATATACAGGGTATTCTGGGGAGTGTGTTGGCTTTTACCGGGGATCTCTGGGAATGTGTCAGCATTTACAGGGCCGTTCCATGCAGCGTGTTTGTATTTATAGTGGGGTCCCGGGGAGTCTGCCAGTATTTCAAGTGGGTCCTGGGGAGTGTGTTGTTATTTACGTGGGGGTTCTGGAGAGTGTGTCTGTGTTAACAGGAGGGTCCTGGAGAGTGTGTCGATATATATAGAGTTCCCCGGGGAGTGTGTTGGTATTCACAAGAGGGTACTGGGAAATGCGTCAGTACTTGCAGGGGGTTCCCAGGGAGTGTGCCATTATTCAAGTGGATCGTGGGGAGTGTGTTAGTATTTATAGGGCTCCCAGGGAGTGTGTTGCTATTTAGTGGGGGTCCAGGGGATTGTGTTGTTATCTACAGGTTGTTCTGGAGATTGTGTTGGCATTTCCAGCGGAGTCCCGGGGAGTGTGTCAACGTTTACAGTGGGGGGTCCCAGGGTGTGTGTAGAATTTGCAGGACGGCCTCAGGGAGTGTGTCAGTATTTACAAGGTGGTCACGGGGTGTGTTTCAATATTTACTGGGGTGTGGTGCAGACTTTGTCAATATTTTCAGGAGGGGTCCCGTGTATGTGTCAATATTTACAGATGGTGTCCCGGGGAGTGGGTTGTTATTATCAGGGAGACCTGGGGAGTCGGTCGGTATTTCCAGGGGCGTTAAGTGGATAATGTCAGTAATTACGTGGGGGTTACGGGAAGCGTGTAAGTATTGACACGTTGGCCCTGGGGAGTGTGTTGGTATTTACAGGGGCGTGTCCTGGGTGAATGTCAGTATTTAGTGGAGATTCCCGGGTCGAGTGTCTGTATTTACAGAGGGGAAGCCAGGAAGTGTGTCGTTATTTACACGGACGTCCCGGGGAGTGTGCCAAGATTCACAGGTTTGTTCCAGCAAGTGTGTCGGTATTTAGAAGGGGTGTCCCTGGATTTGAGTCGGTACCTGCATGGGTTGCGTCCTGAGATAGTGTCACTACTTCCAGAGTGGTCCCGGGGAGAGTGCCTGTCTTTATTCAGGGGGGAGCGGGTCGCAGGCAGTGTATCATTATTTACAGGGGGATCTGGAGAGTTTGCCAGGATTCACAGGAGGCTCCTGGGGAGTGTGTCAGTATTTACAGGACATGACCTACGGACTGTGTCGGTATTTACAGGTATCCCGGCGAGAATGTCCTTCTTTGCAAGGGGGGGGGGGGGTCCCTGTGCAGTGTTTTGATATTTACAGGGGCATCCCAGAGAGTGTGTCGGTAATTACACACAGCATCCAGGGTAGAGTTCTGTTATTTGCAGGGGGATACCAAGGAGCAGGTCTGTATTGACAGGCATTTCCCGAGTTGAGTATCGGTAATTATAGGCGGGTCCCGTGAAGTGTGTCTGTATCTCAGGGCTTGGCTCCAGGGAGTGCGTTGTTATCAAAAGGGGCATGTGGGGTGTGTGTCACCATTTACAGGGTCTGTCTGTGATGTGTGTCAGTGTTTACAGTGGTGTCCTGGGGAGTATTTCAGTATTTACAGGGCGCTCCCGTAGAATGTATCATTATATACAGGGGACGCCCAACGAGTGTGTTGGTCTATAGAGGGTGATGCCGGAGAGTGTGTCAGTATTCTCAGTGGACAATTCTGGTGTGTGTTAGCATTTACAGGGAGGTTCCAGAGTAGAATATCAGTATATATAGGGGTTTCCCGACGTGTGCATCAGTATTTACGGGGGTATGGGTTCCTGGCGAGTGTGTCAGTTATATACAAGGTTTACTGGGGTATGTATTTGTATTTACAGGCGTGTGCCAGTGGATTATGTCAGCAATTACAAGGGTGGTTCCGAGGTGTGTGCCAGTATTTACAAGTCTGGTCGCAGGGAGATCGTCTGTATTTACAGGGTGTGGTCCCAGGTAATGTGTCGTTATTCACAGGGGGATCCCGGGGAGTGTGTCAATATTCACAGGAGAGTCACAGAAAGTGTGTCAGAGTAGAGTATCGAATTTATAGGGGTTCTTGCGGAACATGGCAATATTTGGAGCGGGAAGATGGCTCAGTGATTTGCACTGCAGCTTCACAGGGCCAGTGATCTAGGTTCGAATCCACCCTTGCCTGACTGTCTGTGTGGAGTTTGTACTTTCTCTCCGTGTCTGCGTGGGTTTCCCCGGGGTGCTCCAGTTCCCTCCTACCATCCAAACATGTGTAGAATTGGTGGATTGGCCATGCTAAATTGGCTGTAGTGTTAGGCGTATTAATCAGAGGGAAACGGGTCTGGCTGGTTAGTGCGGACTTGTTAAGCAGAAGGGTTTGTTTCCACACTGTAGGGGAATCTAATCTTTACAGCGTGGTTCCCGGAGAAAGTGTCGGTATTTACAGGTGGTCCCGGGGAGTGTGTCAGTATTTACCGGGGTCGCATAGTGTATTGATATTTACAGTTTGGTCCCATTGAGTGTTTCAGTATTTATTGGGAGTTTCAGGGCGGAGGACAGTATTTACGGCGGGTGGGGGGGGGGGGTGCAGGTGAGAGTGTCGCGCCTTAAGGGGGGTTCCCCAGGAATGTGCCATTGTTTACGGGTGGGGCTTCGGGAAGTCTGTCAATCTTTATGGAGGGGGAGGTAACAGGCAGTATGACAACATTAACAAGGGTGTGCCGAAGAATGTGTCAGCATTTACAGGGCTCCTGGGGGACAAATTCCATTTTTATAGGGGGTACCATGGAGTGTGTCCGGATTTACAGGGATGGTCAGAGGCAGTGTGTCGGTATTTGCAAGGGTTACTGGGATAAATGGCAGTATGTACAGAGGTGTCCCTGTGGAAAGTGTCGGTATTTACGAGGTGATCATGTTCAATGTGTCAGATTTTCTTGAGGAGACTGCTGCACTTACGGATGGGGTGTCTTGGTGACTGTATCGGGATTAAATGAATGGTTTCCATGCAGTGTATCAGTATTTACAGGATGATGCTGATGTATGTATCAGTATTTCCAGGGGTGTGTTAGGGAAATTGTCGGTATTTGCATGGGTGTCCCTTGGAGCGTGTCAGTATTTACAGGAGGGATCCGGGTTGTGTGTCAGTGTTTACGGGTGTGTCTCATGATGTGTGTCAGTATTGACAGGGGAGTCCGAGGAAGAAAGTCGGTATGTAGCGTGGTGGGTAGGGGTCAGAATTTACAGGAGGTTCTGGGTAGTACTTCAGTATTTACAGTGGGGCAATACAGGGGAGTGCGTCGTTATTTACAGATATTTTCCGCGAAGGGTGTCATTATTTACAGGTTTGTGTTTTAGCGTGTGTGCCAATATTTACAGAGGGGTTCCAGGCAATGTGACGGTATTTAAAGGGGTGCTTCGAGGAGTGTGTCAGGATTTACAGGGAGATTCCCCAGGGATTTTCGGGTTTTCACAGGACATGCTGTCCTGCGCTGTGTGTCAGTATTCACTTGGAAATTCCCAGGTAGCATTCCGTATTTATAGGGGATTTCCAGGGAATGTATCAATATTCCTGGGTAGTGTGACAAATTAACAGAGGTCTGCCGGGAGTGTGTCATTATTTACTGGGGGTCCTGGGTGATGTGCCAGTATTTCCAGTGGTTTATCGGGTCAGAGTCGGTATTTATAGGGAAATCACATTGTATATGTCAGGATTTAAAGGTGAGCTACTGGGCAGTGTGTCAGTATTCACAGGTGTGTCCTAAGGTATGTGTCAGTAGTTACAGGGATGCCCTGGTGGAAAGTGCCCGTCTTTACAGGGGGTTCCCGAGGAGTCTGGCAGTATTTACAGGTGACCCGGGAAATGTGTCGATACACATAGCGGGGGGTCCTGGGGAGTCTGTATTTAAATGAGGGTTCCTGAGGAGTGTGTAAGTGTTTACATGGGGGAACTGTAGAGTGTGTCAGTATTTGCAAGTGCATTCTGGGAAGTGAGTGAGTATTTACAGGAAGGGTCGCAGGGACTGCGTCTGTGTTGGCAGGGTTTCCTGGTGAGTGGGTAGTTATGTACAGCGGGGGAGTGTCAAGGCGTGTGTCTGTATTTACAAGGAGGTCACTGGGAGTGTGTTGGTATTTGCACTAAGGTCCAGGGACTTATGTTGGTGTTTAAAGGGGAGTCCTTGGGTATGTGCAAGCATTTAAAGGGTCTCGCCGTGCAGTCTGTCAGTATTTACAGGAGCGTCCTTGTGAGTGTGTCAGTTTTTACAGATTGATCATGGGTCGAGTGTCGATAGTCACAGGTGTGGTCCATTGGAGATTGTCAACATTTACCAGGATGTGCCTGGCAGTATGCCAGTATTGACAGAACTGTGCTGGAATATGCATCTGTATTTACAGAGATGTCCCAGGCAGTATGTCAGTACTTACAGGGCAGTTCCGCGAAATGCGTCAGTAGTTACAGGGGTGTCTGACGGAAAGCGATGGAATTTAAATTGGGATCCCGGGATCTGTGTCAACATTTAAAGCGATGTGCAGTGGAGCTTGTCAGTGTTTATATGTGCGTGTCGGCGTGCATGTCAGTATTTACTGGTGTGTCCCAGTGAAAGGGACAGAAGTTAAATTGCGGGCACAGGGTGTGTGACAGCACGAACAGGGATGTGCAGGGGAGCATGTCAGTGTTTACAGGTCCGTGTCGGGGTGTGTGTCAGTATTTACAATGGTATCCTGGGGAGTGGGTCAATATTTTCAGGTGTGTTGTGAGGAGTGTGTCAATGTTCATAGGTGAATTCCCATTCAGCGTGAGGCTATTTAAAGGGGTATTTCAGGGATTGTGTCAGGTTTTACAGGGTACCCCTGGGGTGTTTGTCAGAATTTACGGGGTGTTCCCGGGACAGAGTCTGCATTTACAAGGTGCGTCCTGTGGAGTCGATCAATATTTACAACAGGGCTCCCAGGGAGTATGTCAGCACTTACAGAGGGTTACTGTGGTGTGTGTCAGTATTTACAGGGCTGTCCATGTGAAAGTGTCAGCATTTACGAGGGTGCCAGTATTCATAGGGGTGTTACCGAGGAGTATGCTAATGTTTACAGGGGGCCAGGAGTTGGTCGGGAGGAGGGTTTTAGCATTTGCTGGGGTGAGCTTCCCAGGGACTGTGTTGTTATTAACTTGGGGTTTCCTGGTGTGTCGGGTGATGCTGGGCTATGTATCAGTGTTCACAGGGTTGTGCCTAGGCAAGTGTTGGTATTTACAGGGGCGCCCTTGGAGCATGTCAGTGTTTACAGGTGCGCCTCAGGATGTGTGTCGGTCTTTACAGGTGGGGTCCCGTGTAATGTTTCAGTATTTAGAGGGAGTTCCAGGGAGTAGGTCAGTATTTACAGGGGGGAATGCAGGGTCCTGCATCGCTTCTTACAGGGTGGGGAGTGTGTCCTGATTTTCGCTGGGGTTTCCAGGAAATGTGTCAATCTTTAGAGAGGATTCCAGGGCAGTGTGACAGTGTTTACATGGTTGCACCAGGGAGTGTGCCAGTGTTTTCAGGGGAGTTGCTGTGCAGTGTGCCATAATTTACGGGGGTATGCTGAGGAATGAGCCAGCATTTATCAGCGTCCCCGAGGGATGTAAAAGCATTTCCAAGGAGGCCCCGTGGAGAGAGTCGATTTTTAAAGAGGGTGCCATGGAGTGTGCCAGACTTGACAGGGGTGGTCCCAGGGAGTTTGTTGGTATTTACAAGGGGTGCCGGTGAAGTATTTATAGTATAATGCCAGTGTATGTATCAGTACTTAGAGGGCTTTGGTGGGGGAGGGGTCGGTATTTAAAGAGGGGACCCGGAGAGTGTGTCAGTGTTTACGGGGCACCCATGGAGCCTGTCAGCATGCACGAGTGTGTCTCATGATGTGTGTCAGTGTTTTCAGTGGACTTCTGTGGTGAAATTCGTTCTATATGGTGGAGTCATGCCGACTGTTTCAGTGCGTATGGGGTGTTCAGTGGAGTACGTCAGTATTTATAGGGGGATGTCCAGGGGTTGTGCCACTATTGACATATGCATTCCCAGAGACTGTGTCATTATTTACTGGGTGGTGTTGGGGAAGTCTGTCAGTCGTTAAAGAGGGCTTCCAGGGCAGCGTGACAGTATTTACAGGGGTGCACCGGGGCATCTGTCAGCATTTACAGGAACGTACCCCGGGTTTTTTTTCTGTGTTTACAGGGGGATGGAGGAGTCTCGCAGTGTGTGTTAGTATTCAGAGACGAATTCCCGTGCAGCGCTCGGGATTTATTAGGGGAACCGAGGGCTATGTGACTATTTTCAGTGTAGTGTTTGAGCAGTGTGACAGTATTAACAGAGGTGTGCCGGGTAAAGTGTCAGTATTCTCTGTGGTACTGGGCTGTGTGTTCGTATATCCAGAGGGTTACCGGAGAGAGAGTTGGTATTTATAGGGGAAGGCACATGGAGAGTGCAAGGAATTACAGCAGTGTCACTGCGGAAAGCGTCAGTATTTATTGGGTGATCTTGTGGATTGTGCGAGTTTTTGCAATGAGGATCCCGGGGAGCATGTCACTGTTTACATGGGGTTCCCGTGGAGTGTTTCAGTATTTACAGGTGAATCCAAGGGAGTGAGTCAGTAATTACAAGGAGGGTCACAAGTACTGTGTCGTTGTTAGGAGACTGTTCCTGGGGAGTGTGACCCCATTCCAGGGGTGAGTGCCCAGGAGAGTGTCTGTATTTAAAGGGTAGTCGCAAGGAGTGTATTGGTATTAATAGCCGGGTCCAGGGGAATGTGTCAATTTTTACAGCTAAGTGTTGGGCATTTTGTCAGTATTTACAGGGTCCCCCCCAGGCAGGGTGTCAGTATTCAAAGGGGGTCCTGCTGAGTGAGTCAGTACTTACAGAGTGATCCCAGGTAGAAGGTCGGTAATCACAAGTGTGGTCCCACGGATATTGTCAACATTTACCGGGATATCCCGGGGAGTATGTCTCTCTTTACAGGGCGGTGCTGGGATGTGCGTCCCAGCCAATATGTCAGTACTTGCAGGAGGTTCTGTGGTATGCATCAGTGTTTATAGGTATGTCTCGCTGAAAGTGGCAGAATTTAAATTGGGGGCCTGGAGTGTTGTCCGCATTTAAAGGAATGTGCAGTAGAGTGTGTCATTGTTTCAGGTGAATTTCGGGGTGTGTGTCAGTATTTACAGGTGTGTCCCAGGATGTGCGTCTATATTTACAGGAGTGGTGTGAGGAGTGTGTCAGTACTTAAAGCGGAGCTCCTGTGCAATGTGACAGTATTTACAGTGGTGACTTGGGATGGGTAACGGCTTACACGGGAGGCCCCAGGCAGTGTGTCAGAATTTACAGGAGGTTCCTGGGAGAGAGCCTTAAATAATAGGGCGGATCGTGGGGAGTATGTCAATATTTACAGCAGGGGTCCCGGATCGTGTGTCAGTATTTACAGGGGTATTCCCGAGGACTGTGCCAGTTCTTACAGGGGTGTCACGAGGAATGTGTCGGTACTTATGGAGGTGACGTTAACAGGTACTTTGTCGGTATTAACTGGAGGTTCCTGGGCAGCGTGTTAGAACTTACAGGTGATGCGGTTGTATGTGTCAGTATTCACAGGGGTGTGGCGAGAAAGTGCTAGTATTTACTGGGTGGAATCTCGTGAAGCATGCCCATATTTACAATTTACAGGTGCGTTTCGGTAAGTGTGTCCGGATTTACAGGAAGGGTCCTGGGGAGAACGTTGGTATAGAACATTGCACACAGAACATTACAGGGCAGCACAGGCCATTCGGCCCTCGCTGTTGCGCCGAACTGTCATACCAATATGAAGCCCATCTAACCTACACTATTCCATGTACGTCCATATGCTTGTCCAAAGACGACTTCAGTGTACTTAAAGTTGGCGAATCTACTACCATTGCAGGCACAGCATTCCATATCCTTTCTACTCTCTGAGTAAAGACACTACCTTTGACATCTGTTCTATATCTATCACCCCTCAATTCAAAGCTTGCCCACTCGTGCTCGCAATCACCATAAATGGAAAAAGACTCTCCCTGTCCTGCCTATCTAACCCTCTGATTATTTTATATGTCTCTATTAAGTCACCTCTCAACCTTCTTCTCTCCAACGAAAACAGCCTCAAATCCCTCAGCCTTTCCTTGTAAGACCTTCCCTCCATAACAGGCAACATCCCAGTAAATATCCTCTGCACCCTTTCCAAAGCTTCTACATCCTTCTTATAATGCCTTGACCAGAACTGTACACAATACTCTAAGTTCGGCCAAACCAGAGTTTTGTACAGCTGCAGCATAACCTCATGGTTCCGGAACTCTATCCCTCTATTAATAAAAACTAAAACACTGTAGGCCTTCTTAACAACCCTGTCAACTTGGGTGGCACCTTTCAAGGATCTCTCTACCTGGAAACTGAGATCTCTCTGCTCATCTACACTATCAAGAATCTTACCATTAGCCCAGAAGTTTGCATCCCGGTTACTCCGACCAAAGTTAATTATCTCAAATATGTCAGCATTAAACTTCATTTGCAACCTCTGTGTCCAGCTCTGCAGCTTATCTATGTCTCTCTGTAACCTACCACATCCTTCGTCACTCTCCACAACTCCACCGACCTGAGTGTCGGCTGCAATTTTACTAACCCACCTTTCTACGCTATCTTCCAGGTCTTTTATAAAAATGACGAGCAGCAGTGGACTCAACACCGACGCTTGCGGTACACCACTCGTAACTAGACTCCATGGTGAATAATTCCCATTAACCGCCACCCTCTGTCGTCTTTCAGCAAGCAAATTACTAATCCAAACTGCTATATCTCACACAATCCCATTTTTCCTCATTTTGTACAATAGCCTACTGTGGGGAAATTTATCCAATGCCTTGCTGAAATCCATATACACCACATCAACCGATTTAATCTCAACTACCTGTTTGGTAACCTTCTCAAAGAACTGAATAAAGCTTGTCAGATACCACCTACCCCAATGAAATTATTCTTTTCTAGATAATTATAAATCATATATCTTGTAACCTTTTACAGCAGTTTACCAACAACTGATGTAAGGCTTACTGGTCTATAAATACCAGGGTTGTCGCTACTCCCCTTCTTGAACAGGGGAACCACATTGGCTATCCTCCAGACTTCTGGCACTGTTCCTGTAGACAATGACGATTTAACGATAAATGCCAAAGGTTCGACAAAAGCTCCTCCCTGGCTTCCAAAAGATCCTTGGGTAAATCCCACCCGGTGCAGGGGACTTCTTTATTTTCTCACTCCGCAGGATTTCTAATACCTCTTCCTTGTGAACCTCAATCCGGCCTCGTCTAATAGCCTGTATCTCAGTATTCTCCTCGATAACATTGTCGTTTTATAGAGTGAATACTGTCGAAAAATATTCATTTAGTGCTTCCCCTATCTCCTCTGACTCCACACACAACTTCCCACTACTCTCATTGATTGGGCCTAATCTTACTCTCGTCATTGTTTTATTCCTTAAATACCTATAGAAAGCCTTCGCGTTTACCCTGATCCGGTCGGCCAAAAACTTCTCATGTCTCCTCCTGGCTCTTCTGAGCTCTCTCTTTCGCGATACAGTCCTCGAAAAGCAGGAGTCTGTTCCAGGCTTTTAAAAAAGAATCCATGCCTAACATTGAAGAGATTCTGGCACAAACCCGTAAGGAAGCCACTTTGTGATCTAAAGTTTGCCACCTTGTTAAGAAGCAATTTTGTCAAACAATTGTACCTGACATGGGAGCTGTGCAAGGTTACCTTATGAACTCTCCAATTAGCTCAGACTGGTTCCTCTTTACGACAGGGGTTTTTCGCGCTAGCAGGCGCCTAACTCGGCTTGGGTGTGTTTGTGTCACATGATGAATGGCTAAGGTCCTGTAGGAGTGATTAATCAAGCACACACAGACCGGACAATTTATTTTAATTCCTTATGAATTTCTCTGTTATCTGTCTAAGAACATGCAGTGATTTTGTAAATTCTGTATAAAGGAAGCCACTTTGTATCAGTACATCAGAGTAGCCTGCTGGGGCACTTGAAGAGCTGGTACCCTACTCGCCTTGGTTATTCAAAACTAATTAGTTTAGCTTATAGGTGTCAGTGTTATGTTGTAACAGCGATGCTATTGTTAAATAAAGGGGATGACTAAGATTAAACTAAACTGTCTGTAAGAGGGATTTATTCCAGACTTCCAAAGAGGATAATCTCTGGGACGATCCTAGAGACAGGATTTCCAGGTCTGAGTCCACAAGAGATTCCTTGGGATATTTCAAATCACTACTTTAAAACTCCCTTGCCAATTCTGCCTACTGATCCTAAGTGCGAGGTCCTAGGCTTTTCACAAATGCAAATTCTTCTTATGAATGAATAAGAGCGAGGCCCAGGCATTTTGGCCACCTTTAACCCTTGTGATCATTACAGTTGATGACTAGGAGCTCGGCTTCAGGCTTCAGTCTCTCCAGATCATTGACACCTCAGCCCATCCAATGTGTGATGATGTAGTAGTCGTTGACATGGCCTCCCACTGTTTCATGACCGAGGATGGGATGGAATGTTCCTGTGGCTGCCTGGGGCTTAGCAGCTTGCTGGGGGCCAAATTCAGTGAGATCACGATGCAGCCTAGGCTGGCATCCTGGCCCTGGAGGCCTGTGTTGGTTCACTGCAGCTGCCGGTCAAGGTATTGTCGGGCCTTTTTCGGTTCCCCCATTCACCCAGGATAAGAGAAAGGAGGGCAGCCAGAAGATGGCGGGGGGCATGATGCTGACACAGGTGGTGAGCGGGCTCCCAACCATCCAAGTGGATGTCAGGGCTGGGCGTGCAGGTAGCTGGAGGTGGGCATCTGGGGACCCTGAAGGGCCGTCGGCAACCCCTGCTGATCCACTCGCTGGGAGGGAAGGATGATGGGTCTCAGGGGTGGGGAGGCTGCACTCACCAGTGGAACAATCTTGGCCCACGATGCCAATTAGGCTGCGTCGAGGCCTCAGTCATAGACCCGGCTGATCGGTGAATCAAGTCTCAAATGAAACCTGAGCATTAATTTCCCTGCACTGAGCTACTCAATCAGTCCTGCATTGGATTGGCTCAGTCAGCACTACGCCCTTTATACCGCCTGGTCGTATATTTACCCACATTTAATCTATAAATTGGTGTGAAATGGTCTAACCCAGCTCTCGGCAATTGAGGAATCCTGATCAGATATTTTCGGGCATTGTGGAGGTATCGACTAATTGACTAACTCAGTATTAGACCTGAGATGCAACCTGGACCTTCATCATGGCCAGGGTGGGAGTGGGATATGGCTCATTTAATCCACCAACATGAATCACATTGGCTGACGATGCCCAAGATACAGCTTTGGCTTTGTGTGTATAGGTAGTGGAGATGATCACTGCTCTGATACTGGGAGTGAAATTGGCTAATCCAGTCTTCGGCCAAGATTTAACCTGGGCTGCATCTCCCTGATTTTTGGGTTTCTACTAGCCTTCGATCAACAGGAAATATTTAGTTCAGGAACTGGATCCTAGGCCTAAGCTTCCCCACACTGTGCTTCTCGATTCATCCCACATCATCAAGTGTGAGATCAGTGTAGGAATATGCCCAAGAATGGAGCCTGGGACTCTCCTGCTCTGTGTGCACCTGTATCTAGCTGGGAGGGTGAGGTACTTTGGTTCCACATTATTCCATCAGATCAACAAGCACTAGGCACACGATGAAGCCTAAGTTTGCGTTTGCTTACGTCGTGGGTTTTGGTCAAATCGATAAGGAAAAGGCAGGAAAACTGGCAGATGAGGACTATTGATCTGGGTCACCTGGTCTACTTCAAAAGAGAGGACCAGTACATTTATTTCCAAGGATTACTGGTTTTTACTCTATCTTCTTAAGAATGAGATTGTTAATCTCAGAAGTATTAAGCCAAATTGGAAGCTGGAAATTTCACGCTATGCACATCGTGCATGTGGGGTATCTCAGTCCCAGATCTGATGAAGGATCAGCAAGCTCTGGCCTGAGACTGAGCCTGCACCTAGATTACCTAGTCTGTGTCTCCAGAAGCCCCACATTGGTTGGAATTATTAAATTCAGTGCTATGCTGGCAATGGAGACTGAGGCTTACATTTCTCAGCATGGGGGTCCAAAAGTCCCACATGAAATCATAGAATCCCGATAGTGTGGAAACAGGCCCTTCAATCCAACAAACCCACAATGATCCTCAGAAGAGTATCCCACCCAGACCCATCCCCTAACCTCTTACTCTTTATTTACCCTGACTATTGCACCTGACCCGCTCATCACTGAATATTGTGGGCAATTTAGCATGGCCAGTTCATCTAATCTGCACATCTTTGGACTGGGGAGGAAACCGGAGCTCCCAGAGGAAACACACACAGACACAGTGAGAACATGCAAACGCCTCGCAGACCGTCACCTGAGGCTGGAATCGAACCTGGGTCCGTGGCATCATGACGCAGCAGGGCTAACCGCTGAACCACCCTGCCACCCCACCACTAACCCAACGTGCCACATTGGGGTGGGGGGGAGGGGGGAGGGGCGGTCGGGGTGTTTTCGGTTGGCAGATGGGACATTTCAGGAGTCGTGACCATAATACCGTAAGATGGTCGTGTATGAGCAGCCCTCAGGTGACGGCCATCAATTAGAGGAAGGGGCACTATAACAAGGCATGAACTGGACAGTATTGATCGGAGGTAAAAACAATGACTGCAGATGCTGGAAAGCAAATAATGGATTAGAGGTGCTGGAAGAGCACAGCAATTCAGGCAGCATCCAACAAGCAGCGAAATCGACGACTGATGAAGGGCTTTTGCCTGAAACGTCGATTTCGCTGCTCGTTGGATGCTGCCTGAACTGCTGTGCTCTTCCAGCACCACTAATCCAGTATTGATCTGAGGCGGCTGTTTGAGGGTAAATCGAAATCGGAGATGTGGGAGTATTTCAATCAGCAGTTGATAAGAATTCAGGAGTGGAACATTCCTGGGAGAATGAGGGATGCGTATCGCAAGATACGTGAACATCGGATGACTAGGGATGTTAAGACCTTGGTCAGAATGAAAAACAAAGCCTTCGAAAGGTTTAATTTGGAGGTCTCAGTATTGGACTGTTGTGCACAATGTTAAAAATGACACAACACCAGGTTATGGTCCAACAGATTTAATTTGATGCTCTAGCTTTCTACGCGCGGTCACTTTGTCAGGTGGTTGTGGAGCATAAGATTACAAGACACAGAATTAAGAGCAAATGTTTACAGCGTGCTATAACTGAAATTATATATTGGAAATGATCTGAATTGTTTGTTATGTCTCTTATTTTTTAGAATATCATGATGGTATCAGTTCTTCCATATGCAAATGACGGAACCTTCTAAAAGTTACATTCTCTCGGGAACTTTAACCCTCAGTGCCACTTTGGCCCAGATAATGCATTGGAGGTGTGAGGTGCCCTGTGTGAGGCTGTCTATGCCACAGTGTTCAGACTGACACTAATAAAAAAAATCTACAGAATCTGACATGGGCTTAAGCCGTTTTTGCGCAAAATAAAATGTAATTCTGCAAGTACAAATTCACCCCACAAAGGTGTCTGTGTGTGTGTCTGTCACCTGTAGGGTCACATGAACCGAAGGTCCCGGTTGAGGCCATCCCCCTGAGTACGTGGCATGTAGTCATTTGACTCAGCCAACATAGTCTATCTTGTACACTGCAGGCATGGTATATTGGTGAGACCAAGCATCGGCTACAGCAACGGTGAATGGGCACCACAGAACAATCAACAAATAGGAGTGTTCCCTCCCAGTCGCAGAACGCTTCAGCAATCCAGGACATTCGACCTCAGACCTTCGGCTGACCATCCTCAAAGACAGACTTCGGGACATGCAACAACGAAACGTGGCCCAGCAGAGGCTTATAGCCAAGTTCGAGCAGAGGCTGATAGCCAAGTTTGGTACCCATAGGGATGGCCTCAACCAGGGGCTTGAGATCATGTCGCACTACAGGTGACACCACTACACCACACACACACACACACAAACAGAGACACAGACACACACACACACACACACACACACACACACACACACACACACACACACACACACACACACACACGGATCTACAGACCCGTTTACACACAATTTTACAGACCCATACACTCACACAAATCCTTTCTCATATGCAAGATGTCTCTTATAAGCTCACACGCACTCCCACACGCACACAAGCACCCTCTCACAGACTTATACCCTTTACACTCACACGCACACTCATGCACACACACGCTATGTCTCACAGACATTCAAACTCCCCCCGCCAAATCAACATGCACGTACACGCACACACACACATATCAGTTTGTGGGGTGAATTTGTACTTGCAGAATTACATTTCATATTGCTCGAAAGATCTTAAATCCATGTAAGATTCTGTATCATCCTTTTTTAGATTCGAATCAGTCTGAACATTGGGGCATTGAAAGCCTCAGGGCACCTGACACCTTCAATGCTTTATCTGGGGTGACATGGCACTGAGAGTTAAAGTGCAATTGAGAATGCAACTTCAAGAAACTACTGGAATTTACATATGAAAGGAATGAATCCAACATGCCCATTCTAAAAGATGAGAGACTTAACACACAATCGAGGTTTTTTTCAACACATAATTTCAGTTACTTCACACTGTACACTATTGCTATAAGTTCTGTATCCTATGATGTTATCCTCCACAACCAGCTGATGAAGGAGCAGGGTGGAGAAAGCTAGTGCTTACAAATAAACCCGTTGGACTATAACCTGGTGTTGTGTGATTTTTAACATCCAAATGTCTAGGAAGATGGAAAATTACAAAAGCCTTGAAGTAAAGAAGGAAAGTAGGAATTAACTAATACAAGGAATTAGAAGGGCTAAAAGGGATCGCGAAAAGTTGTTAGCAATCAGCATTCAGGAGAATCCGAAAGCTTTGCACACATAATTTTAAAAAAAACAAGAATGTAGCCGGGAAAGGGTTGTCCCACTCAAGGACAAAGGAGGTGATCGATGTGTAGAGTCAGAAAATGTCGTAAATGTAGACTTTATATCAGTATCCAACAAAGATAAGGAATTGGTGGTTGATGATCTCAGGGAAGTCTTTGGCAAATTTCTAAGCCAAGTTACTGGTAAAAAGGAAGAGGTGTTGTGCGTTTTAAATCATATTAAGTAGACAAGACCCCAGGTTCTAATGGGATCTGTCCCAGATTATTGAGTGAGGCAAGAGAGCAATTTACTGGAGCATTCTACCAACAAGCTCTACCAACAAATATTTTGAGTTAGAACCCATCTGCCACCCCCTAAGAAAAAGAACAGGAAGTTACTTCACCACAGGAAATGACATCACCAACCCAAAGAAATGCAAACATATAAACAGAAAGCAGGAAGTTTTATAATTTCTTCGCCTGAGACCCACTGAAGATGTTACCTCGTAGGGTATCGAAACATCTGGAAATGAACCTTGCAGCTCACCGAGCTAACCTACATCCAAAACATCAACCTGAGCTACAACCCTTCTCAAAACGCACTACTAAAGCATTGACAGACATGTTTGTGCCACCAGATGTCTGGTGAATACCTCACATAGTCCATACAGGCAATCAAAACATGTCATATCTCGTAATTTCCACTTTGCAAATAGTCTGGCTCAAGATTGGGATAGAGACAGAATCTGATCTCACACCTTTAATGCATTGTCTGAGCTGAGATGTCACCATTTGCTGTAAAACCTTAATTTATGATTGCATTGCAGTGTGGAAACAGGCCCTTCGGCCCGACAAGTCTACACCAACCCGCCGAAGCACGACCCACACATACCCCTAACCTAACACTACAGGCAATTTAGCATGGCCAATTCACCTGGCCTGAATATCTTTAGATTGTGGGAGGAAACCCACGCAGACACGCGGAGAACGTGCAACGTCTACACAGTCAGTCTTCTGAGGTGGGAATTGAACCCGGGTCTCCAGCGCTGTGCGGCAGCAGTGCGAACCACTGTGCCACCGTGCCACCAACAAGGCAGTGATTTAAAGGAAGGTCTGGGATTTACATATTAATGAATCCAAACTTGAAAACTACTCTAAAAGATGGAAGATTTAACAATCCAGGTTTGTTCAATGTTTCATGACACTTTTATAAATTATGTTTCCTGTTATCTTTTACTCCACAACCATGTGATGAAGGAGCAGCGCACTGAAAGCTAGTGCTTCCAATTAAATCTGTTGGACTATAACCCGGTGTTGTGTGATTTTTAACTTTGTCCACTCCAGTCCAAAACTGGCTCCTGACATAGTGCCATAATATAAAAAGGATAGCAGGGATAATCCAGGAAATTGCAGGCCCTTCGGTCCAATCCATCCATGCCGAACAGGTATGCCAACCCAATCTAGTCCCACCTGTCAGGACGCAGCCCATATCCCTCCAAACCCTTCCTATTCATATACCCATCCTAATGTTGCAATTTTACCAGACTCCAACACTTCCTCTGGCAGCTCATTCTATATACGTACCACTCTATGCGTGAAGAGGTTGCCTCTTCGGTTTCTTTTATATCTTTCCCCCTCACCCTAAGCCTATGCCCTCTAGTTCTCGACTTCCCCACTCCAGGGAAAAGACTTTGTTTGTTTATCGTATTCATGCCTCTCTTAATTTTGTAAACCTCTGTAAGATCACCCCACAGCCTCCGACGCTCCAGGGAAAATAGCTCCAGCCTGTTCAGCCTCTCCCGATAGCTGAAGTCCTCCAATCCCGGCCACATCTTTGTAAATCTTTTCTGAACCATTTCACGTTTCAAAATATCTTTCCGATAGAACGGATACCAGAATTGCAATATTCCAACAGTGGCCTAAACAATGTCATGTACAGCCGCAACATGACCTCCTAACTACTGTACTCAATACTCTTTACAATAAAAGAAAGCATACCAAGCGACTTCTTCACTCTCCTATCGACCTGCGACTCCACCTTCAACGTGCTAAGAATCTGCACTCCAAGTTGTCCTTGTCAAGCAACACTCCCTAGGAGGTTACCACGAAGTGTATAAGTTCTGCTAACTAGTCCCTTCTCCATACTAACTGTACACCTTATGCTCACATCTAAATCATTTATATAAATGATGGAAAGTAGTGGACCCAGCATTGATTTGTGTAGCACTCCACTGGTCACAGGCCCACAGTCGAGGACCACTGTGTGTGATCTCAATATTTGGTCACTTATTTAAGAACGAGATGAGGATTAGGTTCTTGTTATCACTGAGGAGTATTGAGGCTGGCGTATTCAGTGTCCTGAAAGGCTGAGCTGGATAGATTTTAATCAGGAAGGCAATCAACGGTTTAAGAGAAAAGGCAAGTCATTGGATTTGAGAGTTATCAGATCAATGGTGGTGACCTGATTGAATAGCTGACCAGATGGGCTGAATGGTCTACTACTGCACCTCTGTCTTATTGTCCGTTGTTCAGAGTGAATTGACATTTTATTTTGGGAGTAGAGTCTCTTATTGTTGTTTTTGTTTGCACGTTTCTTATTAATCATATGAATTCAACAGAGGGAATTGATTTTGCGGGCACGTTACTTTTTTTGCATCCTTGGATGGAGAGTTACAGTTCTAAAATTATGCCTGCCTCTTTATTTGGACTTCGGCTCAGCATGGAACTTATTTGAAATTCGAGAAATTGCAGCATTGACAGTGTAGGAGCTGGATAAAACTATCGACAAAATCTCAAAGTAAAAGATAGATCAGACAAAGGAATGAACGACTGTGTTCATAACATCAAAGATTAAATTGCCCGCCACTACTAAATTAGTACAGAATAAATAATCAATTCCCATTTCAGAAAAGAGCAAATTAAACCTCAGCATGATGCGGAGGAATCAAAGTGTTGAGAAGGAAACTGGAAAGAAAAATTGAGGAAGCTGTTAACTGGGAATTAAATCGTGTTTATTCTCACTGGGGGTCAGGGAAAAAAAAATCAAAGCAGCCCCTTAAATATAAAAATGCATTGAGCAATGTCACTAATGAAGACTTCAACCAACCATGAAAGAGTTGCAGGTCTTTTGACAGACAAACTGCTTTTATACAAAGAGCTCTGACAACACAGACAGTGGAACATTTGTGGAGAGAGGGAGCTCTGGAAATCTCCGGTATCAGAATGAGAAATTGGGAAGAAATGGATGTAAATTCTATTGGGCAAAGGAAGACGTTTGTGTTGATCTCTTTAGAAAGTGAATGAACCTTCAAGACTTCATGAGATAAACATCTGGGCTGTAAAAGTAAAAAAAATTCAAAGCATTGCAGAGATTGTTGAAGCAAACATTGTTTTGTGTTAGGATGTTTCCGCGTTAATCTTTACATTCACATAATAAAATTCATTTTTGTTAAACAGTTTGACTTTTGGTGATATGCATCCTTCAGTTAGAATAGAATCCCTCCAGATCCTTCGGTTCGCTGAAAAGTAACCCACCCAGACCCATTCCCGTACCCTATAATTACCGCTGATATACCTACCCTACACATACCTGAACGCGGGCAATTTGCCATGGCCAATTCATCTAACTTTACATCTTTGGATTGTGGGAGAAAACCGGAGCACCCGGAAGGAACCCACGCAGTCATAGGGAAAATGTGCAAACTCCACATAGTCGCCCAAGACTAGAATCGGATCCATGTCCATGGCGCTGTGGGGCTGTTGTGCTAGCCACGGTGACACCCTAGCATTACATATATTCATTGAAAGTATCTTTAAACATTGACTGTCCCAACAAATATTGCAGGATTCTTGTTTCCTGGGGACAAAAGGTGAGCAGGGTTAATCAGTGAGAATCTCCACACCCAGTGAGACAGCAGAAGGTAGACAGGTTTTGGAAGTGATGACCAGATACAGCACATATTTAAATGACAACGGGCACAGTGTGATGCATTTGTTTTTGTTTGACACAGGGAGCATGTCTGAAGATTTTGGAAACGGTTTGAATGGGAGTGTGACAGGCGAGGCCCGAAGTGGATGGCCATCCCTGATCCGCCCTGAAGATGATGTGGAGGAGCCGGGATTGTCCTGATGGAGTCTAACCCGGTGCAGTTGGATTTTTAACTTTATCCCTGAAAAGTAATGGTGTGTCAGTCAGCTCCTTGAAGTGCTGCAGACTCTGCGTCTCTGTGTCTGCCTTCCGAACAGTGGAACCTGCTTCTCCTGCAGAATAAATGTTGGTGTACTCCTAAAATTGGTATTCTTGCAAAGTGTCCCGATTATTTAATGATAATCGGGTGGTGTTTGGGAGGCGGTTAACTGTTGAGAGTGAAAGCAGCACAACAGTTGAGTGTGGACTGCCACTGACTTGCCCTTCCCTCCCTCATCTCCGCTGACACACACTCACACACATTCCCCAGACTTGAAACCCACACAGATATTCTTCACTCCCTTGTGGATGATGTGGGGGAGTGGGCAACTCCAGAACCAGTTGAACACTCCCTTATGGATAATGGGGGAGAGGTGAGGGCAGACCCAGCTCCTATTGCTCACTCCCTGGTGGATGATTGGGGGAGGGGAGAGGTCTGTCCCAGCTCCTGTTGCTTACTCCCTTGTGGATGATGGAGGAAGGGAGAAAACAGTCACAGCTCCTGTTGCGCACTCCTTTGTGAATGATGGGCGAGAGGTGAGGGCAGTCCCATCTCCTGTTGCTTACTCACTTGTGGATCATGGGGGAGGGGTTCGGGCAGACCCATCTCCTGTTGCCTACTCCCTTGTGGATGATAATGGATGGGGAGATGATAGTCCCAGCTCCTGTCGCTCACTCCCTTGTTGGGGATGGATTTTCCAGAAATTGCCTGAATTGACAAAGACCGATCTTACTGTCTGAAATGGGTGAATAGAAAGGCACGACTATTTAAACAATGGGATTCCCGCTTTTCAAAAACATGTATGGACAGCACGACGGCCAATGAGGGATCGTGGAATGTAGGGGCAAATGTGGAACTGTCAAATGAGTAAAAGGAATGTGGATTGGCCGGATTGGCCAATGAAAAGCGAGGAATGTGTTGGGACTGAAGATGTAAAAGTTCAATAATGAGGGAAAGGGTGGGAGCCTCCCTGTGGTTAGACATGCTGTGGAATATAGGTAAAGCAGTGTTACTTCTGCAACCACAATTGCCTATGCCAGGTAAATTAACTAAAACGAGGATATAATTGTTTCAGCCAAGAATGGGACCTATGTGAAGGAAATACATAATTGCTTTTCATCAACTGAATTGTGCACACAAGAATGAAATGTACCTGTAAACAATGGAAGATGTTGCAGACAAACAGATGAGATGCAAGGAGCATTGGGTTATGCCAGACACGGCACATTGCCCTCATATAGACACTGAAACGAGCCAAGTTAGTTGCAGGGTAAATAAGAGTGAGGGCCGTCGGCCTCCGAGTAGGGGAGAAGTAAACAAGTGTGGAGCGGAGCTAGGCTGAGGCAGAACACAATAAGTAATATTGATAGGTTTGAAGCCAATGATGTAAACGGGGAAGTAACGAGATAGACTCAATTAAACTGTATAAATTGTGAAGTAATTTTTGGATTGCGGTGGGTATTTGCTAGACACCCATCTTGCAAGAATGTCTCAATAAAATTCGCTGTATCAGAATTTTACTCGAGCTGATATTTATTATATTGTGAGCTCTGTTTCTCACAATTTGGGCGCTCGTCCGAGGTGTCCATCATCACCAGTGGGGTAGACACCATCAATGGCTGGGAAGACATATTACGTTCCTTTTCGAATGACCCATGTCCCTCAGTGATGGGCTCTTCCTTCTGGTTAACTGATTGAGATCCGATGAGAGTCTATCTGAGGCAGGCGAAAGGTTGCAAATAGGCACAGGGAGACATCGAGGAGAAAGTGAGGTCTGATTATGCAGGAGGTCAGAGTTTAAAAAGTGTTGCTGGAAAAGCGCAGCAGGTCAGGCAGCATCCAAGGAACTGGAGAATCGACGTTTCGGGCATCAGCCCTTCTTCAGGAATGAGGAAAGTGTGTCCAGCAGGCTAAGATAAAAGGTAGGGCGGAGGGACTTGGGGGAGGGGCGTTGGGAATGCGATAGGTGGAGAGAGATCAAGGTGATGGTGATAGGCCGGAGCGGGGTGGGGGTGGAGAGGTCAGGAAGAAGATTGCAGGTTAGGAAGGCGGTGCCGATTTCGAGGGCTATGACTGAGACAAGGTGGGGGGAGGGGAAATGAGGAAACTGGAGAAATCAGGGAGACATCGAGCCAGGCAACTCCGTGCATGGACCAAGGAAGGAAAACTGACTTTTAAATACTACCTTGGTGGCTGGGATTGAGTTCAAGTAGTTACTGAGGGACGGATGAAGGAACACAATCTGGTCTATGCCAAGGGTACGGAAAAAACCTCCGGGGAAGATAAAAAGAAATCGAAATGGAGGCGGGGTCCCTGAAAACATACCTCCATAATGTCCGTTGGGCAGGATGTAGTGGAAATGGAAAGATAATACTTGTACAAGGAGAAGCGATAGGGAAAAGACGATTAAATATTGTTGCCTTGTATGCACTGTGGAATCCATTCTTCATCCCGCCGTCTTCTGGCCAAAGTACGGGTCGGAAAAAGACAATGCTTGTAAATAGTTGAATTTGTATGTCAATGGAAATCAGCCTGACAGTCAGGAGGAATCAGGTTATGTTTCGTGTCGGAAGGGCTATTAGCTGAAGAACTACTGAGGGGACACTTCGCAAGTAAATCATGGCCAGACATCCAAATAAGATTAAAAAAGGGGGGTGGAGGGAGAAGCCAGGAGTTGTAGCAGGAAGTTCAGAAAGTGGCTGTGAGATATTGTGTGTGTGTGTGTGTGTGTGTGTGTGTGTGTGTGTGTGAGAGAGAGAGAGAGAGAGAGAGAGAGAGAGAGAGAGGAGTTGTGCAGCTCGTTGAAAGTTTAACCCTTTGTGATTCGTTTTGAATGCACATTTGTGTGTTGGAGATTGAATGTTTGTGCTTTATTCCCTGGAGTTTGAGATCCGGGCCTGTTTTGAATCTGATTTCTATTGTGGAAATTTAACATGATTCCTTTAAAGGTTAAGGATTTCACAATGATTATAAAATAAAATGTTAACTCCTGTTGTTTTTATAGGTCATGACTGCCTTACTATCAGTTTGTAACTAATCTCTTTTATCCTGACATAAAAGCGATTTATGGAGGATTGTTGAAGTTTCAGTTCAACATAAGGTTGTAATAAAACAAAAAAAAAATCCTATGGTTAATTCCTGTGTCCTTGGATTCGGCCATTATTCATGCATTAGAATTTCTTTTTAAACTTGAGTAGACAAGTACTTTTAAGGGAGCCCCGGGTATTTCACTACCTATATCAATGTAATTGAGCAATGACTGTTCAGGACTACTTAAGTGAAGTAATTTTGGATTTAGATTAATGAACTAAAACCGGGTAACGATAGTGGATTTCGAAGTTGGGAACATGTTAAATGTTAAATGCTGAATAAATGAATTTTAATGTATAAATATATATTTACAAGTAAGATTCCAAAATGTATAGTTAGGAGCAGGTTTTAAAGTTAGACAAACATAAATTGATGAATTGGTATTCGAGGTTACAGGGAGGAAGAAATATTGCAATAGTTCTTTAAAAAAAAATCAAGATCTGAGTAAAACATTGGGTGATGAAGAATGGCCATTATGTGGTCCTAAAGCTGTTCAATTGGTTAAATCGGCTCAGCAATTGATCCGGTAACATAACATGAGAAGCAGAAACTAAAGGCAAAAATAATGATAGCCACAGTTGATTAGGTAATAATGAGAAGGGTAAAACTAAAAGCAGAAGGAACTCTGAATGGCAGTGGGCAGCATGTTGAAATTAAAGGGAGGAGAAAAAATCGGGGAGAAGATGTTAAGAGGTCTGGTGGATACGAACAAGGTTCGAAGTCGAAATCACCACAGGCGGGATCTTATTACAGTGGAAAGACAGGTCACTTGAAGAGGGAGTGTCCAGATCTGAAAAAGGAAGCAAAAGGCAGTACCGTTTATGAACCATGATGAAGAATAGGGGTGTCAGGGGTTCCTTCCCCCGGGGGACCCACCGAAACTCTTGATAAATTTAAAGGTGGGACCTTACAAAGAGGACGTAGTTTTCCTGGACGATACGGGGGCAGCAAGGTCCTGCTTAAATTTTAATCCCCAGGGAGTGGAAATCTCGAAACGACTGTACACTCTTTCTGGAGTAAAAGGAGGATTTACAGTGTTCCAGTTTTTGAACCTATAATAATCCAAATTGGGAAAGATATAGTCGAAAGTGAACTGTTATATATTCTTGATATCGGAAGTAACTTATTGTGGAGGGATCTAATCATACTCCTGGGACTGCAGATTGGAGTATGAGACCACAGATTAGCGATACAAATGGCCGTCCTGACCGAGGAAGTGGAGAAGGAAATAGAACCCAGAGTGTGGGCTTGAGAAGGGAATCGCGGGGCATTACAAATATCTCCTTTGGAACTCAGTTCAAAGAGAGAGGGAGATATGTTTTGCAAAAGACAATATCCGTTTTCCATAGAGTGACGCGACAGACTGCAGCCAGTAATTGAGGAATTGATTAAGGATGGATTACTAGATCCCTGCATGTCCCCTTACAATAGCCCTATCCTGCCAGTAAAGAAATCGGACGGTAGTTATCGCCTGGTACAAGACCTAAGGGCATTGAACCAAATAATACAAGCCCGCCACCCTGTGGTCCCTCATCCCTCTACAGTACTGAGTAAAATTCCCCATGGTCTTAAATAGTTCAGTGGAGTGAATCTGAAGGATGCCTTCTGTGTATGTCCACTGGCGGAGGGGAGTAGGAATCTGTTTGCCTTCGAGAGGGATGGTCCAAAAACAGGGTGAAAACAGCAGTACAGATGGACGGTACTCCCGCAGGGCCTTACTGAAAATCAGATTCTCTTTGGCGAGGTGTTGGAACAAGTCTCAGAGAAATTCAATAGCCCCAAAGGAACTATCCGGTTACAATGTGTAGGTGGTCTTCTTGTAACAGGCGAGCAAAGGGACAAAACAATAGTAGCCACAAACGAATTAGTAAACTTTCGAGGACGACAAGGATTGAGGGTCTCCAAGAATAAATTGCAGTCCGCAGAGAAGGAAGTCGGATATTTGGGACACCTATTCAGTGAAGGAACACGAATAATAAGTCTAGAAGGAATTGAGGGAATTGTGGGAATGTCGCTGCCTAAAACCAAAACGGAATTACCAAAATCCCTGGGATTTCCATGGTATCTTCGATTATGGTTAGACCCATATGCACAGAAAAAAAAGAAATTATATTTGAAACTATTAGAGGAAGAACCTAAATTATTGAATTGGACAGAAGAAGAGAGGGAATTATTTGAAGAACTAAAGAGGAACCTAATCCATGCCACTGTTCTTGCATTACCTTCCCTAGACAAGCACTTCCATTTGTTTGTCATGGTAGACAGGAGAGTAGCTCTAGGGCTCCTAACCCAGAGAAGGGGGGTGGTGTCCGGGGGGTGGGGTGGGGAAGAAGAAACCGGTTGCCTACTTGCCTAAATTATTAGACCCAGTCTCAAGCGGGAGGCCAGAGTGTGTGCAGACAGTGGCAGCAACAACTTTATTGGTACAGGAGAATCGGAAACTTAATTTTGAGGGAACCTTAATAATCAGCACCCCATATCAGGAACGGAACATACTAACTCAGAAAGCAGGACGATGGCTCACAGACTCTAGGATCTTTAAATGTGAGACAAACTTAGTAGAGCAGAATGACCTTGTGTTAGACACAGACAGATGCGTGAATCCAGCTGCATTTCTGTTGCAGGGAGAGGATTGCCCTTGGCAATCCAGAACACAACTGTCTTGATATCATTGAATATCAGACTAAAGTACGGATGTACTTAAGAGACATAGCGTTGCAGATCGGTTGTTTATCAATGGGTCCTCCCGGGTGAGTGAGGGGAATTTGCCCAATGGATATGCTGTAGTAGACGAAATAGAGGAAAGCGTTTTCGAGGCTGAAAGACTGGTCATCCCAAACTTGTGAACTCTATGTCCTAGAAAGAGCTCTCAGAGCCTTAGAAGACAAGGAAGCAACGGTGTACACAGACTTCAAATATGCATTTGGATGGTACAAACCTTCGGAAAGATTTGGCAAGAAAGAGGAATAATAAACAGCAGGGGAGAAGAACTAGCGCATAAGGAATTGATCAACCAAGTACTGAAATCTCTGTTCCACCCAAGAGAAATAGCAGTAGTTCACATAAACGGACATGGGAAGGGGAATGAACCAGAAGTAAGGAGAAATAAACTGGCCAATGATGTAGCTAAAGAAGCAGCCTTGAATCCACTGGGAGTAGTGATATATTCCCTAATACCTGCAATTCCAGATCTTCATGTTGCCCCGTTGTTTACTGCAAAGGAGGAAAAGGATCGAAGATCTATAGGAGTCGCAAAGACAGCCGATGGGCGCTGGATGTTACCCGATGGCGGGGGGGGGGGGGGGGGGGGGGGAGGCGGGGGGAATGTTGAATGAAATGACATGGCGAGAAACTGTGGCTGTCTTATATCAGGGGAGTCACTGGGGAGTGCAGTCAATGTGTGATTTAGTCTAAAGGAAACATGGATGCTAAGGGATACATACAATAGCCAAACAGATATGTGTGGGATGCATAAGGTAAAAAAAAAGAACGTATTAAAGAAACAAGTCACAGGAAGGCGAGACCCTGGGCTAAAACCATTTCAGAGGATTCAGGTAGATTATACCGAATTACCCCGAGTTGGAACACTGAGGTAAAAGCTGGTAATGGTTGACCACCTATCTGGAGGCGTGGAGGGATACCATTTAGTCACTGCCACCACAAGTGGGGTTTCCAATGTAATACCTGAACACATAATCTCCAGATACTGGATATTGGAGCGCATAGATTCAGATCAGGGGACTTATTTTACTTCCAGGGTACTCCAGGGAGTGATGAAAGGGTTAAGAAGCTCCTGGGATTTCCACACCCCTTGGCACACAACTTCATCAGGAAAGGTTGAGAGAATAAACCGGACACTCAAAAGCAGTTATTTAAATTCATAGGAGAAACCAGGCTCCCTTGGACTAAGTGTTTACCTCCAGCCTTTCGCGAGTGTGCATGGCGCCAATCAAAGATATGGGGCTGTCCCCTAATGAGATATTGTCTGGCCTGCCCTATCTGGGAACGAAAGGGGAACTGTCAATCCAGGAGACTCAAGATCTGTTCTGAAAGAAGTATATACTGGGCTTGATCTCCTCTTTGTCTTTCCTCAGGGAACAGAGTTTGTTGACACAGACTCCACCCCTTGAGTTAACCATCCGTCAGATCCAGCCGGGGGATTGGGTCCTAGTCAAATCATGGACCTAGACCAAATTGCACGGAGACTGTTAGGGGCCGTACGAAGCACTCTTAACCACTGAAACGGCGATAAGAACGGCAGAGAAATGCTGGACTCACTACACTCGGATTAAAGCGCCAGTGGAATCTTCAGTTGGGAGAGAAGTCTGGCCAACCGAATGGACTAAAGAACCGTTTTAACTTAAGCTAAAAAGACTTCAAATAACTGATTATACAGTAGTGGCACGAGCGCAGGACATTTTCTGTCGTATCTTATGCTGAGTCTCTCGGTGCTTCAATAACACTGCAGAATGGGAAGAATGTTTAGGTACACTGAAAAGAGGGCTTTTCTAATCATAGGATTCTGTAAAGCTATTATGTGGTCGTCTTACGTAGTGATAATGGTTCCAGAAAGTACAAATCAACAAGTCATTGAAACAGATGCCTGCAGCCTGGTGGATTGTGGAGATGTAAGAAATCATAGGCAATGCAGTAACTCTAGAGAGACATCTAAGATTCCATGAAAAAGGTCCTGAAAAGAGGGCATGGGATAAAACTAACAGGAATAAAAGGTCCCGGAGAGAGAAGTGTAAGGGATATCTTTGCAATAAAGAATGTAAAGAATGGTGGAGGCAGGAAGTCCTCAGAGTTGATCTCTTGATTATTCCATTGGGTACAGTACCCGAGGCCCTTTCCAGCCAGCTCCTGACTGTCCCGATAAAAAGCGCAACCCAATATATTTATCAATAAAGACAACGTCATGGAATAAAGCAGTTTTAGGGGCTGGAACCTCTCAGGTACAAATGGTACAAATATTTGAGATAGAGATGAAAGCAGATGGGAAGAATTTCCTGGGAATTTTTAAAAAAAAAATACAGGTGAAAGAAAGAACCCGATTAGGAGAAAGGAATAGTACAGTACCTTACTCAGACCCTATGGTGATAAAAATTGTCGAGTTAAAGGACTTAAAGCAGACCATTGAAGTAGAAAACGCTGCGGTTACAAATGCCCGGGTTGAATGGGTAAAGGACACTGTGAAAAGTTTGAACAAAAACAATTCTTATGCGTGCGCCTCTGGGAAACGAATGGACCAAGTAGTCCCCTTTCCACTTGGGTGGAAGCGAGACAGGAAAGGTATAACATACATGATAGCCCTGTATCAGGATGAGTCTGCATGGAATAATGAAGATTGCATCCCCCTTCTATTAAAATTTCCTCCTTTAAAGTAGGAAGTCTTAAAGTCGCCCCCCGGCCATGTTTTGCCGTGGTAGTAAATCACACATCGTGTGCAAGCAGGCGAGGAACAATCGGTCCAGATATTTGGTGGAGCTGAAATAATGTACCAAAATTGACTACGTGACGGAAAAGGGAGGGCAGTACTCCACATTAAGGATTCCCCGAGCTGATCTGTAGTGGTACTGCAGAGGGAAAGTATTGAGATCCACCTTACCTCCCGATTGGAGGGGCATGTGTGCAATTGTACAATTGGAAATTCAGTTCATGCTGGCATTTAAAAAGAAAGCGACAGTAAAGGAAGGGGGGTGAAGTAAAAGATCACTTTTGGGTACTTCGTTTGATGATCAGGTATATCTAGACTCTATAGGAGTCCCAAGAGTGGTACCTGAGGAGTTCAAGGCTCGTAACGGCTCACAGGGGTTTTTGAATCAGATCTCTTCTGATATGTAACAGTCAAAACAATGTGGACTGGATAAGTTCCATTTTCTATAATCAGCAAAGGTTCACCAATCAAACTAGAAATGCAATTAAAGGTATAGCCGAACAACTTGATGCAACCAGCAGAATGGCATGGGAGAATAGAATATCCAGAGGTATGACCCTCGCAGAAAAAAAGGGAATATGTGCAATGTACGGAGGGAGCTGTTGTGCCTTTATTCCAAATAACAGAGCCCCAGATGGGTCTATTATTGACCCCTGCAAGCTCAAACAACACTTGCCAACGAACTAGCTGAAAATGAAGGAGTCAGCTCATCATTCACCGGGTGGCTAGAATTGTGGTTGGAAAGTGGAGGGTGTGGCGGTTTCAGTCCTTACTTCCTTGATCGTAGTGGTGGGACTACGAATCGCAATAGGATGCTGTATCAT
This sequence comes from Chiloscyllium punctatum, assembly GCF_047496795.1. NCBI lineage: Eukaryota > Metazoa > Chordata > Chondrichthyes > Orectolobiformes > Hemiscylliidae > Chiloscyllium > Chiloscyllium punctatum. The sequence continues at coordinate 45,342,008 of NC_092789.1, forward strand.
ACTTTGCGAACGGGGGTTAATCCAAAGGTCGATTAAAACAGCTTTGACCACACAAATGCTCGAATGATAAATTGGGGGGAATGGCTCTACCTGTTAAACAATGAGACAGCAAGTGACCTCGGAAAATAAATGAAATTTCCGAACATTTGCTGGCGAATTTGCAAACGACATATACGCAGAAGATAACAAATGATTATTAAAGAAAAAGTGAAAATTGTGGGAAATAGGCAAACCAGTGTTACGTCTGCAACCATAATTGCTTGTCAACATCGGTATATAACTGCTTCAGCCAATTAATAATTACTTATTCAATAAAATAAACTAACACTGGAATGAAAACTATGTGGAAGGAACACAGTTTCGTTTCATTAGTTTACATGTGCACACAGGAATGAAATGTGCCTGCAAACAATGGAAGATGTTGCAGAAAAAGAACATCAAGATATGCCAAACACAGCACATTTCCCTCCTGTCAGCACTAAAGCAAGCCAATCACTTACAAATTAGGGATGGGATAAATACGGGTGAGGGTCGCCCAGCTTCGAGTAGGTAGAGAAGTAAATAAGGGTGGAGCGCAGCTAGGCAGGGGCAGAACACAATTAGGAATATTGCTAATTTTGAAGGCCAATGAGGTAAATGGGGAAGTACCAAGAATTAAACTTTAAAAATTATGGAGTAATTTGTGGAACGTGGTGCGGACTTGTTAGCACTCGACCATGCAAGAACGTTTCAATAATATTCGCTGCTTCAGAATTTGACTCAGAGTGAAACTTATCAAATTGTGAGCTTTGTTTCTCACACAGGGGACAGATGCTGCTGGAAGGACAGAGGTGATGAAAGATGGGGAGGGGGATTGCATTTTTCATGAGGGCGAGTATTCAAGCAGTAGTCGAGATTGAATAACTGAAGGATCATCCACTGAGGCTTTGTGGATAGAGCGAAGCACCAAGCAAGGGATAGTGACGGTATACTATAAGCCCCCAAATAGTCAATTCGAAGAACAAATATACAGGGAGACTAGGGAGACTTTCAGGAGCAATAGGTTGTCATTGGAGGGGATTTAATTTTCCCACCATAGACTGGGAATGCCAGAGCATGAAGGGCTTAGATAGGTTGGAATTTGTTAAGTACGTTCAGAAAGATTTCCTCAAGCATTATACAGAGTATCCTACCACAGAAGGGACAAAACTCGATTTACTCTTTGGAAATAAGGCAGGGCAGGCGACTGAAGTGACAGTGGGGGAGCACTTTGTGGTCAGACAAGTAACCATACATCTATTAAATTTATAATAGTTATGGAGAGGGACAAAACTGGTCCACAGACTCAAGACCTAAACTGGGCCAAGGAATTGGACAGGTGCTTTTAGGGCTTGATTTGAATAGGTTGTTTTCAGGTAAAAGGACATTTGGCAAGTTGGAGGCCTTTAAAATTGACACAACTGGAAATCAAGCTCTATCCGTTCCTGTGAGAGTGAAGGGCGTTGGTGGCAAGAACAAGGAACCTTGGATAACAAGAGATGCGCAAAAAAAAGTGTGGTTCACGTACAGACAGCTGGGATCAAAGGAATCCCTGAAGGGATACAGGGAACACAGGAGGTTACTTTAGAAGGAAATCAGCAAGGCGAAAAGGGAGCATGAGGTAGCTTTGACTGAGAATATTAGAGTGATCCAAAGAGGTACTTTAAGTATATTAAATGAAAACTAATAACTAGAGAGAGAATAATGCTCCCCCCCTCCCCCCATCACCCCGCCAGACCAAAGGGGACAAGTATTGCAGAACAACAGCAGAGGGAGAGAGATTCTCAAAGAATATTTCTCCTCTATGTTTCCCGTGGAGAAAGACATGAAATTTTGTGAAAGTGGGGAAGTTAGTGGTGATATCTTGGGGTCAGTCCATATCACAGTCCAGGTGGTGTTGGATGTCTTAAAATGTATGAAGGTTTATAAAAATACTTGTACTGACCAGTTATATCCAGGAATACTGCAACAGTCTAGAGAAGAAATTGAGGGGACTCTGGCTGACAGTTTTGCATCATCTTTAGCCACAGGCAGAAGACTGGAGGATAGCGAATGTTGTGGACATATTCAAGATATTCAAGAACGGCTGCAAAGAAAAGCCTGTAAGCTTAACATCTGTGGTGGGTCAGTTACCTGAGAAGATTCTGAGGGATAAGATATGCATGCATTTTGGAAAAACAGCGTTTGATTAAAAGTAGACAGCATGGCTTTCTGAGTAGGAAATGAGGCCCCACAACTATGTTACGTGTTGACAAGGGCAGAGTAATAAACGTAGTCAATATGGATGTTAATAAACTCGAAAGATTGTAGACCAAATTTACAAGGATGCTGCCTTTCCTCATTGGGAGAGTTTGAACAAGCTCGACTTTTCTCATCCTCAGTTAAAAGACTGAGGGGGGGCTTTTAGATGTGTATAAGATCATGAGAGGCACAGGGTGAATGCACTCAATCTTTTTTCCGAGGGTTGGGGAATCGACGATTGGAGGGCTCCAGTTTAAGGTTAGAGAGAAAGAATAAAAGGGAACCGGAGGGTCAACATTTTTTACGCAGAGAGTGGTATGCGAATGGAATGAGCTGCCAGTGGAAGTGGTTGAAACGGGTACATTTACACGATGTAAAAGGCATTTAGACATGGACAGGAAAGATTGGAAGGACATGCAGAAATGGAGTTAGCTTGGACAGCCATTTTGGTGAGCACATATTAGTTTGGACGAAAGGGCTTGTCTCCGTGCTGTAGGACTCTCTGACTCTGTGAATGAGCTTCAGGAGCTGAGATTGCCTCCTGCACCCATCATCCACAAGGGAGCGCGCAAACTCTGTGTGGATTTCAGATCTGGGGCCAGTGTGTGAGCGTGTGTCAGGTGAGGAGGGAAGGGAAGGACAGGCGAAGCAGTTTGGCTTCAACTACGGTACTACAGCATTCTCTTTCACTAGCTAACACCACGTACCCTCCCAATGCATGCATTCGTCAGATCCATTTGAAAGAATACCAATTTAAGTAGTAATCTGACATTCATTATGCAGGAAAGACCGACTCCAGTGGTCGCTGAGCAGACAGAGAGGCTGAGTTGGCAACATTTCAAGTAGCTGACTGATACCCCATCACTGTTTAGGGATAGGTAGTGATGGTCACCTATTGCTGGCCTTGCCAGTGACACCCCCATTCAAACATTTTCAAAAATCTTTCTTCTGACACACTCCCTGTGTCAACCAAAAACAAATTCATCACACTGTGAGCTTTGTAACTTGAATATGTGTTTTATCTGGTCAAAGTTAAAAATCACACAACACCAGGTTACAGTCCAACAGGTGTATTTGGAAGAACTGGTTTTCCGAACGCTCTTCCTTCATCAGATGGTTTATCTGGTCATCTCTTTCTGAACCTGACCAGCTTCCGCTGCCTCACTGTATATGGAGATTCTCACTGACTGACCCTGGTCTCCTTTGTCCCTCGGGAACAGGAATCCTGCAATCTTTGTCGGGACAATCAATATAGAGTCATAGAGTTTACAGCATGGTAACAGACCTGTTGATCCAACCCGTCCATGCCGACCAGATATGCCAACCCAATTTTGTCCCACCTGCAACACCCGACTCAGATCCCTCCAAAACCTTGCTATTCATTTGAAACATTCAGCAAGTATTGCATGGCAACACAGGTCACTTTCTTAAACAAAAACAAACTTTATTGCGCAAAGGACAAGTTTAACAAAGCATCCTAATTTAACACAATCCTAATATCTCTGTGATGTTTGGAAATCAATTTCACTTTAACTGGCCAAGACGTATATCTCGTGATGTCCTGTAAGGTCATTCACTTACTAAAGGGATCAGGCCAAACGTATGCCATAGCCCACTGGAATTTACACCGATTCCTCCCCAGTTTCCCTTTGTTATAACTGTGATTTCTAGAATTTTCTATCTGAAAATGGCCCAGCGTCTGTGTTTTTTAGATTTAGATTAAATTACAGTGTGGAAACAGGCCCTTCGGCCCAACAAGTCCACACCGACCCGCCGAAGCGCAACCCACCCATACCCCTACATTTACCCCTTAAATGACACTACGGGCAATTTAGCATGGCCAATTCACCTGACCTGCACAACTTTGGACTGTGGGAGGAAACCGGAAACCCACGCAGACACGGGGAGAATGTGCAAACTCCACACAGTCAGTCGCCAGAGGCGGGAATTGAACCCGGGTCTCTGGTGCTGTGAGGCAGCAGTGCTAACCACTGTGCCACCGTGCCGCCTACGGTTGAGCTGGAGTCATTAAATTAGAATAATGTGAGGGGGGAAATGAGGAAACTTGTGAAATCCACATTGCTCCGGAGTGGTTGCAGGGTCCCATGGCTGAAGATGAGCGATTCTTCCTCAAGCTGTAGGCGGAAGGGTTTTGTGATGGAGCTGGCCCAGGACCTGCACGTGCTTGGCAGAGTGGGAGGGTGGATTTGACGTGTTCAACGATGGGGCGGAAGGGTTGGCTGATGCAGTTGTGCCAGAAACGATCCACAAGTTGGCGTCCTGTCTCCGAGGTATAGGAGACCTTATCGGGTGCAACAGATACAATAGGTGACATTGGCTGGGGTACAGGTAAATTTCTGTCGAATGTGGAAGTATCGTTGGGGGACTTGGACGGAGGTGGGCGGAGGTGTGGGTGAAGGTTTATGCATTTCCATCGGTGATAATGGAAGGTGTCAGGAGAGGGTGGGGGGCCGTGCATCTGACCTGGGAGTCGCAGAGGGAATGGCCCGTCTGGAATGCTGTAAGAGGTGTGGAGAGGAATATGTCTCTTGTGGTGGGGTCAGTTTGTCAGTGACAGAATTGTCGGAAGATGATACAGCGTACAGGGAGGTTGGTCGGGTGAAAGCTGAGTACCGGTGCGGGGGCGCGTGGCTCCGTGCTTGTTGCATTGGGAGGGTTGGGGTTAGAGGGCAGAGATGCAGGGCGTGCATGAAATGCATTGGAGGGCATCGTAAACCACATGGGCGAGGAAATTCCGATCTTTGAAAAAGGAGGCCATCTGCAATTTACATAATTAATGGATAAATGCAAACCATTTTGGAAAATGTTTTTCTAATAACGTTTTCAGCTGAGCTGGCAACTCAGAATATAAGTCTTTCATGGCTGTCTGGGACATCTGGAATGACTTTAGTGAAAATATAAGTGTTTTGGAATTGATCGTCTCTATTTTCACTCGTGGTAATCACATTAGAACAAATTGGTGTCTCAGAAGCTTCTGTCTTTGGGCAACATTCCCTGGGGAAACACCAGCCACTTTTCCCAACACTGATTCACCCCTTGATCCCCAGAACTTTTACTTTAAAAGTTCCACCCTTTGACCGTGACAACATACCAGTTCTACTGACTCGGTTACAGCGTTGGCATCATCTTTTTACCACCTTGTGGGGCGAGCTTTGAGCGTTTAGACAGGAATGAAGATGACAATTCGATTGATCACAATCTTCTCACGGCTGAATAGCTTTACTGTTCCTCTTTCATATCGCCAATGTCTGACATCTTACTGCCAACACAAGACCTAATGCATTTAACCGACAGCCTTACTGGAGATTGCATCCTCCAGCTCCGAGCTCAGCAAGCCTTCCGGTTTCATTTCCCTTCAGCGATTCCAAATGACCTGCCATCTTTACAAAGTCCCAGGTATCTTCTGGGCGAAGCGCCCATCTCAATTAAACAAAACAACAGCAGAACATGACCGCCTCTATGCCAACGTGGCACGTTATTGGAGAAAATAATCTGAAGGACACGGCTGGGGAGAATTTTGCTCAGTTCATTGAATGCCAGATAACAGTTTAGCCAAGCATTGCGACCTTGCAATCTTGCCGGATAATTGAGGTTGCTTTTCAGACTAAATAACTTCTACCTTCCGAACCTTTCTTCATTCAGTGCTTCGTATGGCATTTGAAGCATCCACCTCACTGGAAGCAAAGTGGTGAGGGTGGCCACTCTAGCAGAAGGAAACTCTCTGAGCTGCCCACTTCACCCACTGTCAGGATCAACATGGTTCAGTCCTAAACATGATGAGCTGCAGCGCCAGCAGTTGAACACACTCCTGGAGTCACCGGTGATCCCGCTGGTGTTTCTGCAAACTGGATACTCAAGTGAATCCCTTCCGCCGCCGAGAGCATGCGGGCGGCCTCTCTCAAGTGTGAACTCGCTGGTGTCTCTCCAGATCGGAGAATGGAGAGAACTTCTTCCCGCACTGAGAGCAGGTGAACGGCCTCTCCCGGGTGTGAATTTGGAGATGTGTCTGCAGGTCGGATAACTGAATGTATCCCTCCCCGCACTGAGAGCAGATGAACAGCCTCTCCCCATTGTGAAGCTGTTGGTGAATAACCAAGCAAGACGGCTGAATAATTCCTTTACCACCCTCAGAGCAACACTACGGCCTCTCCGCAGTGTGAACTCGCTTGTGTCTCAGCACGTTGGCTGACCTGATGAATTCCTTCCCACAATCAGAGCAGGGGAATACCCACTTGCTTGCGCGCCAAGGGGGTGGATGCATCAGTCAGTCTCTTCCCACGGTCAGAGGTGCATAGCCTCTGCACAGCGTGAAATTTCTGGTGTGTCACAAAGTTGGAGTGAACACTGAATCCTTTCTCACACACAAAACAGGTGAATGGCCTCTCCCCCGTGTGTCTGCGCTCATAAATCTCAAGAGCAGATGAGTAATAGATTCCTTCCCATAATGCCTATATTTCCAGGGTTTAACAATGCAGAAACTGCTCGCATTCCCTGTCCAGGTTTAACAATCAGTGGAAGCCTCGTCCAAACATAGAACATATGAATGGTCTCTCTCGGTTGCGAATGGTGCAATTTTCTTCTTAGGCTGATTTCAGCTTTTCTCACTGTCGGTGCACTGAAACACTCTCACATGGCGTGTATATATCATGATGTTTTGTTTGAAATTCCTTAAAGCAGACAGAACAGAGAAAAAATTCTCTCTCCACGGTGAATCATGCACTACGTTCTGTTCCTGACAAATCCATTGATTTCAGATCTTGACATGATGTTAATTTTAGAATTCTTTCTCCAAATCCATCCTTTCTATTATCCTTAAAAATTTGACAAAAAGTCATCAATACCTCAGTGCAAGATGCACATTCATGAGAATTAGTACATATCTATTTGCTTTAAGTGCACACGGCATGGGGCGAACGGCCTCCTTTATACTGCATGGTCGAATCCATGTTTTAGAGTCGTTCAGATGTACATCATGAAAATAAACCTTTCGTTCCCACTCATCCATGCTGACCTGATATTCGAACTGAATCGAGTCGCATTTGCCTGCACCGGCCAATGTCCCTGTCGACCTTTCCTATTCATGTCCACCTCCAGATGCCTTTTAAACGCTGCAACTGTACCAGGGTCCACCACTTTCTGTGGCAGTTCATTCCATATGCACACCACCGTCTGTGTGAAAAAGTTGCCCCTTCGGTTACATTTATATTTTTCCCCTCTCAGCCTAAAGCTATGCCCTCTATTTCTGGACTCCCTCTCCCCACCTCTTGTCTATCCTCTCTATGCCTCCTGTGATTTTATAAACCATGACAAGTTCACCACTCAGCCTTCGAATTTCCAGGAAAAAAAAAGCCGCAACCTGTTCATCCTCTCCCTATTGCTCAAACACTCCGACCTTGGCACATCCTTGCTAATCTTTTCTGAAACCTTTAAATTTTCACAACATCTTTCCGATTGGAAGATGACAAAAATTACTTGCAATATTCCGAACCTTGCCGAACCAATATCCTGTGCAGCCACAACATGACCTCTCAACTCCAACACTCAATGCTTTGACCAATAAAGGAAAGCCCTTTTCACTATCCTGTCGACCTGCGTCTCGACTTATTCGGAGCTATGAACCTGCACTCCAAGGTCTCTTTGTTCAGCCACACTCCCTCGGACCTTACCATTAAGTGTATCTTGCTCTGATATGTTTTCCCAAAAGGCAACACCTCGCATTTAAATTCAATTTGTCACTCCTCAACACATTGGCCCGGCTCAACAAGATCCTGTTGTACTCTCAGGTAATCTTTTTCGCTGTCCACTACACCTCCAATTTGGATGTTAGCTGCACACTTACTAATTAGAACTCTCATATTCACATCCAAATAATTTGTATAATCATGAAAAGTACTTGTGCCTGCACTGATCCTTGTGTCACTCCACTGGTCACGAGATCTCCAGTCTGTAAAGCAGCCTTCAAACACCACCCCCTTCGAACCAGTTCTGTATCCAAATGACTAGTTCTCCTTGTATGCCATGAGGTCTAACCTTGCTAACCAATCTCCCAAGGGGAACCTTGTCGAATGGCTTACTGAAGTCCATACAGATCACGTCCAATGCACTGCGACATCAATCCTCTTTGTTAATTCTTCAAAAACCTCAATTATATTTGTGAGACATGATTTTCCACGCACAAACCTCTGCTAACTATCCATAACCAGTCCTTGCTTTTCCAATACATGTAAATCATGTGTCAACCACTCTTGCCAAACTCACTGGTCTAAGGTTCCCTGGCTTTTCCCCACCACCTTGCTTAAACAGTGGCACCATGTTAGCAAACCTCTGGTCTTCCAGCACCTCACCTGTGACTGTCGACTATACAAATGTCTCAGCAAGGGGCTCCGCAATCACTTCCCTGGCTTCTCAGATTTCCCGGGGACACCTAATCAGTTCCTGGTGATCTATCCACCTTTATGCATTTCAAGACATCCAGGACCTCCTCTTCTGTAATATGGACATCTTTCAAGATTGTACCATCTATTTCCCCACATTCTATATCTTCCATGCGTTTCATGTCTCCCCATCTCTTTCGGCTCCAAACGAAGACTGCCTTGCTGATCTTTGAAGGGCCATATTCTCTCCACAGTTACCCTTTTGACCTAAATGTGTTTATTAAAACCTTCTGGATTATCCTTAATCCTATTTTCCAAAGCTATTTCTCTCGTCATTGACAATTCCCTGTACCTACCTCCTTTTCCTTTCACCCTAATAGGAATATACTGCCACTGGACTCTCGATATCTCATTTCTGAAGGCTTCCCATTTTCCAGCTGTCCCCTTTACCTGCGAACATCTACGACCCCCCACCCCACCTCCCAAACGACTTTTGAAAGTCCTTGCCTAACACCGTCAAAATTGCCCTTCCTCCAATTTACGCCTTCAGCTTTCAGATCCTGTCTGCCTTTTTCATTAACTACTTTAAAACTAATTGGAATTATGGTCGCTGGCCTCAAAGTGCTACCCCAATGACACCTCAGTCATGTTCTGCCTAATTTCTCTAGAATAGGTCAGGTTTTGCTCCTTGTCTCGTACGAACAGCCACATACTGAATCAGAAGGATTTCTTGTACACACGGAACAAATTCCTCTCCATCAGAACCCTTAACACTGTCGCAGTGCCAGTCTATGTTTGCAAAGTTAAATTTCCCTACCATAACCATCCTATTATTCTTACAGAAAAGTGATTTTTCGTTCCAAATTTGTTTCTGAATTTCCCGCTCACTATTAGCAGGTCTATATTGCAATCCCAATAAGGTGATCATCCCTTTCTTAGTTCTCAGTTCCACCGAAATAATGCCCCTGGATGTATTCCGTGAGTATCCTAAGTGCAGCAAGTAATGCTATTCCTTATAAACATTGCTACACTTCCCACCCCTCGCCACCCCACACCTGTCTAGACCCCCTTCCCATCCTTCTTACAGCATTTCTATCCTGGAATATCAAGCTGACCGTCCTGTACACCCCCGAGCCTCTTTTCTGTGATGGATATGCTATCCCAGTGCTATATTCCTCATCATGTGCTGATTTCATCTTCCTTCTCATTTAGGCCTCTTGCATTGAAGTAATTACAGTTTAATTTATCTGTCCTAAATTGTTCTCTGTTTGAATCCTTCCTGCTCTGATTGTTTGATTTGCTTCCTTTCTCAACTACACCAGTCTTAGATTGATATCTTTCCTCACTATCTCCCTAGGTCCCCCCAAGCCGCCCCCATTCAAGTCCTTAAAGGAGTGGGAAGGGGAGTTGAAGTGTTCAGCTACAAATCTTTCAGCCACGACCTGAAGCAGACTCGCGACCACAGCCACATCATCTTCCTCAGTGCCTGCCTACTGATATCGCATGGACTCCTGAAAACACACAGTGGCTGGACATTTCAATTCCCCCTCCCACTCCGCCAAGGACCTGCAGATCTTGGGCCTCCTCCACTGCCAAACCCGAACCACCCGACGACAAGAGCAATAACGCCTCATCTTCCGCCTTGGGATCCTGCAACCACACGGACTTAATGCGGATTTCACCAGTTTCCCCCTCCCCCACGTTACTTTTTTTCCCAAGCTTCCAACTCGGCACTGCCCTCTGGACCTGCCCATCGTCTTTCCCATCTATCCACTCCAACCTCCTCTCCAACCGATCACCTTCTCCCCCACCTTCATCTACCTCTCACATTCTCACCCACCTTAACCAGCCCCAACACTCTCCCATTTATCTCTCACAAACCAGCCCACAAACCTCGCTCTTGATAAAGGGCTTATGTCTGACACGTCGCTTCTCCCGCTCCTCGGATGCTGCCTAGCCAGCTGTGCTTTTCCAGCTCCACACTCTTAACTCTGTACGCCACCAGTTGCTATCCTCACTTTTTCCTCGTGGATATTATTTTCGCATGGTATTTCCAAATATGTACAGTATAAATAATGGCATAGTTCAACCTGATATTAATTTAATGCTTCATTACATTGCCAGCTCTTGCTTGGAAATCACTCTTTTTAGTTGCAAACATTATGAAATGACATAATTTTTTTAGCCAGACAAACGAGTGCCCAAACTGACTGAGTAAAGGATGACACAAACACACGCAGCATTGCTCGAAAAGCTTAGCCGGTCTGGTAATATGTGTATAGAGAAATCAAAGTTCAAAGTTTCGGTTCGAGTGACCCTTCCTCAGAACAGTAACCGATGTCACTGTCTTTTACAGAGCGGGAGACATGGACCTCACATTCGAGACAATGTTCCCTTCCCTGGTCTCTCTTTCCGAACGTGCAATTCTTGCAAGTCCACAGTTTAACCCCAAATGAAAAAAGAACAGAAAAACAATAAAATGCTCCCATATGATTTCCCACAGGAGGATGGTTCAGTCTTGTTGAAACTCCATCTTCATTCAGTGAGAGAAGAGGAGCAGCAGCACCTTCTCTGGGCACCAACCAGCAGCTTCATTGTCCAACTTCCGCAGTCAGACAATAGGGAAGCGCTGATTTCCTGGCGGCCCAGCTTACTTCAGTCCTCCGTGGATTCCCATTGGCCAACGGTGATGCGACTCAATGGAGGGTGCAAACTACCTCCTGCACGAGCGCAATTCTGCTGTTTGGCTAAATGAATCTATTTCTTTGTTTGTACCTAAATCAATTTATTGAGGTTGTCCATCCCAGCGCATCCAAATTATTCCTTTGTACAACTGGGGCTTTGCAAGCTGCTAATCCTCTGTGTACAATCATCCAGATCAATGAATCGAGGAGCAGTCTCGTTTGAAGGTAATGGATGCTCAGGTTTTTTTTTCAGACTGGATTCACTACCGTGTGCAAATAGGTCCTTCAGCCCAACAAGTCACATTGACCCTCCGAAGATTAATCCACCCAGATTCAAATCCCTCTGACTAAGGCACCGAACACTACGGGCAACTTATCATGACTAATTCACCTGACCTGCACATCTTTGAATTGTGGAAGGAGACCCACGCAGACACGAGGAGAACGTGCAAACTCCACACAGACAGTCCCCTGAGGTTGGATTTGAACCCAGGTCCCATGTGCTGTGAGGCAGCAGTGCGAACCACTGAGCCAAGCCAGATGTGGAAACCAATGTTTATTTTTGATGAGACATTAATCTGAGTTGAATCCTGGAGTTAGCATTGGGGAGCATAGTTTAATCAAATGGAGAGGAGCATTTTTTTACATTATGTGTATTACACTGGTTCCTGTATATATACGAGATAATTCATGGTGCCTTTTTGAATGTCTTTCTGTCATAGCTCTATCGCTCAAACAGATTACTGCTTCACAACTCAGAGCTCATCCAAGCACTTTTCAACGGCTGGATCTCATCTTCCTCGTGTACGGGGCAAACCAGGATTAATCTTTGTGCAATTGCTTGGATTACTTACAGTGTGGAAACAGGCCATTCGGCCCAACAAGTCCACACCGACCCGCCGAAGCGCAATCCACCCAGATCCATTCCCCGACATTTAACTCTTCACCTAACACTACGGGCAATTTAGCATGGCCAATTCATCGAGCCTGCACATTTTTGAATTGTGGGAGGAAACAGGAGCACCCGGAGGAAACCCACGCAGACACGGGGAGAATGTGAAAACCCCACACAGAGTCGCCTTATTAGAGTTCTCCATCCCTCTATCTCTCCCTATTGCGCTCTCTGACGCTAATACTGAAGGAATCTCACCCACAAACTACGGAAAGAACTTGAGATTGACGAGCAGGCGTCTGCAATTCAAGCCTAACTCACCCTTTCATCCGACTGTGGCTGATCACACCTCAGCCTTAACTCCACTTGTCAATTAGTTACTAATTAACACTCTGTCTGTGTCCTCTTTTAAATTTAACCAATGAACTGACATCTAACACACTGTGAGAAATGAATTCCTTTGTTTCAAAACCAGTTTAGGGAATAATTCCTCCTCATCATTCTTTTAAACCTAATGCCTCTTCGCCTCAATCTCTTCTATTCTCTCATTGTTCATGTGCGTGGCAGACGCAGCGGGAATATATTCCCGGATCCTTGCTGCTCCTGAGAATGTGGTGTGATCTGTTTGAACTGCTGCAGTCCATGTGCTGTGGGTTAACCCACAATGCCCTTGGTGTGGGAATGCCAGGAGTTTAACCCAGTGACGCTGAAGGAATGGCTGATATATTTCCAGGGTGGTACCTCGCTTGGAGTGGAACTTGCAGGGGGTGGGGCTCCCTTGCATCTGCTGCTCTTATCCTTCCAGATGGAAGGGGTCGTGAATTTGGAAGGTACTGTCTGAGGATCGTTGGTGACTTTCTGCAGTACGTTTGTAGATTGTTCCCACATTGTTTCTGAATGTCCGTGGTGGCGGGTGTGGATGTGGTACCAATTAAGCAGGCCTGGTCATTGTCAATTTTAAGTGTTTTTGGAGCTGCAGCCATCCAGGCAAGTGGGGCATCGCACTCCCTGACACCAACAGCAAAACACAACTGATGTCTTCTGTGTTTGTTGCTCACTCCCTCTGACTCTTTCTATTTCCCTATCTGTCTCTCAATTGCCAAGTCTCTTGACTGTCTCTTTCTCTTGCTCAATTTCTATCCCTCGATCTCTGCTCTCTTGACCTCTCTCACAGATTGTCTCTCTGGATAAATGCGAGCTATTCTATTTTGGTCCAAAAAGCAAGGGTAGGTCTTACACAATTAATGGTGGGACTTTAGGTAGTGTTGCAGAACAGAGAGATCGATACGTTCCCGTTCATTGTTCATTAAAGTCTGTGTCACAGCTGGACAGGATGTTTAAAAAAGGTGTTTGTCACGCTTGTTTTCATTGGTTCGTCCTTTCGGTTTAAGAGTTGGGATATTATGTTGAGATTGTACAGAATATTGGTGAGGCCTCTTTTGGAATACCGTTTCCTGTTCTGGTCGCCCAGTTACCGGAAGGATGTTATCAATGTGAAGGGGGTTCAGAACTGATTTACCAGGATTGTGCTGGGAATGGAACGCTTGAGTCATCAGGATAAGCTGGGACTTTTGTCACAGTAGCATAGGAGGTTGAGTGGTGGGGAACCTGTCTTAGGTTTGTAAAATAATGAGCGGCATCGATCATGTTGATGGTGGTTTTCTTTTCGTTAAGGTGTGGAATTTCAAGACTAGGGGGCACATTTTTGAGGAGAGAAATTTAAAGCAGACATCAGAAATATTTTTCTTACACAGAGGGACGTTCACATCTGGATTGAACTTCCCAATGAAATGGTTTATGTGAGTACAATAACAACATTTAGAAGACATTTCGATGGTTTTCTGAACAAGAAAGGTTTGGAAGAATATGGGACAGCAGCAGGCAGGTGGGACTAGTTTAGTTTGGGATTATGTTTGATATTGGCTGGTTGACTGATCGATCTGTTTCAGTCCTCTATGTCTATCTGTCCACCTCTCTTTCTCTCTCTCTTTCCACAGCTGTCTTTCTGTCTCATGTCTCTCTTTGTCTCCCTCTGAGAACAACAGTGTTGTTCTGACATGGATCAGAACTGTCCAGATTCCCCCCGCTGCCATTTCCTGGCCCGAGGTGACCTGGGCTGGACTCCAGGTGCCCAGGCTGTGTCTGTCCATACCAATTCTACTTTGGCTGAGATGTGGCAGACTAGTGGAGGGTGTACAGGTGCAATGAGGTGTAAACTTCAGCTACTCCCTGACTGTCACATCACATAGCTAATCACACGTGGCGCCTCAGGAGCTGTGGACACATAGCTTTATGATCCCTCTCGCTGTATCCCCGATCTGTTTCAATTACTCAGTGTCTCTAATTTTATCCCTCCATCTCGCTCTGTCTGTCTTGATCTCTGCCACAGTCCCTCTTCCCTTTTCTCACTGACCTTCTCTCTTTCTCTCTCAATGGCTGTTTTTCTTTCTCTCCCCCTCTCCCTCTCCGTCTTATGGTTTGTCGCTGCTATCTCACTGTCGTCTTAACCAGTGGCTCTCAATCCTTTCTGTCTCTCACATGTTCTGTCTATACTTCTCTCTATCTCTATTTCACAGTCTCTATCCCTTGGGCAACAACAACGTCATACTTTGTGTACCATTAGCTCTCCTGAAAAACAATTTTTTATTCTTCACTTCCCACCTTCTCTCCATGATAGGTCATTCATGACGAAATCCTTCAGTGACATTTCAACAGACCCTCACTGAGTAAAGTGATCTGTCTACAGCAATACCACCTTGGCCATTTGTCTCTATTTCTACTTCATCATCCATACCTGCACTCTGACTCCCGGTCACAGAGGGTGGAAAGGAAAATGTACCTCACTCACCGTGACACTCTCGACCCTGAGATCATCCTCCACCAACTTATCCTCTTTGCTGAATATTGAGACAAAGTATTCGTTTCGTTCCTTGAGTTGGCGAACTATTTCCCTGGCTTCATTCTTGCTTTATACACATATTTTAAAAACCACTGAATTATCCTTCACCCTATTTGCTAACGACCCTTCATGACCAAGTTTAGTCCTTCTAATTCCTTGTTTATGTTCTTTCCCACTTTCCTTACGTAATTCCTTGGCATCATCAGTTTCCATCGTGCTCGACCTTACAAATGCTTCCTTTCACTTCCTGTCTAAGGTCTTAACATCCCTGGTTCATGTAACTTTCCATTAATATCCCTCATTCTCCCAGGAATGTGCCACTCCTGAAAGTTTGTCAACTGCTATTTGAAGAAATCCCATATGTCCGATGAAGATTTACCCTAAAATACCTGCCTCCAATCAAAATTTTCCAGTTCCTGCCTAATAGTTCTATCGTTTGCCTTCACTCATATTAAAAGTACTGCTGTTGTCGCTATCCGTGAACATCTTAGAGTCGTAGAGATATACACCATGGGAACAGATCCTTCGGTCCAACACGTCCATGCAGACCAGATATTCCAACCGAATCTAGTTCCACCTGCCAGCACCCGGCCCATAATTTCCCATACCGTTCCCATTAAAATACCAATCCAAATGTCCTTAAATGTTGCAATTGTACCAGACTCCACTACTTCCTCTGGCAGCTCATTCCATACATGTATCACATTCTGCGTGAAAAGGTTGCCCATGAGGTCTCTTTTATATCTTTCCCCTCTCACCTTAAACCAATGCCTTCACATTCTGGATTCACCGACCCCAGCGAAAAGACTTTGCCTATTTATCCTATCCATGCCCCTCATAATTTTGCAAACCTCTATAAGGTCACCCATCAGCCTCTGACACTCCAGGGAAAATAGCCCCAGCCTTTCCAGGCTCTCCAGCCTCTCCATGTAGCTCAAATTCTCCAACCCTGGCAACATCCTTGTAAATATTTTCTGGACCCTTTAAAATTTCATAACATCTTTCCGATACGAAAGAGACCAGAACTGCACGCAATATTCCAAGAGTGACCTAACCAATCTCCTGCACAGCCGCGACATGACCTCCCAACACCTGTACTCGATACTCTGACCAATAAATTGAGCATACCAAATGCCTTGTTCACTATCCTTTCTACCTGCTACTCCAATTTCAAGGAGCTATGAACCTGCACTCCAATGTCACTTGTTCAGCAACACTTCCTAGAACCTTATCATTATGTGTATAAGTCCTGCTAAGATTTGCTTTCCTAAAATGCAGCGCCTCACATTTATCTCACTTAAATTCCATCTGCCACTCCTCAGCCCATTGGCCCATCTGGTACAGATTCTGTTGTAATCTGAGATAACGCTCTTCGCGGTCCACTACACCACAAGGTTTAGTGTCATCTGCAAACTTGCTAACTGTGCCTCTAATGCTCGCATTCAAATCATTTATGTAAATGTCAAAAAGTAAAGGACCCAGCACCAATCCAGTGGCACTCCATTGGTCACACGTCTATAGTCTGAAAAACAATCCTCCACCACCACCCTCTGTCTTCTACCTTTGAGCCAGTTCAGTATCCAAATGGCTAGTTTTCCCTGTATTGCATGAGATCTAATTTTGCTAATCAGTCTCCCATGGGGAGCTTTGTCGAATGCCCTACTAAATTCCATTTAGATCACATCTACTGCCCTGTCCTCATCAATTCTCTTTGTTACTTCTTCAAGAAACTCCATCATGTTTGTGAGACATGATTTCCCATGAACAAAGCCATGATGACTATCCCTAATCACTCCTTTCCTTTCCACATACTAAAACACCGACGATGATGGGATTCGAATCCACGCGTGCAGAGCACAAGAGATTAGCAATCCATCGCTTTAAACACTCAGCAAACTCACACTGTAGCGACAAAGCCCATTATTATGTTCACTTCTCCCAAAATTCGCCCACACTGAAACTTCACTGATCTTGCCTGGCTCAGTTCCTAAACTCAGGTCCCTTTCCTGGTTGGTCAGTTTATCTATTGTGTCAAGAATTCCCACGGAATGGTCATTACATATTCTGCCCACACAAGTTCCGAGCGTGTCAGGGAAGTTGAAACCACCCACCATACCAACCTTGCTATTATGTATTTCCAAGATATGTCTCCATGTTCTCTCTTCTCTTCCCTGCTGGTCTTTGGGAGGTCTGCAGTATACACCCAATATTGTGATTCGACATTTCTTATTCCTTAGTTTTAAACAATTAATCTTGCACTGCCCTTGCTTATTTGAATCTGCTCTTGAGTGTTTATATTACACCTGGAATTGTTTCTTCACCAGGAACTAAATGCTTATCCTCCACATACCTTATAATGCACTGCATAGGCATGCCGTTTCTCGATCTAAGATCGAGACTTGATTTTACCAATTTCATTCCTTGTGAGGCAGTTCGAGCCGCATGCAGCGAAGTGTAGTCCTCTGGCTTCATTTTCAGCCGAGACCTCATTTTAACAATTCCACCCAATGTGGGACTTTTGAAGATCCAGACAGGGAGATTTAGATGCAGGCCCCGTCTCATGCTCGTGTTTGTTGATGTTTCATGGAATCTATGGGACTGAGAGCCCCCACATGAATGGACGTCCATAGGAGGAAGGTTCCAGATTCCATCTTGACCTCGTACTGTCAAGAATACTAATTTCTTTCCTAACCAGAAAAAGTTAACACCCAGTAATTGATGGAAATAAACACACTGGACTTCTGTTTTGACATAAACCAGGTGAGTCAGACCAGTATGCCTCATCTACCAGTTTTCCTGACTTTTCCTTCTGGGACAGAATGTGGGGAAACGTAAGCCTCCGCAGCATCTTAGGGAATTCACCTTACAGAATGCTGTGAAACGAAGGACTTTACACTCTCAGCTGGATACATGTGCACACAGAGCAGGAGTATCCCAGGCTCGATTATCGGGCCCTTTCCAAATCCGATCTCACACTCATTGATGTGGGGTTAAATTGAAACCAAAGGTTTAGGCCTAAGATCCAGATCGTGGGGCTGGTACTTATATTTGATCTGGCGTTAGCTCAACTCCACAAACCAAGGATAGAGAGTGCTGATTGATTCTTGGGACGAAATGCTGCACATCTCACTCGCACCATGGCCCTGATGCAGGTCTCGGATGCAACTCAGACCTCGTGCTCTGTTGGTCAATTAGCCAATATCTCCACAAAGCAGGGAAATATCGGCTCAGGATGCATCGCGGGCCGAGAGCTGGGATAGCCATATAGCCAGTTTTAGGCCCAGTAGTGGATTTAATGCAGGGTCATATAGGACTCAGCTGCATACTGGTCCGAGTGCGAGCGAGCCAATCAGATTGAAGGACCAATCTTGCTGCTCAGTGCAAGGATATCTCGGTTCTGCCTCTGTTTTAGACTTGTTGCACCAATTGGCTGTGCATTTGACTGAGACCTCAATGTGGCCCAATTGGTATTGTAGGCCATTACTGCGTCACGTCTGACTGCCTCCTCGCCAGCCCCCGACGGTCAGTTTCCATGATTACCCTCCAAGGTTTCCTGAATGCCCACCTTCAGGAACTCGCCCACTCCTGCCAACAACATGGAGGTTTGGGAGCCCGCCAGTCACTTCTCTCAGCACGGTGCATCCTGCACAATGTCGTGGGTGAGCAGCGGTAACTGAATGAGATCTGGCACCATCTCCACCAGCAACGAAAGCTCACCATCACCGGCCTCCATGGCTTGGATGGCAACTAGGCTGTGTGTTAGCTTCGGTGGTCTCCAGCAAGGAGGTGGCAATGGGCAGCCTCAAAGGGTCCTCCGGACCATCCTCGGCATGATACACCCAGTGGTCATGCCAGTGTCTACATCACCACCCAAATGGTTGGGTTGACGTGTTGAAGGTTTGAAGTCTGGGTACTAGCACTTAGGGCCAAGAATTGGTTGATGTCAAACATGGTCCAAAATCATCAGGCCTAGTTTTTAATGGGAACAAATTTTAAGAATTTAATCGAGGCCTCTTTGACAAACCTTCCCTTCCACTCCAGCACTACAAAGGAGAGTGAATCACATTTGTTCCCTACCTGCAACCTTCCAACAAAAACCCCACCACAAAACTCAAAAGACAGAGAGAAAGCGAACGACCTGGTCCTGGGGAGGGAAAGAGGAGAAATTGGATAATGGAGGGTGGAGTTTGGAAAATTGGGGGCTTTGAATTAAGGCCCTGGGTGTTGTGGTAGGGACGGGTTTGGAGTGCATCGGGCATGGCATTATAGTTGAGGAAGGATTTTAGGTGATCTGAACAGCGTAGAGTGTATGGGAACAGTGTTTGGGGAGTGCTGGGCAGTCCACAGTGTTTGGGAAAGTACTTAGGTGCATTGCGTGGGAAATCGTAGTTGGTGTGATGGACGGTGCTGTGTTTGGGAGCGGGGTTTGAGGGTGTGCTTGTTAGAGAATTTTGTTTGACAGCGGAGAATGCACTGTGCTGGGCGGTGCACAGTGCTTGGGGCGGCGTTTGGGTGTTCTGGGCGTGGTACAGTATTTCAGAGCGGAGTATAAGGTGTACTCGGCGGGGCACAGTGTGTGGGGTGTGCTGGGCATGTCACAGTGTTTGTGGGTGGAATTTGGGATGTGCTGGGCAGGACTCAGAGTTTCGTGGCGTGTTTTGGGGTGCTGGGCGGGACACAGTGGTAGGGGGCGTGGTTTTGAGAATTGGTTCTGTCGAATGAGAAACTGAAAGCAACAAAATATTGGAGACCAGAGTGGGTCAAGGGCTGTATCCATAGAGAGCGAGGAAAAAAAGTTTTGAGTTGAGATGTTGATGTGTGGTTAGAGCAGCGTTTATGCAACATTGCTGGGGCGAAGGTTGGATTGCTGCAGCGAAGAAAGAATGTTGACAATTCAGATTAAATGATCAGACTGTGTGAATTTAAGAACAACTGTGTTTCTATCTCCCAAACTGGCAAGAGTAGACCATCCCACTGGTGAGGGCCTGAGGGGAGAGGCCGTGATAGAGAAGGTAAAAAACAAAGCTGAAAGAAAATGAAGGAATGAGCTCATAATTTGAAGATGATGAACTCAGCATTAGTCCTGAAGTTTGTGAACATGCCAAGTTTGAAGATGAGTTGTTTCTTCTGCAGCTTGGGCTGTGATTCACTGGAGTATGGTAGAATACCGAGGACAGACAAACGGGCTTGCAAGCAGCATACTGTGTGAAAATGACTGGGCTTCGGCAAGGTTGGGCTCATGATTGTACACAGCCTGGAGGTGTTCAGCAAATGTGGGTGGACACTCAATGTTGAGCAGGGCTTCAGCGCAGAGTGGATCTCACTTACATGCACAAAACCAGAGATTCTGAACAAACGTTGCAATTCACACTGACAAATAGCAAAGTTCAGAGAAAGAATAATTCCCACTTTCAATGTATGCCCCGAAACAAAGTTCTACATTCCCAGAGATTCGGGAATCTGACAGTGAGAGGTGGGGAGCAAATGAAAGGTTCTTTGTCAAATAAAGTTCAGGCATGGATAATGCAGAAGTAATTCAACATTTCCTTACATCGTTGGAGATTTACATGGTGTATCAAACACAGGACACTTTGCACCAACCTCAATCAACAATCATTGAACTGGAGACTGGATTACTATTTTTTGTATAAAACTGTTCAATCAAATCGGAAACCACCATCAAACGATATTAAAACTGACATTTCTTTGAAGGTCATGTTCCTAGAGCTCGCCTCCACTTTTATTATTCCCTCGAGGACCTGTCCAAGATCATCACAATCCATTTGCAACATTCGGTTTCAAATCTGTAAATGTCATCATTCAAGATAGTGAGGGCAATCATTGGCCAGAGATAAGGACTGTAACACAGTTTGTCAAATTTACATTTAAACGTAATACAATAGAAGAGGACAATGTGTAATTTGTGCATAGTTTATAGCTTATTTGCCATTTATTGTGAGAATTGCTGAGAGGAACAGCAGACGATTGGAGCAGTAATGCACGAATTTCTTCATCGTTCCATGACTGGAAATTTCGAGCACAGCTTTTAAAAGACGCTGAAGCACAATTTCTGTCAGATTTCTCAAAACAGGCTAAACGTTATCTGAAATAACCGAATGACAAATAGTAATAAAAGCTGATGGCGAGTCCACTGGTTACACAGGTACTGAAGCTTGTACATAGCTCCGGAATGAAATAAAAGAAAATACAGTAGAATGAGAAAATGTCTAAATAATGGGGTATCTAAGCAGATTCTGTGTTATATTCGTGGAAAAGGGAGCCTCAGGGAAACAGCTGCATCGAAAAATGGTGTTGGTTGAAGATACATCCTCAGAGCATCAGCATTGGATCTCTGAGTTCAATGACGTTTCCACACTTGATCCTAATTTCATTCACAAACAAATGCTTTCCTATGATCTTTGTTGTGTTTGTAGATTCCAATTCGGTATGCCTATCTCTGCAATCCATTTCGTGCTTTAATACTGCAGAGACCCCGCACGCCCTCGGACAAGACACAATGCACAAAAAGCAAAAACACTCCTGGACCGTTTTCACATTTTGATGATTTCTCCAACAACTTGAGCAATTCCTGAAACGTCCTCTTTCTGCAACCCACCAGCACGTGGTACTTCGGGGTGATTTCGAGTGGGGGAGCTGGAATCCTGCACCGAACTATCTGCGCAGCACGCTTTACCGTTTGGAAGAAATGCAAAGTAAATCACTTCCTCCCCCATGGTGCAAAGTTCTCACTCTCAACCAATTCTCAGATATCATTATTCAACCCTATGTAAGTAAGATTGGAATGAATTACTCTATGAATTAGCATCCCCCAACCCCCCAAACCCTCAGTAATCAAAAGAATTGAAGAAAATCCTGAGGGCCGTATTCAGCTGAAGGGTTTCCGGTGATAGATGGATAACTGCTTTATCAGGAGGTGAATGCTTAACTGGACTACTTAAATTTATGTTTCTCCGGCAGAATCCGGCTGTGATGCGAAAATTGTTCCTCCACGTGGATTGGTCACGATACCTAACTACTTCTTGCTTCTCGGTTTTCTTTCCTAGCGATGTTCTGCCAATCTAATCTTTCCATTGGCATATCATCATTTCAGAGGCTCTGAGTTTTTTTTTTCCCTTTTGAAGTTCGTTTCATAATTGATGTAACCGGATATTTCACCATGTTCTTCAACTGTTGTCTGAACTTGGACTGTGTCGCAATATAAATTAATGTGTTTGTGCTGCATGTTAAATTCCTCAACATATGTGCAACTTCCTGAAATATATTTTCAGAAATGTCATCGAGGAGATCATCAACATTAAAAATGGACAAAATATACGGAAACCACAACAGTATAAAACTGCACGATATGCTGAGGAGTAAAATTACAGAATTCCATCTGCTCTCCATCTCTGGATCATTACGTCCCTTGCTTTGACCCTTCAGTCCTTTACGGACTCGACTAGCCACTAAAATATGCCTGACTATCAAAACATTGAGCAACAGAATTAAACCAAACGGTAATAATGGCGTTAAAACCTTATCAATCATTCTAAATCCAATCCATCTCGGGTCAGTGAAATAACTTGGTTTGTTAGAACAATACAGAGGCACATTGTTAATAATTCGTTTAGGCTTAAATCGAAAGTAAATTGGTATGTTTTTTAAACTAAAAAATATACTGATTGTTGCAAGAACTCCTGTTGCAGTTTTCCTGGTGCAATATTTAAATTTAAGCCTTGCGCAACAAATTGCAATAAATCGATCAAAAGTGAAGGCGACAGTGAACCAGACTGAGCAATCCATTGCTAATCGAGCCAGGAGGTAGTTAACTTTACACACAGCAGTGAATTTCAGGAGGGGCATCGGGAAATAATACCAATTGATTCGGAGAAGCATGACCTCAGTGATAATCGTCAGTAGATCCGCCATTGCCATGGCCACCATGTAACGAGTGGTGCAGTTGGAGATTCCACACTTTCCCTGGGACAGGATCACAATTGCCAGGAGATTTGCTGTAAGAGGAAATAGGCTGAAGGGTCACAATATTGTTTATATTCGTGTGGAGTCAGAAAGCACTGAGATTTGATTAAAAACATGTAAATGGGCACTTTTCACAATTTAAACCATAACTAAGCTAAGGCACGTAATTGTGGCTGCATTCATTTTCTTTCATACTTGGAACGCGGGATTTCGACGAATACAGTGATTTGAAGGTCTGAATATTTTTATGTCCAAAGAATCATTGAATAGCTATGGAGGCTTCTCAGCTCATCAAGAATGAACTGACCCTCGGAAGAACATGCCATCCAGCGTCCCTATCCCTCTAAACACACGAGAGCTTTCCATGCCTATCCGGTAATCTCGTATTTCCCATGGAACTTTCACCGGCCGTGAACATCCCTCGACACGAAGGCTCAGTGGTTAGCACTGCTGCCTCACAGTGCCAGGCCAGTTCACAACAGAAAATCTTGAGCACATACAATGATGCAATTATCCGAGCACTTTCTATCTTGGAGAACATTTTTCTTTTCTAACTCATTCATTCAAGTCTGTTCTATGGGGTTAGCACAGCACCAGAGACCTGGGTTTGATTCCAACTTCGGCGACTGTCTATGTGTAGTTTGCTCATCCTCCCTGTGTCTGTTTGTTTCACCTCCGGGTACTCTGGTTTCCTCCCACAGGCCAACAATGTGCAGGGTGAATTGGCCATGATAAGCTGCTTATATTGATCACATATGTGTGACTTAGGTGCATTTTTCAGGGCTGAATATAGAATAATTGGACTGGGTCTGGGTGGGTTAACCTTCGAGAGTTGGTGTTGACTTGATAGGCCGATGACCCTTTATTCCACACAGTAGCGAATGGAAGGTGCTCATAAACATGGTCAATCCTCCTAACCTACACATCTCTGGACCATAAGAGGATAATGTGGCACCCAGAATAAATCCATGCAGACACGGTAAGAATGTGCAAACTGCACACAGGCAGTCAGACAAGTCAAACCCGGGTACTTGGCGCTGTGCTACCCCCTGAGACACAGTTGAGTGAGGAAGTTGGGAAAGAAAAAAATGGTCTTCCAAGGAGGAACTGCTCCGATGATTGGATCATCGTCATGCGCTAAGTATTTTCTGGTGTGACCTGAGCCCATCGACCTCGGACGAGTCGCTATTGTTCTGGAAACAGATAGATAATGATTTAAGTTGGGGAAAAAATGCGTTCGATGGGACAGTACACTTTTAATCAAAACAGATTTCTCCAGATGCCACACACTATGAGTGTGGACATATTCATTCATCTCGTACACCCATTATGGACTCTGAGACAAATTTGTGATTCTTATAAAGTTTGTGAGAAGGTTTTTAACTCGTTGTTGTGGTTCTGTTCGCCGAGCTGGGAATTTGTATTGCAGACGTTTCGTCCTCTGTCGAGGTGACATCCTGAGTGCTTGGCAGCCTCCTGTGAAGGGCTTCTGTGATGTTTCCTCCGTCATTTATAGTGGTTTGTCTCGGCCGCTTCCGGTTGTCAGTTCCAGCTGTCTGTTGCAGTGGATCGTATATGGTGTCCAGGTCGACGTGCTTATTGATTGAATCTGCAGATGAGTGCCATGCCTCTAGGAATTCCCTGATGTTCTCTGTTTGGCTTGTCTTATAATAGTTGTGTTGTCCCAGTCGAACTCATGTTGCTTGTCATCTGCGTGTGTGGCTACTAAGGATAGCTGGTCGTGTCGTTTCGTTGCAAGTTGGTGCTCATGGATGCGGATCGTTAGCTGTATTCCTGTTTGTCCTATGTAGTGTTTTGTGCAGTCCTTGCATGGGATTCTGTACATCACAAAGGTTTTGTTCATGCTGGGTATCGGGTCCTTCGTTCTGGTGAGTTGTTGTCTGAGAGCGGCTGTTGCTTTGCGTTCTGTTATGAGTCCTTGTGGTCGCAGTAGCCTGGCTGTCAGTTCGGAAATGCTCCTGATGTATGGTAGTGTGGCTAATCCTTTGGGTTGCGGCATGTCCTCGTTCCGTTGTCTTTCCCTTAGGCATCTGTTGATGAAATTGCGAGGGTATCCATTTTTGGCGAATACTTTATAGAGGTGTTCTTCTTCCTCTTTTTGCAGTTGTGGTGTACTACACTGTGTATGGGCCTTTTGAACAGTGTCTTGATGCAAATTCTTTTGTGTGTGTTGGGGTTGTTGCTTTCATAATTCAGGACTTGTTCTGGATGTGTAGTTTTCCTGTATACCTTTGTGGTGAATTCTTCATTCGTTGTTCTCTGTATCATCACGTCTAGGAATGGGAGTTGGTTGTCCTTTTCTTCCTCTCGAGAGAATTGGATTCCTGTGAGTGTGGCGTTGATGATCCAGTTTGTGTTTTTAATGATTACAAAGGTATCATCCACATATCTGACCCCAAGGTTGGGTTGAATTTTCGGTAAGAGTGTTTGCTCTAATCTTTGCATTACGGCTTCTGCTATGAGTCCAGACTATGGGTGAGCCAATGGTTGTGCCGTTGATTTGTTCATATATTTGGTTGTTGAATGTGAAGTGTGTTGTGAGGCACAGGTCCAGTAGTATGAGTATGCCGTCTTTGTTGATAGGTTCACCGTTCTGTTGTCCGTTCTGTGTGTCCAGCAGATTGGTTATTGTTTCTCTGTCTAGGGTTTTGTCGATAGAGGTAAACAGTGCCGTTGCATCGAATGAGACCATACTTTCTGCCTTGCCTATATGTATATTTCTGATGATGTGCAAGAATTCCTGTGTTGATTGAATAGAGTGTCTGGATCCGCTGATCAGGTGTTTCAGTTTCTGCTGTAGTTCTTCAGCCAGTTAGTGTGATGGTGTCCCTGGTGGTGATACTATGTGTCTGAGTGGGATGTCTGGTGTGTGCATTTTAGTAGTCCATAGAAACTGGGTGTGTTGTTGCTTTCAGGTTTCATTTTTTGTAGGTCAAACCTGTTACTTGTTCGTTTTTTGTAGGTTCTTCAGTGTGTTGTTTATCCTATTGGTGAGCTGTGGGGTGGTGTCAAACTCCGTCTTTTGGTAGGTGTTTGTATCTGCAAGTAGTTGTTGCGCTTTTTTGGATATACTCTGCTCTGTCAAGGATGACCGTCATTCTGCCTTTGTCTGCTGGTAGTATGATATATGTTCTTATCGTTTCTCAGTGATTTTAGTACTTCGCTCTCCTTGGTGTTGAGATGATGTGTTTGTCTTTTCCTTGACATCAGAGGTACGATACTTTGTCTCACTCTTTGTTGTGTCTCTTCTGTCAGTCCATTGTTCCTGAGTGTGCATTCTCGTGCTGCTAGGATATCTGCTGTCTTGGATATGGTTGTGGTTGAGTCCCTTGGCCAGTATTGTTCTTTCCATGTCTTTGATGGATATAAGTTTGCTCACTGAGCTGGAAGATTTGTGATCTTAAAATCAGCAGAACATACAATTATGATGCCTTGGTGGGTTTACTTCTCCTGTACATGCATAATTCCATAACAGGAAGGTAATATGAATTGGTGAACACTGAACAGTCGTTACCATTATTCTGTAGTTTGGGAACTTTGTGTAATATTCAAGAGAGACCTTAAAGCGATACTCTGGTTTGAACACAGAAGATGGAGAAATTGTGGGAGTGCCATATTCTGCCTTTCTGCCGCAGTACACACTAAACCCACAAAATTAAGAAAAAAACACCCAAAAGAGAAAATAGATTGATTTGCTCCTGAGTATGAGAGTTCCCTTTGATATTGCTGGAAGAATTAGAGATCGGCAACTGTGAGAAAAGCGAGGGAGATGGCCGTGAAACCATATGGAGACATCGAGATAAGTGATGGGAAATTGATTAAGGATCAGATTATCTAGTTTATATCCTGTTATGTTCCCAAGATGTGTATTAAAATATTAATCATCTGTGTTTATTTCTGCGTCTTGATATAAATTCTTTACTTAAGCAGGACATGTGACATCCGATTCTATTTAAATTGTGAACCTGACAGAAGATTAATCAAGATGAGAAAGTGCTATCAATAAATCACTGCATCTAATTAGATTCAAAGTAAATGATGTGTGAATCTGAAGGCAATCATCCACACAAGAGCAAAGCTAACGAATAATTTATCTCAGTAACAAAAATCAAGTGCTATGACAGGTGGTTGTCTATTTTTCATCGCGCAAAGTACAATATAACATTGATAATCTACGACAATACCTACTATCAGGAGTTTCCCCTTTCCTGTCTGGAGCATAACAGCACTGATCTCTTTCTCTCTGTCTCCCTGTCTCTCTGTCTCTCTCTCACACACACACAGACGCACACATTCGCAGACTCACATCTCTGTGCGGGAGAAAGAATTAAATAGGCATTTTCAGCAAAAAAGTAGCATTGTACACATAAAAATGACATTTTGGTACCAGTAATAATATTATGTTGTCAGTATCAGAATAACCATCAGATGCTATCTGAAGTCACCGTGCATATCAAAAGTCAAAGCATATACAGGATTAATCAATTTTAAACCTTATAAACACTTACCAGGAATGGCAATTATAGTAAGGATCGCATAAAACATTTTCCTGACAGCTCGTACAACACGATGCATTTTCTGTGTGAAAGTATTGCGTTGTTTTGTACTGCAGATAATTTTCCAAGTTCAAATCTGAAACGTTCCATCCCAGTGCATTCATTTTATACTTTTCGGAGCATCCATCGGGACAATGAAGTGTTTTTTTTTTCATTTGGTAAATGTTGAGTAAACAGATTACAACATGCGTGACATCCCCTGTTGTTGAAAAACTCAGGATGCAAACATTTAGTTAGAGCATGAAACACTCGAAATGGCCAGGTTTGATCAGTTTAAAGTCGAGAGTGTGGTGCTGGAAAAGCAGAATAGTTCAGGTAGCAACTCAAGAGCTGGAAAATTGACAGTCCGGACAAAAGCTTTTCATCAGATTTCTGACGAAGACCGTTTGCCCGAAACGTCGATTTTCCTGCTCCTCCATGCTCTCTGACCCGCTGTGCTTTTCCAGCACCACACTCTCGCCTCTCATCTTCAGTAGGCTAAAAACAATGACTGTAGGTGCTGGAAAACAGATTCTGGATATCTCCAGCATCTGCTGTCCTCACTTTTTCCTGATCAGTTCAAACATGTCTTCACACTTGGTAACTGCTAAACTACAATATGAGTTCGAGATTAATCGTTTGCACTGTTCTAGTACTGGACCTAACTAATCCAGTTAAAAAAATCCGAACCTCAAGTTAAACCCATTAAGATATTCGTAGCCCAGCCAGTGACTGTTCAGCGTGGACTGTCATTCACAGCTCTCTGCGGGTTTCACTCAGCTGAGCTCATTCAACCACTTTCTTCTTTTTCACCTGACCTTTACCCCACAGCTGCTTATTCAACTCGCTTTTGAGGAAATTTATTATCGCCACATTTTCTCTCAGTTATGTTTCTGGATTCACATGGGACAGGATATAAAAGGATGGTTCCCCACTACCACCTTTGCTTTCATAATGTTTAAAATTTAGCTCCATGTGTTTTTCACAAGTTCACGAGTGGGAGCAATGCCTCTTTGCTTGAAATGTGTGGACTATACGTTGTAGTTATCACATCTGTCAATTTTGTTGATCACAAATCCAAGCCCCTTCTTCAATGATCTAACTGGTTTACAAAAGCAGCTGCTTTGAAAATTGACCGATAGAGCACTGGATGATATAAGTGGAACTACCATATAATGGACTAGACATTTTTAAAGTAAGAAACATATACGTGTATTTTTCAATTATTAAAGTATCTGCACAAATTGATTACAGTGACAGCAGGGCCTAGGCAGTTTTGGGTAAAATAAACGCTTTTATTCTCATAATCCTATGGAATCTTCAAACATAGGAACAGTTCGTGGTAACCTCTAAAACGAGGGGCCAGGTTATATGAAATTCACTGCAACCTCAGCGTCTTCCTGTGTTTTAATTCTCCATCTCCAGTCATTCAGACTATTGTGACTCCAAAGTGGTCCCTCCTAGTTTGGGACAGTATGAAGGTACAGAAGGTGGGGTGTTCAGACCACAGCCTCAAGGAAACCTGCGTTCCATTCATTTACACCGTTTACATGGATTGCTGCCATCAAAATGCTGCCAACATCATCAAAGACCAATTGCTTCGAAGTAATCACCTCTTCCAATCTATTCAGTTAGGCAGAAGATACAGAGACCTGAACACACGAACTCTTTCTCTCTCTCTCTCTCTCTCTCTCTCTCTCTCTCTCTCTCTCACACACACACACACACACACACACACACACACACACACACACACACACACACACACACGACACACACGTGCACATGCACACATTCACACACATGCACACACACATACACCAGCAGTTTCCGGAACAACATTTTCCTGTCTGTATTACACTGATGAAAGCACTCCCTGTCCTTAAGTAATTATGATAATGTAAGCGTTGTTCTGGCCGAATGTGTGTGAAATGTATAATATTACCTATGTGTCTCTCTGTAGGTGTCCTTGCGCTGTACATCCTCGCTTATTGTCATCTGTACTGCTCATAAATAAAAACCTTTCAGTTAACTTCTGTCGGCGTGACAATCAATCAATCAATCAAGACAGCGCCTGTTGCAGGATCTGAACTGGAGGACGAACAATGAGTCATAAAAGTACAAAGATATATAATTTTATGGCATGGAAAAGGACACTTCTGTGTCCAACTTGCTCTTTCCCAGATATCCTTAATTCATTCAGCCCCTTTGCCAACAACACAAACAAAAATCGCGAGGACGGTAAAGTTGTGCGGCACGGTGGCACAGTGGTTAGCACTGATGCTCTCACAGTAACAGGGACTCGGGTTCAATGCACGCCTCAGGCAACTGGTTGTTTGGAGTTTGCGTGCCTGCATTGGTGTCCTCCAGGTGCCCTGGTTTCCTTCCACATTCCAAAAAAAGTGCAGTTGAGGTGAATTGGCCATGCTACATTGCCCGTAGTGTAAGGTGCAAATGTCAGAGTGAAGGCAGCTGAATGGGTGTGGGTGGGTTGCTCTTCAGCGGGTCCATGTGGACTTGTTGGGCTGAAGGGCCTGTTTCCACATTGCATTTAATTTAATCTAATCTCACCAGGTCTGGCAGCACCTGTGATGATAAGTCAGAATTAATATGACATTCTGCTTGTCACAGGCTTCCAGTCTGAAATCGAACATTCCACCACCACCCTATCTGCCACTGTCAAGGCAATATATATCTAAAAATTTCGCCCTCCTGGATTCCATGTGATCAAACCTTGCTATCCCGTCTACCATGCAGAACCTGATCGAAAACATTGCTGTAGTCCATCTGGACCAGATGCCTTGCTCTGCCTTTATCAATCTTGTTTGACAATTCTTCAAAAATTCTATCAAGTCATGAAACATGATTTTGCATGCACAACGACCACGTGGACTGCTCCTAATTAGTCCATGTCTATCCAAACACATGTACATTCTGTACCAAAGGATTCTTTCCAACAATTTACCCAGCACTGACATCAGGCTCACTGGTCTCTATTTTCCTGCTTTTTCATTACCAACTTTCTGAAGTATTGACATCACGTTAGCAAATCTCCAGTCTTCCACCGCCTCAGCTGTAGTGATCGATGTTACAAATACCTCAGCAAGGGGTACTATAATCAGTGATCTAACTTGTGACAAATTTCTGGCATTTATCTGGTCATATCTCGGGGCTTTAGCCCGCTTCATTCATTTTAAGATGTCCAGCACCTACTTCTCTGTAAAATGGATCCTTTCTGATATGTGGCTATGCATATTTCCAAGTTATTTTGCTTTCATTTCCTTCTTAACAATAAATACTGATGCGGAACACTTTTTAAATACCTTGCCTGTCTCTATGAGTTCCCCACAGACTACTTGGACTTGTTGACCTTTTGGGGGATGGGGATGTAGGGGGAGGTGTCTCTTCTCTCCCTCTTCACTCTTTTGTCCTTAATGTATTTGTGGAATCTCTTTTGATTCGCCCTAACTATATTCAAAAAGGTTTCCTCATGTCCCCATTATATCTCCTGATTTTCCACTTGAAATCCTATGATTCCAGTTTTACTCCTTTTGGATTCACTCACACCCAGCTGTCTATAATTGACAAAAGCCTCCTTCTTTTTTTTGACCAGAGCCTCAATTTCTCTAGTCTTCCAGCATTCCTTCCACCTGCCAGCCTTGCCATTCACTCTGTCAAGAATGCAATGTCTCTGGCCTCTTTTAAACTCAGTTTCAAAGGCATCCCAATTTCAAACTGACCCATTCACCTGCGAAAAACTTCTCCCAGTAACTTTTTGAAAGACAGAAATGATGAGAGGACATGTGACACTGGCAGATACAGAACCCTGGGGAGAATCAGCACACCATCCTGCGGCCAAGAGAATGAACAGCACAAAGACAGTGGAAAAGCCCAGCCCAGTCTCACAAAAATCTTTTGCTTATGAATTCGATCTTTCTGGACAAGTACAAGAATGCTTGACCCTGACATTATTATAATTTTTCTCATATTATTCGGGTGCTTTAAACCTTCATTTCCTGGTACATCTGCTACAATCATCGAGATTTATAACATGGAAAAACACCCTTCATCCATGCCGACAAGATATTTTAAATAAATCCACGTCCAATTATCAGCATTTGGCACATATCTTTCTAAACTCTTCCTATTAATGTCCCTTTCCAGATTCCTTTTAAATGCAGTAAATGTACCAGCCTCCACCACTTCCTCTGGCAGCTCATTATACACACGCACCACTCTCTGTCTCCACAAATGATTAGCCGCTCGACAGAATTCAGAATCCTCCTCTCAATTAACAGCCCAAAAAACTAAGCAGCAGATCGCTCATCACCACATAAACATAATTTTCGACCCCAAAACAATAAGACGTGGGGCAAAAAGAAGATTCAGCCAAACAACTCTGCTCGTTCAAAAAACATACAAAATCATGACTTAGCTAATAATCCTCAGATTCACTTTCCCATCTTTTCCCCGTGACTCTTGAATCACTTGCTCATTTAAGGGAAAGCCTCTACGAATGCACGTAATAGCCAAACTTTGACAGACATCGAAGTGAAGAATACTAGATGCATCCTCTGATAGAAAATAAATGCTTATTTCGCAGCTATATGTTAATGGTTGGTTACAGTTCTGCTGCTGCCGAAGGGCCACAGTTACCTGATAGATGTTCAGTTTTAAGTTGCTGGATTCTTGAGATGTACGTTAAATTTTGCCAGCAGTAGTGCCACATAACACGACAGAAGGCATCTTTATGATGTGTGGGAATGCACCTCTGTCATGCCTGTGCACTGGACTCTCCGAGAAATACCATTGCGGACAGATCCATCTGTGGCAGGTAGGGTGGTTCAGGTTCAGTTCATTTAAGATGCTTCTATTCAATGACCCACTAATCACTTCCCGTCGTCTAAATGTTCTGCCTTTTATCTGTCAGCCTGCTCAGTCAGTGGTTTTCCTGTCGAGATTCTTTATGTGATGAACATTGAAGTGTCACACCCAGAGCTTGCGATCTGCCCGTTTGATCTCAGTGTATTCCTCAATTTGTTTACATCATTGAAGAGGACTGACCTACCACTGATCGCTACCATTCCTTCAGTGTTGCTGAGTCAAAGTCCTGGAATTCACTGCTTCATAGTTTATTGCGAGTCTGCCTTCACGACACAGTCTGGAGAGGTTCAAGGAACAGCTCACCCTTACCTCCACCCAACCTTTGCAAGAGGGGCAACGAGGGACAGGAGACGGGCCAGCAAAAACCAAGTCCCATGAATGAAAGATATATGAGATTTGGTGAAGTCTTTGGAGCTGTGCCTTCAGAGGAATGTCGTCTCTCTCCTCCCCGCACCGGAGCCCACCCTATTGGAGATTATCTTTCCCCATCCTTCTGCCCTGCTCCATTCTTGAGACGTGACAGTGAAACTGTTCGGTTATTGGAAGTGATCAGGCATGAAAATTTTTTAAAAGTTTGGAAAATGGTACAGGATATTATAATCCTTGAATTGTTGTTTAATGATTCACATCTAAAGATTTCAGGCTAAAAATAAATAAAACAATATCCGATACTTTTTGTCATTTTGTCAATGACTTGGTTGTCATCAAGTCATAGAGATGTACAGCATGGAAATAGAACCGTCGGTTCACGTCGTCGATGCTGACCAGATATCCCAACCCAAGTTTGGCCCACCTGCCAGCACCCGGCCCATATCCCTCCAACCCTTCCTATTCATATGCACATCCAGATGCCTTTCTAATGTTACAAAAGAACCAGCCTCCACCACTTCCTCTGGCAGCTCATTCCATACACACACACCCCACCCTCTGCATGAAAGATGTTGCTCCTTAGGTTCCTTTTGCACCATTCCCCTTTCACCCTATAACTATGCCCTCTAGTTCTGGACTAACACCTCGTATTTAACTCAATTAAACTCCATTTGCCACTCCTCAGCAAATTGGCCTATCTGGTCAAGATCCTGTTGTAATCTGCGGTAAGCATCTTCGCTGTTCACAATACCTACAATTTTGATGTCACCTACAAAATTACCAATATACCTTTTATGTTCATATCCAAGTCATTTATGCAAATGATGAAAAGTAGTGGACCCAGCACCGATATTTGTGGCACTCCACTGGTCACAGACGTTCATCCTGAAAAACAACCCTCCACCACCACCCTCTTTCTTCTACCTTCGAGACAGTTCTGTACCAAATGGCTAGTTATCCCTGTATTCCATGAGTTGAAACCTTGCTATCCATTCTCCCATGGGAACTTGTCGAACGCATTTCTAATGATATTGATCACGTTCACCGCTCCTTCGTCATCAAACCTTTTTGTTACCTTTTCAAAATAACCTCAATCAAGTCCGTGAGACATGATTTCAATTGCTCAAAATCATGTTGACTACCATTAATCAGTCCTTGTCTATCCAAACATATCTAAATCATATCCGTCATGATTCGCTGCAACAACTTGCTCACCACCAATATAGGGCTTACTGGTCTATAATTCCCTGACTTGTTCTTACCACCTTTCATAAATAATAGTATCACGTTAGCCAACCTCCTATCTTGTGGAACCTCACTTGTGACTATCGATGATACAAGTATCTCAGTAAGAGGCCCAGCTCTCTATCCCTATATTCCCAAAGATCTCGAGGGACGTGACCAGGTCGTCGGGATTTATCCACGTTTATGCATTCTAAGACATGCAGCATTTTCTCCTCTGTAACTTGGACATTTTTCGAGTTGTCATCATCCATTTCCCCACACTCTATACCTTCCATGTTCTTCACTGCAGTAAGCACTGACGCCAAATATTTAGTATCTTCCCCATTCCCTGTGGCTCCACACGAAGACGGCCTTACTGATCATTGAGGGACCCTATTCTCTCTGTCGTTACGGTTTTGTCCTTAATGTATTTCTAAAAACACTTTGGATTCTCTATAACCGTTTTTGACAAAGGTATGGCATGTTCCCTTTTTGCCCCCTGATTTCCCTCTTAAGGATTCTCCTGCTGTCTTTATATATTTCGAATGATTCACTCGATCCCTCCTGTCTGTAAATGACATTTGCTTCCTTCTTGTTATTAAACAAACCCTCAAAGTCTTGAGTGATCCAAAATTCCCTTCACAGACCAGCGTTTCCGTTCATTTATAAAGGTTTGCCATTTATCAGCTATCCCATTAACTGCGAATATCTGCTCCCTATCAGCTTTTGGAAGTTCTTATCTAATACCGTCAAAATTAGCCTTCCTGAAATTGTGGGCTTCAACTGTTCGATCCGGTCTCTCCTTTTCCATTACTATTTAAAAAGCAATAGGATTCTGGTCTGTGGCCCCAAATTATTCCCCCACTGACACGTCCGTCACCTGCCCTACTTTATTCCCCAAGATCAGGTCAATTTTAGCACTTCTCTACTCGGTACATTCACATCCTGACATACAAAAAAATTCGCGTACACTCTTAACAATTCTTTTCCATCTAAACACTTTAGACGATCACAGTCCCACTCTATGTTTGGAAAGTAAATGCCCCTCATCATAACTGCCCTATTATTCTTATGGATAACTGAAATATTCTTACCAATGTTTTTCTCAATTTCTCACTGACTATTAGAGGTCTATAATACAGTCCCAATAAGGTGATCATCCTTTTCGTATTTTTTCAGTTCAACCCAAATAACTTCCCTGGATGTATTTCCAGGAATATCATACCTAAGTACAGCTGTAATGCTATCCCTTATTAAAAATGTCACTGCCCAGGAACTGATTCATTTGCTCAAGTCGCTTCAGAGAGCATAAACAATCAATCAAATTGTTGTGGGTTGTGGGCCAGACCAGGAAATGATGACCTAACGGACATTAACAAACCAGAGGCGTTATCAGGGCAATCCATGACAGCTCCCGGATCACTATCACTGATGTCTTGCTTTCAGTTCCTGATCTATTAACTGAATTTAAATTCCGCCAACTTCCAAGTTCCACCATGCACTCCTGGACAGTAGAAACATCATGGGGACAACACGAAAATCAAAAGTGTAAAACACTGTAAAACACTGCAGTGACATTTTCAATGAAGAAAGGACTGCCATTCGCGGAAATCCACACATTTTTTGGGAATGCGCCATTGTATCACTGATGGTCTACACTTGCACATGCCCCATGTGAAGCTTCTCAGATGGTACAGGAGCATGGAACGGACGTAACATGGAATATTCGAGATATAGTTTTAGGTTCGCAGATGACATTAAATTTAGCAGTGCATTGGAGAGCGAAGTCGATAACCTGAAAATACAATGGGATCTTAATCAAATGGGCCAATGGGCTGAGGTGTGGCAGATGGAGTTTAATTGAGATAAATGCGAGGTGCTGCATTTTGCAAAAGCAAATCAAGCAGGATTTATACACTTCATGGTAAAGTCCTGTCGAGTGCTGGCTCATAGTTACTTGAGAGTAAATTTGCAGGTAAATCGGATAGTGAAGAAGGTGTTTGGTATGCTTTCCTTTACTGGTAAGAGCTTTGAATATCGGAGTTGGGAGGTCATGCTGCAGTTATACAAGACACTGGTCAGGCGAATTTTAGAATATTGCATGCCATTCTGGACTCCTTCCTAATGGAAGGATGTTGTGAAACTTGAAAGAGTTCAGAAAAGCTTTACAAGGATGTTGCCAGTTTTGGAGGATTTGTGATGTAGGAAGATCGGCATGGTGCGTCGGAGGCAGAGGGGTGACCATATGGAGGTTTGCAAAATCATGAGCGGCATCGATAGAATATATAGACAAGGTATTTTCTTTCAGATTGGGGGTGTGTGTGGTGTTGTGTGTTCAGAACTAGATAGCGTCAGCTTTAGATGAAATGGGAACGTTATTAGTGGGATATAAGTGATACGTTTTTCGCACCGAGGGTGATACAAATATGGAATGAGCTGCCAGGCAAATTTGTGGATGCTGGTACAATTGTAACATTTAAAAGGCATCTGGATGGGTATGTGAGATGGAAGTGGAGGAATTAGGAAGAAGGATGTGGGCCCATTGCTGGCAAATTGGACTATATTAGGTTCAGATATCTGGTTGGTGAGGGCAAGTGGACTGAAGGATCTGTTTCCTTGCTGTGTATCTCTATGACTCGATGACTCCAACAGCTTCCAATTGGATTGATACAGGAATTGCACGCAGAATTCCAAAAGTGGACTAACCAATGTTCTTCACAACTTCAGTGTGGCCTCCCAATTGTTCCGCCTCTGGGACTGGGAGTCATGGTGTGTTAGATACACTATCCTTTTTAAGCTTTGGGACTGGGGTCATGGTGAAGGAATGAATAGTGAATGAGAAACAGAGACAGATGGCGTAGACAGATCAATTTACTCAGTGAGAGCACGTCGAAATATCACTGATGTATTTCGCAATGAATGACCTATCATGGAGAAAAGATGGGAAACGAAGAGCGAAAATTTGCCATTGAGGAGAGCTCATGGCATGAAACGTATGACCTGTTGTTGCTCCAGAGATAGAGACTGTGAAATAGAGATGGGGAGACGGATGGACAGAAGGTGTGAGAGACAGAAAAAGATCGAGAGGCACTGAGTTCGAGGCAGTGAGAGGGCAAGGACAAATGATGACACAGAAAGAAAGCTATTGGGAGAGAAAGACAGAAGGTCGATGAGGCAAAGGAAGAATGACTGTGACAGAGATCAAGACAGACAGAGAGAAGGAGAAATAAAGAAAAGGTGAACACAAGAGAAATAGACACTTGTTGATTGAGACAGTTCGGGGGTGGGCAGAGAGATATCACAAACTTGGATGCTTTGCTGCTGCATGTTCGATGTGTTGTCAGCTACTGATGTTCCATGTGTGATGTGCTGTATGATACCTTTGTCAGGGATTAGCTGCAGTTTACACCTCATTGCACTTCGCACCCCCTCACCCTGGCCTAGCACAACATTGCCAATGGGAAATGGGTACTGATATAGTCCAGGGCACCGGGACTCCAGCGATTGTCAGCAAAGATCAGAAAGCCGCTGTTGGGGGTATCTGGACAATTCAGGTCCTCCTTGTCAGAAAAACACTGCCGCTCTGGTTCCCTGCGGGGTGTGGGGGCGTTGGGGGGGGAGCTTTGGGGGAGAGAGACCTGAGACAGAAAGACAGCTATTGAACGAGAAATAGACACGGACAAACGTAGCGACACACAGGACCGATACAGACCCATTTGCTCCATTAGTCCAGGCCGAACATTATCCCACACCAAACTAGTATCACATGCCTGCACCTTCCCATATCCCTCCAAACCTTTCCTATTCATAGATCCATCCAGATGTCTCTTAAACGGTGTAATTTTACCAGACTCCACCACCTCATCAGGAAGCTGATTCGAAATGCGAACCACTCACTGTGTACAAAGTTTGCCTCTGTTGTCTGTTTCAAAAAATTCTCTTGCCTCACACTTTAAGCATGTACACCAGTCTGGAAATTCCCAATCTCAGGAATAAACAGCTAGCAGCAAAAATATCTATGTCTCTCATTACTTTCTAAACTTCTAACATCCTCCTGTTCTCTTCTGTAAATATCTTCTGTATCTGTCCAACTTGTTAATATTCTTGCTATAACTGGGTGACCAGAACAGGAAACGGTATTACAAAAGAAGCCTCATCAATATCTTGTACAATCTCAACATAACATCCCAGGTCTCAAACCCAAAGGACTGACCAATGAAGGTAAACGTGCCCAAAACCTTTTCAACTATCCTGTCCATCAGTGACACAACCTTTCAAGAATAATGAACGCACACCCATTGGTATCTCTGTTCTGCGTCACTACATAAGGCAGCACCATTGATTGTTTGAGCCCTCTCCTTGCTTGTTATACCAAAATACGATAGCTCACATTTATCAAGACATAGAGCCATACAGTCATAGAGATGTACAGCATGGAAACAGACCATCCGGTACAGCCCATCCATGCTGACCAGATATCCCAACCCAATCTCGTCCCATCTGCCAGCACCCGGCCCATATGCCTCCAAACCATTACTATTAATGTACCCATCCAAATACCTCTTAAATTTCGCAATTGTAACAGCCTCCACCACATCCTCTGGCAGCTCATTCCATATACGTGCCACCTTCTGCGTGAACATTTTGCCCCTTAGGTCTCTTTTGCATCTTTCCACTATCACCGTAAACCTATTCCCTCTCGTACTGTACTCCCCAACCCCAGGGGAAAAAAAAACTTTGTCTCTTTATCCTATCCATGCCCCTCATAATTCTGTAAGCCTCTAAAACGTCACCCCTGTGCCCGCCGACGCTCCAGGGAAAACAGCCGCAGCCTGGACAGCCACTCCCTGTAGCTCAGATCCTCCAACCCTGGTAACATTCATGTAAATCTTTTCTGAACCCTTTCAAGTTACACAACATCTTTCCGATAGGAAGGAGACGAGAATTGCACGCAATATTCCAATAGTGGCCTAACCAATTATCTGCACAGCCGCAACATGTCCTGCTAACTCTTGTACTCAATATTCTGACCAGTAAAGGAAAACATACCAAAGGCCTTCTTCACTATCGTACTTATCTGCGATTCCACTTCCAAGGTGCTATTAACCTGCATTCCAATGTCTCTTTGTTCTGCAATACTCCCGAGGACATTACTATTAATTGTATAAGTCCTGTTAAGATGTGCTTTCCCAAAATGTAGCACCTCGCATTTATCTGACTAAAACTCCATCTGCCACTTCTCAGCCCATTTGCCCATATGCTCCAGATCCTGTTGTAATCTGAGGTAACCCTCTTCGCTGCCCAATACACCTCCAATTTTGGTGTCATCTGCAAATTTCCTAACTGTACCTCTTATGCTCACATCCAAATCATTTGTGTAAATGATAAAAATTAGAAGTCCCAGCACGGATCCTTGTGGCACTCCACTGGTCACAGGTCTCCACTCTGAAAAACAACCCTCCAACCACCCAAGAAAAACAACCACCCTCTGTCTTATACCTTTGAACCAGTTCTGTTTCAAAATGTCTAGTTCGCTCTCTGTATTCCGTGAGATCTAACCTTGCTAATCAGTCTCCTATGGGGAACCTTGTCGAACGCCTTACTGAAATCCATATAGATCACATCTACTGCTCTGTCTCATCAATGTTCTTTGTTACTTCTTCAAAAAAATTCAATCAAGTGTGTGAGACATGATTTCCCACGTACAACGGATCTGTGAGAGAGATCAAGACAGCAGGGAGGGAGTGATGGAAATAATATAAGAGAGCAATTCAAGACATTTGGCGATTGTGAGACAGACACGGGAAACAGAAAGACCCAGATGGAGACAGACAATCACAGATGGCAGATACTTGGGTCTTGCTGTTGCGTCTCCGGAGTGTGATTCCCTAATTACAGAGATGGGTGCTGCACCAACAGCACTCAAGAAGCCTGTCAACAAGCAAGCCTGTTTAATTACAACAACATCTCCTCCCTCCACCACTCACATTCCAATGCCGCATTGGGGACTATCTAAAAGATGGAGTGCAGAAAGTCATGAAAGCTCCTCGGTCAGCACCTTCCAAGTTCGTGACCTCTTCCATCTGGGAGGATAAGGGTAGCATAGACATGGGATCTCCACCCCTTTTAAGCTCACTTCCGAGCCACTTTCCACCCTGACAATGTATCAACCATCTCCTCGGTGTAACTCGGTTAAACTCCTGGAATTCTCTCCAGAAGTATATTGTGAACGAACCTGTAGAACGTGGAATACCGCTGTTCAAGAAGGCAGCTCAGCCTGCATTCTCAAGGGGAACAAGAAAATGTAAAATATTCTTCCCTAGCGTGTCACGCCAATCTACATCGAGAAAATATAAACGTTTGAGGCAAACAGGTATCTGATTTATAAGAGTAATGAGGAGAAATTATTCCCTCAACGAGTTTTGAAATGATAAGATTTATTTCCCACAGAGTGGCAGATGACAGGATATGGAATAAATTCAAAGGAAGATACAGACAGATTGCAATTACTGGCTGGCTGAAGGATTATGATGAGCGGACCGAAAAGTAGAACTCAAGTCGTGATGAGATCAGCCATTGTAATATTAAATGGTGGTATAGACTATAATTGCAGACGCTTGTTCCTCACTCGCACCTTCCTTCAGCAGTACCAAAATGCGATTCCTTCAGCAATAGCATTACAGCGCGCCATTTGCAGAGAAATACAGATGGTGGTTGCTTCCTTTATTGCACAAAAGTTTGATTCTCTGTTGCCCAACTCCTGGGAATGCCGATATCCAGCAGCTGAGAGCTCCTTGGATGAGCGCTGATGGGTGAAGCAGTCATCTGATTGACGACAGACTGAGGGGCATATTGGTGTTTAAAAAGGCACTGTGAATAATCTTGTGAGTTCGCATGAGTCAGTACAATATGAAGGGCTTATGCCCGAAACGCCGATTCTCCTGCAATTCGGATGCTGCCTGACATGCTGTCTCTTTTCAGCACCACACCTTTGACTCTAATTCCAACATCTACGGTTTCACTTTCGCCCTGTACAAATTATATAAAAAATGGAAATGTTCCTCTTCAATTGATTCAAATATGTCCCTCCATTTAGGGTGTAGGTTTACTCACTGAGCTGTAGGTTTGATATCCAGACGTTTCATTACCTGGCTCGGTAACACCATCAGTGGCGATCGCCAAGTGAAGCGAAGCTGTTGTCTCCTGCTTTCTATTTATATCTTTCTCCTGGATGGGGTTCCTGGGGTTTGTGGTGATGTCATTTCCTGTTCGTTTTCTGAGGGGTTGAGAGATGGCATCTAGATCTATTTGCTTGTTTGTGGCGTTGTGGTTGGAGTGCCAGGCCTCAAGGAATACTCTGGCATGTCTTTGCTTAGCCTGTCCCAGCATAGATGTGTTGTCCCAATGGAAATGGTGTTTTTTTTTTCATCCGTGTGTAGGGCTATGAGGGAGAGGGGGTCGTGTCTTTTTGTGGCTAGCTGGTGTTCATCTATCCTGGTTGCTAACTTTCTCTCCATACTACCTCCAAGATTCCAGTTGCACAAAGAATATGGATGTGCCAGTGTTGTACTTGGGTGGATAAGCTCGATGAGTTGATTTACTTAAAAATAGATGTAATCATTTATCTATAAATCAGAGTCGCGCAAGCACACGTTCAAGGGCAATGTAAGCCTTCCATTGAACAGCCTCACCGTTGGCCAATTGGAAATCCTGCAGGACCTGAAGCAAGCTGGTCCTCCAGTCCATCAGCTCTCCTCATTGCCCGAATGCGAAAGTTAGACCATGTACTGGAGTGCTCCTTCGCGCTCAAAGAAGTTGCTGCTGCTGCTCCTCATCTCTCTCTGAATGAAGATTGAGCTTCACCCAAAAGGAAACATCCTGCTGTGTGATATAATCTGTGAACCTTATTCCGTTTTTCAGGTTTTTTGTCTGATTCTGCGTTATATTGGAAACTTGCAAAAATTCAACAGTGGGGAATTGGGGCCAGTTTCCGGAGAATATGGTCCAGGCCACCCGCTCTCTGAAAAACGGTGGCGCGTTTATTGTTCGAAGGAAGGGTCACTCGACCGGAAATGTCAACTGTGATTTCTCTCCACTGATGCCGCCAGACCCTCTGAGCTTATCCAGCAATGTCTGCGTGTGATTGTGACGTCATTGACTCAGTCATTTTGGCACACTTATTTATCTGGCTAACAGAATGTGGTATTTTCATAATGTTCATAATTAAAACGGGTGATTTCAAGCAACAGCTGACATGTGATGAGGTATTAAATTAATATTAGATCGG
This sequence comes from Chiloscyllium punctatum, assembly GCF_047496795.1. Classification (NCBI taxonomy): domain Eukaryota; kingdom Metazoa; phylum Chordata; class Chondrichthyes; order Orectolobiformes; family Hemiscylliidae; genus Chiloscyllium; species Chiloscyllium punctatum. The sequence continues at coordinate 45,384,437 of NC_092789.1, forward strand.
GATATACCTTGTTCTGTTACACTGTACATATTTGATATTATCATAGCAATATTACATCCACGTGTTGTTTCCAATCTTGGCTGAGAAGAACAAATAAGTCTGTAATTTTTATCGTGTAACTTTCTTCTCAGTGTACAGTAATGAGTAGAATGGGTTCTTTCTTGATTGTATGTTTTATTGAAAGCTGTGCCTTGGACTCATAGAGATGTACAGCATGGAAACAAACCCGTTGGTCCAACTAGAATATGCCAACTCGATCTCTCAACCCAATCCAGCCCCACCAGCCAGCACCTGGCTCATATAGCTCCAAACCCTTCCTATTCATATACCCATCCAGGTGCCTTTAAAATGTTGAATTTATGCTTGCCCCCACCACTTCCTCTGGCAGACCATTCCACACACGCACCACACTCTATGTGAAAAAAGGTTGCCCTTTATGCCCCTTTCATTTCTTTTCACTCTCACCCTCAATATATGCCCTCTCATCATGGACTCCCTCACCCGACTGAAAAGACCTTTTCTATTTATCGTATCCATGTTCCTCATGATTTTATAAACAGCTGTAAGGTCTCCCCTCAGCCTCCAACGTTTCAGGGAAACAACCCGAGCCTATTCAGGCTCTGCCTGTAGTTAAAATCATCCAAACCTTACAACATCCTTGTGAATATTTTCTGAACTCTTTCAAGTTTCATGACAACCTTCCCATAGGAAGGAGACCAGAATTGCATTCAATATTCCAAACGTGGCATGACCAAAGTTCTCTTCAGCCACAACAAGACCTCCCAACTCCCATACTCAATCCTTTTACAAATGTGCGGCAAAGTGGCACAGTGATTAGCACTGCTGCCTCACAGCGCCGTAGACCCGGATTCAATTCACACTTCAGGCAACTGTCTGTGTGGAGTTTGCACATTCTCCCCGTGTCTGCGTGGGCTTCCTCCGGGTGCTCCGGTTTCGTCCCACAGTCCAAAAATGTGCAGGTTAAGTTAATTGGCCACGCTAAATTGCCGGTAGTGTTTGGTGAAGGGGTAATTCTAGGGTAATGGGTCTGGATGAGTTGCTCTTCGGAGGTTCAGTATGGGCTTGTTGTTCCAAAGGGCATATTTCCACATTGTAAGTAATCTCAACTAATCTAATCATAAAGGAAAGCATACCAAACATCTTCTTCACTCTCCTATCTAACTGTGACTCAACGTTCAATGAGCTATGAACCGACACCCCAAGGTCCCTTTGTTTGTCAATACTCCCTATGACATTACGATTAAGTTATAACTCCTGTTGAGGTTTGCTTTCCCAAAATGCAGCACCTCGCATTTATCTAAATTAAAGTCTATCTATCACCCCTCACCGCATTGGCTCATGTCATCAAGAACCAGTTGTAATACGAGAAAACCTCCTTTGCTGTCCACTACACCGCCGATTTTCGTGTCATCTCCAAACTTATTAACTATACCTCTTCAGCTCACATCCAAATAATTGATATAAATGATGAAATTGGTTGAGTGTTTTGGTTGAATCCAACTATTGATTGTGAGTGTAAAGTTTAAATTTCTCTTAGTTCAGGCTTTTTCAGTTTCTGGAGGCAGTCTGAGAGGTCACGAGTTTACATATTTGGGTGGCACCTTTACCAAAACACTACTCGGGTACTTGCCTTGCACCCATCCTCCTCCACGAAACAAAAAAAAAAGAAAATTCGGTGCATTGGTTGGTGAAGTGGCAAGTGTATTCTTTCGAGTCTCATTTTTTTTCAGCCGTGTACTTGGGAATTTAGATGAGTGGGAATGGAGTTTCGGCAGTTGAATATTCCTCCTGCAGTATGTGTGGTGGTATGGGTCGCCTCTAGTGTCACTGCTGACTTCATTTGTGGGAAGTTCACACAACTCTAGATCCTCGAGAATCGTGTTAGGGAACGGGAGCGGGAGCTGGATGAACTTTGGATCATTCGGGAGGCGGAGGGGATTATTGAGAACCGCTATTGGGAGGTAGATACTCGACAGCTACGTGAAGAAGGTAGTTTGGTTACCTTCAGGGGTAATAAAGGGAAGCTGAATGTCAGTACAGGATTCTCCCCTCAATAACAAGTGTGCCGTTTTGGATATTGATGGGAAGGATTACTTACCAGGGGTAAGAAATGTGGCACCGGTCTTTGGCGCACAATCTAACACTTTTACTGAGAGGGGAAGGGGGAAGAGAAGAGCTTTAGTCACTGGGGACTCTATAGTGTGGAACAGTTCAGAGGTTTTGTGGGAATGAGAGAGGATCACAATTGGTGTGTTGCCTCCCAGGTGCCAGGATACGTGATGTCTCTGATCATGTTTTCAGGAACCTTGAGGAGAGGATAAGCAGCACAAGTCGTGGTCCACATAGGCACCGACAACATAAGTAGAAATAAAGGTGGGAATCTAAGGCAGAAATTCAGGGAGGTAGGGTGGAAGCTTGGAGATGGAACAAACGGTGGTTAACACTGGATGGCTGCCTGTGTCACGTGCTAGTGAAGCAAGGAATAGCGAGAGGGTAGAGTTGAATATATGGCGACTGGGATGGTGCAAGAGGAAGGGTTTTGGAGTTTGGGTAATTGGAGCTCTTTCTGGGCAAGGTGGGACCTCTCTAAACAGGATGGTCTTCACCTAAACTAGATGGGTACCAATATCCCGTGGGGTGTTTGTGTGTGTGTGTGTGTGTGGGAGGGGCGGGTGGGTTCGAATTTGCTAATCCTCTTTGTAGAGAAGTGTTAAATCAATACAACAACGAAATGGGAATCTGAATTGTTGGTCCAGTGTACAGGTGGTTGAGGGTAGTGTGGTCAGGGAGAGGATTACAAGGTCGATTGTGGGCATTGACAATCACGATGCTGGTTTGAAATGTGTTTGACTTCAATGCCAGGAGAATCCAGAGTTACGTGGTTGCAGCGTGGATTCGTGCCTGGGAGTTCTATGCTGTGGCCATTTCGCAAACATGGCTAGAAGAGCGACAGGATTAATTGAAACAGAATCTGGGATTTGGATGTTTTAGCAAGAACAGATATGATGTCAAAAGAGGAGGGACGTGTGGCATTGTTAATCAAGGGCATTGCAGCAGGACACATCCCCTGAGGTAGTTTGGGCAGACATTAGAAACAGGAAAGGAGAGATCTGCCTGTTGGGAGTTTTCGAAGTGTCCCTGGAATGTAGAGAATGGAGAGCAAAGACGGTTGTTGAAAGGAGCGAGAGTGACAAATTAGTGGTTGTACTGGACATTAAATTCCTGACTATTGACTGGGAATACTATAGGTCAAGTAGGTCAGATGGTCATTTTTTGTACAATGTGTGCAGGAATTTTTTCTGACAGAGCATGTAAACACGCCAACTAGGGACGCTGCTCTTTCGGATTTGGTACTGAGTAATGACACTCCCAGGTGTTACTTTGGAGGTAGGCTAGCACTTTGGCTATAATGACCATAATTCTGTTTTATTTGCAATAGAATTGGGCAGAGAAAGGTTATACCGCAGGGAAAGAGGTATAGTTAGGGGAAAAGCAATTATGATGTGATTAACAAAGAATTAGAATGGGATAGAAACTGCAGGCAATGGAGGCTCTTGATATGGCGTGAAGGTTCAGTTAGCGGGCTTAGAAATTATGTTATCCAAAATCTCTCTAAAATTCGGATTAAGAAGATCCATGAGGGGACATGAGAACATGTTCGTGGATAGTATCAAAGGAAACCCTAATGCCTTCTATTGGTATATTAGGAATAAAAGAACGACTACAGTAAGATTCATGCCAATCAAAGATAGCACTGAAAAGTTGTGCGTAGAATCTGAGGACATAGGAGAAGCACCTAGTTTGCAAAAAGGCAATGTTAGTGTGAATATGGAGATAAGGGCTACAAGATTAGATGAGATCGAGGTTGAAAAAGAGGAGGATTTTTCGCAACTTTGCAAGATCTGAAGTTAGGTCGTGCCTCACTCAACTTATTGAGGTATTCGAGAAGTTGACAACACAGGTGTGTCAAAGTAAAGCGGTTGAGGTGGTGTATTTGGACTTCAGTAAGGCGTTTGATATTGTTCCCCATGGTAAGCTATTGAACAAAATACGGAGTTTCAGGATTGAAGGTGGTTTAGCAGTTTGGATCAGAAATTGGCGAGCTGAAAGAAGACAGAGGGTAGTGGTTGATGGGAAATATTCATCCTGGAGCTCAGTTACCGTGGTTTGCCGTAAGGATCTGTTTCGGGACAACTGCTGTTTACCATTTTTATAAATGATCTGAAGTTGGGTGTGAAAGGATGGGTTAGTAAATTTGCGAATGGTACTAATGTAGTCAGAGTTGTGGATAGTGCAGAAGAATGTTGTGGGTTGCAGAGAGACAAAGATACGATGCAGAGCTGGGCTGAGAAGCAACAAATGGAGTTTAATGCTGAAAGGTCTGTGGTAGTTTACTTTGGAATAAGTAACAGGATTGTGGAGTACTAGGTTACTGGTAAATTTTTGACAATGCAGATGAACAGAGATCTCGGTGTCCAGGTGCATAAATCCCTGAAATTTGCCACCAATCTTTATAAGTTTATTAAGAAGGCACAAAATTTGTTGGTGTTTATTGGTAGGGGTATTGAATTCCGAGCCACGATGTCATGCTTTAGCTGTACAAGACACTGGGAAGGCCATACCTGGAGTATTGTGTGCAGTTGTGGTCACTGCATTATACGAAGGACGTAGAAGATTTGAAAAGGCTTCAGAGGGTTTACGAGGATGTTTCCTGGTACGGAAGGAAGGTTCTGCGAGGAAAGGTTGAGGGAACAGAGGCAGTTTTCATTGGAGAGTTAAAGGTTGAGATGTGACTCAATCGAAGCGAATCAGATAATCAGAGGAGTAAATAGGTTGGAGAGTGAGAGCCTTTTTTCCTCGGATAGTGAAGGCTAACACGAAGGAGCGTAGCTTTCAATTGAGTAGTGACAGCTTCAGGACAGAGTTTGGAGTGGTTTCTTTTCTCAGATTAATAGGGCGTACCTGCAAAACTTCTGCCTGCAGCAGTAGTCGGACTCGCCGACGTTAACTGCAAAATTGGACATACATATGGATAATAATGGAATGGAGTAGGTTAGGTGGGTAGCAGATTAATTTCACAGACTGGCGTAACACCGAGGTCAAAAGTGCCTGTAACGTTGTTTGTTCTAAATCAAACAATCAGGGCAAGAATCAATAAAGCAGAGAACAAAGTCGGAATCCAATACAAGAGTCCACCAGGGAAGGCAGATGAACTCGGAATGAGTAACATGAGTAAAATGTGGCTCATGGATGGACAGGGCGGGCATCGATATGCTCCAGGATACAAATGTTCCAGGAAGCATGGGGATGGAGGGCGGTCGTGGAGCGGAATGCTACAGGTGTGGTGATTTGGTAAGGGAGAGTATTAATGCTGTACATAGGGAAAATATTGCTGTGAATACATCCCGGGGCGTTTTTGGGTGAAACTGAGAAATACGAAAGGGATGATAACCTTATCGCAATTGTATTAGCCATCCCATAATAGACAGCAGGAAATTGAGAAACAAATAAGAAATGAGATTTCCGTCATATGTAAGAACAATAGGGTGGTTGCGGTCGGGGATTGTAACTTTCCAAACGTACATTCGGATTGCCAACGGGTTTAGTTGGACAGGATTTTAAATGTGTACAAGGAAGCTTTCTGACTCAGTATGAAGATGCTCCGACTGGGAATAGTGTAAAAATTGACCGACGTTTGGGAAATAAGGCAGGGGTGGCGGTTTCAGTAGGGGAGCACATTGAGACCAGAAACTGCAACACTATTAATTGTAAAATAGTGAAGGAAAAGAATCGACTGGATATTAAAGTTTAAGTTCAACATCGGAGGAAGGATAATTTTGATGATATTAGGCAAAAACTTACAAAAGCTGATTTGGAGTGAGGGGGATTGTAGAGGAGATGTCAAGAGATAAAGGCACTGCTGGAAAATGTGGGGAGCTTTCAGAAATGAGATAACGAGTGTCCAGAAGCAGTATATTCCATTCGGTTGAAAGCAAAGACTAGTAGATGTAGGGAATCCTGGATGATGAGAGAAATTAAGATTAGGTGAAAAGAAAGAAGATATAGACAGGAGAGATCGAGAGAATCCTTAGAAGAGTATAAAGGCAGTAGGAGAAAACTTAAGAATGAAACCAGGAGGGCAAAAAAGGGGGCACAAAACAGCTTTGGCAAATAATGTTAAGGAGACCCCAAAGGGTTTTGAAAACACGTTAAAGACAAAAGGATAACTATGGACAGAACAGGGCATTTCAATTATCAGTAAGGCAGACTATGAGTGGAGCCGTAGGAGATGGGGAGATGCGAAACGAGTGTTTTGCAGCAGTGTTTACTGTGGAGAAAATACAGAGCGTGGGGAATTAGATGGTGAAATCTAGAAAAATGTCCATATTACAGAGCAGGAAGTGTGGGATGTATTGAAACACATAAAAGTGGACACATCTCCAGGATCTGATCAGGTATATCCTAGAGCTTAGTGGGAAGTGATTGTTCGTCACTTTGATGAGATATTTGTATCATCATAGTAACAAGTGAGGTGCCAGAATACTGGAAGTTGGCTAACGTCGTGCCACTATTTAAGAAATATGTTCAGGAAATGTGTGGGAATTATTGACCAAGGAGCATGCCATCTGTGGTGGGCAAGTTTTTGGAGGAAATCCTGAAGGACAGGATGTACATCTATTTGGAAAGGCAAAGACTGATTAGGGAAAGTCAACGTGGCTTTGTGAGTGAGAAATCATGTCTCACAAACTTAGTTGTGTTTTTTGAAGATGTAACGAAGAGGATTCATGAAGGCAGAGATGTGGATATGACCTATACGGACTTCAGTTTGACAAGGTTCCCCATGGGAGACTGGTTGGTAGGTTAGATTTCATGGAATATATGGAGAACGAGTCATTTGTATGGAGAACTGACTTTAAGGTACAAAACAGATGGTGGTGGTGGAGGTTGCTGATCTTACTGGACGCCTGTTACTAGTGGCGTGCCATAGGAATTGGTGTCGTTCCACTCCATTTTATCATTTATAAGAATTCGTAGAATGTAAATGTAGTTATAATTAGCAGATGACAACAAAATTGGAGGTATCGAGGACAGCGAAGTTGAGATGGGCCACTGAGCTGAGGAGGAGCAAATGTACTTTAATTTAGTTAAATGCGAGATGCTGTATTTTGGAAATGAAAATCTCAGCAGGACTTATAAACTTCACGGTAAAGTGCAACGGAGTGTTGCTGAACAAAAAGACGTTGGAGTGCAAGTTGATAGTTCCTTGAAAGTAAAGTCGCAAATTGATAGAATAGTGAAGAAGACATTTCATATGCTTTCCTTTATTGGTCAGAGCATTGAGAACAGGAGTTGGGAGGCCATGTTGCGGCTTTACAGGGCATTGGTTAGACCTTTTTCGGAACACTGAGTGCAATTCTGTTCTTCCTATCGGAAGGATGTTGTGAAACTTGAAGGGGTTCAGAAAAGATTTACAAGGATTACAAAGTTATGTCTGTGAAGGTATTGGTGGAGCTTCCTGACTCCAAATATAACTGCCAAATCTTAGACAATAGACAGAGCATTGTTGTTGTTAGCGTTGGAGGCTTTGAACAAGAGAGAGAGGTTGAATCGGCAGGGGGTGTTTTCCCTGCAGGCTGAGCGAAGACCTTATAGAAATTTATAAAATCATGGCCGTGCATCAAAAGGATAAACAAAAAAAATGTTTTCTCTGGGGTGAGCAAGTGCAGAACTAGAGGTTTAGGGTGAGAGGAGAAAGATAAAATGGGAACCTGACGGGCAACTTTTTCACACAGAGAATGGTGCGTAATTGGAATAAGCTGCCAGATGAAGTGGTGGAGGCTGGTACAGTTCCAGCATATAAAAGGAATCTGGATGGGGGCATGAATCGGAAGGGTCACAAGGATATGGACCAAGTGCTGGCAAATGGGACTAGTTTAGGTGAGAATATCTGCTTGGCATGGATGAGTTGGACCGAAAGGGTTGTATTCGTGCTGTACTTCTGAACGACTCTATAACTAGCATTTGACCATTCAGTTTAATAATGGCTGTTCGGCCCATCGAGTCTGCATCAACAGTAAAAATAAATCTATCAAATGGTCTGATTTTGCATCAACTTAGTATATTTTTCTTTTGAAATATTATCTTGCACTGAGATAGTTTTAAACTGTTTTTTTTACAGGATAATAGAAGGGAAGGATTTGACGAAAGAAATCGGATATTAACATCATGTCAAGGTCTGAAAGAACTTGATTTTGTCAGTATGTGAACATCATGGAACTTTCCATGTGGAGAGAGATATGTTTCTCTGTTCTGTCTACTTCAAATTAAAAACAAAAACATTATGATACATACACATCCTTGTGAGAGAGTTTCAGTGCACGGAGAGTGAGAAAAACTTAAAACAGCCTAAAAAGAAAATTGCACAATTCAGACCATTCACACATTCTCTGTTTGGACGTGGCTTCAACTGATTGTTAAACCTGGAGAGAGAATGCGAACAGTTTCAGCTTGGATAAACCCTGGAAATGTGTGCATTGTGGGAAGGTATTCTATTATCCATATGCTCTTGTGATTCATGAGTGGAAACACACTGGGGAGAGGCCTTTCATCTGTTTGGTGTGTGACAAAGGATTCAGTGTTATCTCCAATCTGCTGACACACCAGAAGGTTCACGCTGTAGATAGGCCATGCAACTCTGACCGTGCGAAGGGACTCGTTGATACATCTGCTCTGCTGACACTCAAGCAAGTGTGTAATCGGAGGAGGGCATTCCCGGCTCTGATTTAGGGAACGAATTTACCAGTTCAGCTAACGTGATGAGAGACAAGCGAGGTCACGCTGAGGAGAGGCCGTACACTCGCTGTGATTGTTTGAAAGGATTCGTTCACTTATCTGGCTTATTTATTCACCAGCCGGTTCACACTGGGGAGAAGCTGTTCACCTGCTCTCAGTGTGGGAAGTGATTCACAGGTTTAACCCCTTTCAGAGAAATCAGTAAGTCCACATTGCGATGAGTCCATTCCCCTGCTTTCAGTGACAATAGACAGTAGACAATAGATGCAAGAGGAGGCCATTCTGCCCTTCGAGCCTGCACCACCAGTCAATATGATCATGGCTAATCATCCTTACTCAGTATCCTGTTCCTGTCTTATCTCCATAACCCTTGACTCTACTATCCTTGAGAGCTCTCTCCAACTCTTTCTTAAAAGAATCCAGAGACTGGACTCCACTGCCCTCTGGGCAGAGCATTCAACACAGCCACCACTGTCTGGGTGAAGAAGTTTCTCCTCATCGCTGAACTAAATGGTCTACCCCGTATTTTTAAGCTGTGTCCTCAGGTTCAGCACTCACCCATCAGCGGAAACATGTTTCCTGCCTTAAGAGTATCCAATCATTTCATAATCTTATATGACTCAATGAGATCCCCTCTCAGTCTTCTAAATGCAAGGGCAATACAAGCCTAGACGCTCCAATCTTTAAGCGTAAGGTAGTCCCGCCATTCCAGGAAATGACCTCGTGAACCTACACTGCACTCGCTCAATAGCCAGAGTAAATAGCCAGTGAGGGGAATTATTTACTGCACACACAACAGCGAGGTCTCACTGGGGAGACGCCGTTTGTCTGCAAACTGTGTCCCCACAAGGTGGTCAAAGATTGGTGCTGAAGATGTAACTGTGACAGTGACACTGATATGTTCTCACTGTAAAAGGGTGGAACTTTTCATTCAAATTGCTGGTGATCAAGGAGTAAAAAAGTGTGGGTAAAAGTGGCTCCTGTTTCCCCAGGGAAATGTTCTATCAAAAAGGGAAGCTTCTGCACAGCCATTTTTTCCAACGCAATTACCACGAATTAAAATCGGTGCAATCAATTCTGAAGCATTTATATTTTCAGCAATGTCACTCCAGTTGTCAAAGAAAAAAAAATATTTTGAGTTGCCGGCTTAGCTGAAACGTTTCTTTGAAAAAGAAATTTCCAAATGTTCGTTGCATTAATCGGAAATATGTTTAAAAAACAAATTTAGAAATCAATTTTGCCCCTCAAACATAAAAATGCATCAGAAAAACATAACCATGGAAGATTGTAACCAGCCATGAACGAATTGCCGGGCTTTTGACAGGCGGCTGTGTCAACATACACAGTGGAACATTTTCAGACAGAAAACTCTAGAAATCACTGGTTAAAGAATGAAAAACTGGGGAGGAGTGGAAGTAACTTCCAGTCGGCTATGGAATAGGTTTGGTTGATCCCTTCAGAAAGTGAATGAGTCTTCAAGACTTCATGCTTTAAAAATCTTCGGCTGTAAAAGTGAAATTGAATTTAAAACGTTATAAGGATAATTTGGATTGTGTTTTAAAGGGATGCTTTCTTTCGCTTCCCATTTGCGCAATAAAGTTTGTTTATGTTTAACAAAGTGACCTGTAGTGCCATGAATCTTTAACTTACTTGCTGAATGTTTCAAAATACCTCTTAACGCTGACTGTCCTGACAAAGATTGCAGGAATCTTGACACCTGTGGACAAAGAAGACCAGCGTCAGTCAGTGAGAAGCTCCACACACTGAGACAGCAGAAGCCAGTCAGGCTCAGAAAGTGATGGCCAGATAAAGCATCTCATTAAGGACCGAGCTCCTAAAGCCAGTGCTTCCAAATAAATATGTTGGACTATAACCTGGTATTGTGGGATTTTTAGCTTCGGCCAGATAAAATATGTAATTAAATTACCAAGCCCGTAGTGTGATGAATTTGTTTTTGGTTGACACCGGGAGCATTTCAGCAGATCGACTTTTGAAAATGTTTGAATGGGAATGTCACTGGCAAGGCCAGCATCGCGTGCCCATCTCTAACTGTCTCTAACTGTCCCTGAACAATGATGGGGTATCCATCAGCGTCTGGAAGTGCTGCATACCGAGTCCCTGTGTGCATCTGGAGCACATGTCCTCTGTAGAGCAAATGTCAGTTGACTACTAAAGTTGTTATTCTTGCAAATGGTCGTGTCGAATGCTTTGAATTGGGAGGGTGGGTGGTGTTATCTGGTGAGAGAGAAAACATCAGCACAATACTTGAGTCCAGACTGCATCACTTGTCCGTCCCTTTCACTCCTCACCTGACACACACTCACACACTGGCCCCAGATCTGAAATCCATACAGAGGTTGCTCACTCCCATCTGGATGATATGCGAAGAAGGCAATCTCAGCTCCTGAAGCTCACTCACAGAATCATAGAGTTCTACAGCACGGAGACAGGCCCTTTGGCCCAAACTGATACTTGCTTACCAAAATGTCTGTTCACGCTAAATCCATTTCCCTACCCCTGGCCTATTTCCTTCTATTCATTTCGTATCTATATGTTTGTCCAAATGGCACTTACATGTTGTTAATATAACCGTCTTAACAACTTCCACTGGAAGCTCATGCCATATGCATATCACCCTCTATTAAGAAAAAGTTGACGCTCAGGTTCCCTTCTGTTCTTTCCACTATGGCCTTAAACTGATCACCTCGAGTCCTCGGTAAAATTCCCCGATTCCCGCACTCTCGGAAAAAGACTGAGTGCATGCACCCTATCCATGCCTTTCATGAATTTATGCACCTCATTAAGGTAAACTTCAGTCTCCCATGCTCTAAAAAAAGTGTCCTATTTTGACCAACATTTTATTATAAAAAAGCCTGTTTAGTCCAAACAGCATCCTTGTAAATTTCGACTGCACTTTTTCCAGCTTATGACATCCTTCCTGTAAATAGCTCATCAGTACTGTACACGTGATTCCAAGTGTTGCCTGACCAATGTGTTGTATGACTGCAACATAATTTCCTAGTGTCGATACTGAATGCTCCGACTAATGAAGGGAAGTATATCGAAAAACTTATTCACTGCTCTGCCTATCTCTGGTTCCGCTTTCATAGAACTGTGAATCTGAACTCTAAGATTCCTCTGTTCCACGACATGCCTTAAGGCCCTACCATCACATAAAACTTCTACCTTGATTTGACTTTCCAAAAAAGCAAGACCTCACACTTATCTATATTCAACTCCATTTGTCATTTCCCGGCCCACTTCTTCAGCTAACCAAGGTCATGCTGCGATTTCTGTAAAACTTCTACACTGTCAATGATACCAGCTATTTCAGCTTCATCACCAAACTTACTAACCATGCTTTGACATTCTCTAACAAGTCATTGATACACAAAATAAACAGCAATGGACCCAGCACCGACCCCTGAGGCACGCCACTAACGACAGGCCTCCAGTCCGACAAGCATTCTTCCACTATCATTCTCTGCTTCCCGCGTGGAGTTTGCACGTTCTCCCCGCGACTGCGATTGTTTCAATCGGGTGCTCCGGTTTCCTCCCACAGTCCAAGAATGTGCAGGTTAGGTCAGTTGACCATGCTAAATTGCCCCTAGTGTTCGATGAATGGGTAAATGTAGTGGAATGGGTCTGGATGGGTTCCTCTTCGCAGCGTCCGTGTGGACTTGTTGAGGCAAAGTGACTGTTTCCATACTGTCAGTAATCTAATGTAATTTACCCACCACAGATGTTACAGTTACTGGTCTTTTGTTCACAGGCTTTTCTTTGAAGCCCTTCTTGAATGTGCAACAACATTTGCTCTCCTCCAGTCGTCTGGCTGTAGCTAATTCTGTTGTGAACCTAATAGCTCGGGCCCCAGGAACTTCTTCTCTGGACTCATGCAGTGTTCTTGGATGCATCTGGTCAGGGGCAGGAAAAGTGGCCACATTCATAGTTTCTAATACATCCAACACCGCATCTACTGTGGTATGGATTGCCGCAAATATATCACCACTAACCTCCCCACGTCCCCAAGGCTTCATGTCTTTCTCCACAGTGAACACAGAGGAGAAGTATTCATTGAGAAACGCGCCCATCTCCGGCGATTCTACACGTACGTGTCCACGAGGGTCATTGAGGGGCTTTAATATCTCTGTAGTTATCATTTTCGTATAATACAATGAAAGTAACTCTTTGGAATCGCGGTAACCTTCTCAGCTAAGATTATGTCGTACACACTTTTCGCCCTCATGATTTATTTCCAAAGTAAATTCCTGTAATCCCTGTATACATCCAGGGACTCTCTTGATCCCGACTAATTGCACCTAAGCCACACCTACTTGTTTCTGCACAAAGCCTCAACATTATTTATCATTCAAGTTGTTCCTGCCATTCTAGCTCTTCGCTCACACAGGAATATATAGTGATGGAACTGCAGCAATCTCAATTTCAAGGGCCTCCCACTTGCCATTTATCCTGTTACCTGCAAACAACTTTTTTCCAATCAAGACCTGCAAGCTCCTGTCTACTTCCATCAAATTTGACCATTCAGCAATTTTGGACTTGAACCTGTGGACCAGTTTTGTCCCTCTTTATGTCTCGTTTAAAATTAACAGAGCTATGGTTACTGGTCACAATTTGATCCCCAGGGTCACCTCAGTCGCCTGTTCTGCTGTATTTCCAAGTGAAGCTTTAGCTTTGCCCAATCTGGAATAGGACCCTCCATATAATGCTTGAAGAAACTTTCCTGAACGAATTTAGCAAATTCCAACCCATCGAAGTCCTGTAGCCTCTATGTTAGAAAAATTAAAATCCACTATTGTAACAACCCTCTTGCTCCTTCAAGTCTCCTCGATCTCCCTGCATATATGTTCTCGTTATTCCTATTGACTATTTGGTGGATTATAGTATAACATTACCATTACATGCTTGGTTCTAAGCTCCATTTATAAAGCCTCAGTGGATGATTCTTCAGTTATTACATCTGACCATTGCTTGAATATGCGTCTTCATCAAAAGCCTTCAGATCTCCCTCTCCCCTTCCACCACCTCCATCCTGCCAGAAGCACCCGTACATGGTCCCCTTGTGGATGGTTGATGGGCAAGGGAATGCGACAGTCAATGTTCCTATTTCTCACTCCCTTGTGGATGATGGGGGAATCCGTCAGTCCTAGCTCCTGTTGCACAATTCTTTGAGGGTGATGTGGGAAAGACTGGATGGGGAAATATGTGCTCTCTCTTCTCACTCCATTGTGCATGTGGTTGAAGGGTTTGGGGAGTCATTGGGATTCAATCCCAGCTGCTATTGCTGCCCACGAGGAAATGTCCAATTAGGATAAAGTGGACCCTGGCAGGGTGTGGGGCCAATGATCATTGAGGAGGGATTCGGCACCAACAATTGGAGGAAGGGTGGAAACTCAGCTGTGATTGGCCAAGCCAATATAAAGGCAGCGAGATGTTATGACTGAGTTGTGATGATTCACTTGTTGGGCCAACGGAGAAGGCGGGCAGCGAGAAGAACATCGAATCAAATGAGCTGTGGGAGGGTGATTGATAGCGTGCCTACGGCAAATCCATTGTGTTTTCCCTGGAAGGCCATTGGAATAGCGTGAGGGTGTTGAGGGACTGTTGGATTGTCCAATTTCAGGACGTTATTCAGGGCGAATGGGCAATAATGAGAGGGAAATATCCACATCACATCCAATCAGAATATGGATAATGAAGAGGTGTTCTGTGGGGATTGGCCAGTACAACACATTGGAACGTTGGGAAGATGAGCAAATGGCCGGCGGGCTGCTGAGCCAATCGTAATGGGAAAAATGGGCGGGGCAGCACAATGGAGTGTGGAAGCAATCACTTCGAGGGAAGGGTAGGTGGGAACATATGATGGACAGAGGCCCACTTCAATCGAAAGTCAATGGCTTGGCAGGAGACAAGGATGGATCTGCCGAACAGCCAATAGGAGGCAGCGGTGCGGTTGGAGTCGATTTTGAAAGGAAAAGGTGACAAAGATGAAAAAATGAGAGAGCGGGAGAAAGTGGGAAGTGAATGTTCAGTTATATTGTGTGTCACAGAGTCAGTGTCTGCGCGGGAATTTTAATTAAAAGTCCATATGACTGTGAACCCTTTTTATTCGTGGCCCCGTTCAGATTCCTTTTGATTCTTATAACTGTACAAGCCTCTTTCATTTCATTGGGCAGCTCATTCCATATACGCCCCACTCTCTGCGTGAAAACGTTACCCCTTAGGTCCCTTTTATATCTTTCCCCTATCACCCTAAATCTCTGCCATCTCCAGTTCTGGACTCCCCCACCCCACGGAAAAGACCTTGTCAATTTATCCTAACCATGCAATTCCTGATTTGATAAACTTCAGCTTTCGAAGCCCCAGGTAAAACAGCCACAGCCGATATAGCTTCCCTCTGGAGCTCAAACCCTCCAACGTTTGCAACATCCTTGTGATTTGTTTCTCAACCCTTTTCAATTTCACAATAGATTTCCGAAAAAAGGGAAATGAGAACTGGAAATGAAATTCCAAAAGTGCCCTCATCGATGTCCTGTACAGCTGCAACATGACTTCCCAATTCTGAGATTCGATGCTTCGTTCAGGAAAGAAAAATTTGCAAATAAAGTTTTTCACCAGCCTTTCTATCTGATACTCCACATCCATGGAACGATGCAGGTATACCCCAGATCCCTTTCTTTTGTGACACTCTGCAGGGACATATAATTAACTGTGTATGTCCTGCCTGGGGTTGCCTTACCAAAATGAAGCATCTCACCATTCTCAATATTGAAATCCATCTACAACTCATTGTCCCATCTGATAACGTTCCTGTTGGACTCTGATTTTTTTCAGCGTTGACCCTATAGTTGTTGTCACCTTGGCTCCAGCTGGAGCTCTGTAGATAGTGGGCTCGAGCTGATCAACTGCCCTCCCCATGCCCGCCGGCACTAAATCAAAAATCGTAGATCCTTGCCTGCACAAATGTAGTCACCATCTCCATATTAGTTCTCCCTCAGCCTCAAATCACCCGCTCTGCTTGCTTTACACTTCCACGGCCATTCGCTTTTTTTTTCCACCTACGCCCTCCCACTCGAGGTTCACTTCCTCCTACTGCTCCATTTGGGCACTGCAGCCACCATACGACCGGTTAACATTGCTGTCTCACTGTGTCAGGGAGCTGGGTTCGCTCCCACCCTCAGGCGACGATCTGTGTGGAGTTTACACATTCTTCCAGTGTCTGCGGTTTCCTCCTGGTACTCCGATTTCCTGCGACAGTCCAGGTTTTGGAAACTAGCCATGCTAAACTGCCCAGTTGACCTGGGGTGTTTCTGGTAGACGCATGAGTCAGGGGTTCGTGCAGAATAATCGGGACGGGAATTGGTCTGGATACACTATGAATTTTGGTGCGGACTTGTTGGGCCGAATGGTATGTTTCCACACTGCAGGGTGGTAATTTTTAAAGAACCCACAAAGATAGGAAGACGCAGTCCTGTTGCTTCCTTCCTAAAATGCCCTCCCCTTTCCGATTGATCCCTCCCCGCCATTGTTCATCTTCATCATTCCCATCCACCGACTGATCCTGTGAACCTGCTCTGTCATTGATTGTTCTCTCCCTGTGTCCCTCCCTCTCTTTACTCCATCTCTGATTATGTGTGACCCCTTTTCTCTCTCTCTTCGCCTGTCCTGAAATCCTCGCCCCTATTCGGCCAACTTGCTTTGTTCTGGCTCATCTGCTGGACAGTTCATCCAGACTTGACACCAGAAACCGGAAGAGGGGCACCGGGCGTCCCGGCAGCTATTGCCTGAGTCCAGTGAGTTATGTCAGGGAGCAGCAGGAACATATATACTCCGAATTCACTCCACGTACTAGTTTAACATTAACCCCTGCCTGAAAACCCTGTTCACTGTTATTCCATGGTGAGCTGTTGAACTGCAGGAGGATTTGCGGTCCCCTACCGTTCGTGTCTATCTCGGAGTTGTGACATCATCACCTGAGGATTCCTTTCGGCCCATCACAGCTGGGGTGGGCTCCCCGTGTGTCAGTTCAAGTGTTCTCCAGTCTCTGCAACCTCCTTACCCTGCCCGGTCCTCTGCTGGCGTGCCAATGGTGTGGCTTTCAGAGGCATTTTTTCACGGATTGTCTTTTAGAGAGGTTGAATGAGAGGAGCCAAGGTCTCTGTGAGGAAGTTAACATCGCGTGACGCCTTGCACTTGTATATATTATTGTTTGGTTTTCGATTGTCATTGACGGATTCTAAATTTTTCTTTTTTTTCTTCTCACTTAAAGTAGTTTGACCGGTCGCGAACCGTGAACCAGGAAAGGAGCAGTCAGTTTATTGAGAGTTTTCCACAGCGCCCCCCAACACCTCAAATAGCAACAGAGGAAAGGAGGAGCAGATCGGGATGCAACTTTTGGAAAGGAGCAGAAATAACAGGTTGTTGTAATGGGTGACTTTAACTTCCCGAATATTGATTAGAACCAACATTTATGACCTGTCAGAGAGCCTCTCTGCTAATTAAACCCAAAACACAGAAAAGCCCATCTTGTTTCGTAATCTGTTAAAGAATAAGCGATAGGTAACTGCACACATTCCACGATTTAATGGAAAAAAATAGCAACTTTATTATTTAACTCCAAAAGAGAATTTTAAACAACAACTGTTAACAACTCTGATCCACATTTCAATTAAAGACATGTTATCCCATTCGACTACTGACTTGCAATCTACTTATATGTCAAACCCCCTATTCAATTTACAACATATCAATTTTCAAAAAAAGACAGTAATGTCGATCCTCCTCTGTAGATCACCGTGGGTAGTGTTTGGTTTTTTGATGAAAATGTTTTTGATATGAATAAGGTACCTTTCAGAGAGAGAGTTTACAGCAGTTTGTATGATAATGGCGGGTGGTGCTCTCTCTCTGGCTAATTGACCAAATTGTTTGCTTTTTATGCCCCAAGTCGGATTGTCTTTTTGGTTTGATGTTGTCAAAATAGTAAACATCAAATTTGTTTGGGATTTAGTTTCTTGGGGTATAATTTAAGGCGTTTGGTTAAATTCGAATTGCTGTGAGAACATAGCAATTAACATGTCTCACAGCCAAAGATTACATTTATTCCTTTTACCAGCAGACGCTGAGACTGCTGTCAATCCCATCACAGCTTTCTGCATTCACTCGCTCAGAAAGTTAAAGTACATGCTCTCAACTTCACAAAAATACACAATTCAATTATTTTGGTTGGAGGCCATTTTTGTTTCAGGTGTGTCCAGGAAAGGTACCTGACAAAATAAGGAGACATGCCGACTGCAGGGGAGGAGATATTGGATTTGATGCTTGGCAACCAATCATAACAGCTGTCTGATCTCACGGTGGCAGAGCATTTCAGTGGTAGTGATCACAACTCGCTGACCTTTACGATAGTCGTGGAGAGAGATAGGAGTAGATGGTATAGGAAAAAATTTAATTGGGGGAGGGGGAATTACAATGTTATTACGCAAGAATTGGGACACCTAAATTGGAACACGTGCTCTCAGGGAAATGCATGACAGAAGTGTGGAGATTGTTTCAGAAGCACGTGCTAGTAGTGATGGATAGGTTTGTCCCTCTGAGAGAAGGAAGGGATAGTAGATTGAAAGAACCATGAATTCCAAGCGATGTGGCCCATCACGTCAAGAGGATAAAGGAAACTTCCATAAAGTTGATGAAGTACGGATCAAACAGGGCATTGGGTGGTTCCGGTTGTAACGAGGAACGAACTGAAGAATGGATTAAGTTAGGCAAAAGCGGGCATGAAAATTATGTAGCGAGTAGGATCAAGGAAAACCCTAAGTCATTCGACACTTTCGTGAGGAACAAGAGGATGGCCTGAGTGAGGGTTGGGCCGTGCAAGGACAGTGGAGGGAACTTGCGCTTGGAGTTGAAAGTGGTTGGGTAGTTCCTGAGTGAATACATTGCTTCAGCATTCACTAATGAAAGGAATCTTGATGTTTTGGAGTACAGTGTGAAAAAGATTGACATTCTAGAACAGGTTAGTGTATAACAGGATAATGTGCTAGCATTTTTTATAAACACAAGGATAGATAAATGCACTGGGTGAAATGAGATATTCACTAGGATACTACAGGAAGCCAGCGAAGAGGTTTGCCAACTTTGGCGAAGATCTTTGCATCCTCAATATCCACTGGAGTAGTGTAAGATGATTGGAAGGTGGCAAGTGTTATTCCCGCCTTCAAGAAAGAGAATACGGTTAATCCTGGCAATGACAGACCTGTTAGTTTTAAGTCAATAGAGGGCACATAACAGGAGTGGATTCTGAGAGACATAATTACTTGGAAAACCGTACTTTGATTTGAGATAGTCATGATGACTTGATTAGGGGCAGGTCATGTCGCAAAAACCTGATTGAATTCTTTGAGGATGTAACAAAACACGTTAATGAAGGTAGAGTAGTATATGGATTTTTGCAAGTCATTTCATATGGCTCTTCTGACATTTGACATTGTAGTGTCATTCAGAAAGTAAGGAGGCATGGGATACAGGCACATCTGGCTGGTTGGATTTAGAATTGCCTGGCCCAATTAAGACTGAGGGTGATAGTAGATGGATAGTATTCAACCTGTCGCTAGGTGACTGCAATTGAGTGGTGTTCTGCAGGGCTCCTCCTCACCATCCCATTCACTCGTCAACTTCGGTCTCAATATTTCCAGAAAAGTGGTGATATTACTGTTCTTTGGGCTATATCTCTTTCTTCTGTACATCAGTAACGCTCTATGCATCTTCATCAAAACCTATGTGTTTTGTCCATGCCAATCAACGGGTAACTGAGAGTTTGAAGTACAGGGTGACTCACCAGCTTTGATAGTTGCTCAGTGTCGAAACGATTTCAATTAGTCTTTGTCAGTCAGTGAATGCATTCTCATGTTTTTTTTTAGATGAGCTTACTTGCAATGTGGAAACAAGCCCTTTGGCCAAACAACTCCACACCGACACTCCGAAGAGCAACCCACCGTGACCCATTCGCTTTCATTTACCCCATCAGCCATCAAAACGGGCAATTTAGTGTGACCAATTCCCTTAGCCTGCACATTTCTGGACTTAGGGAGGAAACCGTACCACCAAAAGGAAGCCCACGCAGACACGGGGAGAATGTGCAAACTCCACACAGACAGTTGAACCCAGGCTTCTGACGCTGTGAGGCAACAGTGGAAACCACTGTGCCGCTGTGCCGCACTAATTGATTTGCAATTTTAATAATCACTGTCTCCCATTCTCAGTTATCACTTTGCCTATTCATTGCAGCTTTCCAAACAAAATGAGTAGAATGAGCAGTTGGTCCAGGTGACTTCACAATATTCGATGAAGCTCAGATTTTTCTATGACACTTCTACTTTCTGAATCTGAAACATCCTCCGTGTAAGGCAGTCTATTCCACAGAGAACGTTCACGAAAGGACGAAGTGAATTCTTTTGCAAGATCTCCCCAAGTAAATTTGATGTCAGGTCACAGCCTGACTGGTCGGACAAGATTCTAGGGAGAATCAATTTAGACCGATTTAGTTCCTTTAACAGTAACACTTTCTGTTTTTACGTCTAGATAATTAATATTAGTTTTAATTTATTTGAATTGATTGAGATGTTAATTTTAAGTTAACTGACATTAAACAGACATCTTCATATCGCTGTGAAAAAAGACATATTTAGTGCATTCTGATGTCATTGATTTTACAACTGATGCAATACTTCTCAGCTCTTCCAAAGAAGTATCAATATATTCAAAATGGTAATGTTGTTTTCTCTCCTCGCTAAAGTTTCAGACATGTTGATTTCCTCAATTAATTAATATTCTTTAATAATTTAACTGAAAATGCCGCTGCATAAATCACGATTCCTGAAAGACAGTAGTTTGAATGAATGTGACATTCCAATTGTAGGAAATATCCAAAACCAATGAACTGAGATCGAACATCGATGGGCTGTGTAGACTGTTTCCTCCAGATGTCTTCCATCGTGTAAAAAGAGACCTGACAAAATCCTCATTGCTCCGCTCTCTCCCATATTCGGCCCACATTATTCAATATTCTTAACCAGTGCCCGAGAGAATTGTCAAGACATGTGGATATACTGTAAGGAAATCTATCATTCAATGAAACGGGATTGTTGGTTTCGTGTAGACATTCTCGATTTCAGTGGCTGCAATGGAATCTTCTGTTTTGCCTTGGGTACTCAAATTCATAACCATCAGGTCATCTGAAGTCTCTGACTGCAGGATGTGCTGTCTTTACCGAGCGAGGTTGTCTTGACTCAGTAAATAATTGGGAAAACACCAAACAATAAAGGTGTCTGGAAAGGCGAGTATATGTGAATCGAGAAATTAATCCGGTTTCTTTTTTTAAACAGAAATAAGGATGTTTTCGGACGGAGAAAGACGTGAAACGAAAACATTGTTGGCTAAACCATTTCTCGATTGAATTCATTTATAGATCTCTGTCGAACTTATCTCCAAATTAAAATCCATGAATATTTTCCATATTTTTCAACGCTGCTCTGTATTTGCTCTGTGTCGCTGCATAAGTACATGGGCTTAGAAAGCAACTAAAATACTTCAACAGCTCTCCCACTTCACTGGCAATAAATTCAGGCTTTGTGAGCTTGTCGCGATCATAAACGGTGCTTGTTATTTTCATAAGACCTAACGTCACGGCATTTATCAACCAGAGCAAGAGAAAGCTGACTGATTTTGAGAAAAATAAAATGTTGAACTTTCTGCGGTTATCCATTTCTGAGTCACATTGATTCCCTGTTTTGAAGCTCCGAAGTTCATTGGGGGTTCGATTCGCCAGTACAATGCGTTGGACAGTTATTGAATTACACAAGGCATTCAGAGTGAAGGGAATCTAAATGACACAGGCGATATAAAACCAGACATAACCTGCACCTGCAGAAGAGGAAAAAATGCTGCCTGTGACCGGCAGTCCCATTGCACTTGATTAACAACATTCTCAGGGTTATCAGGAAACAAAACTGGTAATTCTTTCAGTACAATCACAACCGTGATAGTTATTACTAGAGTGATTGCAGTTCTCTTTGTGCAATACCGTGTCTGAAATATCTCGCAGCAGATCACGACCAATCGGTCAAACGTGAAAGAAACAATGCACCAAATAGATAAATCGGGATTGAAAGCAGATTTGTATATAATGATTCTGCAGCAGGAGTATAGGACAGGAATGAGAAAGGGAAGTAATAACTGAAGGTGTAATAGAGTATTATATCGTTGATCAGACCAGTAAATCTGTTGTTGCCATGGCCAACATGTAAACAGTGATACACTTGGAAAGACTACATTTTCTTTCTGACAGAATCCTCGTTCGCTAAGAGAAAAAAAGAAAAACGGCAGTGAATAACACAACAGTGCCTGATTTCTGCAAATTCGTTGTTATCAAAAATTGACAGGAAAGAAATTGATCAGTTGACTCAATATATGAATATATACAAACAGAGATGACAGGGTTCATCACAGAGACAAAATGTTGATTTATCAGGCTATATTGTGGGGAAGTGGCAGTGCCCATTCTCTCTGGAGTGAGAAACATTGGGTATTATCCCCCCGGTTAAGAGCTTTCTAAATCATCTTTGAATAAGTTGATTAGGAAAAAAGTGTTCTAAAGTATCGACTCACAAGGAATAGCTCCCTCTGCAAGTAACTGATAATAAATCTGCTTCACCAGCTGATTTGCAGGCTTCCCCAATTTGTCAGAGAGTGTTTGATTTACTGGAGTCGCTTTAGTACTCTGAAAAGCCACAGCCGTGGCAATAGAAGTTTTTCAATATTTTCCATACAAAATTACTGCAGGAACCTGGCAATTGCATTAATCACAGTTATTTAACAAATAAAATCAGTCAAGTTTTTTTTGGCTGAAAAAGTAGATTAACATAAACAATAATTTCAAATAGGAAAACATGCCTAGTTTCTTCCGACTGAAGCAGCAATGTGATTTTTTTTCTCAATTGAATTACACTGTCAACATTTTGCCTAAACCCTGGTGCCCGAGAGACATCTGATAGTGCATTATGTCTCTTTAATCTCTTGCAGACTGAAACCCTCTGAACCCTCTTGAGAATCTCCCACTTTGGTTGCCGTTCTTGCTCCGACCTCCTAACCATCCCATTCACTCGGCCAATTCGGTTTCAGCATTTTCAGAAAAGTGGTGATATTACTGATCTCTGGGCTATATCTCCTTCTTCTGTGCATCAGGAATACTTTATGCATCTTCATCAAATCTTATGTGTATTGTCCATGACAATCAATGGGTAACTGAGAGATTGAGATACAGGGTGACTCACCACCTTTGATAGTTGCTCAGGGTCGAAACGTTTTCAATTAGTCTTAATCAGTCAGTGAATGTATTCTCATGATTTTTTTTTAGATGAGATTACTTGCAGTGTGGAAACAAGCCCTTTGGCACAACAAGTCCACACCGACCCTCCGAAGAGCAACCCAACCAGACCCATTCCCCTACATTTACCCCTTCAGCTATCACAACGGGCAAATTACCATGGCAATTCAGCTAACTTGCACATTTTTGGACTTAGGGAGGAAATCGTAGCATCAAAGGGAAGCCCACGCAGACACGGGGAGAATGTGCAAACGCCACACAGATAGTTGAACCCAGGTTTCTGGCGTTGTGAGGCAGCAGTACAAACCACTGTGCCACTGTGCCACACATATTGATTTGCAATTTTAATAATCACTGTCTCCCAATCTCTGTTATCACTTTGCCTATTCATTGCAGCTTTCCAAACAAAATGATTAGAATGAGCAGTTGGTCCAGGTGATTTCACAATATTCAATAAAGCTCAGATTTTTCTATGATACTTCTACTTTCTGAATCTGAAACATCCTCCGTGTAACGCAAACTATTCCACAGAGAAAGTTCACGGAAGGACGAAGTGAATTATTTGCAAGATCTCCCCAAGTAAATTTGATGTCAGGTCACAGCCTGACTGGTCGGACAAGATTCTAGGGAGAATCAAATCGATCGACATGTGACGTCACTCACAGAAAAATACTACTGAGGAAGGTTTCACTTCCTGTAGTCATCGCTTTAGGGTGTATATTATCTCGCACAGCAAGCACCACCCACCTCATTTGTGACGAAATTCGTTAATTGCACACTTTGTTCCCCATCCGTGAGCAATATTTTCTCTCACACATGCCTTTAATAGCACAAACGACGACATCTTATAATAATGTGGTAATATTTGAAGGTGCGTGATTAGTTCACAAACATTTTGTTCTTACATTTGATGGGCATCTTCTGAAATAAAACGTCCAGCAAATGAAAGAACGAAATGGTTGTGAACTAATCACACACCTTCAACGATTACCAAGGCATTTAATACTTTCACTCGTGGAAAGCTACAACAAACAGCATGGTGTCACAACTTGTTTACCATCCTTATTCGTCCAGCAGCTGATTCTAATCAATTCTTCCAGTGCTTCTGTATTTGCTGTGTTCTCCATCTTCCTGGATGACACATCTCCATTATTTTCATGTCTACAGTTACTGTTGGCAAAAGCTGTCATGCAATTTGAATACGTTCACCGTTTTCCTCATTCATGCATTATGCACTAGGCTGGGAACTCCAAAACATTTTGCAGCCTGGACCCGAAATGTACCAGTTCGTTTAAGGAGATGTAGAGTGTATATTCTTTGAGAAATGCAGCTGGACTAACCGCTTAATTTTGAAAAAAAAATAATGTATTTGCAAGATTATCAAAAGATAGAGAAACAATTTAGAACAGAATGCCTGATCGGATCAGAAAACCCAACAGATTATCCCAACTTAGTGAAGATGGTCCATCTACCTAAACGCACCTTTACCAAAAAAAACAAAGACAGGTTTTTTTTTCGGGTAACATGCCACATAGGAAGAGGATCTGCATGGAGATGCTTCTTTGGGACCAGCAGCTTCATAATTGACTCCGAGCACCAAAAAAGACAATGCAAACGAGAGTGAAGCTCAGTTTGGAGAAACGGACACTCCCCTTTCATTGGGCACGTGATTTTCTTCAGCTTGAATGCTTTTTGTGTGAGGCAGTATTGGTTAGCGAAAAACACTTTAGCCCTAAAACACTTTAAACCTAGACACCCCGGAACCTGTGTATTTACCAACTCTCTGAGAAATTACAAGGAAACCGTAACCTTCTTAAAGTAGCAGTATCATCACACAACACTGAGCTCAATTAATTCTGATATACCGGTTCACCTTCATGCCAATTCTTTTATGCAGGAATCCTCTCCCTGTCCCATAAATTACTTCAACCAATTCCAACTCTCTACATGCACCTGGACCGCTCCCTCTGACCTTTCAGGATTAGTCGACATGCTCATTGCAATCTGTTAATGTCACGTTATTCGCCTCAAGTTCCCCTTTCCCCCTTCCGCGTTCTCTGCTATCTCCGTCTGAAATGGCTGCATTTCTTGCTCTCAGATCCAAACTTTGCTGTTTTATTAAGATTGTCAAGAAGGATTGTGCTGCTGTTGTCTGGCCTACTGAACAAACATTACAGCTGTTCCACGTTAGCTTCTGGATACTTTCTGCTATCTCCACCAGGATGGTGACTCCACCATGGAACATCAGGCCAAAGTGTCTAAAACGGTCACTAAACTTAGTTCATCCTGTGACCTCATGTTCGCTGTCTCCACGCTCTTAATCTCCCAAATCCGCCCAAGCCCGCTTCTTCATCCTTCCTAAAATTCACAAACTGTTCAGCACATCAGTGGTTTCTGTCCAAAGTCGACTCAAGGTTTTTCTCCTCTTCTTCAGTTAATTCCGACGTATATCCACGAGTCCTCTGATGCTTTTCTCCAGTTTCACAATTTCCAGTTGCCGGGCTCCAACCAGCTTCTCTTTCCAATGGGACATGCAATGCCTTATCATCTCCACCCACATTACAGTGGTCTGACGGCATACCACACTTTATGAACAAAAGACCCCATCCCCCAAGGCTCGTCTCTGCCTGGCCCACCTTGGCCTCACCCTGAACAACTGCTCTTTTATATCCTCATAGCTTCTTCATGTCGGGAAGGGCGGTAGTCATGTGTCCGTGTATGGTCCCAAGTGTAGCCTTTCTCTTTGTGAGGTACATGGGACACTTATTGTGGACCAACTGCAGTCCCCGTCCACATATCTTTCCCTGGGATGTCGATGATATTACCATTACTGCTTCACTCTCTCATTCGGAATTGTAAATGTTAATCTAATTTGCTTCCAATTCCTACCCTCTCTCAACTCCACCTGGTCCACTTCTGTCCTGGTAAATTTATGGGGATACTTTGTCCACCAATATCCACTAAAATCCCACTTACATGCCCAGTTAACTTTCCTATACATCATCACTCTCTGCTTTCTATAAATACTCTTTTCCATTCTCCAAGTTCCACCATCTCTATCGCATCTTTTCTGATGATGCCCCATTTGTGCACATTTATCCTCAACCTAGAATCCATAGCACTGCAACTGACAGTGTAGCCAGGCGGATCGTACCCGTTTCTCTCAACTCAACCCTACCACATCTCCAACTGCGCTACAGGATCGATAGAGCTTGCCTTGTTGTCACTCACCAGCAACAACATCCAGAGGAGCATTCACCACCGTTTGCGTTTCGCCAGCGGGTTGTCACCATTAGATAAATGTAGCCGTTAGTAGGTGGTAGGTAAATTACTTCCCCGAAATGTGTTTGGAAGTCGCTCCTTCCTGCCTGTAAGAATCTGTGTTTGAATTTACATATTTGCAAAGCATATGTTTATGTAGTGCTATTGGATTGCGACAATTCCT